>NC_062216.1:22852583-24256980 GCF_902686445.1 Sciurus carolinensis
AGTTCAAGTTCTGGTTTTGTGATACCACCTGCTTCACTCTTCCTGTTAAGGATTACTTTAGCTATTCTGGGTCTCTTATTCTTCCAAATGAATTTCATGATTGCTTTCTCTATTTCTATGAAGAATGTCATTGAGATTTTAATTGGAATTGCTTTGAATTTGTATAGTGCTTTTGGTAGTATGGCCATTTTGAAAATATTAATTCTGCCTATCCAAAAACATGGGGGATCTTTCCATCTTCTAAGGTTTTCTTTAATTTCTTTCTTAAGTGTTCTGTAGTTTTCATTGTAGAGGTCTTTCGCCTCTTTTGTTAGATTGATTCCCAAGCTTTTTTTTTTTTTTTGAGGCTATTGTGAATGGGGTAGTTTTGACACTTCACAGAAGAAGATCTACAAGCAATCAACAGATATATGAAAAAATGTTCAACATCTCTAGTAATAAGAGAAATGCAAATCAAAACTACCCTAAGATTTCATCTCACCCCAATTAGAATGACTATTATCAAGAGTTGTTGGTGAGGATGTGGGGAAAAAGGCACACTCATACATTGCTGGTGGGTTACAGATTGGTGCAGCCACTCTTGGAAAGCAGAATGGAGATTCCTTAGAAAACTTGGAGTGGAACCACCATTTGACCCAGCTATCCCACTCCCTGGCCTATACCCAAAGGACTTAAAATCAGCATACTACAGTGACACAGCTACATCAATGTTTATAGCAGCTCAATTCACAATAGCAAGATTGTGGAACCAACCTAGATGCTGTTGGGACTATTGACACGTTAACTAACTCAGGCTGACTCCTTGCTCCCTGGCGGGTGAGCAAGATCAAGGCCTCAAAGGCAGTTTCAAAGGTTAATGACGATAAATCGGACCACCGTCAGGGATTGGTTAACAACAGTTCAGTGAACGTGATCAGCTCGTGCTTGCCATATAGTCCTATGGGATTCTCACCTGCGTGAACACCTGTGCCTTGCTGACCTTTAAGCTGATTGGTTCCCACCTAGCCTCCACCCTACATAAAAGCTGTGTGATTTCCTCAATAAATGAGTTCCTGCTGTGATTGGTCTTCCTGATGCGTCTGATTGTCCTCTGCCCGGAGGGCTGAGAGCAGGCGGTCAGTTGGCCCTACCTATCCCGGTCTGACCTTGTTGGGGAGTGTCCCCTTCCCTTGTTGCTGGTCGAGAAGAGCAAGGGGGCTTAAGACCCCGACAAGATGCCCTTCAACAGATGAAACTGTATATATACCACAGTTTATAGATATAATGGAATATTATCAGCCATAAAGAAGAATAAAATTATGGCATTTGCAGGTAAATGGATGGAATTTTAGAATGTCATGCTAAATGAAATAAACCAATCTCAAAAAACCAAAGGCCAAATGATTTCTCTGATAAGTGGGTAATGATACATAATGGGGCGTGGGGAGGGAGGCAAGAATGAAGGAAGAATGGATTGTATAGAAAAAAATGAGGAGCAGGGAGGGAGTGAGGGTAAGGAAAAATAATGGAATGAGACAAACATCATTACCCTATAACATGTATGATTACGCGAATGGTGTGACTATTTCATGTACAGCCAGAAAAACAATAGTTGTACCCCATTTGTGAACAATGAATCAAAATAAAAATAAATAAAATAAAAGGAAGCACACAAGCTTTCATATATTTATGGGAAAGAAAGAAAGAAAGAAAGAAAGAAAGAAAGAAAGAAAGAAAGAAAGAAAGAAAGAAAGAACCCATATGCCAAAGACTGTTCCACTGTCTTACTTGGAAATTGTTGTATATATACACATATATGCGACATATATAACATGCTAAAATGTATACACAAAAATTCAAGCACAATTCTGAGCACCTAATGCATTATAATCACAAATCATTTCTTATTCTTATTCCATTTTTTTTTTCAGGGTAACTTCAACTCTGATGATTACTCAAATTCCCTCCAAATTCACATTGTCTATCATTCCAGAGTCTTTTTGTTCAGACACCCCTGGTTTTTTTAAATGAGTTTATAGAAGGCATGTGTATCATCTTGAAAGTGACCATTTCTGCATCTAACAGAGGGAAAATTATTAGCCCAGCTAAATTACTCACCAGTTATACCATCTTAAGGTGCTTTTTAATGACTACATTCTACTTTTTAAAAGACATTGTGTTCCATAGTGCGAATTTTGGCCATAATTTTATAACAATTATGGTAACATTTATGCTTCCTTTTACCTTTTAAAATTTCAGAGCCTAATTATCTGTGTGTATGACGTTGTTTCAGATTGATATTTGTGCAAAGTACATATTTGTGATTTAAAACAAAATGAGATGCTGATGGGAAAGCTGTTCTGTTGAGTACAAAGCATCAAAAATTGAACAACAGTTATGTGTTTGTACATAATCTGAGGGTTTCAGTATAAGATCAGTTTATGCATATATGTAATATACTTTTTAATTACTTTCAATTTAACTTAAAATATTGTGGTCTGATCATTAAATGATATAACTTCAGACTCTTTAATATGAAACATCAGGAATATTCGTATTAAATTATTTTCAAATACTCTTTATTTTGGCTTAGGCATTTTTGCTTCTGGGTGTATAGCTGTATAGAAACAGCAGTGTTAAAACTTTTAGAAAAACTCTATCAAACCAGAAAAAATGTAACAATTCACTGGGCTGAGATCCATTTTTAACGCACATTGTTAATCTCTCAAAATGCCTGAAGTGTTTACTATGTAGCTGTTCAGGGTCTAGACCTCTACAATTCTGTCTTTCTTAGAATATCCGTGGCAGAGATACATATGGAACAATCCTGCAAATGTATGAATGCAAATTGAGATAAGGAAACACAGGGTCCTTAAAGGACATAATGAGAAAACCCCCATCATCCTTGGAGGACAGAAGCTAAATAAGGAGAGCCATTTTGCATAGTTGGGGTCAGAGAGTATCCAGCAAATGAGGGTGACAGGTGACTGAGCCAAGAAACAGTTCCACCAGAGTCTGAGCCCACCCAGGAGTTTAGGGAAACATTCCTTATAAGCTAAGGGGCTGCACCTTCTCTAGTACCATTATGTTTTATTAAACTTGTGTTCTCTTGTGACTGTTTAGGAATTTCCACACTTCAGCTATTCTCTCTGAAACGATATCTACTATTCTTTCTGGTAACTATTTCTAGAGGTGGGCTTTGAGCAATCTAAAGAGGGGGAAAAAAATCAACATTTTTTTTATAAAAAATGTTTATAAGATAATCAACATGGAAATATTTTCTTGGAAGAAGTACATCAGAAATCCATATTGCTCCACTTCTCAGTCAGGTCTACATATCATGTCTTCCTGTTAAGATGATCTAAAGGACATTTAAATAGTTATATCTCTATTTTCTTTTTAGCTAGATTCTTTCATCTGCTTGAACGAAGGAAAATTATAAATGTCTGTCTGGTGATTGATTAAATTTGATTTCGAAGATAAAAATCAACCACTTATTCTCAATGGCTTCCATGCACATTTGACTTTCATTTCTGCCCCTGCCTGTGTTCTATTTGAATCCAGTTCTAGGTAAATTACAACTTACTTGGTGACTTGCCAAGTCCCCGCCCATAGGTTCCAGACAAGTAAAGGCAGGAACTGATTTCACAGTGTCTAGAAAGCCTCCTACACTTGAACATGTTCCTTCCCCAGACCTGCACATCTTCTTTTGTGGCCTGTCCCCTTGAATGCAGGCCTCCTCTCCCTAACATATGAAAATTTTCACCAATCCTCTTACTATTGTACCTCTTGCATCTTGCATCTACCCACACTTCATCCTTGTCACTGTCTCCATCATAGCGCAAGTTACCATCATATATTATCAATGCTCAATTAATGTTTTCTGTGAATCTCTTCTGGCTCCTCTCCAATCTGTTCTTCAAATTGTAGCCACGGGGATATTTTTGAAATAACAATTTGATCATCTTAATTGCTACCCAAGTTTAACATTGTTGAATGCTACCCTCACTGCTCTGAGGAACTCAAATCTTCAACACAGTTTGCAGCCCAGGGGAAACATTTCTGTTTGTGTCCTTCACTGCCCTGGCCATTACATCACCCCTTCCAGTTCCTGACCTTCTTCCGAAAGCTATGTTATATGGGCTGCTCTCACTGCCTGGGACACCATATCCTTCTGTTATCCCCTTCACCTAGATAGACCTTAGCTCCCTCCTCCAGTTTCAAGTTCATAGAGCAAATCATCCCTAATTCAACTCAAGGCCAGTGTCCTCTGACCATGCTCTCACAACTGTGTGCTAATTTTCTTTAAATCCCTTAGCTCAGCATGTATTTGTGCCTTCAGTATTAATTGTTTTACTAGTATGTACCGCCTTGCCTGAGTAAAACCTCCAGGAATTAGGGGCAAGATTCATTGATAATCACTCATATTTCCCTAATGCCTAGCATTATGAACTCAATAAGAATTTGTTAAAAATAGTAATCAATTACTTTTTCTCTCAGGACTTCTTAATCAGTTATAGATGTATCTCTCCTTTATTTAAATTCCCAGTACTCTTTTTTGCACCCAGCCAGTCCCAGGATTTACAGAGTAATTCCAGACTCGCTGATCAATGAGGGGAGAATTAAAGCCGTGTGTCAATTCTTCTGGTTTGAATCCCATAATTGAGGGATACTCTCAATGTCATCCAGATTCAGTGGCAACCCAGGACAATCCTAGCAGTCTAGGGTAAGTGGGTGACTTCTTCCTGTGTTGTTATTTATAAATTTAAATTAAAAATAAAATCGATGACACTTTAACAATATGAGAGGTAGAGGTACCAACCCACACACAGTGGGGAATCCATATACAACTTTTTTTTTCTGGTACTGGGGATTGAACCTGGGGGTGCTTAACCACTGACCCACATCCCAGTCCTTTTTTATATTTTTTATTCAGAGAAAGGGGCTGGTTGAGTTGCTTAGGGCCTCCCTAAGTTGCTGAGGCTGACTTTGAACTCACCATCCTCTAGCCTCAGCCTCCCGAACCACTGGGATTATAGTCATGGGTCACCACAACTGCCTCTCACGTACAACTTTTGATTCCCCAAAATCTTCACCTGCTATTGACTCAAAAACTTATTGATTACATAAAAGTTGATTAACACATATTTTGTATGTTGTATGTATTACAATATGTGGAAAATATAAGAGAAACCAGGAGAGATCATTTTGTACTCCAATTCTCAATTTAACTAGAGAGAGGAACTACATTTAAAGTGGATACTTGCAAAGCTTGAGCTCACTGCAATAGCAACAGAAGGTGGTCACCAGTTTATTGTAGTAGCGTCGATTTGCTACATTTAATTTTATGCAGTTATTTTTGAATACTACATCTTTATGTTTGTTTACATTTCTCTCCACTACAAATAGCACAGGTACCCCCTGTGTTTGTGTCCTTTTTATAATATATGTGTGTCTCTGTGTGTGTGTATATGGTAGTGAATGATAAAAGAGACTACATATATTTTACATGTTCATAATTTTCTTTTTTTTTCTATTCTCTAAGGACCAATTATGATCTTGAATTAGGGTGAATTTTTTTTTAATTTATTTTTATTGTAAACAAATGGGATACATGTTGTTTCTGTTTGTACATGGAGTAGCAGCATACTATTTGCATATTCATACATTTACATACAGTAATGATGTTTGATTCATTCTGTTATTTTTTCCTTCCCCCCCACCACTCCCACCTCTCTTTTCCCTCTATACAGTCCCTCCTTCCTCCATTCTTGCCCCCCTCCCACCCCCCATTACGTGTCATCATCTGCTTATCAGTGAGATCATTTGTCTTTTCATAATTTTCCTTAATTGAAAAAAATTAGACTGTGGTTTGTAAATTCTTTCAAATTATCCCAACTCTTTAAAAAAATCCATTTATAAAAGGACCTCACACAGAATCTGTCTTGTTCAAGGGTGAACTTTGAAAATACAATGTCATTCTCTAGTCTCTTCTTAATTCTGTTAAGTGAGACAAATCATTTTAGCTTCAGCTTACAATATACACATAAAGGTTTTTATTAGAGGAAGTGGGTACCAGGGATTGAATGCAGAGGCACTTGACTACTGAGCCACATCCCCAGCCCTATTTTGTATTTTATTTAGAGACAGGGTCTCACTGAGTTGCTTAGCATGTTCCTTTTTGCTGAGGCTGACTTCAAACTCGGGATCCTCCAGCCTCAGCCTCCAGAGCCACTGGGATTATAGGTGTGCGCCACCATGACTGGCCTCACATAAAGTTTTTACTATGTAAATACAATAAATTTCCAAAAATATATTTCCTAAGCTGCAAATAGTGTTTTGAAAAAAAATCTTCTAAAAGATAAATTTAAATAAAAACAAGTTAATGTCATCAGAATTATTCAAAGGTCACTGACCTAAACCATGTAAGTACAAAGTTCATCCCCACCCTAATAATAAAGTACTTTGAAAGGCAAATATAAATTAGGCAATGTAAAAAGAAATAATCAATGTAGTAAAAAGGAGTATTAAAAACAATATAATTAGATTAAATGAACTTGGAAAAGTTAACATTAAAATGAGTAGCACCTTAAGGGGATAAATCTAAGACAAATAAAACAATTTTGATCTTGTGACACTACAATGACAGCAATGTATTTTCTAAAGAGTATGAAAATGGTGGTAGGTTATGGACAAAGGCAGAAGCTTTGATCCTCTTTCAGGTTTAGTCTTCAAATTCAAGAGCCATCAATTAACTACAACAAGTATCTCCTAAAATAAGAAGAAAAAAGAAAAGAGAAAACTCAATATGAAAGAAGCAAAAATTCTCTAAGGACATGATTCTTTCGTGAAGCCCTTTTTCACAGAGAAATATTTTTAGTAACATGGAATATGGAAGAAATTTTGAATTGCAGTCATGAAGAAAACATAGTAGCAGTTTATTTTAAAAGAATGAAGAACAAAGAACAACAATAAAACAAGAAGGGCAACAACACTTTGGTTGGATACAGCAAAATTTCTCTCATTATATAGTTCAGAAAATAATACGACTCTCCCAAGGTCACATTATATTTCTGTCAAATTACCCTTGATAAATAAAGATTCCTGTTTTCTGATTTATCAGAGACAATGCCAGATTCAATTTTTCTCACAACAAATATAGATCTGGACCATCTCTGAAGTTAAGCTATTAAACACAAGGTAATCTCAGAATTCAGGTGTTGGATGGGTTTGTCTCGTGACATTTTATACTCAGCAAACAATGCAACAAAGTTTATGCAGCTTCCATATTATATTTTGCATTGTTCCCTAGCTTTCATTTTCAAATCAGTTATTTAACACTTTCTAATCATTTAATATGACATGATTTCATTTATTCAAAGAACTTCAATAGGTTCCAAGTAAACATTGAGCATTGTACTGGATTTTTGTCCAAGTAATTGGTGATAGGTTTAACGAGTATAAAACTATTTGCTTTAAACTGATAGATTGAAGAATAAGATTTACAAATACAAATATTGGTAACATGTATTATTTGTCAGTCCTATGAGCTTATATTTCCTGAGTCTTTCAAATTTATGCAGAGGTAGTCTACATGTCCAGACATACCTTCAGATGAAGATCTTTTCATCAGTAGTTCTCATTGTTTGTTTGTGGGGAGGGGTTTACCAGGGATTGTATTCGAGCCCACTAGATCTCTGAGCCATATCCACAGCCCTATTTTATATTTTAGTTAGAGACAGGGTCTCACTGAGTTGCTCAGCATCTCGATTTTCCTGAGTCTGGCTTTGAACTCGAGATTGTCCTAGCTGGGCTTCCTGATGCAGGCCTGTCCTCCCAATGGCTTGGGAGGCTGAGGCAGGAGGGTCATAAGTTCAAAGCCAGCCTCAGCAGAAGTGAGGAGCCAAGCAACTCAGTGAGGCCCTGTCTTTAAATAAAATACAGAATAGGGCTGGGGAGTGGCTTAGTGGTGGAGTGCCCCTGAGTTCAATCCCGGGCACCCATTTAAAAAAAAAAAAAAAAAGATCCTCCTGTTTCAGCCTCCCAAGAAACTGGGATCACAGGGGTGCACCAAGCCCAGCAGTAGTTCCCATTCTTACAGGCGGACTGTAAGTCCACACCTCTTGTGGGTCTTCCCCTTACTAGATAACTCCTTCCCTACTGAAATGTTATTTATTTTCTAGTTCTCCTTCTCTTGGGGTATTTGTTTCTATTCTATCATGTATATGCATAACTACACTGTTTGCTGAAGTCAGCATTTCTATGTTCAATAGAACTGCTTTACATTTAAGTCATTTAAGAATGACTTCATCATTCTTAATAAATTTATAAAGGAAATGAAAAGTGAAAAGAATCAGTTGTGAATTTCTTTTTAAATTTTACTCCAACTCTAGTTCAACTTTATTCTAATTTGCCTTTGTATTTTTAATATAATGTAGTATCTTTTGGGTATTTCTACTCTCACTGAAACTTTTGCATGTAATCAATACTCAAGCATTATTAAATGATAAAACTAATTTCACTGAGTATTTTTTCTGCTTCTTCCTTTCTGTTGTTAACCTGTCCATTAAATTTTTATTTTACTTCATCTCCAAAATTTTCATTTTGTCCTTTTTTCTGACTTTCATGTCTTTCTTGTGACTCTCTGTTATGACTTTTTCTTTTTCATTTTTTTAATTTATTTAGAGACAGAGTCTCACTGACTTACTTAGTGCCTTGTTTTTTCTGAGGCTGGTTTTGAACTCATAATCCTCCTGCCTCAGCCTCCCAAGCCTCTGGGATTGCAGGCATGCACCATGGCACCCAGCAAATCCTTTACATTTTTACAAAATGTGTTCTAATTACTTATACATGATAATAGAAAGCATTTTCACACATTGTACCCAAATGGAGCACAACTTCTCATTCCTCTGGTTGTACATGGTGCAGAGTCACAGGGGTAGTATAATCATATATGTATATAGGGTAATAATGTCTGTCTCATTTGATCATCCTTCCCAATCCCACACTCTCTCCCTTCCACTGATTACCCTCTACATAATCCAAAAGTTCCTTCATTCTTTGCTACCCACCCCTCACTATGGATCAGCATCCACTTACCAGAGAAAACATTTGGCCTTTGTTTTTCTGGGATTGACTTATTTCACTTAGCATGATATTCTCCAACTCCATTTACCTTAAAATGCCATGATTTCATACATTTTTAAAGCTGAGTAATAATCTGTGGTTTATATGAACCACATTTTCTTTATCCATTTATCTGTTAAAGGGTTTCATAGTTTAGCTATTGTGAATTGAGCTGCTATACACATTGATGTGGCTGTGTCACTGTAGTATGCTGATATTAAGTTCTTTGGGTATAAACCTAGGAGTGGGATACAGGCCAAATAGTGGTTCCATTCTAAGTTTTCTGAGGAATTTCCATACTGCTTTCCATAGTGGTTGCACCAATCTGTGGTCCTACCAGCAATATATGAATGTACCTTTTTCTCCACATCCTCACTTACCCTTATTGTTGCTTGTATTCTTTTGTTTTGTTTTTTAATGAGTTATTATTATTGTTTAGAATATTTTTTAGTTGTTGATGGACTTTTATTTTATTTATTTATATGTGGTGCTGAGAATCAACCCAGGGCCTCACACATGCTAGGCAAATGCTCTAGCACTGAGCCACAACTTATAGTCTTGATAATTGCCATTCTGATTGGAGTGAGACGAAATCTTAGAGGAGTCTTCATTTGCATTTCTGTAATTGCAAGAGATGATGAACATTTTTTCATGTTTGTTGATCACTTGTATTTCTTCTGTGAAATGACTGTTCAGTTCCTTAGCCTGTTCCTTAATTGGGCTATTTGGTGTTAAGTTTTTTGAGTTCTTTACATATCCTGGAGATTAGTGTTCTATCTGAGGTACATGTGGTAAAGATCTTCTCCCATTCTGTAGGCTTTCTCTTCATGTTATTGATTGTTTCCTTTGCTGAGAAGAAACTTTAGTTTGAAAAGTCCTATTTATTGACTCTTCATTTGAGTTTTTCATTTCTTTCAAGTGTAATTATTAGTTGAAGCATTTTTTATAATGGTTGCTTTAAAATCATTGTCAGAACATTTTAACTTCTCCTTCCTAAGAGAATTAGTCTCTATTGATTGTCACTCGCCATGGAGTTTGAGATCCTGTTTTTGATATGATTTAAACATTATGGAGTCTATGTTATAAGAATCCAGATCACATTTAAATATATTTTAGTTTTCTTCCCCAAATACAGGGATGGAGGAGGAGGTGTCTCTTTTTTATTGGCAGTTGGGGTGAGAAGTCCAGGTTCCTCACTCAGGTGCCAGTAACATGAGATAGTGGGAGGTAGGGGGATCTTCATTACGGCTCAAAAGTGATGGAATTTTAACTACCTGCTGGGTCTCAATTTATGCTGACTTGGCTGGAAGAGGCAGCAATTCCTCATTATAGATCCCAAATTCCCTCCACTGGTACTTCAGAGGGAGAGTCCTTGTTACCTCTGGGAAGCAAGAAAACAGTACAAGTCCTGATTCTCCACTAATCCTCTTCAGACATCCCCTCAGTGAGTATGGGTAGGGTGCCCACTGTCAGCTGGGAATGGAATTTCAGACTCCAACAAGTTCTCCATTGGCATTGTTGTTGGTGTGAAGGACATTACTACCTGGGGAGGATGAGAGTCAGAGCTTTCTACTTGACCTTTTCTTACTTATCCAGGTGGACAGGTTGAAGGGCTTTGGCATAACCTGGCAAAGTTGGGAGTCTAGGCTCCTCACTTTGCTTTTGCAAACAAAACAAAAGAAAGCCCATGGTTTTTCTGCCTAAAGAGAGCAGGTTTGGGGGATCTGGGTTGGGATTGGGGTTTTTGTTTGAACTCATTAGTATTTCCGCGTATGGGTTTCTTTGTGTTCAAGTCTGATATACATGAGGCAAAAGGAAAATACCACTGCCATTCCTTGGATCCCAAGTTTCCTAGCCAATCCGTCATTTTCTCTGAGCTTTTCAGAGTCTTCACATGCTTTTTATATAATGCCCAGGGGAATTTAGTGTGAGAAAGAAGAAGAGCACACATGTATTATCTTCCCAAAAACAGAACTCTTTTATTTACTAATACTCTTCAAAAATGTTATGAAATGTGTAGTCATTTCTGAGTCCCAATAGCCCAGAATCTTACCACCAACACTTCTTTTGGGACTTTGCTTTCTGCCTATTTCAAATTAATGTTAAATTAAGTCAAAATGTAAAACTCTGCTGCCCCCTGGTACTTAGAAATGGTCTTATTCTAAGTGCACATATTTCAATTTTATTGCCTGTAGATTTTACTTTTGTTTTATTTCATTTTTTACCAAAAAGATAAAATAAAAAATTTTAAAAACCACTGAAGCAATGTATCACTTTTGCATCATTTGGGCATCTTTCAAGGTCACCAATACTTCTCAAAGACTACTCACAAAAAGTAAGTAATCAAATCCACAACCTCCCCCAGCTCCTATGGTTTACTTCATCTATCTCAGTTGACCTGAATTAACTTATAGCAACTGGGTACCAGCTTTTAATACGTTTAGTTCTCCTGAACAACAATGCCTCTAGACTTGCAATAGACTTCTAACTGCATCTAAGACTTCCTCATTCTATCTTGGACCAAACTGTCAGACTAACATCTCCAATGTTCTGGTTTCATTGTGCCTCTTCAAGGCAGAAACAAGTGATGACTTATCATTACTGTGTTAATCAGCTTTTCATTGTTGTGACCAAAATATTCAACAAAAATAATTTGGAGGAGGGAAAGTTATTTTGGCTCATGGTTTCAGAGATTCTGTTCATGGTGTCTCAACTCCATTGCTCTGGGCCCAAGGTGAGGTAGAACATCATGGCGGAAGGATGTGACAGAGGAGCACTGTTACTGTCATGGCATCCAAGCAGCCAAAAGAGCAAGGCAAAGGTACCCCAGTGGAGCTGAACCCTTCCAAGACACATCCCCAATGGCCCACCTCCTCCAGACTTGCCCCACTTGCCTACAGTTACAACCCAGTTAACCCATCAAACTGATGCACTGACTCGATTACATCTCTCATATCCAATTTCTTCTCTTCTGAATATTCCTGGATTATCATCAAGAACTTTTGGGGGACACTTCATATTCAAATCATAACAACTACCTAAAAAGTAAGTTCAAACTCTAACCCAATATGAAAAAGTTTTATTCCTATTCTAAATTCACTGCCTGACATGTGTAATTGTTTATATAAAGTTTTTCTTCCTATAAAAATGGCTAGTTAACTGTCTCAATATTCAATGACTTCAATGATCAGATTCTTCTCCATCAAGGGATTTTTTACCAATCTTTTAAAAGATTTTTACTTATATTAAGTTAATCAAACTCTACAGAATAATATGGTGATAATTCCTTAATTCACCATCCACTTAATCTTTTAAAAAGCAATCATATTGCCTCCATTCTTGCATGTGTTTCAATAGATAGTCTATGCACAAATAAGTTTTTGTGATTTATTATTTCTCATTGACAATAGTGGCTTACAAAACACATATGTTTACTTTGTTTAATTCAGAAGCATTTATCTCACAAATTTGCTTTCTAACAATACTTGAAATAAACTCATTAATTTATATCACTGCATGAAATTTAATTATATGAATTTACCAAATGTTATTTCATATTCTTATTATAAAAACATGTAACTTCTTCTATCAATTAATGTATGCCCCTTTGATTATGAATTTTCCATTCATTCCATTAAAAACCAGAGTCTATTTTTCTAATCCCATAATTTCAGTTATATCTGGGAATTCCTTACTGCTGGAGTTTTGAAGAACTTTCAGTTGCTGCTCTCAAATTAAACTTCCAGTGTATGTGTGTGTGTATGTGTATGTGTGTGTGTGTGTGTGTGTGTGTGTGTGTGTCTGTCTGTCTGTCTGTCTGTCTCTTTCTCTGATTCTTTGGGTCTATCTTCTGATTTTCTAATTCTTTCTTTCCTGTGTCTAATTAGCTATTAAATCCATCCATGACACTCTCAGTTTTCATTTTGTGCATTCATTTTTATAATTTTTCTGATTCATATTTCCTAAATCCCTAATTTGTGCCAAAAGTTTCAATTTTCTTCAACTTGTAGACATTTCTCTACAATATTGTGTATGTATGTGTGTGTTTTAATAAGTGGATATTTTTCATTTTAGTTTTAGTGATCACACTTGTAATTATAACCTCATATATTAATCCACTATTTATTAACAAAAAAAAGACATTATCTTTTAGTTTCTAGGTACTTCATATATAAACATTACATTGGGTTTTTTCATGGTGAGTTAATTTTGAACCACAAACACACATTATCACTTTATGAAACAAAGTAGAGTGAACAGGGATAGCACTCTTAAGACAGTAAATACTGATACAGCAGTCTGAGGTGTCTTTTTTTCCATGGGTGTAGATGCTAATTTGTTTCAACTAACAAAAAGAATTAAAGGGAATGTTGCATGATAAATGAATAAGTGAAATTCTGAATTGACGAAAACACTGCATTGTTTAAATGTGAACATCTGTTTTGAATTCAGTATTCCTTATGTTTCTTTGTATATCACTCTACTAGAACAATGTTTGCTGAAATGATCTTCATATTTGCGGAATACCTCAAAATATCAAATTATCATTTAGTGCATTAGGTTTAAAATCACCAGAATACTGTCCTGCCATGTAGATATTTCTGTTCAGAGGTATGTGCTAAAATCTCTCATCTAAAATGAGGTCCTGTTTTATTTCTAGGATTTCAGTTCCCAAGGGTCACTTTTAATTGAGACTTTTTTTGATATACCTAATTAAATAAATGATATGTAGGAGACCATCTTTGCTTCATATGTCTCAAACTTGCTTGCTTATGTCAGTGCTGCTAACAATTGGTTTAAAATTCTCTAAATTTTGAAATAGTTCCATGACAGTTCATGTCTGCTAGCATTACACATCTAACAACACAGACAGACATAACAGACATGAAATATGCACCACCTGTGTAGCAGAGTTTATAACTCCACTCACTCACTGGGAGAGCATAAAATGTAAGTCTTATAAGATTCAAAATCCTACTCCAAGAAATAAAAAGCCCGTGGAACAAAATATCTACAAAAGGATTTGGGGTTTTGGCTCGTCATAAGAAAAACAATTATTCAAAAGTTTAAAAAATTAATATATATAGAAGGAAATTACTGGACTCAGCCTCATAATGAAAAGATTTCTCATAGTCAGAAATCTGAGGAAGACAAAGACACAACATGAAACCAAGAACATTGACTGAAAATAAAATAAAACACAGCTTTGGTAGAATGGAAAAGAAAATTTACTTAGGAGAAGACAAGACAAAAAAGTATGAGAAATCACAGTGTTCTTCGACAATCTGTTATTAACACTGTTATGGAAAAGTAGTCATTCCTGACTCTTCCTTTTCAATGGTGGCTGGACAGCCTATAATACACTACCTTTATCCTCTTTTCTCCTTGTTTACTCCTTCTGGGGGGACATGAAGATTGACTCATCAGTCTGGAAATTGATTTCAGAGAGGTGCTCAGCAAGTGGGACTCCCCTGACTTCCACATATCTCGTTCCCATTTCCCATTTTGCCCTTCTGAGATCTGCCAATCTGCAGAGAGCATGTGCTTTGAGACTCTCAGGGCCCGAAAAAAACAACAGATAATGGTCCTTGCTGGCAAAATCGAACTAAATTTGGTGGCTGTGAGGCCAGTCTCATGTCATTCTTTATTTGTAAATCCTTGGATGTTCGAAGTGGAGAACATCAGAGGGCTGATCTTGATGATAAAAATTCTTGATCAAACTGCACTCATTCTAGCATGAAGCAGTCAAGGAAACAACAGTAGAGATAAACCCAGAGGGTTCAGAAGCATTTAGAACTTTCCTAGCTGAGATTCAGCAAAATATGTAATTGGGTGAGATAGATTTTAAATTTTAATTTCTTTGACTATTAATTCAAAAAAACCAGAAGAATTAGAATATGAATCTTAATTTCTTTAAGTTTTGAATTGCAAAGCAATCTGAGTGCTTGATATTAATTTTCATCCTGTAAAATAATAGCACAAAGACATAGATAATCAAATGTAGGATGCCCAATTATGAGCAATTTAGTATCAGAGTGCTTAAAGTCAATTTAACTTTATTTCAAAATTTCTAGTAAGCTATTTTACAATAAGAATGCTTATAATGATCTTTGAGTGTAGAATACAGAGGACCCGTAAAGTTTAATAAATGTACCCTTATAACCCACTGCAGAGATCTCTAGATCCAAAATCATCATTTGCCATAATTTCATGTTATATTCTTCTCCTCTTTGGATTTCTGATTATAACATCCTTGACTTTAAAGCATGAGGTTACTAGTGTTTAAATATGATCTACAAACAAAATTTTCTGCCAACCCATAAAATCTCTCCACAAAAGTATAAGAGAAAGAAAAGTTTTTAAATTGAGCAAGTGTTAGATCAGAATGTGATGTCCACCCTGGGCAATCCATCCAGAGATTGATTGCAAAGACAGAAAGAAATCTCTCCCTTTTACATAGCCAAACATACAACTCATTATATCAAGGTTTTAAGATAAGCAGTAAACAACTTGCCTCAAACAGAATTTATAATACCATTTGGAGAACACAGTTCATTTTAACTTAGGAGTGACCATCTGTGTTAGCCAATTGGCTTTACCCAGAGGTGGAAAAGTGTTCTCAGTTCTCTTGGCAAGAAGGAGCTTTACAACTTGGAGCAAGGACCTTACTGAACTAGGTTCCTACCTTTTCACAGAAAGTACTTTTTCCCTTGATATTTACATTTCAAAGCAAATGACTTCCCTGGGTCATGAAACTGGAAAAAGTTTTGTCTAGTCTTCAAAAGGACTTGTATGCATACATACATTTTAAGGAGATGAGAAATTACTTACAATTACAAATTTTCTAAGTTAAATGCTCGGAGGAAAAATAGAAGAGGGAGGGAAATCTCAATCCCTTATTTTCAAGAGATAATTAAACCTCTTTTTTTTTTTAACTCATTTTTGTCCTTACACTAGCTTAGCAGTTTTCTTCAACATCATTGTTTTTTCAACTCTTGAACAACTATTCACTTACAAATGGCTATTGTGTAGAGATAACCACAACCTCAAATCCTTTTGTAGCCACTTTGTTCCACAGATTTTTACTTTTGGAGTTGGTTTAAATCTTGTAAGATTTATGGTAATTCCCTCCCTCTAAGGTGAGTGGGGTTCTAAAATCTAGTGTGTGGCAATGGTTCTCGGAGGCCTAATCTACAATCAAGCCTGAGCTGATATGGAGGGGTGACAATATCAAGGTGGGAATAACACCGGGCTGTAAACCATGAATCTCCTCTAAGGGCATGACCTCCCTCCTCTGAACTGGAAAGAGAATTCCAAGGTGGAAACTATGTGAAGGTAGTGTTTTGCTGCCATGTTGGATCTGACCTTTTGTGAACATATCTCTATTGACTCTTCTTTCATTCATCCTCATTCCTAGAGAGGAAGTAATTTATCTGATTACCAAGTTTGGAGAAGACACTGGGTATACATAGTTCAGTTTCTTCCATATTTACACTTTGGGGTAAAACTGCTTTCAGAGATTATGCTTTCCTCCGTTTTGGGCTGCATGATGAACTACACTTAGTTATAAATTTTCCATCCCATTTCCAGAACAAGTGTGGTTTGATGAATGCATAAATCTATTTAGACCTTGGGTTCAATATTAGGAAACCCAGTGTTGCTGCACAGTTGAAACCTACTGTTGCTATACAGTTAAACCACCACACTCAACCCAGTCTTCACTGGAATTAAAAAAGGAAAATTAAAAATTTAAAATAATTTAAATTTAAAATAATAAGCTGATAATTTATTTGATCTTTATCTGCTTAAATATTATGCTTCCCTTAGTTGTTTTTGACCACTAAAAAGAACAGTAAAATGTTGCATATCTAAAGCATAAATAAATAACGGTATCATTAGATACCAGAACAAACAGTATATAATTTAAATAACATACAAATCTACAGAACAGTTACAGTAGTCTGTATTTTGCAAATAAGTAAAGGCTCAAAAAGCACAAGTACTTTATTTAAATATCTGTATGTGATAAATGCTTTTTAACTCCATAGACAATTATCTTTTCAATGTCACTATTATCTAAAGCAACTTTCATGGAAAGTTTCACTAATTCTTTGCTGATATCTCTTCCTCAATAGGACAAATTTTCTCTTTTTTGAAACTGCATAGTGTTTAACTTGCTTTTTCAATGCTATCCATACCATTATGACGTTTGCTCAAGTAACTCATTCAAATACGGGATTCTATAATCCATTACCTGCTCTGCAACCCCCAAAAAAGTCAATTATAATAACTCACACAATGCTATGTACATGGCAGGTAGACAAAGCAGTTGTTCAAAATTAAGACTAAGCTAGGCTAAATGCACAAGGCTTGACTCTCTGGCCAAGGACTGGATGGAGCTCCTTAATGATTAACAGTAATGATTATCAAATTGTAGCAAAACAAGGCAATTTACAGTTGACCAAGCTAATGAGACATAACAGTGTCATGAAGGCATGCTTATTAGTTTGAAACTATTTTTTCCTATAATTTGTGTATGGAGGAACATGCTTAATTTTGAAATTTTGTCAGCAAAGACTGTATGTCCTAAGATATTATAATTTGATAACAATACAACAGATAAGGCAAGGAAAATGGATGGGAAAATCAATGTGATTTTGAAATATTACCTGATATAAAAAAACCAACATTCCCTTTGTATAATGGGTCAGTAAAGTTCTGAATATCTTGATAGCACTGACATTAGAATTTTACTTGCTCAGTATGGGAAGAAAAGGAACTATTCTGGTATCTACTTCATGCCAGATAGCATGATAGACATTTTAGTACTTTAATTTTTTGATTATCCCAACAAATTTTAGAGATAAACACTACCCCACGGCTATAGTTCACATGTGTCCACAAAATTCAGGTGTTGCCCCACGACAGTATTAGGGGTGGAGCCTTTAGGAGGTGATTAGGCTCTGGGGGCTGTTCCCTTACTTATGGAACTAAGGTCCTTTCAAAGTGGCTTCACACTAGCAGTTTGCTAGCTTGTCCTGCTACTTTTTGCTGCATGAGGACACAACCACAATAAGGCTTCACCAGATCAAATGCCGGGTCCTTGGACTTCCAAGCCTCCAGGACTTATAAAGACATAGAGGTATGTTCTTTATACATTCCCCAACCTATAGCATTCTTTTATAGCAACATAAAATAGTCTAGGACACCCACTTACAGATCAGGAAATTGATGGTAAAAGAAATTTTGTAACTTGTTCAATGGAGTATTCTATTGAATAGCTCAAGACCAATGAAAATCAGGTTTACTTAACTCCAAAATGCTTTTTCCCCCCCTGCAGATCCCATAAGAAGGATTTTATTTGTTTATTCATTCTTGTGAATAAGACAGACCTGCATCTTGTCCTCATAGAGCTAATAACCAGGATACTTTTAAAATATTTCATTTTACATGTTATTTTGAAAACAATCATACAATTATGGTAAATACTTAAAACCAGGAAACACGAGAGCGTGCAATCTGGTGGGAAGTTCTCATTTAAACAGACATAGGGGAGGATAAATTGAGGTATGAAGGTGAAGTTGATGGAGAGGAAGGTGATGGGTGGAGTACTCTAGCAGAGGAAAAATGTGTGACTGTTCAGAAATACAAAGAAGTGTGGCATGTTCTTTGAAAGGAGGGTCAGGACATGAGCAGATTAGGGAGACAAGCAAATAATGGTTGAGTCTCTGTGTTTTAAAATAATGCATATTTACTTCCTACCTGTGTATCTTCATGTGCCTTCCAACTTCTAGATCATTTGTAATAAGAGGATTATGTGTTTTATATCTTTCTAAAACAATATTGCCTGAAAGCAATAACAACTGCATTATGTAGTTCAATTTGAAAGTCATGCGGCCATGACTAAATTCGTGAGGACAAGAAAGTAAAACCCTAAGCTATACTCAGAAGGAGAACTCAAAGTAGTTAACATATGGGAGCAAATAATAAAGGAAAAGAAAAAACATGCGGCAAAACTGAAGTTTTAGAGAAGGAGTGGATGACACTGTGTAAAGTTATGAAATGTTTATTTTAAAAGGACATGAATTTGGCCTTGGTTGTGTGAGCAGACTGGAGAAGAGCAAGAACCAAATAAGGAAGACCATTTAGAAGGTTGCAGTCAAGAATATCTGGAAAGATCATATTGGATAACAGTGAAAAGGAGAAAATGATCAGATTCATAATCATAAAGAGTAAGCAGATTATTATACTTTATTGATTATGGGTTGGAGACAGAGAGGTACCAATGCTCATCTAATTCTCCCCAGGAACTATTAATTGAACGTAACAGTATTTAGATGGACAATATGAAATGCAGAAAAAAGTTTTGTAGAGATTAACCAAATATTTAGAATCAAATCTGTTTAATGTGTTTTCCATAAGACCTGCAACTAGAGATAATAAGTAAGTTGCTAGATTGGTGTATCTGAACTATTTAGATTAGAAGAGAAAACAAGGGTGGATAAATGGATTGGGGAGTTATTTGAATATGGATGGTACTTCTAATCATAACTAAAGAGAAATTTGTCTTTATATTAAAAAGTATAGAGAAAGGTTTAGGGAAATGATGTTATGGTTCAAATTCTGTGTATTCCAATCAAAATTTATGTTGGAACTTAAATCCCAATGTGATAGTAGTAAGAGGTAGGATCTCTAGGTGAGCCCTCTTAAATGGAATT
Organism: Sciurus carolinensis; assembly: GCF_902686445.1. Classification (NCBI taxonomy): domain Eukaryota; kingdom Metazoa; phylum Chordata; class Mammalia; order Rodentia; family Sciuridae; genus Sciurus; species Sciurus carolinensis. The sequence continues at coordinate 22,872,407 of NC_062216.1, forward strand.
AATGACTTCATTAAAGACTTGGAGGAATCAGCTGGACCACTTTGCCTTCATTCCTTTTCCCATGTGAGAAGACAGCACTGATGGAGAAAACACCAGACTGTAAGCCTACCAGTGTCCTGATCTTAACTTCCTAGCCCCCCAAATTGTGAAAAGATGAATCAATGCTGTTTATAAATTATTTAGCCTCAGGCATTTTGTTATAGTAGCTCAAATAGTCAGACATGATTGGGAATTGAATGTTTTTTTTTTTTTATCTTCCACTCTACAGTATGTATAAAAATAGGTGGACAGTACTGTATATTTGGAGTTTTGGGAGAAGATGAATATAAAGTACACAGGATAGAAGATAAGAGTGCTAGATTATTTTCTGCCCCAATTCTCTACTCTATCCTAGCCACATATGCACACATACTAGCCAACTGACATAGACTGTTATTTTTCCTCTTCTTCTGTATGCACTAACCAAAATGGAAGAACTAAAAATGTGTAACTCTCTGTGTGCTGCTCTCAGGGTTTAGATAGAATGTTAGGTACAGAATTTCACTGAAGAAGAGACAGGAATGGAAGGGTAAAATGTCCAATGGTTCTCTTCCTGAGGCTTTGATGGTGTGGCTAGCAAGACAACAAAAGAATAATGGTAGTTAAGAGCTATATTTGAAATTTTATTAAAATGTCCATGGGATGGAATAAAAACTGCTTAAATTATCATTGAATTTCTTTTGATATACAGCTAAAATGATGCCTAGTTGAGGGGTTTGTATTATTTATTATTCTTTTTCTCAGACTCAGAATAAGGAGAGATGAAATTTAGCTTAATGTCACTCGTAGAAAGATAGCTGTGGGTCAATATCTGTTGACAGCCTTGTATGCCTCACAGTTTGCAGGCTTTATTAATTCTTTCATAAAACACATAACAACATACCTGACCCAGTGTTCTGAAAGATTATGAGCACTACAATTAGAGTTATGTGGTGCAGTGACCCCCAAAATCAGAGCCTTGATACACACTGACCACGAAAGGTTAATCTTAATTACTGTGTACCCCATATTCGTCCTCATTCTTTACTACAGAGTTTCCTTGTTGGTTTGTCAAGAGCCACTGTTAAGTAGGTTAACTACATGTCAGATACCTTGAACTTATTTAGAGCTGGTAGATCAATTTGCTAGTTTTTTGTTTGCTTTTATTTATCAGATATTAAATTGCTCCTTTGTTCTGCATTACACAATTTGTTCTTTCATTATTTATTATTTTTAATTTTTTTCAGACCACATTTTGATTCATTGTACCCAAATGGAGTACATCATTTCGTTTCTATGGTTGTACACAATGTAGATTCATGCCATTCGTGGAATCATAAATGTACATAGGGTAATGATGTGTGGTTTTTTTTTTTTTTTTTTCCTTAAGTTACTGGTCTTTTTATTGGTAAAAAAAAAAGACTAGCATTTACAACTTGGAATGGATGTAAATTGTAATTCCTTGAACAGCAATGTTGATGGTTGTACTGAAGTCCAGAGCCACAGCCAACTCTGCCGGCTCCAAGTCATGGTTCAGAAGGTTTTAAAAACAGAGTCTCCAAAGGTGCTCCCTTGATAAAAGATTTCTTATTAAAAATTTGTGTAAGTGACAACCTGAAACCTATTTCACTCTAACACAATGCAGGCAATGCTAAACCAATGTATGCAGGTGTACCTCCAGGGTGTCACCCTCACGACTGGGTCAGAGCACATGAAGTACAAGAGGACCATCCTACTACTGGAGCTAGTCTCAGCAGTTTATGCTTCACCCATTTTCTGCACATCGTCCTGAGGTAAACCATTTTTTTTCCTGTTTATTTCTTTTTCTTTTTTTTAAATTTATTTTTATTGTAAACAAATGGGATACATGTTGTTTCTGTTTCTACATGGAGTAACAGCATACCATTTGCGTAGTCATACATTTACATAGGGTAATGATGTTTGATTCATTCTGTTATTTTTTCCTTCCCCCCCCACCCCTCCCACCCCTCTTTTCCCTCTATAAAGTCCCTCCTTCCTCCATTCTTGCCCCCCCAACCCCCCATTATGTGTCATCATCCGCTTATCAGCGAGATCATTCTTCCTTTGATTTCTTGAGATTGGCTTATCAAACTTAGCATGATATTCTCCAATTTCATCCATTTGCCTGCAAATGCCATAATTTTATCATTCTTTATGGCTGAGTAATATTCCATTGTATATATATACCACGTTTCTTTATCCATTCATCAATTGAAGGACATCTAGGTTGGTTCCACAATCTGGCATTTGTGAATTGAGCAGCTATGAACATTGATGTGGCTGTATCTCTGTAGTATGCTGATTTTAAGTCCTTTGGGTATAGGCCGAGGAGTGGGATAGCTGGGTCAAATGGTGGATCCATTCCAAGTTTTCTAAGGAATCTCCACACTGCTTTCCAGAGTGGCTGCACTAACTTGGAGCCCCACCAGCAATGTATGAGTGTACCTTTTTCCCCACATCCTCTCCAACACCTATTGTTGCTTGTATTCTTGATAATCACCATTCTAATTGGGGTGAGATGGAATCTTAGTGTAGTTTTGATTTGCATTTCTCTTATTACTAAAGATGTTGAACATTTTTTCATATGTTTGTTGATTGCTTGTAGATAATCTTCTGTGAAGCGTCTGTTTATATCCTTAGCCCATTTGTTGATTGGGTTATTTGTATTCTTCATGTAGAGTTTTTTGAGTTCTTTATATATTCTGGAAATTACTGCTCTATCTGAAATATGAGTGGCAAAGATATTCTCCCACTCTGTCGGCTTTCTCTTCACATTGCTGATAGTTTCCTTTGCTGAGAGAGAGCTATTTAGTTTGAATCTGTCCCAATTATTGATTCTTGCTTTAATTTCTTGTGCTATGGGAGTCATGTTAAGGAAGTCTGATCCTAAGCCAACAGGTTGAAGATTTGGACCTACATTTTCTTCTATAAGATGCAGGGTCTCTGGTCTGATTTCAAGGTCCTTGATCCAGTGTGAGTTGATTTTTGTGCAGGGTGAGAAATAGGGGTCTACTTTCATTCTGTTGCGTATGGATATCCAGGTTTCCCAGCACCATTTGTTGAAGGGGCTATCTTTTCTCCATTGACTATTTTTGGGCCCTTTGTCTAGTATGAGAAAATTGTATTTATTTGGGTTTGTGTCCGTGTCCTCTATTCTGTACCATTGATCTACCTGTCTATTTTGGTGCCAATACCATGCTGTTTTTGTTACTATTGCTTTGTGGTATAGTTGAAGTTCTGGTATTGCCATACCCCCTGTTTCATTCTTCCTGCTAAGGATTGCTTTAGCTATTCTGGGTTTCTTATTCTTCCAGATGAATTTCATGATTGTTTGCTGTATTTCACTAAGGTACATCATTGGGATTTAATTGGAATTGCATTGAATCTGTATAGCACTTTTGGTAGTATGGCCATTTTAACAATATTAATCTGCCTATCCAAGAACATGGGAGATCTTCCCATCTGTTAAGGTCTTCCTCAATTTCTTTCTTCAATGTGTTGTAGTTTTCATTGTAGAGATCTTTTACCTCTTTGGTTAGATTGATTCCCAAGTATTTTATTTTTTTTGAGGCTATTGCAAATGTTGTTGTTTTCCTCATTTCCCTTTCAGCTGTTTCGTCACTTGCATATAAAAATGCTTTAGATTTTTGCGTGCTGATTTTATAGCCTGATATTTTGCTGAATTCATTGATGAGGTCTAGAAGTTTTCTGGAAGAGTTTTTTGGATCCTCTAAATATAGAATCATGTCATCAGCAAATACTGACAGTTTAAGTTCCTCTTTTCCTATTTGTATCCCTTTAATTTCTTTAGTCTGCCTAATTGCTCTGGCTAGAGTTTTGAGGACAATGTTGAATAGAAGTGGTGAAAGAGGACATTCCTGTCTTGTTCCCATTTTTAAAGGGAATGGTTTCAGTTTTTCTCCATTAAGAATGATGTTGGCCATGGGCTTAGCATAAATAGCCTTTACAGTGTTCAGGTATGTTCCTACTATCCCTATTTTTTCTAGTGTTTTGAGCATGAAGTGGTGTTGTGTTTTGTCGAACAGTTTTTCTGTGTCAATTGATATAACCATATGATTTTTATCCTTAAGTCTATTGACATGATAGAGTACCTTTATTGATTTACGCATGTTAATCCATCCTTGCATTCCAGGGATGAACCCCACTTGATAGTGGTGCACGATTTTCTTAATATGTTTTTGGATACGGTTTGCCAATATTTTGTTAAGGATCTTTGCATCTATATTCATCAAGGATATTGGTCTAAAATTTTCTTTCCTTGATGTGACTTTTCCTGGTTTGGGTATGAGGGTGATATTGGCCTCATAGAATGAGTTTGGTAGGGTACCCTCCTTTTCTATTTCCTGGAATACTTTGAGAAGTATTGGAATGAGATCTTCTTTGAAGGTCTTGTAGAACTCAGCTGAGAATCCATCTGGTCCTGGGCTTTTCTTGGATGGTAGGTTTTTAATGGCTTCTTCTATTTCATTGCTTGATATTGATCTGTTTAAATTGTGTATGTCCTCCTGGTTCAGTTTGGGAGGAGCATATGTCTCTAGAAATTTCTCAATGTCTTCAGTAGTTTCTATTTTGTTGGAATACAGATTTTCGAAGTAACTTCTAATTATGTTATGTATCTCAGTGGTGTCTGTCATGATATTTCCTTTTTCATCACAAATTTATAATTTGAATTTTCTCTCTCCTTCTCTTTGTTAGTGTGGCTAAGGGTTTGTCTATTTTGTTTACTTTTTCAAAGAACAACTTTTTGTTCCGTCAATTTTTTGAATTGTTTCTTTTATTTCAATTTCATTGATTTCAGCTCTGATTTTAATTATTTCCTGTCTTCTACTACTTTTGCTGTTATTCTGTTCTTCTTTTCCTAGGGCTTTGAGCTGTAATGTTAGGTCATTTAGTTGTTGACTTTTCATTCTTTTCTGGAATGTGCTCCATGCAATGAATTTTCCTCTTAGTACCGCTTTCGTAGTGTCCCAGAGATTTTGATATGTTGTATCGTCATTCTCATTGACCTCTAAGAATTTTTTTTATCTCCTCCCTGTTGTTTTCTGTTATCCATGTTTCATTCAATAGCATATTATTTAGTCTCCATGTGTTGGAGTAATTTCTGTTTTTTATTTTGTCATTGATTTCTACTCTCAGTCCATTATGATCTGATAGAACACTAGGCAGTATCTCTATTTTTTTTGCATTTCCTAAGGGCTGCTTTGTGGCATAACATATGGTCTATTTTTGAGATGGTTCCATTTGCTGCTGAGAAGAAAGTGAATCCACTAGTTGATGGATGGAGTATTCTATATATGTCTATTACGTCTAGGTTGTTGATTGTGTTATTGAGTTCTATGGTTTCTTTGGTTGGTTTTTGTTTAGAAGATCTATCTAGTGGTAGCAGTGGTGCATTAAAGTCACCCAGAATTATTGTGTTGTGATATACATGATTCCTGAAATTGAGAAGGATTTGTTTGATGTACAGGAATGCACCATTGTTTGGGGCATAAATATGTACTATCATTTTGTCTTCCTGATTTATGCTTCCTTTAAGCAGTATGAAATGTCCTTCTTTATCCCTTCTGATTAACTTTGGCTTAAAGTCCACTTTATCTGATATAAGGATGGAAACCCCCGCTTTTTTATTGAGTCCATGTGCGTGGTAGGTTTTTTCCCATCCTTTCACCTTTAGTCTGTGGATGTCTTTTTCTATGAGATGAGTCTCTTGTAGGCAGCATATTGTTGGGTCTTTCTTTTCAATCCATTCTGCCAGTCTATGTCTTGTGATTGATGAGTTTAGGCCATTAATGTTCAGGATTATTATTGAGATATGATTCATATTCCCAGTCATTTGGTCTTATTTTTGGTTTTTAACTTGGCTTGGTTTCTCCTTTGAGTGGTTTTTCTCTAAGGTAGTTCCTCCCTTTGCTGACCTACATTGTTGTTTTTCATTTCCTACTCATGGAATATTTTGTTGAGAACATTCTATAGTGCAGGCTTTCTATTTGTAAATTCTTTTAACTTTTGTTTATCATGGAAGGATTTTATTTCATCTACAAATCTGAAGGTTAATTTGCTGGGTATAGGATTCTTGGTTGGCAACCATGTTCTTCCAGAGCTTGAAATATGTTGTTCCACTCCCTTCTAGCTTTTATAGTCTGGGTTGAGAAGTTGACTGCTATCCGTATTGGTCTCCCCCTATATGTAATCTGATGCTTTTCTCTTGCAGCCTTCAAAATCCTATCTTTATTTTGAATGTTAGGCATTTTCATTATAATGTGCCTTGGTGTGGATCTGTTGTGATTTTGTGCATTTGGTGTTCTGTAAGCCTCTTGTATTTGATTTTCCATTTCATTCTTCAGGTTTGGGAAATTTTCTGATATTATTTCATTGAATAGGTTGTTCATTCCTTTGGTTTGTATCTCTGTGCCTTCCTCAATCCCAATAATTCTTAAATTTGGTCTTTTCATGATGTCCCATAGTTCTTGAAGATTCTGCTCATGATTACTTACCATCTTCTCTGTTTGGGCAACTTTATTTTCAAGATTAAATATTTTGTCTTCATTGTCTGAGGTTCTGTCTTCCAGTGGTCTAGTCTTTTGGTGATGCTTTCCATTGAGTTTTTTATTTGGTTTATTGTTTCCTTCATTTCAAGGGTTTCCGTTTTTTTTTTTTTTTTTTTGAAAATCTCTATCTCTCTGTTGAAATGATCTTTTGCTTCCTGCAGGTGCTCTTTCAGCTTATTGGTATTATCATTCATTGCCTGCATTTGCTCTCTTATCTCATCCTTTCCTTCGCAAATCATCTTAATCATATATAATCTGAAGTCCTTTTCTGACATTTCTTCTAACATACTGTCATTGGATTCTATTACTATAGAATCTAGATTTGTTTGGATCATTTTCTTCCCTTGTTTTTTCTGTTGTTCACATATCTTCCCCTCTAGCAGTACAGATCTGGGGTATTGCAGATTTCCCCCATAGGCTTATAGTGGCCCTATAGGTTTCCAAAACTGTTTCTTTAAGGGGAGATCAATATTAGCAGTGCCCAATTCAGACACTATGCAATCCTAGACCAAATAGCCTCTATGAGGACAATAACAAAATTGTCATATTATCTTCAGTATAACAAACAGATTTGCAGATCTTATCAGTCTGCAGTTTCTAATGGAGGACAAAGAGGATGCCTAGGGATGTAGGATGTAGCTGTTAATGGGATAAGAAAATAATATACAGAAGTTCTAGATAATAGAAAGGGTGAGAGTGTAATCAAAAGAAATTGGATGTTAGCATGCAAAACGGGAGAAAGAGACTGTAAGGGAACAGGTATACAAAAGGAAAAGAGAGCATGAAAAGTAAAGAAAAAAAAACTTAAAATTGTTCAATAAGGAGAAAAAGGAAAATCTACACTATAACAGTCATATAGTATTCAATCCTCCCAGTCTTCATTAGCCTGATGCATGAGAGGTACCTGACAATGAGCTTCAAGCCTCCAGCAGGCATCTCAGGATTGGATTTGCCCCACCTAAAGATTGGAGCTCCGGTTTCCAGGATTATCCAAGATGGCCGCTCTGGCTTCCAAATATGTTGGCAATTGGGAAGCTGCAGCTCAGGGTGTGGACATTTTCAGCTGTAGGTCCTGGAGGCGGGGTGTGGTTGGTCAGGCAGGGGTCCTGGAGTTCGGGTGTGTTTGGTGTGGTTGCGGGATCCTGGAGGTCGGGTGCAGTCAGTCTGGGATCCTGGTAATAGGGCACAGTCAGTTGGCCTGGGGGTCCTGGCTGCAGGGAGCAGTTAGTCGATGTGATGGTCCCAGATGCAGGGAGTGATTGGTCGGGCTGAGGTATCCTGGAGACGGGGCTCAGTCAGTTCGGCCAGGGGTCCTACGGGACCTGGCTCTTGTCTCAAAATGGTGGCAGCCATGTGTAATCAAACCTGTAGGTACTCTAACAGTGAACTTCCAGGCAGTAGCAGGCAGCTGGTGCTCCACTGGCGGTCAGCGATCAGTTTGCTGACTGTTGTCGGACGATCGGGAGGTGAACCTCATGCGTTGGGTGATAGATAGATGTAAGGCAGGCGATGGACAGGCGAGAGGCAGGCAAATGGATGATGATAAGCGCCTGATAGTGAGCAATCTGCACTCAAAAAAGGCATCGATATGCTGGCAGACTGCAGGTGGTCACAGCAGACAAATGGGGTAAACAGGAGGGGATCTATAAGCAGCAAAAACTGCCTCACCAAGAAACAGATATCCTCTGCTTGAAACTGGAGTTATGGAGCAACAAGGAACGCAGCCTCCTTCTAGTCTGCCATCTTGGATCCGAGGTAAACCAATTTTAAGTGTGTTTTCAGTAAACTGCCTTGACAATTTATGCTAACAAATTGAATTAGTACCCATCTGATAGGTCTTGAATTTGTTTTTTTCATTTTTTGATTTTAATACAAATGCCTGACTGTGCTCAATCATCAAGCTGCATGCATGAAAAACTGGCCAGCCCAAACAGTGTATTAATCATTAGCAAATGGAACTTTAAAGAGTCCACTACGTGCTTCCTTATCATTAAGGTAGTAAAGTATTTATATTGTAAAACTGGTGTGGAGCTTGATCTTTAGGGCACAGGACCACCAACCAATACATGCAGATTTTGTGTTTGTGTACAGAAGGTACTTTTGACTTTCAGTTTTTGCTATATAGAAACAGAATGAATAAGTGAACTTTTTCCTTTCCTTTTCTCTCTCTCTCTCTCTCTCTCTCTCTCTCTTCTTTTTTTTTTTTTTTTTTCTTTTTTTTTCTTTATTTTTTTGCAAGAAGTAAGTAAAAGATGCAGTTTGATTCTTCTAGTCGGGGGATAAAGTAGTTGAAAGTCGGTCTTCATTTTGCAGTCATCATCTGTTCGAACTCTTCATAGTTGACTTGTCTGTCTCCATCAATATCTGCCTCTCTGATCATTTCATCTACTTCTTCATCTGTTAGTTTTTCTCCTAAGTTTGTCATGACGTGATGTAGTCCTACTGCACTGCTGTAACCATTTCCATTCTTGTCAAAGACTCGGATGCCTTGGGGATTTCCTCTTCACTCTCTGTGTCTTTCATTTGTCTAGCCATATAGTAAAAAATCCGGGGAAGTCAATGGTGCCGTTACCGTCAGCATCTACTTGGTTGATCATATCCTGCGGTTAGGCTCTTGTTGGGTTTTGACCCAGTGACCGCGTGACAGATCCAAGTTCCTTTGTTGTGATGGTGCCATTGCCACCTTTATCAAATAGGTAGAGAGCTTCCTTGAATTCAGCAATCTGTTCTTCAGTCAGCTGATCAGCCATGGTGCGTGTGGAGGGAGCAAGAGTGGCTGCACCAGTGCAGTAGCTGTGACTCGGGCTGCCTGCGCCACCGCCCGAGTGCCATGATGTGTTCTTGAGCACCGTTTATTTGTTGTTATTAAATAGGTCAGCACTGATTGTCCCCAAGGGAGAGCACATTTTGATATTGGTCTTTTTTTCTTATATTGCATTAGACAGTGGGTAAAGGAAAATTGCTAGTCCCTTTAGAGAGTTAGAAAAAAATAGTGAATTATAGATACATTATCTGTTTATAGGTACTAGTGTCATCATGAGGCAAAATGACTCTACTAGTTGAGAAGACACTCCTATTCTGGAGTGTGCCTTCATATTAAATGAGTTAAAGGGTTTTGGTTGTTCTTTTAAAAAAAATTGAGAAGTAGGTAAGTTCAAGATAGACAGGGCTACACCATGATATCAAGAGAGACACAAAGTTCTTTTAAGTGCCAGCAATATGTATGTGGCTTTTACTGTCAAACTCACAGGATAACTATTTCAATGCTATTGCTACATCTAAATTATAAGATAGAAGAAGTGGTAAAGGGCAGGAGAAAAATTAAAAGGTGGATGCCTGCTGAGTATAGTTCTTTTAAATAAATTCTCCTAGTGTTCCAGAATTGGTGGATTAAATAATTCAGAGCAAACTTACAACTGTGAACAAGAAATGATTCTAACATTAAAAAAAAAAAAACTTTTCTTGAAAATTTGGAGAATAAAAAGGACAGAAAAGAATTATAGAGACAAAACATACATGAAAATCTCGGAAATGATTAATAGGTTTGGAGAAGCATCCAGAAGCATTAGCCAACAGGCTGATTTGTCAACAGAGCTTTGAAAGACCTTGCACTAGACTGACGGATACGGAAGTTCAGGGTTCATCAAGAAAAAAAGGAGAGTCTCCTAGGTTCGGGGACTGGGATACCACATGGTTATACCATAGGCATAAGAGATGACTTGGAAAAGAAAATCTGCAGGGTTGTCAATGTAGTTCGGTGATAAAGTGTTTGCTTAGCATAAGTGAGGCCCTCTGTTTGATTCCCAGCATCGAATAAATAAATAAATTTTAAAAAAACAGGTTCTAATCCAAGAGGAATTTATGCCTAGCTTCAGAGCATCTGAATATTCAATTGGATTAAATAATCCAAGTTTATTCTTTACAAGTACTTACGTTGGATATGGCCATACAATTTTCTTTTACCAAAGAAATACAACTCAAAATGACATGTGTGTTTTCAGGCAGAATTTTACATCGTCAGTACAGAATTTGCTGCCTTTGTTAGTGCCATGGCACTAGCAGTAGTTCAGATGACGGTTGCATGTCCAGTCAATACCAAGCAAGAACTACCTAGAGAAAAGTCCCTCGGCAAACTGTGGTGGAAATAGGGATGTGTAATCTTACATCATCAAGACGTGAAGGTTGTTCGTTACACTCAAAGTGTTTCAGTTAGGATATCCCATTATTTCAATTTTCCTGCATATTTGAGGATTTTTATACTATATTTTAAAATGTCATCCCAGAAGCCATCCAAGCAACTCTACCTTATACATGATTGTTCACCCAAACTCAGTACTAAAGCAGACAGCGATTTTTATTTGGACACAGTAGGGGAGAAAGGTAATAACTTTTCCTTATCCCTTGTAAGATTCATGGCTGGCTGACACCCTTGTAACAAGTGGTGTATTCATAAGAGACAAGCATAGGAATGTATGTAACATAAGTTATACATGACAGAGGAGCCTTCCGAAATGAAGACTCGGAGAAACTGGGAAAAATTGGCTCTTTTTATGCTTTTAGGTTTAATAAAAAGCAGACAGTCATAAAGAAGCCTGACTAGAAAAATGTGGCCTGATCTAATGGTAATGACCTGGGGACTGACACTTGGCAAGGCCCGGTGCTCGGACCCTTCTCCATGTCCCTGTGTTTTCATTCCTTTCTTTTGGATATAGGGGACCACCTTCTGAAATGAGGGCCTTCATGCCTAATTTGGAGTAAGGTCAAAGAGTATGTTGTGGCCTTTCTTGGGGAAGAATGGCAGGAAAAGGCCAGAGAGAATTTCTGCTTCTGATATTTTCTCAAATGCTAAGATGCCATATTTAAGGTAATGGACCTGAACTCTGTCAGCACGTTGCTACCCTGAGTAACATCAGGAGATTTGTTGTTGCTGTTGTTCTTTTCAGTTATACATGACATTAGAACCTCTTTTAACATAATAATAAAAGCATGTGATATACCTTGTTCTAATTCAGTCCCCCTCTGCTCCGACCCCTGCTTCCTTCCCTCTACTGCCATTTACTCATAGTTATTTTTTAAAAATTAATTCCTTATGGATGTGCATGATGGTGAGATTCCCTGTGGTGTAGTCATATATGTATGGAGGAAAGTTATGTCAGATTCATTCCACTGTCTCTCCTTTTCCCATCCCCCTCTCTGCCCTTCAATTTCCCTTTGTCTGCTCCACTGACCTTCTATTCTTTCTTTTTATCCCCCCACCCCTTATTGTGGATTAGCTTCCACATATCAGAGAAGGCATTCCACCTTTGGTTTTTATTAATAATGATGAAGGGGAAGGAATATAGGATTGACAACTAGAACTGCCTGCCACTGTTTACCCCTTTGGCTACCCACCTCTGCATGCAGCGTTCCTTCCATAATGAAGCACTCACACTCCCTGTCCATGGGGTAGGACTCTGAAGTCTCATCAGGACTTCTGCTGCAGTGTCTAGCTTCATGCACAGGATTTTAAGATTATGGTAACTCCTCCCCATTTGAGGCCATTCTCTGTGTTTCTTCATGGAACAAACTAGAATTTATCTGCTGATATCGTCACTAATATACACAACTGGGAGATAAAATATCCACAATTAAAAATAAAACTTTTCAGAAAATAAAATACACATCATGAAAAATATACAATTATTTTGGATAATTGAGAATAAAAAACTGCAAGAAAAAAGTAGCAAAGGTTTGCTATCTTACATAAAGTCTTAGATTATAATTCAGCAGTCTTTCATTCTGTTCTTTAGAAGCCTTCCCCTTGTATATTGCCCTCAAGTCCTAGGTACTTTACACTAGTGTTCTTTATCTTCTATGGCCATAAATGAAATGGGGTTGTGGAAAGACTCCTTTATTGACCAACTTCCATAATCTCTTCCCATGAGTGTAAACTAGAGGACCAAGGGATAATCACTAGCCAAACCTGAGTTCTCTTTGCCAATGCAAACCCTTCTGAATTAATGGGTTGCCAGCCTCTTTGTTTTTATTCATATTTACAAACCACTAATGGAATTTTCACCTTTACCCTTTGACCCACCACCAGCCCTTAATGTACGTAAGAATCAGGAACAAAAAGAGAAATGGTAGTAATCTGGAAGAAAGCTCTTCAAAAGAAGTATAATAAGAGCAGGATTAAACATACCAGAAAAAATATATGATAAAACCTCCATAATAAAACAAAACAGCACCAATTCACAAGTGAAATGATGACAAAGTTCAGAAATGGAACCAAACGCCTAGTGGAAGTCATAGTATGAACATGGAATGGGTGCGTAATGAATGGTGTGGGAACAACTAAACAGCCATTTATAAGAGTTAACATTATCTCCATATACCATTACACACCAAAATAGGCCCAAATATATTAAACACTTAAATGTGAAAAAGTAAAAATACTTACATAAAACTTCAGAATTCCTTTGTAAATGTGGAGTCAAGAGATAATTAAGGCATTATTCCAAATCTGGGAGCCATTAAATTAAAATGACAAGTTCAGCTACATTAACAAGTAAATAAAAAATCAGCAACATACCTAAAACATGACAAGAGAAAAAAAAACAATAAAACAATAACCTTGGAGAAAAAAATTGCAACTCATTATAATAAAGAATTCTATAATAGAAAAGAGCTCCTAAAATGAAAAGAAAAATAACAAAACTTAAAGAGAAAAATGGGCAAAGATCATAAACAAATATTTCCCATGAAAGAATTTTCAAACAAAAATTCATGTAAAAAGGATTGACCCAACTTATTTAAGATTAATGAATAATACAACTTCAATATACCATTTTGAGATTCCATGTGCTGCCTAGGTTATTGGGAGAGATTCCAAAATTTGACAAAGCACTCCTTTAGTAAGAAGCAGACTTTCGCACACACTACTGGTGAGGGTCAACAACAGTACATATAGAAAGCTATCTTACAACAGCCAACAAAATTGTAAAAGCATTCATGCATTTATTCAGTCATCCCACTCCTGGGAATCTAGCCAACAGCATATCTATTCACCTGCAAAATAATGTATGTAAAAATGCTGTTATGTATGAGTGTGATAGGCAAAAATGGAAACAACCAGAGTGTACATCAATAGGAGATAGTTAAATAACAATTGCATATCCTTCTACCTCTAGTGGGTCATGAGTCTGGAAGTTTCTGGAACTTTTACACCATTTTCTCTTCTCACACCTCACTTCCTATTAGGACATGATACATCTCTTTGTCTTTCATTTACCTCTATTTACTAACTTTTCTCAAATTCTTATCTGTATTTCTGGCCTCTTTTCTGAAGCTCAGACCTTTATGTTCAATTATAAATTTGGCAGTTTCAGTTGAATTAAAAATGGCAAGCCATGCTGAGTGTCCAGAACTGAAACAACTCTTATCTAGGCAAACATGATCCTGTATCCATTAAACCTGTTTTTCTTCTTCTGTCCCTAAATTCTTCAATTCACAGCGATCCTTCTTAACTCCCAAATTTCTCTACACCACCATCAATTCAGCTGTGAATTCTTTTTTTTTTTTTTTGAAATTTTTTTATTATTTTTATTTGGCTTTTAATTTTTTACAGACTGCATTTTGATTCGTTGTACACAAATGGGGTACATAATCTCGTTTCTATGGTTGTACACAATGCAGATTCATACCATTCGTGTAATCATACATGTACATAGGGCAATGATGTTTGTCTCATTCCACCATTTTTTATACCCCCCTCCCTCTCATTTTCTTCTACATATTCTAAAGGTCCCCAATTATTCTCTCATTCCTCACCCCCAACCCCATTATATATCATCCTCCACTTAGGGAAAACATTTGGTCTTTGGATTTTTGGGCTTGGGTTATTTCACTTAGCATGATATTCTCCAATTCCATCCATTTATATGCGAATGCCATAATACTATTCTTCTTTATGGCTGAATAGTATTCCATTGTGTGTGTGTGTGTGTGTGTGTGTATATATATATATATATATATATATATACACACATATATATATCAGAGTTTATTTATCCATTCATCTGTTGAAGGGCATCTAGTTTGGTTCCACAATCTAGCTATTGTGAACTGAGCTGCTATAAACATTGATGTGGCTGTGTTACTGTAGTTTCCTGACTTTAATTCCTTTGGGTATAAACCGAGGAGTGGGATAACTGGGGCAAAAGGTGGGTGCATTCCAAGTTTTCTTAGGATTCTCCATACTGCTTTCCAGAGTGACTGCACAAATTTGCAACTCCACCAGCAATGTAAAAGTGTGCCTTTTTCCCCACATCCACGCCCACATCTATTACTGTTTGTGTTCTTGATAAAAGCCATTCTACCTGGAGTAAGATGAAATCTTAGAGTTGTTTTAATTTGCATTTCTCTAATTACTAGAGATGTTGAACACTTTTTCATATATTTATTCATTGCCTGTGTGTCTTCTTCTGTAAAGTGTCTATCCAGGTCCTTGGCCCATTTATTGATTGGGTTCTTTGTATTTTTCATGTAAAGTTTTGTAAGTTCTTTATAAATTTTGGAGATAAGTGCTCTATCTGAAATACATGTGGAAAAGATTTTTTCCCACTCTGAAGGCTCTCTCTTCACATTCTTGATTGTATCCTCTGCTGAGAAAAAGTTTTTTTTTTGTTTGTTTGTTTTTTAATTTTTAATGTAAATTCTTTTTTTGTTGTTGTAAAGCAATGGGATACATGTTGTTTCTCTGTTTGTACATGGCATAAAGGCATACCATTTGTGTAATCATAAATTTACATAGGGTAATGTTGTTTGATTCATTCTGTTAATTTTTCCCTTCCCCCCCACCCCTCCCACCCCTCTTTTCCCTCTATACAGGCCTTCCTTCCTCCATTCTTGCCCCCCTCCCTAACCCTAACTCTAACCCTAACACTAACCCCTCCAACCCTCCATTATGTGTCATCATCCACTTATCAGCGAGATCATTCTTCCTTTGTTTTTTTGAGATTGGCTTATCTCACTTAGCATGATATTCTCCAATTTCATCCATTTACCTGCAAATACCATAATTTTATCATTCTTTATGGCTGAGTAATATTCCATTGTATATATATACCACAGTTTCTTTATCCATTCATCAATTGATGGACATCTAGGTTGGTTCCACAATCTGGCTATTGTGAACTGACCAGCTATGAACATTGATGTGACTGTATCTCTGTAATATGCTGATTTTAAGTCCTTTGGGTATAGGCCAAGGAATGGGATAGCTGGGTCAAATGGTGGTTCCATTCCAAGTTTTCTAAGGAGTCTCCACACTGCTTTCCAGAGTGGCTGCACTAGTTGGCAGCTCCACCAGCAATGTATGAGTGTACCTTTCTCCCCACATCCTCTTGTATTGTTTTGTTGCTTGTATTCTTGATAATCACCATTCTAATTGGGGTGAGATGGAATCTTAGGGTGGTTTTGATTTGCATTTCTCTCATTACTAGAGATGTTGAACATTTTTCCATATGTTTGTTGATTGCTTGTAGATCTTCTTCTGTGAAGTGTCTATTCATTTCCTTAGCCCATTTGTCAATTGGGTTATTTGCATTCTTGGTGTAGAGGTTTTTGAGTTCTTTATAGATTCTGGAGATTAGTGCTCTATCTGAAGTATGATTGGCAAAGATTTTCTCCCACTCTGTGGGCTCTTTCTTCGCATTGCTGATAGTTTCCTTTGCTGAGAGAAAGCTTTTTAGTTTGAATCTATCCCAGTTATTGATTCTTGCTTTTATTTCTTGTGCTATGGGAGTCCTGTTGAGGAACTCTGGTCCTAAGCTGACATGTTGAAGCTCTGGAACTACTTTTTCTTCTATAAGATGCAAGGTCTCTGGTCTGATTCCGAGGTCCTTAATCCATTTTGAGTTTAGTTTCGTGCATGGTGAGAGATATGGGTTTAGTTTCATTCTGTTGCATATGGATTTCCAATTCTCCCAGCACCATTTGTTGAAGAGGCTATCTTTTCTCCATTGCATATTTTTGGCCCCTTTGTCTAGTATGAGAAAATTGTATTTATTTGGGTTTGTGTCCGTGTACTCTATTCTGATCCACCTTTCTATTTTGGTACCAATACCATGCCATTTTTGTTACTATTGCTTTGTAGTAGAGTTGAAGATCTGGTATTGTGATACCCCCTGCTTCACTCTTTCTGCCAAGGATTGCTTTAGCTATTCTGGGTTTTTTATTCTTCCAGATGAATTTCATAATTGCTTGCTCTATTTCTGTAAGGTACATCATTGGGATTTTAATTGGAATTGCATTGAATCTGTATAGCACTTTTGGTAGTATAGCCATTTTGACAATATTAATTCTTCCTATCCAAGAACATGGGAGATCTTTCCATCTTCTAAGGTTTTCTTTAATTTCTTTCTTTAGTGTTCTGTAGTTCTCATTGTAGAGGTCTTTCACCTCTTTTGTGAGATTGATTCCCAAGTATTTTATTTTTTTCGAGGCTATTGTGAATGGGGTAGTTTTCCTAATTTCTCTTTCTGAAGATTCATCACTTATGTATAAAAATGCCTTAGATTTATGTGCATTGATCTTATATCCCGCTACTTTACTGAATTCACTTATGAGATCTAAAAGTTTTCTGGTGTAATTCCCTGGTTCCTCTAAGTATATAATCATATCATCAGCAAATAGGGATAGTTTGAGTTCTTCTTTTCCTATTCATATCCCTTTAATTTCTTTGGTCTAACTGCTCTGGCTAGAGTTTCAAGGATGATATTGAAAAGAAGTGGTGAAAGAGGGCATCCCTGCCTTGTTCCAGTTTTTAGGGGGAATGCTTTCAGTTTTTCACCATTTAGAATGATATTAGCCATGGGCTTAGCATAGATGGCCTTTACAATGTTAAGGATGTTCCCACTATCCCTAGTTTTCTAGTGTTTTGAGCATGAAGGGGTGCTGTATTTTATCAAATGCTTTTTCTGCATTTGTTGAAATAATCATGTGATTCTTGACTTTAAGTCTATTGATATGGTGAATGACATTTATTGATTTTCTGATGTTGAACCAACCTTGCATCCCTGGGATGAAACCCACTTGATCATGGTGCACTATCTTTCTAATATGTTTTTGTATGCAATTTGCTAAAATTTTGTTGGGAATTTTTGCGTCGATGTTCATTAAGGATATTGGTCTGAAATTTTTTTCCTCGATGTGTCTCTGTCTGGTTTAGGTAACAGGGTAATATTGGCTTCATAGAACGAGTTTGGGAGGGTTCCCTCCTCTTCTATTTTATGGAATACTTTGAGAAGTATTGGAATGAGCTCTTCTTTAAAGGTTTTGGAGAACTCGACTGAGAACCCATCTGGTCCTGGACTTTTCTTTGTTGGTAGGCTTTTGATGACTTCTTCTATTTCCTCTAAGTACTGCTTTCATAGTGTCCCAGAGATTTTGATATGATGTTTCTTTGTTCTCATTTACCTCTAAGAATTTTTTTATCTCTTCCTCATGGAATATTTTGCTGAGAATGTTCTGTAATGCTGGCTTTCTTTTTGTAAATTCTTTTAGCTTTTGTTTATCATGGAATGATTTTATTTCATCGTCAAATTTGAAGGTAAGTTTTGCTGGGTATAAGATTCTTGGTTGGCATCCATTTTCATTCAGAGCTTGAAAAATGTTGTTCCAGGTCCTTCTAGCTTTTAGGGTCTGGATTGAAAATCTGCTGATATCCGTATTGGTTTCCCCCTGAATGTAATTTGGTTCTTTTCTCTCACAGCCTTTAAAATTCTGTCTTTATTTTGTATGTTAGGCATTTTCATTATAATGTGCCTTCGTGTGGGTTTGTTGTAATTTTGTGTATTTGGAGTCCTATAAGCCTCTTGAACTTGATTTTCCATTTCATTCTTTAGATTTGGGAAATTTTCTGATATTATTTCATTGAATAGATTGTTCATTCCTTTGGTTTGTTTCTCTGTGCCTTCCTCAATCCCAATAATTCTCAAATTTGGCCTTTTCATGATATCCCATAGTTCTTGGAGATTCTGTTCATGATTTCTTACCATCTTCTCTGTTTGTTCAACTTTGTTTTCAAGGTTAAATATTTTGTCTTCAATATCTGAGGTTCTGTCTTCCAGGTGTTCTATCCTATTGGTTATGCTTTCTATGGAGTTCTTAATTTGGTTTATTGTTTCCTTCATTTCAAGGATTTCTGTTTGGTTTTTTTTTCAATATCTCTAACTCTTTATCGAAATGATCTTTGCTTCCTGTATTTGCTCTTTTAACTATCGATTGGTGCGATCATTCAATGCCTGCATTTGCTCTTTCATCTCCTCCTTCAAAGCCTGCATTTGCTCTTTCATTTCATTGTTTGCTTCCCTGATCATTTTAATTATGTACATTCTGAACTCCCTTTCTGTCATTTCTTCTGCCATGCTGGCGTTGGATTTTATTGATGTAACATCTAGATTTGTTTGGGGCATTTTCTTCCCTTGTTTTCTCATATTGTTAAGGAATCAGTGGGTCATTAAGATATTGCAGATTTCCTCTATTGACTTATAATGTCCCTGAAGATTGCTAGTATATCCCCTCTTATCCTTCAGTACCCTGCAGTCTTGGAGGAAGTTGATAATGCGGTGCTCCACAAGGAAGCTGACTCTCTAGGGTTGGTGACCTTCAGGTGGAGTATATTCCCTGATAGTGGGCAGAGGTGCCTCCACTTGTTGACCAATGGTCATCCAAAGGGGAACTACTGCGGACTGAGGCAAGGCCTGTTTGTGCCTATGTCTCTGGTTTTACCGTCCTTGTGGGAAAACCTCACCCGGCAGGGAAGACTCACCCGGTGGGGAGGTCTCACTGGTCAGTTCCCCTCCTAGAGGTTCTCCTCAATCTACAACTACCACCTGGGCTGGGCTGCCTTCCTCTGCAAAGTTCCCAGGGGCCCGGACCTACCTCCTGGGCCTGGGAGCCTCACCCTTCGCAGACAAGTCTCCTTAGGCTGCCTCTCCTCAGGGAATCTGCCCGCAGTCCTGGAAACTTCGCTCCACCCCTAGGTGTGTCTCCGTGCGGCTCTTCCAGCAAGAAGCTGCCTAGGTCCTGGGACCCTGCTCTGCACCTAATCGCCTGGCTATGCGGCCCCTCCTCTGAGCCACCACCTGGAGCCCCGTATGATAGCTCTGAGACCCAGAGACCCGCCACACACCTCTTCCTCCAGACAGCCGCCCGGTGTTCTGACGCAGTCACTAGGAGTCCAAGCAACTCACTTTGCGTCTCCTCCTCCTGCCAACCACCCGTAGCCCTAGGCAGTCACTCCGAGTCCAAGTGACCCACCCTGCTCCTCCTCCTCCTCGGGGTAGCCCCCCGGGTGTTCAGGAGCGGTCGCTCAGAGACCAAGCGACCCACCGCGCTCCTTCTTCAAGCAGGCCACCGGTGTTCAGGAGTGGTCGCTTTGAGTCCAAACAACTCACCACTCGCCTCCTCCTCTGGCAACAGCTTGTAGCTCTGATGCAGTCACTCCTAGACCATGCGACCCACCACGTTCCTCCTCTTCCTCCGGGCAACCCCCGGTGTTCAGAAGCGGCTGCTCTGAGTCCTAACAGCTCGCCACGCAGCTCCTCCTCAGGCAGCCACCCAGAGCCCCAGTGGTTGCTCCGAGTTCAAGCGCTGTGCTGAGCAGCCACCTCTACGATGTTCCCAGTGGTCCGTGTTTACCGCTCCAGCGGGGTGTGGGACGTCTCGCCAGGCAACTCTACTTCACAAAGTTCCCTGCGTTCCGGGGCTACCGCTCCATCCGGGATGCTTCCCCAACGGGAGAGACTCACCCGGCGGCTTTGAGTTGGTCTCAAGTCTCTCGCTATCTCCTCTTTTGAATCCTGCGTCCTGGAGCAACATGAAATGCAGCCGCCCTCTAGTCCGCCATCTTGAAACCTCTGAGAAAAAGTTTTTTAGTTTGAGTCCATCCCATTTATTAATTCTTGCTTTGATTTCTTGTGCTTTGGGAGTCTTATTGAAGAAGTCTGATCCTAAACCAACATGATGAAGATTCGGTCCTACTTTGTCTTCTATTAGGTGCAGGGTCTCTGGTCTAATGCCTAGGTCTTTGATCCATTTTGAGTTGATCTAACAAAAGTGGTGAAAGACCTGTACAATGAACACTACAGAACATTAAAGAAAGAAGTTGAAGAAAACCTTAGAGGATGGAAAGACCTCCCATGTTCTTGGATAGGCAGAATTAACATTGTCAAAATGGCCATTCTACCAAAGGCACTATACAGATTCAATGCATTTCCAATTAAAATTCCAATGACATTCCTCCTAGAAATAGAGAAAGCAATCATGAACTTCATCTGGAAGAACAAGAGACCTTGAATAGCCAAAACAATGCTGAATAGAAAAAGTGAAACAGGAGGTATCACAATACCAGACCTTAAACTATATTACAGAGCAATTGTAACAAAAACAGCACGGTATTGAAACCAAAATTGATAGACAGACCAATGGTACAGAATAGAAGACATAGAGACAAAACCACATAAATACAGTCACCTCATACTAGACAAAGGATCCAAAAATATACAATGGAGAAAAGATAGCCTGTTCAAAAACTGGTGCTGGCAAAAAATCCATATGCAGTAAAATGAATTCTTTTTAATCCCATTCATTCATCATGTTTTAATCAATTTCTTTTCCAAATTGCCATTTATCCTACACCTAGCTGCTCTATCTTCCACTGCTTCAATATGCTTTTAAAGGTTTCCTTTGTATCCTTTTTTGATTCTTATTATTCCTTTATAAATATTCCTTTATAAATTGCTCAAATATATATATTCAAGAATATATAATTCATACACTCCATAACGCACAGTTATGTAAATGATTAATGTAGCACACATGCAATAATATACAACACAAACAACAATGTATAATATCCAAATATATGATTATAATTTTTCTAAATAAAATTATTTAATCATCTCTTAGTACTCTTAAAATTCTGAAATAGTACATGACTATGCATGATTTCAGATTTACTTAATCCAGCATCAACTCAGACAATTTTTTTCTGTGTCAGCCTTTGCTATGTTTTCCCTGTGTCCCAAACATATACTCTCTCCCATTTCAGGTCCTTGTAAATGAATTTTTCAGCACCTGGAATATGCCTTTCCCCTCTTTACACTAACTTCCTTTTGGGGGGATGGCTAAGAAATCCAGTTTCCCTAAACTCACAGCATCACCTAGTATTATGGGTTTATCTATTATAGTCATGTTGAGGGATGTGTAGTGATATTTCATTGTAGCTTTAATTTGCTTTTACATAAGGGCTAATGATGTTGAACATCTCTTTGGGTTATTTTTGCACTATCGCACAAATTTGAAAACTTAGAAGTAATGAATCATTTTCTCAAAACCTACAAACTACAACCAACTAAATTCAATCATTGTAACACAGATAATCTGAACATTATTCCTATAACCATAAAATGTATCAAACCTATAATTTAAAAGCTCTCACACTCCCATATGGAAAAAAAAAATGTGGCACAAGTTGTTTCACTGGAGAATTCTACCAAACATTTGACAGTAATTATCACAAATGTTACACTTTGTATTCTGGAAAACACAAAGTGATGGAACGTTTCCCAAATCATTTCAGGAGGTTGGTATCACCCAAGTATTCAAACTAGAAAATAAAAGTGAAAAAAAAAAAGAGCAAAATCACAGGCCTGGGTTTTGTTAACTTAATTCTCATGCAATTAAGGAAACTCTAATTCACAGAATTTCTCAACAAAAATAATATTTTATGTTTTTTCTTTATTGCTGAGCAATATATTTTTGCACAGATGTACCTCCATTTGCTTAGCTCCTCTTCTGTTGGTGGGTATGTGAATTATTGCTGGTCTTAGCGCTGATACAGGGAAGACATCTGTGCCTATTTACGTACACGGATTTCAGGAACATCGTCTTCACTTCTCTTGGATAAATACAGAAGAGTAGAATGTCTTCAACACATGCTGGGATATGATGTACTTTTCAAGAAATGGGCAAGCAGTATTCCAAAGTGTTTATACCTTTTTAAGTATCCACTAATACCATGTGGGTTTTCTGTTTCTCCCACATGCCTATTAACACATTCAAGTAAGTGTGACCCTGTATCTCATTATGACTTTTCATTATATTTTCATCATAATGATTCTGACCATCTCATCAACTTCTTGTTATCTTAAAACTTAGATTTTTAAGACCTTTGCTTTTGTATTTAATATGAAAATTTCCACCATTTAATAAAAGTGCTTGGATCATATACGTTCTGTCTTCTAATAGCCCTTGTTCCCTTTTCTCACTCTCTCTTTTAACTTTGTTTTTTTTTTTTTTTTGATCGAGTAGTTTTCAAACCTTCATTTTATCTTTTTATGAGTCCATTAGCCTCTATTTGCTTACATTTGGTTTGTTGCTTCAGTGTTAACAATAAATATGCTTATTTTAGTCTGCCTTAAAGTGATATTCTGCTACTTCATGTAAATAAATATTTTACAATAATGTACTTCCAATTATTTCTAATCCCAAGTTTGTTAGTGTTGTCAAACTTCTTACTTTTACATGTTACAAACTCTATAATTTATTATTGCATTTTCAGCAGGCAGATAGCCCTTGAAGAAATTTATATAATAAGAAAAAAGTCATGTTTCTCATGTATTCATACTTATTCATATCCAAGGTTTCACTCTTCTCTGTAGATTCATATTTCCATTTGGTCTCGTTTTTCTTTAGCCTTTCAGCAATTTATGTCCTGTGGACCTGAGAAGGATTTATTTCAATTTTTATGTGTCAAAAAATTATCATATCACCTTTGTTTATGAAAGATATTTCTCCCAGCTCTACAATTCTGGATCATTATGCTTGTTTGTTTTTGTTTTCTATCACCTAAAGATGTGGCTCTATTATCTCCTTATTTGCACTATTTCTGAAAAAACAATCTGCTAAATTCTTATCTTTGTTTCTATGTACATTTATTTTGTCTCGCTATTTTAAGTTTTTCTTCTGTGAAATTGTCTTCCTTTCCTCCATGTTTGTTTGAAATATTTTGAGCATCTTGGGGCTGTTGGTTTATAGCCCTCATCAGTTTTGAAGAAAAAAGTGACCATCATCTTTAAAAATATTCTTTGCCCCTGTGTCTTCTTGGAAGATTCAAATTATCTCACAGTTTCCTGATAGTCTATCCAATGTTACTTTTTTATTCTTTCTATTTCATTTTGAATAGATTTCATTGACTTTCTTCAAAAAAATCACTGATGTGTTCTTTTTCAATATCTAGTCCATTAATTCCATCTTGTTTATTTTTAGTGTACAGATTGTAGTTTTAATTCCTAGAAGTTCCATTTGCACTTTTGATATGTTATATATCTTCACGTAACTTTTCACACACATGAAGTACAGTTATAACAACAGTATTTAAATTACTGTC
This sequence comes from Sciurus carolinensis, assembly GCF_902686445.1. NCBI lineage: Eukaryota > Metazoa > Chordata > Mammalia > Rodentia > Sciuridae > Sciurus > Sciurus carolinensis. Next base: position 22,896,449 of record NC_062216.1, read on the forward strand.
TTCCTACTCTAACCAACTATCAATTCTTGTTGGTTTTGATGCATTTTTCCTGTTATTATGAGTTATACTTTCTTACATTTTTGCATGACTGGTAAAATTTAATTCTGTGCCACATGAAAAATATATATATCTTGTGGGTTGTTAAATATTTATTCTCCTATAAATCTGCTTTTCTTTGGAATTCAATTCAGTCACTTGAAAATAGTCTTTTCTAGTCTGGTTAGTAGAATGATCCCCATTCCTGATCCTTTATGGTTGTCGGGTCCTGTTAGCCCTCATCTTTCCCAGTGTGTTTTTCCCTATTCTGAGAAGTACACAGATGATTATTTGAAAGAGATACTCATCAGATCTCTGCCTTTTTTTGGGTGTGTGTGTAGCTTTCTCCTCCCTGATAGTCTGTTCTTCAAAAGCCACCTACCTATTTGTTTCCTGTTTTTCAGGGATGACTGTATTTTATATCACCTGATATCCAGAGACATGAGCACCTGTTTCAAATGTTTAAATGTTTTTCAAACTTTCTGCTCACTCTTCCTTTCTTCCTTCCTTCCTTCCTTCCTTCCTTCCTTCCTTCCTTCCTTCCTTCCTTCCTTCTTTCCTTCCTTCCTTTCTTCTTTCTCATTTTTTAGGGGAAGGTGATTCTAGTTTCCACCAGTATTTCCTGGCTGCAAGTTAAATGAGCATAACTAATACCAGAAAATAAACCAATTGATCTCATTTTTATTTCACATATAGGGAAAACTACACTGTGCTGAGAATTAGTCCACAGACCTTTACCTCATGTTAATGATGTAACTAAATAAATGGTTAATTGCTAAAATAGAAACATATCACATTAATAATATTAGAGACTTCCAGAAATTTCTGATCAGCAAAATGGTACACTGAATCAGAAAATATTCAGTCAGTCCAAATCCTAAATAGGAAAAAAAAATGCCAAAGAGTAAGTATTGCAATGTGATTTAAAATACAGTTGTATTTAATAGATTTTATTACCGTATTAATTTCCTGAAAGGGTAAGTAGAAATTTTTAATATAAAGTCTTTATGAGAAAATAAAATGTCAAACATTTCATTTTATAGTATTTATTTTAAAGGAAATAAATGCATATACTACATATTAATATAGTTCCATTAATAGTGGAGCATTGTTCCATCAAAGAAAAATCTTATCAGAACTGAAAACTGCAGATATTTCATAACATTAGGCCTAGCTGCTTGATTTCTTTTTCCTTCTTGCAGTGATGGAAGGGATCCAGATTCTTTTATTGGAGTCTCTAAACCAGCTTTCGCTCTCACTAGTCATCTATCTTTTCCCCTGATGTTGCAACGTTTGTGTACCTCAATGTTAGAGTGAAAATCATTGTATATACTTCTCTCCTGCCTGTCATGATTTCAAATGCATGCATTATATCTTGCAAGGGACAATATATATGAAAGAGCAGTACAAACCAAATGAAAAACAGTTTCTGAGATTAAAAACAAGGCAATGGAAGCCTGACATATGAAGAAGAAACAGCCCTGTATGTTTAAAAATGTAGGCAATCAAGGGTTTGTTGATTGTTGTTGTTGTTGCTGTTAACATATTTTGGGAGGCACTTATTATGAACATGGGTGGTCTATCCGAGGAAGAATCTTGCTTTCAAGCACTTTGATCAGCACGGTGGCTCGATGCTCCTGGGTTATTCAGAGACAAGTTAGTATTGAATAACTCAAACAGAAATAGAGATTTTATTAATCCCTCAGTGCCCATGCTTATATTTTCCATTTTCAAGTCTAGAAAACAGATATTACAAAAACCAAGAATTCCCAAACCGTAGTACCCTCTGCTGAATGCAATTAATTTCCAAGTTTTTAACCAGTCTTGTGTTTTCTGCAACAAGATTTTAACTGAACATTCTTATGATTTCTGAGGTTACTAATATTTTAAATGACTAATATCTCTCATTTGTTTTAATTAAGCTAAATCTGTGCTTTAAGAGGTAATTCTGACATTTCAGTGGCTTAATACCATTGTTTAGTTCTCATTTTCAAAAAGTTTGCCGTGCAGCAGAGGAAGAATCCTGATACGTGTAGTCATTTTTTAAAATATCAGGACACAGACATACACAGAGGAAGTCCATGTGAAGACACGATACAAGGATCATCTCCAGGCCAGGGAGAGAGGCTTCAGAAAAAAACTACTTGTGCCTGATCTTAGACTTCCAGCCTTCAGAACTGTGAGAAAATAAATTGCTGTTGTCTAATCCACCCACTTTGCAGGACCTTGTTATGGTAGCCCTAGCAGAACAAAATAATCCCCAATTCCAAAAATGCTTTTGATGTTAAATTTGAATATTTAATGTGTCATATCAGTTTATTACTCTTTGGAAATCACTCAATAAATTAGGTTCTTTTCTCATGCAACTCAATTGGCTCAAATTGAAGTTTTATACTTTGCTTTAAAATTTTTGATTATGGAAACTATTGTTTAAAAGTGGTTAGAATCTCAGAACAAAAGAACATAAGCTCTGATGATATTCAATCTTAAAGATAATGATAATATTGTTTTAACTATAACATAATCAGTGTTAAAAATTGAGGGCCTTATTCATGTTGTTATAACTGAACTCTCACAAGGACTCTGTAATTGTTTTGCTTTGTTGGCCTATACCTAGCTAGACTTTATATCAGGTCCAACTAGGGTCCACAACATCTGTGTCACTGACTTCTGTTTCATTCAGTCTCTCAAGAAAGATTTATAAAAGTGTTGAGATTTTTTATCAGTTACTTGCAAATAGTGGACTGATAGGCAAAAACTCAGTGTCAAGAACAATTAGGAGAGGCCAGGAGCATATAAATTATCCTGGAGAAAAGAGGGCATGAGTTTTTTGGAAGCTCTAATGGGAGCCATTATTGCAGACAGCTGCTATTTCATGGTACCTGGAAAACCAGGGAATTTGGCCCTGTCAACAGGAATTGCTCTGCTGTCCCCCTCTTTTGTTCAGCCATCTTTGCACAGGCAATTTCTTCAATTTCTTGAGTTATTGAATCACTATAAAAGAACACGTATCCTCTGCCAGTAACTATTTTTCTCTATCAGTTGTTGCCACATTTATGACAACTACACTGTTATTATCTTCATTTTGTAGATGAGAAAAGAGACAGAGGGGATTTAAATGACTCCACCAAAATCATACAGATGGTAAGTGACATAGTCAAGGCTGGAATTCAAGCATTCGAGCCTGTGTATGCCCTTAACCACTGTGCCTTGCTGATGTTCAGGTAGGCAGCAATATATATAACTGACAAAGCTAGAGCCTGCGTATAGAGAGAGAAAGAGCAGTTGTATATATATATAAAATGCATACACAAAAACATATATGCATATATATAAACATATATGTGTGTGTGTGTGTGTGTGTGTGTGTGTGTGTCTTTGAAGGGATAAATAAGAGGCTATAAGGGTCTACGTTATCCCTGGTTATGAAGAATGTATTAAGAATGAGAAACTAAGGAAACAAAATGGTCAAATTAAGAAAAAAAAATTCAACAGAAAATGAGCTAAAATCTCTGATTTTTGGCCTAGCATTATAGTTTTGAATAATATAAATTGTATAAGCAAAGTGTTTTACTTGAGTCTCACAATGGGGTGGGGTAAATAAAATATAAATAGGATATGCAGAATAAGGTAATTTGGAGAGAAGCAATTATTTCTTCTTTCAGATCTTTCCTTTGATGCAAATCTGATACCTCCAGCAAATATACATAAACATTTGGACAACACACTTATTTACATAAGGTGCTAATTTGCTATGTCCCTTTTGTGAGTCCATGTCCATCATTTGATTCCTCATTAGTGTATCTTCTGCTTGGTTTTTGTTTATTTATTTGTTGTTATATATCAACTGCTAGTAATATAGACACATGAAGATGAGGATGGTGATGTTTGAAGGACTCTCTGCACTCCTTGAGCATAGGGTAGTGGTGGGTGACCAAGGAAAAATGATAAACATATTATCAGATATAAATAAATCAATTTTAGAGCATTTGAGAATTAGGCAGAAAATACATTTTTATCACCTGCCAAGCTACTACCTCCTCTATTTTCTAAATTTTTAAGAGTGAGGTGTGGGAAACTGAAAGGACTTAGGGAGATGTTGGCCAAAGGACACAAACGTTCAATTAAGAGGAATAATTTCAAAATGTCTATTGTACAATATTTTAGTCAGAGTTTTTGCTGCTGTGACTAAACGACCTGATTAAAAAAAAATTTAGGGGAGGAAAAGTTTATTTAGGGGCTCACAGTTTTAGAGGTCTTAGTTCATAGAAGGTCAACTCCATTCCTTGGAGCTCAAGGTGAGGCAGAACATCATGGCAGAAGAGTGTGGCAGAGGGAAGCAGCTCACAGAAAGCAGATCAGAAAGCAGAGAGACAGAGACAGAGAGAGAGAGAGAGAGAGAGAGAGAGAGAGAGAGTCCACTTGCCAGATACAAAATATATATCCCAAAGATATGCCTGTAGTTATTCACCTCTCCATTCACACCCTGCACACCTTCAGTTACCACTCAGTTAATCCCATCAGGGTATTCACTGATTGGGTAAGGTTCTCACAGGGCAATCATTTCTCCTCTGAACCTTGTTGCATTTTCTCACATGTACGCTTTTGGAGGTCACCTCACACCCAAATCATAATATACAACATGATGACTATAGTTACTGATGATATATTCTATATCTGAAAATTGCTAGGAGAGATTTTTAAATGCTTTTGCTGCACATAAATATGTGAACTAATGTGTAATTAACTTCTTTTAAGTCATCTAATTTTATGTATTCATATTGCACAACACAAATATACATAATCATTATATGTCAATTAAAATGAGTAGTAAGATATTTATGTTTTAAGATGTGGGGTTCAGTATATAAGCATATTAGTGTTTGAGTTTATTTTCTGCTGCTATAACTTAATGTCATAGCCTAAATACTTTATAAAGAATAAAGGTGTGGAGACTGTAAAGTCCAAAATCAATGGTCTACATATGGTAAGGGCCTTCTTGCTGTTTTGACTCATTGAGAAAATACAGGGCATTACACAGTGAGATGAACACATTCAAAGGATAGAGTCAAACTGGCTTTTATATACTCACTCTTGAAATAGCCCATTTTCTTATTAATTCATTAATCTATTAATTCACTCATAAAAGTAGAATCCTCATGAAATAATTAGTCCTTAAAAGTCTTAACCTGGTCCCATCTCATAATTCCCCAAAACACACATCTGTCATCCCAGCCACTTGGGAGGCTGAGGTGGAAGGATTACAAGTTCAAGATCAGTTTTAGTAAAATAAAAAATCCGAAAAAAATTTGAAAAAATTTTAAAAAGTCTGTGTTCAATCCCTAGTACCAAAGTAAAATAAAATAAATAGGAATTAACTTTCAACATCAGTTTTGTGGGAATATTTAAATCATCATAGTTAGAAAATCTCTTTCATGTGTTGGTCAATAGTTAAGGCCATTTTTCTGAATCTCTAGTCAATAAGAACATAAACAACCACTTATTTTATACATTGTTGGAACGTATTTTATCCAGACATTTTTTAATTTTTATAAGCAAAAATCCCATTAGAAGGGTTGACTGAACAGTGATAAAGAACATTTGAAAGAGAATTGCTGTATAAACACAGGAATTAAAAGCAGCAAGCTTTTCAACGCCTTAATTCTATTTTCTATGTATAAAAACCATGTTCTGAACTCCTGAATGTGCGGTGCAGAATTGGTTCACATGCTTCGTAGACTGGAACAGGAGCTCGCCTTGACTGTGCTATGTGGATGAGTATTTAAGTGCTTTCTCATGAGCTGAGATTGCTGTGGGTCTCCCCACTCTCAAGATAATGTGCTTTAAGTAGCAGCAGCATTGCTTTAATGTCTTCAGGAGCATTCTGTGTGATTTCGTTTACCCAAAGCACTCACAGGACAGGAAGAAGCTGGAGTATAGCAGCATACTCCTCAATCTTTCAAATAAGATTAGTAAGAAGAAAGCATTTAAAGGTAATGAAAACTTTGGGGGCTTGCTAGAAACACCCTTTGAGTATGTTTGCCCTTTTAAAAATTATCAGCTTCAAAAAAAAAAAAAAAGCTTCCTGCAATTTAAAGTTTCAATCAAGTTGATACCCACTTAATGCAATTCTCTTTTTAGAGTTTTATTGAAACACTTTCCTTACTGTTGAGTGATCAAAAAAAAAAAAATACTCCTAATGAATGTCCTTAGTTGTAATTTTAATTTTGTCCTTTTAAGTCATTAAGCCTCTGCCTTTCACCCTCCATTGGTTTTCTCCATCTTGTTCTCATATACTATTAAGTGCAGATTTAATTTCTGTTAGTTAGTGACTTCTATTTCCATTGAAGTCATGAATGCTAGTGAAATTCAGTTGCAATATATTCCTTATGATTTTTTAAATATTAACTAAAGTTCACATTTTATTTAGGTTTCCATAGTTTCTGTCAAATGTCTTGTTTCTGTCCCAGAATTTAATCCAGGATATCACATTACACTTAGTTATCATGAATCCTTAATTTCCTCTGGACTGTAATAGTTTTTCCAGCATTCGATGACCTTGAAAAAAGATATTTTGTAAAATGTCCCTCAATTGAGATTTTTCTCTAGATCAGGATTGTTGATTTGGAGTTAAAAAAACAAAAACAAAAAAAAACAAAAACAAAAAAAACCACAGTGTGAAGTGTCAATTTCATCACATTATAGCAAGGATACACATAGCAATATGACAACACCATGTTGATTTTGATCTCTGATTGAAGTGACACTTATCAGATTTTTCTGCTGTAAACTTACTCCTTTTATCCCCTCATTTCCCACCATACTCTTTGGAAGGAAGTTAGGACCATGCTTGAGTGTGGATTGTGCTCCACATCCTTGATGAAGGAGTATCTAAATAGCATCTGAAATTATACATGAAACTCATGTCCCCCATTTATTTAATATTCAATTATTTATTCATATTAGTATGGACTCATGGTTATTCATTTTGTTCTTTGGCCAAAATCTAATACCATTTTATTTTCTGACTGAAATTGTTCTGGATTTGCTCCTTGGGAGCTCCTTCTTCTGTGTCCCTTTAATATACCTCCATCAAGGTAATAAAATTTTTTAGCTTTGATTTTGGGTTTTGAGCACTTTCTCTCTTCATGACTCTACAGATGTTACACATCGTATATTCCCTGACTGGTGGTAGAATCATCTATTACTTCAAGGAATTCTAATTTCTTTTTATTAAGAAATGGTGTAAGAATTATGGTCTGGGTGCTGTTTTCCTTGTTGTGACTACGATCATTGCTTCTAAGTCCTTTCAGATGATAGAATCAGCATAATTTTAAAGTACTGAATCCTTGATATTACCCAAAGACATTCTCATCCTCTAAGAATAGAGCTGAATGGGCATAGCTATTTTTCTTTTCTCTTTTTCCCCTCTAGGCACAAGTTCATTTAGTCAAATAACATCAAACCATAATCAGCACCTCCCCATTTGCAATTAATTACTGATAGAAGATATTTGGAGCTCTAATTATGAACCTTTGTCAGGTTCTTAATGAAAGAAAAAGAAAAAGTATGTTTGGCAGCTTACAATTGATAATTATTATTAAATTATATGTGTGTATCACATTGTGTTTTATCCTGAGAGTTAAAAAGAGATGATACTATTATGGAATTTGCATAACTGAATTCAGCAAGACTCAGAAAGATGGACTACCCCAAATCAGACAACCAGGTAGAACTAGAATATAGACCACTATTTTCAGATACTTTTTTCATATTATGCTATCTTTTAAAAAGTAGAACTAATATTTTGATAATCCTGTTAGTTTCAATAAAATTATTGCCTCTCTGACTTCTATAAAAAGAAGATTATGAGCTGCACATGTCCTTCATCCATACTAAATAAAACAGTGTTTAGACACAATGTGCCTAAACTCTAACCAGATAGATAGGTAATTACATAAATCAGATGTCCTCTCTACCTCTACCAGTGACTTCTATAAACTGCGGTGTAAATCACCCTGAGATGGAAGAATCATTTTCCTTTCATGCTTCTATTCCCTCATCTAGTTTTCTTGAAACAGATGTTAAATGGATATTTATGCCAATGCCTTGAAGTTAGAAAAATATTGCTCCTGCGTTTTTTTGTTTTCTTCATTTGTTCAGTCTAGTGATTAAATACGATTATTCTGCAAATACACTTCATAATATTTAAAGATACATGTTGAAAAATGCTCTTTTTATTTCCATAAATCTAATGAGTTTATTGACATTATGTTTTCCATTTCTCTTTTTCCTATAGACAATTTGTTTCCTTCCTCCTTGCTTTCCCAAAACAAAAACATTCATCTTTTTCTTCAATGAAGCAGACTTTTTCCTTGTGCCCCTAGATTTTATAATAGGACAATGAAGAAAAATGTCAAATTATTTTCAGTAACTGTCCTCACCACTTTTCTAGAATACTTTCATCTATGTTCTTCTTTATGTATTATCATATGCAACTTTCTCTTGTTTTTACCTAATTCTCCTTTTCCTTAAAGCATAAAGGTCATCTTTCTTGTCACATGTACTTTTCTTAGTTGCACTGGATTTAATTAAAGAAATCCTGATTTAAACAGTATTATCCGCAAATGCAATTTGATGAAAAAATAGTATGAAGATTTCTCATTTAGCATGTATTTCATAAACAAACCATCCACAGTTTTAAAAACTTAAAAAAATACATTTCAGTAATTAATACACTTTTCCATTCTTCCCTAAAGCATAGACGTTGGAATCTGGCTATTCTACATAACCATGTCACCTTGGGCTACTTACTTCACATGAAAATCAATCATTTCACCCTTTGACTAGTTATCATGTTTGTGCAGCCTATGATATTTTTTCTGACTTCTGACTTTCTAGGCAATAAGCATTTCTTCCAGAAATTTCTCTTTTCTATTATACTATATTACATTATATTATATTTTATTTATTTTATGTTATTTTGTATTGTTACTACTTAGTTTACCTAAGCCTTTTAATATTTTGCTGTCTTACAGTTCAGCCCCAATGCTTACATAGTAGATATTCAAGCAAAGTTACCAAGGTATGGTCACCCATTTCACTAGCAAATCCATTAAAATTTCACTTTTATATAATATAAAATGTTCATTCACTATTGAAATTGGCTTTCAGTCAAAGGAATTGGGGGTATTTTTAAAATTGTTTTTCCTACCTAAATTTTATATTTCTGAAAAATATCATTTTGTATATTGCACATATATTATGAGTACATTCACTTACTTATTTTTATTAGAGTTTTACAGTTATACATTGTAGTGGATTCATCCCAACAAATTCATACATGCCTGGAAATCTGTTTCAGTCCGTGATCCCTCCATCCTTTTCTCTCCTGTTCCCTCTCTCTCTCCCATTCTCTTTCCTCTAACTCTATTAGACTTCTTTTGCTCATACATGTATATTTTAGAAACAGTTACATTTTAAAATAAAATTATATCTCCTATATTTATTCTTTAGTTTTTATATTTATTCAAATTAATTCATTTCTTTGGGTAATCTAGCTAATGTATGTGATTCGCTCTTATTTGAAACATATTTCAATAATGTGACAGAGCTAAGACCTTAATGGAATGTGCTTGATCACCACATGTATTTGCATTTACATTCAAAGTAACACAAGGCATCTTCTCACTTAGGCTTCATTCCTCTTTATTCATATGTCTTCAAGTAGGAATTATGCTGTATGCATGCTCTTGTGAAGTGGTAGGCACTGCAATCTGAGCTAAGTCTACCTGTGTCTGTAAAGGAGAGGTTTTCTAGTGATTATTCAAAGAACCCAAAGTGAGACAATGATAACACGTTGATATAGGTATCAAACAAAACCAGGGAAAGTGGCTTTCCAAGTAAATCAATTCACCTGTGTAAATTTCAGCCTAATCCCACTCAACCAGTCTTAAGACTCATCATCCCTTACACTAATATGGAAGAATTTCAGAATTTTATAAATGATAACATTGCGTTATAAAATAATGTGATATGTTTTGCTATTATTATTATAAAGATTTCTAATAAATTAGAGATCTGTCCAGTTAGCTTACTGGTGGAAATCATTGATGAAATCAGTATTTTCTCTATTGATAAGAAACAAGTATTATTCACATGGTATTTTGTATTTCTTGACATCTATAAACAACTCTCAAAGTCATAAGGACATTTTTTTTTACTGTTGGAGTACATTATTTAGATTTTTAGCTCACAAACCTGATAAGCAGCTTACATATTCATACAATATATATAATATGTGTAATATGAATACATATTCAGATTATAAATATTGTATATAATGTAATACACATGAGGAAGTAAATGAAAATCTTACAGGATGCCAAAAGGTGTGGATTTTTAGTATTAAAACATGTGTTTGTTTAATGAAATAATCAATATTTTAATAGTACAAAGTTCAATGTAGCAGAAGATTGCTTAGAAGTATAAATAAATATTGCTTATTCTCTAGCTTTCTTTTTAATGAATAAATAACTGTTAAAGATCAAAACAAACCACTAAATAAATAATGATAAATTGTTGATCATGAACAATGCTGAAATGGATCACCCCTCATGGTAAAATAATTAGTCTAAAATGTCAGACTCCATATAGATTCTTCCTACAATTCCTATAGGTAGCATTAAATCATTTCTACTTTATAATAATGAATGAGCAAATATTTTGGTAGTCACATATTAATAATTTTCATAGTGAACTAGAAAAGCCATTTACATTTGGAATTTCTCAAACTTCAATACAATGGTAAAGCAGTTTTGGTTGTTTATCTTCATATGTTTTATGGCTGTTATACAAACAATACTTTATTTGATTCTCTATTCCACTAGAGAAGAAAAACAATTTGCAAAGAATATGATAGTTGTACTTTGGTTCTATATTCTAATGTATGTAATTCTTTTGTTTGCTTGTATTTTTCCCTAATGAAGGCATGGAATCCCTGTAGTTCAAAGGCAGAGTCCTTTAAACCTCAATGGAGAGTCATGCTGCCTTCTACTATTAGCACCACTGAAATAATCAAAAAATAGTGCTTTGTGAAAAAAAAAATTTTTAAATGAAGTGGAAAATAGAAGCAAAGATTTCAATGAGCTTTCATCAATATACTGATTGAACAGGTGCATAGCTATGAATATGGTTACCTGACTAAAGTTGCCTCATTAGTCTGATTTTATGGTACTTTTTTATGATGCACATATCACAAAATTATACCCACATTAAAAATAACCATCTGGTGTACATCATTTTATGAAATTGGCAAATAAATCTACATACTGCAATATGGTAAAATATATTGATCTATAAACTACAACACTGAACAACAAATTGACTGTAAACTAAAACTCCAAACATTCCTTCAACACTAAAACTCCCATTTTTAGACTTCTAAAAATGGGCAGCATGAGTCTCCACTGGATACCCAATGCCTGGGGCATAATGAAGATCTCAAATGACCTGCATGGGGCATACAGTCAACTTACTGTTGACCACCTCAGTACTGTTAAGACGACCCCTTCAGAAAGAAATCAGGAACCCACCCATGCTACGTTGTCCTGGGTATTGATTTCTTTATTTCTCGTAGCATTACACTGAATATTTTCCAGTCTTTGCTTTAAGAAAAAAAAAATACTGTTAGAGAAGAATCATTCACACTTGAACAATCCAAATTCTTTGCATGTCATGTAGCCTTTCTTGGATTTCGTATAAGCCAGTCACTTGGTGGAAGTAAGCATGTTCCATGAAATCTTACTAACTCTACTCTTTGATAAATTTTTAAATGTATACAATTATAATCTAAAATTTTAAATACAGATAAATGAAAAGAAAATAAAAATTTCACACATACCATCAATATAAAAATATCTTATGTTGTTCAGTTAGATAACTCTCTCTTTATATATATATAAAAGATAGTAACTGTTCAATTACCTTTGGGCAAACCTGAAGATTGTGTTTTAAAATAGATGAAATTTGCTTGTACACTTTTTTGTGACTATAGATATATTTGGTCCTATGCCTGTCATATTGTTTTTTCAATTTACTATGATTTCTCCATCTTCAATTAGTGCTACTTGGATTGGTTGTGGTTTCTTATTATAGCTTTGTGTATTTTCTTCCTTAAATGGATGGGGAGTTATTAAGACTGTCTTTCCTTCTCTAATTCCATTTCTAGGAGAGTACATTTCCCTCATCCTGACTTTTTCTTTGTTTATTCTTACCTACCCTGCCTTTACTTTTGTATTCCTCTGAATAGTTATTGTAGAAATAGTACAGATGCCTCTTGTTCTAAGAAGTTTTATTTTACTATCCTCCACTCTGGTCAAGGCCAAGTTGTGTTTCTCCTAAGCTTCCACTGCCCTTTTTAAAAAATTCTATTTACCATTTATCACATAGTAATAAATTTGCTAGAAGATATATCCACACTTCACTACAAACATCATGGAGAAAGGTGTTGTGTCTCCTACGGCATTTCATGTTGAACGTAAGTCTGCAAACAGTAGTCAGCTATTTTTTGCATGAAGGAACTATGCACATGTCCTGAGAGCATACATTGATGCAATATAAAATACATATGGAGTTCAACAGGTTATGTTATTCTCCCTCTATTCTCTACATTCACATTTGTTCTGAGGCAATTTCAGGCTCATTTTTCTTATTGCTATTGATAGTGGCTACATGTGAATCCGACATTTCTGCACAAGTTATCATTTTGAAATTCCATGGTTCCTATTTTGTTTCTTTGTGGTAAAATGGACAAGACCTGGAATTAGGTTAAGAGCATCAGAAGATAATTAGTTCTTAGAGGTTTCAGCTCCACTTTATAGTCTCTAAATGGCATGCTTTCTTTACATTATAGTAAAATGCCTATAGTTTCTTCTGCCTACTCAAAAACATTACTTTAAAATTTGACTCTAAATTTACTGATTTACTCAGACTGTAGACTAGCAAGACAACTTCTCTCACTTTCCAGCTATGATTTCCCCAAGTGACCTTGTCAGTGCTCAATGAGTGAATATCTAAACTACTGTATTCTTAAACTGTTCAGGCCTCACAGAAATATCTAAAGGGAAGATATTTCCCCAGAAAACTCTGTGAGCAAGGTTTGTCCATATATTTAAAGGAAAATCCACAGTTAAAATCTCATAACTATTTCTTTGCATTTTTAGGAAAATTTTCTAATAAGTGACAGTTCCCTATTTTCTACTGCTAACCACAGCATATTTAGATTCCTTTTATGTGTAGTGACTGTTTCAGTCTAACATGTATCTGTGATGCTCTATTTTAATCCAGTCACTGGTTTCTATGCTTGAGGCCACATCAAATTATAAGCTTGAAAAAAACAAATGTCATAGATGTTTCCCTTTCTGGTATTCTCACAGTATTTGTTCATGGCAGACATTTAGTAAATATTTATTGACTTGATTTGATTTAAGAAGATTGAGTTATAAGAAATTATTTACATTGAACTTACTGCTGTTTGTTAAAACAGATGAATATAACACATAGGTTCGTTTGTAGCATGTACATTTCAATAATTTTTTACCCATAGCATTGAGTTTTTTAATTCACTTAGTAGCATCAATTCATGCATACCTACTTCATTGTTTTTGCATTTTTTAAATACTTTTATTGCATTTTATGAATAGGACATTACTCTTTATCTAGTACCCTGGCATTGCTATGTTATTTTTTCTTTAATAACAAAGCAGTAGATACATACATTCTTATGAGAAAAAGTAACTGAGAAAATGACATGTCTAAATCATGTCATTTAATCATAATCATAATCAAAAAAACTTTGAATATGCATAATCTTATAAATTGCTTTTTGTTATATATATAATCAATTTGATAACTGACACTTTAATAAATGAACTATATCTTAAATATTTTCAATGATACATACCAGCATATACATACACACACATATACATACATACATGCATATACATGTGTGAATTAACATATTGGGACAAGTTAAGTCCCAATTATACTACTCTTCCTAGAAAATATTTAAATGCTTTCATTAAAGTAAAATGATTTAGTTTCACACTAAAATATCAGTGATAACATTCTTATTTTGCTAATGTGAACCAATACATTGCATGTTATTTCAAAACAAGGCATGCCTTCTGCCATCAAAGGAAATTTTGGAATATTTTATGCACACGGAAGTTATTCTTAACCATGTTAAAGATTTTGGTTTTCTACATTCATCATCAGATAGAGGTCTACAAATCATTTCAAGTCTACAAGTGAAATATGAGCACTGTTAGCTGCTTATATTTCAACCTCTCACTTACATACAGTAAAGGAACAGAATGGAATGGCTGCTACAATATGTGGTGATCTTTTGACTAATTTTTTCCAGGAATTCTTCAACAAAACCTTGGCCAACATATATAATTCAGAGTGACATGAATCTTTTCTAAATCAAGTATACCACCATTGCACGTAAGTAAAATAGCTCTCCCTAATATTCAGCTCCACCCACTGCTTCACTAGGATAGGGAATAAAAGATATGCAAAGTGATTGGACACAGCAAGTCCTGGCCTAAAAGTCACATATATAACCATGACTGGGGCAGAAGCAGAGTAAGCTACTCCAGACATAAACCAGAGTAGTGTCTTGGAGGAAATCATGCATGTTCATATTTCGTGTTTCACTTCAAGGTTTCCAGATTTCTAGCTAAATAGCAATTTCTAGCTTATAGCAATGCCTATGTCACAGCCCTTAAACTGAACTAGTCTAAATCAAAGTTCTGAAAAAGGCAAGTTTAATTTTCCTCTAATCCTTCAAACTCTGCCCTCCGCAGATAGGATCCTGCTCTCCCCCTTTTTCTCCATTCTATGCTTCCTGTGGGGTGCCACCTTCATTCTTGACAGGGACTCTGTTACTACATCTATTCTACTTACTACAACTTATTCTTGGTGAGCCTTAGACTTCAGGGAGCTTCTGTCAAGAAACGGTCACCTTGAAGAAGCCCAAAAAACAATGAGAAGAAAGATATTAATGTATATCTTCCCAGGATTAATTCTAGATGACATTTTATAGATAAATGCATTGAACCTTTTGGAAATTTTAAAATAATTTTCATCTCCAAAACAGTTCAAATACGGAATACCCCAATATGAAGTAAAATTTGATATATAATGCAATATATTTTATAGAATTTACAGATATCAGATAAGAATCATAAAAATTAAGAACTGCAGTGATGATTTTCATATTACTAGATAAGAAATTGAGTTCACAGAGGTGAAAAGAGTTCAAGAGATATGCTCAGTGTAACAGTATTTTATTAAGTAATAGCATTTTAACTGGAGATACAGATTAAGGCTAAAGAATAATGCAGGACACAAAGGCATAAGAATCATGAATGAGATCAGTGAGGTCTCTTGTTTAGTTTTGCTCTTAAATACTAGGACTCAGCTATTATGAAATCACCATTAAGATAGTTATTAATTATCTTTAGCCAGCATTTATCTTTATTACCTTCTAGAAAAGGTAAGATTTGGGAGGTACTGAAGTTATGTGTTTCCAAGGTAAGACAGAAGAGAAGGAAGACTATTCAGAATGAATTCTACATTTCATTTAGAGTTAATTTGAGATAAGTTGGTTGCAAAAGTCAGAGGCAAATCATGAGCAATTAATGCTGGTGGAGATGAACACTGGATTTGTGTTCTTAGGAAGAGTGTATTATTTCACAACAATGAGGGAATGTGCAGAGAAGGTGTGTTTCATAAGTTAAAGGAGATTTATAGGGAGAGGGTTGTGGAACAACTGTTTGGACACATTATTGTATTTTTAGAAAGCTGATAATAAAATTATTCACTATACATAAGATATATAAAACTGTATCTTTTCAGACAACTTCCATGGGTCCATTATTATATAAAACCAAATAATTTAGTTATTATAACTAGGTCACATAGCAAACCTTTGAGTTTGCTAGTACCAGATTTATTGAAGGTTATAAACATAAATTTTCTGTTAAAATTGTTTTGCTTTGGACTTAGAGATATAGAGCTGAAAAAAGCATTACTCCTACCTTTACAACAAAAATAAATCTGAATAACTTGAAATATGTATATATATATATATATATATATATTACATATATATATATATATATATATATATATATATATATACATGCATTTGAGAAAATACATATATTCAACTTAAGGAGTTCCAGTGATTGATGGTTATATCTGAGACAATTTGAGCAATTATATAATAATTACTAATACTGGCTTATAACGATAAAATACAATATATACCAATGAGCAATATTAATAAAATACATGAACAAAGAAATAGGAACAAAATATAATTCTTCCTTACTGTAGGATTTTAATAAATATAAGATATATGAGGAATATAAAAAGTCATTGGACAGATACCACAGTAATAATTATTATAAGAAATTAAATGCTGAAATTAGATGTTTAAATTGGATAATTAAAAAACAGAATAATTGCCCAGAATAGAGGTTTTATTTTAAAGGTCAAAGATGTTGTTTTTATTTTACACTTGAAATGTCTGTCAATCATCATCTTAACAAAGGGACCTTATGAGTATCACAAACTTACCGATATGATGATATGGCATGATGAGGAGGACACACACCTTGGTAATATTCTTGCAAAATCACACCAAACTTGAAGAAGCATATGACAAGCTAAATATTATGGTTTACATGTCTGTCCCCCAAAGCTCATGTATGACACAGTAGAAGAAGGTTTAATGATAAAGGTGAAATTACTTGGGTTATGAGAGCCTTAACCCAATCAGTACATTAATTCCTGATATGGATTAACTGGATTCCAACTGTAGACAGGTAGGGTTTGCATGGAGGAAGTGGGCGTTGGGGTCATACCTTTGGGGTATGTATTTTGTATCTGTCAAGTGGTGTCTCTTTTTGTTTACCGGTATGATATCTTGAGCTGCTTCCCTCCACTATGCTCTTCCAACATGATGTTCTGCCTCATCTCCAGCCTGAGGAATAGAGCCAACAGTCTGTGGACTGAGACTTCTGAAACCATGAGCCCCCAAATACACTTTTTTTTCTCAAAATTGTTCTTATCAGGTCTTTTAGTCACAGTAGCAAAAACAGCTAACTAAAATACCAAAGTTATAAAATAACTCTTCCTAACTATCAAGCTATAAAACACAAAAAAGATTGTAGAAACATCTCAGGTTGGAGGAAACTAAGGAGACAGACAAAAAGTAAATAAACACAATGTGGGTTACTGGACCTGCAGGTACTCCTGGGACAATTTGCAAAATTTGAATAAGATCTGTAGAGTAGTTAATAGTATTTTTCAAGTTGATTTTCTGGCTTTAATAATTATACTGTGGTTATTCAAACTATTGACATTCACAGAAGCTGGATGAAGGATATATATAAACACTATTCATAGCATTTTAAGAACTAGTTTTATATCTATATTTCAACACAAAAAGTTATAATGACATAAAAAGGATAATATGAGATATGCTTTCCATATTAAAGCCAAACAAACTGAAAATGCATGCATTTTATTAACTAAATGAATTTTTCTATATGGAATTAAAATTCAAGACAACAATGGAGCAGTCAAATATGAAACATATATCTTTCAATTTCAATTACTGTGTGTTACACAAGCAGATCTGGAAGAGCCAGTCAAATCATTTAAGTAGGTATCAAAGGCATAATGTACCCTCTATTTCTCTCTTTATGTAAACATTTAAACAAAGGTATTTCAATCAGACCTTTAATTTTTAATGTGAGTACATTTGGGCTTTGACTTACTTCATGTTTAGTGCTAAATGTCCCAAGATTATATTTGGTATATGAGTGGTGGACAGAAAATTACAAATGTGCTTCTAGATAAATTCCATCCTCTTTAAACTAGTAAATAATATGTAGTTAATTAAATGAGTTAGTAATCAAAACAGTGCCAGGCATTGTTAGCTATTATTGATGTTGTCATTGTTATTATCATTAATGTCATTGCCCTTTCTGATCTTTAACAAAAATAACTCTGCAGACAAGTTTTGGTTTTCCTTGAAGTTATTCAACCCTGAACCACTTAAATTTCAGACACTAAGTGATTTAATACAAACTGGTAGAAAAGCGCCATTGAATTATTCAAAATTAAATTCCAGAGCACTCAAGCATCAAAGTAGGCCTACTTAAATTGGCAGCCTTCAGTCTTTCTAGCTCTCCTGCTTGATGACCTTGAGAAGGCAATGATCTTTAAGTCATCTTGTTCTGCTTCACGTTCTGCTCCACATTTGGCACATAAAATCATCCCAAATAATCACCACCCATGAATGTCAATGGAACTATGCTATTTTCTTCTATACATGGTTTGTGTCATGTAAGAGAGAGAGTTTGGACATTTTACTTAAGCATGAAAGATGTTCATATTAAATGCAGATTAAGCTATATCTTCAACTTGTCTCCAGAAGCTAAATATCAGGATAAAGTATGCAGCAGGCACTGTGAAATGCTTCAGAGACAGTGTTGAAAAAATTTACAATGGCATGTTTATATGGAAGATAATTCTCGAGACATAATGAATAACATTTCAATTTGCAATCCAGGGAAAGTATTAGTCTAAAATTATTTCTGTGCAGAAAGTTACAAAGGTTGGAGAGAAAGATAAGGACAGACAGTCACAAAAGGGCTTTTGAATGATTCTTTCCAATATTAATCTCAAGAAGACAGTGATTCTTAACATAATGTACAGTAATAAACAGAACAGTACACAGGGCCTCTGGGCAATTCAGTTTATTGAATAAGCTTATATTTAAATCTTCATGTTTAAGGTTACATTCAAATACCTACATTTATAATCATGATAAGCTTTTGAATCAATTTTGTGTTTTCTCTCAGTTCATCCTTTTATAGTATAAAAATATAAAGAAGAAACTAATTTATGAAGCACAATCTTAAAGAAGAGCTTTGGGAACAATGAAATAAATACAAAAATTATTTTAGTATTCTTATCCACTTATCCATTCTGAATCCTAAAAGAGAGTAATCTCTCAGTTTGAACTGAATAGGATCTCTAGAAAGATCTGATCATACTTTGATTTTGGGGGAGTACAAAGCCTAGAAACCAAGAATTGTGTACTGAACTCACTAATAAGAGCAAGGATATGAACCTTCAATTCACCCATTAACTAAGCAAGCCTTTATTATCCTGTTCTTTGTAAATGCTGGGGGGGAAGAGAATAAAATCTATCTTCACAAAGTTTACTACATGATTATTTTAATTCATTAAATTCATGTAATACAGACGAGAGCAAATACAGTGCAACACAAATAGTTAAAAATAGAATAAAGAAGAAATTCACACTGTAGATGAGGGTTTTTAATAGAGGTATTTCATGGATGTCAGTCATTTTATCTTAGTAAAAATGTTGGGAGATTTTTGAATATTTCATTATTCAAAATTTATAAGGAAAACTTCTTAAAATTCCCTCTACATGAGTTTATATCCTTTTTCTCCTTCTTCCTCTTCTTCTTCTCCTTCCACCTCCTCTACTCCTCGTCCTCCTTCTTCTTCAAATAGAGGAAACATTTTATTTATTTTTTAAATTTTTTTGTAGGTATAGATACACAGATAATTTTTGGAGAACTCTTTAAGGAATTCTTTCTGTGGTATCTGCCAAATGTACAATACTGTGTCTCATACATGCTAGCCATTCTTAATACAGTCAAGTTGACACCTAAAATTAACCATCACACCACTCAACAAGACAAGAATGAAGTCCATTCATGGTCGAAAGAGTATATTTAATCAATACAGTTACTTTCTCTCTCTCTCTCTCCCTTTCTCTCCCTCCCTCCCTCCTCCCTTATGCACAGATACACATGCACACACACACACACACACACACACACACACACACATACACACACATACCCACAGGGTACTTGGCCTTGCAAAGAAGCCATGAAAGTTGGCTTTCCAAAAATATTCTTCTCAGCAATAAGAAATCAAGTCTTTGTCTAGATAATCATTTTTCCCATTAAAAACAGTATCCCAGGGTTGGCAAACTGCAATCAGTGGGACCAATCCAAGTTGCCATCTGCTCTTGTAAATAAAATTTTGTTGAACCACATCCATATGTACTATTTAAGTATTCTCTATCTCTACTTTCATGCTATAATGGCACAATTGACTCATTGTAATGGTGTCATATGGCCCACAAAGTAAAATATTTGCTACTTGGGTTTTATAGGCAAAAATTAGTTAATATCTGCTCTGCACTACTGAAGGGCATGAAAAATTTAGAAGACAGTCATTTATGTTGAATACACACAAAACTGTGACCCCTGTGAAGATGGCCATTAGTCTTTGATATAAGAACACAAGAACAGCTGTATGTATTTCTAGGTAAAATCAAGCAGATGATGGTCATTATTTTTCTTGCCATACAGGGACCTGTAAGGTTTAGTTTCATATCTTATACTGTGCTATGAATTATTGTTAATGTCTAAAGTCTTAACACCTTTTAAAAGCCCTTTTTAAAAAGGACCTAGAGTTAAAAATGTAAACTTAAAGGGATTCTGTACTGGGAGGAAAGAATAAATGGACTTAGGTGCCACCGCTGATAAGAGAAAGCTATTATCAAAGCTCAAAACTAGGATTTAGAGGTCATATTGGAAGCTGTCTATTGGAAGATGAGATTGGAAAAATAGATTAATAAGGCATTTACAAGATTTTAATCCACAACTTCTTTCCTTTGAAATGAAGGGCAATATTAAGGAAGGCTAACATAAGGATTGTAACATAATATAGAGTTCACTTAGTAAAATGTGGCAGTATCTCTTTATTTCAGACCATCTAGACAATAAAATAATTGGGAATCCTTCTAAGTACTCTGTAAAATGAGTAGAAAACATCAGAGAAAAAGACACGTAACTCTTTCTAAACTAATGGAAGTTAAATAAAGAATGGTAATTATTTGTCATTGGTCTTGCTATTTTTAAATGTGGCTTGGAGAAATAAATATTTAGTTACTCAAATACATAGATATTTAGAATCACTACTTTTTTAAGCATTAATTTAAATATAAACAGATTTAAAATGAAGTTTCTTTATTGTGAACCCCTAGGAGAAGACAGAAGTACTTATTTTAATAGTGATTTTTTTTTACTATGAAATCTGACTACAGAAGCAACTAACTTTCATGCTCCATTATTTTAACCATATCCTGATTTTTACATTGAATCTCTCTGCCATAAAACACTATTCACAACATTAAGAAAGAGAAGCTGCCTAAGCTGATGGTTATTTGAAATATGATAGGAGAATAACAAATGCATTTTACATCAAGTAAAAAAATTATAACTGTGTAGCAGTCATTACATTTTGTAGGAATAACCTTTCTTTTGAGTTTGTATTTAGATGCAAAACATATGGTGAAAGTTTGTTTAAATGATTTGTCCATTAAAGTAACTTGATTCAAGCAGTTCTGTTACTTGTCAGTACAGTTTTGTTGATTACAGATGTGCTTCATTACTGATACATAAGAAGCCATGATAACCTTGTTATCTAGGAACTGTCTGTCATCAAGCTCACAATAAGACATACTGGAAATCAACCTACTCGACTTACTCAGAGAGGAGGAATTCAATATCCACCCCAGGAAAAGAAGAGGCACATTTATATAACCCTTCCTAGTACTGTTGTTTTTTTGCAAGTCTGTTGATTTTCTAGAGAAGAAAACATTTCCTGGGAGGAAGTTAGGAATAGGTTCAACAGTGGCATTTATGCTGTGATTCTCCAAAGTCACGATACATCTCAACTATAGATTAAGAAACTTGATTTTGTTAGTGTAAGTCTCAGGAAGTCACTGATTATAGAAGATGAGAGAAAAAATGTCAATTATAAAATGAAACTCCACCTTTCTTGAGAAAATTCAAGTCTATCTTTGGTGATCCTTTTTCTTAGTATTAAGGAAACCCCCACTAAACAATGTTCCATCCATTGAGAAAGAATACATGTTATTGTTTTTGAAACTATTCTTAGAGGACAGTGTTCAGCAAACTTGCCCTGTAAATGACCAAACAATAAATATTTTGATTTTGCAAACCAAAATTTAGAATGGTATTTAGATACTTATACTTCTAGAATGAAAAATTCTCCACATTTATCAAATCCAAAATATAAAAATCATTGATCATTTTTTTTTGTAATATAGGTGTACTTATGAGTAATGAAATTTTGGTGACAACATTTCATCTACTTGGGATTCAATGGTAGCACTACTTCTCATCATAATCCATGGCAAGAGCTCATCTGTTAATGTTCATCTATAATGATATTTATATATATTATCTTTGAAATGTCTTTTCACATGGATGCTGACAAATACGGATATCAACCCACAAGCAAATAATTTAATTGAATGTATTCAATTCTTAGAAGGCATCTATGGAATTCTACTAGGTATTGTTCCTAATACTTTTCAATGTATAGCTGCACTAATTTACAGTTAGGTAGAAACTCTTTCATCACATAATTAAAATGGATTTAATGTATTTATTTTAATGTACAGTTTGCCTTTTAATTTTAGGTTGAACCCATCATAAAATACTATCAGGTCTATAGCAAACACTAACTCAATTCTATTTAGTATCTGATAATAGTAACTGAAGACAATTCCTTCCTTCCAGAAAAATTTCTGTACCAGTTCTGGGCTCAAAATATTGCAATTAAACATAACTCTAAATCATTGATATGCTGCCTGATGGGGCAGGTCAGGACTTTCATCTTTGACATTAGACAAAAATTTACAAATCTGGAGGGTGGGAGAGCCCATGATAGGGAATAAAGATTACTGTTGACACTACTTATTCAATAAAGCATAAAAGATGCCAGTACTTTCCTCAAATTCTGCTGATAAATACTAAAATGGGCAGTTTACCCTTACTAAAATGGGTAAATACTAAAATTGGCTTTATTTTTTTTTTATTTTTTTTTACGTTTACATAGGGTAATGATGTTTATTATATTTTTCCCCTCCCACCCCTCCCACCCCTCCCACCCCTCCCACCCCTCTTTTCCCTCTACACAGTCCTTCTTTCCTTCATTCTTACTGCTCTCCTTAGCCTAACTCTAAACCTAACCCTAAACCTAATGCTAGCCCCTCCCACCCCCCATTATATGTCCTCATCCGCTTATCAGCGAGATCATTCGTCCTTTAGTTTTTGAGATTGGCTTATCTCACTTAGCATGATATTCTCCAATTTCGACCATTTGCCTACAAATGCCATAATTTTATCATTCTTCATTGCGGAGTAATATTCCATTGTATAAATATGCCACAGTTTCTTATCCATTCATCAACTGAAGGGCATCTAGGTTGGTTCCACAATCTGGCTATGGTGAATTGAGCAGCAATGAACATTGATGTGGCTGTATCTCTGTAGTATGCTGATTTTAAGTCCTTTGGGTATAGGCCAAGGAGTGGGATAGCTGGGTCAAATGGTGTTTCCATTCCAAGCTTTCTGAGGAATCTCCACACTGCTTTCCAGAGTGGTTGCACTAATTTGCAACCCCACCAGCAATGTATGAGTGTACCTTTTTCACCACATCCTCGCCAACACCTATTGTTGCTTGTATTCTTGATAATCGCCATTCTAATTGGGGTGAGATGAAATCTTAGGGTAGTTTTGATTTGCATTTCCCTTATTACTAGGGATGTTGAACATTTTTTCATATATCTGTTGATTACTTGTACATCTTCTTCTGTGAAGTGTCTGTTCATTTCCTTAGCCCATTTGTTGATTGGATTATTTGTATTCTTCGTGTAGAGTTTTTTGAGTTCTTTACAGATTCTGGAAATTAGCGCTCTATCTGAGGTATGGTTGGCAAAGATATTCTCCCACTCTGTAGGCACTCTCTTCACATTTCTGATAGTTTCCTTTGCTGAGAGAAAGCTTTTTAGTTTGAATCTATCCCAGTTGTTTATTCTTGCTTTTATTTCTTGTGCTATGGGAGTCCTGTTAAGGAAATCTGATCCTGAGCCAACAAGTTGAAGATTTGGACCTACTTTTTCTTCTATAAGATGAAGGGTCTCTGGTCTGATTCCGAGGTCCTTGATCCATTTTGAGTTGAGTTTTGTGTAGGGTGAGAGATAGGGGTTTAGTTTCATTCTATTGCATATAGTTTTCCAGTTTTCCCAGCACCATTTGTTGAAGAGGCTATCTTTTCTCCATTGCATATTGTTGGAACCTTTGTCTAGTATGAGAAAATTGTATTTATTTGGGTTTGTGTCCATGTCCTCTATTCTGTACCATTGATTTACCTGTCTATTTGGTACCAATACCATGCCGTTTTTGTTACTATTGCTTTGTAGTAGAGTTGAAGATCTGGTATTGCAATACCCCCTGCTTCGCTCTTGCTACTGAGGATTGCTTTAGCTATTCTAGGTTTTTATTCTTCCAGATGAATTTCATAATTGCTTGCTCTATTTCTGCGAGGTACATCATTGGGATTTTAATTGGAATTGCATTGAATCTGTATAGCACTTTAGGTAGTATAGCCATTTTGACGATATTAATTCTGCCTATCCAGGAACATGGGAGATCTTTCCATCTTCTAAGGTTTTCTTGAATTTCTTTCTTTAGTGTTCTGTAGTTCTCATTGTAGAGGTCTTTCACCTCTTTTGTGAGATTGATTCCCAAGTATTTTATTTTTTCGATGCTATTGTGAATGGGGTAGTTTTCCTAATTTCTCTTTCTGAAGATTCATCACTTATGTATAAAAATGCATTGGATTTATGAGCATTGATCTTGTAACCTGCTACTTTACTGAATTCACTTATGAGTTCTAAAAGTTTTCTGGTGGAATTTCCAGGTTCCTCTAAATATATAATCATGTCATCAGCGAACAGGGATAGTTTGAGTTCTTCTTTTCCTATTCGTATCCCTTTAATTTCTTTGGTTTGTCTGATTGCTCTGGCTAGAGTCTCAAGGACGATGTTGAATAGAAGCGGTGAAAGAGGGCATCCCTGCCTTGTTCCAGTTTTTAGGGGGAACGCTTTCAGTTTTTCACCATTTAGAATGATATTGGCCATGGGCTTAGCATAGATGGCCTTTATAATGTTTAGGAATGTTCCCATTACCCCAATTTTTTCTAGTGTTTTGAGCATGAAGGGATGCTGTATTTTATCAAATGCTTTTTCTGCATCTATTGAAATAATCATGTGATTCTTAACTTTAAGTCTGTTGATATGGTGAATGACATTTATTGATTTCCGAATGTTGAACCAACCTTGCATCCCTGGGATAAAACCCACTTGATCGTGGTGCACTATCTTTTTAATATATATTTGTATGCGATTTGCTAAAATTTTGTTGAGAATTTTTGCATCGATGTTCATTAAGGATATTGGTCTGAAATTTTCTTTCCTTGATGTGTCTCTGTCTGGTTTAGGTATCAGGGTGATATTGGCTTCATAGAACGAGTTTGGGAGGGTTCCCTCCTCTTCTATTTCATGGAATAGTTTAAGGAGTATTGGAATGAGCTCTTCTTTAAAGGTTTTGTAGAACTCGGCTGAGAACCCATCTGGTCCTGGACTTTTCTTTGTTGGTAGGCTTTTGATGACCTCTTCTATTTCATTGCTTGAAATTGGTTTATTTAAGTTGTGTATGTCCTCCTCGTTCAGTTTAGGTAGTTCATATGTCTCTAGAAATTTGTTGATGTCTTCAAGGTTTTCTGTTTTGTTGGAGTATAGATTTTCGAAATAACTTCTAATTATGTTTTGTATTTCATTCGTGTCTGTTGTGATGTTTCCTTGTTCATTCCGAATTTTAGTAATTTGGGTTTTCTCCCTCTTTCTCTTGTTAGTGTGGCTAAGGGTTTATCAATTTTATTTATTTTTTCAAAGAACCAACTATTTATTTATTAATTTTTCCGATTGTTTCTTTTGTTTCGATTTCGTTGATTTCGGCTCTGATTTTAACTATTTCCTGTCTTCTACTACTTTGGTATTGGTCTGCTCTTCTTTTTCTAGTGCTTTGAGCTGTAGTGTTAACTCGTTTATTTGTTGATTTCTACTTCTTTTTTGAATGCACCCCATGAAATAAATCTTCCTCTAAGTACTGCTTTCATAGTGTCCCAGAGATTTTGATATGATGTGTCTTTGTTCTCGTTACTTCTAAGAATTTTTTTATTTCCCTCCTGATGTCTTCTGTTATCCATTCATCATATAATAGTGTATTATTTAGTCTCCAGGTATTGGAGAAGTTTCTGTTTTTTATTCTGTCATTTATTTCTAATTTCAATCCATTATGATCTGATAGAGTACAAGGTAGTATCTCTATCTTCTTGTATTTACTAACAGTAGCTTTGTGGCATAAAATATGGTCTATTTTAGAGAAGGATCCATGTGCTGCTGAGAAGAAAGTGTATTCATTCTTTGTTGGATGGTATATTCTATATATGTCCGTTAAGTCTAAATTGCTGATTGTGTTGTTGAGATCTATAGTTTCTTTATTCAATTTTGTTTGGACGATCTATTCAGTGGTGAGAGAGGTGTGGTTAAAATCGCCTAGTATTATTGTGTTGTGGTCTATTTGATTTCTGGAATTGAGAAGGATTTGTTTGACGTACGTGGATGAGCCAATGTTCGGGGCATAGATATTTATGATTGTTATGTCTTGCTGATTTATGCTTCCCTTAAGCAGCATGTAATGTCCTTCTTTATCCCTTCTGACTAGTTTTGGTTTGAAGTCCACATTATCTGAGATGAGGATGGATACTCCAGCTTTTTTGCTGTGTCCGTGAGCATGGTATGTTTTTCCCCATCCTTTCACCTTTAGTCTATGGGTGTCTCTTTCTATGAGGTGAGTCTCTTGCAGGCAGCATATTGTTGGATTTTTCTTTTTAATCCAATCTGCCAGTCTGTGTCTTTGATTGATGAATTCAGGCCATTAACATTCAGGGTTATTATTGTGATATGATTTGTATTCCCAGTCAATTGACTCATATTTGTTTTTGACATGATTTGGTTTCTCCTTTATTTGGCTATTCCTTTAGGCTAGCGCCTCCTGTTGCTGATTTGCATCGTTCTTTTTCATCTCTTCCTCATGGAATATTTTGCTGAGAATGTTCTGTAATGCTGGCTTTCTTTTTGTAAATTCCTTTAGCTTTTGTTTATCATGGAAGGATCTTATTTCATCGTCAAATTTGAAGGTAAGTTTTGCTGGGTATAAGAGTCTTGGTTGGCATCCATTTTCTTTCAGAGCTTGAAAAATGTTGTTCCAGGCCCTTCTAGCTTTTAGGGTCTGGATTGAAAAATCTGCTGATATCCGTATTGGTTTCCCCCTGAATGTAATTTGGTTCTTTTCTCTCACAGCTTTAAAATTCTGTCTTTATTTTGTATGTTAGGTATTTTCATTATACTGTGCCTTGCTGTGGGTCTGTTGTAATTTTGTGTATTTGGAGTCCTATAAGCCTCTTGGACTTGATTTTCCATTTCATTCTTCAGATTTGGGAAATTTTCTGATATTATTTCTTCAAATAGATTGTTCATTCCTTTGGTTTGTTTCTCTAAGCCTTCCTCAATCCCAATAATTCTCAAATTTGGCCTTTTCATGATATCCCATAGTTCTTGGAGATTCTGTTCATTATTTCTTACCATCTTCTCTGTTTGTTCAACTTTGTTTTCAAGGTTAAATATTTTGTCTTCAGTGTCTGAGATTCTGTCTTCCAGGTGTTCTATCCTATTGGTTATGCTTTCTATGGAGTTTTTAACTTGGTTTATTGTTTCCTTCATTTCAAGGATTTCAGTTTGGTTTTTTTTCAGTATCTCTAACTCTTTATTGAAATGATCTCTTGCTTCCCGTATTTGGTCTTTTAACTGTTGATTGGTGCGATCACTTAATGCCTGCATTTGCTCTTTCATCTCCTCCTTCAATGCCTGCATTTGCTCTTTCATCTCCTCATTAGCTTCCCTGATCGTTTTAATTACGTACATTCTGAACTCCCTTTCTGACATTTCTTCTGCTCTGCTGTCATTGGGTTTTATTGATGTAGTATCTAGGTTTGTTTGGGACATTTTCTTCCCTTGTTTTCTCATAATGGTCAGTTGTCAGTGGGACCCTGAGATATTGCAGTTTTCCACTATTGGCTTATAGTGTCCCGGTAGATTTCCAGTGTATCACCTCCCAGCCTTCAGTAGCCTGATGTCTTGGAGGAATCTGATAAAGCAGCTCATTCGAAGAATACTGCCCCTAGCCCCCTACTGGTTCCACGTTTTGGAACTGGCTCTGTGCGGAAATGCTCTCACTGTGGGCCTGCACCGTGCAGCTGGCCGTGTGGGAGGAGCCCACTGCCGGAGTGTGGAAGACTACCTTGGGAAGACTCAAGCTGCCCTGCCCGGCTCTGCTAAGCCACCTCTATCTGGGCCTGCCACCCGGGCCGAGCTTTACCCAGTGGGCAGACTCACCCGTGGCTCTATTTCAGTCCGAGTCTCTCTGTGCCTCCCCCTCTTAGCTCCTGGGTTCTGGAGCGACCGGGGGTGCAGTCTCCCTCTAGGCCGCCATCTTGGATCGCCCCGTGAAGAGAGCCCGCAGCCGGAGTGGGCAGAGCCGCCTGAAGAGGTCTCCGGCTGCCCTGCCCTTATCCCTGAGGCTGATTGCAGATCGAGGCTCTCCGCTGGTTCTTTGCAGGAGTACACTGCACTGCTGCGGCTCCGGGACTCGGAGCCTGCTCTGTTCAGACAGGCTCTCACTAGCGGGCCAGTTCCGTTCCGAGAACCTGGAGAAGCTGGCTGTGTGGGCTAAAATTGGCTTTAAATCCTTAAAATTTTCCTAGGTTTGTAAATATGTCCAAATAAGTCTTTTCTTGCTCCATATATATTTTAGCACTTTCAATTGTACTAGTGGATTCCATTTCAGGTTTAACTGAATTAGTGGGCTCTAAATTTTCTTAAAAATAGCCTTCCCTCCCTTTGTTCCAAGTACACAATTCTCAGAGATTAATTCTACAGTCACTTAAAAGGTATTATTGACCTACCAAATAAATAATGACTGATGAGTGTCAGCAACATCTTTGAACTCATCAAGAGCAAGCAAGAACCACTTGAAGCAATTTGCTTGTAAAATGAATAAGGTAAATTGATTATTGATGCTGCTTCTAATGTTTTCAATTCTTCATGTAACAGTTCTGGCTGAAAAGATAATCATATTAAATAAGTTTGTTTTCTTCAAACATTTTTTTCAGCTGCTACAATCTAATATGATCTAAATAACTCACTCATTGGTAAATAGCTTTTCTTGCTTGGCTAACAAATGAGACAATTTAGTATGGTTGTAGCCTAATTATAATTTTTTTAAAAAAATTTTGTGAAGAAATAGTTTGATGGGATATACTATTGTATGTTTTAATTTTTCTGAAAATTATCTTTCTGTGAATAGGCAAATTGTGATGTGTACTTGGTCTGTTAATGTTGACTCATATTTTTAAAGCATGGATATAATGTCACTGCATAAGAAACATTTTGAGTTGTATTGAATTCAATACAAAATAACCATATTCAGCTATGCCTTAAATATGGAACATTTGAATTCCACTCTTATTTTCTTCATTTGTTTTGACTGTATGACAGCAAGAAAAACTAAGTATTGTTTTGTGATAGCATGTGGAATTAGGAATGCTGCCAAGGTATAGCTGGGTTACAGCAATTTGCAGAGTATCAAGCCTTAGTATGAAGTGATGAAGTAATGAGAGTGCCCCATACATACAACCTCTTTCACACTCTGCTTAGTCCCAAGCAGTCATAGACAATGCATGAATGAATTGAGCATGGCTGACTTCCAATAAACCTGTAGTTATAGTCACAATAATTTAAATTTTGTATGATTTTCATGTATCATAAAATATTATTCTTCTTTGGGTATTTTCAACCCTTTAGAATTGTAAAAGTTATTTGAGACTCAAAGGCCATAAGAAATAGATGACAGGCCAGGTTTTATACATGGGCTGTGGTTTGCCAACTCTTTGCTTCTTATTTAGAAAACAAAATTCAGGTATTTGATACTTGGTAAAAGGCTTTTGTGCCTAACAATATTGAATAGTGCTTACTAAAGGGCAAAAATGTAAAATAATAACCAAAGAAAGTCAATAGCATTGTAACACATTGTGTTTCTGCTGTTGCTTTGTTTACTATTTGACTCTAATACATCCTGGTGCTTTGTGTTGTTTTTAATACATCCTCACTGGGTTTTGCTCAGCTTTCAGAGTCTATGTTTGATTCATCAAGTTTCGAAAAAACTGGTACTAGATCCTCCTTGCCCCATTTTGGAACTACAAGTATATACATCTTAACATAGGATTTTATATAATATGTATTACTAGTTATCCAGTAAGCCCATACAATGAAGTTTTCATTTCTAATATCTCAATTTTTATTTCTATTTGTATTTTTTATTATTTCTACTTATGTACAAAACAAAAATTTGTTTTCTTTTTGTCCATATTTCATTTATTTATTTTATTAGTTTTTACTGACATGATTGTGGCTTACATTGTATCTTTGTACAGTATGACATGGTGTTTCAATGTATGTATACATTGTGTAAGAATGAAATCAGGATAAATAACATTAATCACATCAAATATTTATCATGTCTTTGTGATTAAAACATTCAAAAGCCTCTCTTCTATCTTTTTTGAAATATATACTCTATTATTGACAATTTAACATAATTATTATAGTTATTTTTAAATCTTTTTCAGATAATACCAGTATTTAGAAAATACCTCCACTGGCTTTGAATACAGGGCATATTTCTTTGCTTCTTACTGTGTCTTGTTGCTTTGTGGTCTATGCTGAACCTTAAAGGTAAAAGAAAAATTGACACTGAATAAATACTTAAACCTAAATAGTGCATATTCATTCTATCATTGCATTACTATTGTGGAGGACTGAATTAACTTAAATCTATAATTTAACCAAGCAGAGATTTGGTGACATATTAGGCTTATTTCAACACTTATTTCTAATATTTTCAGGATCAAGTCAGAATTGACCTTTCACTGGAACTCAGAACTGATCAAATTTTGAGATTTGTGGTTTTGTCTATGTTTAAAGCCAAGTTACCAGATGTTTAAGTCTTGGCTCGCTCTCTCTCTTTCTCTCTCTCTCTCCCTTACACCCTTCAAGGAACATTTGTCAGATTTTTAGGTTTCTGGAGTTTGTTTACTGTCTCTACATCATTCCTCAGTTGCCAGACTTTATATCTGATGAAAGTTTGGGGTGCCTGAAAAAATTCTGTCAGCTCTTCTGCTTTCATCAATGTGTTAGTAGTTTTCCATGCACTCCATAAAAAATCTCAGGAGCCTTTCTCTAGCCTTTGACTTTGGAATATTTCCCCACACACCCAGTAGAAGGCCCATGGTATAACAGTTGATAGGTGCATGTGTGCTCCCTGGGTATGGCTTCTCTGAATTCTAATCAGTCTTGCCAGCTCACACATAGCTACTGACAAAGTGTGAAAAGTTCAGCCCAGAACATACGAATTGGTAATTATGAAGCTAAACAAAAAGACTAATTTTTTCATCAAAAGTATAGCTTACAAAATAAAATACAGATCTTTTCTTGTTTTTTTAAAAATATATAATGCAGGAGAGTGAGATATTCTGGGTGTTGAAGTGACTAGAGGGTGTTAAGAATTAAGTTCAATATTCAGTTTGAAGTTATCTGCTATATTTTCTGTGCTTGGATATCCTGTGTTTCTGAGGCACAATCTTCACCACTACCTTAAAATTCCCAGTAGAGCTCTGCAGTCCATGCAATTGACTCCCACTGGTTGTGCTTTGTAAAATTTAATACAAAAGGTTTATGTCCTGATTTGTGTTGATATGGGGCAGACAGAGATTAATTCCAAGTTTAAAGAATCAGTGGTATAAAAATACTCAAGAGAAAGAAGAAATCATAACAAAGATAATTAGTGGAAATATAAACCCCTTGAGACAAAAAACAAATGATTACAAAGCTAGAAGTTTGGGAGACATGCAGAAATGTGACTACTTAGTTATATTAATCCAATATCCTATTTATAGATATGATCATACATTACTTCTGTTTCATTCTCTAAATTTTGTTAGCAGACCCCAAATGGCTATTGTCAGGCTCCCTTGCCAAGTTTTCTAGTGGATAGGCAAGGTCATGATCACTAATTCAGCATATGTATTCAAGGTCATAACCATTTGCTTGTGAGCATGTGCCCACTGACATAATGTGTTGGCAATGTGCCTTCTTTGTCTTGCCTGCATATAAAAAAAAGCCTATATAAATAACTGGGGTGTGGGGGATGGTTAAGGGCTACTGTCGTCTCTGGATAAAAAATGACTACCATTCCAATTATGCTTCATGTCTTCTTTCAACTACCAGAGCCCCAAATCCTGCTTATCAGGCCTAAGCCTCAGCCTCAGCACAAGAATTGGTATAGTCAGCAGACTCTTCCTCAGGTGAGAGATACACATCAACCCTGGCAGATGGGGGAGATCTGTGGCCACCAAGGAGTAAGCGACACTCATTTGCCATGGTCCTATTGACATGAGCTCCTGTGGAGAGTTGGGATACAGGATGGGTCACCTGTGAGTATAGAGAAGGTTTTGCAAGTAGTGAGTTACAACTTACAAGATATTGCTGCCCAGGAAGCAGCAGGACAGGAGGGTGTATACTTCTCACTGCTTTGAAAGCAAACAAGGACCTGGCTCTGTGGGGTACCAGCCAGTTCCACACCCTGCAAAAGAAGCAGGAAGACTTGGAGGGATGCATTTGCACTTTGGAAGCTAAGGTATGAGTCAAGTGGATCCTTGACCTCTGAGGGGGCAGCAGTGGAATCTGAAGAGGAGTTTGAGGAGAAGCCCCTACTGTGAGCCTACCCAAAAGTTCAGCAGAAGATGAAACACAGACAGTCCCAGGCCACTGGAGGTCAGGCAATGGGGCAGGCAGCTGAACGCTACAAAGTCTATTACATACACCCAGGCAGGATTAGGGGAGGTAGATAAGCATTTTGGTCACTGGGGAGGCCCTCTCGGTATGAGCTTTACAGCTGTGGGATCTAGGGACAGACAGCATTTTTTGCACTTCAAAAGAGATGGAGCGTCTGGCATCCATCACTACCCACCCCTCCCTGAGACAGCAATTGCAGAAGAGCCACAGGAAGGGAGAAGGTAATCACTCCCAGATAGATTGGATTTATGCAGCTGTGTGAACCACGTGGACTGATGCTGGTGAACTGCCAGAAACGGTGAGTAAGTGGCAATCCCAAGCAGATTTGGAACAGATACTATGGGACCTTGATCTGCATCAGGCAATATTTAATCTGAATACACAGGGGACAAATAATGAAAGATTTACTAGTGACATGAGGGACTTGGTTTTGCAGCATACTCCACCTGCCACCTTTTGTGTCTTTGGTGGCTATTTTAGCCCTGTATGTCAGGTACCCCATTAATGAAGTTGCTACCACAATGGCTAGCCTGGGAGAAGCCAAAAGCAAAGAGTAGTCGGAAAGTGTGTACAGATTGAGAGGGGCCTGGAGGTGAGACAAAGAAAGGAAGAAAGGGCCCATTAGAATCACTCACAAGCAAATGCGGTCTGATTTCTTGGCGGCAGGGGTAAATCACCAGAAGATAGAAATTCAGCCTCCTCCTTGAGCTTGTGGGAGCAGCTACACCCAGGGCAGCAATACATGGAATGCACAGAGGTAAACAAGCACCTGAGAAACCTGACCTGTGCAACTGAAAGACTATTTGGCTGCTTCTAGGGGGAACGAGAGAACTCTGTTTCAATATGACTAGGAATGCAGACAAGTTACCTGCCCTATTGGTACAGGCAAGGACCAGAGGCCACATGTGGAAAGTGCTATCTGCTGGCCCAAACAATGTGCAGAGGGTATTGGCCCTGGTGGATACTGGAGCTAAATGCAGCCTAGTGTTTGGCAGCCTTGATAAGTGTCCAGGCCCATACGCCCATGTCAATGGCCATGGGGGACACACAAAGAAAAGGCAGTATCCTTATTCCTGGGGATAGATCATTTGCCCCACAAGCATACAAGGAACTTTTATCTCCTATCCCAGAATACACCTTGGGTCTACATGTGCTCCAAGGACTATGGCTGTAGGGCCCAGCAGGGGAATTCCACCTCCATGTATGTGTTGTCAGAGGATATACAAAACGCCCACCTCCAGGTCTTGCCACAACTCTGGACAGTTTTGATGGTGAAGCAGTTGCCTTCCAGGAAGACATGCAGAACTTGGAGCTAGGAATTGGAGAAGGTGGATATCATATGGCCCACACACAACCTATTTAACTCTCCAGTGTGGCCAGTGAAGAAGCTTGAGGCACTTGGAGAATGACTATGGATCACTGAGAACTGAATAAAGTAGTGCCTTTGCGTGCAGTGGTTTCTTTAGTGCATGATCTCATGGACCAACTATTCTTGCAGCTGGGCACATATCATAATGAGCTGGACTGGGCTAATGCTTTCTTCTTTATTGCTGTGGCCCTGGAGATCCAGAAGCAGTTTTCTTTCACATGGGAATGCCAGCAGCGGACATTTCAAGTGTTACCACAGGTTATTTGCATAGCCTAACCATAAGCCTTGATTTGGTGGTCAGTGACTTGGCCATGTGGACTCTGCCACCTACAGATGTTTTATTATATTGATGATATTTTGTTGACTTCTGACTCTTGCAGATTTAGAGTTTGTGGCCCTGACCTTAGTGTCCCATTTGGAGACGTGTGGCTGGGCAGTAAACATAAGCCAAGGTACAGGGAGCTGGCTTGTTAGTCAAGTTCTTGGGTGTTGTTTTGTCAGTTGAGACCAAAGTTGTGCCAGAAGCTGTTATTGATAAAACTCCGGCATATCTGCAACTAACAATGTTTGCACAACTGTAGACCAAAGTGGGCTTGTTGGAATATCGGTGGTCTGTTTTTCCCAATTTGGTCCAATAATATTGTCTCCTTTATGCCCTAGTGAAGAAAAGGCATGGTGGGACTAGACTGAAGCAGCTGAATTGGCCTTTCAGGGCATTAAGAGGGCCACTGAGCAAGCTCAGGCAACGCCTCTTCAAACTGAAGGTTCATGTAACCCAAGAAGTTTTTGGATGAGACTAGTAGCAGTAGCATGAACAGCTGTGGAGACCAGTAGGTTTCTGCTCAGAGTTATGGAAGGGTGCAGAGGCTCATTACACCTGATAGGGAAGCAACTTGCAGCTGTGTATGCAACTCTGGTGGTCTTGAACACCATCACAAATGCTGATGAAATTCTGATCTGCACTACATATCTTTACACAACCTGTGGCAGGATGGGTGCAGAATTAGGAAGTCAACCCAAGGACACGTGCCCTAGCAAAGTGGGGAATGTATTTGGAACAAAGAAATGACTTGTCTGCTAGTCCCATGTCCCATATGCTCCAAAAAATTCTAGGAAAGGTGGGATATGCAACTGAGGAAGCACCTAAAAGGGCTAATAAACCATGAGCCAATAAAGCCACCACCCATTAAGGAAGGAGCGGCCCCTGGTGGATAATAGCATTTGGTATAATGAGGCATCCAGCAAAGGTCCCTCTGACCGTAGAACTGCCATTGCTCTACAACTTCTACTGACACTCTGTGGCATGATGCGGGAATGGGACAGAGCAGCCAATGGACCGAGGCATGTGCCATATGGCACATATACCATTTATATAATGGTGGCACTGCGTGAACCAGGATCCCTGATTATCTGTACAGATAGCTGGGCTGTTTGCAAGGGGTTACTACTGTGCATTACTACATGGAAACTAGAGAAATTGATGGTAGGGCATCAGCCGGCTTTGTGGCAGGACCTTTGAACCATCAGCCATGAAAGAGATAACTTGGAGTACATGTTACTGGCCTTGCCCCCTGACTAGCCCAAGGAATGATGAAGTAGATGCATTGGCTAAGGTATGGTGGTTAGAGCAAGTGCCTTCCTCTTATCTGGAGGCTTGGTTGCAAGCCCTACCACAGGCAGGTGTGAAAACTATGCAGAACATAGTCGAACAATTGAGTCTGCCTTTAACATGCCATGCCCTGGCAGAGGCCTGCCGGGCATGTGTGGTTTGTGCTCAGGAATATCCACACTCCCAAAGCCCTGTAGCCTTGGGTGGCCAGATAATGTGTGGACACATTCCTTTCACCCAAATGACAGATTGGCTACATTTGATCTTTACCAAGGTCGGAAGGGGCCATGTTTGCTTGATGGCATGGATATGGCTACAGGCTTGTTGTTCGCCTGGCCCAGTGGTCAAGCAAATCGCTTATACAGCTGGACCATCACAATAGAATGTAATCAAGGTACTCATTTCAGAGGTCAGGATGTACAGCAAGGGGCAACTCAGTTACAGGTTGATTGGAAACTGCAGATCCCATACCACCCATAGCCTGCCAGCATGATAGAGAAATATAATGGCCTAAGATATAATGACTTAAGAAAGGACTTAGGACTGCAGTCAATCCACCTTCTATGAAGGAGTGGCCACAGCACCTATGGACACTTGCAAGAACTCTGAATGAGTGTCCCTGATGAGGGGGACCAGCTCCTTTGGAGGCTTTGCTGCACCACACAGCGGTCCCAATACAGGTCCAGGTGATGACAAAGGATGTTATGATTAAGTCTGAGTTTGGGAAGCAAAGAAATGTTCTTTTTCCTACTCCCACTGAATTGAACAGGAGGCAAACTATGGAATGGACATGACTCTGGACAATAAAAGCTCCCCCCACTTTTGTCAGATAGCCCTGTTAGGCCCCTAGGAAAGAGGTTTGGAGTGTATCACCTGGTGACACCATGGGGTAATTAATACTCCCCTGCCCATACATGTGACTTGGCCTGGT
Source organism: Sciurus carolinensis (assembly GCF_902686445.1). NCBI lineage: Eukaryota > Metazoa > Chordata > Mammalia > Rodentia > Sciuridae > Sciurus > Sciurus carolinensis. The sequence continues at coordinate 22,933,431 of NC_062216.1, forward strand.
CCCACAGATGAGATGAAGATTTTAAAATGCACATTTGTTATTCCCCTTTAGCCAATGATGAGTTCCCCAATTCTGGTGCACACAGATGCTGCTGAAGTTAAGAACCAAGCTGTAGAATGGAACCACCATTTGACCCAGCTATCCCACTCCTTGGCCTATACCCAAAAGACTTAAAATCAGCATACTACAGAGATACAGCCACATCAATGTTCATAGCTGCTCAATTCACAATAACCAGACTGTGGAACCAACCTAGATGTCCTTCAATTGATGAATGGATAAAGAAACTGTGGCATATATATATACAATGGAATATTACTCCACCATAAAGAATGATAAAATTATGGCATTTGCAGGCAAATGGATGAAATTGGGGAATATCATGCTAAGTGAGATAAGCCAATCTCAAAAAAAACAAAGGACAAATGATCTTGCTGATAAGCAGATGATGACATATAATGGGGGGTGGGAGGGGTTAGTGTTAGGGTTAGGTTTAGGGTTAGGGTTAGGGAGGGGGGCAAGAATGGAGGAAGGAAGGACTGTATAGAGGGAAAAGAGGAATGGGTGGCGGGGGGAGGGGGAAAAATGGCAGAATGAATCAAACAACATTGCCCTATGTACATTTATGATTACACGAATGGTATGCCTTTACTCCATGTACAGAGAATCAAAATGTATCCCATTTATTTACAATTAAAAAAAATAAAAAAGAACCAAGCTGTATGGGTGTGGTATCACCACCAGGGAAGCCGGCTCAGGTGACCCGTGCTTTCCTAGGACTCAAAACTGGCATACATTCTCCCAGATGGATGTGATTTACCTGTGCTAGTGACTGTGACTGCTTTGTCCTTTTGTCCACACTTGTATCCTCACTAACACCATTGTGTCTGGGCACACACCTATGCCAAAGTAGCAAACATCTCCACCTGCTGGATATGCACCAAAATGCCTATGAGTTCTATTGCCAGACTACACTGGCTAATTCAGATCATGTACCAGGACAGTTGTACCTGGCTGGAAGAGTCTTTTGCTGATAGCTCAATATGGGATGAAGCTAAGACAGCCATTGTGACGGTGATCCAAGTACAGCTTAATGCCTCTCACCCATGGTTGGAGCACTCTGTTTGGGATGGCATGGCCTAGGTCCCAGTTGATACTGTATAGCTAAGAAGCTTGGTACCCTGATGTTTGGAGAAAATGGAAGGTACCTAGAGCCTCTCGTCAGACCATCAAACCTGATGTCAGAATAACAGGTATGACTCTTATCCCAGTCTCCCAGGGCACCCTGTGGGTCTGTGGCACTCATGGGTAACTGTACCTCCTGTGGAATTGGACAGGACTTCTCACCTGGGGTCACCCATACCTGACAACCATATGCAAAACATTACCTCAGAGTCCTGCTAATTGGGAAACTGTATGAGCTAGCTATAGTGTGTGCACCTTGGTGGTATTATTCCCTGACTTTGTTTCCCCTGAAGAGGCATCCTTGGTGACTGAGATGCAGATAAGTGCCTAAAAACAGACTCTATCTTTAGTGAATGAAGAAATGTATCAAATATGTAAAAGTTGTGTTGCAAAATTCCATGGTGCTTGATTTGCTGACAATAGCACAGGATGGGTATGGGTTATGCTTGGTACTGAATGTTGTGTGTATATTCCAGATAACCAAAAGCATATTAGTATGGCTTTGGTACATATGACTTCTGAAGTAGCAGTCGTACAACAGCTGACTGGTGATCCTTTGCAGAAATGGTGGGTGGGTTTAGGCACCACTTGGAGCTGACTCTTGGTAATAATAGGTGGTGGGGCTTGTTTCCTAGTTGTATGTTGTTGCAGCTTATATTGTTGTTGTGGCCTGTGGATTCAGGACTCTGCCCTCCTCACTAAAAGATCATTGTGGAAGATTTCAGATGTATAGACTGAATGGTGCGGAATCCTAAAGGGGTGGATTGTGGACAGGTTCAAAATGGTGATAGTTAGGCTCCCTCACTCAAGGTCATAAACATTTGCTTGTGAGCATGTGCCCACTGACATAAACTATTGGCAGTGTGCCTTCTTTGTGTGACCTGGATATTAAAAAGGTCTATGGAAATGGTTTGAGGGACTGACTAGGGGCTATTACTGCCTCCAAATAAAGAATAACATCCCCACCATGCCTTGCATCTTCTTTCAACGGCTGGAGCCCCAAACCCAGTTTCCCAGGCCTGAGCTCCAGCCACAGCACAACACTTATGTCATTAAATTGTAGAAAACTTTTGTAGGCCTAGTTACTTATATTTTAATATTATCCACTTGATATGAACTTTAATTTTCTTTATTAATCCTATTTAAAAGTCCATTGGTGTTTTGGGATAAACCTAATTGCTTCACTAGCCAGAGCATATTTATCCATGTGGAATAAATGGAGTAAGCTGCAATTAGTTTGATGTTTTTCTTATAGTCTCATAACATTCTTTTGTCATTGTGTACTGCAAAGAAATTGCTGGTATTTGTGCCATAATATCAGTAGTTACTCTCATAACAACACAAATGGTTCAGAAATCGAAATCATTGATATCTAGTTGTGCTTTTTAGTTTGCATGGTGCTTATCTAGCTGTCAGTTGCAGGGCTATGTGGATAAACTGTAATTCCAACAAGATGATTCTGAAGCTCAGTAAAATCTAGTAATCCCCACACTTTCAAAGGATATGTACAATGAAATAGATTGACCTGGTGATTGTTTGCAGATGTGATTGCTGACATGAAGCTGAAGACTTTCTTTTTTTAAAAAGAGTAATAAACCTGAATATTATCTGTATTGAATGGAAGTGAGTTTATATTACTTCCATTTTACAACAGAGAGCAATTTAAGCAATGTAAAACTTACTTTAGAAAAAAAAGATTGCAACATATTACTTCATGCAGGCTTTCTGTTCAATGAAATCCTAGTTTACTGTGATTCTGAAGAGAGACTTGCAGAGGTGGAATAATGCTAAAATGCATGCCATTTTAGTTTAGATGTGCCTATTTGGATTCACGGCATGCTATAGCTAAGTATTCGATTGCCAGTGTAGTGAAGGAAATTGGTTTATAAAAGCTGTGCTGAATTTTCAAGCTAAGATCAAATGATGATATTACCATTTCTATTATTTTACAAGGACCAAATGCATCACCTTTTCTTTTTCCTTCCCCCCCCCCTTTTGGAATGAATATAATAATAATATATTGTATTTTGTACAATATATATTCAAAATATTATCATTTCCACATGTAATCAACACATAAAAATTATTAGTGGTCTATCTGACATTTTTCATTAAGTCTTCAATGTCTGATTATACTTTATACTTATAGCTTATCTAAATTTAGATGCTAAGTATTCTTTGGAAATAATATTTATATTTCATAAAATTTTAGTTAAAAAAGTAGATTTACATACTTAAGTTGTTGCAAACTAACTTGAAGCATTCCAATAACTAAATCAAGTACCAAAGAATAATTTTCCTGAATATTCAACACATTGACAAACAATTGACTTTTGTGCAAAACAATGTCTATTTCAAAATTACATCCCAGTTAAAGCAAGTTATTTATTCTTACATCAACTCAGTTCATTAACATTGATTTCAAAGTAAAAACATTTCTAAATTTATCAATATTGGGAAAAATACTTCAAATTTTTCTTATACTTTTATAGATAATTTACATAATATACTCAGTTATAACTAAAATATGTTGCACAATCATTCATCTATCAAATCATTATTATCAATTTCTGTTACAAAAATTTTTAATTTCAACATGTACACTCTTTATAAAAATTTTTTACCAGTGCATTATAGTTATATATGATAGTGGGATTCACTTAAACATAATCATACATGCATGGAATATTTTTCTCCATTTCATCTCTAGCACTTCCTCTTTCCTTCCTCTTCTCCCTGTTTTCTTTCCTCTACTCTATTAGTCTTTCTTCTATTTATTTATAGTTATTTTTAAAATAGTTCTTTATATATATATACATAAAAGTGAAATTCACAGTAGCATATTCACATATACACTAGTATAATATGGTCAATTTTATCCCACCCTTCCTCCCTCTCCATATCCCTCCTCCCTTCCCTTCAATCCTCTTCCTCCGCTAGATCAAAATAAGAAACAAAGGAGGGTTAAATCCCATGCAAATAGAAGGAAGATTACCTTTTCTTTTTTATTTTCCTGAAATTTATTTTGTCATTTTTTGCCTGACTTTACCCTCCCTCTTCCCCACTACACACATAAATGCACATACATACACATGCTTACAGATTCTGAGAGGCAGAGACAGAACTGAAGTGAGCAGCATTGAATTTGGAAGTTCAGTATAAGCCCTACCCAACTTTTTCTCTATATCCTGTGCAAATAACCTCTATACACTACCTTCCTGGTGTACAAAATAGGACCATAAACCATCTCATCTCTTTCATTTATTTAATCAATGTTTCTTGAATGAGTAGTATATTCCAGAAACTGTAAACATCTTGATACGTAAGTAGAGCACAGAACAGGGGAAGTCTAGTCCATACTGAAATTATTTAACTATAGTTTCAAGACAACTAGGAATTGATGATCCACGCTTCAGATTCATCTGAATGTCCTCAGATGAATTTGGGACTGATAGTAAAAGTAATATTCCCACAGGTTAAGAGATAATGTATTTTCCAAAAGCAAAATGCAAACTCTAAAAACACAAATGTAAGAGATGGAAATGGGACGGGCTGACAGATTTGGCTCCATGGAAATGTTACAGTTCAGGCTATATGGGCAAACTAAACAGACTCCATTTTGCTCTGAGACTCCATGTTACGTAGGAAATGCTTCTCCCATGGAAATGTCCCACCTCTGTACCCATCAACAGTTGCTTAGCTTCTCCCATGGGAACACCCTGCCTCAGTACCCATCATCAGTTACGTAGCATGACATGTTTAGCAATACAAAATGAAAAAATGACAATTCTTTATTTTTTTTTTTTAATTTTTTATTATAAAATTGTAAACAAATGGGATACATGTTGTTTCTCTGTCTGTACATGGCGTAAAGGCATACCATTTGTGTAATCATAAATCTACAAAGGGTAATGTTGTTTGATTCATTCTGCCATTTTTTCCCTTCCCCCCCTCCCCTGCCACCCTTCCCCTCCATCTATACAGTCCTTCCTTCCTCCATTCCTGCCCCCCTCCCTAAACCCAACTCCAACCCCAACACTAACCCTTCCCACCCCCCATTATGTGTCATCATCCACTTATTAGCGATATCATTCTTCCTTTGGTTTTTTGAGATTGGCTTATCTCACTTAGCATGATATTCTCCAGTTTCATCCATTTGCCTGCAAATGCCATAATTTTATCGTTCTTTATGGCTGAGTAATATTCCATTGTATATATATACCACATTTTCTTTATCCATTCATCAATTGAAGGACATCTAGGTTGGTTCCACAATCTAGCTATTGTGAACTGAGCAGCTATGAACATTGATGTGGCTGTATCTCTGTAATATGCTGATTTTAAGTCCTTTGGGTATAGGCCAAGGAGTGGGATAGCTGGGTCAAATGGGGTTTCCATTCCAAGTTTTCTAAGGAATCTCCACACTGCTTTCTGTCGCGCTCCCTGCCCGCAGAGAGACGAGACGCAAACCTGGTTCTTTTTTGAGCTCTTTATTATGCGCCCTTACTTTCTCATAGTTCTTTCTTTGTTCTCCCTTTGATGAACTTACACTTCAATATCTATAGTACAGTAACCAATCAGCATTTTCGCACGAGGGGAGAGCATTAACAGATACAGGCAGCAAAGGCAGGCATACAGTGGACCTGTACTGTCCATCAGGGAGCTTAGCCAATCCCTGGAACTTCCTCAAAATAATGTCAGTTGTTTGTGCAAAAGTTAACTGCTCTGGCTCACTGCCAGGCGCCATCTTAGCCTTGCCACACCTAGAGCCAGGGGTCCGGCCGAAACCCCGACAGCTTTCCAGAGTGGCTGCACTAATTTGCAGCCCACCAGCAATGTAAGAGTGTACCTTTCTCCCCACATCCTCGCCAACACCTGTTGTTGGTTGTATTCTTGATAATTGCCATTCTAATTGGGGTGAGATGGAATCTTAGGGTGGTTTTGATTTGCATTTCTCTTATTACTAGAGATGTTGAACATTTTTCCATATGTTTGTTGATTGCTTGTATATCTTCTTCTGTGAAGTGTCTATTCATTTCCTTAGCCCATTTGTCGATTGGATTATTTACATTCTTGGTGTAGAGTTTTTTGAGTTCTTTATAGATTCTGGAGATTAGCGCTCTATCTGAAGTATGATTGGCAAAGATTTTCTCCCACTCTGTAGGCTCTTTCTTTGCATTGCTGATAGTTTCCTTTGCTGAGAGAAAGCTTTTTAGTTTGAATCTATCCCAGTTATTAATTCTTGCTTTTATTTCTTGTGCTATGGGAGTCCTGTTGAGGAAGTCTGGTCCTAAGCCGACATGTTGAAGCTCTGGACCTACTTTTTCTTCTATAAGATGCAAGGTCTCTGGTCTGATTCCGAGATCCTTAATCCATTTTGAGTTTAGTTTCGTGCATGGTGAGAGATATGGGTTTAGTTTCATTCTGTTGCATATGGATTTCCAATTCTCCCAGCACCATTTGTTGAAGAGGCTATCTTTTCTCCATTGCATATTGTTGGAACCTTTGTCTAGTATGAGAAAATTGTATTTATTTGGGTTTGTGTCCGTGTCCTCTATTCTGTACCATTGATCCACCTTTCTATTTTGGTACCAATACCATGCCGTTTTTGTTACTATTGCTTTGTAGTAGAGTTGAAGATCTGGTATTGCGATACCCCCTGCTTCACTCTTTCTGCCAAGGATTGCTTTAGCTATTCTGGGTTTTTTATTCTTCCAGATGAATTTCATAATTGCTTGCTCTATTTCTGTAAGGTACATCATTGGGATTTTAATTGGAATTGCATTGAATCTGTATAGCACTTTTGGTAGTATAGCCATTTTGACAATATTAATTCTTCCTATCCAAGAACATGGGAGATCTTTCCATCTTCTAAGGTTTTCTTTAATTTCTTTCTTTAGTGTTCTGTAGTTCTCATTGTAGAGGTCTTTCACCTCTTTTGTGAGATTGATTCCCAAGTATTTTATTTTTTTCGAGGCTATTGTGAATGGGGTAGTTTTCCTAAATTCTCTTTCTGAAGATTCATCACTTATGTACAAAAATGCCTTAGATTTATGTGCATTGATCTTATATCCCGCTACTTTACTGAATTCACTTATGAGATCTAAAAGTTTTCTGGTGGAATTTCCTGGTTCCTCTAAGTATACCATCATATCATCAGCAAATAGGGATAGTTTGAGTTCTTCTTTTCCTATTCGTATCCCTTTAATTTCTTTGGTCTGTCTAATTGCTCTGGCTAGAGTTTCAAGGACGATATTGAATAGAAGTGGTGAAAGAGGGCATCCCTGCCTTGTTCCAGTTTTTAGAGGGAATGCTTTCAGTTTTTCACCATTTAGAATGATATTAGCAATGGGTTTAGCGTAGATGGCCTTTACAATGTTAAGGAATGTTCCCACTATCCCTATTTTTTCTAGTGTTTTGAGCATGAAGGGGTGCTGTATTTTATCAAATGCTTTTTCTGCATCTATCGAAATAATCATGTGATTCTTGACTTTAAGTCTATTGATATGGTGAATGACATTTATTGATTTTCTGATGTTGAACCAACCTTGCATCCCTGGGATGAAACCCACTTGATCATGGTGCACTATCTTTTTAATATGTTTTTGTATGCGATTTGCTAAAATTTTGTTGAGAATTTTTGCGTCGATGTTCATTAAGGATATTGGTCTGAAATTTTCTTTCCTCGATGTGTCTCTGTCTGGTTTAGGAATCAGGGTAATATTGGCTTCATAGAATGAGTTTGGGAGAGTTCCTTCCTCTTCTATTTTCTGGAATACTTTGAGAAGTATTGGAATGAGTTCTTCTTTAAAAGTTTTGTAGAACTCGGCTGAGAACCCATCTGGTCCTGGACTTTTCTTTGTTGGTAGGCTTTTGATGACTTCTTCTATTTCATTACTTGAAATTGGTCTATTTAAATTGTGTATGTCCTCCTCGTTCAGTTTAGGCAATTCATATGTCTCTAGAAACCTGTTGATGTCTTTGAAATTTTCTATTTTGTTGGAGTATAGATTTTCAAAATAGCTTCTAATTATGTTTTGTATTTCGGTCGTGTCTGTTGTGATATTTCCTTGTTCATTCCGAATTTTAGTGATTTGGGTTTTCTCTCGTCTTCTCTTTGTTAGTGTGGCTAAAGGTTTATCAATTTTGTTTATTTTTTCGAAGAACCAACTATTTATTTTGTCAATTTTTTGTATTGTTTCTTTCGTTTCAATTTCGTTGATTTCAGCTCTCAGTTTAACTATTTCCTGTCTTCTACTACTTTTGGTGTTGGTCTGTTCTTCTTTTTCTAGGGCTTTGAGTTGTAGTGTTAGGTCATTTATTTTTTGAGTTTTACTTCTTTATTAAATGCACTCCATGAAATAAATCTTCCTCTAAGTACCGCTTTCATAGTGTCCCAGAGATTTTGATATGTTGTTTCTTTGTTCTCGTTTACCTCTAAGAATTTTTTAATTTCCTTCCTAATATCTTCTGTTATCCATTCATCATATAGTAGCATATTGTTTAATCTCCAGGTGTTGGAGTAGTTTCTGTTTTTTACTCTTTCATTAATTTTTAACTTCAATCCATTATGATCTGATAGAATACAAGGTAAGTGTCTCTATCTTCTTGTATTTTCTGACATTAGCTTTGTGGCATAATATATGGTCTATTTTAGAGAAGGATCCATGTGCTGCTGAGAAGAAAGTGTATTCGCTCTTGGTTGGATGGTATATTCTATAAATGTCTGTTAAGTCTAAATTATTGATTGTGTTATTGAGATCTATGGTTTCTTTGTTCAATTTTTGTTTGGAAGATCTGTCCAGTGGTGAAAGAGGCGTGTTAAAATCACCTAGTATTATTGTGTTATGGTCTATTTGGTTTCTAAAATTGAGAAGGATTTGTTTAACATACATGGATGAGCCACTGTTTGGGGCATAGATGTTTATGATTGTTATATCTTGCTGATTTATGCTTCCCTTAAGCAGTATGAAATGTCCTTCTTTATCCCTTCTAACTAACATTGGCTTGAAGTCCACATTATCTGAAATGAGGATGGATACTCCAGCTTTTTTGCTGAGCCCATGTGCATGGTATGTTTTTCCCCATCCTTTCACCTTTAGTCTATGGGTGTCTCTTTCTATGAGGTGAGTCTCTTGCAGGCAACATATTGTTGGATCTTTCTTTTTAATCCAATCTGCCAGTCTATGTCTTTTGATTGATGAATTCAGGCCATTAACATTCAGGGTTATTATTGAGATATGATTTGTATTCCCAGTCATTTGGTTCATATTTAAAATTTTTGACACATCTTGGTTCCTCCTTTATTTGACAGTTCCTTTAGGATAATTCCTCCCTTTGCTCATTTGCTTCTTTGTTTTTTATCTCTTCCTCATGAAATATTTTGCTGAGAATGTTCTGTAATGCTGGCTTTCTTTTTGTAAATTCTTTTAGCTTTTGTTTATCGTGGAATGATCTTATTTCATCGTCAAATTTGAAGGTAAGTTTTGCTGGGTATAAGATTCTTGGTTGGCATCCATTTTCTTTCAGAGCTTGAAAAATGTTGTTCCAGGCCCTTCTAGCTTTTAGGGTCTGGATTGAAAAATCTGCTGATGTCCGTATTGGCTTCCCCCTGAATGTAATTTGGTTCTTTTCTCTCACAGCCTTTAAAATTCTGTCTTTATTTTGTATGTTAGGTATTTTCATTATAATGTGCCTCGGTGTGGGTCTGTTGTAATTTTGTGTATTTGGAGTCCTATAAGCCTCTTGGACTTGATTTTCCATTTCATTCTTCAGATTTGGGAAATTTTCTGATATTATTTCTTCAAATAGATTGTTCATTCCTTTGGTTTGTTTCTCTAAGCCTTCCTCAATCCCAATAATTCTCAAATTTGGCCTTTTCATGATATCCCATAGTTCTTGGAGATTCTGTTCATGATTTCTCACCATCTTCTCTGTTTGTTCAACTTTGTTTTCGAGGTTAAATATTTTGTCTTCAATATCTGAAGTTCTGTCTTCCAGCTGTTCTATCCTATTGGTTATGCTTTCTATGGAGTTCTTAATTTGGTTTATTGTTTCCTTCATTTCAAGGATTTCTGTTTGGTTTTTTTTCAATATCTCTAACTCTTTATTGAAATGATCTTTTGCTTCCTGAATTTGCTCTGTTAACTGTCGATTGGTGCGATCGTTCAATGCCTGCATTTGCTCTTTCATCTCATCGTTTGCTTCCCTAATCATTTTAATTATGTACATTCTGAACTCCCTTTCTGTCATTTCTTCTGCCATGCTGTCGTTGGATTTTATTGATGTAACATCTAGATTTGTTTGGGGCATTTTCTTCCCTTGTTTTCTCATATTGTTCAGGGATCAGTGGGTCATTAAGATATTGCAGATTTCCTCTATCAACTTATAATGTCCCTGAAGATTGCTAGTATATCCCCTCTTATCCTTCAGTAGCCTGAAGTCTTGGAGGAGGTTGATAATGCAGAGCTCCACGAAGAAGCTGCCTCTCTAGGTGTGGTAACCCTCAGGTGGCGTATATTCCCTGCTAGTGGACAGAGGTGCCTCCACTTGTTGACCAATGGTCATCCAATGGGGAACTAGACTGCGGGCTGAGGCAAGGCCTGTTTGTGCCTATGTCTCTGGCTTTACCGTCCCTGTGGGAAACCTCCCCCGGCCGGGAAGAGTCACTCGGTGGGGACGTCTCGCTAGTCAGTTCCCCTCCTAGAGGTTCTCCTCAATCTACAACTACCACCTGGGCTGGGCTCTCTTCTTCTGCAACGATCCCAGGGGCCCGGACCTACGTCCTGGGCCTGGGAGCCTCACCCTTCGCAGGCGAGTCTCCTTAGGCTGCCTCTCCCAGAGAATCTGCCCGCCGCCCTGGAAACTTCGCTCCGCCCCTAGGCGTGTCTCTGTGCGGCTCTTCCAGCAAGAAGCCACCTAGCTCCTGTGACCCTGCTCTGCACCAATCGCCTGGCTATGCAGCCCCTCCCCTGAGCCACCACCTGGAGCCCCGTACAATAGCTCCGAGACCCAGAGACCCGCCACACACCTCCTCCTCCGGACAGCCGCCCGGTTTCCGATGCAGTCACTAGGAATCCAAGCAACTCACTTCGGGTCTCCTCCTCCCGCCAACCACCCGTAGCCCTAGGCAGTCACTCCAAGTCCAAGTGACCCGCCCTGCTCCTCCTCCTCCTCCTTGGGGTAGCCCCCCAGGTGTTCAGGAACGGTGGCTCCGAGACCAGGTGACTCACCACGCTCCTCCTCCAGGCAGGCCACCGGTGTTCAGGAGCGGTTGCTTTTAGTCCAATCAGCTCACCACTCGCCTCCTCCTCTGGCAACCGCCTGTGGTTCTGATGCAGTCACTCCCAGGCTAAGCGTCCCACCGCTCTCCTCCTCCAGGCAGGCCACCAGTGTTCTGGAGCAGCTGCTCCGAGTTCAAACAGCTCGTCACGCAGCTCCTCCTTTGGCAACCGCCCGCAGCTCTGATGCAGTCACTCCCAGGTCAAGCAACACGCTGCGCTCCTCCTCCTCCTCCGGGCAACCTCCCGGCACTCAGGAGCGCTCGCTCTGGGTTCAAACAGTTTACCATGCAGCTCCTCTTCTGGCAACCGCCTGTGGTTCTGATGCAGTCACTCCCAGACCAAGCGTCCCGCCAGGCCTCTCCTCCTCCTCCGGGCAACCCCCCGGTGTTCGGAAGCGGTCACTCTGGGTCTAAACAGCTCGCCACGCAGCTCCTCCCCAGGCAGCCACCCGGAGCCCCAGCGGCTGCTCGAGTCCAAGCGCTATGCTGAGCCGCCTCCTCTACGATGATCCCAATTGTCCGTGTTTACCGCTCCAGCGGGGGGAGGGGCGTCTCGCCGAGCAACTCCACTTCACAAATTCCCTGCGTTCCGGGGCTACCGCCCCATCTGGGACGCCTCCCCAACAGGAGAGATTCACCCGGCAGCTTTGAGTTGGTCCCAAGTCTCTCACTATCTCCTCTTTTGAATCTTGCGTCCTGGAGCAGCGTGAAATGCAGCAGCCCTCTAGTCCGCCATCTTGGCCCGCCGACAATTCTTATATGATAAAAAATTGTTCTCTTTTTGATCTCTATTTTTCCTAAACAATGTACCATGTTAATGGTGATGTCAATAGTGATTGTTTGGATGTTAGTAATCATTCTTTAGTTTGTACCTAGGTAGGATTGTTTTGACCCACTTTCCCTTCTGCTGATGATTTCAGATCTTGTGATGCTAGTTTGTAATTTTGAATCATAGCAACAGACACTTATGATTGATGTACTGATTTATGGTATAAAAACTCCTGCAACCCTATGGTCAGGGCTGTTCTCCCAATAGCCATTTTTGGGGCATTGTGTGAAACAGTCAGTCAGATGGCTAATAAAGACTCTCAAATTTGGACTTCTCAGTGGTGATCGGTCTAGTCTTAAGTTGCACCCCATAACAGAAAAATGCACACTAATCATCAGAATCTTTGTGCCTATGATAATGTTTACAAAGAAAGGGCCTATAGCTACAAATTTTTTATCCAGAAATCATCTACAACTGGCCTTTCAATACCTCTAAGTCATTGACTTTGTCATTTCAGTAGTTTACAGTTTTCCCTTTAACAGAAATACTTGTCCTCATATCTAGATGAAATTTAGATATTGGCAGTTTCTTACAAAATTAAACATACATTATCATAGGATTCAGTAATCATGTTCCTTGGTATTGGTCCAATGGAACTGAAAACTTTGTTCACACAAAAACCTGTATATGGATGTGTATAGCAGCTTTAGTCAAAATTTCCAAAAGTTGGAAGCAGCTATGTTCTCCTCAGATGGTGAATGGCTAACCACACTATGGTACAAGCATTCAATAGAACACTGTTGAGTATTAAGTGCAATGAATTATTGAGCCATATAAATATCAAAGAAACTTAAATTCATATCACTTAGTGAAAGAAATCAAGTTAAAAAACCTATATAGTATATGGCTGTAGCTACGGTCATGCATTGATTAACAACAAGCATACATCCTGAGAAAAACATCATTAAACAATGTCATCATTGTGGAAGAATCATGCAGTATAATTATGCAAACAAAGGTGGCTACAATATTTCTAGGCCATATAATTTTATTCAAGAACCATGGTATATGCAGTCTACCTTTGACCAAATGTCATTTCATGGCATACATGTGACTGCTTATATTATTTTGGGAAAAAAATTTTTTTTAAATGGAGACAGTAAAAAGATCAGTAGTTGCCAGAGGTCAAAGGGTCGAGAGGAAAGAACATATGGAGAACGTGAGGTTTTTAGGAAAGAAGCTATAATGGTGGATATATGTCATTATACATTCATTCAGACTCATAAAATGTGCAATGTCAGGAGTAAAGCCCATAATGCAAGCTGCATACTCTGGTGATAATGTTGTGTCAATGTACATGAACCAGCCATAGCAAATATATCAGTCTGGCAGGTTATATTGATAACAGAGGAGGCTATGCATATGTAGGTCAGAACCATATGGGAAATCTACACTATACTCTGAAACTAACCTAAAACTACTGTAAAAATTCGGAGTCTATTAAAAATAAATAAATAAAAATTAGTCACATGTACATGCTATTTCCTATAGATGGAGATGGGTCAAAATAATGACAACCACTTCAAAGTTCTTATCTTCTTCAGTTTAAAGTGCAAATAATTATAATATATCTTAGAAACTTCACAGTAAAGAGATATCTGTCAAGTTACTTGCACAACTAACCCACAGATGTTTAAACCAAAACTTTCTTTTTGCTGTCTTTCATTGCTTGTATTATTACTTGTATGCAGATTATTTTGTTATTTCTTATTACATTGTCCTTCCATAATCTGAATTGTACTTATAAAGGAAAAGACAGCAGGTCATGAAACCCAGGTAAATATTGCAATATCTATAGCTGACCTTTCTTCTTTTCAAAGACAGAATTAGACCCCTGACCTGTCAAAACTAGTGAGAGAGAGAAAAGGTTTTCTTCCTGTTATCTCCAAGGGCAAATGTGAGAAAATACTCCTGCTGTATTCTGTAAAGGCCTAGAGATGGGAAAGTAATGTTTCTCTTGCAAACTGTATCCAGATGAGCAAAAATAGAAGCAGAGGTTCTCTTCACCTTCATTGTCCTCTTTCTTTTCCATGTATGATATAAATGTAGATAATATGGATAAATTTTAGTTATGTTCATAAATATGTATAGTAATACTTCATTTATTCTTCCCTATGAGGAACAAATCATTTCATTAATATAATTCATCTACATAAGTGGAATCTACTGTTGTAAGCAGCAAATATAAAATGAAAAATATATCTGATGAATATTCCTGAAAAATATTATAAATTTTTCTGCCTTTGAAAATAGAGTATGAAATTAACAGAGTTCTCAAAGAAATTTTTGAAGCAATGAAGTACAATTTTCTTGAAAATCCTTCTCTTTCTTGATTATGTTATTACTATAGAAAATGAGTCAAGGAATTGCTATGGGTTGTCTGTGCCTGTCTTCTCAGCCCAATACCAACCACAGTCTGGATGAGCTTACAATGGTCAAGTGGTCTCATTTTGCACAGTGAAATTGGAAATGAGGGGAGACAGGGCCCTCACATGAGCAGAGGAGACACATGAGATTCTACATTAACTAAGGAGAAAACAGAGAACCACCACATTCCACATTCAAATCTTACAGAACAGGTGCATAAGCAGGAGTTTTCAGATCCAGAGGCTAAGGGAGGATTCTGGACACATGACCATAAGTTTTTTCTTATACTTAAATCACAAAGGAGCTGAACGCATTTCTGTGAAAGTATTTCTATACTATTCAACCAATGAGTCCGTCAAAAAATCTAACAACAAAAAAAATAGATCTCATAGAAGACAGCAGAATAACCTAAACTAATGCCAAATACCGCTGTGCTGAGAAGGCTAGGAGAAGCTAACAGGACACTTCTAAAGCTTTTCATGAGTGTCAGTGGCAAGGTAATGTCAATATATCAGTATTGATGATGTGGCCCATTCAAAATTATAGGGAATAAGAAATAATGACTATGAAATCTTATATTTTTTTCTTATTTTTGGACCTAAGAGACATTCAGATCCTGTTGCTCATTATCTTATGATGAGGCACAAACCTGAATAGGCAGGTTTCATGTCAGTGGGAACTGAATTTAGTTGTATTCATGCCCCCTTCTTTCATTTGAATGTCTGCCTGTATCACAAGCTAAAATATCCTGCCTTCTCATACTTGAAATATCACATCTCTCTAGAAAACCAGCACTATTCATAGAGAAAATTACTTGTTAGGAGAAAAACGTGAGTGACTAGTACTTTTCCAAAAATGTAGTAAGATATTTGAATAACTAGTATCAAAAATGTTTCAGATGTCAAAAAGGGAGCTTATTATCAGCTCAAGGACACCTCTGACTTTTCATTTATAGATTTCTGTCTTTAGAAAGAAATCCTATTTCCAGGTTCTTGATGACTTTATAAATCTTGAATTTTATTTGTGCCAACACATTTGTTCTCTTTAGATTATCTTATTTGTCTTGAGCATTTCATGTTATCTGACAAGGATTAGTGATTACCCAAGCCTACCTTCATATGCGAATGACATTTTGTTAAGGTTCAATTTGGGCAGTTGATCGTTCCTGAATGATGTTTGTGGATCCAAACAAAAGCTTCCCATTTACACACACAGCAACTTTACAAATACTGCATGTTCTCATCCACTGTGAAACTAAAATGATCTCTCATGGAAGAGAGGGAAATGGTGATCCCTCAAGACTGGGAAGTGGAGAGGGCAGAAGGAATGAAAAGAAATTAGATAAACCGGTACCAAAACACAGTTAGGAGGAACTAGTTCTGATGTGCTGTAGGTAAGTATACTCTAAAATTTATCATTTATTTCAAAGTAAATAATAGAGTCCTAAGTTTCCCAATATATAGACACAATAATTATTTGAGAAGATACAAATTCTAATTACACTGCTTTTATCATTCCATATTATGTACGTGTATTGAATTATATTGGACCCAATAAATATGTACAAATATTGTGTGTCGATTAAATAATAAGAATAATAAAGAACTGAGATCTTTTATGCATTGTATTTTGTGACAGGTCAACAGAAAACAATTAGTTTTAGCAAAAATAGTTAGAAGCCTATCACATGTTTTCATCACCCAGTTAAGTGGAAATAAAGCAGTAATCTTGCTGCTATCACCCATGGAAGTATATTGCATTTTAAAACATTGAAGAACTGATTTCTCAGAGCATTCCTGTGAGACAACATTCACTGAAAATTTTAATGAGAGCTGAAACTGAAACCCATAGAATTTTCAGAAGGTTTCAGGCTACCTATCCAGGTAAGTGATTGTTGAAGAGATTTTTCAGTGCCTATTCTATCTCTCCAACCTCAACTTTGCCAAATTTGAAATGATGCACAGTACTTCAAAAACCAGCAGTGATACACCATTTATTAGGAAATTTGTTCTTTGTCACAAAAGTCACTGCAATTTTTAGTGATGACAGACCTCTGAGGTGGCATGTACTTGTCCTGTCCTCTGCCCAACAAAGCCCTATATGTTGCTCACTGTGTACCTCCTACAAAGAAACCCGATGGTTACAATTCTCCTCATTCAAAATCCCCTGAACAATTCTTAATGCTACATAAGTGTCATGATCTCACAATTTTAGATTTTGGAATAACATTCTGCAAATTTTTGTGTGCTCTCCCAACCTAAATTAGAAATTCCTTCTAATATGAATCATATCTCCCTGTTCTACATTGTCAGGTTTGACATTTCTGAGTAAGAAAAGTAGATGAATATGGCAAGTATTACAGATCAAGCCCTAAATAAAAGAGTAACTAACAGCCTGCCTTAAGTGAACTCACCTGGGCAGGTTGGTGATTTCACATTAAACTGTCTGAACTAGTTGATATCTTGTCACTGAAAGAAAAAGAGACAGTAAAAATTGCCTACCTAAGGCAAGAGCTAAGTCTAAGGTTATTTAAGTCTCTGAGGTCGATTTCAATCACAAAGCAGATCACTCTTAAGGCATTGATACTTTTCTAATAAAATTCTGTTAACTGTTTTAAGTTTTGATGGGCAAAAGATTAAACGATAGTCTAGTAACAGTAGACTATATTGCCTGGCATATGTTGCCTAAGAACATATTATTAAAAGCAGAATAAACTATTGCAATCTACAGCGTGTCATTGGTCAGATGGTGTTATAATCTCCCTTAGATTAGGAATTTTACTACATGGTGGCTGAATATTGTTGGAAGGTCCAGTAAGAAGAAAACAGAAAAGGGCACCACATTAAGAAAAGCAAAGGAATTGAACAAAAATACTTTAGGACCCAAGGACACATGAGAACATTCTCAATTCTTAGGAGCTGTCACGGTCACAATTCCACATAACCTATACCAGTACTTCAAGCTCAATTCTAGTGATGAATCCCCTTTTCCCATACTTTCTCTTATTCCATTTTCCTTTGTTTCTATATGGAAATATAAATTTCAAAAGTAATAGCCTTAATTTACTTATCCACAGAGAAGGAAGATTAAATTGAGAATTTTAAGACAAGCAGTAGTAAGAGAATTATTTCAATCATGCTGCCTTCAAAACAAATACACAGCACTGCACAATAAACTGTCTTTATATCACACTTATGCAACGAGGAAAAAATTGCCATAACATGACTACCACTTAAAGGCTATATCCTTTGCTCAAATGAAAGAAAATGAAATAATTTGGAGGTTGAGAGAACAAGAGATAATTTGACAATAAAATTTAGATTTGAGTTTGTTCTGAAAATGTCCTTATCACACTTGAGAGTAATCCTCTCCACCCACTTGAAGAAGTAAAAGCTTCCTTGCACACAAAGGAGAGAAATGGATTTTAAATAAGAGGATTTTCAGACTCTATGCTATATTATATCTCATTCTTAGGACTAAACAACTACATTGGCACTAGAGATTTGGTTAGTTCAACCCAAGTACATAAAAAGGGAGTAATCAAAACAACTTAAATAGACTTCTTAAATAGAAACACTGATTTGTGAAGCTAGTTTATTTTTTATAAACAAAAATAAAGTGAGTAAATGGCACTTACCTTGCTCCTTCAAAAACACGTTTAAAAAAATAAAAGAAAATGTTCAACAAAGTCACCTGAATCCAGACTTCTTCAAGTCAGTGGCTTTTTTTACTTTATCATACCACGTTTTAGACCAACTTCATTTTCTCCATCTTATAGAATTTAAGTTACAAAGCTGTAGACTCACTCTCACATAATCAATGTAAGTAAAGGAAATTCTAGCCTCAGAGTTTCAGACATTACATCTGATATTTTGTATAAGAAAAAGTGGTACAAAATATCAAGGACACGATAAACATCAAGCATCTTCTATGTTCAAACAACTGTTTCAGCTTCTGAAATTATGTTGGTTTGAATTCGTTTTATTTATATAGTCAGAAAATTATGTGCATCACTACATGGAATTCAAAGCCTAATAAATAAATGCTGTAATAAAACCCTACCTTACTGCAGAAGACGAGAGAAGTCAGTTAAGACACAAATTTCAAATGAAATTGAGTATATTTTCTAGGTGTTAATCCAGCTTTCTTTTGCTCTTATATAACTTCCAAGTGTGAACAATTTTATGGCTAAAACCCAACCAACACTTAATAGTATTAGGAATAGCCAATTTATCACCAAAAAACACAAGAGACACAGGGCATCCTTCATTGAAGCCTCCCTAGCAAGATTCCTTCAACTAGATCTTATTATTTATTAATCTCTTACCTCAATGTTTGAAAACTTTGCTGAGAAGAATAAAACATGATAAATCATAGTAGACAGATCTCAGAAAGATAGCATAATAAAATATCTAGATATACTCAAAGAAATTTGTCATGGACTTTCACTTCAGCAAAGGGACAGCACAAAGTAACACATTTGACTTCTTTCTGCTGAACAATAAGGTTCAACTCATTTTTATCCTCATAATTATAATAAATTTTTTCTCTTTTGGGAATCTCTGTATACTCAAGTGTCTAAAAAATACCAAAGCTATATTTCCTTTTATTTAGTGCTCAAGAGGAAACAATCTTTCCCTGCCTGTGTCTGTTGCTATGTTTTCCTGTGTGTTTAATCTTTGCTCTCTGCAAATTTCATAAGTATTTATGTGAATGTGAAATGCGTTCTTTAAATTTCTCTTTTATTTTTTTTAATTTTTGAGTATTTCTTAAGTAGTTGAAATTTGATTAACTTTAAATTATAGACAGATATATTCACTGGAAAAGTCTGAAGGTAGGACTCATTAGATCCTTTATACTAGGGTGGAAAAATCTTTGGACACAAAAGTAATTTATCTTAGGTCATACAGAGAGTAAGCAAGACACAGAGGAATCACCCATTATTTTGAACACACTATCCTTCACTTTTTCAACTATTTGGAAGATAAACAAACACAAAATACTTATGACCAGTAGAGCGGAGGAAGGGGACAGCAGAGAAGGAGGAGTGAGTAGAGGGAAAGGAAAAATACTAGAGACTGAGAATGAGCAAACTTTGCATATACATTTATGCAAAATGTATTTAAATATACATTTATTGCATCAAAATGTACTCCACTATACCTATAGCTATAATGCACTAATAAAAACTTTTACATTTTTTAAAAATGAAAAGAAAAAGAAACTTTGGAGATGTTTGCTCAAGGAGACCAAGGGTCATGGAAACCACAGTCTTATTAAATATCCTATCAGTAGAACAAAGTATTCCGGAAGGGACCATAAAGATCAGACACTATTTCTTTTTTTGGGGGGGGGCTAGGGGAAGGTGGGTGCCAGGGATTGAACTCAGGAGCACTAGCCGCTGAGCAACATTCGTAGCCCTATTTTATATTTTTATTTAGAGACAGGGTCTCACTGAGTTGCTTAGTGCCTTGCCATTGCTAAGGCTGGCTTTGAACTCTCCATCCTCCTGCCTCAGCCTCCTGAGCCACTGGGATTACAGGTGTGCACAACATGCATGGCAGACACTGCTTCTTACTTGACCACTTCATTCCCCAAAATAGAGAAAAATAAGAATTAGAAATCACAATGAATGAGAAAAGTTGTACACATATGAATTGATTCAACCTAAACTACTTAGTATTCAAAAAGCCTAGAACCATAATAAATACTGCAGATTTACATTTGACCAAAGGAATCCAGCCCTGAATGCTCAAATTACAGATATGTTTAGCTGTACAAGGCTGTGAATGCAGTAAATGCATACTGTTGTAAATAATGTTGTTGGAAGTGGACCTGTCTTTTTAAAGTCATTCAATAACTGTATTTTGAATTAGATCAACTCAAATAGAATTAAATATAATGCATATTAATTTTCTGCAACATTAATTTTTTTAAAACTTATTAAATATGTCATTCCTATGAAAACATCAGGACATCCCCATACATTCCTACATATGTTGGCAGAATAGTCAATCAGAACATTATCATTTAATTGGCTTTCTGAACATAAGAGAATGTGGAGAGCTGTGACAGAGGATGGGAGAGCAGTGACTGAGATTGGGGGTCTCTGATGACCTCATGGCTGTGGTATGCCTGGTGCCTGGGAATGTTTCTGTGCAAAGGATGCTTAGCTGCTGTGGCAATGCCCTGCATGAGGAGGTTCTGTACAAGAGTTCTCTCAGTTCTGACCTTTATCTCAGGTGCACACAACTCCTAGGAATAGAGAAGTTCTTATGCTAGACAACCACAACCTTTCACCAGTTTTGCTTCTCCTCTTCCTGCTCATTTTAGGGTAACTTTTAACAGTGGAATTTCTTGAGAGCAACACAAAGCTCCTAACATTACACTTTGCAATTGTGGATTACAACTATGGAAAAGCTACACAGATGTCCTAGTTTCTGTAACTTTCCTGAACACAAAGAATAATGCTTGCATAGTCTTTAACCCAATAATGAGACATACATAAATAAAGATTGCTAGCGTAACTCTTTAGATCTGCATCTCTATCAGAGAGCAGAGCTCCACCGATCCCAGCTTAATCTTCAAAATCTGTGTTCCTGAGTTTTTATTTTCTAATCCCCCTTTGCTCCTTGCAGGAACTGCAAGTTTAGCTGTGCTGGTCACGACATAATAATGTTTACTTGCAATGCACAAAGGACCAGCCTAGCTAGGCATGTTCAAAAATAAGATGATAAGGCTGTGCATGGTGACACACAACTGTTATCCCATCAACTTGGGAGGCTGAGGCAGGAGGATCACAAGCTCAAAACCAGCCTCAACAATTTAGCAAGGACATAAGCAACTTAGTAATACTCTGTCTCAACATAAAAATACAAAGAGCTGGGGATGTGGCTCAGTTGTTAAGCACCCAGGGTTCAATCCCTAGTACCGAAAGAAAGAAAGAAAGAAAGAAAGAAAGAAAGAAAGAAAGAAAGAAAGAAAGAAACAAGGAAAGTCAGAGGACAAAATATTTTCTCTAAATAGAACATGCAATTCTTCCCATGACTGGAATTCATTCTGCAGGTCTAATATGCAAATACTTCTAGTAATGAGAATACCATCACACAAATTATCACTTATGTGCCCAAGGCTACTATCAAACAGAGGTTTAGCAGGCCTCAGAAGAATGAAATTGTCTTGGGAGTCAAAGAACGTGCAATATGAGTTTTAGCTATGCTATCTACATTCTGAGTGAACCCAATATATTATTTTGGATTGTCATTATTCTATAAATCAGTTTCCTTGAATAATCTTTCTTAAGACTGGCGATATTTTATAGAATTGATGATGGTGAGTCTTGATTAAGATTAAAACAGCAGATGGAAGAAATCCTTCTTTGAGTTTAAACTGGATTCCAATACATTATGGTTCAGATATTCACCAACATTCAGGACAGTGGTGCTACCTTGTCATGGAGATGTTGAACTTATCCCAACATTCACCACATTGTGATGACATAGATGAGTCCTTGAAGTGATATATATTTAGATTACACCCTCATGGTTTGATTGTGCTAAATAGGTGAGAAGTATATACAAGTTTAGGAGAAGCAGGTCCAATTGAATCAGAATAACAGATTATTTCTTTACATACTGAGTGCCTGATACCCTCCAGTGCAGTCTATAAACAATTTAGAAACAAGATTGTTAATTCCTGTACTTTTTTTTTTTTTAACTTTGAAGAGGTTATATATTCCTTTGTAAAGGGTTATGTTTAACTGAGAATTTTTGTTTCTTCTTTAACTGCACGGGGTAATTCTTGAGAGAGCACATTACTTGTAGGTAGAAGTTTACAAGTAAATATGCTTTGAACCACCAATGTGGATTTGAATAGCAAAATCCACATACAGTAGATCCATTCCATGATTTTCATGGTTTTGTCCCAGTGTTTCATCTGCCATTCCTTTCAATGACTGGATTCTTATCCGTTGCTGTACTCCCTGATTGAAGTAACACGTCTCAGAAAAAAAGAAGGTGACCTTGGGCAGGGACTTGGAAAGGCTTTTTGGTTTTTAAAGGAAAAATCTGTAAGAAAAAATCTTTTTCTAAATACTAACAATGTATTTTTCTTATTTATGAATAGACATTCCCTAGTCTATTCCTAAAGACCACGTGGTTCAAATGTCACCATGTATTTCTAGAACTTTTAAATGACAGTTCTGATTTAGAATGGATGTCAATCTACTTCAGCTCCACATAAACTTAAAATGGTTGTAACGGTGATTTGGTATTTGTGGTTCGATTAAGGTGAGACTAAAGTACTCACCCCACTGCTTCTATCCAAGTCTTCTCCCTGCTTCCTACACGGGCAGCTGACCTTAAGTGATAGATCCTGGGGACAAAGTGAACTTCTCAGGAGCTATGCATTATACTTCATGTTATCATTTAACGATAGCAGATGTGTGGCAATATTATTTTATACAATAAATAACTCTATTTGGTTTTCTAGGTGTCATATTTTGAATAAGATAATAATGAGTTGGAATTCAAAAATTCCATGCATATCCTTATGCATATAAAACACTGAAGGTCTTAGAGTTCAAATAACTAATGCAATAGCTAACTATTGCATGAATTAGTAGCATGAATGATAAAGTTAGATTTAAACTTAAACCCATTAGAAACCAAGATCATCAATCTTTCTTAATCACCTCAATATCTCCCTTATCTTCTTTTTAAACTAAGAAGAGAAATTTTAAAGGAGGGAAATGCTTAAATGAATTTGAATGAATTTTCTCATCACCTTCAATAACAGTAGTTTAATAAGACACTATAATTTGAACCTAAATATCAGGCTCTATTCTCCCACCAATGTGACCTTCTGTTCAAGCCCTGCATCCTCTCAAGACCAAATGAGTTTTGAGGCAATGGCCAGATTTAAATTAAAAGTGGAGCTTTCAGTATAGTCATTATTTTCTATAAGTGAACCAAAAGATGTCCAATCCTAGGTCTATCTAAAAGCAGTTCCACTGTTAGTATTGGGCCTTATGACATTGAGAGATGTGGGAAATTTTAATTTTCTTTAGAAACATGCCTATCAGGTTATGGCACATGCTACAACTTTATGCAAGTGCATTAATACTGAGAGACTACAGCTACTTCATGTCATCAGGATCTTAAAAACCTAAGGGTCTTTATATTAGGAACATGGAGACTGGAATTATTGCATGAGCTTTAACATGGAATTCCATATTGTCTAGAATGCCATGACGTTTAATTAACTGTACAACAGAACTCACAGTGTACTTTAACCTGGAAATGAGCCAGGGTCAAATGGAATAAATATGATATTTCAGAAGACAATCAATATGAAAGATTCCAACATTTAAAACCAAGATTTCCTGTTTCATTCAAAAACCAGTCTGCCTCTAGTGATTGACATATAGAGTTTTGCCTTTTCACTTTCTAATTTAATAATTAGCAGAAGAGTAGTTTGTAAGACATTTATGTTTTTATGGTTTAACAGACTTTAAAAACTGAAATTTTAATTTGTCTTACATTACTTGCCTTAATTAAACACACAATATTTGTGTAATTCTATGTAAACCAAAGACAAATATATAGATTTTGTTTACATTTTAAAAGATGAAATCCAGAAGGTAGACTTTTATCTATTAATAGGAATTGGGAAGACGTCCACATTGAAGAAGAGTATTGATCAGTATTTTAAAAGAACAAAAGTAATTGATTTTTATTTTTCATAGTTTAGATCAGCAGTATTTATAGTAAATAAAAGCTTAGGCAGTATATGACCATAATTATGCCACAGTATTAAATAAAAAATTAATTGCATTTAAAACTGACTTTAATATTTAAGCATTTTGTTAATTATTATGTTCCAAGTTCAAAACTGGAAATATGGTTAATTGTTGCCTGAATAATATTTATTTACCTTCAGCAGGTTTTTGAAATATTTATTGTACTTAACCATTCTAGCCTAGTATGTAATATTATTATGTTTCAAAAATCCATTTTCTTAACTGCTTAACTTGCCATGAGTTACTGAAATTCTGATAATCACCAGATAGGTGAATACAAAACAAACAGCATGATTATACAAGAATTAGAAGCTATTTTAAAATTCCATTTGAATATATTAGAATTTAGTCAAGTAACTCAGACCAGGGCTCCAGATGTTGCCCCCCACCCTGGCTTACAACATCAACAAAGGAGACAGTCAATAGAGTACAGAAATAACCTGCAGAATGGAAGAAAATTTTGGCAAACTAGACATCTGGCAAAATTGTAATATTCAGAGTACACAAAAAAAAATTTTAAAATACTCTTAATAACAAAATAACAAATAATCCAATTTTTAAAATGAACAATAACCAAAAAAAGTGCTTGAAAGAAGACATGCAAATAGTTAATAAGTATATGAAAATAAAAAGTTAACATCCTTCATCATCAGGAAACACAAATCAAAACCACAATTAGAACCACTCTAGTAAGGATGACTCTCATCCAAAAGACAAAAGATGACAAGTGTTCTCTCCTCTTTTCCAGCCTCTATCAATTCCCCAGTCTAACATTTATCTTGTGGCAACTCCTCATCTCAGCAACCAATATTTACTTCAGTTACCAATTGTTGGTTAACAAACTGCTCAAAAAAATAGTAATTGACAAAACTATTTATTGTTGCTTGCATGCTTATACATCAGCTGAATAGTTGTGTTAATCTGGGCAGGTTCAGGTGGTCTCAGCTAGGATCTGTCATGTGCCAGTGGTCACCAGACAGGTTGACTGGGGACTAGTCAATTCAAGAAAAGCCACATTCACATGAGTTTTGAGTAGCTAGCTGACTGGCAGATGGGGCAATGGTGGGGATGGTGCCACATTCATAATGTCATTCGGAGATTATTCATAGAGTTGTAGCAGAATTTAAAGAAAAGGTGTCAAAGTACAACGGTCTTTTGTTCTAGCCTCAGAACAGTCACACCACCAATTCTGCCACTTTCTATCAGCAAAGAGAGTCACAAAGCCAGATCAGATTCAAGGGGTAGATGATGACATGCCAACCACAATTCATTGGAAGAACAATAAAGTAACACTTCAAAAGGTGAAGTCTCAGAGTGGTCTGAATAGGTCTGAATAGTGCGATTTTTGTACTCAGTCTTCACGTGTGGTCTTCTATACATACCTGAAAAATGACTCAGGGAATAGTCACCTACCGTTAAGACCACCAACATCTGGAAGAGGAATTGACATTCGTTAATTTGGCAAAACCATTTATAAATCCACTTTTCTGTTTGGCTGAACTATTATTTAAAATATTTTGTATTCTAAGCCTGTCATTTAAATTTTGAGAATAAAACCTAACATGTTTTAATTTATGAAGTTTAAATCATCAAGAATAGTGTTCAAAGTTTAAACTCAAGGTACAATCGTTTACTCTGATGATCTTAAAAATAATTTTATCTTCTAAATTTTGGTGATCTTGAGGTCAGTGAAAGTTTCAATATCATTATTTGTTCAAAACATAAGTGTGGTAAAAATAGAATGATAATCAATGTTTATCTTCAAAAAAATTTTGCAGATCATTATTGGAACAAAGTGATCATGACTAAGAATGAGCAGCTCAGATCCAGGAAATGTATGCTCTACCTGTGATTTCATTCTTGGACCAGAGAGAAAAGTAGAAAGAAGTGTGGACTCTGTCACTTATCTAAGGACATGGTTGGTCCTGTGGCACAGTGTGAGCAGCAAGTAATTTGGGTCATTTCCAGAATCTCCGCCAACCTGACACTAGGATTTTTTTCCTGGGGTTCTGCTCAAGACAAAGAATGGCATTGGAAAGCAGTTTCTTTTTTAACTACAGAGAGAAAAAAATGTAGATTTCTGGCTCTGGCAACATCTTTGCATTAGACAATTTATCTTCTCTGCTCCTCAGAAGTTTTTGTATTAGTATCTTTGAAAAAATAAATTGAAAAATCTTACTTAACATGATGATTTCCAGTTCCATCCATTTTTCTTCAGATGACACAATTTTTTCTTCTTTATGCTGAATAATATATACTACAATTTCTTTGTTCATTTTTCGTTTGATGGACACCTAGGCTGGTTCCATAACTTGACAATCTTGAACTGTGGCACAATAAACATAGGTATGCATGTATCTCTAAAGTATGCTGACTTTTATTCCCTCAGATAAATACTAAGGAGTGATATAGGTAGATTATATGGTAGTTCTATTTTTAGTGTTATGAAGAACTTCTATACTGACTTCTATAGTTAGTTGCTATTGTCATGTTAACTGAAAAAAGCCAGGCAAGTATTGTGTTTTCTTTCATTATGGAAGCGAAATGGGAAAGGGGGTCAAGAAAAGTCATCATGATGTAGGAAAGAAGGAGAGAGACCATTAGGGTAGAGGAATTGAATCAGGGGAAGAGGGAGAAGGTAAAAGGGAGTGAAACTGATGAAATTATGTTATATGCATATATGAATATGCCACCATGAAACCACTATTCTGTATAATAAATATGCACTCATTCTTGAAAGTTCTCTTTCTGACTGGGCAACAAGGCAGAAATGAAAGTCAGTGACCACAGAGGAGATGTTTTGAAAGGATTGGAGACTAGTAGGCTTTGTTAAAGAGTAGAACTTGAGGAGACTGGGAAGCTCCCAGTCTCCCAACAGTAGACAGCATAGGAAAAAAAGAAGTGGAGTCGCTCACACCTGTGTTTTCCTATCTCCTGTCCCTGGTAATTAGTTGAGTGAAAACTCAGGAAAAAAAAACCCAGATTTTTCAGGAGACTCAGAATCCTATTGCATGTATTTGAAAGATTTATAAAAGAGTAGGAACATATTTTATAGTCTCAGATGAAACAAGACATATTAATAAAATCAGATAATGAAATACATTAATGCTGAAGCTATTTCCTTGGCACAATACCATTATTTCTAAATGGAAACATCAAATGGAGAAAGAATGCAGTGAATTGTACACAATAGTCATTAGGTAGTGAAAGACAACAACACACAAATACCTGAGTAACTAAGTAGCTGAGAATACTTTAAAATATGAAAACTTTACCTTGTGCAGTTGATCTTATTTAATAAAACAGTCATCATGCACATTTTTAAAAAAGTTATTTTATTATTTGCTATCATCTGGAATATCAAGAGCAATTCAAAGTACACATCCTTCGTGCTGTCACAATAAGCTGCCGTAGGGTCGGACATCAGACTACAAGTTGATTTTTTCTGCTCAGAAGCGGGATTTGGTCTGAAAACTTGGCTGTCCAAGATTGCTTATACTATAAAAAAAAAAAAATCCAGCAAGAAAATAGAGTTAAACTCCGTGTGCAGCAATTATTCTTGCTGTCAGCAGGAGCAAAATTTACCACCAAAGGAAAATCTGAAGAGTCAAACGTACCATCATGTAGAAGTCAAACTGCCCTCCTGAGTTCTTTCTTCGACTCCTAATAAAAGTCTTTGGCAAGAACTACCATGGCTCATCGTTTAATGAGTGTGGGTAGAAACAGACCCCAGCAGCAACTTTTACCCGAACACGAAGTATGTTATTTTCTGTGAAAATCTAGCTGGGGGTGGGGAGCAGTCCTGAGTTAAGAGTGGCCATTCCCCCAAGGTATCTCCTTCCCTTTCATACACATTTTAAGAGGATAGTTGGCATCTTACCTAATTCCTACATGCTCTATATCTGTCCATTTTCCATATGTATAACACATATCTGTATCTTCTAGCCAAAGTACTAATAAGGAGAACACTTTTCTTTCTTCTGAGAGAAATTGCTCACAGGGCACATGTCTTTGAGATATATAGTTTTTAATTTCAATTTCTGTATCCTCAGTGGCTATCCCAAAGAAAACTAGGAAAATGTAAGCATGAAAATCAACTGAGAGCAAAGGACCCAGCATCTCAGGGATCACTACCACAGAGGATGCCCGGGAACCCTGGAGCTTCAACTCTCCATCTCAAAATGGCCATCAGCCAATGTGCTCTTTGTAGCTCCTTCATACTGTGGTTCTCACTGTCACAAGTCAGAGAATTGTCTTTTATTTTATTTAAGCAACAACTACCCCAAGATTTCCAAGACATCCCTATGCCTTTCAAAAAGCATGAAGGGTATGCATTTAAAAAAAAAAAACTGACTCACTGTCAATTCTCTTGTTAAGAAGAGGCATGTGCTTTGTTTTCCTGAATTGGAGATTTTGTTGGCAAATCATTTCTTTCTAGCTTAATTTTGCACTTTGTACTCTCTGATTAGGTGCAGCAAGTACTCAGCGATCTTTGGACATTGACTACACTGGAATTAAAGCATGTTATTCAGGGTGCAGCTTATCTAGAGACTTTTCTGGTGATTATCTGGAGACTGTCCCATAAACATTTTAGGAGGCTTAGTGTTTGAGAAAGAAGGTTGCAGTCAGCAGGGGTGGGAAGCAGACACTACCAAGAGCCCTAGAGGAAGGAGCGGCTGTGATAGAAGGAGAGAGGAACAGGCGCAGAGTGAGGGGGCTGGGACTGGCGGCGGCCTCTGCATCCACACCGCCCTGTGCGAGGCGAGACTCCAAGGGTCTGTCAAAGACAGATAAGCACGCATGCATGGAATTCAATTTGTGCTGGTCCAGAAGTCAGCGATGCAGTGAATGACACCCCCCAAGAGCCTCCTTGAATAGTTGAGAAATTAAACCTCCTTTTCAGACCTGATAAGTAGCAGGCAGGGCAGCCCTGCTATGGAAAAAGAGAAGGAAAAACAGCTAGTGCGCGCTCTCCAGGGAAACTTCTATTTTGGGAAAGAAAGTACATTAGTTACATAAAGTGAAGACACTGGATTCAAAGTACTAGAAAGGCTGTCTGAGCAAAGAGGATGTCCTCAATGTTCTAGTTACTGCAGTTTGGGAATTGATGAAGCAAGATTCCCAGAGGGAGAAGCCAAGCACCTGTCTAGATCCAATAAGTCTTCAGATCAGAAATGCACAGTGCTTTTGAGTATTCCAGATTTCTACCAGTGAATACTGCTGCAGATCTCTCAGGCTCCCTGCCTGAGCAGAAGCCATGCACCAAGAGAAGTTGTGTTTGGGCTACAGAAAATATCTTGGCTGCACTCCCTAACTGATGCACACATTGACTATGAAAGAGTCTAGGATAGTACAAATGGCAACAATCACCCAGCCTCTACCCAAAGGAATATGTGTTCTTCACAAGAGGACAATACACACACAGTGCAATGTGTCTTATCTCTGGATCCCCCTCCTGAACCACTCTGATCCCTCCAACCTAGACTAATGTCCAGTTCCTGGTCCAGCCAGGCTCTCTATATGTACCTGCTTTTTCCTTTGCCTGAACTTTTCCCTCTCCCCATACTAACCCTATCTAACCGTTAATCCTCCTTCATTTCAGATCTTACTTCCTCTAGAATCCTTTACTGATTTTTGGATAAGATGTTCATGCCTCACCCTCCTCACAGACTTGCAAATCTTATGTATTCACATATTGCCATGTCTATTATATTCTCCTTTCATGGGTACTTCTCTCTATAATGCCCCCTAAATTACAATCTTCCCCCTTACATTCTTGGGACACAGGTTTGTACTTGGTACATAGTAGGAATTTAGTAAACAGTTTCTGCCTAAGTAAATTAAAACATCAGTGAAGAGCTTTAAAGGGTTTTATGTTTTCTTTTACTAATTTGAGTAATGCCAACACTGGACTATTTTCAAAAGTCTAAGAACGCCTGTGGAATCTTACCTGTTACCAGAGGAGAGGAATAGAGAGATTTGATACCAATAAACTGAAACAAAGTAATTTGTCCACTTTTTAATTATATTATTGCAGGATTGTTACACTGAACACCTAAATATTCTTGTTTTCTTCAGCTCTGACACCACACTCCACATGCCCACGTAATCTACACTCCATTCTGTAAACTGTGCAGTCTCCTTAAAACAAAATCCTGGACAAACGACTCTGCCTTTGTTGGTCACCCAATTCATATTGATAGCCCACATCTATAGGAAAAAAATTTAATCTACTCAACCTGGAACATGCTGTGTCAAGTTGTTTGAATCCTGTTCGTCTCATTAGCATCAAATCTCCCCAATCCATGCTTCTAAAATATATATTCTAACAAGACTGAACCCCTTGCTGCTATTGTTCTGAGTATATTACAAACAGTTAAATAAAATAAATGATATCAAATTTCTTATATACTTAAACTGCAACCTCAACTTTCAAAGCAAAAATATGGGAAATTGTACCACTCCTTCCACATTCTTCTCAGTTTACAAGCAGTCCTGAGACTGACCTCTTTCTCTTTTTTAATGCTAATTTGATGTCTATTTTAAATAATCTCATCTATGTGGAATTGTTGGAAAGGAAGGAGCTCGATGTTAAGTGTCTCATCTAAGCACACTAAAAGATATGAATCCACCGTCATCATTTGAGGGATAATGAATCCACCTCTCAGTCTGTGTGTACAATGAACTGAGGTTGAGGGTACATGAACAGAACCTGGTAATGTCCCCCATGACCAAGAGTTTATCCTTCTATAGAATGTACCTGATTGACACTCTATATCCCACAAGGTATATGGTTATACTAGATTCCTTTACCACCTTGATATCATACCTACAATAGAAAACAGAATAAGGAAACTTGTTTAAAAAAAAAAGACTGCTAAACAGTTTAATCAAAAATATATTGAGATAAAAATGTATTCAGAATTGCTGCTTTTCAATGCAGGCTCAGAGAATTGCATACATTTTGTGGAGTGAAGCACAGTGGAAACAAACTAGCCCTTGGTAATGCAGATGTGAATCAAAGGCATGCATTATGTATAAATGCATAACTTTTAACTACGGAATATTGCTGGGATAACGCAGATGTGCCCCAGCTGTATTGCTGGAGGATTTCATCACCTTCCACATAAAAGCTATTTATTTCTAAGAATGGCTTAGCTTGACTTGGGTTGCAGTCATCATGACAATAACAAAGATCTTGTTAACTGAGATCCTTATTTTAGTTTGAATTTGGCTATCACATTTTAAAACATAATAAATTATTAATAATCCTAAGAAATGAATATTCTTCCCTTGTGACAGTCTATCCTCTCTTTAATATATTCAAATATCCCCTTTAAGATTATGTTAAGTAATATTAGAATCTATTGCCAACCCTTTACCAACTAATTTATATGAAAAGGAGATCCCCATGCAAGAAGTCATAAAAAAGGGAAAAAAGATTTCCACAAGTTCAAATTTAAGGCTTATTTTTTTCCTCCTTTCTATAAGGCAAGCTCAAATGTCAACACATCAGCATATCATTTTCTTTTCATTGAGCTGTTTGCCCGGTATTCACAAATCCAATTACTTTTCAGTAGCATCAAACAAGATTCTTACATGATTTTATTCTGCAACTCTGAATTTACTTCCTGCTGCTTTTTGCTTTGCTTGCTTAAAAAGAAAATCTGCCATTTTTTGGTGATGTCTCAGCAGGTTTCATCCCCATCATGGGTGAAGCAAACATTCATCCAAGAAGTGAATAGCAGCCTTGCTTCACACTTGAATCTAGTTAAGATGAGATTTTCTTGAGTAGCTATTTTCATGCCAAGGATAAGCTTTAGCTTATGACAGATCTGAAACACAAGTACTCACTTCACAGTTTATTTTTACTAAAGACCTGATCCTGTATTTTCTTAAAAATTAAGTCTTCCTCACCTTCAAGCCTCCCTACTTTGCAACAGCAGTTTTACATTTGCTATAAACAATCACAGTGTGCTTACATGTTAAAAAAATCACTGTCCTTTTACTTTTAAAGAAAGAAGATGCAGATCATTGCTTCAACTTAAAAGCGTTGTTTGCACTTGTTGCTTGCCATGGGCTCCAAAGCAAACATAAGGCGAGAAGAGAAACAGATTAGCTCCACATTTGGGATTGCAATACATCAGAGCTGTCTTTGAGTTGTCTCATAGTTATGTCTACCTCGGTAGACCTTTCATAGAGTTGGGATCATAACAATTTCAGAAAAAGCAAACATTGAAAACCTTCAAACAAATAAATGCCTTGAGAAAGGTAGAGAGTTGACAACATCAATACCAAGCTACCTCCCTTAGTGTTTCTGCAACACCAACCAGGTCAATTAGGCCACACTTTGGCATTAGCAACGTACTCTGTGGCTAAGGAATAAAGACAAAGTAGGACTAAAGCTATTCTTCTAGATGAAGTTTAAAAATCCTCAATATAACCTATAAAGCATTTTGAAATCAGACTCATTGTGTTTTTTCTTGTATTATTCTCTGTTTGAATTTTGAAGAATAGATTGTTAAGTTAAAACAAAAACCAGTAACATGACTAATAGTTTACACTTGGTAAAATTCTTTCATGAATATTATTTTAAGTTATTTTCTTAAAAACTTTGTAATATGTAGCTATACCCATTTTACAATTGTAGAAGTGGGATCAGAAAAAAACAGCTTTTGAACAGTCACATGTGTAGGTGATGAAGCTGTGCCAGACATTAGACCATCTGCCTCTGCCACCATAATCCCTACTGTAAACAAAATAATGATGGGAGATACAGTACTTTCTTTTGAGAGATTAGTCCCGTCCTTTATTTTTCTAGTTCTCATAAGTATACTATGCTATTGGAATAACAATTTGGAAACTGTAGCTGATTTTGATCTTTTTATGCTGACCTATATTTAATCATATCCTTGCACACTTTCATAGCATCAGTGATTAATTATATCTGTGCCTAACACCACCTAGCAGGCCACCCAGAAATTATGGGAGTGATCCTTAGATGGCACATTGAAAGGGATATTAGAAGCTTTTCTTTTTCTTGTTAATTCAAGATGATAGCAGTTGGAAAAGTGTTATGTAATTAAGTGCCTTCCTGCCACAGGAATGAGTTTTTGACGTGTCTGAGAAGATGGGTGGATTCTTTGCCTGTGTCTCCTATAGTTAAGAAGTAGAAGCAGCCTGCAAAGCTCTCTCCACAATCTCTCTCTCTCTCTCACCAACTGTGTGCCTTACCCTTTTTGCTGTCATGTGTCTTTTTCTACTAAAATGTTTGTTTTCTCATTCTTTGATTAGATTATAAACAGAAGCCAAAAAATTCTGATGGGTTGCATTATTTATTCTCTGTTGTGGTTTAAAAGCACTTCAGTGTCCATCCCAGGCTTGCTACAGGTCTCTTTCCTCTTTCTTTGACTCGACCGTGTAATTTGCTTGTGCCAAGAGGATGCTAGCGAAATGCAATTCAAGCGGAGTCTTAAAACACCATTACTTAGTGTGACTTCCGCTTCTGGCAGTATTGCTACTGTAGAAAGAACACGCTCACTGGTGACAGCTTACCCAGGAGACGAGACACAGGGAGCTTAGCTCAAGCCCCACACTGAGCCTAAACTGGACAACAATCCCCAGACAGCTCATGGATCTGTGATTAAAATTGCTGTTTGAAGACACTGAGTTTAAGAATTTTTATAACTTTTTTTTTTGTGGCACTGGCTAACTGGTACCTATTGTCTTTCACTTCTTAAGATTTCTTCAAAACTGAAAAAATGATTTGCCATCATTTCTGAGAAAAAATACTGACTGCATTGAGTTTCACCTTGGGATATAATATTATGTCTTATACATTAGATAATATACACTACAATTTTGTGAATTTTCTTGACATCTGTTGATGAGTAAACCTAGAAGGAAACCAGTATTTACAAAGCTAGAAAGATACAGAGGTGGAATTATGATCTCAAAACCAAAGCTCTTTCCAATGTGCTATTATTGTCTCTGGTATTGAAGGTAACTTGCCATGGGTATGTGCCAAAGAGTCTCTCATAAATAATACCACAAAATATGTCATTAAAAGGAATATATTTGGATATTCCTTACATTCTTAGGAATCATATTCTTATCTGCAATTATGGTTTAAGAAGTGTAGAAGTCAGGGTTCCTCAGAGAGACAGAACCCATAGGATATTTAGAGACATATAAGGGGAAAGACTCCCTGGTGCAGTGGAACATGGATGTCTCATTTCAGGAGGAAGAGTTTTCCTTCCTTCGGTCTTTTCTCTTTTTCTTCCTGTTGTCAGTGCATCACCATCCTCATTGCTGAGGAGGAGTCTGTGCTGCTCAGTCTTCTAAGTCAAATGCTAATTTCATCCAGAAACATGCAGGCACATCCAGAAATGATGTTTTATCAGTTACCTGGGCATTCCTGGCCCACTAAGTTGAGACACAAAATTAGCCATTATAATAAACTTTTACAGTTGATGGGGTCACTTATGTTTTTCATTTCGACTCCCACATTACAAATCAAAAAATCATTACAAACCAAAAAATGATTCAGCACCAATGCATACTGTTCATTATAACTTTATAACCCAGCTGCAAAACTGTCTCTATGCTATCCTACTTATACCTAAAGCTTTGACATCATGGGACTTTCTTGGTAAATATTTTTACCTTCAAAGTAGAGATTTAGGTTCAGATTACAATATGTGCCACTTTATTTTACAGTGGTATCTTAAATTGCTGAAGATAACATTGTTCCATTGACTTTACAGAAAGAATAAGGCAAGAAGAAGACAGGACAAACTGAAAACCTAAATAGTACCTGATTACAAAATGACATAGTAAGGATTTCAAACTTAATCTGAGAGTAATGAGAATCTAAGTTTAAAGGCTGCTCTAATATGTTATCAAGAAGTCAGTAGCATAAAGCAAATTTATTCTCTTAAATTTAGGGTAGTAATTGAAAATCAAGTTGTCAGCAGGGCCATGCTTCTCCCAAAGCATCCAGAGAAATGTCATCCTTGTCTCTTCCAGCTCTGGTGGTCTTCAGCAGTCCTGGCCTCCCGTGACTTGTGACAGTTTAACTCCAGTGTCTCCTCCATCTTCACATCTTCTCTCTGCTTCATTCTGTCTAAATTCCCCTCTTCCTATAAAAACATCTGTCGCTGAACTAAGGTCCACTATAATCCAGTATGACATCTTCACTTGATAATTCCTGCAAGTAAATTATGTACAATTCACAGATTCTGGATGGACATGGATTTGAAGGGAACACTATTCAGCCCAGTTTGGAATCATGGAGAGGTTTTATGAAAGAAATGTATTTGACCATGTGACCTGCTATGTATGTGTCTTATCTGCATTAACATTATTGTTACGTATTAAACATGGAATCTTATTTAATTATAGACTATTTATCAAATATCTCAATTATATTAAAATGTATGCTATACAGCAAATGAAAATAAATTTCTTTAAATTATTCTGTACTTTTTTAAAAAAGAGATAATACAATTGAAATTTAATTCTTACATTTCTGATTCGTTTTTTAAATTGTTTCCAGAAATTTGTTTGCCCAGATTTTGTCATCCCATAATTTACTTGTGTGCACACACAGACATACTTGAGACAGAGATTCATATGTATAATACACATCAGTAGCAAGTGAGAATTCAAAAGCTCCAAGGAAAAATAAAAAACTAATATGATGATAAAAACTGTTTATATGATTTGAATTTTATTTGATATTTTTATTGCTAAGTGCATTGCATATGTAATAAAAAAGAATGAATTTCTATCATATAATAAGGTTTCTAGAATGTAGAGTTTATTTATCAAAGAGGGTTTAAAAATTCAGATGGATCCCTGTATTATATAATCTTAAATTGGCAGCAAATTCAACAACATATCCCATGAAAATAGATACTTGCCAGAAATTCTGATGCTTCTTTGATAATCTCTAGAATAAATTTAAAATCCAACTTTAATTAATATGTACACTTCACACATATATATATGTATATATATATAAATGGTTTAGTGGTGTCATTCATAACCCAGGCATCCAACCATAAAATTCAATATCATACAATGATAAGAATCAATTGTCACAGTACATCACTACAGTGATGAATCTCACAGACATGGTGTTGACTCCAGAACATCCAGACACAAATAGCTTATACTTTAAAATTCCCCTTCAAAGCATTCAAAAGACAGGAAAAGTAATCTTTGTGTCGAGCCTTATAATAGAGAACCATCTTATCCTTTAAACTAGGTTTTGTAATTCATGGATCCATGAGCCATTGGAGACTCTATAGATGGGTGTCTTGGGTCTGTGAACACCCTGAAGTTATTTGTAGCATGGTGTGGGGAGAAATTTTTAAGGTCATTATCTCATCTTTGGATGAAGGAACATAGGGAAATATTACAGAATTTGCCTGATGAAAAACTTTCAAATAGCAAAAAATTATTTCTCACATCATATAAAGGTTGAAAATTCTCTTCTGTGGTTTCAATTAATCTGTATTTGTACACAAAATTTGATTTCTGAATTCTATGAATTTAAGAAACTTACCAATATGAATTTAAAAATATTACCAATACCAGGATGGACTTTTGAACTTGTATCTATTCTACTAAATGTATTCTACCCACTCTAAGTGTTGAACAGAAGTATCTCCAAAGGAGGTCTGCAATGGAATCTACAATTAGCCTACTTACAACATCATTAATGTCATGGTATAATGAAATATTTGAGCATAATATAGCTATTTTTAAAAAATTTCCTAAAATCATGCTGTTAGAACAGAAAGAAAAGTAAATTGAAATTCAATTAGTTCCTACTTTTAGAACTCTTTATAATTATCAGGTTGAAAACCTTCACCAATTGAATCCTCATTCATTAGGGGAATGAAGTTTCAGGGCTCACCTAAATTTAACATACATTTAGAACCTTCTGCTATGTGAACCATTTGGAAGTATTGCTCACAAATGGAAAATAACTGGACAATGGAAGTTGCATTTAAACAGACATTGCTCTAACTCTCCCTTCAGGACCTGGAATTTCACTTTAACTCCTCACCTACACATCACACAAGCTCTAGCTCTCAGGAGCTGCTGGAGACAGGATTAACAGAATGAAACAGGTTATCAGTAACTATTGGAAATGCTGCCTGCACAATTTGGCTTTGGGTCTGCGTTGATACAGACAAGTAAGTGAAAACGTTTCCCCTTCTGACTCACAGCTTCTTTCTTTCCCTGTTATATTTCTCTCTCTTCCAAAAAGAATCTGACAAAGGACCCTTTCCAAAATACATGAGGAAACCCTACAAATAACTTTTTAAGAAAATATGCAACCCAGTTTAAGAAGGTAAGCAAAATATTTGAAAAGGCACTACACAGAGGATAACCAAGTGTGCAATAAAAAAATAAAATCGTTGCTGGTAATTGAAAATGCATATTAAAACCACAAGTAAACTCTACTACATTCTCATCTAAAGGACAAAAAAGTAAATTTAAATAAATCAAGATTCTGAAAGGAAATAGAGCAACTAAATTTCTCATATTATATCTAAATTATTTATAAATATACATATACATATATATGAAAAACATGTATAAGAATATTTTAATAGTGTCATTCACAGCCCAAGCTTCAATCCATAAAATACAATATTGTACAATGATACCTAAGAAGAATTTGTGGAAGTGTCTCACTACATTAATAAATCTCATAGACAGGTATTGATCCAAAAAAGAATCTTTTCTGATTGGTTTTGCAAACATTTATACTGACTCATGCTCCCTACAGGGAAACTGGATGGGTTGATGACTGCAGAACTTTGTTATTCTTTGACAATTGTTCTACCCACCTTCCAGCTCAAATTCTCATGAACTACAAATGAGTATGTCATATACTTTCTCCTATATATGACTTTGCTAATTCAGACATGTGACTCAAGGATCTTTAGATCAACAAAGTATAAATGTAAAAACTTTCTTGAACAGCATACTAACTGCAGTGAGCAAAGACATAGATGTGAAAGCTTTTTGAAAGAAGTTTACATAAAGGATTCTGTATCTGCTGTGGTCAATGCACAGCTGATAAAGATACAATGGGACACAATGACTAGAGACTTGTGTGTGTCTGGCACAACCTATGGCCTGATGACCACGTTCAGTGGTAATGATGGACAAGGTGGTAACTTTAAAGGATTCTGTATCTTAAATGAGAAAAAAAGATGTCTGACCTATTTCCATACGTAAAAACATATACCTTCAGAGTCCATCAGTAAGCTGGAAGGCATAGACATGGAAGAAGATTTAACATTGATGATGACACACTAGTTCTTTATTCATTGGGTTATGATGAAATAGCCAAAAATAGTTCTGAATCAAGGTAATCATAACAGGGACAAGGAAGATGACCTGGTTAACTCTGTAGAAATCCCATAACAACATGGTGAAAATGTGTGAAGAGCTTAATGAGGGCTAAATTAGTATACCATAACAGAATAAGAAATTATGCTACTTGATATAATCAAAGAGGGATTTCTGAGACAAAAGTCACAGCAAATGAAGCAGAGGACTCTGGAGGAAACATTTGAAAAGCTATCCAGCAAAGTACCTCTCCATTCTTAAAGAAATAGCTTCCTGACCCCTCAACTACTTCTGATGTTTCTCCTTACCCCCAAAATAATAAAATATAAGTACAGCAACCTTTCGACCAACAAAAAGTGTGGTAGGTGGAGACAAGCTATAACTGGTCATTGCTGGTGTTGCTTAATAGCTGACCCAGGATGCCGATGATATCTCTGTGCTGTTCTCTTACACTCATGGCACGACTGTTTTACTGTACCAATTGCCCATCAAAATTTTTCTGTTAAGTCCTTATGTGTAAATATCATAAGAAAGTGATTGCAGTAGCATATAAATTCAGAGTCAGAAGTGACAATGATGTCAGAAGACCACATATTGTCTGCCAGTGGACAGTGAGCTAGGGACACTTGGACTTTCTGATGGTTTAATTACAGCAACTGCTTTATGCACAAAATTATTTAAAATATTGCATAAAATTGTCATCAGACTCATGGTTTCACAGGTCTCAGTTCATAGATGGCAGACTCCACTGCTCTGGGCTCAAGGTGAGGCAGCATACCACAGGGAAGGGTCAAGGGGAAGGAAGCTGCTTCTAACACAGCAGCAAGGAAGCAGAGTAAGGGTGGGGGTGGTAACAGGGAAGATGAACCCTCCCAGAGCAGACCCCCAGTGATCCACCTCCTCCAGCCACACTCCCTACCTACAGTTTCCACCCAGTGGACCCATTCACACTAGGATGGACTGATTGGCAGCTCTCACAATTCTACCATTTCACTTCCAAATATTCCTGTGTTACACAGGAGCTCTGGGAGGACACCTCATATCCAAACCATAACAGTACTTCATAATTATTCCTGTTTACGGAAGTTCCCATAGTCTATATTCCAAGTATTCAATGGGTTTTGTCAGGCATTTATTTTTTGAATTCCTGATTGTTTTCCTTGTCCTTGGAAAGTTTCATGCAGAAACACCACATCATAAGTCATTGGTTCAATAAGAGATCTCTCTCATCCTTACATGATTAGCTCTTTGTTGCTCTTTTGCCTATATTTTCTGTTTGAGACTCACAGGCTTCAAAGTGTTGGAGGTTGCATTCTCTCTGGAAGTTCAACTAGAGAAGAATCCAAGTTCATTTATTTATGTTCCTGGCAGAATTCATTTCCTTGTGGTTGTATGTATAAGGGCCTCAGCTGCTTACTGGCTATTGACTAGCAGCCACTTTCAGACCCTAGGAGTCAACCACAAATTTTTGCCATCTCCCTCCTCTCTCTCTCTCTCTCTCTCTCTCTCTCTCTCTCTCTCTCTCTCTCTCTCTCTCTCTCTCTCTTTCTCTCTCTCTCTCTCTCCTTCTGGCTTCATGGTCTCTTGCTTATAGTCTGCTCAAATAGAATTTCATGCAACATAATGCCATTCCCAAAGTGACAGTCCATTATCTTGTCAGATAACATAACTTACCTAGTAAGAGTGACATCCTTCATTTCACCTTTATCATATTCCATGATA
Organism: Sciurus carolinensis; assembly: GCF_902686445.1. Taxonomy (NCBI): domain Eukaryota; kingdom Metazoa; phylum Chordata; class Mammalia; order Rodentia; family Sciuridae; genus Sciurus; species Sciurus carolinensis. The sequence continues at coordinate 22,973,991 of NC_062216.1, forward strand.
AGAAGTAAGTCACAGATGCCACCTGCACTCAAGGGATGCAGATACACAAAGACTTGTATTCCTGAAGGGCAGATATCAATGAGAGTCATTATAAGCTCCATGCCACAAATGTTTAGTAAAATATGGTCTATTACCAAGAAGTTGTAGCATTGTTTCAAAGTATTTGGGGGAGGGGGAAAGTTACTTATTTTAAGCCATTTAAGATCAAAAATGTGCTATTTTATTGAAAACACAGTATATGAAATTGTTATTATGCCTCCTTAGATTGTTTATTTCTACCTTTATCTTCTTTAGAAGAATATCTAAGAATTTTAAGTTATTTTCTTTACTATCCCCCAAAATGTTGATTATAGTAAATGTATTATTACATTACTTATTTAAAAACACAACCTTTAAAGAAATGTAATTGAAGGCATAAATCAAATTTTGACTATCCCATTTTTATAAAATATAGAAACAGAACATTTCCAATAAATAAAATCTAATAACCAGAGAGTAACACTGCAGGCACATTGGTCTTCTACTTCTTTCAGCATCCCTTATGGTATTTTGCTGTATGTCTGATAGTATCTCATTTGAAACCTCAAAGTTTCAAGCTTCTGCCATGTGTGTGGGAACTTAAAAACACTTTTGAGTTTCCCTCATCCATCTTACCAGTTCTGGGTCTCCATAATGTTCTATCCTAGATAGGACAATATTGCAGAAACAAAGACCTTCAGATACCCACAAAAACACGCCTGTCTTCTCCGTGTAGTGTCTCCAGGGCAGTGCTTTCTTTCACACAGAGAAAGAAATGACAATCTGTGGCATCCTGTGTCTAATTCATTGTGATGAGTTACTTCCTGTTGGCAGGGTATTTACTTGGGTAATGAGATAAAACGTGAGGGTACCACATGGATATGTCTTTCACAGATATGCATATTAAATAAAATATCAGTTATGTTACATGTTGATTTCAGTGGTTTTATTGATTAGATTTGTTGAAGTCACCCTTCCAAGGCTAGAGTACAGCTGCTCTATTTCAGTAGGTAAGCCCATGCCTTCAATGTGAGATGATTTCCCTTTCTTGCTTCTTTGATTAAAACATATTTTTTTAAAACAAAGAACATATTTATTAGAAATATCACTTACTCATCTTTGTGGGATTATAATTTTACTCTTAGATTTATCAAATCAGAGTATTCCTTGGAAATTTTAGTTTATATGTAAAAAAACATATTTTTTTACTTTTCTCAAATCTTGAAATTTGAATGTCAATATAATAAGTGGGTAATTTTCTTCTGGTTTTACTGCATTTGAACATATGAAATGGAAATAATAATTACACTTCCCTCCATGGGGGGTAATTGTGAAGGTGAAGTGCATCTTTGCATCTACAGCAGCAAGAGCCGTGCCTGGTATATTTGAAATACTAGATAAATAATAACCAAAATTATTATAAATTATGAAATCAAGACTCGAGCATTTTACATGTCACGAAATTCCAATTACAGAATCCCAAGGAAGAGAATTGAAATGAAAATAAGTTGATTTGTGTTAGGAACAATGAAAAGATTCAATTTGCCCATTATTTTTAAAATTTCATTTTATTTATTTCTCCATGTGGATGGCGAGTGATGAAAGAAAAAGAAAAAGAGCCTCAAGATCATTTCAAGAAACAGAATATGTCCCAGGCTGTGATCACAAATTGTTGAAACGGAGCGATTCAGGTTCTAGTCAATATAGTACTTGTAAATCGAAAGTATCTTTCAATGCCTGCGCTTTGTCAGGTGAAAACTCAAACCCATCATAGGTAGATGTACTTCCATCTTTCTGATGGTTGTTAAAGGTGACAAGTAAAATGACTTCTGGCAGTTTCACTCAGATCCCCAGAGAACAAGAGTCAAATTCAAGATACAAGCAGTAAAAGAATGTTGTATGAAAGTGATACAGGGCTTGACAGATTGAAACACAGCCTCAGTGGGATTGAGAGGAGAGAATAAAGCAAGTCAAGTCCTATTAAATTGTCTATAGGGCTCAAAGTTTATGTAATTCAGGTGGCAAAAGTGACAGAGCATTTCATATTGGTTTTCCATATCAAAAAGTCAATTATTTTTTTTAATCTTGGGAAATTTAGGATCTCCAATCATGCACTAGCTAAGGCAACTGGTAAGTGGTTGAATGATAGAGAGCAATGTTAACAAGCTGGGGCAAAATTCCTTATTTCATGTGCCCATCACTTGTTAGCATGTATGATCATATGTGTGTATGCATTTGTGCAAACTTTGACTCCTGAAAGACAGCTTACAGATAAGAATTTTCATTTATTTATTTATTTTTGGTACCAGAGATTGAATCCAGGGTTGCTTAACCACTGAGGCACATTCCCTAGTCCTTTTTTTTATATTTTATTTAGAGACAAGATCTCTCTATGTTGCTTTTGGGCCTCACTAAGTTGCCAGAGCTGGTTTTGAACTTGCAATCCTCCTGCCTCAACTTCCTAAGTCACTGGGATTAAAGGCAAGCAGCACCAATCTGGCACAAATAAAAACTTTTCTGAGATTGAGAGATAAATGTTTTTGAATGAAGGGGAGTTCATCTCTTGTAATAGTTTTATTATTGTTATTATTATTTAAGCAGTGCAAATTAAACTAAGGAGAAAATACATCAATTATATCTGAAAATCATTGTAATTTTTAAGTATGTGTACATAGTTTTAGGTCTTTTAGGTAACTTAATGTCATCCCTCTTCACTGCTCAATTTTGGTTTGGTTTGTTTTAGTTTGGTTTTGGGTACAGGATCCAAACCACCCGTACACTGTGTAAATGTTCAGTAGAATTCACCAGTGATAAAGCTGACTTTCAGGAGAATCCCATGAACAACTTTAGAAGATGAGCAATGTTCTCTCACTCAGAGGTCAGCAAGAATGTGTATCTGGTGCGTATAATGGCCCATTATTATATCACTTTAGAGGAGAAACTGTAGTGCAAGCTTGATATTAGACTCTGTGGTCTAACCCACCTTTACATTATATAGGTCTTTCTTTATAGCTATTTTAAAAGTCTTCAGAGAGCATTAGAGAAGAGTAAACTGCACAACTTGAAGAGGCATTTACCAAAGGTGAGCACTTAATTAGTCCCTTGTTCAATAGGATTGACCTTCATCATGGATCTACTAAAAATTTCCCTGTAGTGAAAACTGGACTTGATGCTGTTTTAACTTTTCTTTCAGGGAAGTGCTGCAGAATATACCCAGAATAACTGGAAGATCATAGGGAAACAGTCTACAATGTAATAAATAATTTTTGATATATTGACGTTTCAATTATAGTTCCTGGGCCTTCAATTTATATGCTAAGCTTAAACATTAAACTACAGAAGAAGAATTTTCTAGTGTTTAGTCACAAAGCAAGTCATCACATTTATTGCAAATGATAACATGGCAGGTCAAGCTTAAATTTTTTTAAATACCATCATAAAGTGTACTATCACCAAACACTTAACAGATTTTCTTTGACTCTATTATTTCAAACATATATTTTATTAATTAAAAATAATAATGTTAATTTTATCCATGTTTAATTAATTATAATCAGCCACATATTTGGCAATACTGGTGTTGGAACATGAGAAAGACATCTGAAATATGCAACCTCCTCTGTCATTCTACTGGTTTGAACCCTCTGAGAAGCTTATCCCACGAAGGCATTAAATGTGTGACTGTTATTGGGTAAAATATGTATGTGAGAGAAAATAGGGAGAAATAGGCATAGCATCGGAAAGTCATCAGATTGGGATGCAGGACAGACCCTGAGGGAGGGAGACTACTGTGCAGTAGACTGCTGTGCAATCTGAGGTTAGCATGGCAAAGCCACTGAGTCCTTAAGCCAGAGTCTGCAGAAGAGTCTGGTGACTCCCTGGGATAGTTATGTCTGAGCGACTTTGTCACACTCAGTCATAGGAAGAGAATAGTCAACTTAGATGTTCAGGTTCCCCGACATAATGTCAATTAGATTTCATTGTCTTTTCCAAGAATATTACAAGAAAAAGATAAAATATAGAAAATATCTAAAATGTTGTCAAAGGTTTTGACTGTTTTTCTTTTGGACATGTTTTGTTCCTAAGTAGTTAAATAATTTTATTTTATCATAGACTCTGTGTTGTCTTTATATAGTTAAGCAAAAGGAGGATTTAAAACAACATATAATATGGAGGCCCAGTCTAAGTGTTCAAGATATTTGGATTCCAGCATTTACATTGCATTAAGTATTAGACATCATCTAGAGATGATACAAAGTGTACAGGAAATTGCACATAAGTTATAGGCAAATATGATATAATTTTAAGGAACTTGAGCATTTGCAGATTTGGTATCCATGGAGTTCATTGATCAGTCCCCTGTGGACACTGAGGGACAAATGTAGATCTTCATTTTTGTGGAGTTGGGGGAAGGAGGCAAAGAAAGGTTTGACTCAGAGGTCTCCAACAGAGAAAAATGGAAAGTATTTCTTTAAGTTATATAATTCACTAGTTACAGTATTTTTTTAAAAATCAACTTGTTAAATATCACAACAAAGATTAATATTCCAGTTGAAGAGCTAGTGAAAAGTTACTGGCTGACATAATATTGCTAAAGTTTCAGAATGCTCTTGCAATTCTTACCAGGCAAAGCATTTCATGCCATTTCAATATTGAGCTGAGTACTTCATCTTATCCTGTATCATTAGGCTTTGTGTTGCTATCCTATTGTACATTCATGTTCTTCATTGATACCCTTCTCTCTTCTAGTCACGTAAGTCAGGCCATCTTTTACATGGACTATAAAATCTTTTACATGTTCTCCTAATTAGATTACACTGTTCTGGTGGCATTTAAATTTTCAGAAATCATCTTGAAATGTGGATATACAGAAATATGTAATTTAATATATATCATAAATAATGTAATCATTTTTAAAATTTTCCATAGGAAAGTCTTACAAAAGGTGATATATTTATGAATTTGTTATATTGTCCCTTATTTATGGTGTTCATTCATGCAGAAATAAAGTTGCCCATTTTCCAAAATTAATTTTGAAGAAACTGTCTTCACATGTCCTGAGGATGGGTGGAGACAGAAGAGACATCTTTTGTGTTATTAGTGTGCATTAGGAGAAGCTCCGGGCTTTCCCTCAGGATCCAGAGGAGAGGAAATCACATTGTAAATGCCAAAACCTGTCGGGGGATGAGCATTTTGAGGGCAGAGGGTTCAAGCATCCCAGGGAGAGATGCCAGTAGTGTGGGGCACGTTCTCCCTCATCCATGCAATTCTCATTCCAGAGGAGAATCTGGTCCCAGCAGGGCAAATAGCTACAGCTTTTTTTTTTACTTTCCTTGTGTGCGGTTTTTGTGTTTGGTTTTTAGTTTTGTTTTCTTTTGTTCTTTTTGCTTTTTATCATAATGAAAGAATTGCACGATGCAGAAGAAAGAATTAAAGGTCTTGAGCTATATTCCCAGATCTTCTAACAAATTCTATGGTTTTGAGCAAGTCATTGAACATTTCAGCCTTTTGGGCATTTCAACTGCAATGTTAGAATGATGAAAACTGAGTGCAATTAATAAGACAAAAATTTTGTATTATTAATTAAAATTATTAATTAAAATTTTGTATTAGTAAAACTTGGTAGTTATAATGGGGACTTCCAGCATTTCATTTCTGTGGGAAAAAATGAATAATATAAAATTAATATAAAACAATCAGAGAATCTTGAATATTCACAACAGAAATGTTGCAATATGCAAGTCAGTACCACAAATAATATATCATTCTTTTTTCTGTCTTACAAATATCTCTATTATATTTGCAATTTACTGGTGAACATATAAATTCAGGGCTACCATCTCTCCAGTTAGAAAAATAATCAGAACACTCTTATTTGTCAACAATTAAAAACCACCACAATGAACTGGTTTTCTGTGGTGTTTGAGTGTACACTTTTACTTTAAACTTCTCTACCATTTCTCTTTCAGTGTCCTAGCTATTGCAATTCCACTTGGCGTTCTCAAGGTTTAATATAATGTTTTTCATTTGAAAACTGTCATTGACATAACACTGCTCTGCTGCCATCTGCCTTATGTGACAAATCTGAACTAAACAGCTTTATTGAGGTCTCACCTATCCCTGAACATACCATTTATTATTTTCATCCAGGTGCATTGTAAAATGCCAAAGGTGGAATATAAATATTTCTACTAGTTCATCAAATTACATAAGTGAGTTGCATCTTATGCTGAAACTGTGACATAGACAAGATAACAGATAATAAAGTCAATGAAAACATACATGCCCTTGTTATTTGTGAAGATCAACAGCTTGTCAGTTTAATAATTCCCTATCTCCTTACACATTCCTTTAGTGTAAGTGTGGGATTGTGTGTGTGTGTGTGTGTAGGCGAGTTGTGTCATCTGACAAACGGGGCTATCTTCTGTTGTGTGGAAGAAGTTTAAGTGTATGAGCTTTGTTTATCCTTTCCTCCTTCTTTTAGCTAGAGCAAAGGTCCTTTACTGCCATCAACTGGAATAAACAAAATCACAAAGAAAAACTGATGCAAAAGTATTTTATTTAAATGCCAAATGTGTTCATTAGATATCAAAAGAGGAAAAGAGAAGGAGAAAATTTTGTCTCTAACTATAAGAATTTATAATATCAAATACAAAATATATAAACTATTATAGAAATAAGCTACTTCATATCTCATAGTCCATTTGAAATATTAACTGAAGAATCAACACTTTTTCCCTGGACTATTTTAATAAAAGTATTTCCCAATAATCCTGACTTCTCATGGAAATTAAAACAGCAAAAAGGAAACAGAATAATCATGTTGTTTAAAAGAATTATTTCCTACTTCTGTGATAAGTCTCGCAATTCACTACTATTTTCCAGTTGTACACAATTTTTATAATTACCAAAGACCCAGTTAAGTGGCTCACAAATTTAGGCTAAAGTTACAATTTGCTGGGAGGAAAAAAAGTATTACTGCAAAGATAATTTGAGGAAAAGTCTCAAATTTGACCAGCCACCATTTGTACAAATACTCTGCTGAATAGTTTCTTTTTTGATTTTGAACCTGGGAAACATTAATTTGGGAGAGCTGGTTATAAACAGTCACAGACATCTGTGATGGTTAATTTTGGAGTGTCAACTTGACTGGATTAAGGGCTGCCTAGAGAATTGATAAATCATTGCTTTTAGATATGTCCACAAGGATGTTTCTAGAGAAGACTGGCATGTGAGTTCCCTGAGTGAGTAAAACCCACCCTCAGTGTGGGTGGGCACCATCCATTGTGCAGGGGAACAGGAAAAGAGAGTGAAACTCAGTCTCTCTCTCTCTGTCTCTCTCTCTCTCTCTGTCTCTCTCCCCCCCCCCCCCTTTCCCAAGCAGGTACATTTTCTGCTATTGATGCATTTGGACATCAATCCCCAGGTTCTGCAGCCTTTGGATTCTGAGACTTGCCCTTATGGTCCTTCAGGGACTCAGGCCTGTGGTCTCAGACTGGGGGCTGCATAACCACCATCCTACCAAGTACTGAAACGTCCAGTTTCTTGGATTGAGCCATGTTCTGGGTTTCCCTGGATCTCCAGCTTGCAAACAGCTGTACTGGAATTTTTCAGCCTTGTTATTGCTTGAGGCAGTCTAAGAAATCATATATATACATACATGCATATATATGTGTGTGTTTATGTATATATATAAGACAAATCTTAAAATTAGTATATTTAAATTTGCACTTCTAGTTTTTAAAGTAAAAATGTAAAATTTTCACTATATTTTTAAGAAAACTAGCTTGTCCATTTAATGTGAACCATATTGGATAGGGGTGGATCATAAGTGGAATATTAAAATATCCTGAGAAACAGGGACTTGACTATGGTTTTGGAAGTAGGAAGACATAGATATAGGGAATGATGTAAGTACATAAATAACAGAATTTAGTATTCAAATGGATGTGGCAATGAGTCCAGAAGAAGTTAAAAATGATAAAGTTAAGGTTTATGATAATTTAGGGAATAGTGGAAAATAGAAGTACTGATATACTTTTTTAACCATTTTATTAATATTTTTAAAAAGTAGATATAAAGGAAAAATTGTTTTATGGTGAAGATAATAAAATATAATCTTTGGAATGAAAAAATACTAAAAATTTCACAGGTTAAAAGAGTCAGCTGATTTTTACAGGTAAAGAATGGGAAATAAGAATTTCCATCTGAACACAAATAGTACAATGTCTACATTCAAGCAATGGTTCAAATCTTGAGCAAGGCTGGGATTTTTTCCCCTAAGAGCCTGTGGGGAAGGGAGGTGAAAGGTTTTAGAAATAAATACCTTTTGAAGCTATAAAATAATAAGCAAAATACTGTAACACATACTATTCACAATCGCCCTCATACCCTGAGACAAACTTTAAAACACCTCAGCTAAATCCCCACGTTGACATTTTACTAAATTTGTAAGAATCGATGTTTGTTTGAAGTTAATTGCTTCCATTATTATCATGGACCATAAATTTATTCAGTAAATCATTATTAACAAGAAATTGTCTTTGAGATCAATCATTATAATTTGGACACTGAAAATTAGTCTCTAAGTTGATTACCTTAGTTAATTTTAAAAGTCAGAGAAGAAAAGGTAGTGAAGGTTATGGAATACATTTACTTGACAGACAAGACATATTTGACTCTGACCCACAAGCAAATATACAGCATATCCACAATTCCTCTAACACAGCAGCTAGCTACTTCTGACTTTAACTGAGTAGAAGAAAACTGAATGGCAGAGAATGAAGAGACCACTAACTTTGAGGGACTGAACTTAGGGGAAATAATCACAGCCAGAAAATACCATGGAGACCAAAAGAGATTTTACATTGGTTGGAGCATATACTAGGTCTTTTTTTTTTAAATCAGTTAAAGCTCTTATAAGTTAATTTTGCATTTGAGCACCAATAAAGTACATGTAAAAGGGACATATTTCATCATCCTTGAGTACCCTTGGGTACAGAAAATATAAGACTTTCTTTTCTACAGGACAAGAAAATAAAGAAGAAATTTTGAATTCCCTAATGTATTGCAAAGTATGTCAGCAATTATGAAGAAAATGTGCAAAGAATATTTTTGAAATTTTTATTAGCAAGTGATTACATATTGCTTTTTAAGTTAATACTGATGTTTTATAATGTAGATTGCTGATGATTTCCAGTACAAAATCACATAAGTTCACAAAATCACATCCTTTATTCCTTTCCAGAGACCTGTGAATTAATGGCAAATAAATTGTTTACTGTTATAGGACCTAAAATATTCTGAAGTATCTCATAAGCACAAAAATTTCTTAATGCAAGGCTATTAAATCATAGATAAAGTATTTCTGGAAGTTGCCTCTGTGTATAATTAAAGGGTGGAAATTAACTGGACTTTTCTTTCTGCTTACATGCAACATATTAAATCACCTGGAAGGATGAGATCAAATATTCAGTGTATGGTTTGAATTATGTAATAAACTGATGGTCAAAAGAAAATCTCCCTCTAGTCTAGTGAGATACCATAGATTGCTTTCCATGAACAAATATTTCTCCATCCCTTATGAAACATATAGAAATTAATAAGATGTTGTAAGCTGCCCAACAAGGACCCACTTACACACTGGATGCACATCATGGAAGGTTATAAACATTTTGGTTAATAGAGTGAGCTCTGAAATCAAACTACCTACATTCAAATACTGGCACACAGCAGCTTCAAATAAATGTTCCTTATTGAATTACTAACTAAATTGTTAGATCCAGAGAGAACGTATGCAACGGCCACTGGCTATAAGTGACTCTAAAATTCAATACATTATTTTATCTGAAAAATGTTTAGTCTGCTTATTTTAACCAATAGAGTCTTCTTTCTGACATCTTACACATGACCAAAGAGCTCAATTTCCTCTTATTTGCTTCTCACTTATCTTTCTTTTACACTTTTGATCCTTGAGAGATGAAGAAAGATAATGAAAGCAAGACCAATGACCTTGTGCTTTAGCATACTGTGCACAATGGTATGGGAAAGAGAAGAAAATGAAATGAGTTTAACCTTAAAAAGATGAAAATCATCCTAGAATCTAGAGGACACTTTAACGTGGACCCTATCATCAAATCCTGGAAATGATGCAAGTGTACAGTAAATGGAGTCAGAGTGAAACGGAAAGATCTGAGTGAATAAATTGTTACTTATGAAAGACATAAAGAGAGTTATTTGTGAAAGACATTTCCATTTCTGTCTGTAAACTACATTTTAGGAGTGCAAGAGCATATTATATCTATGTTTGTAAGCCTTTTCCTTTCCATTTATGCCATTATTTTGTTGACAACATTTTTGTTGCTTATATTTGGTGTTCATCAGAGTAAGTTCAGAAATTGTCAGCTAGAATCTTGTCTTTCTCAATTTAAACTGACTGCATGCAAACATTATTCTTCTTATTGTAATTTTTTATCCAAGAATTTACCTTAGCCCCTGAGAATAACCAATGAATATATTTTATCTCATGTGGACAGGGATCATTTATCAGCTTGAAATGTCAAAGAAATTTGCTCCAGATAGGATAGGAGATATGAACTCCTCCGTATCAGTAATCGGATCACACAAACCCTTGGAAGTCAGTCAAAAGATTGTAGTAAACACCTCTCAAAGAAGAGAGAGAAGAGGAGAGAGCCTACCTCTGCAAAGCACAGGCCTTGTGTCTGTAACTCCACTGAGTCATTAACATGTATTATCCATTTTAAATATTGTAACTGCCTCTGAAGGAGTTTCTATCGTAATTTCCATTTCACTTTTGAGATGATGTAGCTAAACTAGATGGAAATTGATTGGCTCAAGATCTCACATTCTACCAGTAACAAAATCTAATCATTATAATTAAAAAACAAAAGTAAAGTCAATAATGGAATTATGTTAGTTACTGCAGACATGTCTGCAATTTATGGAATTCTGACAATGAAGAAGCAATGTGATACCAATTCACATACACTATTTGACTCTTCTACCCTCTAGGTACTTGGAAATTAAGGGTTCCAGTAAAGAAGGCATTAGAAGCATAAACAGAGATTTACATTATTGCTTGACCCTGGCAAACACTTGTTGTTAGTGACCAAACATATTATCCTTTCTCTCAAAAATGGTCCCCAAATAAACATGAGGAAAAAGTTGTTGGAATCATCCAGGTGTAGTGCATGATAATAAGGGAAATAACCCAGATGCAGAAAGACACATACTGTATGATATCACTTTTTTAAAAACTGAACTCAAAGAAGCAGAGAATAATGGTGACTTCCAGGGGTTAGGGAGTACAGAAATAGGGAGATGTTGGTTACTGGGTACAAAATTTCAGCTGTAAAATGAATACGTTCTAGAGATCCATGCATGGCATTGTAATCATAGTTAACTAAATTTAGTTACACTTTCATTGCTTTTGTTGTCATAAGGAACAATATATTGTAAAGCACAGGCCTTGAAACTGAATTTGAAAATTTACCATCAACCTGCACCTATCTGCAAAGTTCCAATTTCACATTGTTTAGATTTGACCACAGAGAATGGTCATTTCCTGAATGTTCACTGTGTAAAAATTAAGGCAATTAATGATGTGTTAGTCAATGTAATTACATTTAAGACACACATTAAAAAAAAAAATGCGTATTTGAAATTCACTTAGGGAGTAGATCTCACATGTACCGCTTGCCACAGACCAGCAGGACAAATGACAGGTACTCTTCAGAAGTTCACGAAGCAGCTTCCACTTTATTCAGATAACACCCTCAATATATAAGCAGTCTCATGCATATGCAATTATAACCAGATATGCCATCCAATCCTATTAAAGATCAAGCGATCATGAGCTCAAGCATACATGTAAGATATATCTGTTCACGCGCTAGGCGGCTGAACTAATTATCATACAGTCGATGTTAAGCGCTTCCTGTTTTTCTCAAGGTGCATTCAGCATGCCCTTTGGCTCTCTGCCAGTCGCCATCTTGGATGCATGTGGCGTAACCCTGGGCCCGGGTCTCGCCTGCCACAACATGTTTCATCAAACCAAATCAAATGGTAAAAATAACTTAAATTTCTAATAAATATCTAAGTTATGATATTGTGTCAGTATGAGGACCCCATTTTGAGAACAATTGATATAGACATGGTATAAACAGTTCCCTCATAATTATTTGCATATAACTATTATTTCTTGAACAGGAGAAAATGAAATGGAACTACAGCTAGTTGCATGCACATAGAAACTTCTAAGGGAATGTGTCTTGAATTGAGCACCACCCTTCATGTGTGCATGTGCATCATCATGCAGAATAGAGGTTGAAACCAAACCCCGGGAAGGAATGCAGGAAGGTAGAGAACAAGGAAGGAAAGAAAGGAAGGAAGGGCGGGAAGGAGGGAGAGAGAGAGAGATGGGCAGGCTACAATGTTTGACTAAAATATTCAGTACACCAATTACTAATTTTATATTCTCAACAAATTATTTTAAATTTCAGAACTCATTTTGAATTTCTGTAATGTATGGAATAATATACCCTAATTCTCAGGGTAATCACAAAGATTAAATAAAAGGTTTTATAATCTATCCTAATATATGATCTGTGATATAGCACACAATAAATGGTAAGCATCACTGCAACAAGCAGCCTGAAAGAGCACCCAGTCACCATTCTGGATTCATTTCTAAAGAAAAAGAGACTGGGTATAAAGAACTAAGTATATTTCATTTAAAACAGATTGACTAATTAATTGATGACACTGCATATGACTATACAATAAAGGTAAGAAATATTTGGACAGTAAAAATGTTTAAATAACTATTTAAAAGTTCCAAAGATTAAGACAATGAAAACAAGTCACAGACTAGGAGAAAATCAAAACACATATCTGATGAAGGACTTGTATCTGAAATATCCAAAATATCCAAAGAACTCTTGAAATTCAACAATAAGAAACCAAATGACAAAATTAAAAGGTGGGCAAAAGATCTGTGCAGACACTTCACCAAATAAAATATGCAGATGGAAGGAAGCATATGTAAAGATATTCAACATCATATGTTATTAGCATAATTCCAATTAAAACAATGATAAAAAGCACACTTCCAAGAATAGATAAAATCCAAAGCACTGACCAGGTCAAATACTATCAAATATGTGCAGTAACCAGAGTTCTCATTCACTGTTGATGGAACACCAAATGATACAGTCATTATTGAAGATAATTTGCATTTTCTTTTTATTTTTCTTTATACAGTAATATATTGCTTTTCAACAAAATGCTTTGTATATATCTGTTAGGAATGTTTGATCTATGTATTTGGTCTATAGTGTTGTTAAAATTTGTTTCCTTAATAACATTTGTCTGGGTCAGTATACATTGTTTTTTTGTTTTGTTTTGTTTTGTTTATTGTAAACAAATGGGATACATGTTGTTTCTCTGTACATGGAGTCAAGGCATACCATTTGTGTAATCATAAATTTACACAGGACAATGTTGTTTGATTCATTCTGTTATTTTTTCCTTCCCCTCACCCCTCCTACCCTTCTTTTCCCTCTATACAGTCCTTCCTTCCTCCATTCTTGCCCCCCTCCTTAACCCTAACCCTAAACCTAACCCTAACCCTAACACTAATCCCTCCCACCCCCCATTATATATCATCATCCACTTATCAGCGAGATCATTCTTCCTTTAGTTTTTTGAGATTGGCTTATCTCACTTAGCATGATATTCTACAATTTCATCCATTTGCCATAATTTTATCATTCTTTATGGCTGAGTAATATTCCATTGTGTATATATGCCACAGTTTTCTTTATCCATTCATCAATTGAAGGGCATCTAGGTTGGTTCCACAATCTGGCTATGGTGAATTGAGCAGCAATGAACATTGATGTGGCTGTATCTCTGTAGTATGCTGATTTTAAGTCCTTTGGGTATAGGCCAAGGAGTGGGATAGCTGGGTCAAATGGTGGTTCCATTACAAGATTTCTAAGGTATCTCCATACTGCTTTCCAGAGTGGCTGCACTAATTTGCACCCCACCAGCAATGTATGAATGTACCATTTCCCCACATCCTCTCCAACACCTATTGTTGCTTGTGTTCTTGATAATCACCATTCTAATTGGAGTGAGATGGAATCTTAGGGTAGTTTTGATTGGCATTACTCTTATTACTAGGGATGTTGACATTTTTTCATGTATCTATTGATTGCTTGTACATCTTCTTCTGTGAAGTGTCTGTTCATTTCCTTAGTCCATTTGTTGATTGGAGTTATTTGTATTCTTGGTGTAGAGTTTTTTGAGTTCTTTATAGATTCTGGAAATTAGCGCTTTATCTGAATGTGAGCAGCAAAGATTTTCTCCCACTCTGTAGGCTCTCTCTTCACACTACTGATAGTTTCCTTTGCTAAGAGAAAGCTATTTAGTTCGAATCTGTCCCAATTATTGATTCTTGCTTTTATTTCTTGTGCTATGGGAGTCCTGTTAAGGAAGTCTGATCCTAAGCCAACAAGTGGAAGATTTGGACCTACTTTTTCTTCTATAAGATGCAGGGTCTCGGGTCTGATTCCAAGGTCCTTCATCCATTTTGAGTTGACTTTTGTGCAGGGTGAGAGATAGGGGTTTAATTTTATTCTGTTGCATATTGTTTTCCAGTTTTCCCAGCACCATTTGTTGAAGAGGCTATCTTTTCTCCATTGCATATTTTTGGCACCTTTGTCTAGTATGAGAAAATTGTATTTATTTGGGTTTGTGTCCATATCCTCTATTCTGTACCATTGATCTACCTGTCTATTTTGGTACCAATACCATGCTGTTTTTGTTACTATTGCTTTGTAGTAGTGTTGAAGATCTGGTATTGCAATACCCCCTGCTTCACCTCTTTCTGCTAAGGATTGCTTTAGCTATTCTGGGTTTTTTATTCTTCCAGATGAATTTCAAAATTGCTTGCTCTATTTTTCTAAGGTACATCATTGGGATTTTAATTGGAATTGCATTGAATCTGTATAGCACTTTTGGTAGTATGGCCATTTTGACAATATTAGTTCTGCTATCCAAGAATATGGGAGATCTTTCCATCTTCTAAGGTTTCTTTAATTTCTTTCTTTTGTGTTCTGTAGTTTTGATTGTAGAGGTCTTTCACCTCTTTGTGAGATTGATTCCCAAGTATTTTATTTTTTTTTGAGGCTATTATGAATGGGGTAGTTTTCCTAACTTCTCTTTCTGAAGATTCATCACTGATGTATAAAAATGCATTGGATTTATGAGCATTGACCTTGTAACCTGCTACTTTACTGAATTCACGTGTGAGTTCTAAAAGTTTTCTGGTGGAGTTACCAGGTTCCCTCTAAATATATAATCATGTCATCAGCAAACAGGGATAGTTTGAGTTCTTCTTTTCCAATTCATATCCCTTTAATTTCTTTGGTTTGTCTAATTGTTCTGGCTAGAGTTTCAAGGACAATGTTGAATAGAAGTGGTGAAAGAGGGCATCCCTGCCTTGTTCCAGTTTTTAGGGGGAACGCTTTCAGTTTTTCACCATTTAGAATGATATTGGTCATGGGCTTAGTGTAGATGGCCTTTACAATGTTAAGGAATGTTCCCACTATCCCTATTTTTTCCAGTGTTTTGAGCATGAAGGGATGCTGTATTTTATTGAATGCTTTTTCTGCATCTATCAAAATAACCATGTGATTCTTAACTTTAAGTCTATTGATATGGTGAATGACATTTATTGATTTCCAAATGTTGAACCAACCTTGCATCTCTGGGATAAAACCCACTTGATCGTGGTGCACTATCTTTTTAATATATTTTTTATATGATTTGCTAAAATTTTGTTGAGAATTTTTGCGTCGATGTTCATTAAGGATATTGGTCTGAAATTTTCTTTCCTTGATGTGTCTCTGTCTGGTTTAGGTATCAGGGTGATATTGGCTTCATAGAATGAGTTTGGGAGGGTTCCCTCCTCTTCTATTCATGGAATACTTGAGGAGTATTAGAAGGAGCTCTTCTTTAAAGGTTCATAGAACTCGACTGAGAACTCATCTGGTCCTGGATTTTCTTTGTTGGTAGGCTTTTGATGACCTCTTCTATTTCATTGCTTGAAATTGATTTATTTAAGTTGTGTATGTCCTCCTCGTTCAGTTAAGGTAATGCATATGTCTCTAGAAACTTGTTGATGTCTTCGAGGTTTTCTGTTTTGTTGGAATATAGATTTTCAAAATAGCTTCTAATTATGTTTTGTATTTCACTCGTGTCTGTTGTGATATTGCCTTGTTCATTTCAAATTTTAGTAATTTGAGTTTTCTCCCTCTTTCTCTTTGTTAGTGTGGTTAAGGGTTTATCAATTTTGTTTATTTTTTCAAAGAACCAACTCTTTATTTGTTAATTTTTCTGATTGTTTCTTTTGTTTCAATTTCGTTGATTTCGGCTCTGATTTTAACTATTTCATGTCTTCTACTTTTGGTGTTGGTCTACTCTTCCTTTTCTAGGGCTTTGACATAGTGTTAAGGCATTTATTTGTTGATTTCTACTTCTTTTGTTGAATGCGCCCCATGAAATAAATCTTCCTCTAAGTACTGGCTTTCATAGTGTCCCAGAGATTTTGTTATGATGTGTCTTTGTTCTCGTTGACTTCTAAGATTTTTTTATTTCCCTCCTGATGTCTTCTGTTATCCATTCATCATATAATAGTGTATTATTTAGTCTCCAGGTATTGGAGAAGTTTCTGTTTTTTATTCTGTCATTTATTTCTAATTCAATCCATTATGATCTGATAGAGTACAAGGTAGTATCTCTATCTTCTTGTATTTGCTAACAGTAGCTTTGTGGCATAAAATATGGTCTATTTTAGAGAAGGATCCATGTGCTGCTGAGAAGAAAGTGTATTCATTCTTTGTTGGATGGTATATTCTAGATATGTCTGTTAAGTCTAAATTGTTGATTGTGTTATTGAGATCTATGGTTTCTTTATTCAATTTTTGTTTGGAAGATCTATCCAGTGGTGAGAGAGGTGTGTTAAAATCACCTAGTATTATTGTGTTATGGTCTATTTGATTTCTGCCTTTGATAAGGATTTATTTGACGTACATGGATGAGGCAATGTTCGGGGCATAGGTATTTACAATTGTTATATCTTCTGATTTATGCTTCCCTTAAGCAGTGTGTAATGTCCTTCTTTATCCCTTCTGACTAGTTTTTGCTTGAAGTCCACATTATCTGAAATGAAGATGGATACTCCAGCTTTTTTGCTGTGTCCATGTGCATGGTATGTTTTTCCCATCCTTTCACCTTTAGTCTATGGGTATCTCTTTCTATGAGATGAGTCTCTTGCAGGCAGCATATTGTTGGATTTTTCTTTTTAATCCAATCTGCCAGTCTCTGTCTTTTGACTGATGAGTTGAGGCCATTAACATTCAGGGTTATTATTGTGATATAATTTGTATTCCCAGTCATTTGACTCATTTTTGTTTTTTGACATGATTGGTTTCTCCTTTATTTGGCTATTCCTTTATGCTACTTCCTCACGTTGCTGATTTGCATTGTTGTTTTTCATTTCTTCCTCATAGAATATTTTGCTGAGAATGTTCTGTAATGCCGGCTTTCTTTTTGTAAGTTCTTTTAGCCATTGTTTATCATGGAAGGATTTTATTTCATCATCAAATCTGAAGGTAAGTTTTGCTGGGTATAGGATTCTTGGTTGGCATCCTTTTTCTTTCAGGACTTGGTAAATGTTGTTCCAGGCCCTTCTAACTTTTAGGGTCTGGATTAAAAAATCTTCTGATATTCTTATTGGTTTCCTCTTAATGAATTTGATTCTTTTCTCTTACGGCCCTTAAAATTCTGTCTTTATTTGTATGTTAGGTATTTTCATAATGATGTGCCTTGGTGTGGGTCTGTTGTAATTTTGTATATTTGGAGTCCTATAAGCCTCTTGTACCTGGTTTTCCATTTCATTCTTCAGATTTGGGAAATTTTCTGATTTTATTTCATTGAATAGATTGTTCATTCCTTGGTTTGTTTCTCTAAGCCTTCCTCAATCCCAATAATTCTTAAATTTGGCCTTTTCATGTTATCCCATAATTCTTGTAGACTCTGTTCATGATTTTTTACCATCTTCTCTGTTCAACTTTGTTTTCAAGATTAAATATTTTGTCTTCAATGTCTGAGGTTCTGTCTTCCAGGTGTTCTATCCTGTTGATTATGGTTTCTATGGAGTTTTTTACTTGGTTTATTGTTTCCTTCATTTCAAGGACTTCTGTTTTTTTTTTTTTTTTTTTTCAGTATCTCTAAGTCTTTATTGAAATGATCTCTTGCTTCCTGTATTTTCTCTTAACTGTTGATTTGTGCGATCATTTAATGCCTGCATTTGCTCTTTCATCTCCTCCTTCAATGCCTGCATTTGCTCTTGTCATCTCCTCGTTTGCTTCTCTGATTGTTTTAATTACGTACATTCTGAACTCCCTTTCTGACATTTCTTCTGCTGTGCTGTCATTGGGTTTATTGATATAGTATCTAGGTTTGTTTGGGACATTTTCTTCCTTTGTTTTCTCATATTGGTCAGATGTCAGTGGGAATCTGAGATATTGCAGATTTCCTCTTTGGCTTACAGTGTCCCTGTAGATTTCCAGTGTATCACCTCCCAGCCTTCAGTAGCCTGAAGTCTTGGAGGAACTTGATAATGCAGTGCTACGGAAGAAAGCTGCCCCTAGCCCGCTACTAGTTCCAGGGCTGGGGGCTGGCTCTGTGCAGAAAAGCTCTTACTGGGCGGTTCTGCTCCGAGGAGCTGCTGTAGATCGTGCCTGCCGCTGGAGGAAGCAGGGGCTGCTTGGGGAAGTCTCTAGCTGCCCTGCCCTGTTCCCAGAAGCCACCTGCCAGCCAGGGCCCACTGCTGGGTCCGGGTCTTGGAGCTGGCTCTGTGTGGAAAGGCTCTCACTGGGTGGCCTGCTCCAAGAAGCTGGCTGTGGAATGAGCCTGCCGCCAGAGGGTGCAGGGCTGCTTGGGAAGACTCTAGCTGCCCTGCCCTGCTCTGATAAGCCACCCCTGTCCAGGCCAACCGCCCAGGCCAAGCTTCACCCAGTGGGAGAGACTCACCCCGTGGCTCTATGTTAGTCCGAGTCTCGCAATGCCTCCCCTTCTTGAATCCTGGGTTCTGGAGCAACGGGAGATGCAGTCACCCTCTAGTATGCCATCTTGGATCCTCTCTGCATTTTCTTACAAGGGAAGTTTTACCATATGATCTAGTACTTTAGTTCCTGGATACTAATTCAAATGAACTGAAATCCATTTCCACACAAAAGCCTACACATTGATGTCTATATCGGATCTATTCATCATTGGAAAAAAGTCATTCCTTCAGTAGGTGACTGAATAAACATGGTGGCACATCCATACAATGAAATATTATTTCAAGAAAACAGAAAATTAAATTTAATCACCACCCAGTGCAAAAGAGGCATGACTAAACTTTCAATGCATATTGTTAAAAGAAAGAAGAATTCTTTCTGCAATGACTACATAATGCAGGGTTCCAATGTATGACCTCCTGGAAATGGCAAAATCATACAGGCAGTAAAAATAGTGAATAAAAGGTCAGTGGCTGCCAAGGATTGGGAGGAATGAGGAAGAGATTGGTAGGTTTGGCAAATGAGATTTCTTTTAACTCAGTAAAAGTATTCTGTATGATTATGTGATAGGGGATGCATGAAAGAGTGAATGGTAATATAAACTATGGGCTTTCACTGATAATGTATCAATACTACCAATATACCACAAATATTTTATATTAATAAAAGCTGTTAATAATAGGGGAATCTAGGAGATGGGAGGAAGGAGGACATTTGGAAACTCTGTATTTTATATTGATTTTATTTTGGTAAATCTAATACCATTTTTAAATATTTATTAGTTAAAAACAAACACAGAGGAAAAATCAACAATGAAGATGGGTCTCTAACTAGGTAAAGCTAGGTGAAATGCTTTAGGAGATCCTATATACCATATTTCCCTCTTGCAGATGAAATTGCATTCATATATTAAAAGTTTAAAGGACCTGAGTAAATAATTATTTTTAGCTCTATGTTTTTCAAACGTTTTGACTACTGACCCCATTTCTTCTTAATAATATCTGTGAATGATCAGTAAACATGTATCCCTGAACCTTTCAAGATTCCTTTAAAATACCTTCAAAAATGTCTCTTGTATCTTGCATTTAAATATGCTCAAGTAAAGGAAATCATAATTACACTAACAGGTTCATTATACAGTGCACTCTAATCAAAACCCTACGGTTGTCTTCTATCACCATCTCTCTTTGAAAAACTGACTAAAATCAATGTTGCCCTTGATATTGGTGAATGCAAAGGTCATTTCTCCATTCTAATCTGAATAAACAGCTCAGCACCTTTCAACACTATTGACCAGCTGCTCTTTCAATGCTTTATGCCTTTGTTTCCTCTGATCTTCCTCCCACCTCTTTGGCAGCTCTTTCTCAGTAATCTTTACCAATCTTCCTGCATTCAATGTCTGAATGCTGAAAATTCTCAAGGGTTCAGGCTGGGTCCTCGCTGCATCTTCTCTCAGCTCTCATGTAATCTTGTACTTCTTTAGCTTTCACCTTAAGAGCTTTGCTCACAGCTTCCAGATGTGCACAACCAGGCACCTCAAACTAAACACCGCATCTCCCTCTCAATAGGCATCCTAATAGACTGCAGATCCCATCCTGGTTCTCCTCCAGGAGTATCTACTTCCATGAATGAGTTCACCATCTCTCTAGTGACATTATTTAAAATAAAATCACAAAATTGGGAGGCAGACTTGAAACTTCCCTCTCCTTGGCCCCAACCTGATACTTTGAACTTCTTAATCATCTGTCCCTTCTAAGCTGCTTCACAGAGCTCTTGTCTCATCACCACAATCCAAGTAAACATTTTGAACTGGCTCCATAGTCCCCTCCTAACAGGTATTAAAAATTCCAAACTCCAATCATGTATTCATACTCCATAAAACAATCTTTTAAAGTATATACTTGAACAAATAAACTTTCCTTTAAAACACAGGAGTGGTTTCTCTTCATTTTTGATAAAATTCTGTTGCAGTTATGGATCTAGCCTGTTCTCCAAAGTCTCATGTGTTGAGGCTCGGTCCCTAATGTAGCAATGTTCAGAGGTGGGCTTTGAGAAGTGATGAGGGTGCTAACCTTATCAATGGATAAACACACTGATGGAGTCATACTTTGCATGGACTTGGGAGATGATGGAAACCATAGGAGGTGGACTTATTGAAGAGAGCATGTCCTCAGGGCCATGACTTTAGGGACTATATTCCTTCCCCCCCCACTTCCTCTGCCTCTCTGCTTTCTGGCAGTCATGAGGTGAGCAAGTTTGCTTTACCATGTCCTCCTACCACGACATTGTGCCTTACCACCATCCAGAAACAATGGAGTCAGCCACCCATGAACAGAAACCCTCCACAACCATGAGACAAAATAAATATTTACTCCTTCTAAATTGCTCGCATTGGCTATTTTGTCACTTTGATGAAAAGCTGACTAACACAAACAGCAATATTTCTAATAAGTTCAAGAGATATCTGGCCCTTGCTACCTATTTGGCCTTTCTGTACTATTATTCTGTTGGCACTACAATTTAGCACTCAGGGCATGATTTTTCCAAACTCTGTGTGTCATCCTGCCCCAACATGTTGGGAATGTCTTTCCCTTCAAACTGAAACGTTTGTTTACTTCTAAATTACTTCGATTATTTCTTGCTCGTACTTAAGATATCAGCTCAAATTTTCATTCTGCCAGAAAGTCTTTTAGAGCCCCTAAGTAGGATTATCCCCTAATATGTGCATCTTAAAAACTTTTTCATCAGTACATATCAGAGCTTCTAAATGACTCTTATGATTTTTCATTAATGACTATTTTATCACAATACCATAAGCCATTCCAAAAGATTTCATGTAGCATTTTATGATTTGTTTACCTTACAGACTACCTGATTTCTAACAGGTTTTCAACAAACATTTACGGAATTACTATATTTTATAGCTTACATTCAGTACATATGTAAGTGCAGAAAACATTAACATGAGAAAAAATGTTGATTCAATGAAGATCCTACATGGGTGTAATCAATAAACTGAAAATAATTAGTAGCTATCCACTCAAAAATAATAGAAAATGGAAAAAGCAGGCCAAGAAGGCAAGCATTAGAAATTGTTATGGTTTAAATATGAGGTGTCCAAAAGCTCATGTGTGAGACAATGCAAAAAAGTTCAGAGTGAAAAGACTGGGTTATGAGAGTCTTAACCTAATCAGTGTGTTAACATCCCTGACAGGAATTCAGTGGTGGTAACTGTAGGCAAGTAGGGGTGGGAAAGGAGGAGGTGGGTCATTGGGGTTGTAACTTTGGGGCTTATATTTTGTCTGTGGTGAGGGAGTTTTCTCTCGTCTTTCTCCTCACTTCCTGGTGCCATGTCCCCAGCCCTCCACCACATACTTCAGCCATGATGTTCTGCCTTACCTCAGGCACAGAGAAATGGAGTCCAGCCATCTGTGGACTGAGATCTCTGAAACCCTGAGCTCCAAAATAAATAGACTTTTCCTCTTCTAACTGTTCTTGTCAGGTCTTTGGTCACAGCAGTGAAAAAGTCAACTAAAACAAAAATCAGTGATGAAAACCACAGTACTTAATAAATATAAGACAAAAAAAAAAAGATTTCCTTCCTTCTTCACATGTATTTTCAGCTGAAATAACAGCCAAGAGTAGGTTGAGGAGTACAGTGTTAACACAGGGATGGTAATCATAGGGTAGCCATATACGGTAATCAGGGACAGTAATCAACCTAACATGAAAGACTGTTGCAAAGATTAAATAAAGTTCTTAGAATCCCTGGGCAAATAGTAAACTCAGAAAATATTAATAGCTTTATAAGGGGTCAACTGGCAATAGCCCCACTAATCTGGTTTTGTTCTATCCTCAGAAAACTAAACTTTAACCAGTAAATAGAAGAAGAAGAAGAAGAAGAAGAAGAAGAAGAAGAAGAAGAAGAAGAAGAAGAAGAAGAAGAAGAAGAAGAAGAAGAAGAAGAAGAAGAAGAAGAAGAAAAAGAAGGAGGAGGAGGAGGGGCAGGGGGAGAGGGAGGGGAAGGGGAGAAGGAGTGAGAAGAAGGAGTGAAAAAACATTCTAAACATTAATATTCAAGTCACTTTTAGATGTTTTCTTTTAATTAATTGTTAAATAGTTGTAGCTTTCCCTATCCTTCAGATGAGGGGAACTAGAGATAAATCAAGAGATTAATGATTTTTCTCCAATTCTAAAGAGTAACGAATAGGGGACTGGGAATCTAACCTAAATGTAGTTGACTTAATTTTAAAAATCTATCGATAGTGTAATTCAATAAACATTTCTAAGAATTTTCATTGTTACTCAAAAAAATGCATAATTTAATGTATAATGTATTAGTTCTGCCTCAGGATTTCTGCTTCAGGAAAAGTGAGACCTCCCTATCAGAGTTCACATTCCCACATGTGGTGTTTTCTATGACCATGGTTTTGACTATAGCTGCTATTTAGGTATTTACCAGATTTGAAACCAGTTACTGTCTCTGGGACATTTGTTTCTTTATTAAAATTAGCCATATGGTACCAATACTTAATCCCAAGGCAATCTATTCCCATTATTCTTAAGACATCAAATTTAATATCCTTGGAATAAAAAGAGGCTAGAATTGCTCTATCTCTTAGCATGCAGTATAGAGTTATTTTGTTCCTAGATTCAAAACAAGACCCTGGAACCAGTCTTCCTGGATTTATATCCCAACCCTGTGGCTGTCTAACTGCAATCCAGGATACCTGGTTCCTAGCACATAGTGAACTCTCAGTAAGTATTAGCAGTTACTGCTATTGTTTTTATTTTTCTCAAATACCAGATTTATCCCAACATGTGCCCTTCTCAAAAAGTAACAGAATCTGAAGGTTGACACAGAGGCAGAGTACCACACTGGCTACACCAGACAATGTAAAAGCAAATGTTAAAATTGGGAAAAACTGTAGAAATGGTGCTTTACTTTGCCAACATGGCTCTCTTTATTTTCTCAGACCCTTCGCATACTTCCCCCAACTGCAACAAAGATCACATATGCAATAAATTTATCATTTAGTATATATGTATATATATATATACACACATATATGTATATATATATATGCACTAGTGTATGCTCTTAAATTACTTTGTATAAATATGCATATTCCCCTAAAACATAACAACTCAAATCTGGGGAAAGGAATTACAAAATGTTTGGTTGACTTCTGAAAACAATGCTTACCCTTTAATCATCTCACATTATAAATTAAGGATGTGCTGCTGGTTAAATTAATATTCCAATGAAATGAAAAAGTGCATTACTCTGAAATTTGAACATATCATAAAATTGAATCTAAAATAATAAAACATTTATGTTAAACATTTAAAAACTTAATATTAATTTTAATTGCCTGTTTTACCCTACTAGTGTTAATCCTAATGAAATAAATTGGGACAAGAATGTGTCATATGTTCTTTAGTAATTTTTTGTAATTACTTAATTATAATTAATGCACCATTAAAATGTGACTGCTATCAATTTAAGATAAATCATCAGATATTATTAATTAATCTAGCACTCATTACATTTAGATTAATCATGTTATTATGGATGTAAAATATTATTTCAGAGATATATATTAGTAACTGAATTAATTGCAACACTTTAATATCTCCACTGAAAGTTCATAATTAATCGTTTTTCTTCTGGAATATATGTGCACTTCAATGAATGAACATAAATTTTTTATTACATTTGTGTCTCTTTAAGTAGTCTTACAGTAAAACTAATGCCATTATGCATTCATTAATTCAATTGGTTCTTTATAATGGCCCTGCTGAGAATGAACTTGCCCATTATACATTTTGATAGTTCATTCATTCATTGGAAGATTATGACTACTCCCTAAATTTGCTCCCTAAATATCATTTCATTTCAAATAAACTTGAAGCCATGCTTAAAATGTGCTATATTTATTCAACTACAGATTTTTTACTTATGCATTTTTGTGGTTCACGATTTCTTCATAATTATATTTGAAGGTGACCGTTTTATGTATCCATAAATTGGGACACTAAATGACACATGATTTCAAAACTCTACATATCCATGATATTTTCTCAAATAGTTTTATATCAAAAACACAACATCAGCTTACATTAAATGCCTAAGTATTCTTAAACCAAACCATGTGAGTGTATTTATAAATTTAATATATAATCTCATGGTGTATTGGTCTCCTAGGGATGCTATAACAAATACCACAAAATGGTTTGCTAGAACAAACAGGTATTTATTCTCTTAGTGTTCTAGAGGTTACAGATTTTCTTTATTTACGAATAATAGTTGCACATATTTATGAGGTACAGTGTGATGATTTGATTCATATAAACATTGAAAATGATACTATCGGTATAATTAGCAAATCTATCACCTTAAACATTTATCTTCTTTATGATGAATACATTCAAAATTCTCTCCTCTAATTTGAGATACGCAATGCATTATTGTTAAGCATATTCACCCTACTGTGCCATAAAACACAGAACTCCTAAACTGTAACTTTGTACCCGTCAACCAACTGTTTCCCATCCTTCATCCCTCTACGGTCTCTAATTGCTAATAACCTCTTTGCTATTCTCAATCTCTATGTGATAAACATTTTAGATTCCACATGTGAGTGAGATTCATGCAGTATTTGTCATTCTGTACCTCAGTTATTTCACTTAATGTCCTCAAGATCTATACACATTGTCACAAATGAAAAGATTTTTATGTTTTTTTTATGCCTGAAGGGTATTTTGTTGTGAAAAGATGAATACCACCTTTTCTTTATCCATTCATCGTGGATGGACATATAGATTTACTCCATAGTTTTGCAATATAAATAATGCTCCAATAAACATGGCAGTGCAGATGTACTTTCAACATGTAGATTTTATCTTCTTTTGAGTATATTCTCAGTAGTAGGATTGCTGGATTACATGGGAGTTCTGTTTTTAGTTTTGGGAGAGCTGCATATTGTTTACCATACTAATTTACATCTCCACCAACAGTGTGTAAGAGTTCCCCATTCTCCAAATTATCACCAGCATTTGACATATTTTGTCTTTTTTATTGTAGCCATTCTACCTAGGGCAAAGTAGTATCTTATGTGGTTTGATTTACACTTCTTACCTAGGGCAAAGTGGTATCTTCCGTGGTTTTGATTTACACTTCACTGATTATTAGTGAGGTTGAAAATTTTTCATCTATCTATTGACCAGATCCTTTTCTTTTGAGAAAAGTTATGTCTATTGAAGTATTTAACCCATCTTTAAATCATACTGAGTTTTTGCTTTTTGTGGTTTGTTTTCATTGATGTCTTGTTTGAATTTCTTATTTTAACATCTTGTTTGGTGTTTAGTATGAAAATATTTTCTCCCCTTCTATAAGATGTCATTTGGCTCTGCTGCCTGTTTCCTTTACCATACAGAAGATTTTTAATTTAATATATTCTCATGTGTTAATATTTTTTTTTACCTATGTTTGGGGTGATATCTAAAAACTATTATCTAGACCAATGAATGTCCTGAAGTATTTTCACTATATTTTCTTCTTGCATTTTCATAGATCTACATCTTACATTTAAGTTGTTAATTCATTCTCAGCTTATCTGAGAGAGTGGGAATCTACTTTCAATCTGCATATGGATATTCACTTTTCCCAGCACTATTTATTGAAGAGAGCATTCTTTTCTCATTGTGGGCTTTGGTCTTCTTTGTCAAAAATGAGTTGGTTGCAATTGTGTGAGGTTGTTTATGGACTGTTATTGTGTTATTTAGTATATATGTTTGATTTTAACCAAACCATGATGTTTAGGTTACAGTAGCTTTGTGGATATTTTGAAGCAAGATAGTGTAATGCCTTTCAGCTTTGTTGTTTTTGCTCAAGACTGCCTTCTCTATTCCAATCCTTTGTATGAATTTCAGGTTACTTTTTCTGTTTTGTAGATAATTAAATTGGTATTTGACAGAATTGCATTAATCTGTAGATTTCTTTGGGTAATATGCATATTTTAACAATAGTCATTCTTCTGATCCACAAACACAGAACATACTCTCATTTATTTGTATTCTCTTCAATTCTTTCATCAGTGGTTTTTCAGATGTCACATCTTTTATCTCCTTGATTAAATTTATTCCTAAGATAAACAATACTAAGGGTGGTCAAATATGAACTATTTCTAAAATCTTATACAAATGGTTTATTAAGATTAATGAGAAGTTCTCAATTAAAACACATTGATTTAATAAAGTTTTAAAGTTAAGGAAAGAAAAACACTGTAGTAGGTTTGTTCCCTAGTGTCTTTACTCTCACAGCAAAGTCATTCCCACCAACTAACCTTATATAAAGAAGAAATCAAATCAGAAGAAATTCAAAGGTTTATAATAACTTTGGTGACAAAGTTAGATTCATATTTTCCAGGTCTTCCAAATGTTGGTATATTTCCTGTAATATTGTCCTGTCGTGTTTCTTATATGCACTGGTTATGATACCCATGTATTTATCTCAGTGGTCTCTTATCTTTTTTCATTATTCTCTGTGGGTCATAATCATCTGAATGTTAATAAAGCATTTTAAAATGCTGAGGAAAGTACGTGTAAACTCCTAAGGGTTGAACAATAAGTGTCTGTTTGCTATTGATGGTCATGTTTCTCCCTGGCTGGGTCTAGAACTTGTCTTTGCCCAACCATGGGAGCACTGTTTAATCTCCCAGACATAACTAGTGCCTGTGTGTGGTAGTCTCAGCTTCGGTTGTGTCCTTCCCTAGTTGTGGCCTGGAACTGGTTCTTCAAAGCCATGAGGAACACACTTTAAACTCCCAAAAACAGTGTTCTACGTTTATGGAATTCAGTATGGGTGTCTTCTCCCTCCCTAAGTGACCCCTGATTATGGATTCCAGCAAGTTAACCCTCTGGAGAGTCAACCAAATAGCACTGCCCCCTATTGTAGGAGCAACTGGATCAGCTCTTCAGGTGGACTATGTTGTTACGTGATATCTCCTATCAGGTTTCACTGTTGGCAAGTATGTTATACTTTCACTAAAAGTGGAAGGTGTTACGTGGTCCATGTAAGATTATTTCTCTTACTCTTGCAGTTGTTACTTAGTTTCCCATGGAACACACAGGTGATTCAGGCTTATTCCCATGTTTGGTTTATCTGTGAATAATTACCAGTTGATCTGTCCAGGGGTGTGGGAGGAGAGCACAGGTTGGTATAACTCAGTCTTCTTGGTGACAGCACTCCTGTAGAGGTTAGAAATCTGATAGAAGTCATCATGATATGCTCAAGAGTTTACGTTCTTAAACACTATCACATGCTGCCCTTCAAGGATGTCTTATGAAGAGCAAATATTTTATTTTCTTAAAGTATTTCAGAAATTGAAATCACATTTTACATTGAGGCAACTTAGCAACAGCAAAACCATTTTATATTGCTCTTTTGGTGTGGCAAAATTAAACAATACAAATATCATACTACGAGTAGTATCATTTTTTAAAATATGTGGCTTACTAACCAGAAAACCAAAAATATTAAGAGTAGGGAAAGCTGTTGAAATGGTACTTAAATAATGATTATGAATGTCTGATATTCTAACAACTAACATTGTTCAGATGGAACAAGGAAATATTCTTATCTTAATACCTCCAATGGCATTGAGAATATAATTTAATATGTGCATGTATATTGTATGTGTATAACATGTCTATATGTAATAAAATTTATATGTGGACATAAACTTTTATTCCCCCAACTTATGATTTTTAAACTTTATAATAGTGTGAAAGTGTACCCATCCATTCATTTTATTCTTATAATTAACTACATGAAACAGTTAAAACTTATTGTAAAATAAACTTTGTGTTAAAAGATTTGTGTCCAACTGTACTCTAATGTAATATTCAGAACTTATTTAAGGGCAGAATAGGCTAAGCTATAATGTTTGGTAGATTAGGTGTATTAAATACATTTTTAAATTTTTTGATATTTTCAAATTATATGTTCAGAATCATCTGTACTTGTAAATAATAATATTTATATTAAGAGACTATCTTGGAGAGAACAAATATATAAGTAAAACATAGGAACTAAATTTACTCAAACCAATCCACAATATCTCTTAAGAGGAAATATGATATGTATAACTAGCTGGTCTTCCAAAGCAAAGAGTATATTTGTCATGTGTACCAAAGTTCTGGATTTGAACTATTATTTCAAAGCAATCAAGTTGGATCATTGAGCCTATTTAAAATAATCAATTGTGAAGAATAGATCCAATGGCACAATAATAAAGATGGTCAAATATAAACAATTTCTAAATCTTATACAAATGTTTATTAAGATTAGTGAGAAATTTTCAATGAAGTCTATTAAAAATACATTGATTTAATAAAGTCTTAAAGTTAAGGAAAGAAAAACCTATAGTAGTTTGTTCACTAGTATCTGTGCTATCACAGCAAAAACCCCTTATTGCAGTTTTATAGTCATTCCCACCACCTAACCTTATATAAAGAAGAAATCAAATCAGAAGAAATTGAAAGTTTTTGTAATAACTTTGGTGACAAAGTTAGATCTGTATTTTCCACTCTTCAAAATATTAGTATTTCATGTGATATTTTTCTCAAGATGTTTTCTTATGTGCCCCTGTTATGATACCATGTGTTCATCTCAGTGGTCTATTATCTCTTAGTCTCTGTGAGTCATATCATTTGAATGCTAATAAAAGTATTTTATAGTACCAAAATGGTTCCAAATTAGCAATGCTTTTAAAACAGAACTAACAAAGAACATTGAGCCAAAAGTTTTTTAACAGAGGAAGTTTTTTAAAAATACATGGATTATCAATAATAGATAAGG
The DNA here is from genome assembly GCF_902686445.1 of Sciurus carolinensis. NCBI lineage: Eukaryota > Metazoa > Chordata > Mammalia > Rodentia > Sciuridae > Sciurus > Sciurus carolinensis. Next base: position 23,004,027 of record NC_062216.1, read on the forward strand.
CTTACTTCCTTACAAACACCTTATGGTTATATATATCTTTCAGTTTCTATACTATTTTCCATTCTTCTTATGAATGCTTTATTTCTCACCAGGTCCTAACAGGATAGCAATCTACTCTCTATTATGTAATAGAAAAAAGGATTTAACACTCATTGAACATCAGCATAGTTATTTATAAAAGTACTCCAAAAATATTTCTAATGTAGAAACTTGATGAAATTTCTATATCATAAATAAGGATAGCCCCAATTATGATTTCTATTTTTATAATACAAAATAATAATAATATAAAAAATGAGAGAAAATAGTACAATCTAAAGATAAGATAAAGTGTCCTCACCACGTGCAGATGGCATGGTTATCATTAAGGCAAATAAGATATAAAAAAAATTAGAATTAAAAATAAAAGTTGCCAAACTTAAAAATCACCTATATTTCTGTATGTCATATCTAATCAATTAGAAATGTAGTCGATGAGGTACTGTTTGTAAGAGTAAAATCTTTACAGAAATCTGTTAAAAAGCATAAACTATATCAGAACATATTTTGGATCAGAATGGAATAAATTAACCTTTAAAAAATTTAGTTAGCTTATTGAATTAAAATTTTAATACTGTTGAGCTGTCTCTGAGTGATAACCTTACCTCAAATTCCTTAATTTGCTCAGATCTGTAAAACGCCTTTTGCTATAAAAGGAAACATTCACAAGTAATCAAAGCATCAAAATATTGGTATCTTTGACTATTTTGTCTAACACAGTAAAAGAATTCTCCACACTGTGTGCCTACTCCTATGTGTTCCTTAAAATTCCTCTATTACAGACCTTCTCATTTTAGAGATCAGGTCTTTACATTCCAAGGACACTAGCCAATATTCACAAAACTGTATGCACTCTCTTCTAAGGTCACTTTCTTTTCCCCAAAATAAATGAGCAGGTGCACTACTTGTATCTCCAAATTAGGAAGGTTTTTCCTCAGTGTGTGTTAAATCTATCTCTGGTCACATGCTTGACAATTTTCCATTTGTACTTATGAAACAATCTGACTCAACTCTAAACTAAGCTCCATTTTTCTTTTCTACTCCATCAGTTGATTCCAAAGTATCTGCATAAGTGTAAGGTAGAGAAAAGGAACTAGTGCAATTTGAGGGATGCCATGAGGGTCTGCCTCTGTAATTTACTCATGCCCACTTCTCCTACTAGAGCCTAATCTTAGAAGTACCATCTTATGATGGGGCGGTGTTAACTGAGCCAACATTTGAGGTAGTGGTCAATCAGAACTTAAATCATAGTGGGCAACTCCAGACCAAATTTAAGATTTATTGGGATAGATGAAGGCAAGAGATACAAATCAAAGGAGTGCACAATCTTTTCAATGTAATAATATTAGAAAATTTCCCAAAGCTAAAGAATGAATTGGAAAATTAAATACAAGAGGTTTACAGACTCAAAATATACAAAATTACAGTAGACCCACACCAAGATACATTATAATGAGAATGACTAACATAGAGAATAGGAGTAGATCTTAAAGGTTGCAATAGAAAAAAATCAAATTACATATAGAGGGCAACCAATTTGGATCTTAGCATATTTCTCAATGTAGACATTTAAAGCTAGGAGATCCTGGAACAACATATACCAATCTCTGAAAGAACATGAATGCCTACCAAGAATTTATATCCCATAAAATTAAGCTTCAGATTTGAAGATGCAGTAAAGACCTTCCGTGATAAACAAAACTTCAAAGAATTCACAAGTAGAAAGCCTGCACTACAGTATACTCTCAACAAAATATTCCATGAGGATGAAATGAAAAAAGAAAAGCATAAACCAACAAAGGGAGGAACTACAGTAAAGGAATAGTAAATCAAAGGAGAAACTGAGTCAAATTAAAAATAAGAAATAAAACAAAATGACCAGGAATAGAAATCACATCTCAATAATAACCTTGAATGTTAATGGAGCAAAATAATCAATCAGTCTTATAAAATAAGACCAACAATATGCTGTCTCCAAGAGATTCACCTTATAGGCAAAGACATTCACAGACCAAATGTGAAAGGATGGGAAAAAAAGTATATCATTCATATGGATAGCATAAACAGACAGGGGATTCCATCCTCATATCAGATAAAGTGGACTTCAGCCAAAGTTAGACAGAAGGGACAAACAAGTACATTTCATACTGCTTAAGGGAATTATACATCAGCAAGACATAACAATTGTAAATATTTCTGCCCCAAACAATGCAGTATCTACCTATATTAAATCAACCCTTTTCAATTTCAAGAATCAAATAGACCACAACACAATAATACTTGGTGATTTTAAAACACCTCTCTCAGTACTGGACAGATCTTCCAAACAAAATCTAAATAAACCAACTATAAAACTAAATAATACAATTAACAGTTTAGACTTAACAGACATATTTAGAATATTACATCCATCAAAAAGCAAATAGACTTTCTCCTTGGCAGCACATGGATCCTTTTTCTAAAATAGACCATATCTATGCCACAAAAAAAAAAAAACTCAGTAAATACAAAACAAATGGAGATGGTACCCTGCATTCCATCAGATCATAATGGAATGAAATTAAGAAATCAATGAGAAAATAAAAAATAGAAACTACTCTAACACAGGAGAGTAGATATTGAATGATCAACTGATAGCAGAAGAAATCAAGGATGAAATTTAAAAAAATACTTAGAGGTAAATGAAAATACTAATACTACCTATCAAAATCTCTCGGACACTATAAAGGCAGTACTAAGAGGAAAGTTCATTGCATGGAACTCATTCAATAAAAGAATAGACAGTTAATAAATAAATAACCTAACATTACAACTCAAAGTCCTAGAAAAACAGGAACAGATCAACACCAAAAGTAATAGAAGAAAGGAAATAATTAAATCAGAGCTGTAATCAATGAAATTGAAATAAAATAAACAATTCAGAAATTTGATAAAATAAAATTTTGGTTCATTGGAAAAATAAACAAAATTGGTAAACACCTAGCCATGTTAATGAAGAGAGAGAGAAAAAAACTAAAATTACTGAAATACCTGATGAAAAAGGAAATACCACAATGCACACTACTGAAATACAGAAGATAAATAGAAAGTATTTTGAAAACTACACTGCAATAAAATAGAAAATCTTGAAGACATCAACAATTTCTATAGACATATGAACTACCGAAACTGAATCTGGAAGACGTACAGTATTTAAAGAGATTTATTTTAAGCAAGAAAGAGAGGATGCCATCAAAAACCTACTAATCAAGAAAAACCCAGGACCAGATGAATTCTCAGTTGAGTTTCTACAAGACCTTCAAGGAACAATTAAACCAACACCAACACTCCTCAAATTATTCCATGAAATTGAAAATGAGGAAACCTTCCAAACTCATTCTATCATGCTAATATCACCCTGATACCAAAATCAGTCAAAGATACATCAAGGAAAGAAAACTTCAGACCAATATCCCTGATAAACATAGATGTAAAAATTTTCAATAAAATCTGGGCAAAATACATACAAAAACATATTTAAAAGTTGGTGGAACTTGATCAAGTGGTTCATCCCAGGGATGCAAGATTTGTTCAATATATGGAAAGCAGTAACTATAATTCATCACATTAATAGACTTAAAAATAAAAATCATATGATCATCTCAACAGATGTTGAAGAAGCATTTGACAAAATATAGCACCCCTTTATCATCAAAACACCAGAAAAACTAGGAATAATAGAGACATACCTCAACATTTTAAAAGCTATATATGCTAAGCTCAAGGCCAACATCATTCTAAATGGAGAAAAAATTAAAGCATTCCTTCTAAAAACTGGAATAAGAAAAGGAAGCCCTCTTTCACCACTTTCTATGTAATATCATCCTTGAAACTCTAGCCAGAGCAATTAGACAGGAGAAAGAAATTAAAAGAATATGAATAAGAAAAGAACTGAAATTATCACTATGACATGATTCCTATATTTAGAAGATCCAAAAAATTTCATCAGAAAACTTCCAGAACTAATAAATGAATTCAGTAAAGTAACAGGATATAAAATCAATGCCCATAAATCAAACACATTTCTATGCATCAGTGATGAATCCACTGAAAGAGAAATTAGGAAAGTTATCCCATTCACAATAGTCTAAAAGAAATAAAATACTTGGCAATCAATCTAACAAAAGAGGTGAAAGACATCTACAATGAAAACTACAGAACACTAAAAAAAGAAATTAAAGACCTTAGAAGATGAAAAGATACCATGCTCTTGAATAGGCAGAATCAATATTGTCAAATGGCCATACTACCAAAAGAATTACTCAGATTTAATACAATTCCTATTAAAATCCCAATGACATTCTTCATAGAACTATAAAAAGCAATCATGAAATTCATTTGGAAAAATAAGAGACCCAGAATAGCCAAAGCAATCCTTAGCAAGAAGAGTGAAGCAGGAGGCATCACAATACCAGACCTTAAACTATACTACAGAGCCATAGTAACAAACATGGCATTGTGTTGGCACCAAAACAGACATGAAGACCAGTGGTACAGAATAGAAGACACAGAGACAAACCCACATTTATGCCATACTAGACAAAGGCACCAAAAACACATAGTGGAGAAAATGTAGCCTCTTCAAAAAACGGTGCTGGGAAAACTGGAAATCCATATGTAGCAAAATGAAATTAAACCCTTGTCTCTCAATCTGCATGAAACTTCACTCAAACTGGATCAAAGATTCAGACAGTAGAACAGATACACTTTGACTAACAAAGGAAAAATAGTCCCAAATCTTCACCAGGTCAGCCTAGGATCTGACTTCCTTAACAAGATTTCTAAATCACAAGAGGTAAAAATAAGAATCAATAAATGGGATGAATTCAATTTTAAAAACTTCTTCTCAGCAAAGGAAACAGTCAAGAACATGAAGAGAGAGCCTACAGAGTGGGAGAAAATCTTTACCACAAGCATCTCAGATAAAGCAATATCTCCAGGATACATAAAGTACTCAAAAATCTTAACACCACAAAACTGAATAACTCAGTCAATATAATGGACTAAGGAACTGAACAGACACTTCACAGAAGAAATAGAATTGATCAACAAATATATGAAAAAATGTTAAATATCTCTAGCAATTTGAGAAATGAGATCAAAACTATTCAGATTTCATCTCACTCCAGTCAGAATGCAATTATCAAAAATATAAGCAACAATAAAAGTTGGTGAGGATGTGAGGAAAAACATACACTCCTACATTGCTGGTAGAACTGCAAATTGGTGCAACCATTATGGAAAGCAGTATAGAGATTCCCCAGAAAATGTGGAATGGAACCACCAATTGACCCAGTTACCCCATTCCGTGTTTTATACCCAAAGGACTTAAAATCAGCATAACACAGTAACATAGCCACAGCAATGTTTATAGCAGCTCAGCTCATAATAGCTAAACTATGGAACCAACCTAAATGTCCTTCAACAGATGAATGGATAAAGAAAGTGTAGTATATATACACAATGAAATATTACTCAGTCTCAGAGAAGAATGAAACTATGGAATTTGCCAGTAAATGGATGGAGCTGGAGCATATCATGATAAGTGAAATAAGCCAATCCCAAAAAATTAAAGGTCAAATGTTTTCTCTGATATGCAAATGCTAATTCAAAGTAAAGGCAAGGGGGCAAGGAAACAATAGTTACTTTGGATTAGGTACAGGTGTATGAAGGGATGGGATGGGGTAAAAAGGTAGGAAGGATAGTAGAATAAATCAGACATTATTACCTTATGTACATATACGACTAGATGACCAGTGTGATTCTACATCATGTACAACCAGAAGAATGAGAAATTATACTCCATTTATATATGATATGTCAAAATGCATTCTACTGTCACGTAAAACTAATTAGAACAAATTTAAAAAATGTTTAAAAATACAGCAGAAAAAAAAAGAAAGAGAAAAAAAAAAGACAGACCTTTCTTGGTTGAACCTTTAAGCCAGTATTTTATTTGTTGCTCAGTTGTTCCCACTATTGCACTATAGAAAATGCCTTTGCATGTTTCCAGAGAAAATACGTCATGCTCAGTCTTTGTTCTTTAATGTTTTTCAGTATTCTGTTACTCCTTGGCAGAGCATCAACACAACATAATCAGAAACCAAACACCTATCCCATCTTGATAGGATATGTTCCTGTCTATCCTTCAATCATTTTACCTACAGGTATACTACTTTCCACTGGAATATTCCCCCATGGTCACCTCTAGTGGCTTCTTCAGCAATTAGACAACATTATAGTCTAAAGTACCCCCCAAAATCTCATGTGCTGAAGGCTTGCTTCACAATGCAGAGGTGGGACTTTAGGAATCATGGAATCTCTGACTTCATCAGTGCAGTAATCCATTGAAGAATTGATAATTTAATAGCACTATGGGAGGTGTAGAAAGTTTAGGAGGTTGGTACTAGTTGGAGGAAGTAGTTCGCTGGGACCATCTGGAAAGGTGTTTCTTGTGCTCAACACATTTTTCTTTCTCTGCTTTCCTGGTGGCCATAAGCTGAGCAGCTTTCCTCTGCCACACCCATCTGCCTTGACGTTCTTTCTCACCTCAGACCCGAAGCATTGGGGCCAGCTGACCATGGACTAAAACCACTGAAACTGTGAGCTATAATAAATCTTTTCTCTCCTGTTGTTTTTCTGAGGTATTTGTCACAGAAACAAAAAGCTAACTAAGCAGTAAATAGGTGTTAAGGATTTCCTTTGTCCCATATACCGCTCAGGATGGAAAATTTTTATTCATTTGTTTATTCATTTTGCTTGCCTGGCAATGAATGAGTGGGTTTCCGAACCTCGTTGTACTGGCCGCTTTCTCAAATCATTCCTGCCACAACTTGTGTTAGTTCAGCTCTTCTAAGGAGAAGCCAAGAGTGCGAGATGTACAAGTGATTTATTGAAGAAAATTCTTGTGTGAGAAAGTGGAGAGAACACCAGGGGACACCAAAGAACCATTGGATAGAAGTGAAGATCTGCCCCCTTTGAAGGAGAGAGGCAGGGAAGAAAGCATTCATATGAATGGGCTTCCATCACTGTATGTTTGTAATAAAGTTTAGACTAGACCAATGGAGAGTCCTTGAGCTAGAGTTACTTTTCAGTGAAGTCTCATTCTCAGGAGAATGAACCTACCTACTTACCATGGCCATGCTCAGTCAGTAACTCAGAATGGCCACTTCATAAGCTTGGAGTTAGATTCAAAGCCATCATTGAATTAAGCCAGCAGTCAATTAAAGGGATCTAAGAGACCCATATTAAGGGTTACCACAGACAGCAACTTAAAAAGAGCTCTTAGTAAAAACACATGCAGTTACAGAATGGTTCTCTCTCTCTCTCTCTCTTTCTCTCTCTCTCTCTCTCTCTCTCTCTCTCTTTTCCCAAACAAAGAAGCATTCTGAAGATGTAGGCTTTTTCCTGAAGAATTTCGCTCACAGGTCCCTCAATGTCATATCCTGATCCCGCAGCTGCACGAACTGTATCCCTTTTGCTTACCATGAAACGATCTTCCTTTTGAAAAACAGATGTGTCAGAAAGGAGTGAAAACTGTTTCCTCTATTCAAAGTAAAATTTGTAAGAGATACATATTCAATGTTATCTTAAGAATCCATCCCTCTTCTATAAAGTTTTTACTTTTAATTGTACCATTCCAAGGAGAAGTGAAAAGGATGTGCTCATTGAACTATCATTTGCTTTCCACATGTCATCTGTATTTACTCCTCATTTCCATTAACTGGGTACAATTTCTTTATGCATGTGCAATCATGCATAGCAGTGGGAAGGATATCAACTAGGCTATGATTATGAAATATGTTGTCACAAAGCAGCAATAAATTCTTCCTCTTGCCTCATCATTTTGCCTTTACTTTGCAAAATTCAACTGAATGATACTAGATCTGGATTTCTGCGTTTCTCTAATTTCTATAACACTTTATTCCTACATTCACTACCTTCTTTGGATAATCTTCATTCTCTAACCCCTTATCTTAGCTCTACTATTAATAGTAAAATATAATGAAAATTTTTGACTTATTTTCATTTGCAGACTTAGAGATTGAACCCAGGACCTCACAAGTGCAGTGCTTCTGAGCCTCATACCCAGCCCTTGGTTAATTTTTACACATCAACTTAAAGGATGTATGCACAGTCGACTGAAGAGTCATCTGAGTAAAATTTAGAAAATGCCATGATTTTCCTTATTGCCTACTCCTGTCAATTATGCATCCACATCTATAGCTGAATTTGAAACTGTGGATCAATATTTATTCACTCCTTTCATTATTCCAAATAATCATCAGTCCTCCCTGCATCTTGAGGCGTAGAACAATGACGTATGCCAAACTGAAAGAGAACTAATTTGTTCTTCACAATCTTTCCATTTACTCATGTAGTCACACTCCATTTACTTGAAACACTCTTCCCTTGGCTTCATTCCATTCCTGGGTCCAGCTTCCTGACCTCCACTCCTTGGTCTTCATGGCTTAACTACAGAGTTCCAGAATGCACCACTGTAATTCATCCACAGGAAACCAATTCAGTTTACCTCTTCTATTCCTCATAAGAGCCTCATTCTTATGACTGAGGAGGACAGACCTCTATGTCAAGTTGATCTTTGGGCAAAGTATTCAAGTTAAAGTACTATGTGGTTATCTGTTGTGGTAATTTTGGTAAAGACGTTCTTTTTGTGTTGCTTGGGCAAAATGCCACAGACTGGATAATTAAAGAACAAGAATTTATGCCCTATAGTTCTAGAAGTGAAAATCTCAAAATTAAGGCAATAGAAGTTTCTTTGTCTGGTAAGGGTCTAAGCTCCGCTTCCAAGATGAGGTAGCATCTGGAAGGGAAGAATGTAGGGTTCTAACATGTCAAAAGGAATAAGAGTAAAGGGGATAAACTCCCACTATCAAATTCCTCTAGGGTTGGGTGCAGTTGTGGAGCAAGCTGGCGGGTGAGCCAGGCCGCCTACATTGTGGAGGTAGGTGGCAGGCAGCTAACCCGCCCAGCCAGCAGACCAAGGACAGACATCATAACTGAGCGACCCCACCTGACCCCTGCACCTAGCTCAGTGCCATCACTGGTTGGTCGCAGTCATGGAGCGAGGTGGCGGGCGAGTCAGGCAACTTGCATCCTGGAGATAGCAGGCGGGACCCAACCCACCTGCCTTGCAGAGCTGGGCAGTGGGTAGTCAACCCACCCAACCACCAGGCCAAAGACAGAAGCCATCACTGAACAACCCCAACCGACCACCACGCCAAGGTTTGTTGCCATCAAGGAGTTAGCCAGAGGCTTCTTTGTAGGCTGGTGCTGGCATTTTGAATTATTCCTGAGGGTTTGGCCATCATTATTGGAAGGACAGCTCCCTTCCTGAGACACCTACAGGAGGATAGAGGACCTTTGACGAGACCCAGGATCCAACAGGAGGTATTGAGAGACTCGGGACCAATCAGAGACACCAGGGAATATAACCCACCTGAAGGCCACCACCCCAAGAAGGCCAGCTTCCTAGTGGAGCACCGCATTATCAAGTTCCTCCAAGACTTCAAACTACTGAAGGCTAAGAGGTGAGTTATTGGAAATCTACAGAGACAATATTAGTCAATAGAGGAAATCTGCAATATCCCAGAGTTTCACTATTAGATGGGTAGATACCTGAACAATATGAGAAAACAAGGAAAGAAAATGTCCCAAGCAAACCTAGATGTTATAGCAATAAAATCCAATGACAGCATGGCAGAAGAAATGTCAGAAAGGGAGTTCAGAATGTACATAATCAAAACAATCAGAGAAGCAAATGAGGAGATGAAAGAGCAAATGCAGGCATTGAAGGATGACATGAAAGGGAAATGCAGGCATTGAATGATCACACCAATCAACAGTTAAAAGAGCAAATACAGGAAGCAAAAGATCATTTCAATAAAGAGTTAGAGACACTGAAAAAAAAAAAAAAACCAGGAATCCTTGAAATGAAGGAAACAGTAAACCAAATTGAAAACTCCACAGAAAGCATAACCAATAGGATAGAACACCTAGAAGACAGAACCTCAGATATTGAAGAAAAAATATTTAATCTAGAAAACAAAGTTGACCAAACAGAGAACACGGTAAGAAATCATGAACAGAATCTCCAAGAACTATGGGATATCATGAAAAGGCCAAATTTAAGAATTATTGGGATTGAGGAAGGCATAGAGAAATAAACCAAAGGAATGAACAATCTATTCAATAAAAATAATATCAGAAAATTTCCCAAATCTGAAGAATGAAATGGAAAACCAGGTACAAGAGGCATATAGGACTCCAAATACATAAAATTACAATAGACCCACACCATGGCACATTATAATGAAAATACCTAACATACAAAATAAAGACAGAATTTTAAAGGCCGTGAGAGAAAAGAATCAAATTACATTCAGGGGGAAACCAATACGGATATCAGCAGATTTTTCAATCCAGATCCTAAAAGCTAGAAGGACCTGGAACAACACTTTTCAAGCTCTGAAAGAAAACGGATGCCAACCAAGAATCTTATACCCAGCAAAACTTACCTTCAGATTTGACAATGAAATAAAATCCTTCCATGATAGACAAAAGCTAAAAGAATTTACAAAAAGAAAGCCAGTATTACAGAACATTCTCAGCAAAATATTCCATGAGGAAGAGATGAAAAACAAAGATGTAAATCAGCAAAGGGGGGAACTACCCTAAAGGAACAACCAAATAAAGGAGAAATCAAGTCATGACAAAAAAAAAAATGAGCCAAAAGATTGGGAATACAAATCATATCTCAATAATAACCCTGAATGTTAATAGCCTGAACTCATCAGTCAAAAGACATAGACTGGCAGATTGGATTAAAAAGAAAGATCCAACAATTTGCTGCCTGCAAGAGACTCACCTCATAGAAAGAGATACCCACAGACTAAAGGTGAAAGGATGGGGAAAAACATACCATGCACATGGACACAGCAAAATGTCAAAGTATCCATCCTCATATCAGATATTGTGGACTTCAAGCCAAAGTTAGTCAGAAGGGATAAAGAAGGACATTTCATACGGCTTAAGGGAAGCATAAATAAGCAAGACATAACAATCATAAATATCTACGCCCCAAACAGTGGCTCATCCATATACATCAAATGAATCCTTCTCAATGCCAAAAGTCAAATAGACCACAACACAATAATACTAAGTGATTTTAACACACCTCCCTCACCACTGGACAGATCCTCCACACAAAAATTGAACAAAGAAACCATAGATCTCAATAACACAATCAATAATTTAGACTTAATGGACATTTATAGAATATACCATCCAACAAAGAGCAAATACACTTTCTTCTCAGCAGCACTTGCATCCTTCTCTAAAATAGACCATATTTTATGCCACAAAGCTACTGTTAGCAAATACAAGAAGATAGAGATACTACGTTGTACTCTATCAGATCATAATGGATTGAAATTAGAAAAAATGACAGAATAAAAAATAGAAATTTCTCCAATACCTAGAGATTAAATAATATACTATTGTATGATGAATGGATAACAAAAGATATCAGGAAGGAAATTTTAAAAATCTTAGAGGTAAATGAGAAAAAAGAAACAACATGTCAGATTCTCTGGGACACTATGAAAGCAATTCTTAGAGAAAAATTTATTTCATGTAGTGCATTCAATAAAAGAAGAAAAAATCAACAAATAAATGACCTAACACTACGGCTCAAAGCCCTACAAAAAGAAGAACACAGCAACACCAAAAGTAGTAGAAGACAGGAAATAGTTAAAATCAGAACTGAAATCAACGAAATAGAAACAAAAGAAACAATAGAAAAAATTGACAAAACAAATAGTTGGTTCTTCGAAAAAATAAACAAAATTGATAAACCTTTAGCCACACTAACAAAGAGAAGACGAGAGAAAACCCAAATTACTAAAATTCGGAATGAACAAGGAAATATCACAACAGACACGATTGAAATACAAAACATAATTAGAAGCTATTTTGAAAATCTATACTCCAACAAAATAGAAAACCTCGAAGACATCAACAGGTTTCTAGAGACATATGAATTACCTACACTGAATGAGGAGGACTTATGCAATTTAAAGAGAACAATTTCAAGTAATGAAATAGAAGAAGTCATCAAAAGCCTACCAACAAAGAAAAGTTTGGGACCAGATGTGTTCTCAGCTGAGTTCTACAAATCCTTTAAAGAAGAGCTCATTCCAATACTTCTCAAAGTATTTCATGAAATAGAAGAGGAGGGAACCCTCCAAAACTCATTATATGAAGCCAATATCACCCTGATACCTAAACCAGACAGAGACACATCAAGGAAAGAAAATTTCAGACCAATATCCTTAATGAACATTGATGCAAAAATTCTCAACAAAATCTTAGCAAATCGCATACAAAAATATATTAGAAAGATAGTGCACCACAATCAAGTGGGTTTTATCCCAGGGATGCAAGGTTGGTTCAACTTTCAGAAATCACTAAATGTAATTCACCATATCAATAGACTTAAAGTTAAGAATCACATGATTATTTTGATAGATGCAGAAAAAGCATTTGATAAAATACAGCATCCCTTCATGCTCAAAGCCCTGGAAAAAATAGGGATAGTGGGAATATTCCTTAGCATTGTAAAGGCCATTTATGCTAAGCCCATGGCCAATATCATTCTAAATGGTGAAAAACTGAAAGCATTTCCCCTAAAAACTGGAACAAGGGAGGGATGACCTCTTTCACCACTTCTATTCAATATCGTCCTTGAAACTCTAGCCAGAGCAATTAGACAAACCAAAGAAATTAAAGGGATACAAATAGGAAAAGAAGAACTCAAACCATCCCTATTTGCTGATGACATGACTATATATTTAGAGGAAGCAGGTATTCCACCAGAAAACTTTTAGAACTTATAAGTGAATTCAGTAAAGTAGCAGGATATAAGATTAATGCTCATAAATCCAATGCATTTTTATACATAAGCAATGAATATTCAGAAAGAGAAGTTAGGAAAACTACCCCATTCACAATAGCTTCAAAATAAAATAAAATACTTGGGAATCAATCTCACAAAAGAGGTGAAAGACCTCTACAATGAGAACTACAGAACACTAAAGAAAGAAATTAAAGAAAACCTTAGAAGATGGAAAGATCTCCAATGTTCTTGGATAGGCAGAACTAATATTGTCAAAATGGTCATACTATCAAAAGTTCTATACAGATTCAATGCAATTCCAATTAAAATTCCAATGATGTACCTTACAGAAATAGAGCAAGCAATCATGAAATTCATCTGGAAGAATAAGAAACCCAGAATAGGTAAAGCAATCCTTAGCAGGAAGAGTGAAGCAGGAGGTATCACAATACCAGACCTTCAACTATACTACAAAGCAATAGTAACAAAAACGGCAGGGTATTGGCACCAAAATAGACTGGTACAGAATAGAGGACACGGACACAAACCCAAATAAATACAATTTTATCATACTAGACAAAGTTGCCAAAAATATGCACTAGAGAAAAGATAGCCTCTTCAACAAATGGTGCTGGGAAACCTGGAAATCCATATGCAACAGAATGAAATTAAACCCCTATCTCTCACCCTGCACAAAAATCAACTCACAATGAATCAAGGACCTCGGAATCAGACCAGAGACCCTGCATCTTATAGAAGAAAAAGTAGGTCCAAATCTTCACCTTGTTGGCTTAGGATCAGACTTCCTTAAGAGGACTCCCATAGCACAAGAAATAAAAACTGGGATAGATTTAATACTAGCTGGTATGATTAAAGTCATTCTAGCTTTCTAAATGTTAGTAGACTTGCGGAGTAAATCCTGAAGAGGATTTCACTTTTAACTTAATGGCAATTAATTCTTTCAGCTTTCATTGTCTTCATTTTACATTAATTTTTAAACAACTTTTACACAGTATACAAAATCTTAGTTTGTCACATTTAAGTTTTTTTGTTTCTGTTTTGTTTTATTTTACTCTTTCAGCACAGGGAAGACATTCTTCTGCTGTTATTCAAGCTTGTTTTTGATGAGAAGTCTGAAGATATCCTTACCTTTTTTCCCATTTTCATTGTTTCTTTTCTCTGTCTGCTTAAATTTATATTTTTCATTATTCCTAGATTTCAGAAAAATCATTAGCATTGTCTTTGTTTTAGTAATATGTGTGATTAGGCAAGAGAGTCACTGAATTTTTGATTTATAAATACTGATATCTATCAAAATTATTCCTTCAAATGTTTTCAAGACTCCTTTTAAAACTGCAACTGTATTTATGCTCATGTATGATAGTGTACCACAGGTAAGTAGAAAACTCTTCATTTTCTTTCAGTTTTTTTTTAATTTATTTTTATTGTAAACAAATGGGATACATGTTGTTTCTCTGTTTGTACATGGAGTAAAGGCATACCTTTTGTTTAATCATACATTTACATAGGGTAATGGTGTTTGATTCATTCTGTTATTTTTTCCCTTCCCCCCCCACCCCTCACAACCCTCTTATCCCTCTATACAGTCCCTCCTTCCTCCATTCTTGCCCCCTTTCCACCTCCATTATGTGTTATCATCCACTTATCAGGGAGATCATTCGTCCTTTGATTTTTTGAGATTGGCTTATCTCATTTAGCATGATATTCTCCAATTTCATCCATTTGCCTGCCTATGTCATAATTTTATTATTCTTTATGACTGAGTAATATTCCATGGTATATATATACCACAGTTTCTTTATCCATTCATCAATTGAAGGACATCTAGATTGGTTCCACAATCTGGCTATTGTGAATTGAGCAGCTATGAACATTGATGTGGCTGTATCTCTGTAGTATGGTGATTTTAAGTCCTTTGGGTATAGGCCAAGGAGTGGGATAGCTGGGTCAAATGGTGGTTCCATTCCAAACTTTCTAAGGAATCTCCACACTGCTTTCCAGAGTGGCTGCACTAATTTGCAACCCCACCAGCAATGTATGAGTATACCTTTTTCCCCACATCCTCTCCAAGACCTATTGTTGCTTGTATTCTTGATAATTGCCATTCATGTCTGTTGATTACTTGTAGATCTTCTGTGAAGTGTCTGTTCATTTCCTTAACCCATTTGTTGATTGGATTATTTCTATTCTTGGTGTAGAGTTTTTTGAGTTCAGTCTTTTTTAATCTGTGTACCTTGGCCTGAGTAATATCTAGTTCTAGTGTCTTTAAGTTCTCTGGTATTTTTCATTGCTTTTTCAGCGTCTTACATTGTCTTATGTTTATCCAGTGTTTTTTTTTTTTTTTTTTTTTTTTTTTTTTTTGTGGTGCTGGGATTGAACTCAGGGCATTGTGCTTGCAAGACAATCACTTTACCAACTGAGCTATCTCCCCAGCCTGAATTTTTCATTTTAGATATTTCATTCTTCATTCCTCTTTGTTCTTTTCTATATATTTCTATTAATTATATATATTAAGTATTTCCTTCCCTCTAGATCTTTATGTATATTGTATTTATGTTTTAAATTCTTATAAAAATTCCATTATTTCTGTTATATATGTTTTTATTAATCTCTTTCCCTCCTTGGTTATAATTCATTTTGATCATTTCTCTATGTTTAGTAATTTTGTATTGGATGCTTGACATTGCATGTTTACTATATAGTGTTTAAGGTAATCTCCTACCTGATTGAAGGGAATGCAACCATTTCCTAGCCTTATGTGAACACTGTGAATTATTTAATTTATAGGTGCTTGGGAGTTGTTTTTTTCTGGGATTTCTGGAAATGTGCAGACCTAGATCAACAAATAACCAAAGAGTCAATGGGATGTGTTGATTTCTCAAACTTTATCTTCTTAATAATTTTCTCCATGATGGCATTCTGCCCCCAAGATTTCAGCTGCTTCAACCTCCCACAACTTCTCATCTTAAGAGAGATTTCATAGTTCTGCTATGTCCTCTCTTTCTTGCACTGTGGTCAGAAAAAAATGCATACAATCAAGAAGCCCAGTGCAATTTTAAGACTCATTTGTGTCTTTCCACTTCATGTTTGAAACCCTGTGTTGCCTGTTGTACCAATGCCTAAAAACAGACATCTCATATATTTTATCCATTTTTCTTAGCAGACTGTGAGTTCTGCACCAGGAATATTCATGAACAGAAGCAGAATTTTAAGCATAATATTTTAATTACAAATGTTATCTACCCAACATTCTTACTTCATTATCAAGATACAAAAGTTTATATTAATTGTCTCATCCCCTTTGATGCTATGAGGCAGAATTCTGACCCAAACTGATAGCTGAATCTATAACGACAGACAGATTTAACCTATCTGATTCAGTAAAGACATATTTAATCCTCCTGGTTTCCAAACTTATTAATTCCTTTATATAAGTATCTACCAAGTTTATCTCACTCCTTCAATCATGCCCTTCCCAAATAAAACTTAATTGACAGTTCAAGTTCATTACTGAATTCATTATCACACAGCCTTGGTTTCTAAGTTTTTCAGCTGGGCATGTATCTCTGATTTCATACGATCCGTGAGAAAATTCTGAAATATGTCAAGTCCAAATACTATTTTAGATTCAATATCAAAGTTTATTAAAAGCAACAGTAGCAATGAGAAAGATAGTGCATGAATGAATTCTTTAAAAATTAGACAAATTTATCTGATAAGTCATGTCACAGGAATTAATAAATTATCTATAATAAAATATAATAAATCATTCAGATTCTAGTGATTGCCACAAAAAAACTTAATATCAAAGAAAAATAGCTAACAATATACCACAAAGACCTGAAAATAGATTTAAAAACATTCAAACAATTTTCTATTTATTTATGGCAGCAAAGAATCATAAAATGTTCTTTAATAAGAAAAATAGTATTTATTAAAGGATATCATTGGAAGGAAAATCTTCATATTGAACAGTCATTATACT
The DNA here is from genome assembly GCF_902686445.1 of Sciurus carolinensis. Classification (NCBI taxonomy): domain Eukaryota; kingdom Metazoa; phylum Chordata; class Mammalia; order Rodentia; family Sciuridae; genus Sciurus; species Sciurus carolinensis. Next base: position 23,021,027 of record NC_062216.1, read on the forward strand.
AGTAGCAGATAGTTCTTCAGCTAAAGCTGCCTTTAGCAGCTTTGGGGAAATCTTTTGAGTGTGAAGCATTGAATGTGTTTAAGCAAGTTTGCAGCAAACAGAAGGCTTTCTGAGCACCTCAGAAGGAACTTGTTCCCAGTGTTAGCAACTTAGCTAGCTTGCCATGCATAATTTATTGGAGAAAAAAAGACTGTGGGAATATGAAGACTACTGTGTTTTTCTTTAGCTGAATATGTATTTTTTTAAATGAGAAGGGTTTGAAACCATTTGAATTTTAAAGACTGTCTTCATTAGCAAACATTTATGACAATTGTTGAAATATTTTGTCTTCACTTGTATGTTTCCATAAGGAATCACATTCTGGCAATAATTTCACTAAACATCTAAGATAACTTTGTCAGTTTTGCATTGAATTAAAATCAAAGTTGATTTTTAACAGCTAAAATATGTACTCAAGCATAGAGTCTGTGATAACGTTAAGAAAAGAAACTCAAATATGAATTACAGCATTCAAAGTAAAGTGAGAAAAAGAGAAGGTCAACACCATAAGATGAAAATCTTTCCAGCACAAACATTTATGAACATATCTTATGTCTACATTAGTAATATATCAGCACTTACACTATAAAGTGTTGGAGATGTGATTAGCTTTCAGTGAAGTTAATATCCTGAGACATAAGAATAAGAATTATGATATAAAAATAATAATAAGGAAATAAAAATTGGCAACTTATGCACAAGACACCTTAAATCCTGGGACTAAGTATACGTTAGTTTACAAAATGAATGATTGAATTCAATTTAATGAAGTTAAAACAAAGCTAGCGATTGCTGAAACCCATTAGTGATTTGTTTTTAAGTAGAAAAATAACTGATTGTGTTTCATGGTAGCACCTGAAAAGGCATTCAGAGAAGCATATATATAAAAATCAGTAAAGTCAGGCTGGTAGGACATAACTGATGCATAAGCCAGGTACTTCAAAGAGTTTCATTTGCAGAATCAGAGCAAAGTAAACAAATCAAGTAGCAGCTTGTTCTAAACAGAAATAAAAGCAATGTTGGATTTTTTTTTCTTTCAGTAGAAATTTTAAAATTTTATCTAGTTACAACAAACCTTAAACATGTACAAAATGTTGAATTTCACATTGCTTCATTTCAAGTAAATTTACAGTTGCTGAGTTCAGTGCAGAATGTAATAGGTTGGAACCACAAATAATTTATAATTACACCATTCCCTTGAATCCATGAAAGTAACCTTTATTTGTTATCAGTTGAAATTATTCACATAAGCTCTGTTTTTCATTAAAACAAAAACTGAGGCAAAGTTATTGATCACGTTGTTGCATACATATTTTAATAATTATGATAATAAATGTCATTAGTTCTTTTATCCCAGAAACAAATACATTAAATTTAGTGAAAAATAATCAATTTATTTATACTCAAAGATAGTCTAAACAAACAGTTTAAACATATAAACCACTATGGTGTAAAATCAACTTGAATAGACATTCACTAATCTATATATTTGGGGAAATTTGGGGAAAAGGATTTGTTCGAATTTTTTCACCATTTCTGAGGTGTTTCCATCTGTTCTTTATTTAAACTTTTCACCATCACACAACTTATTTCTTTAAATTGAAATAATAAAAGTTTAACAGGAAGGATTGGATTCCTGACTCCCTGTGGCCCATGCTGTCATATTTTATGCAGTCTCCACTCAAAACAATTCTTCCCTTTCTTTCAACCAGTCAAACCAACCAGATCAAATAACAGGTAATTCCATCTTCCTGACATTTCTTTTATTATTAAGACTTATCATTTCTCCTCTTTGTACAAATTCTTCTAAGACTTTCATTTTCCTTTGATAATTCCTGAAATAGCTTGAAAGTTTCTTTTTTATAACAGTGGTTTTGTTCTGAATGCACCCCAGTCTATCTTCTGTTAAATAGCATAAAGAATTGTTGCATTCCTAAATTCAGTACATTAGGGTTCACCAGAAAAACAGAACAAATAGATGATTGTATCCCAGGAGATCTAATGCATAGCATCAGTCTCAGTCTGAAGAAATGAGAACCAGGAAAGCTGATAATGTAAGTTCCGATCTGAAACCCAACAAGGTGAAGAAGAGTGAATGTACTGTCGAACTTTGAGTTCAAGAAGAACAATGTTCCAGTTTCAATAATCATTCAGGACTTCATTTGATTAGATGAGACACCTCCAATTAGGGAAAGCAATCTGCTTTACTCAGCCTATCAATTCAAATATTAATCTCATCCAGAAACATCTTCACCAACATACGCAAACCATGTTTGATCAAATGCCTGGGCACTCCATGGTCCAGTCAAATTGACACATAAAATTAACAATCAAATTTACATGACCTTAAACTTTTATAATAGAATTCAAAAATTTTTAGACAAGTTTTAATATCTGAAGTTATTAATTCATACCATTCATATACCTTTGATATATATTTGCAAAAATGTAGTAATTTTATACTTGAAAACTGTTTGAATCAACTTTAACTTATACAGAAGGAATTGAAATTGGGATTAAACATTATACCCAATGGAGTTATATTTAGTTGTAAAACAAAAATGTAAGAAATAATCTGAGAAAGCTATGTTGGAACTTACACAATGTGATTTTTTTTTTTTTTTTTTTTTTTTTTTTTTTTTTTTTTTTTTTTTTTGCGGTGCTGGGGATCAATCCGAGGGCCTTGTGCTTGCAAGGCAACATAATGTGATTTTTGAGATAATAAAATTTAAATAAAATCAAAGTACAAAGTATATGTATGTACATGTGTGTGTATCTGTGATTATACATACACACACACACACACACACACAGAGAGTACACATGTGTGTAATGTATGCGTACACTAAAATGATGCATGTATCAACTTAGTTAAGTTGGAACTAGATTTCCGAAGATTCTCTTTCACGTGTTTCAAGATTAGAGTCTGTCATGTGTCCAACTTGGAAGATCACACTGAAATAACAGGCATGTTAAGGTTCTGAAGGTCACTTCAGGACTCTAGGTATGGTGGTCGTTTGTCAACATTGCTGTTGATCTGTTCAGTTACTAGGCTGGTATGAGGTAATGCTTGGTCCTAAGCTCCTCCAGCTCCTGCTTAGTAATATCATTCAACTGTTCAGATATGTGCCACTCTGTGGCAAAGGAGCCCATCACTTCTCAAGATCACTCATGGCATCGAGACTGGAGGGAGTGAAAGAAAAACACAGCTCCAGTTTGGGTGCCCCTTGGGTCTTTGTTGATTTCAGTTTGTTCTTTCAGTTTCCTCTTCTTGGTATTCTTTTACACATCCACTTTCCTTCTTGAATACCAGTGTAACTTGCTATGACCTAAGACTGAACACAAGACACACGGAAAATGCCCACCAGCTCCCGTGATTGCGTGAGGTCTGATGACTATAATAAATTCTTTCTTCCATACTGTTCATACTCGTTCTGCTTCTCTGACCAAATCCTTCTTGACAGCAAGTTGATACTAGGATGTTAAACACTAGGATAACGAAAACTAAAATAGGTGATCAGGCTTTGAGGCTGAGTAGTAGTGTGGAGAGGAATGAGCTAGGAAGGAATCGAAAGACTTTTAGTAAAAGCTAAAGGACCTTATAAAACATGTTAGTAGAAACCTTAAACAACTTGACAGAGATGCTAGCAAGTCTTAAAGGAAAAGAATGAAAATGTTATTAGGCACCAGAAGAAAGAAGAAACTTAATAGATGGTGACAGAGAGTTAAAAAAAAAAAGAAAAGAAAAGAAAAAAATGTTTCCCATAGTACTGTGGAAAACAGAAAAAATACTAATGGACTTGATTAAGTCTAGCAAATTTTCAGATCATATGTTAAGGGTGCTGTCTCATTATATTGTTTGGTTTTGTTTGATTCTGTTTTGTTTTAGCTTTCCACATTGAAATGAGAAAAGAGAGATATATGTGAAAGAATGACTAGTTTTTTTTATTGCAATTCAGAGGAAACATAAAAGATCTGTACAGTTTTTTCAGCCAACAAAATGTTCATGATTTATAATGACTTTCAAGCAAAGATCAGATTCAGGATTGAACTTCAAGATTCTCATTATGACCTCGAAAATGTCATTTTATCTGCCATTTCACTGATAAAGGTTTTTTCAGAGTCTTAAAGAAATGTTCCCAGATTCATTTGACTCCATTAACTATGAGAGTTTTCTGGGAGTTCTTTCTCAGCACATGAAGCCCAAAAAAGAGAATGCCTTTTCTCAAAGACATTTCCAGGGTCTTTTTGGCTATTCTTATGGATAATAAATATTCATATGTTTTAATCCCATAATATTTTAAAGGAATCATATTTTACTGAAAGGAACAGAAAGACTGAAAATGAAAAACATTCCCATATTTTTTTAAACTGCTAGATTGTTGGCTGAGAAAATAACCCACTTGCAAATACTAGCCATTCATTCTAGAAAAGAAAGGATGATTAGGAGAAAACAATCAAAAGTCCAGTAAGCACAGCCAGAGTCCTGGGAAAACAGCTCTTAGTAAGAAAGGCAAAATCCTAATCAGGGAATGGAGGACTTGTCCCCCACAGAATTTCAGAACTGCTATGGACAAATAACTATTGTTTGCCTCCTATTTCCTCAATTTTTTAGTAAGTATATCCTCATTCTCCCATTGTATATTGGGCATGGTCAGATAAGTCTTTTTGGCTTGCCAGTCTTTAAATAAAAAAGAAGAGAGTTCAAACAGAGAATTCATCTGAAGATCCTTATACAAGCCTAGACCTGATTGAAATGATAATATCCTGGACCACAAGCCTGAGTCTGATTCAGTTAAAACTCGTGTGCTATTGAGAGGAAGAAAATCTACTTTGCATATGGTAAGATGTGAACTACTTTGGTTAGAGGGTAGTTTCCTACTCATGTTGACTCTTATGTCTAGTGGGTAAAGTTTATTTTCCAGGGATATATGTAACAATATTATTCATCCAGGACCCTCTTCTGGAAACTTGCCATTCTGTCATCCAAGAAGTATAATTGCCCTCATCTTAGGGTCTGGGAAGGATTGTGATTCACTGGTGTCCAATAAAATGTGATAGAAGTAATGCTATGTGGCTTTTGAGGGTAGGTCATAAAAAGTGATGCAGGTTTGTTGTGTAGTGATAGAACATTCAACTTCAGATGACTGCCTTGTAGGCAGTTTGGGCTAACAGTCCCAGGTAAAATTCTAGTCAAGAAGCAAAGTCATTCGCAAAATGCCTGACTAAGGAGTCTCCAGAGTTTAACAGGACCAATCATTGAGTATCTCCAGTATTAAAGGCTTCCCAGTACAGGATCCAGAAATCATGGAACCTTTCCATGATCCCTGTCTGGATTCTTGAACTCTTGAATTCCAGGGTCAATAGATAAAATAAAATAGATTTTTGAGCTACTGTGATTTGGATGTTTGCTTCACTCAGCAAAAATAGAATCCAAAACAATATGATAACTTTCCATAAGATAAAAAGGCAGTCACCACAAAAGAGAATATCAAATAGCTATAAATGAAACAAACTATACTTCAAATAAATAGACAGAAAGGTGAAGAAAGAACTAGTCCACATAACTTACTTTTTCCAAAGGCAAAACAAAACTGAAAAAAGAAATATTGACCTCTGGTTAATAGGCATCTTTATCACAGTGGACACATTTGTTCTGAATGTTTCTGCAGAATTAATCAAATGAGGAACCATGTTACAATTATGGAAACCAGATTTCTTGGAGAAGAAAGTTACTCTTATAGATTCTGGAGATTAGTACTCTATCTGAAGTATGATTGGCAAAGATTTTCTCCCACTCAGTAGGCTCTTTCTTCACATTGCTGATAGTTTCCTTTGCTGAGAGAAAGCTTTTTAGTTTGAATCTATCCCAGTTATTAATTCTTGCTTTTATTTCTTGTGCTATGGGAGTCCTGTTGAGGAAGTCTGGTCCCAAGCCGACATGTTGAAGCTCTGGACCTACTTTTTCTTCTATAAGATGCAAGGTCTCTGGTCTGATTCCGAGATCCTTAATCCATTTTGAGTTTAGTTTCGTGCATGGTGAGAGATATGGGTTTAGTTTCATTCTGTTGCATATGGATTTCCAATTCTCCCAGCACCATTTGTTGAAGAGACTATCTTTTCTCCATTGCATATTTTTGGACCCTTTGTCTAGTATGAGAAAATTGTATTTATTTGGGTTTGTATCGGTGTCCTCTATTCTGTACCATTGATCTACCTGTCTATTTTGGTACCAATACCATGCCGTTTTTGTTACTATTGCTTTGTAGTAGAGTTGAAGATCTGGTATTGCGATACCCCCTGCTTCACTCTTTCTGCCAAGGATTGCTTTAGCTATTCTGGGTTTTTTATTCTTCCAGATGAATTTCATAATTGCTTGCTCTATTTCTGTAAGGTACATCATTGGGATTTTAATTGGAATTGCATTGAATCTGTATAGAACTTTTGGTAGTATGGCCATTTTGACAATATTAATTCTTCCTATCCAAGAACATGGGAGATCTTTCCATCTTCTAAGGTTTTCTTTAATTTCTTTCTTTAGTGTTCTGTAGTTCTCATTGTAGAGGTCTTTCACCTCTTTTGTGAGATTGATTCCCAAGTATTTTATTTTTTTCAAAGCTATTGTGAATGGGGTAGTTTTCCTAATTTCTCTTTCTGAAGTTTCATTGCTTATGTATAAATTTGCCTTAGATTTATGTGCATTGACCTTATATCCCGCTACTTTACTGAATTCACTAATGAGATCTAAAAGTTTTCTGGTGGAATTTCCTGGTTCCTCTAAGTATACAATCATATCATCAGCAAATAGGGATAGTTTGAGTTCTTCTTTTCCTATTCGTATCCCTTTCATTTCTTTCGTCTGCACCAAGAATGCAAATAATCCAATCGACAAATGGGCTAAGGAAATGAATAGACACTTCACAGAAGAAGATCTACAAGCAATCAACAAACATATGGAAAAATGTTCAACATCTCTAGTAATAAGAGAAATGCAAATCAAAACCACCCTAAGATTCCATCTCACCCCAATTAGAATGGTGATTATCAAGAATACAAGCAACAACAGGTGTTGGCGAGGATGTGGGGAAAAAGGTACACTCATACATTGCTGGTGGGGCTGCAAATTAGTGCAGCCACTCTGGAAAGCAGTGTGGAGACTCCTTAGAAAACTTGGAATGGAACCACCATTTGACCCAGCTATCCCACTACTTGGCCTATACCCAAAGGACTTAAAATCAGCATATTACAGAGATACAGCCACATCAATGTTCATAGCTGCTCAGTTCACAATAGCCAGATTGTGGAACCAACCTAGATGTCCTTCAATTGATGAATGGTAAAGAAAATGTGGTATATATATATATACAATGGAATATTACTCAGCCATAAAGAACGATAAAATTATGGCATTTGCAGGCAAATGGATGAAACAGGAGAATATCATGCTAAGTGAGATAAGCCAATCTCAAAAAACCAAAGGAAGAATGATCTCGCTAATAAGTGGATGATGACATATAATGGGGGGTGGGAGGGGTTAGTATTAGGGTTAGAGTTAGGGTCAGGGAGGGGGGCAAGAATGGAGGAAGGAAGGACTGTATAGAGGGAAAAGAGGGGTGGAAGGGGTGGGGGGGAAGGGGAAAAAATAACAGAATGAATCAAACAACATTACCCTATGTAAATTTATGATTTCACAAATGGTATGCCTTTACGCCATGTACAAACAGAGAAACAACATGTATCCCATTTGTTTACAATAATAAAAAAAAAAAAGAAAGTTACTCTTAGAGAAACAATTTTCAAGGATGGAAAATTTGGAACTAGAATTAACCATTAAGTCATAAATGACATTAGTGGGACAGCTGGCAAAATTTCAACATGGACTGTGGGTTACATAATAATGTTCCTTAATATTAAATCACTAGTTCAGAAAGAATATTTTCTTTGCTTTCAGAAATAAAAGAAAATATGTAGAGCTAAAAGTGCATGTTTGCATCTATTCTGCAACTATTAATTTATGTACTCTCAAATGATAAGTGTGCATGTACATATGTGTGTATATAGAAAAATAGAGAACAGGAGAGAGGAGGAGAGAAAAAGAACACAGAAAGGAAATGAGAGAGTGAGCAAATGCTAAAGTAAAATGACAATATGTTAACAAATGATGAGTACAAGCAAATGTTATGTGGAAATTATTTGTACTCCACTATCGGTATGATTTTTCTCTAAGTTTAAAGCTACATTGAAATAAAATTTTCCCCCACTAAAAATATGTCAATGACAATTTAAATTTTCAATTCTTTTAGGCTAAACACATTGAAAGCTTAAAAGAATAAATTCTGCCTATATAACTTAATTATTACAGGAACATAACCTTCCTCTGCTTGTCTAATCTATGATAATCATAAGCTTATGTGTCAGCATACAATATAAGCAAGTTACCAAAATAAGATTTGTGGTTACTCATATACTGCAAGAGTGTAAAATTCTAATTTACAATGTATAAGTCATTATAAAGATTTATTTTTTGTTTCCAAAATAGTCTTTCTCTAAAATTTAAGTGACAATAAATTTTATGTACTCAACAATTTTGAAATGTAAATACATATGAAATGTAATGCTAAGCTGACAATAAAGTGTAGATATTGCATCATTTGACAATAGAAGATTTTGAGAATTATAGAATATAAATGTAATGATATACTTCTAAATAAAACAAATATATTAATCACCTTATTGAAAATGAGTGTTGAAATTATTTATAATAGATAAAATAGCAACAGAAACATAAAATGCAAAATAAAATAAAAATTGTTTTATTAAATTCATATTATTTATATGCCATTAGTTGGACAGCATATTTAATGTTTTATTTAATAATGATGACTTTCCTTAGAAATTTTAAATAATTATAAAAATCCCCTGGATGTTATCAAAATAACATTCAAAACTTCAAACCACTCTAATAACAAAAAAGTTCTGTTTCTTATTTCTCCATAATTGGTAAAGTTCATTTTGAAATTTTCCTTCATTGATATTCAAACGTACCCCACAGGAAGAAACACATTAGCCAAATCTTGAAGAATGGGTAAGTGCTTGTGAACTGAAAAAGAGAGACAAATGTCATTTTAGGGGTTAGTCCTACAGGACTTAGCATATTTATTGAAGAGCTCAATGTTGCACAAAACTTAAAGCAGGAGGAAGGAAGGGAGAGGTTTGGATTATGATTAAAGACAAGGCAGGTCTCATGGGCTAGTGTTAGACTGTAAATGACCTCTTAAAAAAAAAACATAAATACGGCATTTACATTGTATCCTACCAACAAAAGAATACATTGACTGTTTTAAAGAAATTGAATTTTTTGGTAGAAAAATTTGGAAAGAAAACTCTAGCAGGAAAATGAAAATGGAGCAGTTTAGCCAAAAACATAAATTTAGTCATGAGACCAAGTAGGGAATTATTTTCATAGATCAAGCAAATGTCAAAAGCTATAGACTACATGACACTAATAGAAAGGTAGAATATTTAGCTTTTTGTAATTTATTAGATGTTGTATACATTGTTTTAGTCAGTTTTTCTGGTTGCTGTGACTAAGAGATGGGGCCAGGACAATTTTAAAGGAGGAAAAATTCATTTGAGGGTTCAAAGTTTCAGAGGTTTCAGTCCATAGAAGGCTGACTCCATTCCCTGGGACTTGAGGTGAAGCAGAACAACATGGTGGAAGAGTGTGGCAGAGCAAAGCAGCTTGCATCATCAGGAAACAGAGAGAGAGAGACAGTCTCCACTCTCCAGATATAAAATATATACCCGAAAGCCACGGCCCAATTCCAATCTCTTCTGGTCACACGCACCACTTCAGTTACCACTGTGTTAACCCCTATCAGGGGATTAATTCATTGATTGGGTTAAGAATCTTACAACCCAATAATTTCTCCTCTGAACCTTCTTGCATTGTCTCATACATGAGCTTTTGAGGGACACCTCACATCCAAACCATAACATACATAACACTGGTTTCTGGGCTTGGCAACTGGGTAAATAGCAGAGCAAATATGTCTTAATGTGCAATATAGTATGAAATTTTTAATGGTTCTCAAATATAGTCAATAATTCGAAATACAACCCATCTTCATACTTCCTCAGGTAGAAAACAAGGTATGAAAATTGTAATAGCTCAATGAACTACATAGTCCATGTGGACAAAGCTAACCAAACTTTTAGTTTCTGAACTAGTTTTGAGAGCTGTGGACAAGTGATCCTAGGGAAAATGCTACACAAAGTCTTACACCGTCAATGGGGCTGCTCTGTGCAGACCTCTATAGCAAGTTGTCTCCAGAATTGGAGAACAATGTTGCGCTCAGAAAATAGCAAAAGCGAACTTCTGAATAGAGAGTACTTCAAACAGAATTTATGCACAGAATTCATGTACAAGAAAGTACTTTTGCAATGTCCTCAGGCAATTAAAATTAAACTTTGCAACGTAATTTTGGATAAAAATATATGAAGGTTTTATTTGACACAGCTTCATAGGAAAATAAAAAGCCTAAATAATATATCTTGATCATTTTTTAGTTTACAAATAAAAATTGAACATGTGTACCATGTACAATGTATATTATTTGTATCATGGACAATATGCACACATTGTGTGGTGGCTAAATTAGGCATGTGGTGATTTCTTATTGTGGTTTACATTTGTGTTTCTCTGATGATTAGTTTTGTTGAGCATCTTTTTATGCCCCATCGCGCATAGGTATGTCTTTGAGAATTACTTTCACAAGGTCTTTGCCCATTTTACTCAGTTGAGTTGTTTTCTCACTATTGAGTTGAGTTCTTTATACATTTTGGATATTAAGCCCTTATCAGATGTATGGTTTGCAAATATTCTCTTCCATTCAGGAGCGTGTCCCTACCCTCTGCAATCACTTCTTTGGCTGTGCAGAAGCATTTTAGTTTGATGTCATTCCACTTGTCTTTTATTTGCTTTCATTGCTGTGCTTTTGGATTTGTATCTAAAAAGAAAATCATTGCCCAGAAATTATTTGTAAAGTATGGAAAGTAGTAAAAATTCATCTATGATTATTTTTTTCCTTTCGAGCATGTATTGGCAAAATAGTCAATGAAATAAAGAAAAAATAAGTTTAGACTAAAATTAAAAGTAAACACATCATTAATTGCCTATTACAACTAACTCGTTACTTCTAAATATTACATCACTTGTACCAGATTCACAAAATATAAATATTACAAGGCTTGATACAAGTTCTCATAGGGATCATTTCTTTTAGGAAAATCTCTGAGTTGTGTGTGTACAGAGTGTGTATGTATGTGTGTGTTTTATTAGCATCTAAAAACTAATCCTGGGACCCTGGATTAAACAGCAAGTAGACTCCCATGAAATTCTCTTCTGCTTATTTAAATATTATCTCAGATGTATTCTATTTTATCCTTTGATAATCCACAAGTAACCCAAAGTTGGTGTTAAGAGTATAACAAAGGTAAAATGTTTTACCGAAGGAAATTTTCCTTTCATTATCTTTGCTTATGAAATGACTTTAGTCTGTTTTTCTGCTTTCATATTTACGTATCTTTCTAGCTTTATACTTTTCTACTTTTATAATTTATACTTTATACTTTTATAATTATGACAAAATGAATCCTAATGTTAAGAATAACAAAAAAAGTTAAAACTAAATGTTTCTGGAGACTACAATTATGATTCTTAAAAATCTATAAAATAAAATCACAATTCTTGGTAGATTATTCAATGAGCTAAAAGCATAGTTGAAACAAATTTAATTTCTTTGAACACAAATAAACTTTTATTAAAAGATAATAAGTAAATAATATTCAAACTGTTAAATGTAAGCCCTATAGCACTGCCTATAATATCTTGTCTATTATTAACAATACTGTATTATAAACTTAAAATTTCACTAAGAGGTGAAATTTTTTTTCAGTGTTCTCAGGTTATATCTCATGTTCAGTTAAGACACACACATACACACCCACACACATCAAAATAAAAATTTAAAAACCCTTCATATTGGTTATCTTAAAAAAAATCCTAAGTAAATAATAAAAAGATAATAACCCAATAATAGATATAAAAATAAAGATTTAACTATGACATATATAAAAATAGTTTGTAGCATACTGATTTTTGAATACCAGAAACCTGAGAGAAAAAAATTCAAAGATTAAAGTTAATATTTGATAATTTTAGTAAAAGTTTCAATGTAGGAAAAGTTACCAAGAATTGGAAAAAAATTACATAAAATGATATGGCTTATATATGTAATGCAATGTTTTATAGTAACTTAATTTCACTGCTAAAACTGATTTTAGCAACCAATCTGAAATTTGGAATCAATTCAGACAAAAAAGTTCTCTCTTTCAAAAATACTGTAATTATAGTCATTGGAAATCAGATTTAACCTCATTGTTTAAAACAACGTAAAAATCACTACTTGCAGAATAGCATCAAAGTGAAACACATTTATACAAATAAAACACATTTGTAATAACACAATTATATTCAATTTAATTAGACCATATACATTCAGATAATCAACCATTATTCATGACATGACGAACAACTTATCATCTTATAATTTTGAGTTAAAAATAACCACACTAATTCCAAAAAAATTACATTTGAAGTAAAAGGAAATGAACTTTTTAAAAAATTTTTCTTTTTTTTTATGTGCATGACAGTAGAGTATATTTTGACATATTATGCATACATGGAATATAACTTCCTATTCTGTGGTTGTACATGATGTGGAGTTACATTGGTCATTGTATTCATATATGAATATAGAAAATTTATGTCAAATTCATTCTACATATTTTCCCACTTCCATTCCCCTCTTCCCTTCATTCCCCTTTGTCTATTCCAATGGAGTTCTATTCTCCTCCCAACTTGTGTATTAGTATCACATATCAGAGAAAATATTCAGCCTTTGTTTTCTGGGATTGGATTATTTCACTTAGCATGATAGTCTCCAAGTTCCATCCATTTACCAGCAAATGTCATAATCTCATTCTTCTTTAATGCTGAGTAATATTCCACTGTGTATATGTACCACATTTTCTTTATCCATTCATGTGTTGAAGGGTACCTGTGTGGGTTCCATAGCTTAGTTATATTATGAATTGAGCTGCTATGAACATTGATGTGACTGTGTCACTGTAGTATGCCAATTTTATTTTATGTCCTTTGGGTATATGCCAAGAAGTGGGATAACTGGGTCAAATGGTGATTCCATTCCAAGTTTTCTGAGGAATCTCCATACTGTTTTCCATAGTGGTTGCACCAATCTGCGATCCTACCAGCGATATATGAGTGTACCTTTTTCCCCACATCCTTGCCAACATTTATTGTTACTTATATTCTTGATAATTGCCATTCAGAATGGAGTGAGATGAAATATTAGAGTTTTAATTTGAATTTCTCTAATTGCTAGAGATGTTGAAGAGTTTTGCATAAGTTTGTTGAAAATTTGCATTTCTTCTTCTGTGAAGTGACTATTCAGTTCCTTTGCCCATTTATTGATTGGGTTATTTGTGGGTGTTTTTTTGTTTTGTTTTGTTTTGTTGTTTTGGTGTTTTTTGAGTTCTTTGTATATCCTAGATATTCATGCTCTATCTGAGGTGCAGATGGTAAAGATTTTCTCCCATTCTGTAGGTTTTGTCTTCAAGTTCTAATTGTTTCCTTTGCTGTGAAGAAGCTTTTTAGTCTTATATCATTCCATTTGTTGATTCTTGATTTAACTGCTGAAGCTTTAGGAATCTTATTGAGGAAGTCGGTTCCTAGCCAACATGATGGAGAGTTGGGCCTACTTTTTCTTCTATTAGATGCAGTGTCTCTGCTGTAATGCTTAGGTCCTTGATCCACTTTGAGTTGAGTTTTATACAGGCAGAGAGATAGGAGTTCAGTTTCAATCAACTACATATGGATTTCCAATTTTCCCAGTACCATTTGTTGAATGGGCTATCTTTTCTCTAATGTATGTTTCTGATGCCTTTCTCTAGTATGCAATAATTGTATTTATCTCTGTGTCTTCTATTCTGTACCATTGGTCTTTTTGTCTGTTTTGATACCAATACCATGCTACTTTTCTTAGTATAGCTCTATAGTTCAATTGATGGTCTGGGATTGTGATGCCTCCTGCTTCACTTTTCTTACTAAGGATTGCTTTGACTATTCTGGGTTTCTTATTTTTCCAAATAAATTTCATGACTGCTTTTTCTAATTCTATGAAGAATATCATTGGAATTTTATAGGAATTACATTCAGTCTGTATAGCACCTTCAGTATGGCCATTTTGACAATATTAAATCTGATTATCCAAGAACATGGGAGATCTTTCAATCTTCTAAATTCTTCTTCAATATTTTTCTTTAGTGTTTTGTAACTATATTTTTTGAGGCTACTGTAAATGGGATACTTTTTCCTAATTTCTCTTTCAGTTGATTCATCACTGATATATGGGAATGCAATTGATTTATGGATGTTAATTTTATATTCTGTTACATTTGTTACATTGATGAATTCATTTGTGAGTTCCAGAAGCTTTCTGGTGGAGTTTTTGTTTGTTTGTCTTGTTTGGTTTTGTTCTTCTAAATATAGAATTGTTGTCAGCCAATAAGGAGAGTTTGAGTTATTTTTTCCTATTCATATCACTTCAATTTATTTCTTTTGCCTATTTGCTTTGGCTAGAGTTTCAGGATTGTGTTGAATATAAGTGGTGAAAGAAGGCGGCCTGGCCCAACCTCTTGGAGGAGAGGAGAGCACCCACCCTGCAGTCTCTGTGGGTCCCCAGACCAGCTTCTATCTTGGGACACTGCAGCCACTGCCATAGCCCCCGCACACACATGGTAGCCTCCACCTTAGGACAATAGACCAGACCTTAAGGCAACTGCCCCCCATAAGAACATCCAGCACAGAACGCGTATTCCAACAGGCCACCCAAGCCACCTCATGGCCTGCTCTTGCAGGCCCATCTCTGACAGTGGTCACCTCCATCAAGAGTGTTGAGTTCAATGAATTTTAAGAGCCAAATAAAATACATATCATTCTCATTTAAATCTATTCTGTAAATAAACATCTCATGAAATTTTTTAAAAAGATTTCTGTTCACCTCCCCTAGTGTTTTTTAAATAAATATTAGGCAACATGTTAAATACATTTATAGATTAACTAGCTTTCTCTGTTTAACACATATAATGATGAGAAACTCCTCAAGTTATTTGCTTTCACATTTTAAACGCATCCTGCATTTAAACTACAATGCCTTTCCTTTATATTCTTAAATTACTTCTATAGTATTTATGCTCTGGTTTGATAGATGTTTGCCTATCATAGTAAGGAAATATCTTTTTCTCTTAATTTTTACTGTTACTTTTGCTTCAAATTACATTTCAAACAATACATAAAGCATACAATGGCATGATTTTTCGTAAATTGACAGAGTTATGTAACCATCCACAGAATCCAGTCTGAACATTTCCATCACTATGATGAGGTCCTACGTGCCCCTTGTAGTTGGTAGCCTTTCCACTTGTCTCCTAACCCACCTTCCCGCTCTCTGCAACCCTACCTCAACACTAAAATTCATCTTCTTCTCTGTATACATGAAATCATACAATACAGAATTCTTTGAATTGGACTTCTTTCATCTCATCCTTTTGAAGATCATCTGTGTTCTACCATGTCCCAGTTGTTTATTCCATTTTATTGCTGAATAGTGTTCAACTCAATGGAGAATCCAGTTACTTGTTGTGTTGTTGTTGCTTTTCTATGTCCCAGTTGATGGACATTTTAATTGTTTTCACTTTTTGATTACTGTGAATTATCTTTCTACAAAAACTCAGATGTAAGTCTTTGCATTGATAGATATTTTCATTCTTTGGGAGGTAGAGACTTACTCATAGAAATGTTGGACTAACATTACAAATAAACAAAGGTTTCACATTTTTTAAAAACTACTAAGCTGTTTTCCAAGTGGCAGTACAAGTTGACATTTCCATAAGTAATCGGCAAGGTTTTCATTTTCCCACATCCTTGTCTTGTTATTGTTCTTTTCATTACTATTAGTATAGCCACCTCAGTGGTTGTGAAATGGTACTTCAGTGTGTTTTTACTTTTCACTTTTCTCAGAAACAATGAGTATCTTCTCATGTTATAAGTCACTTCTACATCTTTTTTCATTGAAATGGCTAGTTAAATATTTTACTTTTTTAAAAAAAATGAGTGTGTTGTTATGATTGAGTTCTCAGAGTTCTTTATATGTTCTGTATAGACTTTTTATTAGATATCTAATTTTCAAATATTTTCTATGCAAATCTTCTTAAAGCATTATTTGAAGATCAAATGCTTTCCAATTTTGATGTTTAATTCATTAAGATTTGGGTTTTTTTTTTTTAGATTTGGGATTGTTTGTTTTCTTTTGTTGTGGTAAGTGTAAATGGTATGAAATAGAGTCAAAATTAATCTTTATGAATGTGGATGTCCAACTGTCTCTACACTGTTTAATGAAAGGACTATCCTTTTCTATTGAATTATTTTGGTTCATGTTGGAAATAAATTGAACATGAACATAAAATTTTTATAAACAATTCTGTTTCATAGATCCAAATATTTATGCTTATGTTGGTATCACGCTGTCTCGATTACTGTGACTTCATGATAAAAGAAGAAAGTGTAAGTCCTCCCGTTCTTAACTTTAATTGTTGTAGCTATTCTGGGTCCTTTGCATTTCCATAAATGTTCTGTGCCCATTTCTACAAAATGGAGTTTTTAAGAGATAGCCATTCTTAACAATACTAAATATCTTCAAATACATGAATGTGAATACCTCTTGATTCATTTATATTTTTTCTTAATTTTTTTCAGCAATGTCCGTAATCTTCAGTGTACAGTCTGGCACTTTTTGTTGAATTTATGCCAATGCATTTCACTCTTGATGCTAACATGAACTTCATGCTGATTTTCGACGTTGTTCTTATATCCTGGGAGCTTGCTGAATTTTTTTGATAGCTCTGTAAGTGGTGGTGTGGATTTTCCAGATCTTTCTGCATACACAGTCATGCCATCTGTGAGAAAGGACAACTGTACTTTTTCCTTTGCAGTCTAGATGCCTTTGTTCTCTTTATCTTCCCTTATTGTGGTAGTAAAATCTTCCGTTTGTTGTTGACTAGGAGCAGTGAGAGCAGCTTTTCCTTTTCCCCAATCTCATGGGAAAAGCATTTAGTCTTTCACCATTGCCAATAAGTACAGTGTCAGTTGTAGATTTTCTTTATTTTCCTAGTTTGGTGGAAGTGTTTTCTGAGGATGTGTGCTGGATATTGTTAAATGATGATCCTATAGTTTTGTCCTTTATGCTGTTAATATTGTGTGTTAGTTAATATTCTGATACTAAATCAATCTTGGATTTCTGGGATAAATCCTACTTGGGTAAGGTGCATTCTTATCATATGTTGCTGGATTTGATTTGCTTATATTTTGTTAACAGATTTTGTAACTATATGCATGACTAACATAGACCCGAATTTTTCTTGTGACATTTTTGGCTTATATATTATCAACAACATAAAATTAGTTTGAGAAGAAATTTCTTCATTTCTATTTTATGGGACATTTTGTGAATACAGGTATTACTTCTTTAAAGATTTCATGGAATGGTTTCTCTTCTCATTCTTCTCAAATGTTGATGTTCCAAAAGATAGGCTCCAATTCTGTTCTCATTTTGTTCTTATACATTCTCTTCCAATAATCTAACTTGCACCCATGTTGTCAACTTAAAATTGGAAACCTGAGGATTTCCAAATCTGTATCTCCCTCTTGAGTTTTATATTTCTCTTTCCATCTGCCTAGTGATTACTTAGTTCTCACTGTTCACTGGCATTTCAAATATCCAAATTATCCAATCTGTGTTAATGGCATAAAAACCACCTAGTTGCTCCCAGAATCATGGACTTATCCACAAATTTGTTCCACCACATATTCAATAATTATTTAATGTTGAAGATACAACCTCCAAAATATCTCTTTCAACTTTTATTATTTTATGTATTTATTATTCAACTTTTTCATCTTTTATCCTCTGAAACAGCCACAATTTCTTGCTTAGATTAAACTATTCACTCAATACATTTTTTGTCCCTGGTTTTGGTCCAATTCCAATTAAGTTTTGTAACCAGAAGGCATCATTTGGAATATTAGGGATGACTACTAAAAATCCTCTAATTTAAAGGTGAAACCTGTAATAGAAAGGCAGTATCCTGCAGATTAACCAACTTCTACAGGTGGGTCATTGCCATAAAGAATATTAGCAGGCACCTTAGTGGTATATACTTTCATTCTCTGAATCTTGATAATGTAAAAGCTCTGCATAAAGTTAATACTGTTATTTTCCATTTTAAAAAATGCATCCTGTCCTTAATTATTTCCCAGAAGGGGATTTTAAATTTTATCTGCTCTTCATTCAAAGCCTTATATACATAAGGAAAGTTATCATGCATATATTTGGATGTCAGAAACATATGTCACATATAACTTTTTTTGTCATGATTTCTTCAATTTGTTCATTTGAAAGACAGCCTATACTATTTCCCTAAAAATTAATCTGCAAAAATGAATAGTTGAAAAAGAAAAAAAAATTAAAGCTAAGTATATATAGAGAGAGATGATAAAACTCAGGAAAAGAGAAAGATGAATAGGAAAAAGAATTTTATAACCTTAACCCTCAGAAAGTTAAATGAAACACATTTATTTGCTTGATGAATGGATATTGTAGTTAAAAATCATAAAAAGCAATTACAATAACATTTTCAGCCATCTGCACATACAATACCAATTGTGCTGAGATGCTCACAATTATATATTTAAACTAACTGCTGTTAATAAAAGTGCCTGCTTAAAATGAAATCAGTTCACTTTACAAATGAAACAACAGTTAATACCAATTACCCGTTGTCAAGGTAACGGCTGAATACTAAAAGGTGGGTATTTTGCTCCTTTGGCTTATTCAGTCTGCTTCCTCAATGGGGCACAAGGTATAAAGTTAAACATCTATGAGATTACAGTTCTAGGGTCAGATATTTTTCCCTTGGCATTTACACACTACCATTAAAGTTATACTGCAACACTATTAATTATGTCTGATTACCTCCTTGTCTAGTTTTGAAAGCAAATAATTACACAGCATTTATATCCTGAAACCTTCCTTTATTGCCAGTTAGAAAAATATTCTTTCCAATATTTTGAGAGTTCTTCTATTTTTAAAAGAAGTCACTTTATTTAACATTAAAAAGAAGGTTCAAGGCAGCCATTTCCCTTTCACATAAATCATATACAAAATTTAAAAAACAAAACCAGGTTTACACATGAGACCTTAAAACAATCACTCGGTGGTAATTTTTTTGTTTTATGATTTTTTTTTTTACTTTAAAGATGTATTTACAAGAAAAAAATTTATGCAACCTAGTTTTCTTTGTATGTTGTGATTCCTTTCATATAGTTTTAAATTTTAACTGTATAATTAATGCATACTTTGTAACACTGGTATGACAAAAATTAATATTTAAGTTCCAATTTCCTCAAATATACTTGTATTGAACACATTGCCTACATTAGTTTTTAAAATCTTACTAAAAGTCTTTAGTAGGTGGCAAATATATTCATTCATAATTTCCATTGTGTCACTCTGATTTGCTTATGATTAGTCACAGGATAATCAGCATAGCCACAAGATTTGTATGCTTCGGATATTAGGGACTATCTAGGCTGTGGTTCTTAAAGTATGGTCCAAAACAAGTAGCATCAGCATCTGCTCAGAACACAGGAGAAAATACCAACTCCCAAACCCCAAGCAGACATGGAAACAGAAATTTCATGAGTGGAGTCTAGCAGTCTGTTTGAAATGGTCCTAGTAGTTACGTAAATGAATTCAAAGTTTGAGAACCATAGGTCTAGGCCGCTGCTGCCTAAACACCTGTTTGTAGAATGGTAGGTATTCATAGCAAAGTCACACCTTTAGCATTAGGGAAAAAAAATTGAAGTTAATAGCAGTTGCTAACAAAACATTTAACTATAAGATTATATCTCATCAACATTTTCTGATATCCAATTATCCACTCTTTTATGAAATGATGGTAATCGTAAGTCTCTTTAAAGTTCTTTTTTAGCAAAATTGCAAGTCTGAAACTGTAGGTTCATTCTTAATATTTCTTTTGTATTGCATGGTAACAAGAGGGCCACTGGCTTGGTGGTGAGCAAAAGATTAGTCGATATCAAACCCCTTTATTCCTAAAGTGGAAAAGTGACCCACAAGATTAAGGAAGCTTCTCTAAGTCAAGTAATGACCTATCTGGTTGAGTCAGACAAAACCCCAAATCTCCCTACCTTGGAATACAATGCTATTTTAATGTCTTCTGTTGTGTCTCTCAGATAACAGGACTGAATTTAAAAGTTACATGGTTTGACAGGAACTAGAAAAAAAAAATGTCAGTGTCTGTGGTGAACAGAAGTAGCAGTATACGAAGGACAGAAGAGATTTAGTCAGAAAAAAGAATAAAAGGGGTTAACAAGTCTCTGTGGATCAAACACGTCTATGCCAAAAAATCACATCACCAGAAATGATCTGATTTCACCTGCCCTTAGACTCTTGCTTCTTTTTAGACTCAAGTGTCATTTTTTTTCTGGGTCATTGTGCTAAAAAGGATATAGAATTTATAGGAAATTCTCTTTTTTCCCTCACAAGAGTGTATATAGAGACTGTCTCTTAAGGGTTAGGTACATTTGCTCACAGCTAATGAAAATTAATCAAATTGGGAATGTATACCAAGTCTGATTCTGAGTCATAGGACGGGGTGATGAAATGGAAAACAGCAAGATGAATACAAATAAGTTGCTTGTTCAAGGTAGATTACTACCTTGTATTGTATCTTTTTTTATTACTATTATTTTATTTTTACAGACTGTATTTTGATTCATTGTACACAAATGGGGTATATCTTTTTGTTTCTATGGTTGTACACAATGTAGATCCATACCATTCCTGTAATCATACATGTACATAGGGTAATGAAGTCTGTCTCATTCTACCATCTTTCATACGCCCCTCCCTGTCATTTCCCTCTATGTAATCTAAAGTTCCTCCATTCTTCTCCCACCCCCCACCCCACTACCCCCATTATATATCATCATCCACTTATCAGGGAAAACATTTATCCTTTGGTTTTTGGGGACTGGCTTATTTCACTTAGCATCATATTCTCCAGTTCCATCCATTATCTGCAAATGCCATAATATTATTCTTCTTTATGACTGAATAATATTCCACTTTATCTTGGTTCAAATGAGTTTTTCCATAAAAGGAGAGTTTTATTATTAAGGACTAATTTTGATGAAGTGAAAGTTGTCTAAGGTGAAGCAAAAATGTAAGAGTAGTAAGGCCAGGGGTTTAGTGCAGTAGTAGATCACCTACCTAGCACGCAGGAGATTCTGGGTTTGACCCCTAGCACTGCAAGGAAAACAGAGAGCTAAAGAAGTGAAGTAGGGGAGAAGAAATAGTATCAATGGGAGTATAAATGGGAGTGAAGACTCCTTTTAGATGAATTTCTCTCTCTTCATATATGAAGATGTCCTCTCTATAGTTGTCAAAATTCAAAGATACATGTCTGTATGTCTGTGTGTCTACATGAATATATATATGTGTATATATATATGTACACATATATATATTCATGTACACACATATAGATATATGTTATTGATAAGTGATCAAAATAAGGCAAAATAGACTTCAATTGCAATTGACTTTTTTTGGTAAGACATTACAAAATCTTCATACTTATAAAAATAATTACTGATTAGGAGAGATTATACATGGCTATAATTACTTCATGCTCAGCAACGAGATGCTGTATTTAAAAAGCTATGATTCAGTAAATAGTGCCAACTAATCTACCATACTAATATGATAGATGTATTCAAAACCAAAGCATGCAGAAAGGCTCAACTTTTATTGAGAGAAGAACAAACACACAGTGCAGAAAATCAAGTTTCTTGAACAAGTTTAGAAGTACATATGCTTTATGACTTCATATAGTTTTTTATTTTCAAAAACAAATACATATGTATCACATATGTGTATAGAGATATATCTAGAGAGATATATCATTTTTCCATTCAATGTCTCTACTAAAGCAAAACCAGTAATGAAATCAAACACCTAAAATGCATCTTCCCTAACATGACCAAGAAGCCCTTCTGCAAGAGTGGAATAGATGACTGCCTACGTGGTTTGAATGGAAGAATTCTGGACATGTTACCTATGCAGATAATCTTCTTTCATTGATTCTGGGGTCAAACCCAGAATCTCCATTCAATGTTCATTGAAATTCTGCAAATAATAGATCATTCCTATGTGTTAGGCATTGCCTCTTTCTTATACTCCCATAACAATTTCAGTTTGATCATGATCTTAACCAACCACCATAGTAAGATTACTAAACAGCTTTTCTTTTCTTCTCCTCTTCCAACATAACCAAGGGCAACTCAAGAACACATGCCTCTGAATTGAGAAAAGGTAGAGAAGTTCATCGAAGAAATACCAAAGCTACCAAGCATGGTCCTGGCCTTGCCTTCTGCAGCCCTCCTGAGTGTTATGGAGTTTATCATTTGACAAGAAGTCTTACGGGGCTTCAGTCCTCTTAAATCAGGACCTTCCTTTTCAGTCCACAAAAATGCTGTCATTCAGGTTGCCAATTACCTTCACCCAAAAAGAATGGCTAGACTGGGATATTTGCAGATTTACTCCCAGCGTTTAAGAGGAAAACCTTCATCTAACTCTAATTAGAATGGTTAGTATCAAGAACACAAGCAATAATAAGTGTTGGTGTGGATGTGGGAAAAAAGAAACACTCATACATTGCTGGTGGAGCTGCAAATTGGTGTAGCCACTCTGGAAAGCAGTATGAAGATTCCTCAGAAAGCTTGGAATGGAACCACCATTGAACCCAGCTATCCTACTTCTCGGTTTATACCCAAAGGACTTAAAATCAGCATACCAGAGTGATGCAGCCACATCAATGTTCATAGCAGCTCAATTCATAATAGCTAGATTGTAGAACCAACTGAGATGCCTTTCAATTGATAAATGGATAAAGAAAGTGTGGTACATATACACAATGGAATATTACTCAGCCATAAAGAAGAATAAAATTATAACATTTGCTGGTAAATGGATGAAGCTGGAAAATATCATGCCAAGCCCAAAAAACCAAAGGCCAAATGTTTTCTCTGATAAGTGGATGACCATATATAATGGGCGGGGGAGAGAAGAATGAAGGCACTTTGGATGGTACAGAGGAAAAAGGGGTGGGAGGGGGTAGGGGATGGAAAGATAGTAGAATGAAACAGCATTACCCTATGTATATGTATGATGACATGAATGGTGTGAATCTACATTGTGTACAACCATAGAAATGAAAAGCTGTATCCCATTTGTGTACAATGAATCAAAATGCAGTCTGTAAAAATAAAAAAAAATTAATAAAAAAAAAAGATACTGGTTTTATTCCTGCTCACTGACGACTTGTTTCTTGTTGTCCAGACCTCTTAAAGGTGTTCATGTCAAGTCAGTCCTTGGTTGTCTCCTCTGTACTCATGCTCTTGGTGAGCACGTCAAAGTTTGTGGCTTTTAACAGTCTCCAAACTCAGGAGCCTCGTGTTCTCCCTCCAGTCTTGCCCTCACACCGGAATTCCAGTCTGGTGCCTATACTTCATCTCTACGTTAAGGTCTAACAGGATCTAAGTTAACACGTCAAAGAGCGCACCTCCCCTTCCTCCCCAAATCAGCTCCCTCGACTTTTCTCATATCAACTATTAGAAGTTTAATCTTTGCAGATCCTGAAGCCAAAATCTAGGCAGCATCTTCCACTCCCTCTTGGCTCTACATCCCACACATATCTGTGATCAAGTTGACTCCAGCTTCATAGTCTGAATGTCTCACATCACTTTCTCTACTACTTCCCTGGCTTATTTCATGATTTTTTTTTTTTTTTTACACTTTTAGCCTCCTAACTACTCTAGCTGCTTATTTTTCCCTCACCCAACTTTGGTCTCTTATTAACCCAATAGTGAAAGTCAGACAATTAAAAGATGGCTTAGATCAAGTCACTCTGGACAACCTCTTCTGATCTCTGCTAGGACCATAGCCAAAGGTTTTATTCTTATCTGCAAGTCCCAGACTGGATTAGCTCTTGCCTCACCTCTCTGATCTTTCTATTTTTTTGGGGGGTGGGGTGGGGGCAGTGGTGGTGAGGGTACCAGGGATTGAACCCAGGGGTGCTTAACCACCAAGCCACATTCCCAGCCCTTTTTTATATTTTATTAGAGACAGGGTCTCACTGAGTTGCTTAGGGCCTTGCTAAGTTGCTGAGGCTAGGTTTCAACTATCAATCCTCCTGAGTTGCTGGGATTACAGGCATGCACCTCTGCACCCAGCTACCTCTCTGATCTTTTTTTATTTTTTTTTTTTGATCATTATCTTTTTAATGTGTTTTTGTATGTGATTTGACAGAATTTTTTTTTTTACGTTTACATAGGGTAATGATGTTTATTTTATTTTTCCCCTCCCCCACACCTCCCACCCCTCTTTTCCCTCTACACAGTCCTTCTTTCCTTCATTCTTACCGCTCTCCTTAGCCTAACTCTAAACCTAACCCTAAACCTAATGCTAGCCCCTCCCACCCCCCATTATATGTCCTCATCCGCTTATCAGCGAGATGATTCGTCCTTTAGTTTTTTGAGATTGGCTTATCTCACTTAGCATGATATTCTCCAATTTCGTCCATTTGCCTACAAATGCCATAATTTTATCATTCTTCATTGCGGAGTAATATTCCATTGTATAAATATGCCACAGTTTCTTTATCCATTCATCAACTGAAGGGCATCTAGGTTGGTTCCACAATCTGGCTATGGTGAATTGAGCAGCAATGAACATTGATGTGGCTGTATCTCTGTAGTATGCTGATTTTAAGTCCTTTGGGTATAGGCCAAGGAGTGGGATAGCTGGGTCAAATGGTGTTTCCATTCCAAGCTTTCTGAGGAATCTCCACACTGCTTTCCAGAGTGGCTGCACTAATTTGCAAACCCACCAGCAATGTATGAGTGTTCCTTTTACACCACATCCTCGCCAACACCTATTGTTGCTTGTGTTCTTGATAATCGCCATTCTAATTGGGGTGAGATGAAATCTTAGGGTACTTTTGATTTGCATTTCCCTTATTACTAGGGATGTTGAACATTTTTTCATATATCTGTTGATTACTTGTACATCTTCTTCTGTGAAGTGTCTGTTCATTTCCTTAGCCCATTTGTTGATTGGATTATTTGTATTCTTCGTGTAGAGTTTTTTGAGTTCTTTATAGATTCTGGAAATTAGCGCTCTATCTGAGGTATGGTTGGCAAAGATATTCTCCCACTCTGTAGGCTCTCTCTTCACATTTCTGATAGTTTCCTTTGCTGAGAGAAAGCTTTTTAGTTTGAATCTATCCCAGTTGTTGATTCTTGCTTTTATTTCTTGTGCTATGGGAGTCCTGTTAAGGAAGTCTGATCCTAAGCCAACAAGTTGAAGATTTGGACCTACTTTTTCTTCTATAAGATGCAGGGTCTCTGGTCTGATTCCGAGGTCCTTGATCCATTTTGAGTTGAGTTTTGTGTAGGGTGAGAGATAGGGGTTTAATTTCATTCTGTTGCATATGGTTTTCCAGTTTTCCCAGCACCATTTGTTGAAGAGGCTATCTTTTCTCCATTGCATATTGTTGGAACCTTTGTCTAGTATGAGAAAATTGTATTTATTTGGGTTTGTGTCCATGTCCTCTATTCTGTACCATTGATCTACCTGTCTATTTTGGTACCAATACCATTCCGTTTTTGTTACTATTACTTTGTAGTAGAGTTGAAGATCTGGTATTGCAATACCCCCTGCTTCGCTCTTGCTACTGAGGATTGCTTTAGCTATTCTAGGTTTTTTATTCTTCCAGATGAATTTCATAATTGCTTGCTCTATTTCTGCAAGGTACATCATTGGGATTTTAATTGGAATTGCATTGAATCTGTATAGCACTTTAGGTAGTATAGCCATTTTGACAATATTAATTCTGCCTATCCAGGAACATGGGAGATCTTTCCATCTTCTAAGGTTTTCTTGAATTTCTTTCTTTAGTGTTCTGTAGTTCTCATTGTAGAGGTCTTTCACCTCTTTTGTGAGATTGATTCCCAAGTATTTTATTTTTTTCGATGCTATTGTGAATGGGGTAGTTTTCCTAATTTCTCTTTCTGAAGATTCATCACTTATGTATAAAAATGCATTGGATTTATGAGCATTGATCTTATATCCCGCTACTTTACTGAATTCACTTATGAGTTCTAAGAGTTTTCTGGTGGAATTTCCAGGTTCCTCTAAATATATAATCATGTCATCAGCGAACAGGGATAGTTTGAGTTCTTCTTTTCCTATTCGTATCCCTTTAATTTCTTTGGTTTGTCTGATTGCTCTGGCTAGAGTCTCAAGGACGATGTTGAATAGAAGCGGTGAAAGAGGGCATCCCTGCCTTGTTCCCGTTTTTAGGGGGAACGCTTTCAGTTTTTCACCATTTAAAATGATATTAGCCATGGGCTTAGCGTAGATTGCCTTTATAATGTTTAGGAATGTTCCCACTACCCCAATTTTTTCTAGTGTTTTGAGCATGAAGGGATGCTGTATTTTATCAAATGCTTTTTCTGCATCTATTGAAATAATCATGTGATTCTTAACTTTAAGTCTGTTGATATGGTGAATGACATTTATTGATTTCCACATGTTGAACCAACCTTGCATCCCTGGGATGAAACCCACTTGATCATGGTGCACTATCTTTTTAATATATATTCGTATGCGATTTGCTAAAATTTTGTTGAGAATTTTTGCATCAATGTTCATTAAGGATATTGGTCTGAAATTTTCTTTCCTAGATGTGTCTCTGTCTGGTTTAGGTATCAGGGTGATATTGGCTTCATAGAACGAGTTTGGTAGGGTTCCCTCCTCTTCTATTTCATGGAATAGTTTGAGGAGTATTGGAATGAGCTCTTCTTTAAAGGTTTTGTAGAACTCGGCTGAGAATCCATCTGGTCCTGGACTTTTCTTTGTTGGTAGGCTTTTGATGACCTCTTCTATTTCATTGCTTGAAATTGATTTATTTAAGTTGTGTATGTCCTCCTCGTTCAGTTTAGGTAGTTCATATGTCTCTAGAAATTTGTTGATGTCTTCGAGGTTTTCTATTTTGTTGGAGTATAGATTTTCGAAATAGCTTCTAATTATGTTTTGTATTTCACTCCTGTCTGTTGTGATGTTTCCCTGTTCATTCCGAATTTTAGTAATTTGAGTTTTCTCCCTGTTTCTCTTTGTTAGTGTGGCTAAGGGTTTATCAATTTTATTTATTTTTTCAAAGAACCAACTATTTATTTTGTTAATTTTTTGTATTGTTTCTTTTGTTTCAATTTCATTGATTTCGGCTCTGATTTTAACTATTTCATGTCTTCTCCTACTTTTGGTATTGGTCTGCTCTTCTTTTTCTAGTGCTTTGAGCTGTAGTGTTAAGTCGTTTATTTGTTGATTTCTACTTCTTTTTTTGAATGCACCCCATGAAATAAATCTTCCTCTAAGTACTGCTTTCATAGTGTCCCAGAGATTTTGATATGATGTGTCTTTGTTCTCGTTTACTTCTAAGAATTTTTTTATTTCCCTCCTGATGTCTTCTGTTATCCATTCATCATATAATAGTGTATTATTTAATCTCCAGGTATTGGAGAAGTTTCTGTTTTTTATTCTGTCTTTTATTTCTAATTTCAATCCATTATGATCTGATAGAGTACAAGGTAGGATCTCTATCTTCTTGTATTTGCTAACATTAGCTTTGTGGCATAAAATATGGTCTATTTTAGAGAAGGATCCATGTGCTGCTGAGAAGAAAGTGTATTCGTTCTTTGTTGGATGGTATATTCTATATATGTCCGTTAAGTCTAAATTGCTGATTGTGTTGTTGAGATCTATAGTTTCTTTATTCAATTTTTGTTTGGACGATCTATCCAGTGGTGAGAGAGGTGTGTTAAAATCGCCTAGTATTATTGTGTTGTGGTCTATTTGATTTCTGTAATTGAGAAGGATTTGTTTGATGTACGTGGATGAGCCAATGTTCGGGGCATAGATATTTATGATTGTTATGTCTTGCTGATTTATGCTTCCCTTAAGCAGCATGTAATGTCCTTCTTTATCTCTTCTGACTAGTTTTGGTTTGAAGTCCACATTATCTGAGATGAGGATGGATACTCCAGCTTTTTTGCTGTGTCCGTGTGCATGGTATGTTTTTCCCCATCCTTTCACCTTTAGTCTATGGGTGTCTCTTTCTATGAGATGAGTCTCTTGCAGGCAGCATATTGTTGGATTTTTCTTTTTAATCCAATCTGCCAGTCTGTGTCTTTTGATTGATGAATTCAGGCCATTAACATTCAGGGTTATTATTGTGATATGATTTGTATTCCCAGTCAATTGACTCATATTTGTTTTTGACATGATTTGGTTTCTCCTTTATTTGGCTATTCCTTTAGGTTAGCGCCTCCTGTTGCTGACTTGCATCGTTGTTTTTCATCTCTTCCTCATGGAATATTTTGCTGAGAATGTTCTATAATGCTGGCTTTCTTTTTGTAAATTCCTTTAGCTTTTGTTTATCATGGAAGGATCTTATTTCATTGTCAAATTTGAAGGTAAGTTTTGCTGGGTATAAGATTCTTGGTTGGCATCCGTTTTCTTTCAGGGCTTGGTATATGTTGTTCCAGGCCCTTCTAGCTTTTAGGGTCTGGATTGAAAAATCTGCTGATATTCTTATTGGTTTCCCTCTGAATGTAATTTGATTCTTTTCTCTCGCGGCCTTTAAAATTCTGTCTTTATTTTGTATGTTAGGTATTTTCATAATAATGTGCCTTGGTGTGGGTCTGTTGTAATTTTGTATGTTTGGAGTTCTATGTACTTGGTTTTCCTTTTCATTCTTCAGATTTGGGAAATTTTCTGTTATTATTTCATTGAATAGATTGTTCATTCCTTTGGTTTGTTTCTCTAAGCCTTCCTCAATCCCAATAATTCTTAAATTTGGCCTTTTCATGATATCCCATAATTCTTGTAGATTCTGTTCATGATTTCTTACCATCTTTTCTGTTTGGCCAACTTTGCTTTCAAGATTAAATAATTTGTCTTCAATGTCTGAGGTTCTGTCTTCCAGGTGTTCTATCCTATTGGTTATGCTTTCTATGGAGTTTTTAACTTGGTTTATTGTTTCCTTCATTTCAAGGATTTCAGTTTGGTTTTTTTTCAGTATCTCTAACTCTTTATTGAAATAATCTCTTGCTTCCCGTATTTGGTCTTTTAACTGTTGATTGGTGCGATCATTTAATGACTGCATTTGCTCTTTCATCTCCACCTTCAATGCCTGCATTTGCTCTTTCATCTCCTCATTAGCTTCCCTGATCGTTTTAATTACGTACATTCTGAACTCCCTTTCTGACATTTCTTGTGCTGTGCTCATTGGGTTTTATTGATGTAGTATCTAGGTTTGTTTGGGACATTTTCTTCCCTTGTTTTCTCATATTGGTCAGTTGTCAGTGGGACCCTGAGATATTGCAGTTTTCCGCTATTGGCTTATAGTGTCCCGGTAGATTTCCAGTGTATCACCTCCCAGCCTTTAGTAGCCTGATGTCTTGGAGGAATCTGATAAAGCAGCTCATCAGAAGAAAACTGCCCCTAGCCCCCTACTGGTTCCACGGTTTGGAACTGGCTCTGTGCGGAAATGCTCTCACTGTGGGCCTGCACCGTGCAGCTGGCCGTGTGGGAGGAGCCCACTGCCGAAGTGTGGAAGGCTACCTTGGGAAGACTCTAGCTGCCCTGCCCGGCTCCAATAAGCCACCTCTATCTGGGCCTGCCACCCGGGCCGAGCTTTACCCAGTGGGCAGACTCACCCGTGGCTCTATTTCAGTCCGAGTCTCTCAATGCCTCCCCTTCTTAACTCCTGGGTTCTGGAGCGACTGGGGGTGCAGTCTCCCTCTAGGCCGCCATCTTGGATCGCCCCGTGAAGAGAGCCTGCAGCCGGAGTGGGCAGAGCCGCCTGAAGAGGTCTCTGGCTGCCCTGCCCTGATCCCAGAGGCTGCTTACGGATCGAGGCTCTCCGCTGGTTCGTTGCCGGAGTACGCTGCGCTGCAGTGGCTCCGGGACTCGGAGCTTGTTCTGGTCAGAAAGGCTCTCACTAGCGGGCCAGTTCCGTTCCGAGAAACTGGAGAAGCTGGCTGTGTGGGCGGGGCCCACCACCGGAGTGCGCAGGGCTGCCTGTGGATGACTCTAGCTGCCCTGCCTGGCTCCAATAAGCCACCTCTATCTGGGCCTGCCACCCAGGCCGAGCTTTACCCAGTGGGCAGACTCACCCATGGCTCTATTTCAGTCCGAGTCTCTCAATGCCTCCCCTTCTTACCTCCTGGGTTCTGGAGCGACTGGGGGTGCAGTCTCCCTCTAGGCCGCCATCTTGGATCGCCCCGTGAAGAGAGCCTGCAGCCGGAGTGGGCAGAGCCGCCTGAAGAGGTCTCTGGCTGCCCTGCCCTGATCCCAGAGGCTGCTTGCGGATCGAGGCTCTCCGCTGGTTCGTTGCCGGAGTACGCTGCGCTGCAGTGGCTCCGGGACTCGGAGCTTGTTCTGGTCAGAAAGGCTCTCACTAGCGGGCCAGTTCCGTTCCGAGAACCTGGAGAAGCTGGCTGTGTCCCTCTCTGATCTTAATGACTGCTACTATTTCCTTTCTTAGTCAAGTACAAATACACTAGCCTCAGTTCTTTTTTGAACGTGCCAGAAACACTTTACATTTGAGGACTTTAGCCAGACTCTTTCCTAACCATAAAGCACATTTCCCCCAAAAATCTTTATGGCCTGCTCTCTCACCTCATCTCACCTCCTGAAAGTCTGCCTGACAGTCATTTTCTCAGTGACCCTTCCTTCCCACCATGTCTTCATTGAACATACCAAGGCTCAGGTGAGGACTCCTGGTTGGCAATGCTCCCTGTGTATTGTTTCACAGAAATACTGGGAAAGTAATGCTGTCCGTGACTGGAGACAGGACAAATGGAATTTCCACTCTTGGGTCCCGTGTACCTTTCCCGTGAGTGACTTCCATCAGCACCTTCAGGTATAATAAACTGAAGCTGTGAGTCTAAGAGCCTCGGTGAGTCCTGTGAGTCCTTCTAGTGAACTGCACATGTGAGGGTCGTCTTGTGGACGGTGCTCTAACTTTGTAATGATATATAAAAGTAATTAAAAAAATATAAATAAGAACCTTAACAATCAACCGCTAAGGGTCCCTATTGAGAAAGTAAAAATAAAGAACACCTTGTTCACTTGAATTTCAGATAAATAATGTTTTTTCCATAAGCATATCTCAAATATTACAATAGAAATTTCAATTTAGTGCCACAACCTTTTATTTATAATACTGCGTGAAGCATACTTAATACTAAAAAATGAGTTGTTATCTGAATTTCAAATGTAAATAAGTTTCCTAGATTTTACATGGCAATTCTAACTACTTTAGATCCAGCCTAACAAAACTCAAGAATAAGCCAGAAACTGGCGTTTTAACTGCCTGCCAAGTGAAAGCCCAAAGATCTACAGAGATATTCAACCACATAATAAATGCAATGACTGCATCTAATGAAAAACAGTTCTGTATGTAAATCAGTGGAAAAACACAAAAACATAAAATTTTATTTATACACTGGGTAAAATTCATTGAATAGAAACAAACCGAGGATTAGTAGAAATACTACAATTAGCAAACAAATTCCTTAAACAGCTATAACAAAAATACTCCAAGATTTGATACTAATAATGAAACTAAGGAGGAAAATGTAGGGAAAGGGTATACAAACTCACATATAAGAACAAGCAGAACCTAAAAAGTTCAGTGTGAAATGAAAAATGTGTTGGTCCAGGTTAAAAGCAAAACAAACACCACAGAAGGAAAAAATCAGTAACATCAAAATTACAATGATGCCAACTATACAAACTGATAACACAAAGTATTAAAGGCAGCTATCAAATAAGTCTGAGTAATTTATGGGATAACATTAAGCTAACTAAAGGACATGTAATTGAGGTTTTAGAAAGGAAGAGAAAGAAGATGAGGACACTAAAAAAACATTTGAAGAAAAGTGACCAAAAAGTTTTCAAATTAGGTGAAAGTTATAAGGTCACATATTCAAAAACTTCAATATTCCCAAAGAAAAATAAACAAGGACTCCAAAATGAAATCATTGCAGACCAGAGATAGTATATGATATAAAAACATATTGCTATATATAATATTTACTATATATACTTAAATATATCAGAACAATGGTTTTGAATAAAGAGTGAAAAAAATCTAGAAATCTATATTTCTGCAAGAAAATAAAATAAAAATTATATATGCCCCAAAATTCTAAATGACTCAATATGCTGTTCTTCATTATTTGTCTCTTTTCTATTTATGTTAGAATAGTTAGTGCTTAACATAACAACAGGACTGTCATTTTCAGTTTGTGAAGTTAGTCTATAAGAATTGCAAATCATAAGCTGGTAATAACAAACACTTTATGTACCTAAAATAACAAGAGTTATAATCACAAGCACAAGTTTGGTGTGGTTGGGATTCAGAGAAATTCAGGAACAAAATTAAGACATTTGCTTGAGTAGTGTACTACATTTAACAAGATTGTTTTCTTGTTGTATTGATGTGCCCATTTAGTTTCAATTAAATTAGTGAATACAGATTGCTTACTCTGTTTCCCACATTTTGTCCAAAGATCTGAATTTAACCAGATTAAAAGGGTCATTTTCTCATGTTAAAAGTCTATATTTTAACAGATATGATGATGAAGGGAAAAGATTAAGTGACTGTTTAAATTATGCAACTGCACGTGTCTATGGATTTCCCAGAAGGGGCAAAACGAGACGCAAATTAATAAGCAAAAATCAATTTTGGTTAATCAATTGGAGCTCAGAGTGGCAGCTAGATTATTTTCACACAGAGATTGTTTTTTACTTTATTTCTTCCCTCAAGCAAAATTGAATTCAAAATACACAAAAAGCCTCCTTTAGTTTTTAAAAATGATTCTCCTTTTTTAAATAGTGATAATGATTTTTAAACCTTTTGCTTTCTCTTGGTAACTGCACCGAGTAACAGAGAGAGGTCAAGTTCATCTTCCTGTATTCAGCTGCCTCATACTTTTTTTCAGTGCAGTTTTGATAATGATCCCTCTCACCTTAAAATAGTATTACATTGTGGGACCCAGTGAAAAGTAATGTATGTGAAAATTCTTTGTAATTAATAATGCTCTGTATAAATAGATGTCAGCACATTTGGTAATAAAAAATAAATTACAGCATAGAAGCTTTGTATTTTAAATAGGCTCTACAATTTACAACAGATTAAATAAATTAATTAAGCTATATGATTATTTAAATAAGGCTGAAGAACCTACAATAAATCTGCCGGATAGGTGCACAGTGCTACATCATGACAATGTAGCTAACTAGAGAGGTTGTATCACTTAGACAAAGATAAGCAGCCAATAAGTGGCAGTGGACTTGTATAAGCCTCAGTGACAGGGTTGGGATGAATAATATCCTTGGAATCCAACACTTCCATGGAGTGGCTGGTTGCTCAGGTGAAGTTGTAAGCGGAGTGGATAATGGGAAGTTCAGCCTCCAGTTCTTTTTTCTCCATTTCAGTAGGTCTTAGCTTGAGAACTTCAGCAATGTGATGAAAACATAGCCAATTTCAAGTCCTTGCTCTCAGTGCATAACAACACACCAGTTCTCACTCAGCCCGGAACAGAATCCTCATTGGCTCCATCTCCACTTCTCAGTACCATAAAATAACTTCTGCACTATCTTGCTACAGCCAAGCTCTTGCTGAGAAGAATGCGAGGAAAGATACAACACTAGGAGAACAGTGAGAAACAAAACGGAGATCCTGTTGAATGACAAATTACTACTTCCCAACCATTATTTGAGGGAAGCACAACAATCCTTTAAAACCATGGTTCTCAAAGTTTAGGTGCATTGGAACCATTGGAAGGGGTGGTTAAAGATCACTAGGTTCGTTTGCCCAGAAATCCTGATCCAGTAGGTCTGAGATGAGACTAGGAAATTATGCATTACTAACAATTTCTTAGGTGCTGTTGCTACTGATGGAAACGGGAATGCTTTTTAAGAGTCATTGCTTTACGGTCATATTTACTTATTAGTAAATTATTTGTCTATGGTACATCTTTTAACAAAATTTAAATATACACTGGGCTAGTGATGGATGTCATAGGGTTTGCTCCAACTTGATCATTGTACATTTTCTATATTAAAAAATTCGCTTGGAGCTAGAAATCAATACAGGAAAAGACTTGACCTTATATTCAGAATAATAAGTCTACATTACCATCTTGAACACCATGAGCTTTGTTTTAAAAATGGAAAAGAACATTGTGCTAAGATAAGCCTCCAGTATAATTGGCATAGCCTCAAAAAAATTAAATGATAGTGATCAATAATGACTCTTCCCAGGCATTTATATCTTATACTAAAATAATTATGAGAAAATAATTTTGTTGAGGAACAGAAGAAAACAAACAAACCAAATTTCTTCTAAAAATTTACATAAACTTGAGGACTAGGACCACATACAAGTAGAAATGGAAAATTAAGATTGTTACAGGAAAGCGTTACTTCAAAAGAAAATTGCCTGAAGTTGAAAAACAATATACCTGGCTTATTGGGAGACTTGAATTGTCTAAGTCACTTTCCTTTTGAATCTAGAAAATTCTTTGCTCCCTCTGATGTACTGTGCCCTACAAGCAGCTGCAGGTAATAGTTCTAAGTGATCCCATTCAGATGAAGCAAGTAGCTTCACTCTGTTCTGCGCTGGGATTAGTCCACAAACCGGGAGCCCAGTTTTAAATCAAATCGGTGCAAATCAAATGGGACTTTGCTCAACCCCACATGTTTCTGATTCTGATTGACTGTGAGTTCATAGAAAGTTGAAATTGCCATTAAGATATTAAACCATTAAATCTCATTACTATTTGGAATAAATCAATAATTATATGGATCAATGGAATATTTAATCAACAATATTTTCAACAACTCTGTTCTATGGATATTAGTAAAATTTCAATGGAAGAAGCTCACTGTAATGGTTAAGCTATTAGATTACAGATAAACAACTCATATCCCTGTTCTATCACTTACAAATCTTTCAACCTTAAACAATTTCTTGGTTCTTAGTTTCTTTCTCTGCAAAATGGAAGAAATAATAATACCCATCTCATTGGGTTGCTTCAGAATTGGTGGGCTTCATTTCTGTGTCGATCTATCATGTTATACATTGTTTAAATCCTTCACTTAACACACACACACACACACACACACACACACACACGTAAATCATTATGTTATATTGTAAGTTGTCAGGCAGTATGTTTCTCAATCATTTAAAACATGGTGGTGAATCTAATATGATAACAAAAACCTAATAAATATTTATAAAATTACATGTCTTTCAAGTGAATAGTTTTTTAACATTTGCAGTGTATCTCCTATCAAATTTGGAAATCAATTTAAAATTAAATCCAAACAAACATATATTTGCATTACATTTTTGTATGTGTTCAAAACACTGGAAAAATGGTTTCTATGGCTGAAAATTAGACATATTTTTTGAGTCATGGAGATTGCCTGTGCAACAAAGAGTGCCCTTAGGGTTCTACAATGACTAATTTCAGTTTCTCAGAAGGAGTCAGTTGAATTATTTCATAATTTAAATGAATGTCAAGACTGGAATTGGCCCCAGAGCCTGAACTTTTCATATGCCTCCTTTCTTTTTGCATGATTCATTAAAACCAGACTGGAACTCTTATTCTGGATTTACATGATACATAAACATAAACTGAGAATATGATGAATTTAGTTTTTAATTATTATAACAAACATTAGCTCTAGTAGGGTAGTCACTGTACTAGTTGAGCATGTGAAGAAGACTAAGTTGTAGTTCTTGTTCAATAGAAGCTGACGATTTAGTGATTTTTGTCATATGAAGTTCTAAATGACTCCAAAGGCAATTATAGCATACTATAGAAATGCTTGCAAGGGTCTGGAGCTTAGCATAGGACCTCAGAGAAAACACTAGAACTTAAAACCCTGATCTTTAACTATAACTTTGACCAGGCCTTTTGTGCCTTAGAATGTCCATGTAAAATATAGTTATTTTACAACTTGATTAAACCACTTCTATTATCCCAGGGTCAACTGGAAGACTGGAGCTGACTCTTGGTTAAGGGAAGGGAAGGGGCATTGCAATTAGTAATTTATAAGATACCATTTTAAAGTTCAAAGCTTCCCCAGTGGTGCCAAACTGGCATAGTTATTAATGACTTTCACCTGATATTTCTAGTGAGACAACCTTAACTGATGAAGTGATCAGGAGCA
The DNA here is from genome assembly GCF_902686445.1 of Sciurus carolinensis. Taxonomy (NCBI): domain Eukaryota; kingdom Metazoa; phylum Chordata; class Mammalia; order Rodentia; family Sciuridae; genus Sciurus; species Sciurus carolinensis. The sequence goes on from NC_062216.1 coordinate 23,057,665, forward strand.
TAAAGGATCCTTCCAGAAACTTTTAGGAAGATTTCAGTAAATCAAGATTTAACCCAGATATCAGCGGTTCATCTTAGAGGTGAAAATTGTTCCCTGCAGGCAAGACTGAGGCACTGTGCCTGGAGATCTCTCTGGGGTCTTCTCTGTTTTTGTCTTCACTAAAACCTTCCATGTGTATGTTCTGTGGAATCTTGTGAGCCCTGTCCATAATGACACCTGATAGAATCTGCGCATCTAAGTAATGGTGAAGGCTCTCTTGGGGAATATTAAAAGGAGGAGGAGGTCAGGAGCTATTAATGACATCATGACTTTCTGTGCATCCCTGGCATGAAATGACCCAAACCACTTGGTTGCAACTATGGTTAGCAGGAAATGCCTATCAGTAGATGCTGGAGAAAATGCCCAGCTTGGAGTGGAAGTTAAATAGATTACAAAAGATACACAAAAAGAGTAGAAGATACCCAAGAATACTGTGCCTTGTCTTGCTCTTTTCTATTCCAGGGGAGGAAAAAAAAAAAAAAAGATAGTACTGGAAAAACAGGTGGTGACTTCTGGGGGAATATACTTACAGCATGTGATTCAAAGTGCAATGCCCAAAGTGAATTGGGAAGATATGTTTTAACCAAAATATGGTTCATGTATATACAAAAATCATTAAATGTTTGCATGTGCCAACTGAGGAGGGAATACAGAGGCTACAGAAGTACAAAGACATGCAGTGGAAAGGTTAAACTATTTTGTAGATTATAATAAATTCACTTCTGAACCTCTACCAAAATCAGTGTTGTACATGGGAAATCAAAGCACTCTTTCCCTCTGGTCAAATTCTGTCAAAAGGACAAGCATATTAGTGCTTACTCAGGACCCTCACTGACTGCAGCTTTGGCAAAAATTTGAAGAGAGAAGCAAACTTCAAATCTGTTAAGCCCCATAAAGGCAAAGGTAAATAACATAGCCTTGAAAAAGAGAATAGTCACAATTCACTTTTCAATTCTAAATGTGACGTTTCTGAGACTGCTGGAGGGATGTTAAGAATATAAGCAACTCTTATTAACTGCAGTAATTTTAAAGATCCTCCTAACTCTGTACTTTTGGTCAAGATACAGTGAATGCTGTGTTACATCAACCTGCTTGAACTCTGGCTTTCTTCACTGTTATAGGGACAAGAAGAGGTGAAGGAAACCATAGTGGTGGAGATTGTCTTTGCCAAGATACTGAAAATGGGAGCTGATGATGGTAAATGATTAGAATTATTGAAAAGAAAGGAAAAAATAAATGGGGGGAAAATTCAGAAAAATATAATTGAATGTAAGTGTGCAGAAGATTGATTAAAAATCGAAGGTTGATTAAATTAAAATTTTGAGTAGATGATGTATACTCAAATTGTAATGAATCACCATCCCACCCATTCTCCAAATTGTAGAGGACAGTGACAGATTTTGCCTAGTCACCCTAGCATTTACAAATTCTTTAAAATATAATTATTGTACATGAAGGAATGTATAATCCCTCGGGGTCAAGGCCAATTAGACAGTTATACAGTGCTAAGAAGTGTGATTCTGAGATGAAAAAGGACTGTGGTCACTTGGCTCAACCCTTGGCAATGGTTCCAAAGTCATTTGCCTTCATTTAGGTAAAATGACTTCAGGATGGTAAAGGAACTATAGTCAGATTTTTCAGCTCTGGTACCCAATATAATGTCATGCAAACCTGATATTGAAAAGTTAGCAAACAATATAATTAAATTGGATAAACAATTGCACAGGATAGCAAGTAAAAATACTGCTAAAAATGTAGAAATTGATTAACAAAAGTTATCAGTTGCTTTCTCACTCTGCCAAAATGTAATATTGAAATGAACCTGAGCTTCAATTGAAGGACTCTTACCTAAATTGTTGGGAAAAGTTGTCCTGCAAATCTGTTTTTCATTTTCTTTTAATGGAGCATAGCAGATGGGAAACTAGAATTATGTAAGCTCATTCAACTGGCTAATTTAAAACAATTAAAAAATAGACAAGAATGGAATAAGGTTGGATACCTGAGGTGCATAAAGAAATTTTGGTTTCAATTAAAGATTTTTTTTAGATACAAGTATGTCAATACCCACAAATTCCCTGCTTAATGGCCTGTAAGAAAAGCTGATGAATCCTAGGGAGTCACTGCATATTATAGATATATTAATAAATAATAACCTCAAGCCACAATAATGCAGAGTATTATATTAACGGTTCAAGCTGTTCAGCAAGTTAAAGGAGACTATTTTCTGTGACCAATTTGGCTAATGCTTTCTTTTCCATCTCTACTGAAGAAATCCAAAGCCAATTTGCATTCATGTGAGGAGGATTAAAAAACACACATTTACTATGCTGTCTTGCTTATTGCTGTACCTGATAAGACAGACTTGATTCAATTAATGATATAATGTTTATAGTTCAATTTGAACACTAGACTAAAACTGAATTATAGATGCTTATTAGTCGTATGATCCCAGAAGATGTCTGGTTAACCCAACTAGAGTACAAGGCTCAGAAAAATGTGAATTTCCTGACTCTCCCTTGGACAGAGATCCCTCAGACAACCAAATATAAATTACTTTTCTGCTTGACGCCAAAAATCAAAGCAAGAAGCACAAAGATTGACTAGGTTACTTGGTTTCAGGAAAAATCATCCAAGAAATCATGTATAGGACTCAATTCACAAAATTACCCAGAAAAACAACTGAAATTGAATGGGACTTTGAGCAGCAGCCGTTTTTCCCTATTTCATCACTTCAAAGAACCATGTTGTGACTCTATTTTCAAAGAAACCCTTTGTGATCTACTATCCCTATGCTCACCTTAAGACTCCTCAAGTTCAAGTGATTTTGAAAATATCCCATAAAAACAGCCAGGCTCCTCCATCCTGACCGAAGCATTTGGCAAAAGCCCATGACTGACACCTAGCGGTAATTGCTGGTATTTTGTACTGGAAAACAACCAATTGCAATTTCAAGGTAAGCACAACTTGAAAACAGTTCTCAGCTTGTTATGGTTATGAGTGTTTCAGTTGAAATTGTTTCTATTGCAGAAGTACATGAATTTATTTTGAGACATGAGATGCATATTGTCCTGGGATTCCGCTCAAAAGTGAAATCATGTGGTCTTTCTGTGCCTGGCATTTCAATTAGCATAATGACCTCCAATTTTATTTGTGTTTCCACTAATGACAGAATTTCATCATTTCTTATGATTGAATAATATACCATTGTGTGTGTAGGTCACATTTTCTTTACTCATTCATCCCTCACTAGAGACACCTAACTTGATTTCATATCTTCCCTCTTGTAAATAGTTTTGCAATAAATATGCAATAATCACTGATGGTTTCATGTCCTTACTAGACCATATGTTAGTTCGTTTGTTTCTTTGTTTGTATTTATTTTTTTTCTTTTGGTACCAGGTATTGAGCCCAGGGGCGCTTAACCACTGAGTCACATCCCCACCCCATTTTTTATATTTAATTCAGAGATAAGGTCTCACTAAGTTGCTGAGGGCTTCACTAAGTTGTTAGTACTGGTTTTAAAGTCATGATCCTCCTGCCTCAGCCTCGCAAATTACTGGATTTGCAGGCTCTCACCACGGAGCCTGAGCCTGGTGGTAGTTCTATTTTTAATGGTTTGAGGAAATTTGATACTGTGTGCCACAGGGTTGCACCAATTACATTCCTACCAAGAGGGTGTGGATTCCCTTTGCTCTATATCCTCTCCAGCACCTATCTTTTATCTTTTGAATACTAAACATTCTAACTGGAGTTAGTTGATACCTCATTTTAATTTTAATTTTTGTTTCCCTTATTAGTAATGTTGAACATTTTTTCATGCACTTCTTGGCCATTTGTATGTTTTATTTTGAGAAATGTCTATGTATATCTATTGCCTGTTTTTTAATCAGAATTTTTGGGTTTTTTTTTTTTCTATCGTTGATTTTTTATGTGTTCCGGATATTAACCCACTGACAGACATAAACTGCTAATATTTTTCCCATTTGTTCTTTTCTAAAAAGTTTTTGGTTGTCAACGGACACAATACATTTATTTCATTTATTTATTTTTATGTGGTACGGAGAATCAATCCCAGTGCCTCACATGTGCTAGGTAAGCGCTCTGCTAAGGAGCTACAACCACGGCCTCCGTTGTGTTCTTTCTACACACTGCTGTTTCCTTCTCTGTGGAGAACCTTTTTAGTTTGATACAATCATTTTGTCTATTTCTATTTTTGTTTCCTGTGCTTTTGGGGGAGGGAGATTCAGAAAAAGTCTTGGCCATTCCAATGTCCCAAAGTGTTTCCCCTGTTTTCTTCTGGTAGTTGCATAGTTTTGGGTTTTACAAGTCTATAGTCCATATTGAGTTGATTTTTGCACCTGGTAAGAGAAAGAAGTCTAGTTTCATTCTTCTGCATATTAGATATCAAGTTTATAAGCACCATTTATTGAAGAGACTGTACTTTCTCCAGTGAATGTTTGTAGAAACTTAGTTGAAGATTATTTGGCTGTAGAAGTTTGAGTTATTTCTATTGACTCTATTCTATTCCATTGGTCTGTGTCTATTTTTATGCTAACACCAGGCTGTTTTGCTTACAATATGTTGAAATACATTTAAAGTCAGGTAGTACAATATAATGTCTCCTGCTATATTCTTTTTATTAAAGATTGCTCTGGTTACCTGGAATAGTGTGTGTGTGTGTGTGTGTGTGTGTGTGTGTGTGTGTGTGTTTCCATACAAATTTGTCTACTTTTGTAAATAATATCATTATTATTTTGAAAGAGATTGCATTGAATCTGTAGATATATTTTTGGAGTATGAACATTTTAAAAATATTGATTCTTCTAATACATTAACATGGGATGACTTTATTTTTGTGTGTATATTTCAATTTCTTTCATCAATATTTCATAGTTTGTGTTGTAAACATGTTTTTCCTCTTTGGCTAAATTTATTCCTATATATTCTTCTTGTAGCTATTGTAAATGTGACTCTTTTTTTAAATTCCTTTCAGACAATTAGCAATTGACATACAAATATTATTCATCTTTGTATGTTGATTTTATATCTTGAAATTTCTCTGGGTTTGTTTATTCTAATAGATTTTTTGATGGAGTCTTTAAGGTTTTCTCTGTGTAAAATCATGTCATTGGCAAACAATGACAAATTGACGTCTCTTTTCCAATTTTGATGCCCATCACTTCTTTATCTTGCCTGCTTACTTTGCCTGAGACCTCCAGTCAAATACAAATGGTAAAACTGGGCATCCTTGTATTGTTCTAGTTCTTACAGAGAAAACTCTAAACTTTCCCCTCTCCTTATGGTGGTAGCTATGGGTGGGCTTGTTATACATGACTTTATTACATTTAGGTACTTCCACTCTATAGCAAGTTTTTTAGACTTTACACCATGAAGACATATTCAATTTTGTCAAATTTCTTTTCTACATCTGTGGAAATGACCATATGGTTTTTGTCCTTCATTCTGTTGATATATCACATTTTTTTTTTTTGGATTTGTGTATGTTTACCCTCCAACATCCCTGGGATGAATCACACTTGATCATAGTGAATAATCTTTTTTTTTTATTGTAAACAAATGGGATACATGTTGTTTCTCTGTTTGTACATGGAGTAAAGGCATACCATTTGTGTAATCATAAATTTATATAGGGTAATGTTGTTTGATTCATTCTGTTATTTTTCCCTTGTCCCCCACCTCTCCCACCCCTCTTTTCCCTCTATACAGTCCTTCCTTCCTCCATTCTTGCCCCACTCCTTAACCCTAACCCTAAACCTAACCCTAACACTAACACTAACCCCTCCCACCCCCCATTATGTGTCATCATCCACTTATCAGTGAGATCATTTGTCCTTTGGTTTTTTTGAGATTGGCTTATCTCACTTAGCATGATATTCTCCAATTTCATCCATTTGCCTGCAAATGCCATAATTTTATCATTCTTTATGGCTGAGTAATATTCCATTGTATATATATGCCACAGTTTCTTTATCCATTCATCAATTGAAGGACATCTAGGTTGGTTCCACAATCTGGCTATTGTGAATTGAACAGCTATGAACATTGATGTGGCTGTATCTCTGTAATATGCTGATTTTAAGTCCTTTGGGTATAGGCCAAGTAGTGGGATAGCTGGGTCAAATGGTGGTTCCACTCCAAGCTTTCTGAGGAATCTCCATACTGCTTTCCAGAGTGGCTGCATCTTATAGAAGAAAAACTAGGTCCAAATCTTCAACATGTCAACTTAGGATCAGACTTCCTTAACAGAACTCCCATAGCACAAGAAATAAAAGCAAGAATCAACAACTGGGATAGATTCAAACTAAAAAGCTTTCTCTCAGCAAAGGAAACTATCAGTAATGTGAAGAGAGAGCCTACAGAGTGGGAGAAAATCTTTGCCACTCATACTTCAGATGGAGCACTAATTTCCAGAATATATAAAGAACTCAAAAAACTCTACAACAAGAATACACATAATCCAATCTACAAATGGGCTAAGGAAATGAACAGACACTTCACAGAAGAAGATCTACAAGCAACATCAACAGATATATGAAAAAATGTTCAACATCTCTAGTAATAAGAGAAATGCAAATCAAAACTACCCTAAGATTCCATCTCACCCCAATTAGAATGGCGATTATCAAGAACACAAGCAACAATAGGTGTTGGCGAGGATGTGGGGAAAAAGATACACTCATACATTGCTGGTGGGGCTGCAAATTAGTGAATAATCTTTTGAAGGTGTTGTTGACTTCAGTTTCCTATTATCTGTTACATATTTCGTATTTGTGTTCATTAGGGATATTGGCTTGTGGCTTTCTTTTTCTATTGTGTCTTTATCTTCTTTTGGTACCAACGTAATGCTGGCCTAATAGAATCAATTTGGAAAATTTCCTTTCTCTTTTAAATTTTTTTGGAATAATTGAAGAAGAATTAGTATTTGTTCTTACTTAAATGTGGTAGAACTCAGCAGGGAATCCATAAAGTCCTGGGTTTTCTTTGGTGGGGACTTTTCATTACTGATTTAATCTCATTATTCCTTATCGATCTGCTCAAATTTTCTTTCTTCATGATTCAGTCTTGGTAAGATATACGTGTCATGAATTTGACCATTTCTTCCAGGATAACATGTTTGTTGACAGTTGTTCATAATAATCTCTAATAATCCTTTGCATTTCTGTGATCAGTTGTAAGGTGTCTTTTTTGCTTTTGTCTCTAATTTTGTTTACTTGAATCTTCTTTCCTTTTTTTCTTAGTTAGGTTTGGTAGGAATTTGTTTATTTATCTTTTCAAAAAAAACAAGCTTTCATTTCCTTGATATTTTGTAGGTTTTTTAATCACGATTTCATTTGTTTCCGTTCTGATATTTATTCTTTTTTCCCATCTGCTGATTGGAGGCTTGGCTTGTTCTTTTTTTTTTTCTGGGTCCTTAAAATGCAATAATAGTTTATTTGAGATCTTCCTGCTTTCTTGATACAAGCACTAATTGTTACAATCTTCCTTCAGAGTACTGCTTTTTCTGCATCCATTAGATTTATCTCCACTTTTATTTGTTTCAAGAACTTTTTAAACTTCCTACTTAATTTCCTTTTTGATTCTTTGTTGTTTGGGAGTAGCTTGATTAACTTCCATCTATTTGAATGGTTTCCAAACTTTTTCTTGTTAATCATTTCTAGCTTTATTGCACTATGGTGGGAAAAAATTTTGCCATTATTTTAATTTTTAAAAATTTGTCAAGACCTCTTTCATGGTTTCCCATCTGATTTTTTCTGGAGAATGTTCCATGCTCATTAATAATAAACGTGTTTTCTGTGACTTGGATGGAATAGATGTCTGCTTGGTCCATTCAGTCTAGGATGGCATTTACTGTTAAAAAAAATCTCTGTTGATTTTGTGTTCAGATGACCTATCTATGACTAAAAGTGGGTGGTAAAAGTCCCTATTATTATGGCGTTTCTGTCTCCCTTTAGGTCTACTAATATTTGTTTTATGTATTTAGGTGCTCCAAAATTGGTTGCATAAGTATTTTTAAATATTACTTCCTCCTCCTGAATTGATTCCCTTACCATTGTATAATGATCTTCCTTGTCTCTTTTTACTACTTGTGACTTAAAGTCTGTTTTATCTGATAAAAGTATAGCTACCTCTGTTTTCCTTTAGATCTCATTTGCATGGAGTATCTTACTCTATTCCTTCACTTCTAGTTTGAATGTCCTGAGAAATGAAGTGAGTTTCTTGTAAGTAGAATATAATTGGGTCTTTTTTTTTTTAATTCATTCACTCACTTTATGTCTTTTATTTGAAGAATTTAGTGCATTATAAATTAGAACTACCATTTTGCTACTTATTTTCTAGTTTTATTATAGTTCCTTTCTCTTTCCACGGTCTTCTTTTATGGTTAAGTGGTTTATTCAAGTGGTGCTTTGATATCTTCCTCATTTTTTTGTGGGTTTTTTTATTATAGAATTTTGTTTTGTGGTTACCATGAAGCTTAAAAAAATCATTGATTATAACAAATTATTTTGAAATGATAGCAACTAAATATTGATCATAAAGATAGAAGAAACAAGAGGGAATATTAATTAAAAATTACACTTGCACTCCATTGTTCACCACAATTTGAATATTGTTTGTTGTGTGATATCTTTCAATGTTGTCTATTTGATAACATAATAATAGTTATTATTTATAATTTTAATGTTCATAAAAATACAAATGTTGAATATAAAAGGTTTATAATATTAGAAAATTCTGAACCTGTGCATTTACTCTTAACTGTGTTTAATATCTTCTAATGTTTTCTTCTTAATCATTTTTTCAATTTGAAGAAATCTTTTTATCATTTTTTTTGTAGGAAAAATCTAGTGGAGATATATTCTGTCAGTCCTGCCTTGTCTGGGGATGGTATTTATCTCTCCTTCATTTCTCCTTCATTTCTAAAAGGTAGCTTTGCTAAATACAGAATTCTTGGTCTGGCAGGTTTTTCCTTCATCACTGTGAAAAATCTTATCCTCCTTCTACCTGGCCCATCAGGTGTCTGCTGTCAGATGAATTGGAGCACACTTATTTCTTTTCTCTTGCTGCTTTTATAGTCTTCCTTTTATCTTTAAACTTTAAAACCTTGATTATAATCTCAGGAGATAGATTTAACTGAGTAAAATCTGACTGGTAACCTTCAACCTCTCTGAATCTGGCTATTTGTATCCTCCTATATATTTGCAAAGTGTTCTGTTATCTCTTTGGATAACTTTATAGCCCTTTGGCATTCTCAAATTTCTCTTGAAACAATAACTATTATGATTTAGATTAAGTATCCCCCAAAAGCTCACTTGTGAGACAATGCAAGAATTTTAGAGGTGAAATGATTGGGTTATGAGAGCCTTAACCTAATCAGTGCATTAATCTCTTGATAGGGATTAACTGGTTCACAAGTGAAGGAAGGTAGGTGCAACTGGAGGAGGTGGGGGCATGCATTTAGGGTTTATATTTTGTCCTGGTGAGGAGAGCCCTCTCTCTGTTTCCTGGTGCCATGTTCCAAGTCATTGTCCTCCACCACACCCTACCACCATGATGTTCTGCCTCACTTCAGGGCCCAAAGAATGGAGTCAGCTATCTATGAACTGAGACCTCTGAAACCTTGAGCCCCAAAATAAACTTTTCCTCCTTTCAAATTATTTTTGTCAGGTCTTTTAGTCACAGTAGCAAAAAAAGCTGACTAAAATAATAACCCAAATATTTGCTTTTTTAACACTGTCCCAAATTTTCCATAAGCTCTCTTTATCCCTCCTTCTGTCTTTTCTATTTTCTCCTCCAACCATGTGTTTTCAAACAGCCTACCTTCAAGTTCAGTGATTCTTCTATTTGCTCTGGTTGGTATGGATGTCTTCTGTCATGTTTTCAATTGTGCTTAATGTACTTTTCAGCTCAAGGAATTCCATTTGATTTTTTAAATTACTTTAATCTCTCTTTAAGCTTCCCTGATAGAGTACTGAATTGCTAGTTATTCTGTGTTATCTTGAACTCCATTGACTTTCCTTAAAACAGTTATTTTGAATTCCAAGAGTTCTTACTTATTGAATGCTGTATGTTGGGTTTCACCATTGCAACACCATTCTCAAGGCAAAGTCCTATGCTTATTTTCCTGTCCAATGACTCTATGGTTGGAATCTTGCTCCAGGCTTTCCTGCCTGAGATTGTGAGAGGGATTCTGTAGGTCAACCCTTAGCCTAATAAGTTCAGAGACTTGGTCTGGGAGTAATGACCAGGGAACAGGATCTGTGGGTTTCTGCCTGATACTGGGTTTCACCATGGTAGGCCTGCTACTGAATTTTCAGGATAAGGTCTGGGTTTAATGCCCTCTCTCCATGTTTCATTGCTTGAAGTTGAGGTAGGAGGAAAAATGGAAAATTCCTTACTTCCTGTCTTTTTCAATGTCTTTTCTTATTATCATAATATAATCAGATCATGTGGGATCTCACACTTGGTTTTCTTAGCTCTGAGGAAGGTAGTTTGGTGCACTAATAGCTGTCCAAATTGAGGCTTCTTTGGGTAAATGATCTCTGGAGGATCTTACTCAGCCACCATCTTGTTCCACTGTTTTTTGGTCAGTTTTGGGATATTACAATATGGTCCAAAAAAATGGGTCTGATATAATAGAAGATATAGTAACCCCAGCAAAAGGTACTACATTGAGATTTGCTATGGAATTTGAGATGGGTATAAAAATAAAGCTTTCCCCAAATAACTCCCAAAGTAACATTGTCAACTGTCATTGCTGGCTAGTCAGCCTGCTTTAGCTACATAAGCAGAAAGATGAGAGATTCCACCAGAAGTTTCTAAACGCTCTCCCAAAACAAGGTTATTTGCATAAATAGTTCAGTCAGTTCAGTCTGGAGATGAAACATTTCCTGTGTGAGTGAAATGAACTTGGATAAGGAGACCCCTAACGTTCACCTGAAGTCTCTTCATCCTACTGTAATACATCCTTTCCTATGTTAAAAGCCTTATGCAAAAATGCTTTGTTGAGTTTGTAAGTCCTTTCAATTATGTGAATCTAATTTTTATTTTGTGCAATCATCATTTGTATTACAGAACAATACTTCATAAGGTTGTTTAGAGGAATAAACGAAATCATCTAAAGTGTTTAGAGGAGAGCTGGCACATTCAGTGCTTTAAAATTGTATCTTTTATGACTGGAACAATGGCATCATTATGTAAAGAACAGTGTAAAGAACAATATAGACTTGGAGACATAGATATAAAGTTACCTTACAGTCACACATCATAATGGAAGAATATATTTTATTAAAAAAATTTCTTAAATTCTAATAAATAAGATTAACACACATATGAAAATAGTATTTTCATATTATGATATGAACTTTATTGATTTCAAGAAGACTTCAAACTTAAGCCTGTGCTAATGGAATATTTGCTCTATAAGACCATGCTCTTCGAAGATGAATGAGACGTATGTATATAGTTTGTTTCACAGACAAAAGAAAAAAGTATGTATAAACCAAAAGGTAAATATGATCAAGAAACATTTGATACTGCTTTTAAATATGTTTTTCTTTTAGTCTTAATATCACCTATTAATCATATTCCAAAGAGACCAGTTTCATAGCACAAATGTTTCTTTTTCTTTAATAATAATCTCTTATTTCCAATCTCTATGAAATATATGAAAATTACTATTCTAGGGATGTGAACTTTGTTTCTAATTAATATACATGACTAATATACTAGAATTTAATTTTCAAAGTGGTGAAAATAATTTTATAGGAAGTTACTTTTTTCTTTGACTTTTAATTAAATTTATTCTACAAGGATTTGGAGATATGATTTGGACAATAATTAAAATCAGGTTATTTTTATTCATGACTTTTATCACTTCAGAATGGAAAGGGTCAGTGCAAATTTCCAATTAGAGTGAATTTGAACTTTAGAATATCACAATATGTTTAAAGTTTAAAACTGAAGATTTTTTTAAAAATCACCTTTGGCTTATTTACCAAAATATGAATATCTATTGTATATTGTTTGTGAATTTATCTGACAAATTGCTTTATATTTCAATTCTTCCTATCAATCCATAAAAAACAATAGTGGTATTTTGAGTAGGATAATTGTAGTATATATGATAAAAATCTATTGCTACAAAGTATAAACCATATAATTCAAGAAAAATTACCTTTGCTATTTTTCTTGAAAAAGAATCTTAAAGAATACAAAAGTGAGATTAAAGAGGTTACTAGGTAAGGTAACAAATATTACATTTTTTTAAGTTCTTTAAGAAGGAATTCAAACAAACAATACACAGAATTTGATGACATATATCATTAGTCCTTAGACTAACACATACCTTGATATACATATCAGAGTTTAAGAGAACTAGCAAAGATTATGGTCACCAGGAAAATTTTAATGGTACTATAAAGATGGTCAATGGTCTTACTCTCAGTCCCAAATTCTTAGAAAACTAAATTTATTCATGACAAAACAATTGTTGAATATTCTTATATTTCACACAATATTTTATGTATTGTAACTCTAGTAGTGAACAAGAACAAAAGATTTTTTATCCTCACAAAGCTTATTCTAGGGGTAAAAACAAATTTAAAAATAAAGGAAAAATATAATATCCACTAGTGAAGAGATAAAATACATCAGAATAAGGTAGAGATAATATTGTATGTGGAATTTATAGTAAAGGTGACTGAGAAGAAACAACCAATGAAGTCAAAGTAAAACCCAGAAAATATGATGTCTCCAAGAAATGTGCATCCAGGAAGGGGGAATAAGACAACTCCGTGAAGATGAAAACAGAGAAGAAATCATTTGCAAGATGATTATCATTTGTGGCAACAGCAGAATTTATGTGGTGGAGGAAAGTTGATTGGCATGGTTTGAAGCAAGAAGTCTGTGTGGAGAGAAAGGTAGCGGTTTAAAGGTACTTTTCCTAGGAAAGAAAAAAAAATAGAGTTCTACCTGGTTGAGAAGTCAAGGGAATGTGTTTTCTGTTTGTTGGTTACTTGTTTTCTGAAAATAAGAGTTAATATAAGATGATTAGGAGCGATTGAAAATAACATGAGAATAAAATGATGTTGAGGAGAAATGGGATAATTTCAAGATCGAAGTCCTTGGGTCAGCGAGAATGCCTCGGTCCAGTGTATGAACATAGGTAGGAAAAGGAGTGAAGTTAGAAGTAATGAGTATTGTTGTGACGGGAGGGTGGGAAAGAAGAATATGAGGGTACAGATGCCTATAGGAAGTGGATGGAGAAAACTATTTGTGTTGATGGATATATTCCCAATGAAACAGGGAGGTATAACCTGAAAATTAAAAGAACACTGGAAGAATGTGGAGGTTTGCAGTTTGATGAAAATGGAGGTGAGACGTAGACCTTCAGGAGAGCAGAAGGCTGATACTCTTGATATTTGCTATCACATATTCAAGTGAACACAATCAATATGATGGTTTTATCATGTGTGTGTTTTCTATATGCATAATCACTTCATCAGATGTATTTCTCCACTCACCTGCCTTTCAACCATATTAGCTAAACATAACAGAACTATGTGAATTTTATAACAACCAATTCACTTAGTAAAAATTATTGCTATAATGTGTAAGCCCTGAATTCTTAATAGGGGAGTTATCCACTCCATTTTTGTTAATATCTACGAAGTCATTGAATTTGCATTCTAAGAACACCAACTTATGTATGGATAAGTTCTACTGTATTCTGGGACATAATACCTAGGATTTTAGAAAACTAGATTCATTCAATTAGAATCACTCCTTTATCATCTCCGCCTCCTCCCCTCCTCTTCTTCTTCTTTCTCTCTCTTTCTCTCTCTCTTCTCTCTCTGATGTTGATGTGCTGCTCCATCAGCCAAAATTCTTAATTATTTTCAAACATGATATTGAATTACTACATAATATTTTTACTACCACATAACATTTCTAAAGTGCCTGTGCTTTGTCTGCTAGTCAAATCATTAAAAAAAAAAAAAAACTTTAAGATAATCAAGAAAATTAAATATAGGCATTATTTTATAGACTTTGTTACCAGGTGACAGAAGCAGTTAGACTAATAAGTTTCCCTTTTATAGAGTTTCTCTTCTCCATTATGTCTATTCTTAACTCTGACAAGATGATCCTAACAAAAGGATAACCACAAAATGAATAGTCTGAGCAGTCTTGCTTTTAGATATACTTTACTAGAAACTGAAATGATTTGTTTTAACAACAGAATAACAAGTTCTTCTGAACCAAATCTATTTGTCCAACTAGAAAATTGATAAATATTTTGATAAATTATAATATTTATCTCATTTGGAACTTCACAGGATTGAGTCACATTCCTATAACAAAATGTCTTCTATCCCTCCCAAAAGACTTGTGTAAATACACTTCTCACTCATTAATTATCTATTAATAATGTAAAATCAGAATATATGTAATTTGTCATCATAGCTATCCAAGAATACATGTGCTCATTAGTAAACAATTTTAGTCATCTCATTCTGTTTATATTTGAAAGATTTTTTGGCAGATTCTGCTCTGTTATAAGGAAATCCCCATCGATAAAATCAGTTTTAACATTTAGAGACTTACATTCATAGATTCTTTAAAAATTAAATTATAATGTGCAGAAGAAAAACTTTCAGTAATGTTGTTCTAGTAAAGTTATTTTTTAAACCCTCCCACCAAAACAATTGTAAAAGTTAAATAAAGTTAAAAATCAAGTAAAGTCACTAGAAACCATCCAATATAAGATTGAAGTCTTAGGAAATTTGACTCTTAAAAACATAACCCCCAAAGAGTAAGGAATGTGAGTTTGAGACTTTCAAGTCTGAATGTTTGGCTTTTAGATTGAGAGCCTTCTCAATTCCCACAGCTATAGTGATACAAACAGGCCATAGAAAAGCATAATCTTACATGACTAAAGTACCAGAAATTAAGGTTCAAGGTTAGAAGACTAGTTGGAAACCTAGAGGTAAAATCCTGTCAGCAAGCTGACCACAGAAGAAATGAGAACCTAAATCTAAATCACATATTTGACTGATAGAAAGTAGATTTGTAAAAGGAACACCCAAACCACAGTGTGAGGATATGTTACAATAAAAAGGCAGCAGCAATCAGGGATAAGTCTACCCCTGAAAGATTTGCAACTCTCCTGCTCAGTTAACTGAGTGCATTCTTGGACCATATTCAGATTGAGTGACAGAAGTCTTATTGGTTTAAACAAAAGAAAGTTTAAGGCCTGAACTATGGGAAGCCATCCATGACTAGCAGAATCAGGTTCGACTGAGCCATGGAAGATGGAAGTTTGGCTTCCAGGAACTGGCAGTCATGAGAGACTGTTTCAGATAGCCTGAGGTATGTGACTTCTGTGCAGAGTGGTTCACCACCTGAGAAAATGCTAATTCTATTGGGATGACCCATTAAAGTAAATGGCTTCCTTAATTCCATCCCATCCTGTTCCTCACAGAAGAAGCTCCACGTGGTCCC
Organism: Sciurus carolinensis; assembly: GCF_902686445.1. Taxonomy (NCBI): domain Eukaryota; kingdom Metazoa; phylum Chordata; class Mammalia; order Rodentia; family Sciuridae; genus Sciurus; species Sciurus carolinensis. Next base: position 23,073,226 of record NC_062216.1, read on the forward strand.
CCTTTACCTGTGTGACTATAAATAAAGGGAAGCTGGGCTTCTCCTTTATTATTAGAAGCCAGATCTTAGCATGGTTCAATCCACCACACCCCCTTTAATTTAAAAATATAATTGTCTCCTGTGCCTATTTTATTAAATAAATTTCTTAGTAAGTAATCTACAGCCAGCACATTCCTCCAACAGAAACCCTTTCCCTCACTCACACAGGATGTGGAAGTAACCCTATACTGAACAGTGGTGGGAAATTGAATGTGCATCAAAGCATGGTAGAACCACATACCTAAATATGATCTTGATTCAAAATATGACTGACTTCTTGTAGCCTAAGGCTACTTTTCATCCCTGTGACCAAAGTACCTGACAAGAACAATTTAGAGAAGGAAAAGTGTTGGCTTTCATGACTACAGAGGTCTCAATCCATAGACAACTGACCCCACAGCACTGGGCCTGAACTCCAAGATGGAAGGGTGTGGTAGAGGAAAGCAGTTCAGGAAATGACAACGAGGAAGCAGAGGCAGAACTCCACCCATGAGGGACAAAATATAAACCACAAAGACACCCCCCCCAGTGACCCTATTTTCTCTAGCCACACCTTGCCTGCCTACAGTTGCCACTCAGGTAATCCATACCAGTGGAGGATTTGGTTAAAACTCTCTTAATCTAATCATTTCACTGCTGAACAGCCTTTCATTGTATCACACTTGAGTTTTTGGGGGATACCTCGTATCTAATGCAGACATTCAAAACACCCCTTAAGGAATAAGACAAGAAAAGCAGCAGCTAGAAGTCATAGGAGCAGAGAAATATCAACAATTGCATAACGTAGAGAAGACACGGTTTTCTGTTGGATTCTAGTTAAGTAACTACCTCTTAGAACAAAACCCACAGCCCTCAGAAGAATGCAATAGAATCCAGAGAATCGAATTAAACAAATATATATATATATATATATATACACACACATGTATATAATACATATATATATGACACTATTTAAAAATTAAGAGACAAAGCCACAGACAGAAAGCAAGCATTTGTCAATAAAGAATAAAGAATATGTGTCTAGAATTTTTAGAACTCTTTTACAACTCAATACTAAAGCTATCAACTAGGTTAAAAATGTTGAAAAAATTTGAACAATTTACATAAAAATATGTAAAAATGGCCATTTAACATATTAGAAGATTGCATTCTTAGTCAAAGGGAATTGCAAATTAGAAGCAAAATATGGCACAAATATTTAACAGGTTAATGACTAAAATTTAACAGAGATAATGTAAAATGTTAGCCTGAACTGTTCTTTATAACACTTAAATGATCTTCAACGGGAATAGGTAAGAGGTATATCTATCCGATAGAATATTACTCAGCAAAAAGTAGGAAAGATCTCTTCATACTTGTATGAATGACTCTTGAAATTACTATGGTGAAAAAAATCCACAATGTTTGCTTCCATTTATATGAAGTTCTATGCAAAGCAAAACAAGGTATAGTCACCAAGCACAGACCAGCTTTTGCATGGGGAGTAGAGGAAACAGAAGGAAATGGAAAACCTTTGTGGGTGAGAGAAATGTGAACTTTGTGCTGTTAATTTCACAGATAGACATATACATATATACATATATATATACATGTAAATATATGTATATATATACACTTTCCGCGCTTAATAATAGCACACTATAAATAGATGGTTTACTATAGACAATTTATACTTCATTGAAGTTGTTTATGAAAAAAACAAAGATTAATAGGAGGAACCCATTACTTACAGATTTAAATGAACATGGAAATCTCTACAGAGATTTCTCTATAGAGAAAAAAATTATAAATATAATCTATATATGATAAGGCAAGATCCCAATGAACTTCACACAAAAATTACTTTGTGATGAACCCACATAAGACAAAATGGAAATCAGAATTCAAAAAGATTGAAGAAAAATACAGATCATTCAACTGTTAAGAGCTTATTTTATTATTTTATATATTTTTAATGAATATGAATGCTGAATTGTTATGAGTTTTAGATCCCTCTGGATGTTTTTAGAAAAGTAGAAAAACATTGCAGCTATCTAAATGTGAATGAAAATATTTTACATGACTACTTTTAAAATAACAGGGAGGTACATAGTTTTTCAAAATCCTTTGGGTAATATTGACACAAAACAGTAATCTACTTGGAAGACATAAGTGTCTAATTAGAATAAAATCTTTTTCCATTTATAGCCTTCTTATAATTAACTATTTTAGGTAATTTCCAGTTCTCAAGGAGGCAGTGTTAATTATACACAAATACATATAAACTTAAATTAACTTAAGTATACTTTTTCATCATGTATAAAATAAATATTCCAAATCATTAATAAATGCAAGTAGTGCAAAGAAGGACTTTTTGTCTGTCTTAGTGAAGTATCTCAAACACCTATCATATTGTCTAATAAACATTTGCTAATAAATGGCATGAATGATAGGAAATGAGACTCAAAGGACTAGCAAAGCCTTGCTAATGTGGTACACTAGACAGGAATTCAAATTATACTCAGAAACTGACCTTAGCAACATAACAGAATGGGAAGTTGCTGACTATGGGTCTTCACACAGACTCGCTGAGTAGACACCTGTACCTGCACCAGTCCCCACCAAGAGAAAGTCAGAGTCCAGCTGAAAAGACCCCTGCCCAGTAGATAAATGAGAAAATATTCACATTCAGATGGACAGGAAAAGCAGAGCTGTATCAGAATACTAGCAACATCCTGAGCCTGAAAATCAGGAAGGAATCCCTGATTCCCAGCTGGATCCTGAGCTGTGGGGGGGTCTGGACCACACATGTGGCTCCCAATTATTACAAACCCGTCAGAGAATTTGCTTTAACCTTGTTTAAGAAGCAATAGGGATAGGGTGTCTGAGCACAATGAACAAAGGGGAATTTTAAACCGTGTGGCTACTCCCAGCCGTGACAGCCCCAGGATCCATCCAGCTTCCGACTTCCTCCTGGCAGGATGAGGCACACACTTTCCCATCAGCTCCCAGATGTGCTGGTACCTGAAAAGCCTGTATCGGGGAATCTGTGTTACAAATACGACAAGCCTTCTCAGGCCTAAACAGGAGGGACAGCACCTCCACATGTTTTTCTCAGCTTGTTCTAGTGTAAACTCCGCAAACTCTCGGTGGAGGGAAGATGGGATTGCTCCCCATGACTGAATGGGAAAGTGGGTACTTCCCTATCTCCTTCCCTGGCAATAAATCCAGATCTTCAGACTCTCCCCAACTTGTGAAGTTGGGGACTGACTTCTAAATTATCTAGCTCTAGAGAGTAACAGATTCTGAATTTCTGAATCTGCTAGGCCAGAAAACAAAAAGGTGATTTTGAAACTTGCAAGCTGTCGGTGACTATCTTCCTCGGTTCAAATGAGCAATCTGAACAAGAATAAAGGCACCTGCTATAAACTCTTTCCTTGGTATAGGGAAAAGAAGGATCTGAAATACACATCTAAGACCCCAATCTTTATAGTTATATCTCAAGGGACTAGCTTCTATCTTTCACCGCTTACCACCAAAAATCTGTTTAACTGATAAATTCAGTAAAATTACAGGTCACAAAAATCAACATACACCTTGCAAGCACAAAGCCTTGGGTTCAATCTCCAGCACCGAAAAAAAAAAAAAAATCAACATACAAAATTCAGTAGCATTTCTATGCAATAATGATGAACTATCTAAAAAAAGAAGTTAAGAAAAAATTTATTTACAATAGCAACAAGAAAAAAAGATTTTAAACTTAGGAGTGAATTTTAACCAACCAGGTGAAAGATTTGTACCCTAAAAACTATTTTAAAATTGATGAAAGCAATTGAAGACCACAGAAATGAATGGAAACATATCCCATATTTATGGGTTAGAATTAATACTGTTAAAGTGCCTATACAGGTCAAAGTAATCTGCAGACTTAAATGCAAAACACTAGTGACAATTTTAATAGAATCAGAAAAAAACAACTCTAAAGTTCTCATGGAATCACAAAACCCTCCAGATAGTCAAATCAAGTTTGAACTAGAAAGAACAAAGCTAGAAAAATCATACTTCTTGAGTTCAAAATACACAATGAAGATGTTTAATCAAACAGCATGGTACTGGCATAAAGACAGACACACTAATCAATGGAAGAAAATAGAGAGTCCAGAAATAGACTCAACTAATTATGGCCAACTGATATTCAACAAAGGTGTCAAGAAAACTCAATGGCAAAAGAACAGTGTCATCAATGAATGATGGTGGAAAAATTGGATATTCACATGCAGGAGAATGAAATTGGACCATTATCTGACACCATATGAAAATATCAACTCAAAATGGATTGAAGATTTAACAAATGACCTGACCCTATAAACAGCTAGAATAAGACATTGGGAGAAAACTCCATAACATGGTTTGTGCAATACTTCTTGAATAAGAGTCCAAAAAGCATAGACAACAAACACAAATAATAGATCAAGGGAATTGCATTAAGTGAAAAAGCCTCTGCATGAGAAAGAAATAATTATTGGTTTGAAAAGACAACCTATGGATTAGGAAAAAAAATGTTTGCAAACCATACATCTCGTAACTGTGCTTATTAGCTGTTCACTCAGAATATTTGCCCCATTTTTCTATTACTAACTGACCGACCTTCCTTTTCATTTATCCTCGTTTGACTTTTACATAAGTTACAAACTTTTAAAGGTTACAATCATGTCTTATTGGCCCAGAAATCATTCTATCTTTTTAGATTCACTTAGCATATCTCCTCTGTAATTCAATTTGTGCTTATTTATGCCTAGGGGACAATATAAATTTAAGGTATTAGCTACTGCTATTATTTCTCCTTTGTTGAACTTTAACTCCAGGTTGAATTTTAACTCAAATAAATGAAGCAGGAAAAAAAATCACTTTCTTGTACACCACATACAACTAATGAAGTCAAATGCAGAATTAAGAAAATTATAATACACACCTCATACCTTCTGCCTCCCTGCTCATCCCTGTGTTGGGTTCTTGGTTTCTGTACCTGGAAGGCTCTTTCCTTCCACTCGAAGTCACATTTCAAATGTTAATTCATCTGTGAAGCCTTCCTCATTTACTTACTGCCTAAAGAAACTTGCCTCATACAGAATTGTCCATCATGTTTTATGTGAATTGCTCCTGGCACTTACCATTTCTCATCTTGTATTCTATTAATTTTCTCCCCCTACTACACTTGATTCTTTTTGAATCAAGAAACATGCCTTATTTTTTTCTTTTTAATAGTTGCTTCATTTCATCGCTTAACCCAGTGCTGCAGAGCAGAAATAGAGGTCACAGGTTCTGACCTTGATTCACCTGTGTTCACATTGCATTCTACCACTTCATAGGGTGGGATTTTAGGAAAATGTCCTGAATACACAGAACCTTCATTTCCTCTTCTCTAAAATATGGGTGATAGTGCCTAGCCCGCAGAGCTATTGTAAGGATTAAATTTATTGACACAGGAATATTCACTTGAAACAATGCCTAAAATAGACTAAGAGCTCATTCACTGCTGGCATTCATCATTCTGCAAATAGCAGATACTGGAGCCATACTTAAATATGAGTCAGTCAAATCCAAATGATTAAAAATTTTACTATGAAAAAATTTAGATATACATAAAAATAGAATTATCTAATAAACTGCCATCTCCCTAATAGTTTTTAAGATTTTGCCACACTGTCTTCACATCTCACATAACTTTTTTTCCATGAAGCATCATAAAGCAAACCCCAGACATAGCAGTTTCAGTTGGGGACATTGTTTTTAAAACTAACTCACAAAGTTATGATGAATAAAAATGAATACTAAATAACCAATCATTATCTGGGAGAAAATTAGGGAGTATTATCCAAGTTCTTTCCTCTGAATTCTCTAGTAACATTAGGGAAAATATTTTGGCCTTAAGTATTTTGAAAATTTCATTTCACACTGATATATTTAGTCTTTAATTAAAGTCCTAAGACCAATGGCTTTTTAAATCAATCATAAAAAAGAGATAGTGACTTTAATTGAAAACACTCTTTGCTTGATTTCTAATTCTGGGTCCTATATGCTTAATGTGTCTGTTATTTAAGAATCACTATATGCTTCTAAATATTCACAGAAAAAACTCAAGAGGCTTTGTTTCTGAAGCCTCTTGAGTTTTTTCTGTGAATATTTAGAAGCATATTATAATCTCTCTGTTAGCACACAACATGCTTTTCATAGTTCCAAGGTTATTAAGTTAATTCAAATATATTATAAATTGAATGCTGGAGAATGTAAATATGTTGCTGTTCTTTGTATATACTACATTAAGACATCCTGTTTAATGATTTTTGTTCCTATTTTAATATCAGATTTATTTTGAGCAAAGAGTTCTAGAATTATGGTTGTTGATTAATTGATACTCATTTTCAATATTCTCTTCTTGAAACCAAGAATTATTCATCTCTAATTCTTCAAAATGTTTTAAAATTTTTACAGAATAAATAAATGCTGTATTGCTCATTAATTGGCAAGTAATGGGAAAATAATATAATACAAGTCAATTTTGCTATTTTTAGAATGACATATGAAACTTATGAGGATAGACAGTTCTTGACACTATGTTGGACACTGACAATTGTTTACATTTGTTTCCATAAGATGTAATAAAATATTAAAACAATATACTTGAAAATGAAGTGTGAAAAAATTGTGGTGGATATGTTTCTCCAAAGACTTTTATTTCTTGGCAATCACATACACAGATATGTAGATATCACACACATATAGATATCACAACTATAGTGTACATATATATGTATATATAGTATACTACAATCACATCTAAACTACATATATATACTATAATCACATCTACACTATATACACACACATATATATGTAGTATTGATGCACACAGAATCTAGAAATCTAAAATATGAAACTAGGGCTGAAGTACCTGAAAGATTTGAAATGTTAACAGCCATTAAACTGAAAATAAATCATTAACTTTGGAGCTAATCAACTTACTTTTCCATGAGTCATTAGCATTTGCGAAAGTTTACACTTCTTCCATTGTTCAGTCAATTTATTCCTCTTAAATCAACACACAACCAAGGGTCAGGCTAATGGTTCTATTTATTTTGTGCAATAATTCTGCCTATTTACCTATGATTGATACCTCAGTCCCCTAAGTATAAATACTGGATCTTGAGTCATGCTGTATCCATTATTGGCCCTAATTTTCCTGTCTGAGAGACTGAGGTGAACAACTGGACATTTTTCACTTGGATTCAACAGTGAACCTCAATTCTTTCTAGCTTCACTGTACAACCACTCTATGCAATTGATTGCTTACTAGAATCTTGTGTTCTACACTGAAGTCATTCATTATCATCAAAATGTTTTGTGGGGACTATGTAAGTATTATGGTTATCTGCAAGTTTTTCTAGTCTTTCATTATTTAACCCTTATTTATGAAATATTTCCATTTTCAACAGAAAATATTGATGTTTTAATTTGTTTTCACTAAAGCTTTAATTAGTAGATGCTTCATATAACTATTAAATGGAGTTAATATTATTAAATCTTAAATGCATTATCCCTTAGAAACAATTGAGTTACTTCTACTTTCATAAGTAACCTGACTCAGAATTCTAACTGAAGTTATAAGATATTGTTTCCATATTTACTTCTGTCTATAAAAAATTAAAATAATTTTGATGACTATTTTTATTTTATATCCATTATCCCTTCAGATTATCTAGATTATTTTAATTAATTAATTTCATTTTTTTCTTGTCTGAATAATTCCAATCTAACAACTCTGATAGTTTACTAAATTTTGATAGATTACTAAATTTTGAAGAGCCACATATGGTTATACAGATTATTTGAAAAGATACCCACTTTACATGGCCTCAGAAATTATACATGTGTGAGTTCATTTTTTTTAAAAATCTATATTATAAAAAAGAACTTTCTAGAAAGATTTTATACAAAAAAATGGCATTATTTATTTCATTAAAATTTGACACAAAACCCTTTTTTGTTTATTCATTCCCAAAGTATGGATTTCTAGAAAAGTTTATATAGTCTATTTTTCAAGACAAATATTGAATGAGGGATTCAAATGTGGCTACTTTCCATCACAGTTGGTGTAACAATCTTAGTTTTAACTTGAGAGCCAGGATCTCATTTTTCAGTTGTAAGTTATGAGTATTGTTTTACTAATTGAGACAATTATATGTCACTACAGAGAAGAAAATGTTATCAAGTAATTTAGACCAGCGTGGCAAATGATTCAATTTGTACAAGCCTATAGTTTTCTCTTTCTATTTTTTTGAGTACTATTATTTGGGAATAATCATATGTTATACACGATATAGTCTTCATATTTATATCAATTTTTCAGAAGAAACATTAAGAATATATAAACTGTATTTCAAAGATTTAAGCTTCCATGTCAGCAAAATTTTTAAGAAATATAATGATTTGCTATACTTTTAGAGCAAATAAAGGAATGTGTAAGTTGAAAAGTTAGATATCAGCACATCTAAAAATTTGTTTTAAGTATTTTATATTAAACATATTAAAGTTTAATATTATGCTTTACATATAATCTCAGCAAGTATAGGTAGTAAAATGGTTTTATATCATCAATGTTGCATTTTAAAGCAATTCTCTCTCTACACAAACATAAGGTATTATATATAATTGTTACTATTATTATTATATTGCAAGTGATTAGTTTGACATTAAAGAAGTCAAAATCCAATAAGTCTCTCTCTCTCTCTCTCTCTCTCTCTCTCTCTCTCTCTCTCTCTCTCTTTCTCCCTCCTACATACAAACCCAAGACATTATATATCATTATTATTATTATTATTATTATTAATTATTATTATTATTATCATCATGATATTGCAAGTGATTAGAATTTGGCATTAAAGAGACCAATATCTAAGGCCAACTTCTTTGATTTAATCTCCATTTGGGATCTGATATCATCAAGTAAGAGGAAAGCTATTTCATAGACAAGAAGTTCTCATTTCATAATGCAGATAATTATTGACTGGGTTGCTTGATAAAAATAGGCCTCTACTCAGCAGTTGTGATTCAATATAGACAACATTTGAAAATGCACACTTGACATAAAAATGGTACCATTTTTGAGAGACACCAAGAAGCTCATTACTGTCAGTTACAAAATATAGAAAATTTATACCTATCAAGCAAGAAGAAAGATCGATAGAAAAGTAGTTGCATTTCTGTTAGAAAAAAGCATATGTAATATTTTAAAATTACTTTCCAGAATTATGGAGTTAGATGATGTGGTTTAAGTGTGTTTGTTACATTACAAAGGTAAATTTATCTTTGGTGTAATAGTTTTTTCTTATTTATTTGCTTGACTATAAGACCATCTACTGATATCAAGATTTAATTGGTTTCTGAAAACTCGGGAGCATTTTGATTTATTAATTAGTCAATATAAATCATGTTGCAGGAAGATATTATTATAGTACCCTTCTTAGAATGGAGGACAGAGTATTAATAGAAGATTAATCCAAGCCAGGATCCAAACCCAGGCATCCCTAGATCCCTAGAACTCAAAACTTTTCCACTAAAACAAAATCGCCTCTTCAGACTATGTTTCCCTGATTCTGCTAGAGAAGTTGTTTGCTGATTTTGTCCCGTTTTGCTACCAACCAATTTTCCCCTTTTTATACAGTATCATTTTATTTATTATAGATCTCTTTTGACATCTATGTTAACTTTACTCCTATTCCCTTTTTGATCCTTTTTGCACATTTTCATATTGCTACCATATTCACTGACTGGCAGAAACGTGTTAATCATAGCAGTGTTAAAAGCAATATAACATATGAATATCGTATGTCCATATACTCCATACCTAGATAACTAACGTGTGTTATATGGAGAAATTATTATTAATCCTTTGAGCACCTATGCAACAAACCTCCTGTATTACAGGAGGAGCTTTGTATAACTTGTCTAATTTTGTATTCAGCAGATTCTTCATAAGAATATCATTTACTATATAAGGTTTAGAAATTCTTCTTGGAGGCATTAGATTTCTGCTCAGTGGTTTGACTTACATTATTTTTAATCCTCACAACTTTCAAGGAAAATATTACCATCTTCATTTTCCAGAGGAAAATATTGAGGCTCAAAGACATTGACTACCCTTCTCAGAGATAAAAAGCCAGAAAGCGGCAGATATGAGATCTAGACTACCTCCAAAATCATCCATTGTGACAGAGAGAGGAAGAGAGAAGAGACAGAAAGAAATGCCTAATCCTACCTAATTTCTGTGTTCACATTCTGACTGCAAAACCATTCATTTCTACAGAGAAAGAGAAAGAGAAGGAGGAGGAGGAAGAGAAGGAAGGAGTGAGAGAGAGATGCTTAGGTATGATCATCCTTCATAAGTTCAGTCTTCATGTTAAGAAACAAAGAGTAGATTCTTTATCAAATCTATTTAGAGATGTAAGATTAGAAGCTGTTACCCATGAGTTTGTTCCAGATTGACTCAGGAACACCAACATCAGGCAACAGCCACTTAGGCCACATCTACTGAGGACAAAGAGGCATTCAGTATGTTAGCCCAACTAGAATGGAATAGCGTTGTTTTTAGCAATGAACTTCATGGAGTGAAAGAAAAGCACTCCATATCAGAAACAAATTCAGGGCATATTATCCAGGGGTGATTGCAGACTGAGAAGACATCACCAGGGAACAGAGGCTGTTGATAAGGCAAGATTATTTTCAAAGCTGACTTTTCATATAGAAAGGTGTTCCTGGGAGAAAAACTTGCACTGAAGAAATCCAACTTTGATTGTTTATCTGCAATATGACTTACTGAACAAATATTATTAAAAGGTTATTCATACTTTAGATTGCTTTTCACCATCACAAGACCATATCGTCTGAACTTTACACACTTTGATTCAACAAAAGTTAGGAGTCATGCTGGTTATGGTTCAGCCTTTTACTGAAGCTGCTATGGAACTAGTAATTATTGGACTTCCTTTAAATTAGAGGGAGTAACTTTTTCCTTGGAGTGGGATATGAGCATATCGTTAACTTAAACAAAAAACAATTACAACAATCCCACGCTGATTTTAATGCAGGGGCTGGTTACTCATGAGTACAAAACAGTGGGTTCAACAGTCAAAGCTGGGCTGGGGAGATAGCTCAGTTGGTACAGTGCTTGCCTCACAAGGATAAGGTCCCTGCTTCAATCCCCAGCACCACCAAAAAAATTAAAAATTAAAAACTAAAAAAAAAACAAAGTTCACCCTGTCACCTAAAATCATGTGATGTGACTGACAATAATTTTCATATCTTTCTGCATCTCAATTTTCCTGCCTATTAAGAGGGTGTGATAATAGTGCCTATCTAATAAGGGTCTCTAGAAAATTGATTGGCACATAAATTACTAATACCTGGAGCTTAGAAAGCAGCCCCAGAAGGCAAGCAGCTAGTATGTGAGCTATTATTCACAGTTTCATAAAGTGCCAGAGCTTGAATCTAACTCTCTAACCCAAAAACCCAGAATTTGGACACCATGCTTTTAGAGAGGTGCTGTGTATCTTTATTAATGAATACCTAAATAGATATGTATATGGATATATGTGTGTGTGATTATTCCAAAGTTGATGAATAAATGTTAGTGACATCAAAAGTGTTATGAATGTAAGTATATATTCTGTACAAATCAGTATAATCTTTATTTGTAAATAGGGCCTAAAGAATTTCATATACCACTTTCCTTACCAATTACTGCAATTCCTTTTCTCTTATTTATATGATAAAACTCCTCAAGAGTGTTAACATTCATTATATCAATGCCTTCCATCAATTCTCTCTGAATCCATGCTTATGGGTTTCTCCCACAAAATACTTAACTGCAATGACCTCCAAATGTCTGAAGCCATACCAGTTCTTATTCTTCTTCTTCCTAGATATGTGGGTGTTTCCTTTGCCAGGAGTATTCTAGGGCTAAGTTCTTAAAACTCTCTTCTTTCCTTCTATGGCCATTCCTTGGGTCATACTACCTAATATCATGCTTTCACTTATGATCTGTGTAAAGGGTTTTTTTGAATTACCATCTCAACCTGGCACTTCTGCCTGAAATTCATATTCACATAATCAAGTATTTACTCAGTGAGAGGAAACTTCATCTTATGATGAAACTCTACCTTACTAATGCAGGTAAAAATAAATAAATACATGAGTAAAAGTAAAAAAATTAAAACATGAAGTCAGGAATAACCTGCTATTTCTCTCTTACCTTACATGATCATCACCTACCAGCTTTATGTGGAAGCCCCAAACCTGGTCTTCCTGGGGACACTCTTGGTACCAGGTCTAGGTACTGAAAATACAGAAGTGAATATGAATGTCAAAGACTCTGCCTTCTTGAAACATGCATTCCCTTGATTTATAGGAACCATCATCATTTTGAAATTAGATAAAGTACTGGAGTAGAAGGTAAATTAACTAAAGAGGACATGTTTGAGAAAACCTTTGGTCTGAGTTTGCAAGTCCTTAGAATATTTACCATAATAACAATAACAATAATAAAAATTAAATTTGCTTTTCCCCAAGTACTTTCAGCATACAGATCAAAGGTCGTGCAAAACGAGGAATACCTCTCTAGATGTATTGGTTTTTCTGCAATGCCAGAGCTTTCTAGATGAAAATTTCTGTCTGGAAAATTATTTTGAAATTTTAGCTCTACTATTACCATTAACTCATTGTACTGATTTAAAATATTACTTTAAACCTAGAACCCTCCTTAAATTTAAGTTTTGAAATCCCCGATGAAGAAAAGTTGGTAAATGATATTTTCATTGTATTTGTCCTAATGAATCAACCCACTTACTGAACAGTACAGGAAGGAAGTCAGCAGATTATCACAAATCACAACCTTTGAAAAACTGTACTTCTTTTATCCAATCACAAGATAAATGTCTTAGAAATTTTATTTGGGCAATGTGAGTCATAGTTATTTTAATAAGTCATAAATTTCTGTAATTAGGTGGAGTAGAAAAAGCAGAAAGAAAGAAGTCATTTACATGGTATTACCAATTCATTGTAGTTCAGACTCCAAGGCCAACACCCAACCCTCTATCTGCTGTGGAATTCTTCTATCAGCAGAAATTCATTATCATTGGAAGTGGCTCAGCCTTACTCAACAAAAGAAAGGGATTACAGGATTTTTTTAAACTACCTAGAGTTCATGCTGTCCATCTCTCAGTCTCAGCCTGTTTTTCCTTTTCTTCAATGATTGCTGAAGGACCCCTTATAGTTTATGAACGCACATTTCTCATGTAAGGAGGAGTAAGAATTGTTTCTTAGGGTCCGTTTTCTTTTCTAGCCTCACACATATCACAACACATAGTTACAAATATGTTCTCTCTCAATTATACTTTCATTGATGTCCTTCAGACATTCTGGTTACTATGCTAAAAGGAATCAGGAAAAAAAAAATCAACAAACCATGATAAATCAGGTCCAAAACATAAAATTAATTTGTCCACAAGATCATGTGTCTTATGTATTCCTAGTCTGGATAAAGTAGGAGTCCACTTCACTCACAGGCTGCTTGGCATTGGTTTTCATCTCTCTTTTGTGGCAATTTATACTAAAGCAACAGGATACCTTAATTAATGTATTTGTCATTTTCTCTCTTAATTGAAACATTCATACTATTATAATTTTAAATAAGCCAGAATTAAAAGTATTGTAGCAATATTGCACATTAGAAATAAAAGAAATCACTTTAACCCCAGTAAACACATCATTCTAAGTACTATGTTTTAATAATGGTTTGAAAAAAATTATGTAAAGCATATTGTATTTTATAACCGGGTCCTTCTTTTGTAATTGCCATTGCTTAAAAGTTATTGTACAACTCTTTGGAGCCGTTGAATGTGTGCACACATTCCTGTAGGCATTCATTTAGCTGCCAGTCTCAAAATGCCATTGTTCTAAAGGGTAAGAAAACAGACAAGTGCTGAGAGATAGCGCTTTGGTGCCTGGGGGCACACGCACCTTCTGTGTACCTTGTGTCTCCTACTGTGCTGACGGCTGGGTGCCTGAGAATACAGAGAATACAGAGAAGTAAATACACACAGTGAATACAGTAGTCCCTGCACAGCAAAAGAAGTTTAGATTCAGGAATATCCAATGAGAAAGGAATTTCCAGTTTTGAAATGATGATGTGTGTGTGTGTGTGTGTGTGTGTGTGTGTGTGTAAGGAAGGTCACCCATGAAACCTCAAAACTTTGTGTAAACTTTACACCATTCACATAATCATACATGTACATAGGGTAATGCCTCCTGTCTCATTCCACCATTTTTCATACCCCCCTCCCTCTCATTTCCCTCTACGTATCAAAATGCAGTCTGTTAAAAAATTAAAATAAATAAATAAAAACTTAAATAGTCAGTAGAAATTCTGGGGGACCACACCCCTGGGGTTCTGATTGTCATTTATCTCAGACATTATGAATTATGAATACCAGAATGACTGTGTCTTCTTCCTACAAGATGTTAATGACAGCAGAATTAGCCTTTTTTCTTATGTCTGATACTGATGGGGAGTAATCTGAAGCCTTCAGAGATGGACATAGTTTCTAGAAAGAATGATGTCAGCCATTCAACAATACTCCTCAGAGTCACAGGTTAACACATCATTTGTCTGCCAAGAATTACAACGAAAGAGGCTTGTTCCTTTTCAGCTCTTAGGCTCCATTCCCCTCTCCCAAAAGATGCAGGAGTGCAGTTATAAGATCTCGTTTGATTTCCTCTCTTTTCTTTCACAATACTCTCTACATAGTAAGAAAATATTCAAAGGAAAACTCACACAATCTCAAATTTAGTGGGAACTAATTGTTAGGCTAGATGTAGTCAAGTCGGTAGTATCACTGAATGGTGTTTTGGAATTAAAGGCATTTGGTTAATTTTTACTGCATTTAGTCGATTTTTAAATTGACATGTTTTTCTCCCTAGTTTCAAAAGACAGGCAGACAAGATAAATTTTTAAAAAATACTTTGTTCTGTTGGTCATCTTCTTCCCTCATGCCATCTCAATGTACGAGAAGCTTCTTGCCCCGGAGTGTGATGTACAACAGATTCACTACAGAATAGCTTTCAGTCCGATCAGTGGAGCAAGACATTTCTTAGGATTATTTGATTGTTGTCCTTTTTCTTTCATAAGCTACTTCCCTCAGTAAGTCCCCTGCACAGGCTTCCTCAGCTTTAGCTCTAAGTACTCCACTCGTCCCCCTGGTATAGTTTGCTCTTCAGTTAGGACTTACAAGCGTTTGGGCCCCCTCTGCTTCTACTGCCCCCCCATTATCATTCTTATGTTTGAACCTCTTAGTTCTCCAGCTACAATCCACAGGGAATCCTGTCACATTACTATGTGGTGCTAAATTCAAACCAATGTAGCAATTTCTCATTTAACAGTTTCTCATCTTTGGCTTTCTGAGAATAGAATTGTGCCTACAACTATTTTTTAACATTCTAATTGGAGATATTTTCAGATTTACAGACAAGTTGTAAAAATAATTTCAAATTCCCAATCACCTTCCCCCAGCTTTCCCTACTGTTTACAGTTTACATATTCATACTGAAGTCATGCTGAAGTCATCAAAACTAGGACAGGAGCACAAGCATAGTGCTTCTAACTAAACCACAGATATGATTTGGAATATACCAGGTTTCCTGCTAATGTCCCCTTGTTTACCCATCCCAGGAACTAACCCCACATTGCTTTGAGTGGCCGTGTCTCTTAACCTCCTCTCATCGGTGATAGATCCTCAGTCTTCACTTGATTTTATGGTCTTGAGACTTTTAAAGAGTATTCATCAGTTATATGCAGAATGTCCTTCCATTTGGGATTGTCTGAGATTTTTCTTCGTTCGGTGGAGGATGTTCATGGTTGGGAGGAAGAGTGGATGCAGCGTACCAAGCGCATGGTAACAGAGTGTCCCTTATTGCCACGGGAGGCTCCCTGCAGTGATCACTTAGTTCATGTGGTGTCCTGTGGTTCTTCCGCTGTGAAGAGGCCAGAGTCTCCTCCACTGCAACTTTTTGTAATTAACAAATATTTGGGGTTAAATGCTTTGAGTATATCCAATTAATCTCTTCTGCTAAAAGCTCTTTCTTAGTGATTTTAGTATCCTTGGTGGATTTTACTTGCAGAATTATCCTTGTGGAGTTAAAATGTTGATTTTCTCATTCTCTTAATTCTCTCTACATTTACTAATTGGAATTCTTCTATGAAGAAGAGACATACATATGGTTAATCTTATTTTTTGATCTATTAATACAGTAAACACGAAAAGATACTTACCTCATTCTCAGGTTATGACCCAATACTATCATTTTTTGCTTTGTTACTCAAATTGTTCCATCTTTGGTCTTTAGGAATACTTTAAAACTGACTCTCATTTTTTATATTTCTTGATTTAGTTATTTGAGGTTTTTTTCTTATTGCTATTACAAGCTGTGCCAACTTCATCTTGCATTTCTTCCTACAGTAGCCCTGGAATTAATCACTTTTCAAAGTATCTCTGACTCCTTTACATAAAGACTGATATTGATATATGCAATAAAAATCTTGATGCTAGGTGTACACATGGCTAAAAATACCACTGTTTATGTGATCTGTTAGTGGACAATGCAAAGGACTACACAGACAAAGCCATTTATCTGCACACATTTATATATGTATGTATCTTATCTACTTTTCATCTGTCTTCATTCTCATACCTCTGATCTAATCCACATCACAATTTCAATCTTCCCCATTATTTGTAAGTTGTTTTTCCCACACTAAAACCATGACTATCTGTGTTACTCAGTTTTTTCCCACTGTTATCAAAATACCTGACTCAAAGAGCTTAAAGGAGTAAAGGTTAATTTTGTCTCTTTTTAAAAGTGTCAATCTATGGTTGGTGGCTTTATCATTCTAAGCCAAAGGTAAGCAAACATAACTTCAGCACAGTAAAACTGCTCAGCTCATGGTAGCAAGAAAGCAGGGAGAG
The DNA here is from genome assembly GCF_902686445.1 of Sciurus carolinensis. Lineage (NCBI taxonomy): Eukaryota > Metazoa > Chordata > Mammalia > Rodentia > Sciuridae > Sciurus > Sciurus carolinensis. The sequence goes on from NC_062216.1 coordinate 23,090,322, forward strand.
AGAGAGACAGAGTGTTGGGAGGGTGGGGAGAGAGAGAAAAAGGAACCAGCGACAAGAAGATATAGTTCCAAACAACATGCCCCCAGTGACCTACCTCCTCCAACCATGCCCCACCTGCCTACAGTCACCCCCCAGTAGTCCAATCAGATTATTAATCCATCAAATGGATGAATACACTGATGAGATTATTGCCCTCATGATCCAATAACTTCCTGAAAGTCCCCTCTGAATATTACTGCATTGCCTTTGACACATGAGCTGTTTGGTGACATTTCAGATCCACACCATAAAACTGTCAATATTTGAAACACATTTGTTCATTTATTGAACCCTATCATACATATAGTTCAAAATTTTCTAGCCATTACTCTGTGAAAAGAAATTTTAACATGGAGAATACGCCGTTTATATTCATTTTTTGCTTTACAGTGTTCAGTCAAAGCTCTCTTTTCCAAAGTTGCTTAGAACATTCTCTTTTACTGTTTTATTTCCTAGAAGCAATTCCATAGAAACAGTATTATTTCTTCCTTGAATGGTTAGTAGAAATCTCCAGTGAAACTATGTAGGCCTGAAGTTTTCCTTTGTTAAAAGGTTTTGAACACCAATTCAATTTTCCCAATGGATATCAGGCTACGAATAAATATCCGCATTCTTGAGTGATTCAGTGTGTGGAACTGGATTATACTAACACCAAAACTAAATCAACCTTATAAGAAAGGAAAGTTGAAGAACAGGAATTCTTATGATTATAGATGCAAATATGCACCGAACCCAAAATGAAAATCCAAGGCAGCAATATATAAAAAGGGCACGGTAGAACAATTGAGTGAATTTTAGGCCAATGGTACAAGGTTGGCTCAATACTCAAAAATCAATCAGTCTAATTCACCATATGAGCAAATTTAAAAAGAAAAGTAATATGGTTAACAAAATATGATGCAGAAAAAACATTTCACAAGTATATTACCTATTCATGTTAAAATCTCTCAGCAAACTTGGAAGAGAAGCCAACTTCTTTAATCTAATAAGACATTTACAAAAACCTATGCCTAACAGGATAACTAAAGATGGAATACTGAACACTTTACCCAGCCTTTCCCCTTCACTCCAACCTGCCCTAGACCGAGAACCAAGCTAGAATGTTCTCTTTCATCACTTCCTCAAAATTTTTAATTTTTTTAAATAGGAAAATAATTATTACCAAAGGGTAAAAAAAGAAGACTAACAGATCAATATGTACTAGAAAAGTACTAGATTTACAATGGAAACATTCATATTTTATGGTGCCAGTTAAGCCAGTGTCTGTGTATAAATATTATCATAATTCTTCATATGTAATATAAAAATAGTAACTCTTACCATGCATTATACAGTCTGTCAATAACATCAAATTAGATAAAGAATATAAAGATGCTGTTTAAATTGCATAGTAGCTTAACATATAATAAGTATAGTGTTTGCTTCACCTCTGGAATATCATGTTTTGCAAAATACATTTGCACACTATTCAGGACACATATATGTTCATTAGATTTAAATGATTTTTTCAATTATTTTAAATTAAATGATTGGTAAAAATAAAGAATGTTATAACATCTTATTAAGAATTAGGCAACTCATAAGGAAGTTTAAGTAGCAAGTGCCATGATAATTATCTTCCAAGATAAGAAAATAGTACAATAGACTTCAGAAAATATTGAGTGAAAAGAAAGAGGAGATTACCAAACATTATGTCCAGGTGATTCCATTTGGAAATAAATACCTTATGACTTTGTGTAAGGATATGAAAAGCACAAGAAGGGCACTTGGAAGATTGTTTCTTCTTAAGACAGTGATTAAAATATTTAACAATAATCTGTAAACAAAAATCATAAATGTTTTTTTCAACTTTTTGTCCAAGAATTTCTTATTTGCCAAATTGTTTGTATTAATTATATATACTAATCACCCAATGATAAAAATGTCCCTATTATATTTCTTCTGATGGCGAGTCAGTCCCACAGTTAAGAGTGTGGACTTTGGAATGATGTAGATCTGGGTTTGAACCACACTTACTGACTGCATGCCTAGGAACAGAAATTAAACTCACATCTCAGCTTCTTCTGGATTATCCGGGTGGGTCATAAATGTTAGCTAGGAGCAACTCCATTGGTTTGTTTATTTTGTTGTTTAATCCCTGGGAATTAGAATGTGTTAGTCTTTTCCATACTGCTATAAGAAAATATCATAGACTGGGAAATTTTATAAAGAACAGGAATTTATTTTCTTATAGTTCCGGAGGCAGCAAGTCTAAATCAAAGCACCAGCAGGTTCCTTCTCTGGTGAAGGTCTGATCTCTGCTTCCAAGATGGCACCTTGAACACTGTTCTCTGCAGGATAGGAAGGCTGTGTCCTCACACATAGAAAGTGGAGGGCTAAAAGGGACAAACTCTCTCCTTCAAGACCTTCTGTAAAGGGTACCTGATTCTATTCATGAGGTCAATCACCTCCCACTCCAGCTTCTGATGCCATCACTTGATGAGTAGGTTTTGACACAAATTTTGGAGGGGACCTCACATTCAAACCATAGCATAAGGTCTTATAATTAATTAGCATAATTCTTGACACATATTGAAAGCTCACTGAGTGTTGACTATTGTCGGGATTGTGGTATTGATGGGATTGAACAATTTATTTTCTTCATTTTACTTCTGTACATTGATTCATCTTTGTTCTTTTTTTTTTATTTATTTATAATACAGATTGAACCAAGGACATTTTACCACTGAGAATATCCCCAGCCCTTTTGATTTTTTTTTTATTCTGAGACAGGGTCTTGCTAAATTCTTGAAGCTGATCTCAAATTTGGGATCCTCCTGCCTCAGCCTCCCAATTGCTGGGAGTACAGACATGTGCTACTGCCCTCTTTCACTTGTTTGGAATCATTCTTGAGAACTATCTATTAAAAAGGATATAGAAATGATATTTTCCATTTACTTTTCTTCCAAATTATAGGTTTGCTGGTTTAAAACTTTTGAGCTCTATATCTTTTCCTCTTAATTCTGAAAAGCATCAAATATCTTCTCACATTTAATTTTATGAAAAAGAACTCTGATGCCAAAGTATTTCCTTTATAAATGACACACATATGTCTAAATGTAATGTCATAAACATGAATCTTGTTTTTTCTTATTAATTCTCCAATATTAGGTGATCTATTTTCATTTAAAGATAACTTTATTGCCTCTAAGTTTTTCTTTATTTTCTTTATTACTGATTTTCTTTCATTGCCCTGTTATTCCAAATGTATACACATCATTTGATGAGAGTGTGGAAGGCTTAAGATTGGGCATGTTTGCAAAGTAAGAGTTTCTGATTGCCAGACACACAGAGGCAAAGTTTTCAGAGTGAATGTATTCATTTCCTGTTGCTACTAAAACAAATTATTACAAATTTAGCCTGGTCTAAACTGACACAATTTATGCTCTTATGGTTCTGGAGGTCAGAAATCTAAAATTAACTACCATAGAGTGAAGTCAAGGTATCATTAGGGCTGGCCCTTCTGGAGAGTCTAGGGAAGGAATGGTTTCCCTGCCTTTTCTAACTTCTGGGGACTACCTACATTCCCTAGGCCAAGTTCCTGTCCTCATCTTCAAACCCAGCAACATAGAATCTTGCTTTCATCACTGTGTCACCTTCTTCTTTGGCTGTTAAATCTCCTTCTCTTCCTCTCTTCAAAGTACTTGGAATAATATTTGTAGCCCACCCAGATAATCCATGATAACCTCCAAATACTTAAGTTAATTGCACCTGCCATGGAAATCAACATTCATAGGTTCTAGTCATTACAAACTGGATATCTTGAGACTTGAAGAATAAGTAGCATTTAATGCTTTCTATTTTACTTTAATTGAGTTATGTTTGTTTAGTGGTTCTCTACTAAGATAAAGATATTTTCGATTTCATCTTCCTGGAAATTGTTTCCTAAAGTAGTAAAATCATATTAGTGAACATGCTTTTTACATCTTAATTATAAGAGGCTATGTGGATGAAATGAAGTCTCTCCCTTGAATTCCTTGACATCTAAGTACTAAGTTCTGAGGATTTTATGACAACTGATTTAGTAATTGCCTCATATTTATCTCAGTGAGACCCTGTTTCTAAATAAAATACAAAATAGGGCTGGGGATGTGGCTCGGTGGTCAAGTGCCCCTGAGTTCAATCCCTGGTACCAAAAAAAAAATTACTGCATCAATTTGAAAAACTAAATGTATCCTAATATCACTAGCTGTGCTGGTACAAATGAGCTAGTCATAAATTTTATTTTGATTAGATAACATATACATATTTTCTTCTTCAGTAATAACATAGATATAAGTTGAAGTCATATCATCCTTAGAGATTCAAATTAAGTTAATAAAAATCTCATTCCAGTGACTCTGTCTCCCTGAAGATGTTTTTCTAAGGCTGCAAGAATGTAGAGAATGAAGGTTGATGGCTCTCTTGCTCAATTGACACTGTTTCCATTTGCTTGTTAATTTAGGGGACATGCAGGCCGGCCTTCTTAATGCTGGGTAGTCCCATTATGGTAGCCAGCCCAGTCCTCCAACATGCCACCAACAAGAAACTACCCCAACCAACTTCTACTGGGAGTTCATGACAACAGAGGGGTTTGCACTGGTATTCTGCAAATAACTTTCAATTAAATCTCAGACATTTTGTTCTTAAATGCATTTTGGAGATCCAACAAATGGAAATTTCTTTTTGACTACCTTTCTCTCTCAACCCCTCCTCTCTCTCTCTCTGTCTCTCTCTCTCTCTCTCTCTCTCTCTCTCTCTCTCTCTCACACACACACACACACACACACACACACACACACACACACCACAGACACAACTTTCTTCTTTCTCTTGTAGTGACATAAAAATAAGGGCTTGTGCTTTCCGAATTTTGCTTTTACCTGTGGGTCCTTGGCAAGTGAAAATATATTTTTTTCTCTTCAAAAAATGAAGAAATAACTGAGTAGTACATGTTATTTTCTTTTACATCGATTACAACTATAATGGAAAGGGCACTCACCATGAAGTTAAATTTGGATTTGGATTTGAGGGTCAACTTCCTGTCACACTACCTGTGTAGTTTTCAACAACTTACTCAGCCTTACAAGCTCCTCATGTATGAAATAAGATTAATAGTATCAGTCTCACAAGACTGCTGAGATGATTACTGGGGAAATGCAGGTAAAAATGCTTGGAGCATAGCCTGCCTATATGAATAATGAGTTTTTAAAACTACTGGGTAAACTAAAGATGTCACTATGAGACATGGAATTTTATACTTAATAAAAATTCTTCAGGCCCGCAATATAGCTAAGGTACTTCATTAGATGCTTTGTAAAGCAAGGAAAAAGTTACTTGTGCTCGGGAAGTTTAAAATTTAGAGATAAAGACAAATGCAGAACATGCAAGTTCACATATAATAGGGATGCAAAGTGAAAATAATACTTGATTAAATCTGAAAAGATTTCACAGAAGAGGCGGAGTTTGTACTGGGTTGGGAATTTTGGGTGGGATATAATCCATGTAGATGAAACAGATGCAAAAAATAATTTTCTTTTTCAAAACTATGTCTAAAAAGTCACTATTAAACAGTCTATTGACAAGCATGAATAAAATCCAAAAGTTGATTAGAGTTGTGACTATCTTGGAGATTTTTCACAGAATCCTTGTATTCCAGCTGTCTTTCCCTGAATCTGTCCTTTTTTGTACAAATTACATTTGTAGCATCCCTCTGAGCCAATCATATTACACATGGACCAGAAGTAAGTCAGGGACCATTTACTTGGACAACACCGAGAGAATTGACATTTATTACAGCCACCTTTATCATCAGGATAATAGAAAAAAATAAAATTAGTATCTACAGATCCCTCCCCAAAAATAACTGGAACTGTCAGTGCCTAATCTGCTAAATCAAACATGTCTGAGAGTTTTATTAACATTAAATTAACAAAAGGCACTATCTTAAAATATATTTCATTTGTTATTATTATAGTAATTCAATTTATATGCAACTATCAAATGTTCTGATAATTAAAGAAACATTTTCATTATTGAATAAAGGTGATATTAGAAACTTGTGTGTTTCTTCATATAGAACCACTAATGCCAGGGTTCAGTAGGGCAGATGCTTTTCCAGAAGTATTTATCAGTTTACACAAAATCTATCCACATTTTAACACATACTCTTTTGTGGAGTTCAATTTATTTAATCCACAAATATTGAAACATGATACAATTTACATGCAATTTTTTCAGTTTTAGAAATTGCCTCTAGATTTATTAATATCATATAGTATCTTTAACACACACATAAAATGACGTTAAATAGTTCTATTACTCAGCATATCATTAGTCCCAACTTTGGCTATTGTAAATATCAATTTATCATTAACTTATAAATATGCAAATACCCCAAAGGCAATTCTGAAGTAATTTTTCCAAAATTATGTTTGAACATTGGAATAATAGTGTGTCCTCCAAAATAACTTCTTTCAAAGCTGCACCTAATGATTAAATACATAAATATATGTTCTACTGCTCTTGTTTTTAGTGGAAATAATTCACATCATTTCATCATTTCTTAAAAACACTCTTTCTATCACCAGCTACATACTAAACTTTCTGAAGTAGGAACTGAATCTCCCATGTGTAGCTCCACAAGGATTAGGGATTGGTGTAAAGTTTTGAAGACAAAAGGGAAAGAATGTGCCCTTGTCCTTATTAACATGGGATACTCACCTACCAAACATCTGCCTTTTCACTCTTTCTGCTGAAGCGATTATGAAGAATATCATCTGATGATGAGCCTTACAGCCAGAGATCCCAGACATGCATTTCCTGGGAAGGAAGCCACATTAACTCTGCAGGTTCTTGCTCTGTGATTTATGCTAACTACTAGTCCCTGAAAAATCTTTTTAGACCAATGCAAGGGAGAAGTAATTCTACTGTGATTACTTTGTGAGAGAGTAGAGATTCTAAGATCTTACCAGTGTTCTTTCTTTTCCAATAAGTCGTACTAATGAATGGGGAATTGTTACCAGAATTTTTTTTGAGGGGGATGGTAACCAGGGATTAAATTCATGGGCACTCAACTGAGCCAGATCCCCAGCCTTATTTTGTATTGTTTATTTAGAGACAAGGTCTCACTGAGTTGCTTAGTCCTTCACTTTTCCTGAGTCTGGCTTTGAACTCAAGATCCTCCTGCCTCAGCCTCCCAAGCTGCCAGGATTATAGGAGTGCACCACAGCACCCGGCTTTGTTGCTAGAATTATTGAGAACCCAACCAGTATAACCCTCAAAGGAGGTGTTTGAAGCCTTGTGAAATGTATTTTGCACTAGAGAGCATTTCTCCTTTTGAGCCATTTCATGATGGAAAAGGATATTTTTAGAGATTTACTTAAAAAGAAGTATACATATATGTATATGATTATTTTTAACTGGAAAAGAAATGATTCTCAAAATAATAATAAAATGTTTAAGGAAACATTTATGGTATAATTCTTTATTTGAGAAATAAGAATTTCAAGGAATAAAAATGATTACTTATGATCATCAGTGTTTATCACTATATTTTATACTAATTCTAAATTAGCAACATTTGTACAAAGAAAAAAACCTATCAGAAATATTTCATTTTATAATTTTTAAACTTATCAATTAATAGCCTTATTTTTATCTAATGTTTCCTTGATATATCTTTTCCATGCTGTATAAGTTGCTTTCAAAGATCCTTTGTTCTCTTCTTAGTTCCAAGCATTTAGTACTTATTTAGATTTGTGATGAGAAAATAAGGCTGGAAATAATATGATACAGTAAAAAAGGATCTACTAGTGTCAGCTCATAAAACTATCTCAGGAAATGAGGTGGAACTGCATAGAGAAACCCTAGTAAAAGGAGTCAAAAAAATTCACATTGCATATCCACACAATTGGAAACTGGCTATAATAGCAAACTGAGAAAACCTGTTAGCACATGCACCTGCCTCATAAAGTGCTTTTTATTTAGCAGATTCTTCTCATATACAGCTATATTGAAGCAGTTGCCACAGAATGATGGAATTTCAGACTTTCAAGAGAGTCTGTAGTTCCTCTAAAGCAGCCAGCCACCCTTCTATGGGACCATGTTTACACTGTGCCGTTCACTCCACCACCAGGTTCAGGTACCTGAATTTAATGACTTATACTGAGTAATGCAATGCAGATGAATATCTATCAGAAAGTTTAGCAAAGGTTAAAAGACTTCAATATATGTCTTCAGTTAATAGATGGGCTAAGTTTGAAATATTTGTCCACTTCAGATAATCATTTAACTATGAAACCAGGCAGGGTGCTGTGAATTGTGTTTTGAGAAATAGGAAGTGCTGTATAAAGCATCTTCCCTAATTAAGGGGGCATACAATTTGGTTATGGTCCCAAACAAGTTACTTATGTGATAAGATATTGCTACACTAAAGTTTACACCACCAAAAGAAGTGGTGTGAGAAATTAGAGAAGTATTTAAGTGTTTGGGCTTGGCACGCAGGTAGATTTTTATTCAGGTTTCTTCTTTGTCACTAAGAACCTGTGCAACCACATAACTGTGGTTCCTTGCCTTCACTGTGCCTACTTTTCCATTTACAAAATAGGGATAATATAGATTTAATATCATAAGGTGACCCTGAGGATGAAAATACCAGACTGTGAAACAGAACTTGGTGCAATACTTAGTTCTTTGTAAATGGCAGCTATTGTAGCAATTATAGCAATTCATGAAAGAAAATTTTAATTGTGGTAATCAAAAATACTTCATGGAGATGGGATTTGAGTGAATCATTGAAATACACATATAGGAATCTTTATAGATATGAAATTCACAGAATAGAAATCAAGAAATGAAGCTTTGGTTTTAGAAGTATTTCTAGGTATGAAAAATTGTAAAATCATATTTATTTAAACCCATTTCCCAACGACATGAAATTTCCAAGTAGCACTTTTCTACTTGTTGAAGGTTAATCAAACGTGAGATTTTCGCCTCACGTAAAACACCACCATTCATCTGCACTTCTTGGGGATAAAATTGTTGACAAAACCCAGTTAAGAAAATACTAACATTTCAGGAATAGAAAAGTCTAGGTAAGCTGATTATAAGACTTAACTCTCCTAATGCATTTCTATACTTTATTGCAATTCTTTTGGACAACTGCAGGCGTTATGGTAATGATGCAGAATATAAATGTTATACATTTTGATGGTATCATAATAATGAACATGTTAACAATGTTGACTTACATTATGTAGTAAATGCATTGTTAACTTTAATTTTAACAACGTTGAAAGTGAGAAAAGAGGAAGTAGAAGAGGTGGGAGAATTAAGTCCTTGTCTTTTGTATCACATTTATATTTCAATCCATCCAAAACTGGAACATTGTTTGACAATATGATGATTCCAATTCTAAAGTTTTTATGTCTTCTCTTAACCAGAGGATGAGATTTTTTTTAAAAAAAAGTATTTCTCATACTTTAATGAATTTTTCTAATTCATTAAATTGTTCAGTATAAGTTCATTAATCTTTTTTGTTGGATTTAAGTAGTATTTATCATAAATTGTGCTTCCTAAAATGTATTTATTTCTTGCTTTATATCTTCATATAAGGCATAGTCACATGGTAATACACCTATGTAAAAATTCATACAGTTATATACTTAAGATTTGGTATTTTGTGTGTATATTTGTCTTTTCAATATAAAAGCTTAATAAAACAATTTTATCTTTTAAAATATTCTTCTATTTGTTTATTCAATTGGTGTTTCTCATTGTTACTTCTGAATAGTCAGATTTAAGGGTTCTTTTTCCCTTGTTTATTTGCAATTTTCTGCACTACTTATATTCTTCATAGCAAACGTGGTATTTATGCATAAAAACAAGGAAAGCAAACCTCTTCACAAAGGCCTTCTCTTAACCTTTGTCCTATTTTCCACTTGAGGACTGTTTCCTCCAGATTTTGTGGTATTTTGTTAGACCTTTCTGATGTAACTTATCATCTTTCTTGCTCTTTCTTTTTAATTGGTGAAACTAGAGTATTGAACTCAGGGCTTGGCACATGCTGGGCAAGCACTGGACTGCCAAGCTATATTCCCAGTCTCGTCATCTTCTTTCTTGAATCAGTTATGTAGATTTATTTCATTTATATTAATAAAATTACTGACAGTATGTAGCACAAATGATTACATGGATTACCTATTTAACTGAATAAACAGAATAATGAATAACTTGTCAGGGGACATGTTAAGCTATCATATCTAAAACTAAAATCAATATTTAAGTTGACTTACATTATGTAGTAAATGCATGCTTAAAAATAAAGTTATTTAAACTATGAACTTAAGATACTTATCTAATTATTCAAATCTAGAAAATTTAAATCCTATAAAATTTTAATAAGTATGAGCTACAATTTAATCAAAATGCACATATTTTTTCAAGCTAATTATCTCATTGTCTTTTGTTAATACCAAAGTCAAATTGAAAATACCAAAGTCAATTCCCAAAATTGATTAAAATACATTATTAATGTACTAAATGCTCCAAGTAAAAATTCCATTCTATTCACTAACTTTCAAGCTTGGGTGTTTGGGCATATAAAATATCATATTCCCATATTTAAAAGTGCACACTGAAATTTTTTTCTTTATTTCCCATCTTGTCTCATTTTTCCCCTTAGATATGCTCTTTAATTCATTGTCTTCAGCTAATCAACTTTTCATCCTCTATTTTCATCTTCAACAAATAAAACCCACTCTCTAAAAGTCATACCAATTTCTGTCTTTTCAAGTATATGGCATCTTGATATTGTGTCTGAACTTTCTAATCTTATTAGAAATAAAAGGGTATTAAGAGGATACAAAGGATGTTGCTTATACACATCAAGTGATTAGGAAATCACTTAACTGGGAATTTTCACACGTATTTCAAGTCCATCATGACATTATATAGTATAGAACTAAAGTACGGAGTGACAATAACTAAAACTGAAGGCTATCATATTTAACCAAATTTCAAGTTGAATTTGTAAAGGAATCTGTGTAATCAAAGTTCTGGGCATTCTATTAAAAACTTGAACAAAAGTGAAACCAGCCATTACTTTAATTCAAATATCACACCACTAATAAAATACTACAAACATAAAATCCTTACCTTTAAGAATGCATAGTCTAGAAGGCTCAAGAAGAGACTTGTCCCATGGAGCTTATGGGGGTCACATGTACAATTACCTCAAACATCCTGATTAAATGGTGTGAAATCCAAGCAATGTAGAAAGAAAATTTATCATGTGTATAAATGACATCACCAGTAAATAAGAATATTTAAAAAGAAGACTTAGTATAGAGGTAATCATGGTATAGATTTATATAAATATAATAGAAGGATTAAAAAGTGAAACCATAGAGCAATTATGTGGTGCAGCAATATATAATACTAGATATGATAAATTCCCAGTTTTAACAACAGGTAACAAATGAGAAAACATAAGGTACTAATTACAAAGAAAAATGCTATAAGTGGAAGAGAAAGTGAAAGAAGACTCAGGACAGATTCACCTCCTACAGGAAGTGGTGTTAAGGAATTCACAGGAGATGGCTAGTCCAAATTTGGGGGGCTGCACAGGGAATATCCAATGTAACCTCAAAACAATTGGTAGCTCTGAATATGGTAGTCATATGAAAGTTAAGAAAATACTTTCACATCCCAAAGCATTAGTAAATCAATTGATACTTTCAAATAATTATTTAACTCAGGGAGTAAATAAAGTTAAGACCTGCAATTGACTGTTTCAGTAGAGTCAACTGGTCAGTTCAGTCAAAATGATCAGTCAAAGACAAAGCCAGTATTCCAACAACAAAATAAGTGAAAGGAACTTTAAGTATGTGCCTTACATGTAATAACGTTGCTGACTTCAACCTTACCGTAGCGTAATTGGCATTAAGATGAGTGTAATGATATAATACGCTAGATAAATACATATAAATGACAAATGTGTACTTAAAAAGTGTGTTTTGTGCATTCCCAAGTACTCACATTTTCTTATTTTTTAATGTTGAATTATTCCAAGAATATTTTAGAATATTATTTTAAGACAAATTGGCAAAGAACTAATATTTTTAAATGGCAAAGGAGATAACTGTGAAGAAAAAAATCATTACATTATACTGCAAAATTTTTACATTATATTACAAAATTACACTCTACCAGTAACCTCTACAAGGATGTAGGGCCAAAAAAAAAAAAACAGGAAGAAAAATGTAGAATACAAATTGTCTGATAAATCACTATAGACATCTCTAACTTTCCTTATCTGTAACTTTCAGGGCTTTTTTGCTTCCTCCAAAAAGGAATATAGTTTCATTATAGCAATACTCTAGTAGAAATTCTGAGAGATCCTAGCCAGGCCACTAATGAGATGTTTTTTGGTGGACATTTGTTCAGTCCATGTGAGAAATTGTCTAGATAACTTACACATACTTAACAATATATCTTATTGTCTTCAAGGACACTTTCTCTTTTAAATCTCAAAAGGTTAATCTGCCTTGGACTGGTGTCACTCAGCAAGATTAAGGCCATCCAGGCAGTAAGTGACAATGTACACACAAGTCTTCCAATCCCCATAACAGAAAATAAAGTATCCCTTACTCATTCCTCCAAAAATCTTTAACGGCATGACAGGTGAAGCCCAGAGATTCCTTAGAGCATCAGAACTATTCTGTGTGATATAATGGTAGGTGCATGTCATTATAAGTTTGTTCAACCTCAAAGAATGTGCGGCCACAAGAGTGAGCCCCAAGGTAAAATAGGGATTGTTGGACATTATGACGTGTCAATGTGGTTCATGTAGCAAGTGTACCACACTGGTAGGAGATGTTGATAATGGGGGAGACTGGGCATGTGTGGGGGTACAATCCTTGGATAATCTCAATGTCTCTGTGAATACAGAATAGCCGTCTACCTGATGAAGAACTACACAGATGAAAATAATTTAGTAAAAGGCAGTAACAAATGCAGCCTTTCACATTTAAAGGTAGATGGGTATTGTTTCAAAAATTTAAGTCTCAGGCTCCTCTAGGCTCACAATATTAAAAAAAAAAAAAAGAAAATGTTTGCAGTCAGGAGAATCAAACTGGAAATTTACTTTAGAGTCTGTGATCTGAACTTAATTTAATAAATTAAATAAGAATCAGTCTAATATCTTAATAGAGTCTCACTGGATTTTGTGCTAAAATAGAGATAAAATTACTATGTCCTTTTCTGATATGTTTACTATGTTTTTTTCCTGATACTACTATGTACTTTCCTGATAAACAGCTTCTAGGTTCAGGGATTAGCTCAAGAGAACTTTCTTTGTAGGCCATCTCCAATAAACTTGAGATCTCAGAAGCAAATTGGAAATTCATTTGTGAATGAATGTGCTTGAGCAATGTAAGATACAGATGAGGTTCTTATTTCAATTACATATATTTGTTCATACAGGCATTTAAGAAGTACATTCCACTAACATAGTTGTACTTCTGAATATAAAAATATGGCCACATCACAATCATTATATGGTTTTTTTGTCTACTTCAAATGCATACGTCATGTTATTAACGTCAATAAAGTAGAATCCAAGTGAAATTTAATTATTAGTTTTAACTCAAGTGAACAGTGTTCTTAATCCTCTAAAATTGTTCCTCAGTATTTTGCTCTTGGTATATTTATATTCATGGAACTACAAATTATAGTCTAGTTTTATTCTCATTAATTAATTTCCTACTCTTAGACAATGGGCACTAGAAGTTTTATCTTCAACTAAGATTGTATTGTTAAGAAAATCTCAGTGAGTGTCCAAGTTTTTCTCAAGGACTTGTACGCTTATGCACTATAAGAAGCCATTTCTCGGCCCTGCAATGTTTTGGGGCATAATGACAAGAAATGGGGACAGCTGTCCTTCTTTTTAATAAATTTTGACTGACAACTCTCCTGTGCTGTTATGATATGGTAGTCCTGGCTGACTCTGTCTGAAATAATAGACCATGTGGTTCCAAAACCTGCCTGAAATGTTCTGCCATTTTATTTTTGACAAGAGAGAGAATTTAAATGGAATGTCAGTCAGGTTTTTACATTTTGCCTTGCAGCGACAAGTTTCAGCTAAATAACCTCTGCCCTGTCTGTATCACCCAGATTTTTATGAATCCTATAGCCCAAATCCAAATATTTTAATTTTCTTTCATATGATTTGAGGACCCCTTAGGTGCAAAAGAGCTGTGGTGGCAAGTGCCACTTCTAATTCATGTGAATGACATGCATCTTCCTAACACGATTCTTTTCAGTTCTGTGAAATAGTCTCCAACTCATAAGAAAATGCTATTGTTTGCTAAGAAGACATATATTTTTACTTTGATTCTTAACATTTTTCTAGCATTGGTTCTAGTATCTCAGTTTCCAATTTAAATAATAGATTCCAAAATCATAGAGGTCAATGGATAAAATCAACCCCATCAAATTTGCTCTCTATACTTAGCATATAATTAGGACATTCGTTTAATAGACTTGTGTACATGTCTTATAATAATTTAAATGTGTAGAATATATCTTTGTGTTCATTCCTCTGGAGAAATATTGAAATCATTCATGTGAATTACTACAATCTCTTTCTTATCAACTTTTCTTACCAGGTACAAGGAACCATCTTCCCAGCTCCCAATTTCAATCCCATAATGGATGCCCAAATGCTAGGAGGAGCACTCCAAGGATTTGGTAAGGCTAGAAATTTCTACTATCCTTTATTGTAATACTGGTTTTGCTTTACCTTAAGTCTACACTATGGGTATAAAACAACTGATGTCTTACAAAAAGCAGATGCAAATTAACAAAAAAATTGGACAAGGATATGAACTGAGAAGAAAAACAATAGTAAAAGATAATTATGGTGAGCAGATTTACCTTGAGAAATTGCAAGTCTGATCTTGACACGTTTGCCTGAAGTCCTTACATACCTCATCACTAACTACTAAATGAAATTCCAAAGCATAACACCTTAATCCAGCACAGAACATTCTTCCTGACCTTTGCGTTTGTTTGCTTTCTGCCTATTTCTGTTGCTGTTTTCACTTCCAAATCAAACTTGCGAGATTCCCCAGTGGCTCTGATCTTTCACATCTCTGTAAATTGGCCCAATAATCTTCCTGCCTAGAGTGCTGTTTTCTTTTCTTGAGTTTTCATCCAACCTCTCTTCCTTCAGGAATCTATTGCAATGAGCCTTCCTCTTTGCCTCCTGCTCTGAGCCCTCCACGCCCCACCAGTCCTGCCTTCCCAGATCCCTTGCTTCCTGGCTCCCGTCTCCAGCCTCACCTGCACAATGCCTGTGCCAGCATGGCTGGCTGCCTGGACTGTGAGCTTTTAGAGTTCAGAGTTTGGTTCATTGGTGCCAAATGGATATTCACTGAATGAACCTGGAGAAAAAAACCTACAGAAAGAAGAAAAGAGGAAAATTTTTAGATTTTTTTTTTTTTTTTTAAGATTGAACCTTTAAAATGTCATATGACATAATTAAATAGCCACATATTTTCTTTTTAAAACCCATTTTAGGGCAAAGATAAACATTAAAGAAATGTTTGCATAAAACATGCAAAGGCTTTCATAAGAAAGCAAGTTCCTGATTAGAAAGACAAGGTCACTTTTAACAGGAACTGTGTGTGTGTGTGTGTGTGTGTGTGCGTGTGTACATGCATGCACACACATTTGTGTGCTTTATTCACTAGCAGCATCCAAGAGGAAAACAATAAAAACCTTCAACTATGTTCTCTAAAGTTGACTTTAAAAGTTTGCAATACTTTCATGCCTTTAAAAATCTCAATCATGGTAAGAAAAATATAGGGACAAGATAAGGAAAAGTTACAGATTAACTTTTCTTCCAGAGTATGATTTTCACTTTAAAACTATAGGTCAGAGCAATCTAGTCACCAAAAAACAATATTTTTTTCTGTGTTCCAGTTTCAATTCTCCTGTCATTGCAATTTTAGGGTCAGAATATGGATTCATCTTGACCGTCGTAATTTTTTTGCTTGTCAATGTTCAAGGCTGAAAGATTTCAGAAGCTTCTGGTTTTGATTGCCTAGTGTCCACTGTAGCATGCCAGAGCAAACCCCTGTGCATCCACCTTGAAGACTTGGGCAAAGTGCAATTGAAAAGGATGATTACTGATGTTTTCCCTGGAGACGATTTGATTTAGAAAAATATGAAAGCAAAAATATATTCTAAAGCAAATGAAAATGAATAGCTTTAACAAAAGTTGAATTAAGCTGTGTAAAAACTTACTAATTTCAATCTAAAAAGGAAACACTTCTCAATTAACCTTCCCTAATGGTGAAGTCTGCATTCTAATTCCCTGCTATTAGAAGCTATTTTCCTACCCATGATTTCATTTGTGTTGTTGATTTTCTGATTTTTTTTTAAATTTGTTCTTCTTAGTTGTATATGACAGAAGAATGTATTTTGACATATCATACATACATAGAGTATAACTTCCCATTCTTTTGGTTGTACATGGTGATGTGGAGTTACACTGGTCATGTATTCATATATGAACATAGTAGAGTTATGTCTGATTCATTCTACTGTCTTTCTCAATCCCATCCCCTCTCTCTTCCTCCCATTCTCCCCTGTCCAATCTGTGAACCTCCACTCCTACCCCCGTCTCCAGCCTATTGTGAGTCAGCATCCACATATCAGAGAGAACATTTGGCCTTTGGTTTGGGGGGATTAGCTTTTTTCACTTAGCATGATAGTCTCCAGTTCCATCCACTTACCTGCAAATGCCATAATTTCATTCTTCTTTATGACTGAGTAATATTCCATTGTGTATATGCACCACAATTTTTTTTAGCCATCATCTGTCGAAGGACACCTAGATTGGTTCCATAACTTAGCTATTGTGAATTGAGCTGCTATAAACATTGATGTGGCCGCATCACTATAGTATGCTGATTTTAAGACCTTTGGGTATATGCCTAGGAGTGGGATAACTGGGTTAAACGGTAGTTTCATTCCAAGTTTTCTAAGGAATCTCCATACTGCTTTTAGAGAGGTTGCACCAATTTGCAGTCCCAGCAAATTGCAGTCCAGCCATGTATGAGTGTACCTTTCTCCTCACATCCTCACCAACATTTGTTGTAACTTGCGTTCTAGATAACTGCCATTCTGACTGGAGTGAGATAAAATCTCAGTGTAGTTTAATTTACATTTGTCTAATTGCTAGAGATGTTTAACAGTTTTTCATATATTTGTTGACCATTCGTATTGCTTCTGTGAAATGTCTGTTCAGTTCCTTTGCCCATTTATTGATTGGGTTATTTGATTTTTTGGTGTTAATTTTTTTGCTTTCTTTATACATCCTGGAGATTAATGCTGTATCTGATCCGTAGGTGGCAAAGATTTTCTCCCATTCTGTCTTCATGTTCTTGATTATTTCCTTTGCTGTGAAGAATCTTTTCAGATTGATATGATCCCATTTATGATTCTTGATCTTATTTCTTGCACTTTGGGAGTCTAGTTGAGGAATTCCTATCCATGAGTTCTTGAAACAACTGTATTTATTTTGTATATATCAACATATGTAATTGCCAAGTTATCTCTGTAAGATCTTGGACAAATGGAAACATTTTTAGGCAATAGTCCTAAATCTCCACAAAGGAGCACATAAATCAAAATTAATCTTTTTGAAATATCTAAAACTTTTTGAAACACAGATGTTTTTGAAACATTTCATTTTGTTCTTAATTTTTCTCTCCATTAAGTATGATGCTAGCTGTAAGATTTTAGAGATGTCCTTTATCAAGCTGAGGAACTTTCCTTCTATTCCTAGTTTGCTGGACATCTTTATCTTTAACAGGGATTGTAGTTTGTAAAATACTTTTTCTGCATCTCTCAATATAATCATATAATTTTGTTTCTTTAGACTATTGATGTGATGGATTAAATGAATGATTTTCAAAAGTTGAACCAGCCTTGCATAGCTATATAAAATTCTTTCTACACATTGTTATATTCCATTTTGTTATTTTTTAAGGTTTTTTTACATTTTTGTTTATGAGAGAGGTTGGTCAGTAATTTTCTGGTAATATCTTACTCTAATTTTGGCATTAGGGTAATATTGACCACATAGAAATAATGAATTAGAAAGTACTTCCTCTGCTTCTATTTTCTGGAAGATATTATAGAGAATATTTTCTCTTTAAAGGTTTGGCCGAATTTACCAGAGAATACATCTGATCTTGTACTTTCTGTTTTGACAGACTATTATTGATTCAATTTCTTTCACAGATAAAACCTTTACAGATTGTCTATTTTTTCTTTGAGTTCGGGCCAATTGTATCTTTGAAGGAAGTGATCTACTTTACCTAGACAATCAAATCTGTAGGCATAGAGGTATTCAGTATGTTCATTTATTAGCCTTTTGCTATTTATAAGACCAGTAGTGATGGTCCCTCTTTTGTTTCTGATATTGGTATTTTGTATCTCTCTTTTTCTTAAACTGTCTAGAGGCACATAGATTTTGCTGGTCTTTTCAAAGAACCAGCTTTTGGTGCTATTGATTCTCTCTGTTGATTTCTTATTTTCAATTTAATTGATTTCTACTCTCATTTTTATGATTTCTTGTCTTCTGTTTAGGTATTATTTTGTTGTTTGCTGTTGTGTAAGTAGAAGCTTAGAGTACTGATTTCAAATCTTTCTTCTTTTCCTATATATTCCATCTATCTGATACATTTTCCTTTAAGCATTGCATTCACAGTATCTCACACATTTTGATGTGTTTTCATTTTTATTTTGTTTAAATTTTTTGAATGCATCAGGAGTTATTTAGAAGTGTGTTTTTTCTAGCTATTTCCGGGTTTTCTAGCTATCTTTCTGTTATTGACTTCTAGTTTAATTTCCTTACAATCTTAGAGCAAATTTTGCATGGTTTATATTTTTCTAAATTTGTTATGTTTTATGGCCCAGAATCTGGACTATTTGGTAACTTTTTCTTGTGAACTTGAAAAAAAAAAATGGGTTTTCTGTTGTTGTTGCTTCAGTATTATATAGCCATCAGTTAGGAAAAGTTGATTTCTTTCCTTTTTTTTCTGATATAAGGTAAACATAAAATTCAGTAACATGTCTTCAGTCACCATTAAGTGTGAAAAAATAAAATTTAAAAAATATAATTCAATGTACAAATATGAATGCAAAATGAGTAATTTTAGAGAAATAAAGTTTCCTTTCATTAGCAATAAGCTCTACAAATCTTTAGTTAGTGTTTTAGAAAAGTCAAAAATAATTTGGCAGATTCATCATGTTAGTGATGGAAAGAAAACTCTCATAATCAATTCCTAAGTTTCTACTAACTAAAATATTTTAAGAAAACTTTTAATAAAATTTTAAAAATTATCATTAAATAATTATTCTGAAATATCTCTGAGAGATTAAATAAGGAAGAACAGCTACAGAAACTTTAAAAAATGAAGAGTAATTCAGAGTGGTAGGTTGTGGATAATTTCAATAGAATAAAAAACAAAATAATAAGGAATATGTAATAAATAAATATGATGATTATAAGAATAACACAGGGGATGCGACTGAGAAACCTTTTGTTAGTTATTTAAAATATGTGCATTTTGGAAAGAAGGTAACAGACTTACCTGTGTCTTATTTTCCTTTGAGTCCGTGACTTAACGAGGCTAGCACCAGATTCCACATCACACCTCACTCTATTCCTTTTCTCTCAAAAGACACTATTTTCAGTCTTTGGATGTGCGTCTATGCTTTCCTCCCTCCATATACAGCTTCAGGACTATTTCTCTCACATGCACAAAGTACTCTGATCTTCCCCCTCACCTGCCTCCATTCTCAACAGCACAGTCATCTATGTAAATGCTAGTCCCTTGTCCCATTCACTGGACATTTTAGGACCCAATTCATAACTTGCCTGTGATCCTAAGACCATCCAGGATGTATTTAATTTTCAAAAAGATGACTTGCTCAACATTCTGAAATTTTAATTTATTTTTTCCACCATCCATTTAATTTTTTTTCAGTTGTCAATGGACCTTTATTTTGTATTTGTATGTGGTGTTGAGAATCTAATGCAGTGCCTCACACATGCTAGGCGAGTGCTCTACCACTGAACTGTATCCCCAGCCCTCACCATCCATTATAAATAGCTCCTCTTATCAAAGAATATTTGCACCAAATCAGATTAAACAAGCAAGGAAGACTTTATTCAGTACTGTTGCAATAGACACCAAGATCATTCCAAGAGAGGAGCGAGCCTGAACTCAACCCCTTCTGATATATAGAACGGGAGGATGAAGCGTGGGGTGAGCTGGTGGAAAAGCATGAGGGTACTGGAATGGGCTTGGAACTTGGCCTGTGTGATTAGGCCAGCTGTGAGTGCTGATCAGCACTTACCCAAGTTAGGTTCCTACTCCCACCCAAAGAATGGCAGATAGAGGCTCCATCTTTCTTTCTTTCTTTCTTTTTTTTTTTATGGGGGGGGGGGGCAGGGGTGCTGAGGATCGAACCCAGGGCCTTGTGCTTACAAGACAAGCACTCCACCGACTGAGCTATCTCCCCAGCCCCGAGGCTCCATCTTTCTTGATAACATTTCAAAGCCATGGTCCCCAGATCCTTGAGAAACATTTCTGGATGGTAAAACTGCCAAGAGGCTGGGAGAAGAATTACAACTTAAAGGAGCAGAGAGAGAACCTACAGTTGCTAGTTTTCTAAAATAAATGACCTTTTTTACAGAGGTCGGAGGATTTTAGTTAGAAAGAAACCTGTCTAAATATTAGTTAAGTTCAGGGAAAGGTTAAGGTCATCCTGGTCTACCTACTATGTCTATGATTAAAGTTAAATGTGTCTAAACTAGTTGTCCGTTAAGTTGGTCCATTCCTCCGTGTGATGATGTGATATGATATGAAGGATGCACAGCCCAGATACTAAGCCTGGATTAAAAGTGAGAGAGACCATGTTCCATGCAAAGCATGATGGGCTCACAGCATCTCTCAGAAATGTACAGACCACGCCTTGCACGTTCATGATTTCACTTCTCTGATACTCCTTTTCCTGGAGGTGCTGACAAGAGCAGCCACGTCTTCACAAGCCATGTTCCTGGTAAGCTGCAGCTAACCGTACAGTGGGAAAAATGTGCCCATTACAAGCCATTCATCAGCCTTGCAAGTCAGGGAAGCCCGTTTTTGATGGGACAGGACAGGTAGCTGAAGGAAAGCTGTATTTTCTTACTCTTCTGAATTTTCTATCTGCTCTTTACAAAGGAAGGAGGACAATCTGTAGTAACAGCACTAAAATGAGAGACAGGAAGAACCTAGGCTTCATCTAGCATTGGTAGGTGACTTCCAATTTAGTTCAAATTGCTGTTTCTAAGGTACCAAGAGGCATCACACTTGCATATTGATTTTTATCATTAGATAATGGGTTTCTTCTAACTACAGAATAGTAGCTTCACTAATCTCAGATACCGTTCTTTCCCAGACTGTGACAAAGACATGCTGATTGACATTCTAACGCAACGCTGCAGCGCGCAAAGGCAGATGATTGCGGAGGCATACCAAAGCATGTACGGCCGGGTAAGGAGTCTTTACTTGGACTTGTTTCTTCCACAAACTCCTGAGAACTCACAAAGCTCTTCAGAGAACGGGATCCATAATTTTTTTCAGTGTTACAGATCATAAAGATTTCAGACCTCACTGCGGGTTAGAACCTGTCCATGCCCCTCTCACACACTTCTGGAATTCAAGTAGTGTCATGAAATGTACATGTTTGTGAGATGCTCACAATCACGGTGACCACCGGTCCTTTCTGAAACCATAGAGCATCCCAAAAAGAAAAGTTTTGATCACCTTCCACTGTCAGCTGGTCCAATTAGGCTTAAAGTGTTGTGCTGGAAACGCCCTGGTGTGGAGCTTTAGGGAAGGCGTGGAGAGGACTAATGATCACCGGGTCAAAAAAAATGACATCTTTTCCAGGAATTCTCTGCAGGTCCTCACCTAACTCTCAACCAAAGCGAATTCTCTACTAGCTTTTCTTCTCGACAGCATGCAGTTATAAAGACCATTAAAAAAGAATGGCAGTTTAAAAATAGTTGAAGGCAATAAAACTATCCACAGTGTTTTAAAGTAATCACATCCTAATTTCAAAGAAAGTACCATTAAAGATTCCTTGCTTTTGTTATGCATTTAAACCACAGATTCAGAACAAAAGCTCTTCAGGCCAAAAGGACCTGAAACAGCAATTACTTTGTCAACTGAGCATTATCGATGAAACACTATCATAAAACTTTCTCTATAGTTAGTCCATTTAAATTTACTCCATCTCTAAACCTCAGTCTTTGAACAACTATAATGCGTGAAATAAAAGATAACCCTCTGTTTTAGAATCAATCAGTAATCCAAAAAGCCACGACTGGCAGCAACATTAATTAAATGAAGCCAAAGGAGATCAGGATACCTTTTTTTCCACATAAAACCAATGGTCCCAGGACAGTGATGCTAGTTTTGGGGGGTTTTTTTGAAAGAAAATTAAAAACCTATAAAAGTTGTATTGTTGTTAATCTAATATAGTTTTAATATGCAGAGCACTATAAGGAATGTTACTTTTTATTAACTTTTATTTTAACCCAGAGGTTGACATATAGCTTTTCTTTACATTTTTCAAGGTAGTTTATGCTGAAGTATTACTTTATCAAGTTCTACAAAATTAGGCTATGGCAGATTAAAATAATTTAAAAATGAGGTACTTACACTCAAGGGATTTAAAATCCATTAAAGAACTTATACTGAATTGCTTTTTACTCTCTATATAAGATCTTAGAGTTTGTTAAGCCCTCATTTTTCCTGAATAAGCACGTGTCCTGGGGAAAGCTTGGCTTATCACTGAATTGTATAGACTGGAAGACACAAACCCATACTTGTCCCTTATTTCTGAAATACCCTTGTCATTCAATCAATTATCAAGTTCTGTACATTATTTCTCCTCTCACGTTTCTCTCTTTTCCTCGCGTATACAGTCTTGGCTCAAGATCTTCATCCTTTTGTGCCCAGATTAATGCTGAAATGCATAACTGGTCCCTGCTAACCCACCGAGCCTGCCCATTCCAGTCCACTCTCCAAACTCAGGCCACCATGACTAGAACTCGAAATCTTCACGTTACTTTGCCACTTTAAGCCCTGCATGTTTACCCCATGTGTCTCATAAATATCCATATGTGCATGGAATAAACCCAAGCGCCTTCACAGGGCACAGAAAGCCTTGCTCACCTCATTTAAATTTCCCATCTTAATCCTTCTTGCCTTTCCTCACTTCATCTTTAGCCAAAAGAAGTCTATTTCTAGTTCTCCAAATTAACTCTGCCTGCTCCTCACCTCTGGTCCTGGTGTTTCATCTGTTCCTAGTGACCCAATTCTCCATTCCACTTCCTGCTCACTTGTCATCCCAGACATGGGACACCACATTCACCCCAGCACACTTTACATCCCATGGAACAGACTGGTGCTGCTAATGCAACCTTTTTTTATAACTTTCTCAAAATACCTAATGACACATCTGTCAGCATGTTTCTATGAGTTTCACATTACCAGAGCATGAAGTCTTGGCTGTCAGAAGGATTTTTGTTCATACCAAAACTTACTGCAAGTGTTTAACTCCCTGGGGTGGCTTCATTGATGTTTGTTGAATGACTCTGTGATGGCACAGCTAACTGTAACCCCTCCAATAAGAGGAATTCAGGCTTTGGTTCCTCCTGGAGACCTACTCAGCCTGTTGTCTCACCCTCTGCCCTGGGCTAGATGCTTCCTGCTTACTTCTCAGAGGTCTCTGTCCATAATGTCTCTTGCTATGCTGGGTTTGTTTGTTTAACTTTATACTTTGCAGAGAACACTCCTGGAAAAACAGGGATTAGATTATTTGCTGCTATCCCTCCAGAGCTCAGCTCTGATCTGATATTTGAGGTACTTCATTTATATAATTAAATAATCTAAGGAATTATAATCTGCCTGTTAGATATTTTTTTATTAATTTTTAAGAAAGGAAACTATACTCTTTTATGGACTCTCTGGTAAAAATGGATGCTCATCAATTGCCTTGATTTCTCAAATCTCTCATTCCTGGCTATGACTGCTCCCAAGTTAATGTGCCTGACCTCCAGTTAGAGCTTCTTGACCTTCCCCACTCTTCACTTTCAAAATTATTCCTCCCATCTTCCGTTTGCTACTTTCCACCTGTCCATGTTCCTCTCTGTGTCAATCACGATACTTTCTTTTTTTTTTTTTTTTTTTTTTTTAACATGGGTAATCAAGAATTGACAAAATTGTTTGCTCAGCTTCTGAGTTAAGTACAGTTCCAGGCATGCTCCATAAATACTTCTTACTTGATATTTCACTTAAGTGTAAGGCGGCTGAATTCCATCAACAACTGTGCCTTACCCAAAGCAGAAACTAATCCTGGAAAGCCATTTGGAATGCAGCCAATTGACATATTAATAATATAATTCATAAGGTTACTACTGATCTCTCCCACCAAAGCAAGTGCTGTTCTGTTGACAGTGAAATGGAACCAAGGGAACAAGGTGCCACCTTTAGAAATAGGAAGACAGCTGTCCCTACCCAACAAGTTTGATAATCAGACAGTGATTCTTGGAGGAGTTCAAGAGCAACATTGAAGCAATTTGTTTTCTCATTTTTCATCTATAATGGGAAGGATAATCAGCTCTAAAATGTGCTGGTTTCTGTTACTCATTTAACCTGTGGTGTTGGTAATGCAGTCTAGTGCAGAGGCGGATTTGCTCGAAGGTAGGACTCCAACCAAATTTATGTGTCTTTAAATTGCATCTTCTGTAGCTTCTCAATAATACCCATCATTCTGAACCAAATAAACACCAAACTTAACAAAGGCATGTATCTATACTCCAAATTACCTCACATCCTTCAGGGCTTTGCTCAAATGTCAACCACTTGAGGACTTGGTCTTTTTAAATTGTCACCCACCCCAAGGCTAGCACTTCATATTCCTCTTATCTGTTCCTATTGTTCTTCCATTATAATTGTTATCTGCTAACATATTACACAATATACTTACCTATTATAGTTACCAGTTATTGTTACCTCCCTCTAAAAAACAAGCCCCACAGGGGAGGAACCTATGTTTTGTTCACTAATGTGTTCCAGACACCCACAACAACGGCAGCCACGTGGTAGGTATTATGGGCTGACTTGTGTTCCCCAAAACGTTTATGTTAAAGCCCTACCCGCCACTATCATTACATTTAGAGACAGGTTTTTAAGGAGGTAATAGAAGTTAAGTAAGGTCAAAACGATAAGGCCCTTAATCCAGTAAGACTGATGTCATAGGAAGAAGAGATACCAGGGATATATGTGCACAAGAAGAAGGTAACCATTTGAAAGCTAGGAAAAAGGACCTCACTAGAAACCAAACCTAGAATAAGATGTGCTCCATGTTTGTATAAAGAAGTCAAATTATACTCTACTGTCATGTATAACTAAAAAGACAAAAAGATAATCAAAATGAAATAGAAAACAAACCTGCAAGACCTTGACCTTGGATTCTCTGCCTCCAGAACTGTGAGAAAATGACTTTCTGTTGTTTAAGTCATTTGGTCAAATAGTATTCTGTTTTGGCAGCTTGAGCTGAGTAACACAATTGGTACCCAAAAACAACAGGAAGTTGTTTAGGAGAAAGATGTCTAGGAGAAAATTAGATGTGAACATATAAAGAGTTCACACTTCAAACCCACCTTGTTCTCATAACATATTTACTCCTATCGTCTCTCAGATTCATGGTTAAAATACTGATACTTGAAGATTAATATACCTAGTAAATGACTTGATAGAAAATGATCTTATTTACTTTACAGATACAATTAGCACATCACTAGTACGAGTAACAGGTATTGTATCTTCTCCTATACTCCTCACTTTTGGTTTGGGAGAGGTGTCGGTACACATAGTTTAGGCCTCAAAAGTTGGAGCTCATTATGTGCTTTATCACAGACCAATTTTATGAACATAAATTAAATACAATTTAAAATGATATAATTATCTTTCAAATACATAGTAAGTTTAAAAACGCCTCTTGATGAGCCTCAGAGCTTAACCACCAGGAAAAATAATATAATTTTTAGATGTATTTCCATAGGAATAAAGTTTTATAAGTTCAGAAAATTACCTGTGCAAGTTTGTTATAACCTGACAACTTATTTCTCTTTTGAATAACATATATAGTCTCTGCTGAGGAAGAAAAGAGGAACAGAAGGAGAAAAGATAGACAAAAAGGAAGAAAAGAGAAAAATAAAATTAGATAAACTAGCTTCATTCAACTTCAAAATACTCTCTAAAGCAGTTCTATAAATTTACACCTCCACCTGCAATATATATGATTACCTTTTCTCTTAAATTCTTACCAACTCTGGATGATATAAAACTTCTTTAACTTGACTGATCTGTGGTTGAGCAGTATTAGGGGTATAAATGGAATCCTCTTGTAATTTTAAATCGCATTTTTCCTGATAAAATATAATGTTGAGCATCATTTCATGTTTGTTAATGGCTTCTTCTTTTAACTTAGCTCTTAATATTCTTTTTGTAATTCTCACTTAGGAAATTGTCATTTATTGATCTACATACAATTATTTATAAAATTTTTACACTAATAATTTCTTGGATATGTACATTGTAGATATTTTCTTCAAATATATGTGTATTTTTAATAAATTATGTTGTACCATCTTGTGTCAAGAACTGAGAAAAGGATGGGATTTTTAACCTATTTATGAAATAGCAAGTTAATCATCCCAGATGGCATGAATGCTGGTAGAAGACATGACATTCCTGGGTCAGAGACAAAAGACAGTTTGCCACTCATAGTAATAGTGGTAGCCAGAGTATTGGCACCGTTGTAATAGATCCCAGAGTCTCACTTTCCATGCAACAATGTGAAATGGCCAGATTAAACATCTGCACATGCAGTGGGTCCTATTACACAAGAGAAACCATGAGATTAGGAAATTTGAATCTTTTATGGTGGACAGAATGCATGCCTATCCTTTGCTTATTAGGGACACCCTATATCTTCCAAAGCTATTAATTACACAAACATCCTTGAAAAGATAGCATAGAAAACAAAAAGGCTATCAGTGCCTCAGTTTATATAGCATTCAAAAATATGAGACCTACAGAGAATAGTCACTCCTCATTTCTCTGCCACCTTTAGTACTGACAAATTTTTCTTGGAGTACACCAGACTCTATTCTGACCAACAGAGGCTGAGAATAAATTCATCAATTTGTCTCAAACAGTATCAAATTAAAGCTTCTATCGATATGATCGCCTACCGCCCGCAGGGACAATCACAACGCGTATGCTCTTCTTGATCACAGGAACCAAAAGGAGTTTATTCCGCAAGTCTCAGACTTATATGGAGAACATCAGCCTATCAGAGAGTAGACTACCAGGAAAGTCAGCCTATCAAGGAACAGTCTCCAGGCAGATACCAGGATCGCCTCATGTACAACAGCCAACCAGAGTTACTTCCTAAAACTTGTTTATGAGTGCAGCTATGTCTGGCAAGCTGCCAGGTGCCATCTTAGAGATCAGGCCAGGGTGCGACTCTGGGGCCCTCAGAGCCCACCCCTGACATGTCGACATGACTCCACATAGTGGAGGAAGATAAACTGGCTATATTGACCTCAACCATGCCCCGACAGGGTCCTAAACCAAGCAACTAAACAAATTCTACAAATCATTAGGGCCTAATATAGAAAATAAGGAGAATTTCTCTCTAAGTTCTAGTAATCACCTTCCATTTCGTTGCAATATTAATCTGGATATTTTAGCAGGATTTATTACTTATGGCACTGATATCACCTTAGTCCACAAAAAGAAAGTCAGAGGTAAATCTATCATCTGTATTAATCCTGGTCAATGAGTTAAAACTATTCTGAGTGCCTTCCAGGGTCAAAATGGAATAATTAGGCATTCTCTTCCCCAGGTTGCTGTTCTTGCTCTACAAGTTCCATTCCAGAAACTAATTTCACCTTTTAGCCTATTATTTCTGATATATGTCCAGAATTTTACTTTTGGATGGTCAGGTACAGGAGGAACACAGATATTTTTACAAAATTTCCAGAGAGACATCATGTCACATACATGCGCAATATACTCAACTGAGAGGTCCTTATCCTTAAGATCTAGGACTATGAAAATTTAATGAGAGTCCAGGTAGCTGAACCAGGACTAAGTTTGAATTCCTATGCCCACTTTTGACTCCCACCCAGAGTAGACCAACCAATATGTCCAGAGGTTGGTTAGGAGAAATAAAGAAGCATCATGCTCAGGAATGTTTCAGATAAAATTCCAGATTTTTAAAATAGGCCTGTGTAATCCTATTTCCCCTAAATCATGGGCATTATCCAAAAGAAAACTGAAAGAGGTGATTCTTTTCCAGAAACTACTTTGTTCAGTAACTAAAATTCCTACTAAGTTGGATCACTCAGAGGCTATTTTAGTCAGATTTTTCTCCACTATAACCAAAAGACCTGCAAAGAATAATTTTTGGAAGGCAAAGTTTACTTTGGAACTCATGGTTTCTGAGATCTTAGTCCATATATGGTCAACTTCTTTGCTCTGGGCCCAAGATGAGGCAGAACATCAAGGTAGATGTTGGAGGAAAGCAGCCCAGGACATGACAAGCAGGAAAAAGAGAGTTTCACTAACCAGGGACAAAATATGAACCCCAAAGGCACACACACATGACCTGTTGCCTCCAATCACACCCTACCTGCTTACAGTTACCACCCAATTAATCATATCAGGGGATTAATGCTCTGTAACGTTAAGGCTCTCATAACACAATCATTTCACCTCTAAACTTTGTTGCATTATCTCACACTTTAGCCTTTGGGGGACACCTCATTTCTGAACCATAACAGAGGCAAAGGAGAGAGTCAGAAATCTTACCAAGTTGATCAGTTAGAAACACTACCAGGAGCCTAGGAGTGATGGACTGCATGGAAGGTGTATCAGATGCCTTCCTCTTATTCTGTTGTTGAGTGGCTTTTGTAATAAAAACTCCATCATGGTCAGACTGCAAGTAGTCTGGAAAGTCAAACACATGACATAGCTTGGTCTCAAGGACCATGATGGTATCACTGGAGTCAGCTGGTTGAACAGAAATAGCAGCCACAGAATTTGACAAAGCACCAACTATGGTAGTAGCTCTTCTAGTAGGGAATCAAAGTCTGACACAGTCCATCCGCCCAGACTGTTGGGGCAATGCCCTGTGTACTAACTTCCTTCAGCATAAAGAAAGCAAGTCAAATTTGACAGGAGTCACAAGATTGGCAATCAGTGGTAGCCTTGGTATCAGATGCATATAATTCTTTGCTACAAACCTAGTTTGTGGTGGTATGTGTGTGGTGATGCCCAATCTGCTGATAGATCCATGTAGCAGTGGTGTAATCCAGACAACGCAGACTTGATCTTCAGCCAGACTAGATTCCAGCCAATAAGATCTTACGACGGA
Source organism: Sciurus carolinensis (assembly GCF_902686445.1). Taxonomy (NCBI): domain Eukaryota; kingdom Metazoa; phylum Chordata; class Mammalia; order Rodentia; family Sciuridae; genus Sciurus; species Sciurus carolinensis. Next base: position 23,119,962 of record NC_062216.1, read on the forward strand.
CACCTGCAAACATGAAAGCTAATATGAGAAGTCACTGTTATTTTTCCACATACTAGAGACCCAAAGAAACACCTTTTGAATATGTACTTGGTACTTTTCCAAGTGTTAAAAGAGGTAGACCTAACAATATAAAGTGAGTAAAAAGATTAAGTTGATTAAGTGGAACACTTATCAGAGCTATCAAAAAAGCCTTGATTTCTGTCTGTGGGGCACTAACCATCTGCTTTTGGTTCTGCACATCTGTAGCTGCCTAGAGAAGCCACAGCAGTCAGTGAACACTATCTGGTTTCAGCTTCTCTGAATCATGGGTGAACCAAGCAGAAGCATTTAAGACCACCCCATTGATTCAGCAGCTTGCTTCAGGCAAAAGTGGAAGTTAAAACTTCCCCTAAAGGAACAGTTGCCAGTATTTTCACGTAAGGGCAGGATGATGCTGGGTCAGGCCCATGTGTTCTTCCATGTGCCATTTCATTTTGACAGGTGAGACCTACTGGTCATGGGTCCCAGTTGACCCACCTGAAAGAGCTCGAGCAGGAGAGCCACAAGGCCTCCTCAGATTAAGCATTCAGTTCTTCCAAGAGTCCAAGAGCAATCCAAAGGCTGTTTTTCAAAAGCAATGCACCTGGAAGTTATGTCAAGAATTTAAGGAGTTTGAAGCATTCAGATGCACCTTTGGGAGGCTGCCTTCCTTTGCCAGAGGCTCCAATCAGCAAACCATCTGTCACTGAGACTTGCAGCTGAAAGTGATCACTAGAGTCAGGGGGTCCAAAGGTAGCAACACTTCTTTAATTGAGGCTTTTTGTCTGTTGAGGGTATTTATTTCCTTCTGGTACTTAATATCATTAGCAAAAGAAAAAGCAAATAAAACCAGGTAAACTTGATAGCGGAAGTGAAAATAACAGTACACTCAATCAACCCAAAAGGTCCCCAAATCACAAGGTCCTTTTCCTTCATTTCTCCATTTCACATCTTCCTCAAACACATCATTTGCACCTGGGTGTACTTCCACCAATGTTCACAAGTGGACTTGGTTACCTATATCCAATTAGTTCATAAAAACTCGAATTGTTCTGCTTCCCAAGTTCCCCAGGACACTCCAACAAATGTGCGTGGGAATAGGAAGACGTGGGTCCTCAGTTACGCAAGACTTGGGGGTAGAAGAAAGGGAAAGAGCAGGGAACATGAGGGAGTGAGTGGTTCTACAACAGTAAGCAAGACAGATTTATTTTCAGTGTGAAAGCTGTGCATATCTCAATCAAATAAACTTCCAATGCTTTTGGCCTATGCAAAGTCCTGTGTCAGGTGGCAAGTTCGTCATTACAACACCATATTTTAGCCTTCTGGAATATTGACTGAATCACATTTCTTTCTGGTCACAGCCAAGGGGACTACACCCTTTATCTGACTTGGGTTTGATTCACATAAGAAAAAAAAAAAAAATTAACGGGTCATAGAGAAAATGGACTCCATGGCGTTAACAGACTGGGAAGACAGAATGACAAGGACAAACTTCTGTCCAGTAAGACGTAAAAATAGGAGAGAAAAAAGACAATGCCAGACATACCGTTCCAATACCTATTTCTTGTCTATCTCTGAGGAATTTTTCTTTATTTTTAAAGATATTTTTCCACTTTGCTAGTTCCATATTTGACTATTAGCTACTCTTTAAGGCATGTATTATATTTTTTAATTCTAGATGTTTTCAATTTCTAGAATTTTCAGTTCTATTACCTTTCTCCTAGTGTTCTTTCACATCACTATTAATTGTCTCAAATTCATGAGGCTTTGATTCTGCTGTTTGCAGAGTCCACGGTCACTCTGGGAAATTGTTTCTAAGTACATATCATGACATTTTTATTGTGAAAACTCTTAAAATGAGGTTTGATTTGTTTCATTTTTTTAAGTGAGAATCTTTTTCATTTTGGAAAGTTCAAGAATTTCTGAAGATTGGTTTTGCATTTGCTTCTTCCTGGTGTCCCAGGAGAATCATCCAGCTCAGGATCAACTTTCATGATGATTTCTTTTCAGAGGTCTCAGTTCATAAGAGTAGAATAAATCTGAACTTCCATCTGAAGGTTAATACAGTTCTATTGCTTCAAATTATTAAGGACAAAATCTTTCTACTTAAAACTCAGACAATGAGAGGTAAGCTTTCTGCTCATTTTCCAACATTAAATGATAATTTTTTCCTAGTTATCACTATTATCAAGAGTAGTAATATACCAAAAATACACTCCTTTGAGAGTTCTAGATTCATATGTAAAATTTCAGAGTTAACAACCTGTGTTAGGCCATCCCAATAATATTCTTCCATCATATAATACCCTACATTAAGCATTAAAATCCAAACCAGTTCTCAAAACCAGTCCCTACTTTCCCCAGTCACCTACAAGATCAACTCCAAGGTTAGCTCATTTGCTTATCTTTTGGTTTTTATCTTCCCCCTAGTTTTTTTATACCCAGAGGTTCTTGTTTCTTCTGAGATGACATATACTTTTAAAAGAATGTTTGGGCTGGATGTGTAGCTCAGTGATAGAGTGCTTGCTTGGCATACATGAGGCACTGAAAAAAAAAAAGTTTTTAAAGAAGAAAAAATAATTTTTGCTATCGTTTATCTTTGTGTTCAGAGGTGAGATTAGTTTGGTGTTAATCATCTTTTCATCACTATACCAAAATGCCTGAGGTAACCAGCTAATTAAGAAAAAAGGTTTATTTTGGCTTATAGTTTTGATGGTTTTATTCCTTGATTTATTGGCCATGTTGCTTTGGGGCCTGTGATGAGATAGCACATCACCGTGGTAGCATGTGGCAGAGTAAAACTGTTCACCTCAAGGATGGGAAACAAAGAGAAAGGAAGAAAGAGATTGGGGTCTCATCTCCCCTTTAGGGGCATGTCTCCAATAACCTAAAGACCTCCCACTAAGCCCCACCTCTCATAGGTTCCACCACCTCCCAATAACACCACACTGGGGACTAAGCATTTAATCCATGGACCTTTGAGGGACATTGCAAATCCAATTGATAGTAGCTTTAATATAATGTGTTCCTTTACTAAAGTCTTATCATTATTTTAGATAAAAATAAGCAGCCCAAACTTTCATTAATACTTGAATCATTAAATAAACTGTGAACAGAGGTTATTTGAAAGAATACTTACTTCTGCAAAGTAAAAAGGCAACTTGTACAAATGATTTTATAATAGAACATAATATTGTGCAAGTATTTGCACTGTGACTGCTGGAGTGCGTATAGTTTAAGACAAATTCTGAGTTCCCTTTTATGTGGGTTTGCATCATTGAGTGTTTAAACAGCAAGTATCATTTTTTATGATAATAGAAAAAAGCATATAAATTAAAAGCATATGAAACAGTTCGCCTGAGCATATTTAGACAAGCAAAATATTACTCATACTTCTACATCTTGCCACTCTTCTCCCATAATAAGATAAGGAGAATGAGGACTAAGAAATTGCCATTTTATTTTTAATTAACGTGGAGTGGTCAGAAGAGGTGCAACATGGGTAATCTGCAGTTTCATCAGCCACATAGAAGAGCTAGATTTGAAAAGCAAGTACCCATGAGCTTAATGTAAGGCCAAGCTGTGACTCCGGCAGAGTCCACTTTAGGGCAAGTCTTGGAAAAACAGAAAAGCAGACGCAGTTAAGACTGGGTATAGTTGCACTGCAAAGGTTGCATCTGCAAAGTTATTTATGTAACTCCAAGTGAGAATTGAGACTTTAATTAGAAAGCCTATTTAAATGCTCCTCTTTGAACTTGCAAAGCTTAGTTATTTAAACATATTATTCAATATTTATCTTCCCAACTGAAAATAATATCTCCTTCTCTGTATCCTGATAATATCACACTATTTCCTCTATGATATCCCTCACCATGTTTGGTATTGTTACAAATTATTATGCCTGTATGTCTACACCATCTGCTCAAGAAGCTTCTTGAGGATAGGGACTTTTTTCTTGTTTACCTTTGAATTGCCCAAAATGACTACAAACAAATAATTGCTGAACTACAAGTGGTCCTATTCATTCATTTCTTTCGTTTATTTATTGTGGGCCTATTTGGCGCTCACTATGCCCAGGAGAACTGTTTCATATGCTTCTAATTTATATGCTTGCTTCCTATGTAGCAGGCACTGTTCCATGGGCTGGTAGAATAGCCATGGATAAAACAAACCAGAAGCTCTGCCATGATGGAATTTGCATACTACCTGGGTGAGAAAGATCATAAATTGGCAAAAATATGTCATGGTAGAAGACAATAAGTGTATGGAATAAAGAGGAGCCAGGGGAGAAATACAGGAAGTGACAGGGACCCAGGTATAGTTTTAAACATGGCAACTAGGACAGGTTTCATGGAGAAGGCTGAGGGAGGAGCGGGAGGCAGGCCCTTGAAGGAAGCAGGAAGGCTGTTGAAGATAGAGTGAAGGCCAAAAGCAAAGAACTTGAGATATCAAGCTGCTATTCCAGTGTCCAAAAAAGCCCATGGTAATTGGAGCAGAGAGAAAGGTAGAAGAGGATGGCAAGAAGTGACCGAGAATATTCCAGCTACCCTGTCAACTTAAGGACTTACATTTACATGGGCTAAAAGACTCAGTGTTGGCTTCATTCTGAAATCAACCACAAAAAGAATGATAGTTTATTGTGAAGTGTGGAGGGAGGGAGCATTTAAGTGGGGCAATGACTAATTTGATTTGTGTTTTTATAGGATCACATCGTCAGATGTGTTGAGAGAATACAGGGCACAAGCACAGAAGGAAAACCCGTTAGAGACTACTATGTTAATAGAAGGGAGTGATAATGGCGACCTGGGTGGGCGTGGCAGTAGTGAAAGTGGTAAAAATGCATCAGCTTCCAGATACACAGGCACGAGCCACTGAAGGATGAGACGGGTTCTGAGCAACATATCTCAAGTGATCTCCACGTAGCTCACCCCTCCTAGTATGTACTTGCATGAACCAAGACAGCTAAGATGTCATTAGGCAATAGGACATTTACACTCCATTGTATTCTTATGGATAATCACTTCTGCAGCCCATTGTTATGCAGAGCATGACTCCATTTGTAAGTTAGAGACAGTGGAGCTCACTCAAGCACAATTAGATGTAGTAAAAATTGGAAGAAATTCAACATAATAGTCGAAACTCTGAGGTGGAGAGATAGAAAGAAGCAGCAGAGATTAAGGGGACAGAGACCATCTAATATTGGCACTGCTGATAACCATTTTTGGTTTGCAAAGGATCACCGAATATCTTGAGAGGAAAAAGATATTTTTGGAGTATCTGATCTGTGCCAGAAAATATTTTTTTAAAATTTCGCCTAAGTTAAATATCTTAATACTTTTATTAAAATGTGATAAAATAACAATTAAAAAGTAATAATAATAACTTTTTAATTAAAAAGTAGTAATAACTTTTATAACCCTGTGAGGTAGGTACTATTATTTTCTTTCCAGATAGGGAAGTATACTCAGAGGTTAAATAACATACTGGCAATCTTATAATATGTCCATTACACAGGATTGAAAACTATATATTTAAATACATTAGAAGAAATCTGATACTGTTTCTTTTCCTTAAATTGTGATATTTCATTGAAAACACACACACACACACACACACACACACACACACACACACCCTTTATAAAACATGGATATATGTCGCCATCTAGTGACATTACTAATCTCAGCCTACAATGGAATACACACAAGCATTCAGTATTTGTACAAAATGGTAAAATAAATAAAGATATTGTTATAGATGTATACAAAGAGAGTAGAGATCAAATAAATGAGACTAAAGATGAAATAATAAAAGGCTTTTGTCAATGCTTAAGTCCTCTTTAGATAGAATATTGTCTTTATTCTTTATACCACATTCATTTATTCATTTTTTTATTCTTTCATCTGTTTATAAACTCATTTATATATTGTATATACTCACTTTGTATAACCATCAATACAAGGTCTAAATGCTGAATTTTGGAAGGTTTCTGTGAAAGTCCATGCCCTGATGCTGCAGGGCATGATTATCATGATTATTACAATGTAGTATAGCATATTCACATATTCAAAGACAGAGAGTGGTAACAAATAATCAAGGAGCTTAGAGGCAGGCTCATGGAATAAGTGATAATCGTAAAGTTTTATCTTTCCATTGGTGGCCAAGTACCATTATCCTCTTATTATGAATATAGATTGAATTGACCTAGTTGCATTCAAACCTTCAATGGAGGGTTAACCAGATCTAAGTGTCCAGAAATGCCACATCAACCACCCACATGCAAAATTCATCACCTTGCTGATGTATCATTCATGGTTTCCTATGGCCAACAAACCATAAGAAGAGAGACTGGAGGGTCAGAATGTTTTGTTTCAAATCCAGGCTCCTTCACTTAGGTGTTCAATTGTATGGGCTAGCTAGGTGACCTCTGGGTGCAGATTTCTCATCTACACAGTGTGATGATCACAGCTTCCAAGTCATAAGTGGTAGTAGTGAAGTAAAACAGTTTTTCTAATAAGAATACCTTCTGGCAGTTAGGCAGCAGTCTGGAAACATTAGTGGTTATTATCATCAGCCCTCCCACCACCTGCTCAAATTTCCATTGTGAAGCCCTTTCCTCTTTATACTTGCAGGGAGGTTGGAATAAATGACATCTGAAATCTCCCTATAGCATTTAGATTTCAAATTAATCCAACACTTATTGAAAGCTGGCTTGAATATTCCATACACACATTCTACTCTACACAGACCAGGGCCTTCTCCATCCTAGAACATTGTCTATTTTGGTATCTTCTAAGCCTTCACCTGACTGAACACCACTTCCTCTTTCAAGGCTTCACTCATAACTACACATTCCATGAAATTCTATTTTACTGACATTATCTCTTTTTAATGAATTCTTACAATTCTCCAAATTGTGAAGTCCCACCCTTCAGGGTATCATTTTGGCTCTTAATTATATTCTAGATTATAGAATATCTTTAAATGCTTATGTCCTGATTTTTCCATTTCAGTGATTTTCAGTTGGAACCAAAGAATACACATCCCACTTCCAAACAGGATCCTGTATGAACCTCATCTGATTAGTTCTACAAACTCCTCCTGTCCCCTGAAGCATTCTCACATGGACTGTATCCCATCCTTATTAAAGAATCACTATGCTAGCAGGGCATGGTGGTGCACACCTGCAATTCTATTATTGAGTCACTTCAGAACTAAAATACTCTTGTATATTTTAAGTAAGACTATATATTTACACATTCTAGCAAGAGACAGTAAGTTTTAAACATCTTTCAGATGTCTTGGTAACTACAGAAAATTATCTTGGCATGTACTTTTCTTAATTTCCTTTCTATAACTAGAAAAATAAAAGGCAAAAACATTAAAAATATCAATTTCATATTTTTTTATGCCTGTATTCCAAGAACAATGAACATTTTTCTCTGGAAGCATTTAACTTTTGATATCTTGAATAAAGTGCCTGTTGTTTGAAGAAGGTTCTAAGATTATTTAATCAATTTATATAAGTTTTTAGCCATAGCATAAACAAGAACACCCTGCTAAAAAAAAACTGCTAGGATGGTAAAATACATGTTTTCCTTAAGAATTGATGTTTCACTAATTCTACACAAGAAAACCAATAACTCTCAACTAAAATGTTTTCAGGCTTCAACTTCTACATATTTTCCTAAGGAGATCAAAAGGTTTGGGGTTGGGGATTAGGGAAAGAAAATTCCTCTGTGTTGATATGACCACAAGTCCATAGGCTTTATCATGTAGAGGCATGATTAAATCAGTCATTTTCAAACCCTCAAATCAATCCTCTTTTGAAACCCAAGGATATATGCATGAGTCAAACCAGATTTCTTCTTATGTGAAATAATACAGAACGGTAACTCTTATTAGCAGACTTCCTGCAATTATTTCATTTCTCTGGTAAGTTTGGTAACTAATATTATAAAAAGAACTTTTTCTTCCACAGGACCTGATTGGGGACCTGAAAGAGAAGCTCTCATCACACTTCAAAGACGTTATGGTTGGCCTTATGTACCCTCCACCATCTTTTGATGCTCACGAACTATGGCATGCCATGAAGGTACTGATCTATTTGCAAAAATACACCTGCAGCAGGTACAATCTGATGTTTAATAGATGGGAAACTCCCCGTGATGCTCCCATATACCTCTATGACTGGCGAGAGAGAAGAGGATACCTAAGCAATGATGTAACAATGGAAATACTGTGGTCCTTAGAAAGAGCCTTGTTAGGAGGAGGGAGTCTCCAGAGCCCTGTGGCTGGGATCAGTCTCTTCTTTAGTTGTACAAATTCAGACTTACTCAGCCAACTCCAAGCTGAGATATCAATAAAAAAAGAAAAAGTGAACTAACCTCCAGGGCTATTCCAATCTGTCTCTCTTTGATATGTGTTCATATATTAAAGAAGATATGTTAAAAATCATCTGACTTTCTAAAATTATTTGTAAAAGTTTGGTTCAGATTCAAAACCGGATACCAAATCAGAAACAAACATAGAGGACGTCTTTAGTTTTTATGATCTTATAGAGAACAAGTTTTTTTTTTTTAATGATATTAAATTGTCCTTTACAAAAACTGTTGCTCAAATGTATCAAATTTACTTTCGAAGGATTAGAATGATTCCACCTTGCAGAAAAAATAATTAACTCATTTCCATGAAATAAATTGACTACGGATTTTATTGTTTAGGGATATGAGAAAAAGAGAGCAATTTACTTCTTTCCAAAACTGACATTAAACACTTGCAGAAGCAATCATTCCAATATGATGCCTGACAACTACCAGAATACCACAATATGTGAGGAACGTGTGACAGGAAAGAGGCAAGAGACAACATAATTAAAGGAACACAGATTTGGGCCATCATATTTACTGATCAAAATAGACATTGTATGAAAGTCATATGAGTTTCTATTAATCACTTTTTAAAATGTTGCATACCCATTTTTTCAAAATTATGTGACTAAAACTTGAAAAAAAATCCTATGTTGCTGATTAGATGAAATTTCATAGAACGATAAGGATTCCTGAGAATTGCCTGAAAAAAGATGTGGTGTCTTTAAAATCACCATCACAGACTAATAGATTCATCTGTCTATGAGAACCCACAGAAAGTTCACAGTTCAAATGCTAAGGAAAATTGTGCAAAATCACACATCTAGGGAGAGGCGGAACCTGATCCCCAAAACATCCTTGGAAAAGTAGAAGACATGTGTCCTAATTTCAGCTTGCTTAAGAACTGATTGTCTAACAAGTGGTATATCAAATTCCATTCCAGTAGTGAGTGGAAATGTTCAGTGTCTTTTACTACATTGGTTAGAAATGCCTATGCTGTTTTACTCTCAATGAAGGAAAAGAAATTTCTTAAATAATGTTATCTTCCCAGGACTAAACAGTGAGTAAGTGGAAGATTCAGGACTGAATTGTGCTCTTTATCCCAAATACTTCCTTTCTCTCTTGTCACCTCTCAGAACACCAGAATGCTGTATGCCTTCATCAAATATAAGGTTTATTATTGTTTTAAATGAAAATGCTCTTATATTTCTCTCTCTCTCTCTCTCTCTCTCCCTCTCTCTCTAGGGAGCAGGCACTGATGAGAATTGCCTCATTGATATATTGGCTTCAAGAACAAATGGGGAAATTTTCCAGATGCGAGAAGCGTATTGTTTACGTAAGAAAATTTCAATATCAATATGAGTATATATTGTACACACAAAAAAACTTCATATTTTTCAAATAACATAAAAATATTCCCACTTATATATTTTAAAGAATCTTAAAGACATGATACCATATGAAATATGACTCACTAGAGTAGAACAGTGGTTACCAGGGACTGAGAATGGATGGGAGGCAGAATTGGCAGCAGCTGGTGAGTTGGTACAAGTACCCTTAGAAAGAATAAGTTCTGGTATTCTGTTGCACAGTAGGGCTGACAATAATGCATTGTATATCTCAAAATAACTAGAATAGAGGATTTTGTCTGTATTCATCATAAAGAAATGGAAGTTAACCGTGCTGGGTATGCTAAATACCTAGATTTGATCGTTGCACAATGGATTCATGGATTGAAACATTATGTTGTACCTTACAAATATATACAATTGTTACATGTCAATCAAAAGAAAAAATAAGACAAAATATTTTTGAAAAACCAAATAGGACTCACTCAAGACCAATGGATTCATCAAGTAAAAATGACGATTAGCATACAAAAATTAAAATCCCCTAGAAAATCAAGCCGATTTTCCAGGAAAATAATTATAAGAATATATGCAGTGAGTGTTTTCATTATGACAGGAAAGTGTCCAGCATTTTGGTTCAGAGGGCATTTTCTCTCTTACACAAGAGAGAAATGGAATCTAGAAAGACGAAGCAAAATACAGTTAGTTGTTCAAGAATTCTACATATACATCTGCTTCCACTTTATATAAATTACATAGTCCCTGTAATCTACTTCAGAATCAGATTTTACACAGTTCAAATGTAAAAAGGTAACTTTTTATTTTCAACAAGTCTTAATGCCTTAAGTTTCATCCCATCGTGCATTATGCAACATTGAAGTTAAGAAATTGTTCTAGACAGTCACCTCTATTGCTTCTTAGCAAAAACAAGACTTTCCCAAGGGAAATGAAGGCAGAATCTTCACTTAAAATATTAAAATGAGACAAAGCACTTGGGAAGGGTACTAAGCTGGGAAGCAGTCTATGCAAATAGAGTGCATAATTCTGAATTTTAAGAATTAGAGAATGTGAAATGATTCTTAACTCTTTTCTTCAAAGTCGTAGTAGATAATTTTAAGACAATAGACTTTGCCAAAGATACTATTAGTTGACAGATTTCTTGAACAGTTTGTTGACAAAGAATGTCATGAGATTGTATTTCCTGTACTTTGCATTCACATTGGGGCAAGTGGCACTGACTTACTCAAAGCACATTGGTTTGTGGTTCCACAACCAATCACACCTTTAATGTGGATCGTTTCTTGCCCAGAATACAGCAGTAACCTTCAAGAGGACATTTATTCAGAGACCTCAGGACACTTCAGAGATACTCTCCTGAACTTGCTCCAGGTATGCCATTCCAAAATTCATATCATTTTTCACTATTAAGAAATAAATGTCATTTCCAATAAATGCAACAGATAACTCCAATATAACACAAAGAGTAAGTTTTGTATAACAACATTTACTGAATATCATCCATGCTCCAGGAACTCAACTAAAAGCTTGACTTGGGTATATGAGTAGGCTACAACTGTTTTCTAAAAAAAAAAAATTAAACATCTACCTTACTTAAGTGATTATAAATGTACCTACATGCATAAATAATTAAATATTCCAAGGGAGTTAAGAGACTTTAAATATTACAGATATAATTTTTAATTAAAATTAACCCCATTTTTAAAAATTGCTAAATGGGATGATGGCATACTAACTTTCTTGAGTTGTCACTATGTGCCTAGCACTGTGTAAGAAGAGAAGCATACTATTCATTTATCAACAAAAAAATTCTGTAATATAGATATTATTATAAGCATTTTTGAAATGAAGACATAAAAAATCAAAAACATATGGTTTTAGCTCTGACTGTCCAATGAGTTAATAAGTAGAAATTAAAAATTTGTTTGAGTTCTGTAGACTCTTCAGTACCAGCATAGGATCACAGAGCTGCCTATAAAAATTCCATAATACTATACATTACCAAATAGGTTACTATACATTACTTCAAATTAAAATTATATTTTGCTATTTATCTTATTTTTCTGTACAGACTAAATGGTATAGAATAATTTTCATTCAATTAACATTTCCTAAAAACATTCAACTATTAGCATTGTAATAAGAATAACATTTTTTAAATTATAATTACCTTTCTAATGCATATTCTCAAATGTGCCTGTCATCCTCTTTAGCAAAGTCATTCAAAAAAGCAAAAAGAGTCAGTGTTCAACTCTTAACTATTCAAAGAGAATCTAGAAAATGTCTTAAAAGCCAATAATTCAGTTTGGTTTTGTAGTGTGTGTGTGTGTGTCTGTGTGTCTGTGTGTTTTTGTGTGTGTGCATGTATGTGTATTTCAAATGAAAGTATTTCTAAATCCATAGAATTTCACTTTATACACCAAAAAAACACAACTGAGTAATTAGCAAAGAATTTCATTAAAAGCTACAGACGGGTGAAATTTTGCACAGGAAGATATGGAATTAAGAAAATCTTCCACAGCCTCTAAAGAAAGAATAAATGAAAGTTTCATTGGTAGACAGAAAAGGACTCTGAGGAGGAAACTAGAGTAACCACTCCTCAAAACACCCTCAGGAACCCAGAGACCCAGACCCTTAAGTGAGGAGTTGGGATCACCAGCTGATCGTGCAAACTGAACCGTCATGCATTCCTTCTTCTTTTCTCTGAAAACACTCCAGTGCCCCGTTGCTTCTCTGAGTTCCTGGATTGTTTTTAACCTAGACATTTCTGTTACTGCTGTTAACCTGGGAGAGGTCTGTGTTTATGCTTTAGCCTTCTTGGTTAAATCTGGGGTTTATTCTCTTTGAGGGTTCTACCCCTTTCATAGACTAATTTGGCAAATTGAGAGGTCTTTAGGTTTGTTTATGGCTTAAGTAAGATACCTTTTCTTTCATCTGAGTTTATGAAGTCTTTGAAAATGAGTATTCCTAAAAATCTTGGAAGAATTGTTCAGTTAGATCCATATACCACTTAACCACACCCAAAGTTCTTTCCTAGATCTAATTCTCCAAAATGGTCTACTTCTTTGCACCCTTGCATTCCCCTTTTGCCCTCTTTATTTTTTTTTTTTCATAACTTAAAAACAATTGCTTCAAGGCTTTCTCAGACAGAAAAATTAGCTGTGTGTTTACCGCAAGGCTGAGTCATAAAATGTCCTTGCCTTCCAAAGTCTCTCGAATTCTCAGGTCACTCTAAAGTAGTTGCTCTTCAAGGCATCAAATTTCTAAACTATCTCTTTTCTCTTATTTCTACTTGTAAACTGACTATTTATTTTCTGAGTTCATCTCTTTCTTGCGATACATGGCCAAAAGCATCAAGTAAACACTGTTTCTCAAGCTCATCTGAAGACCAGAACAGGTGCTGTTGATCAGAGAATAGCTCACCTTCAAAAAGTGATCCAATTTTTTCTAGTGTTTTGAGCATGAAGGGATGCTGTATTTTATCAAATGCTTTTTCTGCATCTATTGAAATAATCATGTGATTCTTAACTTTAAGTCTGTTGATATGGTGAATGACATTTATTGATTTCCGAATGTTGAACCAACCTTGCATCCCTGGGATAAAACCCCCTTGATCATGGTGCACTATCTTTTTAATATATATTTGTATGCGATTTGCTAAAATTTTGTTGAGAATTTTTGCGTCGATGTTCATTAAGGATATTGGTCTGAAATTTTCTTTCCTCGATGGTTTAGGTATCAGGGTGATATTGGCTTCATAGAACGAGTTTGGGAGGGTTCCCTCCTCTTCTATTTTATGGAATAGTTTGAGGAGTATTGGAATGAGCTAGAAAAAATTGGGGTAGTGGGAACATTCCTAAACATTATAAAGGCAATCTACGCTAAGCCCATGGCTAATATCATTCTAAATGGTGAAAAACTGAAAGCGTTCCCCCTAAAAACGGGAACAAGGCAGGGATGCCCTCTTTCACCGCTTCTATTCAACATCGTCCTTGAGACTCTAGCCAGAGCAATCAGACAAACCAAAGAAATTAAAGGGATACGAATAGGAAAAGAAGAACTCAAACTATCCCTGTTCGCTGATGACATGATTATATATTTAGAGGAACCTGGAAATTCCACCAGAAAACTTTTAGAACTCATAAGTGAATTCAGTAAAGTAGTAGGTTACAAGATCAATGCTCATAAATCCAATGCATTTTTGTACATAAGTGATGAATCTTCAGAAAGAGAAATTAGGAAAACTACCCCATTCACAATAGCATCAAAAAAAATAAAATACTTGGGAATCAATCTCACAAAAGAGGTGAAAGACCTCTACAATGAGAACTACAGAACACTAAAGAAAGAAATTAAAGAAAACCTTAGAGATGGAAAGATCTCCCATGTTCCTGGATAGGCAGAATTAATATCGTCAAAATGGCTATACTACCTAAAGTGCTATACAGATTCAATGCAATTCCAATTAAAATCCCAATGATGTACCTTGCAGAAATAGAGCAAGCAATTATGAAATTCATCTGGAAGAATAAAAACCTAGAATAGCTAAAGCAATCCTCAGTAGCAAGAGCGAAGCAGGGGGTATTGCAATACCAGATCTTCAACTCTACTACAAAGCAATAGTAACAAAAACGGCATGGTATTGGTACCAAAATAGACAGGTAGATCAATGGTACAGAATAGAGGACATGGACACAAACCCAAATAAATACAATTTTCTCATACTAGACAAAGGTTCCAACAATATGCAATGGAGAAAAGATAGCCTCTTCAACAAATGGTGCTGGGAAAACTGGAAAACCATATGCAATAGAATGAAATTAAACCCCTATCTCTCACCCTACACAAAACTCAACTCAAAATGGATCAAGGACCTCGGAATCAGACCAGAGACCCTGCATCTTATAGAAGAAAAAGTAGGTCCAGATCTTCAACATGTCGGCTTAGGATCAGACTTCCTTAACAGGACTCCCATAGCACAAGAAATAAAAGCAAGAATCAACAACTGGGATAGATTCAAACTAAAAAGCTTTCTCTCAGCAAAGGAAACTATCAGAAATGTGAAGAGAGAGCCTACAGAGTGGGAGAATATCTTTGCCAACCATACCTCAGATAGAGCGCTAATTTCCAGAATCTATAAAGAACTCAAAAAACTCTACACCAAGAATACAAATAATCCAATCAACAAATGGGCTAAGGAAATGAACAGACACTTCACAGAAGAAGATGTACAAGTAATCAACAGATATATGAAAAAATGTTCAACATCCCTAGTAATAAGGGAAATGCAAATCAAAACTACCCTAAGATTTCATCTCATCCCAATTAGAATGGCGATTATCAAGAATACAAGCAACAATAGGTGTTGGCGAGGATGTGGTGAAAAAGGAACACTCATACATTGCTGGTGGGGTTGCAAATTAGTGCAGCCACTCTGGAAAGCAGTGTGGAGATTCCTCAGAAAGCTTGGAATGGAAACACCATTTGACCCAGCTATCCCACTCCTTGGCCTATACCCAAAGGACTTAAAATCAGCATACTACAGAGATACAGCCACATCAATGTTCATTGCTGCTCAATTCACCATAGCCAGATTGTGGAACCAACCTAGATGCCCTTCAGTTGATGAATGGATAAAGAAACTGTGGCATATTTATACAATGGAATATTACTCCGCAATGAAGAATGATAAAATTATGGCATTTGTAGGCAAATGGTCGAAATTGGAGAATATCATGCTAAGTGAGATAAGCCAATCTCAAAAAACTAAAGGACGAATGATCTCGCTGATAAGCGGATGAGGACATATAATGGGGGGTGGGAGGGGCTAGCATTAGGTTTAGGGTTAGGTTTAGAGTTAGGCTAAGGAGAGCGGTAAGAATGAAGGAAAGAAGGACTGTGTAGAGGGAAAAGAGGGGTGGGAGGGGTGGGGGGGAGGGGAAAAATAAAATAAACATCATTACCCTATGTAAACGTAAAAAAAATTAATTAATTAATTAAAAAAAAAAAAAAGTGATCCAGATACTCAGTCTGTTTCACCTTCCTACCTAGCTTTTTAGTTTATCATGGCTCTCTTCAATCTGTAGGAGCAGGACAATGGAGAATTGTCCATGGAAGTTTTTATGAGCTGCATATCATTTTTGCTCAAATTTTACTGGCTAAACCTCAAATAACCCCACTTAATATCAAAGTGGCCACAAAATATAGTCCATCTATTTGTCTTCAAAGAGGTTGACACACTTTGACAATGAGTTATCACCAAGCATCAAAACTGCCAAGAGAATTGAATTTTGCAACCAGGATTCACAAATGAACGGCAGAAGGTGGGAAGAATGAAGACCACATGATAAGAAGTTGAAATCTATGAAGATGACTGTCTCAGGCACAAAGAGAAATTCCAAAAAGGTAGCAAATACAAACAAACAAGAAAAGCAAAGTTCTGTGTGATCTTTCTTACAAATAAATAAGGAAATGTCTCTGCATTTTTATCTATGCTTATGTTTGTGAACTTGTCCTTCTTATGTCACCATTTCAAATGACCTTTTAAAAGACCAGTTGTTTCCCATAATGCAATGACATAAATCACATAGTGCTTAATGAAGCAATTTAAGATTTATATACATACATGTGACCTTGTCTCACTTTGGATTAATGGTGAAGTCAGGGATAATAAAAAAAAAAAAAAATGTTAGGTACAAAGAAAAAAAACACAACAGTGAATGAAAGTTTCTTGGTCCTACCTTTAATCTTACTTGGAGAGTGATGATGCTTATTTTAGAATCAAAGAGGAAATAAAATATCAAGAGTAAGAATATAACACTTTAATCTGAATATATCAGATTTCTATATAATTAATGTACAATGAATAATCACATTCTAGGAGGTGAATTAAAGTCAAGAGCTGCTGCTTATTTTCATCTCTCAATCCTTCTGTTTTCTTTTGGACATAAAGTATACTTAAAAAATTTAGGTCGAAACTGTACCTGCATTTTTTTAAATCTTGCTGATTTGTTCCAACAAAGAATCAAAAAAGCAAAAAATTTAAAATGTTGAAATGGACTTAAGTAATCATTTTCCATCAGACTTCTCAAGGAATCTATTCTTCACAGCCTCCTTCAATTCCATGAGGACTTCTCTCCTCCAAGATATTTATGTGCATTTCTATTAAAATCTTATCACATGAGAACTACATCCATTCCATCCCACTCAGCTTTGCAATAAAAACTAAGCTCTGCACATGGTATATGGTAAGCAATTCATGTTCTTTGGAAATAAATGGCGCAATTAACAAATGCTTTAGAAAATCCAAGTGAGCAAAGCTCATGGCTGGAAAAATTAAAGAAGGCATCCTATTTGATGAGTCTTTAACAAGGTCCTGGAACATGAGCACTTTTACATGCAATGGGATTGGGGAGAAGGGTGTCCAGGTATATGGAAAGGTGCTGCATAAGCAGACTGGCTGGTTTGAAGAGCTCTGTTGAAGAGGGAGAGCTGGTCTGATTAGAGTGCTGGTTGAAATGCATGAAGAAAAGGTTCCTATAAGCAGTAGAGAGTCACCAATACATTTTTGAGCAGGATGTGACATGATGGTGATGACTTTAAATCTGCACACATCACAATCATTTACCATGACAAATGAAGGAAACTTATAGTGAGAGCCTCAATTGTAACCAAAATTAAGAAAATGTGATTTATTAAAAATGAAAACTAATTTTCCTTCTTAATATCTGTTTAATTTCTGTACTTTTGTTCTTCTCTTTGAGATGATATTCATCAAATCAATCAGATGTGTCCTGACTATAAGCTGAAGTAATACAATAAACAATGAGAAAATTCAGCAGGAGGCAAGAGACATAAATTTAGGGAAGGAAAAAGCTGTTAAAAAGATTTCCTCTATGTTATTGCTCAAATTTTCTTAGTGGCCATCTTTTAAAAGTGAGAGCTGATAGATTCATGCTCTCCGAGCTCAGATTACAGGATGAAAGTGGACAAGAAAACATTGAGGTGCAGTGAGGGCAGGGAAGGGGGAGACAATATTTCCCAGCTAATCAGGAAAAGAGACCCAAAGCCACCTGTTGACTCCTCACCCCAAAATTACAGGTTTTGAAATCTTACAGAGATTTCTATTTTGTTCTTGTTGTTCTATGCCTCCTTCTGAAGTAACTTTATGATTTCATACACCAAAGGAATTAATTCTACATGGTCTAAAATGATCTGTTTATGGAAAATAGTCAAATTGAAAAAAATGGTTATTAAAACAATGGCAATTTGCAAGTTTAAGTAACTGCTATTTCATTTCTTTTCCTGTGTTACACTGCTTTCTGCCTCATTTGGAATGGATTAACACATCCAAACAGGAGATGTGGTTTTCTTTAATGTGTATTTATTGTGATTAAAACTTCATACTGTGCTTCACATATAATTTATGTGATTCAATTAACAATGAATAAACATCTATGTCAGCCTGGAACACAAATTAATAATTCTATTCATTGCCAGGCAACATGGATTTTCTTTTATATCCTTTGTGTGTGTGTTTATGCTCCTGCATCCAAGTTATTGTCAGTTATGAATTAAGAATACGTATCTTTTTTAAATGCTGAGAAAGCCAAATATTAGCTACTCCACACTGAGGAAAAACTGGTAACGAGCTGGTTGGATTCCATCAAATTGTTCAGTTTTAAAAAGTGGCATGTTACCAAGCAAATTCATTGATTTTTTTCAATTTTATATTAAATTATTAGGAAAAATCAAGATTTGCTTTATTGTGTTTGGTTTTAGTATATTTTGCTTGGTTTGGTTCTATGTTCGTTAAACTGTCCATATCACCAACCTCATCCTATAAAAGGATGCTAATGTTGAGGGCTGTGTCAATGGAAAGAAGATAGTTCAGTTTGTCAGAGTCCAAACTGAGACCTCTGGGTAAGTTGTTATACAAATAAGTTTATGTTAATTTGCAACAGAGGTTGATCCCATTTATAGGAAAACTCATTTTTAGTCATTTACATTTAATCTCACTTGCTAATATACCAGTTGCATATCCCCTTTTATTTTTCATAAGATTGATTTTAATTAGGACATTCTTCACAATATAGAAGAGAATCATCTTTTTAAAGTTTTAGAGTAATGCTGCATCATATAAGTTAAAACAATAGTTTCTACTCAGGGGTTCTCCTTGGCTTAGTTATTACTCATAATAGATTAAAGTCAGTAGTTCATTGTAAACCCATGAGCTGCTTCCTGATGCCAAACAAGTTTTTCTTTAAAATATCCAACCAGAAATTTATTTCAATTTGTTGAAGAAAAATATGTTTACTAATAGGAAAAAATTACTTTCCTTGGGATTACATTTAATTCCATGAGGATAACAGCATGGATTCACTTCTCCCTCTACTAAATCATGCTTCTTTTCCCTCCCTTTCATAGTTGTTGATTCCATAATAAGTAGGATGCAGAGAAAATAAATCACAAGGAAAAAAGTAATGAACAGTACCTTCCCTTGATTTAACAGCAAATCAATCTTAATCATGATTTCAGTTTCTTATTTCTGAAATTAAACAATGGTGCTTTACACTGATAGAGTATATGTGTAAGTTTGTGTATCTATATATATGTCATACTTATATTTGTAAGTACCTAAATATAGTTTAAAAAAACCACACAATAATTTATTTTATTACTGGGTTTCATCTAATTTGGATTATAAATTTACAGAACAAAGCATTACTTCTTAAATTTGATTTCTGAAGTTGTAAGGTTGAATAAGTATGGGTGTAAGTTTAGCCTTGAAATTGTTTTGATGTTTAGTAAAATTCTTCTTTCAACATAGTATACTGAAGATTAAGGGTGAATTGAGACTTACAAGCAGCAAGAAAAAATTCCTTAATTTACTTAATTTTCCTTGCTTCTTCAAAATCTTAACTTTTAATTAAAAATTGCTTTTATTTAGTTAAATTTACTCAATTTTACTTTCTTCTACTTAATTTTCAATTTTACTTCTTTTTTCTTAACATTACATATTTACAAATAAAGTCTACTTTAACATTTTATATTGATAAAGCTAAAAGTATATTTCCTTAAAGTGTAAAATACACAAGTGTACAATAATGCATATTTCAGAGATTACCTAACCTATAATATAAAATGAAGATAGATTTCTAAGTGACTTAATATAATCTCATTTAATAGCATTTTGGAAAACCAGATGTTCCAGAGTGCTTACTAACATGCATGATATCTGTATATCATGAAATACCTGATATGTTTTTAAATATTATGAAGGTTTTTTTTTTTTTTTTTATTGACGTCTTCCTTCTATATTAATGGCTGTTCAGTGTGAAACCTCTGATTTAGGATTCAGTTCAGTAAATTTAGAAGATGTGGGAAAAAAAGTTGTAAAGAATTGAGAAACTGAAAAGTCCATTACTTCTCTTGACCACTCTCTCCGACATACACCATTCCAATCTGTCTCCACATTTTATAAAAGGGAAATGGAATTTCTTCTTAAAAGGACTGTGAAATTTTGAGCTGATGTGCTCCAACCAGATACCTGTGGGGCACTATAATATAACCAAATTTTTCCTTAATCTTTCCTACACTTTTTATCTCCCACACTGTAGGTTGAATCCTTGTTTCCGTCTCTCTCTCCCTCTCCCCACTCTCTCTCTCTTGCCCACACCCACACCCACACACATACACACAACAAGGTGGATGTAGATATACATAAAGACAGATAAGACAGACAGACCCTCCTTTTTCTCTTGGCTTCATTATAATTCAGACTCATATCCTTGTATTTATATTTAACTTCCTTGAGATTCAGGTCCCTGCTCTGTAAACCTGAACGTGAACTCATTCTCCTCTCAGGGTCTTCCTAATACAAACATTCTCTAATTCTTCAGTTGTTATAATCATGTAATCATGCTCTCTGTTCCCTGTGCATCTTCACTTTCCAAATCAAAGGCAAGATTATTCATGGCTTCTATCTTTTTAAAATCATTTAAATGCAAAGACGCCCTTTTTGTGTGAATTAAGGGATATTGGAGGAATTAGAGCATAAGAGCTTTAAGGTATTCATGAAATGGAAAGTGTTGAAACAATCGTCATATTTTCCAGGAGGATGAGGTGTTTTGCTTAACCTACGAGGGGTTTTCTGAGAGGACTATTTCTACTAAGGAAACAGCTGATCTGGAAAACATTTTTCTTGAAAACTAATACCAGTCATTAAATTGGCTCCCAACACTTCCCGCATGCTTTTTATTAACTAGATTCACAGAAGATCTAATTATCTGTCAAATAATGAAAAATTAGTCACTTGGAGATTCATCAGTCAATATGTGCAAATTACAGTGGAGATGATAAATGTTTTTGCAGAGGGCAAGAATGGAGACTACCCAAATGGATACTTCCTCTTGACCTTGGCTTTCAGGGTTCTCCCGAGGACAGTTTCTCAAACTCGAATAGTGAGGCCTTCCGGGTGTGGTTGCCGTCAGTTCTCAGTAATGGTTTACAGTCAATTAACAGGCTCACATATTCACAACTAAATTTGAGTTCCCTTAATTTCTTCTCTTCACATTTTTATCTTATTCCTTACTTAAATTCTGTACTCACTTTTGCCATCCTTTTGGCACTGAAATCAACTCCACTATCATGCTCTCTGAGGTTCTTTATGTAACACAGAATGCCTTTGTGGGAAAAAAAAATCAAATCACAAACTTACTCCCTGACTTTGTTTTAATCCAACAGTCTGTTTAAAGTGCTCGTGATAATTAACTGCATAGGAAAATAAATAAATGGGCACCACTTCAAGTTAAATGTCCAGGAATATTATCTTTTCAAACAACAGTTCAGCTCTGTAGAACTGTAGAAAATTCCACAATATTTATCACAAACTTTGCAAGGGTAGAATTTTATTTAGTTATATCAGTAGGTTGAAGATCATTAAGAAAACTTGAAGGATTGAGAAAATCTTCCCCATCTGCCAATTGATCTTTGAACTCTGCTGTCCAAAAACTCCTTCTCTTCCCAGAAGGGATTTCCTCAACACCAATAATATGCCAAGCATGATTTTAGACATGAACAAAATTTATTTATTGGTGAACAAAACTTATTTTTTGGTGAACAAAAGAGACAAATATCCTAGGCCTATCAAACTCAAATCTAGCAAGGCAATAGGAACAATTAAATGAGTCTAATAAATAGGCACTTTACAGAATTTTTAGAAGGTGATGTAAAATATGGCAGAGAAGGTATGGGAGATAGAAATGCAGGTCTAGGCAGAGGGAGTAGACTGTAGCTTAATCAGGATAGATCTCATTAAGAAGATGAGAATTGAGCAAATGTGTGAATAAGTTCATCAACAAATGAACAGAGGGGATAGGAATTCCAGGTGAGGTATACGGCTAGAGAAAACGTCGCGGACTAGAAAATCACCAATGGCTGTGAGGAGTAGCAAGGAGGACTACAGGAGTCATCTGAGGCAAGCAAAGGGCAGATACCATGGTAGTAGATGCATAGATGCATAGATGAGCTCAAAAAAGCATCAAGTGGGGGTGGTTATGTCAAGTTTTATAGCCACTGGAAAAACTGGTCTTTGCTCTTAGTGAAATAGAAGAGAGTTAAGTCTTCACCAGGTTTTGAGTTAAATCTTCACCAGATTTTGAGCAAAGGAATGATATGATTTTATGCTTTAAAGCATTCACAGTAGATGCCAAATTGAAAAAAGACTGTAGGGAGACAAGAGTAGAAACAGAAGCCATGGGGTGACTCTGCCCGAAGCAAAGCCAAGACACAGTGTCAACTTGGGCCCATAGAAGAGCAATGGCCCAGGAGAGTGCCGGATTCCAGACGGGCTTTGAAGATGGTCCACATTATTTCCTGAGGAATAAGAGGTGATATATGAAAAAAATGAAAACCATTAAAAGTGCCTTTCAGTTTTTTAGTCTGAGTAACAATAAGAGGAGTGGAAAACTGAGAGAATGTGAAAGGTTTTAAGCTGGAGGGAGACTAAAAGTCGCATGTTAAACATGTTGAATTTGATATACATAAATATATACATATGAAAATCAAGAGGGGCTCTTATGTTAGCAACTGGAATACATTCATCTGAAGTTCAGATAATAGATTTCTTTTTTTCCATTTGTTCTTTTTAGATATACATGACAGTAGAGTGTACTTTGGCATATTACACATACATGGAGTATAACTTACGCTAATTAGGATCCTATTCTTACATGATGCACAGTTACCCTAGTCATGTATTCAAATAAAAGGATAGGAAAGTTATGTCCAATTAATTCTACTATCCTTCCTATTCCCCTCCCCTCTCCCTTCCCTTCATTCCCCTTTGTCTAATTCAGTAGACTTCTATTCTTCACCTACTCACTCTCCCTTGTTATGGATTAGCATCCACATATCAGAGAGAACATTCAGCTCTGGGTGTTTTGAGACTGGCTTATTTCACTTCCATCCATTTACCAGCAAATGCCATAATTTCATTCTTCTTTATGACTGAGTAATATTCCATTGTGTATATTTACCACATTTTCTTTATTCATTCATTTGATGAAGGGTGCCTAGGTTAGTTCCTTAGCTTGGTTATTGTGAACTGAGCTGCTATAAATATTGGTGTGGCTGCATCACTGTAGTATGCTGATTTTAAGTCTGCTGGATATATGCTGAGGAAGGAGGTAACTGGGGCAAATGGTGGTTCCATACTTCTTTCCAGAGTGGTTATACCAATTTGCAGTCCCATAGCAATGTACTAGTGTACCTTTCTCCCCACACCCTCACCAACATTTACTTTCAATTGTATTCTTGATAATTGCCATTCTGACTGGAGTGAGATAGAATCAGTGTAGTTTTAATTTGCACTTGTCTAATTGCTAGAGATGTTGCATATTTTTTGATTTGCACTTGTTTAATTGCTAGAGATGTTGAATATTTTTTGACCGTCATATTTCTTCTTCTTTGAAGGGCCTGTTGGGTTCTTTTGCCCATTTATTGATCAGTTTATTTCTTATTTTGTTGTTTTTTCAGTTCTTTGCATATCCCAGAGATTAATGCTTTCTCTGAGGTGCAAGTGGTAAAAATTTTCTCCCATTCTGTAGGCTCTCTCTTCCTGTTATGGATTGTTTCCTTTGCTGTGAAGATTTTTAGTTTGAGTTCATCCCATTTATTGATTTTTGATTTTACTTCTTGGACTTCATTAGTCTTGTTGAGGAATTTGCTTCCTAAACTGACATGATGGAGAGTTGGGTCTACTTTTTCTTCTAGTAGATGCAGATTCTCTGGTCTAATGCCTAAGTCCTTGATCCACTTCAAGTTGAATTTTAATCAGGGTGACAGGGGTTCAAATTCATTCTACTATACATGGATTTTCAGTTTTCCAGCACCATTTGTTGAAGAGACTGTCTTTTCTCCCATGTATGCTTTTGGTGCCCTTGTCTGGTATGAGATAACTGTTTTTATGTGGGTTTGTCTCTGCATCTTCTATTCTATTCCATTGGCCTTCATGCCATTTTTGTTACTCTAGCTGTGTCTGGTATTGTGATGCTTCCTGCTTCACTTTTCTTTGGTTATTTTGGGCTGTTTATTTTTCCAAATGAATTTTCCACTGTTTTTTCTATGTCTACAAAAAATGTCATTGGAATTTTTTTTAATTTTTTAATTATTTTTATTTAGCTTTTAATTTTTTTCAGACTGCATTTTGATTCATTGTACACAAATGGGGTACATAATTTCATTTCTATGGTTGTACACAATGTAGATTCATACCATTCGTGCAATTATACACATACATAGGGCAATGAAATTGCATTAAATCTCTATGGCACTTTTGGCAGTATGACCATTTTAACAGCATTAATTTTGCCTACCAAGAATAATGGGAGATCTTTCCATTTTCTGAAGTCTTCAATTTCTTTCTTTGGTATTCTGTAGTTTTTATTGCAGAGGTTTTTCACCTCTTTTGTTAAGTTGATTCCCAAGTATTTTACTTTTTTGAGCTATTGTGAAGAGTATAGTTTTCCTGATTTGTCTCAGTCAATGTGTCATTGGTGTATAGGAATGCAATTTATTTATGGGTGTTGAGTTTATACTCTGCAACTTTGCTGAATTCATCTACGAGTTCTAGAAGCTTTCTAGTGTAGTTATTATGTCTTCTAAATTTAGAACTATGATCTGCAAATAGGAATAGTTTGAGTTCTTCTTTTCCTATTCTTATCCCTTTAATTTCTTTCTTTTGTCTAATTGCTATGGCTAGGTTTCAAGGACTATGTTGAATAGGTGTAGTGAAATAGGGCACCCCTCTCTTTTTCCAGTTTTGAGGGAATGCTTTCAATTTTTCTCCATTTAGAATGATATTGGCCTTCAGTTTAGTGTATATAGCTTTTAAAATGTTGTGCTATATTCCTAATATCTCTAGTTTTTCTAATGTTTTGAGCATGAATGGATGCTGAATTTTGTCAATTTTTTTTTCTGCATCTATTGACATAATCATGGGATTCTTGTCTTTAAGTCTATTAATGTTGTGAATTGCGTTTATTGATTTCCATTTGGTAAAACAAACTTACCTCCCTGGAATGAACCCCTCTTGATCATAATGCACTATCTTTTAAATATGTTTTTGTGTGCAATTTGTCTGTGTTTTATTGAGAATGTTTGCATCCATGTTCATCAGGGATGTTGGTCTGAAGTTTTCTTACCCTGATGTGTCTTTGTCTGGTTTTGGTATCAGGGTGATACTAGCTTCATAGAATGAGTTTGGAAGGGTTTCCTCCTTTTCTATTTCATGGGATAATTTCAGGAGTATCGGTGTAAGTTCTTCTTTGAAGGTCTTGCAGAACTCAGCTAAGACTCTTTCTGGTCCTGGGTTTTCTTTGTTGGTAGGCTTTTGATGCTCAAACAGTGGAACATCTACATTCATCAAACGAACCTTGTTTAAATTTTCTTTGTCTTCCTGATTCAATTTGGGTAGATCATATATCTTTAGAAATTTATCAATGTCTTTGTGATTTTCTATTTTATTGGAGTATAGATTTTCAAAGTAGCTTCTGATTATTGTCTGTATTTCAGTGGTGTCCATGGTGTTATTTCCTTTTTCATCATGAATTTTAGTAATTTGAGTTTTCTCTTTTTCTTCATTAGCTTTACTAAGAGTTTTGTAATTTTATTTATTTTTCAAAGAACCAACTTTTCGTTTGGTTGATTTTTTTTTAATTTTTTTTGTTTCAAATTCATTGATTTCAACTCTGATTTTAATTATTTCCAGTCTACTGCTTTTGGTGTTGATTTGTAGTTTCCTTGCTGTCTGAGTCTCGAGTCACTGAGCTATGAGAAAAACCACTCCCTGCTAATCTGCCATCTCTTCTTCCTCCAGATAATAGATTTCATACACTGATATAAATGTGGACACATAATACATTTCATTTACAGATACAAATGTATCTGTATACAAATATAGGTGGAACTTAAAGCTACATCAGCAGATAAGATTACCAAGAGAAGGGAGCATACATACAGGGAAGAAGGCAAGTAAAGATTCTTATGGAATCTTCCAAAATAAGATATCGAAAAGTAAGATGAACCCATTCTCAAGATTGAGGAGTTTGCAATGAAACAGAAGGAAATACAAAGAGATCTTGGAAGCCAAGTGACCAAAGTATAAAAGGTAAATGTAGAGCCAATTGCAACCAAGCCTACTGAGAGTTCAAATAACATGAAGACTAAGAATTACCATAATGAGCTTAGTTATCAAATGAATGGTCTAAAATCTGAGAAGATATAGCATATTAATTGCTTTTATTGATTTTCTCTTTGTTTTTTGTTTTGTTTTTATTTTTACAGACTGTATTTTGATTCATTGTACACAAATTATGGTTGTGCACAATGTAGATTCATACTGTTCATGTAATCATACATGTAAATAGATAGGGTAATGATGTCTGTCTCATTCCATGATTTTTCATACCCCCCTCCCTCTCATTTCCTTCTACATAATCTAAAGTCCCTCCATTCTTCTCTCACACCCCACCCCCATTATATATAATCATCCATTTATCAGGGAAAACGTGCAGTCTTTGTTTTTTGGGGATTGGTTTATTTCACTTAGCATGATATTCTCCAATTCCATCCATTTTTTTGCAACAACCATAAAGAAGAATGATATTATGGCATTTTATTTATTTTCATTTGGTATAAATTAAAACCATCAGAGAGAATGGAAAGGAGGCCAGAAGAGATTGTTCAAAAAGAATTAGTTCAAGAATGGTTAACCAGATCTCACAGCCAGCAATGCCCCTGGAATCTAATAATAGTCTTCTCTAGCTATCAGCCCTTGCTTAATCTCCCTAGGTCCATTTATTTTCCTCTCTAAAATAAGGAGGGGAATTGTATGATCCCTCAGGTCCCTACCCCTTCATATTTTATGATTTAAAGATAACACCCGTAATCCTACCATCCCCACAAATTTCCTTCACTCTTTAAATATTGTCCTCTACTTCTTGTTAAAAATATATAAAATGTGTGCATGCATAAAACATGTATGCATAAAATACATATCATACAGATGTAAATACACAGCATTTAAAAACATAAATTATATGTGTACATTTTTACTCCCTCGGTATGTTAAGTAAGCAAAGAAAATGAGGCAAGAGAAATGTGTCTGACAGGCTCATTTCTTTTGCCCATCATCTGTTTACCCTCAGATGATATACAGCCTCTGAGTTATGATAAAATATATTAAATTTTCCAGGACTACAAATTTACTAGCAAGAGAATATGGCTTATTTATTTCTCTATGAATAAACTGAGCTTTCTCAGATGCCTTCAGCTTTTGGTTAGTAATAAAGATAAAACATCTAATATTTAGCTTAAAATGGCAAATTTAATCCATACAATACTTTGCATAGACAATGGGTGCACGTTCAATCTCACTTATACCTATTTACTGAGTTAAGTATCAAATCCTCTGTGTTCTGGCCAACCCAGTCCTTCTCTCCAAGAGTGCCCTTGGTAGGGAGCTATATGCATCGTTCATGAGATCATCAAGAAATTTTTTTGCATCTTTGCTGATCATCAACCTTTTTGCATCCAACCTGGACATCATGGACAAAAACACCTCATGGTCCTTGGCAATTCTAAATATGAAACACATGAGGTATTGATGTCCAGGTTGTGGACCCTTCTCACTATTAGCCGTCAAAATGTGCAACTAGTTACTTATAATGCTTTCTCTGTCTCAGTTTGGTGGAGCCACGTAACCCTGCATGATGATTTAGCCTCACCTTTACTCTCGCTGGAACTGAAGAGTCCCCCTGAGGTCTAACTGTGTTTCCTACACAGCTCAGGTCAATGCAGTCTACCTGTATCCCTTGGTTATTGGGACACCCTTTCCCTGCCATGATCATAGATGACTCCATCTAGCAAGTTCCCCCACCAGGTCCTCAGCCAAAGTGTAAGACCCTTGATCAGAAACAGTTCAAAAATTTGAGGTCCTATTCATGCTACTTAGGGATTGAGGTTCTATTCAGGACGCCCTCTGCCCAATCTTGCTACCTCATTGAACTCTGCAGCCATTTCCAGAGTCTTAAAAGTTGATATAGGGAAAGAAGCCACTGTACCCTCTGTGTTCTTTCAGAAGGATTTTTAATAAAGCTTCCCTGGCCCATCTTGACCCCAAAGGAAAGGTTAAATAAACTCTGATTGTATGCTCCATCTACTTCATTCTTCTTTCACAAGTGAACACTCTTCCGGGACCAGTGCATCTTCTTTGGTTAGCCCTCTTTTTCTGTTTATATGGTCAAGTAGACTACGTAGGTTCTTTACATGATAAAAAAGATAGTAAAAAAATTTACAAAATATTCTTCTCCTCAAAACTGGTTTCAGGACTATTTTGTTGTGGCACAAATCCTATTCTGCAAGCCAAATGCTGACTCTTTCTTTCTCTGCATTTTCACTCTAACAATATTAAATTCCACCCCTGCCACCCACCACCAGGCAATGGATCCCCAATTAAATGGGGGGAAAAATTCTGTAGAGAATTGGAGAAGTGAAAAAAAACCTCAGTGTCTTTCAAAGGACTACCACTGTGGCAAAAGAAAAAAGGAAATGAATTTCCCTTTGTGTTAGTCAGCTTTTTGTCACAGTGACTAAAATTCCTGACAAGAACACTTAGAGGAGGAAAACTTTATTCTGAGGCTCAAGGTGTCAGAAGTCTCAGTCTGCAGACAGCTGACTCCATTGCTCTGGTCTAAGTGAGGCAGAGCATCATGGCTGAAGGGCAAGGACAAGAAAGACACTCACCTGATGGCAGCCAGGAAGTAGAGAGGAGGAGGGGAGAGGTAAGGGGTCACAGAGAAGATGAACCCTTCAGGCACACCTCCAGTGACCCACCTCCTCTGACACGCCCCACCTGCTTATAATCACCACCCAGTCAGTCCATCCAAACTAGAATGGACTGATTAGGTTGCAGCTCTCATAGTCCAGAACATTTCACCTTCAAACATTCCTGTGTGAAAACCGGAGTTTCTTGGAACACTTCATATCCAAATTATAACACGCTTTTTAAAAGCCTATATAGGCTTTCAAAAAGTATTCAAGAAATGAAGACAGTCTTATTCCAAATAACTTTAGAACTTCCTCAGGAATTACCAAAGAGTTCAGTGATTCAAGGATTTTTTTTTTTGATTCAATAAAATCATATGAATTGTTGATTAAGAACATTTAGAAGGAAACCTATGTTTACTTTACAGGGATCCAGAGAGGAGGGATACGCGGACCCTGCTATGGCTGCTCAGGATGCAATGGTAACTAGAACCAGCTCTCCAACAGGCTGTAAAGAGCCTTTGTTCAGATGGTCTGAGCTGATTCTGGTGCTTCTTCCTGGATGTGTATTTCAGGTCCTATGGGAAGCTTGTCAGCAGAGAACAGGAGAACATAAAACCATGTTACAACTGATCCTGTGCAACAAGAGCTACCAGCAGCTGTGGCTGGGTAATTAGAAATCAGGCTTCTTTCCAGTTTCTTGATTATAGAATAAAAAGCAAGTAGTTAAGTAAGAAAAAGAGAGTGTTGCATAGAAACAGAGGAAAGTTGGTTCTCTCAAAGACATTTATTTTGGATTATAAATTATATAAGCCTCATTAATGGCATTACTAAGAAATAAGTTTCCTCCATAATTTTATTTTTCTAATAAATGAATTTTATAACTTCCAAATAGTGAATCTTTTAAAAATTATCACTGTTTTAGAGATATATTAGCTATTTTCCACTAGATATGTTGTCTATATGTTGTCTTGAAAAGTGTTCAGTGAACACAGTGTAATCAGCCCATCATGAGTCAAGGTCATTATTGACATCATGATTTATGTGACAGAGGTAGTATTTTATTAGTCTTAGAAGTAATTCATATTTATCTGCACTATGTTTTACTTTCTCTAAGCTATTGCACCTTTCTTTTTCCCCTATTAAAAAAATTTATAAAGCACAAAAGTCAATAAAGTTTTTTAAAAGATGGTCTACCCTAATTCAGCTCCCATATCTATATTTTGTAATGTCAATTAGACATATTAATACCAATAAGAAAAAGATATCTCCTTGTTTCCAATTTACTGTCAAAAAAATGGAGAACTAAAAGTTACTTGGGATAAAATCAGATAAGTAAGTTCTTGAATAAGGAAGTTTAATTGAGCATAATTTTCCTAATAAGACTAACATAAAGGTGATTTCCTATTTCTCAGAATATTCTTTATAGATCTTATGACCACTGTTTTAATCATCACTCAGGATTTTTACAATAACTTTTCATATTTAAGCTCTAGCAGAAAGTTTGCTGTTGAAATAAGTCTGATTGATTTCTATGATGTCCTAAACAAATGACTCATAAATACTGTCTGGACATGTGTTTCTTCTGAATTTAAATCATCAGTGAGTCAGTGAGTCCTACTAGAGGCAGCAGTTGTTCCCCAGGTCCGAGCAAAAGCAGGTCTTTGAAGTACAAGATTTATACCAACTCCACTAACTTAGAGTAGTTGTATTTGTTTCAAAGCATTGAATAAACACACTGATGGTAGTATTTTCAATTACTTGAGAGAAAATACCTTCAGTATGTATAGCAATGGAATCAATATTTGTATTTAAGTTCATAGTATCTACAACAGTTCCTTTGAGTTACATCAATTTGTTGAAGTTTTCCAGGAATTTCAAAATATTTCTGGGCAAGACATAGTAGATGCCATTAATGATTGTTATGACGGATACTTAAAGGAGCTGCTGGTGGCAATTGGTAAGTAATAATGTATTGGGTGCACAGTAGACCTTTTATTTCACAATAAATGCTGAGTGGCTCTGACTGAATTAAAGGTGCATGGATAGTAAGCTCTTTATTGAGTCATTTTCCCCTGAATGCAATTATTTAAAAAGGTTTTGAACACCATAGAAGAAAAGTATATCAGCTACTGATATAGTGCACTAAGCTGGCAAACTAATGACATTAATAACCTGCCATCTTCCCCTAATGGCTGGTTCAGGTTTCATACTGGGAAACAGAATTATCTGATGCTTTCTCTCAGGAAGGATGTTTTTATACTGTTAAGTCCACTTCATATTTATCAACTTCCATTCCTTTGTTCAAGAAGAGATAAATTCCAGCAATGTGGCTTCCTTCTCTCTAAGAAGAGGTTTTGTTGTTGTTGTTCTTTTGTTTTGGGGGGTATTTTTGTTTGTTTTGGTGGGTGTGGGTGTGTGGGAGAGAGAGTGACCATCTCCAGTAAATTCACCCAGGAGTCAATCCTACCATAAAAGAGACTTATCAAGTTGTTACTTAGTAGTGATTTCTACAGGTTACTATGAGAGAAAAGCGCCTCCCAGGCATTCTTGAGTAAAGAGATTCCTATAAAAGAAAAAAACAGTGGCAGTCATTTTTTGCTGTTTTTTGGGGGTTTTTGTTTGTTTGTTTGTTTGTTTGTTTGTTTGTTTGTTTTAACCAGAGATTGAACTCAGGGGCACTTGACCACTGAGCCACATTCTATAAAATGACTATGGAACTACTAATGCTTATGATCTGAGTTCTAGTCATAACCTTTTTGCTAATTGGCTGACAGACGCTGGAGCAGTCCTTGTTTGTAAAACGAGGGGTTTTAAGGTTGACATATGGGAATAAAATCTCATTGAGAATTTGATGGAAAATATGCACCTTATTCTCAGAAAAATAGGTAAACATCCATCATCATATACTATTTTAGGGGTTTCATAGAAATTGCCCTGCCTTTTTGACTTTACTAGGTAAACCATAAACACTACACTCTATTATCTCTTTTTTCCCATGCCTATGTACGTCTATGTCATTCTAAGAATGGAAAAATCACAATATTCATTTATTCCTCAATTATCTAAGTGATCAATAGATAAACACCTACTGAATGGCTACTTTACAATGACTTTTCATTTATAGTCCTGGGCTTGGATGTTCTCAAGTTAAAGTGCAGCACAAGATAAAGCATGAGTAGTTCCATAGTCTGTTTTACAGGATGTGGCCAGGCCTGTTATTGTCCTTAGAAGAGACTTCAGATCTACTCATGAATAAGGGATATGAAGCTTCTTAAGGAGCAATCACGTGGACCATAACTGGTGTAAATTAGTTTGAAAAGTCATCTGAATTCATAGCCTTCAGAATGGATAATGTGCGGTCTTTGTTACATAGAATCCTATGATAATAATAATCAGTATTGATAACCTAGTGCTTTTGGAAGCACTATTTAATTTTCAGATGAAGAAGATAAATTTTTCTTCACAGGTTACAGGAAGGAGCTGGCAGAGTTCCAAGAGATAAATGAAATGAAAATGTGAATGAATCATTAGAAGATTGTTGCTGTATATTTTTTGATGAGCTATAACATTAACATTATTCCGTGTTGATACTGTAACGCAAGATGAAGATTTTAACCTGAAAAAATATATTCACCTTGTTTCTTGAATTTTTAAGAAATCATATCTTTTCACTAACATTTCTTTTCTAATTTCTCCCAGTTCTCTGCATTCGAGACAAACCAGCCTATTTTGCTTACAGATTATATAGTGCAATTCATGTAAGTAAGACCTACATATTTTAAAAATTTCTCCAGATATAGATCTATTTCTCTTGATTTTATTTCCATTATATAAATATTGACTCATATTTTCCCTTGTATTTAAATATATACATTTCAAAGAAATATGCCCAAGTGAAAATAATGTGTTATACACCCAAAGGAGAACCCATCAAATAAAGATAATTTCTGCTTTCTACATCAAATTTAGATACCTAAGAAATATTCTTCTCTGGAGCCTAGCTCTCTCAGGTGCTTTAGAATCTCTTAGCATTTAAAGAAACTGGTAAATCCAAATGCTTTGGTATTTATCCATAGACACCTACCTCATACTTACACAAGTATAAAACATTTGACATCAATCACGAAATGTCAAAACATTACTAATTATCAGCAAATAAAAATTGCTGTAATTTTGAAGTTTAAAAACACAAAATAATGTCACTGATTATTTTAGAGCATAAAGTATTATTTTTCTAAAATTAAAGAGCTAACTAAACAACAATAAACTCTAAAGCTATTTTTGTAATTAAATGGAAATGTTTTTATGCTTTAATGTGATATTCAATCACACATCCTTTGGAGCAATC
Organism: Sciurus carolinensis; assembly: GCF_902686445.1. Lineage (NCBI taxonomy): Eukaryota > Metazoa > Chordata > Mammalia > Rodentia > Sciuridae > Sciurus > Sciurus carolinensis. The sequence continues at coordinate 23,153,393 of NC_062216.1, forward strand.
ATGTTTAAGGAAAGCAACACTGAAGTGCATCAGGTAGTGTACATTTTACCATAATCTGGATGAAGCATATTTTAAAAAAGAAAGAATCTCATATACATCACTCTATGTATTTCATAGCCATGAAAATAGGCCAATATTACAGTAAGTTTAATAATCAGAGTGTTTTACCCTCAAAGTAACTTTTACAGGTAAACTTTTTGAAAAAAAGTCAATGCACAGGGAAAATATGTTAATAGCAAGAATATCTAACTATATATCTCATGCTTAAAGTTTTTTTTATTTATGCAAGAGAAGAACCCATGCCAACTCAGAACACAGGTGAAAGATCAATGCTCACAGTACTCTGCTTCTCTCTTACTGTTTCCAAGGAGAAAAGATTGATTTTGTTAAACCGAAGCTATTTTACATAACACATTGGGAATTTTGCAAGGTGATTTCAGCAGTCTCTTTCTCAAGGAACCAACAGCTACAAAATAAATAAAACTTCACTTGTGAGTGATCCTGGAAAAGCAGAAGCAATTACTCTCAGTCTGACTATGCTCAAATTCAGGAACATGTGTTTCAATAATAAACAAAAATTATGTCTTTGGTCTATTTTTACCAGAGATGAAAGAAGGTATCTGTATTCATAAATAGTTTGGAGGTAAAGAGGAAGGATGTGTATTCTAGTAATCAATTTTTATACATGAGTACCTCAAGTGCAAAAAAAACTTTTTCACTATCCTTAAACAAAGAAACCTTCTATGATTTCCTCCAAGCACTCTGAGGTATCTACAATTTAAAACAGGGAATTTTGTTACGCATTCATCTTAATCACCTCTAATTATAAAAAAAAAAAAATTATTAGATCTACATCCAAAACAGTGACATCAAAAATTAAATTACACCTAATGGCCACCAGATGTCATCTTTACTCCATTTGGAAAATAAATATCTGTTCCCCACTCCTCACCCACCCTCCCACCCACCCTTCATCAGTGTTTCTGGGGCTAGTGCAGATGTGGATTTTGTTTTTCGGTATTTGAATTTCCATCAGCCAATATGTCAAGTACCTGGAATTCTTAGTTTTACAATATTTCAATAAAGAAAATGCGATTGCTGTCTCAGACTGGCCAACATTCACCTGAGTGAAATTTCACCCACAGGAAAGGTTTACCTAGGAAGACCTGTGATCAGATCTGCAGGTAACCCTGTGGGGTGAAGGAAACAGTATAAAGACTGACAAGGCTTAAAGGCAGAAACCTACTGCAGAGGTGGGGGAAAGAAAGAGGGTCAGAGGCAAGGGCGTGACCTTGGGGATTAAGGAAGACAGATGGAAGAGGATGACTCAGTGTGAGCACAGGGAGGGACAGTGAAGTCACAAGGCAGGGCAGCTCTCAGGTTCTGACATGGAGGCTGAAGGGACAGTGATGTGTTTAAAGTTTGAGAAACACAAGTCGAAGAACAGATGACTATAAAAGGAGATGAGTTCACCTTGGACATGCTGACTTTACGGCACTGTTCTCTTGTCCCTCCCCACCCCACCTTTCCTGAATCTTTTAGGACTTCGGTTTTCATAATAAAACAGTAATCAGGATTCTAATTGCCAGAAGTGAAATAGACCTGCTGACCATAAGGAAACGATACAAAGAGAGATATGGAAAATCCCTATTTCACGATATCAAAGTAAGTCTCCTACCTATGATTTATTTTGGCCTACGTTTTATCCTTTTTGAAACTGAGATAAAAGCTCTCATTTAAATAATTTCATTTACAGTCTGAAAGTTAACTATTCTGATGGAATTATCTACTTTCACACTTCAGACAGCCTTTAATATATGAACAAGTGCCAAAGAAAATTCCTTTACCTTAACGATGGAATCTCTTTGTCTGTATTTTAAGAAAAATCACTGACATCATCATGTAAAATATATGTTCCCTGTAATTGTGCTTCAAGAGCTAAGTTTTGAGGTATGCTCAGGATCCAGAAAAAATGTGTCTTGCAGGAAGTTCCCATAATCATGAAAAGGACTCTTACATCAGTTCAGGTCTCCTCCCAGGGCATCATGGAAAGCAAGGTAACCAGTCAAATACCATCAATTGTAATCAGGAGGAATTTAACCTTATTAGTTAGGTGAACGTTTGCACAACTTTATTCTTTTAGCCTTTTGAAGGCAAAGAAACAATGATTCAGAAGTAAACAAGCAATTGCTTCATTCTGATTCCTCTGAACTTTACCCTGGATATTTTATAAAACCTAACAAAGAACTATCAGAGTATGTATGACCACCTAACTAATTTGGGGGGCCCAGTGAAAAGTAAAATGCTTGGCCCCTTCTTCAAAAAATTACACAAAGACTTTCAAGATGGTATAGCAAACAATTAGACTCAGCACAGGGACCTGAGAATCTTATCTTCATTTTTATTTTGCTCATAGATAAACACTTAACCTGGTTCACATTGTTTTCAACTAAAATTTCCAATAGCAAGAAACAGCTTTTTAGTTTATTTACAGAGTGATTCAGAAACAACTCAAAAACCCAAAGATCAAGAAATCACAAAATTCAGAAGACCTTATAGGCCCTTCAAAGTTAAAGTGGTTCTTAGAAGTTGATGGAACAGTTTAAAGAAATCTTATTCCTTTATCTTTGATAAAACTCTCATTATATCCACCTTCAAAATGTTAAACTCTTTTAGTGATGATAAACATTTCCCATTGAGAAATACATACCACTCATTTTCTAGATGAATAAACTAGAGTGTACACACTTCTCATAATTAATCACAGTCAACTCAGCATCTACTAATATTTACAGATAATTAAAGCAACTTTTCTATGTGCATTCAAAGCTGTGAATCACAGTGACACAGTCTTGCATCAAAGAACATTAATAGTTGATTTTTAACAAAGTTCAATTTTATAATATTACTTTTCTTGTTGTTTTGGAAAATTTAGAAACTATGAAAAATCAAAAAACAAAAAGAAAACAAAACTTGCCCTAATTCTCTATCACAGGTAACCAGTAATGAAATATTGTTGTAAGTGTTTCTATGGTCAGAATGTTTGTTTCTCCTCCACAGTGATGTTATCAGGAGGTTGGGCCTTGGGGAGTTGGTTAAGTAGTGAGGGTAAGCCCAAGGTGGAATTAATGTCCTTATAAAATAAAACAGTGGAGCACCTCTGTCCCTTCCAGAATGGGAGGTCAGAATGAGAAGGCTGTCCATGAGAAGCAGGCAGACGCCAAATCTGCTGGCACCTAGGCCTTGGATTTCCCAGCCTCTAGAACCTTGAGAAATAAAGACCTGTTGTTTATAGGTCACCCACTGTGCGGAAGTTTGTTACAGAAGCCAATGGACTAAGATGGTAGTTTCAACCTTTTTCTAAAATAAACAAATGATGCTTTGCTACTGAAAGGGGACATTTTTATTGAATCATGGTATCCCATTGTATAAACTATAAAATACAAAAACTACCTTGCTTATTATTCACATTGTTTTTCAGTTTTCACTACTATATTTAATTGTATGTTGTGTAAAATCTTAGCATAAATCTCTGTGCTCAGCAATAATCGATACTCGATTCCTAAAAACATCTTTCTTCAGATAAAATTACAGCATGAATAAGTATAAATATTTTTAAATCTTTTGAAACACATTATCCATTTGCTCTCGGGACTCTACACTGATCTATGATAATAACAATATTAGGGCACCTCTTTGTAAAGTTGAGAAGACTTCGTTTTAATGTAGGTTAATTGTACTGACAAATGCAGATTAGGACTCCACTGACTTTATATAAGCCACCTACTATTGGCTATAACCATGTTATAATTTTTCAATACCTTTCACTGGGAATAGTTCTCAGAAAATATTAAATATTTAGATTAAAAGAATAAATAATTTTGGAAAGACAAATGGTCCGTGGGTCTTTCATACTTCAACTTAAAAGAATGATGGGTCTTTTTTAGAACTACGATGAGACTTTATTTTATATACAATATGTGTTTTCCTTTCCAGAATTTTTCTTCAGGACATTATGAGAAAGCACTGCTTGCTATCTGTGCTGGTGATGTGGACGACTACTAAAATAAAGAGAAGGAAAGGAAGGAATTGAAGGATCATGCATTCCCTTTTAAAGGCACACCAAAAGATGGACCTTCTGCTAAATTTATTATTATTACCACTATAACAAAACTACAGAATCATATTTCTTTTCTACCTTTAAAATTATTCCAAGCCAAAAAAAATCTATCACTGGAAATATGTGATCTTGGGTTTGCATCTGTATCAATCAACAATTAAGTAAATTATGCATAATGGAATAAGAAAAGATATTGTATTAGAATAAAATTTTCTTTCAGAATAAAAATTTTAAAATTTTATTTTTATTTTTATTCCATAACAAGAATATCAGCTCAAGATTGTCCTTGGCATGTTTGGGGAGATCAATGATAATGCAGTATGACACCATTCTCCTTAGAGGAATTTTCTAGAATCTTGTACAAATGCAATAAAGCTAAAATGAGCACCTAAAGCAGACTAGTCGTAAAAGACAATAAAAGGTATAAAACAATAAAATGCTCCAAGATGCATATTTATCTGGATTAGATGTATAAGAAACTTATATGTAGACTTATATTCAAAGAATGTGTTGTGGGGGGGAGTACATGTATATGTGAATATTTTGCTAGTATTTACAAATACTCTGATAAAGGCAATTTATCTCTAGCTATTTAATTTATATTTTTGAATCAATACTTAATCACCTATTTGCCCAAGAAATGCCAGAGAAGTTATTGCTCACTGTCTTCACTTCTTAACATCAAAGACTTTTGGAAATTACCATAAGCTTTATGCTATCAATGGAACCTAGTTCCTTTTATCTCTCAAATACATTAAATTAGGGGTAAAAAAAGAGAATACTCTCTGAGATCAGATACTGGGGAGAACCTCACTGATGTGGCAGTCTTGCCAAGAATGAAAGCAGAAGCAGGGAGGGGTAGGTCTACCCCGGAGGACTCCCAGTCCAAAGTAAACGCGAATCCGGTACCACAGAAAGCCGGGGTAGGGAAGTAGGAGAAGCAATGAATCTAGACGAACCTGTGGGGACAACAGAAGTTATTACTCTGCAAGGAACTATTTTCCATAGCCTATGGCCCAGTCTCTGTGGATCTGCTTCTGCTAATCTCAGAGGGCAAAAGTGTATTTGGAACCTGGCATCTGACAGGGGATGAAATGGGACATGGAGAACAGCGGACGCAACATGAAACAGTTAAGTAAAAGAAAAAGGAGGAGAAGGAGGAGGAAGAAGAAGATTAGACTTTGGAGAGCACTGTCAAGATTTCAGTTTACTGCCATGGTAAATGTATGATGTTATTTAAAATTGGGCTTGATTTTCCTTTTTTAAAAAATCACGATCAGCATTTCAAGCCAAAACCAATAATTGTTGGAGATATTTAGCATCCCTATTACTTTTGTCAACTAAAAACCATAAAAAACAAGATGTTAGAATTCTTGTTGAGAATTTAGATATTAAAAAAAAGAAACTTTCCTCACTTATCTTTCTATAAGTAGTTCAATAGCTATGAAATCTCTACATTAGCTAGAAAACACATTTTCTTCCTTAGGCACAACATGTTGTTATCAAGACAAAAGCAAATCCAAAGCTGGCTCTCAGAAGACTTTATTCATAAAGACTACTGCAATAGTATACTCGTACCACTGGGATGGGACAGGGGGCTGAGTGCAATAGGAAGAGGAAGCTCTGACTAGGAGACGTGCAGAGACCTCGAAGATCAATCAGAAAAGGGATTTTTCAATGATAGGGTTGAATAAATAAGGTTAGAAAGAATCAGGTGTGAGAGAGTAAGATAAGTACAAAATATGATTAAATTGTCTGTCTGGGAAGGGCTTTGATTAATATTCTTAGTGACAACTGATCTATGCTTGGATGGTTGAACCAGGAAAATTGACCAGAGAATGTCACCAGGCAGCTTTCAGGAATCAGGGCTAAGAAGTAGCTCTTCATTGGAGGCTCAGTCTGAAGATGAGTCAAATTCAGGAACCCCTAAGGAGGGAAGAAGTCTAACTAGAGTATGGTGAAGTCAATCGAAGTGGTGTTTTCTCTAGCTGTTTGGGGGGGGGGGGGAGGGTGTTGATCTGTTAACTTATGAGACAAAGAATGGGAATTTGGAAGGTGTATCAGGGATTATCGTAGGAAAACAAGGGTCTTGAATCTTACCTAAGTCATATTGAGGAAGCATGGGCCTAAATCATTTCCTGAAACACAAAAGGACACAGTACTTAAGTAAAGTTTAATGTTGTCAGCGTCTTCCTTTTTTCCAAGCATGGTGTGTTGAATGCCTCGTACAGTTGTTTAAATGCTGACAGAACATAATAATTTTCATCATCACATACATCACTCTGAAGTTCTGTGCAAAGTTTATCGTTTGAATTATCCTCATTGGTATTTATGCTTCAATGATGCTACATTGGTTATATGATCTCAAAGTGCAAAAAAGTTTCCTGGACCTGAAACTGAATAGCAAGGACAAAGTCTCTGATTAAGCTAAAAGTGTCTCCCATATTTAGCTTATTAAAAAAAAAAAAGAAAAAAAGAAAAAGAAAGCAACATTGAAGAGAATAAAATTGTTTTTGCTGTGCACCCAACCTACAGCAAATAGTAAACAGCCATTGAATTCCTGGCTGAGCCAGAAACACAATAAAGCCAAATATAGAAAGTCAGCAGAGAAGTGATCATGCCTTTTGCATGCAGTATTTCACTATAGTTAGTTTGACTATAAGTTGACTAGTAGAGAGGCTAATCATTAGACTAAAAAATACATCTTTGGGTACTCTCATACACTAGCACATTAATATCATCAGAGTTAAATATTCCACACACATTAAAAATAATGCCAGCCATGAGTCGTGTCCATGAAAATAGCAGAGTAGGCAGTTGCAAGAGTCTACCCCTTAGCAGAAAACATCCCAAAAGAGTGAAACAAAAACTATTAGAATCAACTTGTCATACCCTACCTGCCCCCCCAAAAAAGTCAAAGTATTAACTCTGAGTGAAGAATAGGGTAGATGTTTTAGAATAGGGTAGCTTGATCACTGCTGTGACCAAAAGACCTGACGAGAACAATTTTAAGGAGGAAAAGTTTATTTTTGGACTCACAATTTCAGAAGTCTCAGTTCATAGACAGGCGGCTCCATTCCTTGGGGCTCACCCAAACATCATGGCGGAAGAGTGTAGAGGAGGGAAGTAGCTCACACGATGATCAGGAAACAGAGAGAGACTCCACTGGCCAGATATAAAATATAAACTCAAAAGGCATGGTCCCAATGACCCACTTCTTCTACTCACACCCTGCCCGCCTTCAGTTACCACTCGGTTAATCCCATCAGGGTTAAATTTACTGACTGGGTTAAAGCTATCACAACCCAATGATTTCACTTCTGAATGTTCTTGCATTGTCTCACACCTGAGCTGTTGGGGACCACCTCACATTTAAACCATAACAGTAAGAAAACTGTAGTATCAGATTTTTCCCTACCCTACTCTCCCTCCCCGTTCAGTGGCCATCTTCAAGACACTGGCCTGTGTTCCCATCATGGGACCTTGGTCCCATTGTTAAGGAATGTGTCTAAATAGCATTCTGTTTTCATTTTGTATTTTTATTCGTTAATATATACCTAGCTTGATTTCATATCTTAACTATTATTAATAGTGTTGCAGAAAACTTGAGTGCAGATGTCTCTTTGATCTAATTATTTTAACCCTTTGAATATACACAATACTGGGATTGCTGGATCAGATGTTAGTTCTTTATAGTTTTTTAAAAAACTTTCATACTGGTTTCCATACTGGTGGTACTAATTTACATTTTCACCAACAATGTATGAAAGTTCCCAATTCTCTGAATCCTCTCCAGTATTTGCAATTTTTTGCCTTTTCAATAGAGTCACCCTAACTGGTATGAGATAATATCTCATTGTGAATTTGATTTTCATTTTCTTGATGATTGTGATACTGAGTATTTTTTCATATACCCTTTGACTATTTGTATAACTACTTTTGAAAAATGTCTGTTAAGATCTTTTTTCCATTTTTTGAAGTTAGATTATTTGGGGATTTTCTTGTTTTGCTTTGTTTTGTTGATTTCTTTGAGTTCCTTATATTCTAGATATTGATCCCTTGTTAGATGAAGAATTTGCAAATATTTTCTCCCATTCTGTTGATTATTTCTCTCTTGAACAGAACTTTAGAGTTTGAATTTAATATAAAATTTCTTTTGTCACACTTTGCTTTCATTGTTTGTTTTTGCAGTCATCTCTAAAAACAATCTTTGCCCAGATGAATGCAGGCACTTAGAAAACTTCCTGTGGGCTGAGGCAAGAGTGGATTTACTAGGAAGAGACCCAGAATGGTGGGGAAACCAGATGTCTACCTCAAATGATTACATAAAAACTATTCTATATGTATAACATAAACATATTATATATATATATATGTATATATAATGTATAGTTGTGTAAAAATGCATTGATGGCTGCATAAGATTCACACAATGAACCAATGCTAAAAGATTTAGCCCATTTTATTTTATTTTTGGTTTTCCAGTCATGTATATACAATTAATATAATAAAATCTTTAGCTATGTTTTCTTTTTAAAGCATCACAAAATTTGTACCAAAACTGTCATTTGTATTTTTAAAAGTAGTTCACTTACTAGAATGTAGTATTTCAATAGCTATATGTCTAAATCAGGTAGTACCACTTACATTAATTGGTAAGAATATATTTCACTTTTAGGATACTGCAGTCATTTTTTTTAAGCCTTAGAAACTTTTTACAAATCTTGACGGTGGTGGGGAGAAAAATACTTTAAATGTAATATTTTTTGGTCTCACAGTAAATCGTTCTTCATTCCCACACAAAGTTCTGCACATTGTCAGTCAGTCCTCAACATACCTGAGACATAAGCAACTACAAAAAGAAACTGAGATTCAGATTTACTAAATAATTTGTCCAAGGGCGCAGGTGATAAAAGATGGCAGACTTGACTGCTTCTCTTTGACTTGTGCTTGAGCTCTTCGTTTTGTCATGTATATTTTTCTGACAAAGAATACAGGAATAAAAAACACGACCCACGAAATTTCTATGGCAGTATTTTAAAGTGGTTTTTGCATAGACTTTGTTTTCAGACTTGTGCAAATTTCTCCATAAAGGTTTCACTCAGTTGTTCAAATGCTAAAACAACATTGTCGTCTTCATTTTCACATAGTTCCCTCAAGGAAACACTGCAAGTAGAAAAAATAAATTTATAATCTAAAGTTCCTCCATTCTTCTCTTACTCTCCACCACCTCCCACCCCCATTATATGTCATCATCCACTTATCAGGGAAAACATTCGGCCTTTGGTTTTTTGGGATGAAAAATGAGAGGGGGTATGAAAGATGGTGGAATGAGACAGACACCATTACCCCATGTACATGTATGATTACATGAATGGTATGAATCTACATCATGCACAACCATAGAAACGAAATGATGTACCCCATTTGTGCAAAATGAATCAAACTGCAGTCTGTAAAAAATTTAAAAATAAATCATTTTTTTTAAAAATACTGTACTTTTATGGAAAAAAAAAAGAAAAAAAATATATAGCACCCATTTTATTGACATTGAATATTGTAAGGGTGTTCCCTGGTCAGCAGAAGTAAGTAAATCCCTTCAGATGACCCAACAATTTTGGCTAAATATGAGGAATAGTGATAAGAAATAATATTTATTCCAAAAAGCCTTACACACACACAAGAAAAGATAAGACAACTCCCATGAGTTTCCTCTACTACCAGGAGCATTTGAAAAGCCGCCAAATTCCATGTAAAACTGATCCCTCCTCTCTCCCATAATGCAGCTCGACTTTCTTTATGTGTATCTTATGGAGTCATATTTGTTTTTTCTGCTATTATGCCACAGACGACTACCCCTATGGAATGAGAAAATGTTTCTTTCTTTACCTACGTGTATAAGAAAATAAGAAAAATGATGACCCTCTAAGTGTGTCCCCAATCCAAATCCCCAGAAACCTATGAACACATTATGTTACACGGCAAAGGGTAATCATGGCTACAGATGAAAATAAAGTTGCTAATTGTCTGACCTTAAAATGAGGAGAGTACCCTGGATTGCCTAGGTCAGCCTTATGTAATCCCAAAGCTACTCAAGAGAGGAAGAGGGAGACAGGAGACAGTGTTAGCACAGCAACGTGAGACTCTACTGACTACTGCTGGTCTTGAAGATAGAAGGGACCCAGGAGCCAAGGAATGCCACAGACTCCAAAAGTTGGAAAAGGCAACAAGAGGGATTGTCCCTTAGAGCCTCCAGATAAAAATACAGCCCTTCTGACATTTTGATGTTACCCAGTGAGGCACATTTTTGAACTTCTGGCTTCCAGAACTGTGAGAGCAAATTTGTGCTGGTTTACACCATTAAGTTTGTGGCAATCTGATATAGCAGTATTAAGAAAGGAGAAAAGAGAATACACAAAAGAAAAATGCAACTGGGCTAATCAAAAATTGAAAAAAATATCAGAACATCTTACTAGTCTTTCATTATTTGCTTCACCTTATTTCCACTAGAGTTCAGGGTTTTTTTAATCCTAGATTCTTCACTGAATTACCACCAAGAATGATCAGATGTGTGTCTGTAACACTGAATTTCCTCCCAAATTACAGACTTATAATTGTAACTACTGGGCATTGTCTCCTGAATGAAGTCCCTAGATATCTCATGACATGAATAAATTCTAACTCACTATTTTTGGTTCTCATCCCCAAATATCGTATTCTCTCTCTGTTTCCTATGTATAGTTAACTAAAATAGAAACTTCTATCACCTTCACCAGCTGCTTGAAACTTAAACCAATCTCTTTGAATTCTGCATCATAAATATTTCCCTAACTACTCTTCTGTGTCATTACTTCTATTTCATTAATTCAGACCTTCACTTATTCTCACTTTTTTACAGTTATGGACTTTGAGACAGCCACATATATAAACTATAGACATGCCACACCCATACTCAGCCACTCTCTATATATTCTTCAAAATACTAAGCCCAACCTCCATATGTGACAATTAGCACCCTTCCTGACATTGAACTAAATTCCCAAAACACAAATACATCTGCAAAGTATTAAAGTACTTTACAAATTCCCTTGTTGCTTATAGCAACTCCGCATCTTCTCCCATCCTCATCACAAGTCCCGTTTTCTATATGTTCAACATACTGAGTTTGAAGCCTATCCCTGGACATCAGAATGTTTCTCATTTCTGCACTCTGATAACCCTATCTCCCTTGTCCCATGCTTTCAAACTTAGTTAAAAAAAAAAAAAAAAAACTAAAATTCTTTAAATCCAAGCAGAGTTTCTCACTCTATATCTGCCATCATAATGCTTACTATAATGTTTATAACATCCACCAGTCTGATTCTTTCACTACACAAGTTTTTTTTTTTTTAAATGGGGATATATTTAATGATTCTTTATATCTCAGATGCTTAAAAGGGACCTGAACCAATAATACTGCAATACATGTCACATGAATGCATGAATGGATGATTTTCATAAGCCCATCTCTGCACATAGCTCCAAAAATTTCTGGAGTTTCTTGGCCTGTTCCAGAGATTGTAATAATTTGAGGAATAATCTGTCTAGCATACTCCAGGTGAACAAAACCATTCTCTTGTACTCTAGCATCCTCAAATTTTCACTCTCTGTATTAAAAGTTCAAACAGGCCTCATTCAACTCAGGTCAAAGAAATAAAGATGGTGACCTGATTAGCAAAAACCCAATAATAAAGAGATCTATAGCAAATTAAATGTATATAACTACCTGACAGAGCAAAGAAATATCTGTAAAGTATTGAAGTACATGCAGTTTGAAACTTGAGAAAGATGGTCATCTTGGCAGGCAGCTTAAGACGGTCAATGGAACCTAAAAGTGTGGGCATCCATATAAAGTTTGGTATCATTTTTTCCCCAGATGACTTTGTTAAAGATGAAAACAGGAACCAAAATGAGAGATCACAGTCAGATGAAGCCTCGAGAAAACACTGGTTAAAGCAAGAGATTTAAGAGTATGCAAGTGGACATAAACTCAAGGCCTGATGGAGCCATAAGGGGTCTTCTGAAGTATGTTGACACACTATAGGTGGACAATTGAGAATATTAGGATCTGGGATTAGTGAGGCTTTGGAATTTTACCGTCTATTGGCACATAGTGCCTGGGGCTGGTACCTTAATCATGCAACTTCATCTCAGATGGACTTTGGAATTAATTCTATTATAGAAAACACACAACAAGGTGTTGAGGAGATGTTCTCCAGACCCTCTGGAAAATTGAAATGCAGAGAATGTAAAGAGGCTCAATGGCACCTCCAAGTACCTGGCTCATAGAAAGACTCTGATATTATTTTGAATTGCAATTAAATTATTGAATAATTTTTCAATATTTAAAAATTTTTTTCAATATTTAAATATCTAACATACCTGATAGATTTAATGGTGAGTGCAAAATCTTTCAGCAACTGGTAAGCGTCCCCTTCATGTAGCCTAAACAATAAAAAGTAGTTTCAAAACTTAAAGGCAGAAATATATTATTTACTGAGGTAACACCAACTTTATTCACGATAAGCAGATCTAAAAATCAAAAATGCTCTACATTTCTGAAGAATGTCAGAATTTTTAAATACTTTAATAAGGATTGTTCAAAATTTTATGTAAAATGCATATTGAATCCCTGCTTCGATGAGCCCATCTCCACATCTATATACTCAGAATTGAGACAATTTTTCCCTTCCCAGATAAATTTAAAGGTGTATAACCCTGTTCATTACTTTTGAAAATGGTATCCCTGGCAAAGAGCAACTGTCGTGTACTCAGTCCTCAGATGTGTGGGTTACATACTCTGTGTATACTCCTCTCAGATATTAGTGAGCATGGGGTTGTTTTCATTTGTCTTTCAGTTTAAAAATATCTAATAATAGATAAATAGGATCTAAGAAGTAAAAATATATTTGTGATCTTTAGAGTCTATCTTTATGTCAAGTGAGATGACCTCAGTGCCCAGAGTTTGCATTAGTAAAATACCAGTAAAGAATTACTAGTATTGAATTACTTTACAATAGTAAAGAATGGCTGGGCATGACAGCACATGCCTGTAATCCCAGCAGCTTGGGAGGTTGAGGCAGGATGATCAAGAGTTCAAAGCCAACCTCAGCAACTTAGCAAGGCCCTAAACAATTTAGTGAGGCCCTAAGGAACTAAGTGAGACCTGACTCAAAATAAAAAATAAAAAGGGTTGAGGATGTGGCTCAGCAGTTAAGTGCCCTTGGGTTCAAACCCCAGTATCTCACACACACACACACACACACACACACACACACACACACACGAGGATAGAATTTGTCATTTGTTGCCATTTGTCTGTAAAGCAAAAGTTTTATATGATTAACATGATTAACCTCTACCTGAAACTGTAAAGAGGGCTTTCTTCTAAAATTCATTTAATTGATTCATGGAGATGAGAGAGAAGACATACCTATTGTCCTGAGTTAATCCTACCAAGGAACCATGCTTGTAGAAATCAAGTGCATAAGCATTGAGGGGCATTCTTCTTCCTTGGCTGTCGAAGTGTTGTGGCCACAGCACAGGTGCTTCAATGTGATTGAGACCAATTGTGTGCAGGACAACCTGAAGAAACACAGTGTTTCTTATTATTTATGTGTAAAGAAAGTTTGTGGTTTCTTATGTTGCACCTCGCAGTCACTTCCTTTAATCAATGTTTTTCCAGCACACTCCTGGTGGGGAAAGAAGAGGTGTCTTCCCACATGCTGACGGTGCCTGGAGACTGGGTGAGCTCCAACCATGAAAATCACTGCTTCCAAGATGGACTGATGGCAAGTTCAACCATCCACCACTAGACTAACCGGGGGGGAAAAAAACTAATTTAAAATTCAATCACTATCCTCATCAGGACAGCGAATAACTTTGCCAACAGGGGACCAAGGAGCTAGAAGCTTGTATGTCACTAGAGAAAAATAACAACTTTTATTCTGGTAATCGTGTTCTAAAAAAGGGGTAGGAAAGAGGGAAGAGAAGAAAGACAACAAAGAGAGGAAGAAGGCAAGTAAATGGTTCTCTGCTATTTCTGTGAACTATACTTTACAGAGTCAATGGGACCCCTACTGTACTGCTAGTGAGACTGTAAATGGCAGCAGGCATTCACAGCAACCCTATTTGTAACAGAAAAAAATCAGAAACAGACCAAACAACTGTTAACAGGAGATGGAACAACAGGTTGTGTTGCACTATGAAATAGTATGAAGTAGAAAAAATAAAATAGATTCAAGTCACAACATGAATGAATCAGGGGGGCATAATGTGGAATACAAAATAAAAAGTCACTTCAGGAAACTCTAGTTCTGAATTCCCTTGCTTTTTGTAAAATTAAAAGCAAACATACCTAAAAAATGAATTTGTAATATGACATTTTTAAAAAGAAGAATGGAAAACAAAGTTTAGGAGACTTTGGGGAGGGGGAAAGAAGGGAGACAAAGAAATAACAGAGGAGAAACATATGGGTCCTCAGTTCTAAAGGGTGTTCATTACAGTTTTATGCTTCATCACTCATCTACATGCTATTTAAAGAAATATATCTGTATATTTAGTATTAAATAAAACTGTAATAAATAATAAATGAGAAGTTTTAAGAGATTATAACTTGCACTTGACTAGTAAATTGTATAAAGTGAGCTGGATAAGGCAAAGGGCATTACCATCAAACAATGCTCTGTAAATATTCACCTGTGCAAGATGCTTCAAAACAGAGAAGTAATCATCCATATAAAATACAGGAAACAAAACTTCCTAAAATATTGCTCTCATAAGTTCAAGTGCAATCCTTAATCATTTGTATGCCAGAACTTATCACCCTTCAAAAGCAGTCTATAATAGCACACCACTGAGAATGGGGTAAAGCCCTACAGAGGTTTATTAATAAACCCCACTCTTCACTTACATGACTTGGAGTTCCTGGTTCAAGTAAAACATCATTAAAATTCCCAGAGAGACAAACAAATGGCGAAATCGCTGTTCTTCCTTCTTTGCAGTTCATCAGGTGAGACACGAGTTGGGAGTCTTCACATTCTTTACCTGTGAAGCCTGACCATCAAGAATTGGGATAGGCTAGTTTTGGGGATTGAGTCATATTGCCAAATCCTGTGCACCTGCTCTAGATGCTACAGAGGAGCCATTCAAATTCTCAGGGACTGTGTCACCGTGAAGACTGAAGGAACTATATGGCTCTCAGTGAGCAGCTCAGCTGGGGCTAGGATACATTCAACAAGTGTGAACTGCTAACATTAGCATCGCTGCTTTAAAAATGTGCATTATGCTTTAGTGGCTTTATCAACAGATAATAAGAAACTGAATTTACATTGTTTACCTTTTTTTTTTTTTTTGGTACTGGGGATTGAACCCAGGGGTACTTAACCACTGAGCCACATTCCAAGCCCTCCTTGTGTGTGTGTGTGTGTATTTTATTTAGCAACAGGGTCTCACTGATTTGCCTAGGTCTCACTAAGTTGCTGAGGCTGGATTTGAACTTGGAACTTTGGTGATCCTCTTGCCTCAGGTTCCTGAGCCACTGGGATTACAGGTGTGTCCCACTATACCCGTTCACCTTGTTTGCTCTTTTAACCGAAAATGATTATTACTTTGGTACTTTAGCCCTCTGAATTCAGACTGGGCCTTAGAATCTTTCTAGATGGGATGTTCCAGCCAGCCATTACGAGTAGGTTAAGGAATGGCGTACGGGAACATGTGCATTTTCATTCATGTTCTTATAAAGATCCAGGTCATATATTCCAACTGGGCTCTCATATGCAATTGAAGCAGGATATTCCTGTGCCCCCACTTTCCTTCCCCTGTGATGTTCACTGTCTGCCTTTGTTCAAACTGCTTCCTACCTTAATATGACCTGGGAAGCTCTAAGCTCCACCTCCCAGTTGAGGATCTTAGGGGATAATGAAACCACTATACAACTACCTGAAGTGCACACTTTTTTCTTTATCTCTGTCACCTTCTCCCATTTATTTCCCCCTAGAATGTTTCCACCTATTAGTCATAAAAAAGAAAAGCGAGACAATTGTATACAATGTGCCCAGCACTATTATTTTAAGATATTCACATATATTCATCATTTAAAAGCTCACCAAAACTAGATAGATAATGCTATTCTCTCATATACCTGTGGAGAAAACTAAGGCATGACTATGAAGTCACCTGCCCAAGATCTCACTACTAATAAGTAGCAGAACTGGAATTTGGACCCAGAGAATCTTCCCAGAGCCTATGTTCATGAGGACTAAGCATATTTCTTCTCAAGAAAAAGAGTGACAGAATTAATTAGTCTCTAGTTTCTCTCTTCATCTCACAGATGTCCTCACTCCATTTTCCAGACCTGACTCAAAGGCAGCCTTTAATCAAGATGGCTTATGAATGACTACTTAGCTTCATTTTCCAATCTCCTTTCAACTTCTAATAATCAGTTTCTTTCTTTGGAAAACAGAAGGAATCCCTTTTATTAAGGCAGGCTGTCCTTTCCAGGAGTCCAGTCTTCTTCCGAGATTAAAAAGTACGTTTTTGATTTAAAAATATATTATTTAAAAATATATTTTAGCAGGGTGTGGTGGCACATGCCTGTAATCCCAGTGGCTCTGGAGGCTGAGGCAGGAGGACTGTGAGTTCAAAGCCAGCCCCAGCAAGAGGGTGAGGTGCTAAGCAACTCAGTGAGACCCTGTCTCTAAATAAAATACAAAATAGGGCTGGGGATGTGGCTCAGTGGTTGAGTGTCCCTGAGTTCAATCACTGGTACAAAATATATATACTTAATAATTTAATTATATATGGGTGTATATGTACATATATGTATATAATAAATGTATGTATGCATATGTATGGATATATATAATATAAAATAAAATATATTAAAATACAACATATTTTAATTATATATATGTGTGTGTACCTTTTTCGTTTTCAAGTGCTGGGGATCAAACCCAGGACCTTGAAGATTCTAAGAAAGTGTTCTACCAATGAGCTACAACCATGATCCTGAGATAAAATATTCTCAGGCAAGATTTTTTACCCTTCAACTGTTCCATAATACTTACTAATCTTTGACAATGGGAGTTGATATTCCTGCTTCATATCTGCCAATTTGGACACGATTAGTAGAAAACAGGCAAAGTCCTTCGTAACTTGCATGTTATACTCATCTAAAGCAGCACCGAAATCTTTAGGAAGATCATCCAGGAACACCTAGAAGTCAAGCATATTTCAAAGCAATTCATATACTTTCCCTAAAAACTGAATTGTTGGAATAAGAAAGGCAAAGGACTGTGCAGCATAATATATTTATTCAACAATGCCATTGTTTCATTCCTTCATTAGTGGAATTGAGGTAAAATTCATTTTTTGTTTCTATTTGCATTTATAAAACCAAATTCTATACTCGTTGCTCTTAAAAATTTGCTTTGAACTACTTTTTAAGTAGAAGCATGCCTTCAAGAGACATTAGACTTGCAAACATTTCAAAGACTCTGGTGACACATTTGGAGAGCAACCAATAAGATAAAGCATATTTGCACGCTTGGGATAAACCTCACTTGGTTCTGAGAGTTTTTGAAACTGGATTCATCATGCAAATATTTTATGAATTATTTTTCTACCTATACTTACGAAAGATAAATGCTTTTTCTTTTCTGTAACATTACTTTTCAGTTTTTGGTATTACATTTTGCTCCTAGAAAGAGTAAATATTTCCTCTGTTTGTTTTTTTGTTTGTTTGTTTGGTTTGATTTGGTTTGGTACTGGGATGAACTCAAGAGCGCTTAACCACTGAACCACATCCCTACCACTTGTTTTACTTATTTTTTATTTTTTAATTTTATTTTGAGAAAAGTTCTCACTAAATTGCTTATGGCCTCGCTAAGTTACTGAAGTTGACCTTGAACTTGCAATCCTCCTGCCTCAGCCTGGGATTATAGGCGTACCACTCCATGTCTGGCCTTTTTTTTTTTTTTTTGCTTTTCTGTATCCCCTAGAAAACTGTTATAGACTGAATATTTGTATATCCCCTCCACCCCCACAAAATCCATATGTTGAAATCCTAACTCCCAATATAATGGTATTAGGAGGTGGGGCTTGAGGAAAGTGATTAAATTTTAAGGGCACCCCTCACCTTGTGAATACAATTAAAGCCCTAATAAAACAGACCCCTTCTAAGTACTCCTTTGCCCCTTCCACCTTGTGAGTTCAGAGCATCAAGAAAACCATCTTTGGACCAGAAAGTATGTCCCTGCAAGACACCTTGATTTAGGATTTCCCAGCCTCCATCATATATTAGTCCGCCAGTCATTGGTATGTTAGAGTAGTCCAAAGGCAGAGAGTTTGTGAAAGACTGGGATTGTGTGTGTGTGTGTGAATGATTAAAACCCAGTTTATCTGCTTCACAAGACTGAGGTTTTTCTCTTTTTTCCAGTCTTTTTGAGACATACTTAATAAATAAAAATTGTACATATTTTAGGTGTACAATCTCATGCTTTGATGTACATATACATTGGTGTTATTCTTTATGTGTGAAGTAAATCACCAGTTAAGTCATCTGAGCCTCTGGTATTTTTTAATGGGACAGTATGGTTTTTTAAATGGTAGATTAAATTCTCTAATAGATATCAAACATTTACAATTTTATTGTATCCTGCTTAGTTGGTCTTAGAAATACAAATTTTCTAGGAATTTGCCCATTTTATCCAAATAGATTTGTTAGCATAAAGTAATTCATACTATCCTCTTTTGCTCTTTTTGATGTCTGAAGTAATGTTCCATTTTCTTTCCTGAAATTTGCACTTCTCCCTTTATTCTGAGACTTGCTAGATATTAATCAATTTTATTATTCTTTATAAAGACCTGACTTAGGTTTTGTTGATTTCCCTTATGTACAGTTGTTTTCAATTTACTTTATTTCTGCTCTCATTTTATTATTTCTTTCCTTCCATGTACACTAGGTTGTTATTTTAATCAGGTTTTTTTTGTTTTTTTTTTTGTTTTGTTTTTTTTTTTTTTGCAGCTGTGACCAAAAGATATGACAAGAGGAATTTTAGCAGAGGAAGTTTATTTGTGCACATGGTTTCAGAGGTCTCAGTACCTAGATGGCTGACTCCATTGTTCTGGGCATGAGGTGAGGTAAAACATCATGGCAGAAGGGTGTGGTGGAAGAAAGCAGCTCAGGAGACAGAAATCTGGAAGCAGAAAGAGCTCCACTCACCAGGGACATAATATAAATCTGAAAAACAGTCCCCCAGTGACTTGTTGCCTCCAGCCACACCCTACCTGACTACAGTTACCTCCCATTTAATCCATTAGTGGATTAAAACACTGATTAGGTCAAAGGACCTCATAACACAATCATTTCATCTCTCAACTTTCTGCATTATTTCCCACATGAACTTTTGGGGGACAACTCGTGTCTAAACTGTAAGTTTTTTTTTCATAGCTTCTTAGGCTGTTTTCTCAGCCTGTCTTCTTTTCTAATATGTGATTTTAATACTATAAATTTTCCTCAAAGCATTGCATGAATTATATCTTATTAGAATTTATGTTTCATTTATTCACCATTATTAATTTAAAATATTTTTATGATTTCCACTTCTTTTTTGTTCTATGTGTATTTAGAAATTGATTTGTTTAATTTTCAGGCAATTAAAGTACTTCCGGTTAGTGTTTAACTGCCACATCTTTTTTCATTATTCTACTTACAACTTTTCTTGAGATTTCATACCAAAATTGTGATCTAGTTGTGCTGTCTGTCAACACATATTTGAGTATTATATAAAGCACATGGCTTTATTTTAAAATAAAAATACAACCTGAAAATCCTAGTATTTTTACTTGGTATATTTAGTACATTTACATTTAATTTAATTAGTTCTATAATTAAGTTTTCTACTTTATTATTTTTTCTGCATTTGTACCATCTGTTATGTTACCTTTTTTCTTTTTCTACTCTCTCTTTTAATTCAGTGTTCCTTCTACCACCCTCTCTGTGTTCCTCATTCTCTTCTGCATTTTTATGTTTACAAATTTTGGATATTTTCCTTCTGTCTAAAATATGTGATATTTCTTTTATTGCAAGCCTAACAGCAGCAAAGTTCAGATTTCATGCCTGAACACACTGTAATCTCAGATAAATTTTGAAGAATATTTTCAGATTTCAGATTAGGAATTGTTTTATTCAGCCCATTAAAAATATTATTCCATTGCTTTTAGCTTTTATTGTCTTTATTTAAAAGTCAGGTGTCATTCTAGCTATCACTTCTTTGAAGGAAGCATGACACTCTATGGTTTTCAGCAGTTCTTGAAACTGTGGGTTTCTAAGTTTTTGAAACTGTGAGTTTTCTGTCTTTCATCAACTTGTTAAATTCCCAGTCATTAGTCTTTTGAATATGCAACTGTCATGTTTATTCCTCCTCTTCTTTTGGGATTCCAATTACATATACATTAAAACTTTGAGTGTGATCCACATATCTTTTATGGCAACTGATTTTATTTTAACTTCTTCTCTCTGGGTTACACTTTGAATATTTTCTATGAGCTATATTAACTTCCTGGTCCTGACTTATGCTGCATATATTCTGGGAGTCAAGTATTGTATTTTCAGTTTTGTAATGTTCACTTAATCACTTTTAAATATATTAATTATCTGGTGAAAAAATCTATCATTTTTACTAATTTTTGTCTATGTTTCTCCCTATTGATTTGAACATATTAGTTATACTAACTTGAAATCTGTGAACCTTCTACTATTGCCTGCTTTTATTCCTGCTTATTGGGAATATATTATTGCTTACTCACTTTTTAAGGATTTTTGTTTTGCTTTCAAATCAGAAATAACTTATAAAACTGTTTTATAGACTTCAGATATTATCTTTCACCAGAGTAAGTTTCCCCATATTTTTGTTTGGCCAAGAGAGAAAGGGGCAATGACCTCCATTCAAGTTGACTTAAGTGAATTGTCATTGTTTGGCAATTTTACTAATACTCAGTATATATCTTCTTTGTCTCCATTCCTAGGTCATGTTCTCTTGGGATTTTCAGCATAAAGCTGGTATGTCAGAGTGATGAAAATTCATTACATGATTATAGTCTATAAAATTTCTAATCTGTAACTTGATTTCTACATAAGCACAAAAAATTTATTGGGCTTTTAAAATCTCACTGGAGAGGCCCTCTGCGTATGCTAACTTCAATCTTCATCCCATGTCCAGAGTCAACAAGTTCTCTGAGACAAAAACTATGTTGGAGGTTTCTATCACATCTGGGAAAAGTTCTTGCAATTTCAACATACATAGTCATCACAGATTTCACAGCTCTCTGTTGCAGTAAGAATTCCAACTGTCTATCCAGGATATCTTACCTGGCAGTAGAACAATTTCCAATCATCAGTGCGTGCACACACACACACACAGACACATAGAGAAAAAGGTTTCTCCTCAGAATCTTCTTTTCTTGTATTTATTTTTATGATGGCCTTCTTTTTAAGACTAGAGATGCTAACTTAGTTCTAAGTAAATACAAATTTAAACAGAACAATTAAATAGTATTTCAAGAATGTACATGTGGCGAAAAAAAGTGATGGTGATTCAATGACTATTGTTGTGTTCACTGATCTAGAGGTTATTTTGTGAGGGCACAGATTTATAATTCAACAATGCAGGATTAGAAGCTGTAGACTAACTCTTCTCTTTTTGTTCCATAGCACTAAGGTTATCTGGTATGAACCCAGCATATCCTACTTTTTCAGATTCTAATGAACTACATCTGTAACAGTATTTGAAAAGATAAGGAATCAAGAAAATGTTGTGAATAAAATTGAAAAATATTCTGATCTCAGATTCTAATGAACTACATCTGTAACAGTATTTGAAAAGATAAGGAATCAAGAAAATGTAGTGAATAAAATTGGAAAATATTCTGATCTCTGTGAGTAAAGTGATGATTTCCTAGATGACTAAAGTATTCTCAGTGAATTTGCTGTAGTTCACAACATATAGTACCTCAAGGTAAAAAGATCCTAAGGGAACTGTAGATTCACCAATGGGAATGGTTGTTTACTTAAATATATAATTACCCACATCTGTTTTTGTAGTGTCTTAATGCTGTGATTTGATACAAGCAAATGAAAAACATGATTTTGATCTTAATTTTTACTCAAGGTATTTAACTTTTAATAGATTTATAGAGGGGAACTTTTGAATTACAGATTAAACATTATACAAATTATTAAAATAACAAATTATTCTACAAAACAAATTATCTTAATAAAATCCTTCTGCTGTATCATTCTGAGAGCATCTACTTAATAACCTTAATTAATAAATGTTATCAGAATCATATACTTTTACCTTTGATTGATAAAACTCCAAGTTCGCATCTTGGAACTTTGCTGGAAGATATGTTCTTCCAAAGAGATTTGCCAATACTAATACTAGTTTTTCCATAACATCTTGAGAAAAATGTTTTGAGCCTATGAAAAATAATGTCTCATTATAAATGTGAAAAAGGACCTATTTCTAATGTTTAAAGTTATATTTTATTTCATACAAATTAAACGTTTGAGACAAATGTAGTACTACAGAATCACTGTACCTGCTAACAGTTTTCATGTGTGCTTTGCTTCCACCTGAGTTCAGATTCTAGTCATCCCAACCATGAATTGCCTTATCTCCTTACCTAGATTTTCCTAACTTTAGTCTATTCTAGTAGATGATCAGAATTCTATTCATGTCTCTCATCTACTCAAATATCTGATGGCACCTCAATGACTTGATAAACAAAATCCAACTTCCTTAACTTATCATCTAAGAATTTCAAAAATTTAACCCCTATATAGCCTCCTGGCCTTATCTGCTTGCCTGACCTAAGTTATTGTCAACTTGAGTTGCTGTAAGTTCATGGCACAGGAACACTATACTATAATGGTTAAAAAACTGAAATTTCCTGGGTGTGGTCATTCATCCTATAATCCCAGAAATTTGGGAGGCTGAGGCAGGATGATTGCAAATTGGAGGCCTGCCACAATAACTTAATGAAACTCTCAGCAACTTAGTGAGAGCCTGTCTCAACAATAAAAAATACAAAGGATTAGGAATATAGTTCAGTGATAAAGCACCCCTGAGTTCCATCCGTAGTATTAAAAATAAAAAACTGTGACACTTAATAACATTGGTTCTAGAGTTGGATTGCTTATATTTCAATCTTGGTTTTGACTTATTAAAACTGTAGGACAGGACCATGCCAGTTTATTTAACTTCTCTGTCTTCTCTGTGCCTTCACTTCCTTGTTTACAAAATAATGCTATTGATATTGTCTGCCTCATAAAGTTATCAAATTTTCTCTAATCTTGTTTGCAACCATATACAAGTATCTTCACATCAGTAAATAGAATTGTACTTCCTATAGCCTGAAATTATTTTCCCCCTTTCACACATTTTTGGAGACTAGAATTCCCTGAATAACCTCATGTCATATAACAATGCATATTTACAACACAACAACTAGATCTATTGTGCAAAGTAGAGTGTTCTTATCAATCAATATAGAAGGTAAGATAATGTAAAAGGCATTGAGTTTACCAGACATTAGGAAATGTAACAATCAAGCACAAATATTATGAAAGGGCAATATTTATTTTAGGGATACTATGTAAGAACTTTTATTGTTTAAATGTGTAATCAAAGTCTTTTAATAAAAATTGTGTTAAATGGGCATTATTTTAAAAAATTACATGATACGGACAAAAATTCAATATTTTCAGGAGTAAAACAAGATTCTAGATTGCACAATTAATATAATATCAGTTATTTAAATATACCATACAAATATATTAAAAAATGATTATAAGGAAATATTTACAAATACTAATAATGATTATCAATGGATAATAGAATTCTGGATAATTATCTATTTCTAACACACTACTTTCCTATACCCTTTTTTATGATCAGAATATATTATATTTAATTAGAAGAAAAATATCCTAAATATTGTATGTTATTCAATATGTTCTGAATCATATAGGCAAGGAGCCTGTGGAGGAAATACATTCAAGAAGCAAACATTTTACAGTAGGTGTCACAAAATATGGCTGTTTCCCATATAGTCAATATTAGTGGGTATTTTATTGGTATCTAAATTTGGGTATCTGTAAATTACCTACATACTAACTGTATTTTCTTTGTAGAGAAAAAACATTTCTGAAGTACTAACTTTCTACTAATCTATTGCTATTTTGGGGGAATACACATACACACACACACACACACACACACACATATATATATATATATATATATATATATATTATATATATAATATATATATATTAAAACCCCAGGCTTACCTTTGTGAGTTGGCTGACAAAGATTATGGAAAAGACCTCTCACAAGAAAATTGACAAAAACAAG
Source organism: Sciurus carolinensis (assembly GCF_902686445.1). Classification (NCBI taxonomy): domain Eukaryota; kingdom Metazoa; phylum Chordata; class Mammalia; order Rodentia; family Sciuridae; genus Sciurus; species Sciurus carolinensis. The sequence continues at coordinate 23,177,972 of NC_062216.1, forward strand.
ATTAGAAGGTTCATGATAATGTAAATGTGATACCAGTCCAGCAAACCCCATAGGATTGCCCTCTTGATCTATATACCCCTAAAGAACGAAAAAATAGATAAAATTATTAGTTTGACTCTTCTCACCACATAATTAATAAGTGACTTATTAACTGCCAGTTTAAAATAGTTACTTAATGACAATATAAGAAAGATTGATAACCATTACCTGATCCAACTTTGAAAATTATATCAATTATAAGTGATATTATTAATCATTGGATATAACCTTATTAGGATTACAATGAGCTTGACATGGTAAAACATCTAGTTGTTACAAACCCATCTTAAAAATAAAAAGTGTGATCATACCTCTTTTACCAGCAACTGCAAAGAAAACAAGAAGTAGAGTTTTAACATCTCCGTGGCTTTGGGTCGTTTGAATGACAGCAATGAGTGCTTTAGCACTGACAGCACCTATTAAAAAGAGCACTCTTCTTTATTCACTGATAAGCACATGAAATACATTTGTAAGTGGATAATACAGAGTAGCTATCGATTTTCCATATCTCTTATACACACAAATATCATCAATATTCAAGATTCAACTAGATTTCATACATGTATCATGTTCCTACATAGCACATCCTTCCTATGACAAAACAGAGCACACAGAACAGAACAGTAAGAAATAAAATGCATTTCCAAGCAATCTGATAGCAAAAGTCATTCTAGTGTAAAAGCTTATAGGTCTTGATCTGAAAGAGAGAAAAAAAGATTTATTATTTGGTATCCTGCAGTATTTTTTAAAACAAATTGAATTAGGTTGATGAAAACCAAAGAAGTAAAAATACTGATTGGTTTCCAGAGTCAAACACACTGAAGTTCATGTAGCTTTTGACTTCCCTCTAAAACGTCTATGTAGTCTCAATAAAAGGAAAACTTTCTAACATCAACAAAATTTAAACCTCACTGCCTTTAGGATGGATAGTATATAGATCCTATGAAGAATTTCTAGTTTCTATAAAAAGAATGGGCTAAGTGGAAGGAAAGGAGGGTGGGAGGGAGAGTGGGAAAGAGAGAGGAGGAAAGGGGAGAAAGGGATAAACTCTTCTGTGGGGTGATACATTTTAAGACCACCAAAAATGGCCTTTTCTACAACCTTTATTTTTATTCTTTATTTATTTATATATCTTTGCCCACGTGCCATATCTTGTCAGAGACTGCAACTGTCAGAAAAAAGCAGAGTAGTAAGGAGGTGAGAAACTGACAGTGATTCACTGTGACCTTACAAAGGGAGACCCCACAATGAGCCTCACGAAGATGACAAGAATCCTGAAACACTGCAAAGTGTAGGTTACAGTGATTACCAATATCCTTGTCATTCATTTATCAAGAACATAGGCAGGAGAATTCGGCATTTCAGTTCAGAAAAGCGGCATAAGAGGAAGACCTGCTGAGACTAATATTTAGCTCAGCTGTTCTTACTCAAGCCTCAGCATTGAAAAGGTACTTTAACAGTATTTAGGTAGGACAGAGTTCATCTGAAGACATCTCAGACATCTTACTACTTGGAAAATTACCAGATTTGGATAGATGTATCTTTATTAATAAGTGATAAAATATGAAAATCCAGGACAGAGTAATTCCTCATAAAAAATTGATTATCTTCCTAAAGTGTTTAAGTCATGTTACAAATAATATTGGTTAAATGTCTATGCCATAAAATCAGGCAAGGAGATCCAAGATGGTGGACTAGAGGGAGGCTGCATTCCTTGTCACTCCCTAACTCCGGTTTCAAGTTGAGGATATCTGTTTTTTGGTAAGGCAGTTTTTGCTGCTTATCGATCCCCTGTTGTTTACCCCATTTGTCTGCTGTAATCACCTGCAATCTTCCAGCATATCGACGCCTTTTTTGAGTGCAGATTGCTCACCGTCAGGCACCTATCATCCACCATTTGCCTGCCTCTTACCTGTCCATCGCCCAACACATGAGGTTCACCTACCGATCTTGTCCTACAACAGTCAGCAAGCTGATCGCCGACCGCCAGTGGAGCACCAGCTGCTTGCTGTTGCCTGGAAGTTCACTGTTACAGTACCTGCAGGTTTGATTACACGTGGCTGCTGCCATTTTGAGGAAACAGCCAGGCTCCATAGGACCCCCAGCCGGACTGACTGAGCCCCATCTCCAGGATCCCTCAGCCTGACTGACCACTCCCTGCCTCTGGGGCCCTCACATCGACTGATTGCTCTCTGCCGCCAGGACCCCCAGACCAACTGACTGCGCCATATCACCGGGACCCAAGACCCACTGACTGCACCTGGCCTCCAGGATCCCACAACAACACCAAACACACCCAACCTCCAGGACCCCAGCCTGACCAACCGCATCCCACCTCCAGGACCTCCTGCTGACCATGGCCACACACTGAGCTGCAGCTCCCCATTTGCCAACACATTTTGAGCCAGAGCGGCCATCTTGGATAATCCTGGAAGCCTTAGCTCCTATCTTTAGGTGGGGCAAAACCCATCCTGAGACACCTGCTGGAGGCTTGAAGCTCATTGTCAGGTACCTCTCATGCATCAAGCTACTAAACTCTGGGAGGTTTCATTACTATATGACTGTTATACTGTAGATTTTCTTTTTTCTCTTTATTGAAAAAAAATTAAGTTTTTATTTCTTTACTTTTCTTGCTTTCTTTTCCTTTTGTTTACCTGTTCCCTCAGAGTCTCTTTCTCTCTTTTTTGCATGCTAACATCCAATTTCTTTTGATTACACTCTCACCCTTTCTATTATCTAGAATTTCTGTATATTCTTTTCTTATCCCATTAACAGCCACACTCTACATCCCTCTGCATCCTCTTTGTCCTCCATTTGAAACTGCAGACCTTATTGCAAATCTGTTTGTTTTACTGAAGATAATATCTGAACTCATTCTGCTTATTATAACAATTTTGTTATTGTCCTCATAGGGGCTATTTGGTCTAGGATTGCATAGTGTCTGAATTGGGAACTGCTAATATTGACCTCCTCTTAAAGAAAGGGTTTTGGAAACCTATAGGGCCACTATAAGCCTATAGGGGGAAATCTGCGATACCCCAGATCTGCAGTGCTAGAGGGGAAGATACACGAACAACATGGAAAAACAAGGGAAGAAAATGATCCAAACAAATCTAGATTCTATATTAATAGAATCCAATGACAGTATGTTAGAAGAAATGTCAGAAAAGGACTTCACATTATACATGATTAAGATGATTCATGAAGCAAAGGATGAGATAAGAGAGCAAATGCAGGCAATGACTGATAATACCAATAAGCTGAAAGAGCAAGTGCAGGAAGCAAAAGATCTTTTCAACAAAGAGATAGAGATTCTCAAATAAAACCAAATGGAAATCCTTGAAATGAAGGAAACAATAAACCAAATAAAAAACTCAATGGAAAGCATCACCAAAAGACTAGACCACTTGGAAGACAGAACCTCAGACAATGAAGACAAAATATTTAATCTTGAAAATAAAGTTGCCCAAACAGAGAAGAAGCTAAGAAATCATGAACAGAATTTCCAAGAACTATGAGACATCATAAAAAGACCAAATTTAAGAATTACTGGGATTGAGGAAGGCACAGAGATACAAACCAAAAGAATGAAAAACCTATTCAATGAAATAATATCAGAAAATTTCCCAAACCTGAAGAATGAAATGGAAAATCAAATACAAGATGCTTACAGAATACCAAATGCACAAAATCACAACAGGTCCACACCAAGACACATTATAATGAAAATGCCTAACATTCAAAATAAAGATAGGATTTTGAAGGCCGCAAGAGAAAAGCATCAGATTACATATAGGGGGAGACCAATATGGATAGCAGCCGACTTCTCAACCCACACTCTAAAAGCTAGAAGGGCCTGGAACAACATATTTCAAGCTCTGAAAGAACATGGTTGCCAACCAAGAATCCTATACCCAGCAAAACTTACCTTCAGATTTGAAGATGAAATAAAATCCTTCCATGATAACAAAAGTTAAAAGAATTTACAAATAGAAAGCCTGTGCTGCAGAATATTCTCAACAAAATATTCCATGAAGAGGAAATGAAAAACAACAATGTAGGTCAGAAAAGGGAGGAACTACCTTAAAAGAAAAGCCATTCAAAGGAGAAACCCAGTCAAGTTAAAAACTAAAAATAAGCCCAAATGACTTGGAATAAAAATCGTATCTCAATAATAAACCTGAACATTAATGACCTAAACTCATCAATCAAAAGACATCAACTGGCAGATTGGAATAAAAAGAAAGACCCAACAATATGCTGCCTTCAAGAGACTCATCTCATAGAAAAAGACATCCACAGACTAAAGGTGAAAGGATGGGAAAAAAACTACCAAGCACATGGACTCAGTAAAAAAGCGGGGGTTTCCATCCTTATATCAGAAAAAGTGGACTTCAAGCCAAAGTTAGTCAGAAGGGATAAAGAAGGACATTTCATACTGCTTAAGGGAACCATAAATCAGGAAGACATAATGATAGTAAATATTTATGCCCCAAACAATGGTGCATCCCTATACATCAAACAAATCCTTCTCAATTTCAAGAATCACGTAGACCACAACACAATAATTCTGGGTGACCTTAATGCACTGCTGCCACCACTAGATAGATCTTCCAAACAAAAACCAACCAAAGAAACCATAGAACTCAATAACACAATCAATAACCTAGACTTAATAGACATATATAGAATACTCCATCCATCAACGAGTGGATTTACTTTCTTCTCAGCAGCACATGGAACCTTCTCGAAAATAGACCATATGTTATGCCACAAAGCAGCCCTTAGGAAATGCAAAAATAGAGCTACTGCCTTGTGTTCTATCAGATCATAATGGATTGAGAGTAGAAATCAATGATCAAAAAAAAAAAAACAGAAATTACTCCAACACCTGGAGACTAAATAATATACTATTGAATGAAACATGGATAACAAAAAACATCAGGGAGGAGATAAAAAAATTCTTAGAGGTCAATGAGAATGATGATACAACATATCAAAATCTCTGGGAGACTATGACAGTGGTACTAAGAGGAAAATTCATTGCATAGAGCACATTCCAGAAACGAATGAAAACTCAACAACTAAATGACCTAACATTACAGCTCAAAGCCCTAGAAAAAGAAGAACGCAATAACAGCAAAAGTAGTAGAAGACAGGAAATAATTAAAATCAGAGCTGAAATCAATGAAATTGAAACAAAAGAAACAATTCAAAAAATTGACGAAACAAAAAGTTGGTTCTTTGAGAAAGTAAACAAAATAGACAAACCCTTAGCCACACTAACAAAGAGGAGAGAGAAAACTCAAATTACTAAAATTCGTGATGAAAAAGGAAATATCATGTCAGATACCACTGAGATACAGAACATAATGAGAAGCTACTTTGAAAATCTGTACTCCAACAAAATAGAAACTACCAAAGACATTGACAAATTTCTAGAGACATATGCTCCTCCCAAACTGAACCAGGAGGACATACACAATTTAAACAGATCAATATCAAGCAATGAAATAGAAGAAGCCATTAAAAATCTACCATCCAAGAAAATCCCAGGACCAGACAGATTCTCAGCCGAGTTCCACAAGACCTTCATATAATTCATTCCAATACTTCTCAAAGTATTCCAGGAAATAGAAAAGGAGAGTACCCTACTGAATTCATTCTATGAAGCTAATATCACCCTCATACCCAAACCAGGAAAAGACACATCAAGGAAAGAAAATTTTAGACCAATATCCTTGATGAATATAGATGCAAAGATCCTTAACAAAATATTGGCAAACCATATCCAAAAGCATATTAAGAAAATAGTGCACCACGATCAAGTGGGGTTCATCCCTGTAATGCAAGGATGATTTAACATCCATAAGTCAATAAACGTAATCCATCATGTCAATAGACTTAAGGATAAGAATCATATGATTATTTCAATTGACTCAGAAAAAGCGTTCGACAAAATGCAACACCCCTTCATGCTCAAAACACTAGAAAAAATAGGGATAGCATGAACATAGCTAAACATTGTAAAGGCTATTTATGCTAAACCCATGGCCAACATCATTCTTAATGGAGAAAAACTGAAACCATTCCCTTAAAAACGGGAACAAGATAGGGATGTCCTCTTTCACCACTTCTATTCAACATTGTCCTCGAAACTCTAGCCAGAGCAATTGGGCAGACTAAAGTAATTAAAGGGATATGAATAGGAAAAGAGGAACTTAAGCTGTCACTATTTGCTGATGACATGATTCTATATTTAGAGGATCCAAAAACCTCCTCCAGAAAACCTCTAGACCTCATCAATGAATTCAGCAAAATAGCAGGCTATAAAATCAACATGCATAAATCTAAAGTATTTTTATACGCAAGCGATGAAATAGCTGAAAGGGAAATAAGGAAAACAACTCCATTTGCAATAGCCTCAAAAAACATAAAATACTTGGACATCAATCTAACCAAAGAGGTAAAAGATCTGTACAATGAAAACTACAAAACACTGAAGAAAGAAATTGAGGAAGACCTTAGAAGATGGAAAGATCTCTCATGTTCTTGGATAGGCAGAACTAATATTGTCAAAATGGCCATACTACCTAAAGTGCTATACAGATTCAATGCAATTCCAATTAAAATCCCAATGATGTACCTTACAGAAATAGAGCAAGCAATCATGAAATACATCTGGAAGAATAAGAAACCCAGAATAGCTAAAGCAATCCTTAGCAGGAAGAATGAAACAGGGGGTATCGCAGTACCACAACTTCAACTATACTACAAAGCAATAGTAACAAAAATGGCATGGTATTGGCACCAAAGGAGACAGATAGATCAATGGTACAGAATAGAGGACATGGACACAAACCCAAATAAATACAATTTTCTCATACTAGAAAAAGGGGCCACAAATATGCAATGGAGAAAAGATAGTCTCTTCAACAAATGGTGCTGGGAAAACTGGAAATCCATATGCAACAGAATGAAACTAAACCCCTATCTCTCACCCTGCACAAAACTCAACTCACAATGGATCAAGGACCTTGAAATCAGACCAGAGACCCTGCAACTTATAGAAGAAAAAGTAGGTCCAAATCTTCAACTTTTTGGCTTAGGATCAGACTTCCTTAACAGGACTCCCATAGCACAAGAAATAAAAGCAAGATTCAATAACTGGGACAGATTCAAACTAAATAAATTTCTCTCAGCAAAGGAAACTTTCAGCAATGCGAAGAGAGAGCCTACAGAGTGGGAGAATATCTTTGCCACTCATACTTTAGATAGAGCACTAATTTCCAGAATATATAAAGAACTCAAAAAACTCTACACTAAGAATACAAATAACCCAATCAACAAATGGGCTAAGGATATGAACAGACACTTCACAGAAGAAGATCTACAAGCAATCAACAAACATATGAAAAAATGTTCACCATCCTTAGTAATAAGAGTAATGCAAATCAAAACTACACTAAGATTCCATCTCACCCCAATTAGAATGGCAATTATCAAGAATACAAGCAACAATAGGTGTTGGAGAGGATGTGGGGAAAAAGGTACACTCATACATTGCTGGTGAGAATGCAAATTAGTGCAGCCACTCTGGAAAGCAGTGTGGAGATTCCTTAGAAAACTTGGAATGGACCCACCATTTGACCCAGCTATCCCACTCCTCAGCCTATACCCAAAGGAATTAAAATCAGCATATTTCATAGATACAGCCACATCACTGTTCATAGCTGCTCAATTCACAATAGCCAGTCTGTGGAACCAACCTAGATGTTCTTCATTTGATGAATGGATAAAGAAACTGTGGTGTATATATATATATATATATTGGAATATTACTCAGCTATAAAGAATAATAGAATTATGGCATTTGCAGGTAAATGAATGAAATTGGAGAACATCATGCTAAGTGAGAGAAGCCAATCTCAAAAATCCAAAGGATGAATGATCTCACTGATAAGCGGAGGATGACACATAATGAGGGGTGGAAGGGGTGCAAGAATGGAGGAAGGAGGGATTGTATAGTGGAAAAAGAGGGGTGGGAGGGGTGGGGTGAAGGAAAAAGTAACAGAATGATTCAAACACCATTACTCTATATAAGTGTATGATTACGCAAATGGTATGCTGTTACTCCATGTACAAAGAAAAGCAACATGTATCCAATTTGTTTACAATAAAAATAAATTATAAAAAGAAAAAGAAAAAAAATCAGGCAAACAAGTACCATTTGGCCTTAGGATGCTTCTTGTATTAGGAAATAAAGAGAAAATAAAAACATAACAGAAATAGATATAAATAAGTAGACATACGTGGATAGGTAGATATTTTATGTGATGTAAGTACTATGTATATCTAACCAATGTAAGTATGTATTCCTGACTATGAATTGCAAATGCAGTCATCAGGGTTAACATTCATCACGTAAGAGGGGTGATAAGGTAGGCATCAGTGACAGTATGTTAGAGCAAAGAACGTAATGAGGTAAGGTAGTAGGCCAAGCATGTATCTGAGAAGAAATAGCAGAAACCATTGTTCTCAGACTATTATGTGCCTTATTTTTGATGAAGCAGGTAGTGGGCAAATGGAACACCAAGAGGTGAGTCCAAGAAGTAACTAGAGATCAGATTCTAGAGAACCTCATTGACTATGATAAGAACATTGGTTTTTACTCTAATTTTTAAAGTAAGCTATGAGAGTTTGTAGGGCTCATCTATGGAATTTGTTTTAAATATGCAAAAAAATTGTTTTAGAAAATTAATTGGTCTACTTAATGAATATCAAATAATACAGCCTCTATGAGATAAAGCACAAGAGCATATGGTATGTAGACAAGATAAATTGACAGTTTTAAAAATTAATGCATTATTGTGACATGAAAGAGTGATATATGACATAGTGAAGAATTTTAAGAAAGCCAAGTCTATCAGAGGAATCAAAATCCACCTTTGAATTACTAAAGAACAGAATTGACACTTTGAGGACTGCAACAGTGATGTGGAAGATAAGTTTTATGTTCTCTCATAATGACAGTAATGTTAGAGCAAAGAATTTCATGAGGTAACAGAGTGAGATCAAGCAATGGAGAGTAGGAAATAAAGGGTTTTACTTTTTAAAAACTGCAAGTTTTCATGAATAAGAAACTGAATTAAAAAGAAGAAAATAACAAGGATATATTTAAGAAATGTTTCTTTTTAAGGGGGGGTTTTCAGATGTCAGAATAAAGAAGGTCACTTTCCTGGTTGCTCTGTGGTGTTAAATCAAGAAAGCAGACAGGCAGTTTCTCAGCAAGGTGGATAAACACATAAAAAAAAGTGGAGGCAAGGAGCTTTACTGGAATTTAATTCTGGACATTCAAAGAAGATTGGGCATTTAGGATTCGATATAATAAAATATGGAAGAAATGCCCAGGGTAACAGCAAGGGTGTACCCTCTGTGAGCTAAGTGGAGGAATAAGGGAATTAAAGTAATTCCCATTTTAGGAGGCCTCAGGCATGTCTGTGTATGGAGAGTTTAGAAACTAAACTGAAAGGTCTGCTTCACAATATCCTTGTGCAGGAAAGAAGTTGAATCTCTCCCAGCTGTGTGCAGAGGACAGAGGAAGGAACCATTTTGCAGCTGTGGTGCAGGGGCCAGCAACTGGGGGAGTGATTCCTGCAAACCTGAGTTTGGCCCAAAATACAGGCCTGGAAAACCCACACTGCATGACATAGGTATGTCTAAGTGACAAGGAAAAAATCAAACATGGAGAGAGGTTTACACAGGGGACTACTGGTTGTGGAAACACACCTAGCTTTCCCCCTCCCCTCCAGCCCAGTTGCTCACAGGACCAATGGGAAGAGACACAACTGGCCTGGAATTGTAAAGGGTAGAGACAGAAGAGAATGAGTTTGAAAACTGAACTCAAGAGCCCAGGAAATGTGGGGTCCACAGTGACATAGTGGACTAAGGATTGGCTCCTCCACCACACAAAAGGAACCCAAGAAAGATCCCTAGGGTGCAGTCTTCCAGCATGGACCAGCAATTGCTGGATCCTGAAGGTGCACTGATTTAAGACCTCCAGACCAATAGGCATTCAGGGAAGAACCTGGTGCATACCTAAACCTAACCACCCCCTCCAGGAGTTCCACCTACAAGATTACCTTTCTCACTCCAGCAACTCCATCCTGAGGATAGAGAAAGCATCACACTTTAGAGGATCCCAACTAACACTGCTAAGAAGGGAAGCTGAGAATCTGATGAACTCCAACAGAAACAATTGTTTAACTTTTCACTGAAACTTCTTTTCTTTCTCTGTTTAATTGTGACCTCAATGGTTCATGGACATTTATACATATTCATATTTTTTTTCTCATTTCTAGTATGTATGAAGTCAGTTATTTTTCATGGATCAGTATTTTAATGTCAGAATGTTCAATTAGTATATTTCAGTTTATATTGTATTCTTTTATTTTTATTTTTATTTAATTTCTTAAATTTTTATTTTATATATATTTTTCTCTCACTTATCTGATTGCCTTGAATCTCCTTCTCTCTTTTCTTCTGCTCACACCCAAACTCTATAATTCTCTTTGACTTTTCCTTTAATTTTTTACTTCTCTCTTCTCTCCTCCACCCTCATAATCATCATATCCTATATCACATCTGTTCTCTCCCTGTCCATCATTTGAAATTGTAAACACTTTTGCCAACATACTGTTTTTATTGTAGACAATAATTGATCATATCATTTAATTATTGTGACAATTAACATTGTAGATGTCATAGCAGGAATTATTTGATTTAATGCTATATATTGTTTGCATTGGTTGTTGTTATTCTTGGTCTCCCCCAAACGGTGAGTAAACGCCATTAAGGAATACTGTAGGTCCACAGGGTGGAAACTCTACTGCCTCAGATCCATACTGTTAGATGGGTAGACACATAAACAACTTGAAAAAGCAAGGAAGCAAAATGCCCCAAAGGAACTAAGATACTTCATAACAGAATTCATTGACACTACAGTGGAAGAAATGTCAGAGAAGAAGTTTAAAATTTACATAATTAATTGATCTGCAAGGTAAAGGATGATGTAAAGAGTAAAATTAGAGAGAAAATACAGGAAGTGAAAGATCACGTCAATAAAGAGATAGAGATTCTGAAAAAAAAAAATGAAACAATTTCTTGAAATAAAGAAATCAATAAACCAAATTAAAAATTCAAAGGAAAGCATCACCAACAGACTAGATCACTTGGAAGATAGAGTTTCAGGCAATGGAGACACAATATATAATCCTGAAAATAAAGTTGATCATGGAGAAAAGACATTAAGAGACCATGAACAGAACTTGCAAGAACTATGGAATAACCTGAAAAGACCAAATTTAGGATTTATCCGGATAGATGAAGACTCAGACATACAAACCAAAGGAATACACAATCTTTTCAATGAAATATCAGCAAACTTCCCAAATAAAAAGAAAGAAATAGAAAATCAAATACAAGAGGCTTACAGGACCCCAACTATACAAAATTACAATAGACCTACACTATTAGTACATTATTCTGAAAATGTCTAACATACAGAATAAGGGTAGAATTGTAAAGGCTGCCAGAGAGAAATGACAGGTCCCATTAGGAGGGAAACCAATTCTATCCCAATTGATTTTTCAACCAAGACCCTTAAAGCTAAGAATATATACCAAACTATGAACAAAATGGATGCCAATCAAGAATATAAACCCAGCTATACCCAGAAAAATTAAACATCAGAATAGATGATGAAATAAAAACCTTCCATGAGAAACAAAAGTTAAAAGAATTCATAACTAGAAAGCCTACACTTTAAAACATACTCAATAGGGCTGGGAAGATAGCTCAGTAGGTAGAGTGCTTGCCTTGCAAGCACAAAGCTCTGGGTTCAATCCCCAGCAATGCAAAAAAATAAAATAAAATAAAACATACTCAATAAAATATTTCATGAAGAAGAAATGAAAATAAAAGTGAAAAGCAATGAAAAGAGGAACTTATACTAGAAGAATACTCAATCAAAGAAGAACTTAGTTCAAATTTAAAACCAGAAATAAAGCAAAAAGATAGGGAATGAAAATAATTTCTCAGTAATAATGTTGAATGTAAGTGGTCTAAACTCATCAATCAAAAGACATAGACTGGCATATATGAATAAAAAATAAAACCCAACAATATACTGTCTCCAAGAGATTACCTCATCAGAAAGACATCCACAGACTGAAGATAAAAGAATGGAAAACAAAAAATCATATCATTCACAAACAGGGGTTTCTATACTCGTATCAGATAAAGTGGACTTCAAGCCAAAGTTAATCAGAAGGGACAAAGAAGGATATTTCATACTGCTTAAGAGAATTATGCATCAACAAGACATAAAAAAATGTAAATATTTATGCCCCAAATAATGGAGCATCTACATACATCAAGCAAACCCTTCTCAATTTCAAGAATCAAATAGACCACAACAGAGTAATACTAGGTGACTAGTGTACCATGATCAAGTTGTGTTCATCCCAAGGATGTAAGGTTAGTTCAACATATGGAAATCAACAAACATAATCCACCATATCAGTAGACTTAAACACAAGAATCACATGATTATCTCAATGAATGCAGAAAAAGCATTTGACAAAATACAGCATCCATTCACATTCAAAACACTAGAAAAACCAGGAATAGTAGGAACATAATTCAACATTGCAAAAACTACATATGTTAAACGCATGACCCACATCATTCTAAATGGAGAAAAACTGAGAGCACTCCCTCTAACAACTGAAACAAGACAAGGATGCCCTTTTCACCACTTCCATTCAACACAGTCCTTGAAACTCTAGCCACCAGCAATTAGATAAAAGAAATCAAAGGGATATGAATAGGAAAAGAAGAGCTCAAACTATCCATATTCATTGGTGACATGATTAAATATTTAGAAGATCCAAAAAAAACTTCACCTGAAAACTTCTAGAACTCATAAATGAATTCAGAAAAATAGCAGGATATAAAATTAACACCTATAAAACAATTATGCTCCTATACATCAGTGATGAATCGACAGAAAAGGAAATTAGGAAAACTATCCCATTCCCAGTCTCAGAAAATAAAATAAAATAAAATTTAGGGAATCAATCTAACATAAGAGGATGAAAGACAATGAAAACTACAGAACAAAAAGAAAGAAATTGAAGACCTTAGAAGATGGAAAGATATCTCATGTTCTTGGATAGACAGAATTAATATTGTCAAAATGGCAATTCTACCAAAAGCACTCTACAGATTTAATGTAATTCCTGTGAAAATTCCAATGATGTTCTTCATAGAAATAGAAAAAACAGTCATGAAATTCATTTGGAGAAATAAGAGACCCAGAATAGCCAAAGCAATCCTTAGTGAGAAAACTGAAGCAGGATAATAATAATGATTAATATAATGATCACAAAGGACTCTAGAGTTGCAAGTTTGTCCTGAGTTAATTTGAGCCTGATCTCATAGACCTGCAAATCTTCCTAACTTCCTACACTGATAAAATCAATCTGTTTTTCACTGACATGATTATGAGTTCCTGTCTACATGGTTTTTCAGAGACTGGCTGAAATGAAATACTACTTGCTTTTTGTGTAATACTGTTTACAAAAAAAGTAGTGCTTTACTGTCTTAGCTGATCCCTGCCCTATGTATGCCTTGTCCAGTCACCTGCCATCTGCCACTGTGGAACTCTGAACTGCTCTGATGTTGAATACCTTTAACTCTCCATGCCCCACCTCATAGAGAACAAGGAACTCTGTTTTATTTCCCCCAACTTTTTCCTCTTTAAGCAAGAAGCATCTTAGAGATGTCTTTGCCTATTTTTCCATAGAAATGGAATGTATAAATTAATAGTAGGGAAATGTGTCCACTTTATGCCTGCTCTGCAGAATGTATGCCTGCTCTGTAGAATTGGCCAACCCATCAGAAGAGTCCTAGAATTCTCACCTCAGCAAACCGTATCTGATTTATCTGAGCACACAAATTAACATCCAAAACAGAAACAAAAAGGAAGAATGGGTCGCGGTGTGGTTTGAATATGATTCATCCCCAAACTCATACTCGTTACCCATTGTAAGGTACTAAAAAACTAGAAACTTGATCTGACTATGGTATTTAGAGGTGGGCCCCTTGGGAAATGATTAGGAATAAAGTCATGGGGTTGGACTTCCCATGATAGAATCTGGTGGCTTTATAAGAAGAGGAAAAGAGACCAGAGAGACACACACATGCTTCCTGTCTCTTGTCATGTGATGTCCTGTGCCACCTTGGGACTCTGACAGAAAGAAGGCCCGTCAGCAGATGCCACCCTGGGATATCGTGAGACAAAATAAACCTCTTTTCTCTGTAACTCACCCAGACTTAGGCATTATGTTATTGGCAAAAACAAAACTAAACAAAAAACAAAAATCTGATACAGATCCTTTCAACAATGCATCTTCATTTTTGAAAATAAAATTACTTAATTATTAATCTTAAGCCTTCCATTGTGTGATTGGAGACAAAATATTTATCTCAGCATAAAATATCAGGTAAAGTTTATAACCATATTCTGAAGTTCAATTATATTCATCAGCATTCAAAAAAAATACATATCCATGCCTTAGAAAACCGATTGAAAAAATACCAAAATGCTAATGTTATTGCCTTTGAGGAGCAGAACTAGGAATGGATACTTTTTTCCTTCTTTCAACTTTCTATATTTCCTAAATATTCTTTAATGAACTTGGATCCCTTTTTATGAAAAAATCAATGTTATTACAAAATCATGAAAACATACCTTTTGGTTTCTTAATGATAGAAACAGGAATCTAACCCAGATCATTTCCTATTCCTGGCCAGCACCCTTATCTGCCATCTGATGATATCTATCACACGTGGAAACTGGAATCCTATTTGAGTGATTCACAAGACCCATCCAGCCACAAATTTTATGTCGCATAGTGGGAACAAACAAGACTAATCACTATGCTCCTCAACTTCCCCCAATCCTCTCAGGAGACATTAGGAAGCACTTATAGGCTGATGAGAGTGAGGGATCTTGCAGATCTGACTAGTCAGGCCCATGAAAAAGGCTGAGCCCCAAGCAGTGCCCAGCGTGGTACCTTTGCCTGGCCATCCTCTGGGTCATCCCCCTTGGAAGCCAGCAGCAAGAGTCGCAGAATTAGGCTTATGCTGAGAGGGAACTGTCCTCTCAACTCAGGAACTTCGGATTTCATGAGTTTTCCTATTTTGGGGAATGGAATATTAAAAAAATACACATCTCCAAGCAGATCCTGACCTCGTCTTCCAGCACGACCAGACATCTGGAAACAGAAAAGAATCACAATGTGAAATTCCCTAAGTGCTTTTCCTATCTTCAATAAGAATTGAATCTTTGACATTGTTTTCAGGCTTGTAAAGTGTGCCTATATCCAAACATTATTTAACTGAAATGGATGTGTAACTGTGTAGGCCTTAAGAAGTTTATGACATCTGAAACAGGTGGAAGATGAGACATTTGCCATTCTTATGTACTTATTTCATGCCATTAATGTATCAGGGATTTGTAAAAATGATCTCCAGAAGAAAAACAGCCACACTGATGAAAGACTAGACACTGATTTGAAGTTCACTAAAAACCGACCTCTGTGATACAGATTTTCTCTCCCTTCTCATCTTGTCTAATTTCATCTTACCTCTCTTTCTCTCATCCCTTTCTCTCCTGCTCTCTCTCACATACAAATATGTTAAGCTACAAGTTATAAAATAAAAGTTGTGCACAAGTCAAGGAACTACATGAGTGAAATAAAATTCAGAAATGTTATTTGCAAAAGCAAGTTAAGAACAAACTACAGAGGCTATATTAATTCTCATTAATTAAGAGTATAGAGAATGCTAAGTCCTTTTTTTTTTCTCATGCAGAACTGACAACAATATATGAGATAGATATAATCACTATCCCCCTTGTACAATGTAGAAACTTGAGTATGGGAAATGTAAAAAACTGACCCAGCTGGGGGCGGGTGGTACACACCTGTAATCCCAGGGGCTCAGGAGACTGAGGCAAGACTGCATGTTCAAAGTCAGACTCACCAATTTAGTGAGGCCCTCAGCAACTTAGCAAGACGCTGTCTCAAAATAAAAAAATAAAATAAAAAGTTTGGGAGTGTGGCTCATTGGTTAAGTGTTCCTGGGTTCAATCCGCAGTACAACAAAAAAAAAAGAAAGAAAGAAAAGAAACTGACCCATAGTGAAACAACCAGAAAGTAGGAGATCTAGAATTTAATCCCTGGCATTTCAATCCCCAAACCCATCATTCCAAATATCTCAACGCCCTGTCTCCAGAGATCCCCGAAGATGAGACAAGAGGAGAGTTTATGTAGAAGCAAAGAGAGACAGGGGATGGTAAGTTGGTGAGAAATTACAAGCATATTATATTAGGTAGGAAGAAGACCTATAAGGAGATTAAGAAGTACTTAGAATCAAAGGGAAGGAGGTGGTTTGATAAAAACTTGAATGTTGGGTGACATCTAAATTTGATGTAGCCAGTAAGAAATTTTAGTCAAGTATCCCTGAGCAAGAAAACTATATGAAGAAAAACTATACTGTCTTCAGGACACAGTAGAATAAGGAGAATGGAAAATCAAGAAAATTGGTCTAATAATACAAGGCCAAGATCATATGATGAAAGATGGTGGATTCAGAGACTATGTGGCAAAAATCCAAAACAAAGGAGAGTGATGGAGTGGTCTTGGTTAATAGGCCATGTGCCAGGAGCAAGGAATAGAAAAGCATTGATGATAATGTCAGGGTTCAAACTCTTGTGCACAGGAAATGAACAGTGAAATGTTTATCAAGCATCTTTGATGTGTATCTTTTTTGCAAATCACTTTATTCATTTTTTGTAAATGCATAGGATAGCAATCATCACCCATATTCTGAAGATAGGAAAAGAAAATCAAGCAGTTTATATGTCCTATCCAAGGTCATCCACCTGATCAGCAGTGGTCCCATAATCCCAAACTCACGTGCTCTCCATGATACAATGGCTAAAAATGGTAACCAGGCAGGAATGAATGCCAAGTATGCTGGATTTTGAACTGCAACATATTGGTAAACCTATGGTTCATGGTGTAATTTGGTTTGGTTTTACTCTTCTATGGCCGTATTTTAGCAAAATGTTAAGAAGTTTATGTATAAAGTACCTGTCTGTAATTTAAGGCATCCAGATAGACTGAGTTTTGTGCAAAAACCACAGATTTACAAGGCATGTTGATTCCTAAAGCAAGTGTTCCAGTAGCTGTTACCACCTACAAAGAGGATAAAAACAATCAGCTCCTGAATTAGTGTTTGAATAGGATGAAACTATTTACTTCCATAAAGCTCCTGAAAAAGTTTCCAGTATCTCTTTCAGTTGGAGACGCTAGACACATTGGCATCTTTCTACTTCACAAACACAAAAAGCACATTCTCAAATCAAGATCATTAGTTTGCACAGAATATATTTCCCCAAAATACTCATTTGTATAGGTCCTTTAGTTGTCTGCTCAAATGGACCACAGCATTAAAAATAATCATTCTTTACTATCATGATCTACCTCTCTGTCCGCATTATTTATTGTCCTATTGGCTACTAACATTTACCTCAATAACATGACTAGTCTGTTTACTTGTCTTATACCAGAACCTAAGTATCATTCACCAATGTATCCCCAGTACCAAGAAAGGTGTCTGGTATATGACAGATGTTACTGTAAATATTTTAAATAAATTATTAGAAAGAAAATTTCCCTATGATAAGGCAATGATACTTTCAAAAACCCAATTCTGCTGCAATTAGTTTTGTCTATTAAAATTCATTGAGATTATATTACAGAGAAAACATCACAGTAATGTAAGAACAAAAGAAGTTTTCTTTTTTTTTTTTTCTTCCCCTAAATTTCCTTAATAACTGACAGGAAAAGCTCTAAAGTTTACTTAGGTAATCCAACTTGTTCATTTTTTTAAATCTAATGCTTTATTTTGATCACCATACATGCCCTGGTTAGTATTAAGTTCATGGAGTAACTTTCTCTAATTATTCTGTAATTAAGTCCTATATACTCAGCAAAATGTGCCAAGTTATTTATAATTTTTTTTTTTAGTTCTTTAAAAAGAATGAAAATGCAGAGAAAGTATTAAGTTAGTATTAAGTTAGTATTAAGTTCATGGAGTAACTTTCTCTAATTATTCTGTAATTAAGTCCTGGTTAGTATTAAGTTCATGGAGTAACTTTCTCTAATTATTCTATAATTAAGTCCTGGTTAGTATTAAGTTCAGGGAGTAACTTTCTCTAATTATTCTGTAATTAAGTCCTATATACCCAGCAAAATGTGCCATGTTATTTATAATTTTTTTTAGTTCTTTAAAAAAAATGAAAATGCAGAGAAAGTAAAACACTGAATTTAGAAAATAACTACAGTAAATGCCTTTTTAAAAATGTGTTATCTGTAACAAACCTATCACTATTTCCATCGGTCCTTTCCTAGAGAGATATAATTACTCATGTATCAAGCTATTAGTAATGTGGCAACTACAATTAATCAGATACTATTTTGGACACAGGATGTGCTGATCAAAACAGTGTGTCTCTTTTCCCTCAATTTACAAAACAGAAAATTTTTTCTCTGGTTGTGAACCTTTAACACAAATAAATAAATAAATAGTTATTAGTTAAGAGAAAGGCTAAGGAAAGCTACTAATGATATATTGTTTTTTTTTTCCAGATATCACAATTACCCTTTACTATAATGTAAGATTCTCTACATTTAAATTTATTATGATTAAAAGAAACTAGCCTAGCAGGATCCATATCAATTTTCCCTCCCCCCCATCTCTCTCTCTCTCTCTCTCTCTCTCTCTCTCTCTCTCTCACACACACACACACACACACACACACACACAAACACACACACACACACACACAGGAATGCAGTCTATGTCACACAAAATTAAAAACAGGTAATTTTTAAGGTAGGGTCTATTTTTAAACATTATTCAAGATTCAGATTCAATTGTATAAATCTTTTTGTGAATTTATTCAGACTCTCCTCATGTACCCATGGGACATGCTACACAAAACGTAAAGGGTTTGGCTTAAAAGTTATTTTATCAACTCCTCCTCTTGTCCATATTCAGTGGTAGGAGAGAGAACACTGAGTGACATATCAAAAAACTGCTGAGATAAGCAGCCAGCCCTGAGGAAGCAAGAGACTCTTGACCTTATTTCAGCTAATGTATTAGAAAAAGATCTGACCAGGGGCTGGGGTTGTGGTTCAGTGGTAGAGCACTTGCCTAGCACGGGTGAAGCACTGGGTTCAATTCTCAGCACCCTATATTTATAAATTATAAATAAACAAAATAAAGGTATTGTGTCCATCTACAAATAAAAAAAGGTATTGTGTCCATCTACAACTAAAAAAGAAATTAAAAAAAAAAGAAAAAGATCTGACCAAAACTCTGCTATAAATGTCCTCCTAACCCATGAAAGAATGCCTGTGGACAAAATCATAAAAACAGTTGACAAAATTCCCTAGATCTTACAGACAAAAAAGCATTGGGTTATGCCAATATCAACATAGGCATACTTCATAGCAAAAATATTCAGAAAAGTATCAGTTTAGGAAATATTTTTACTCTCATGAAAAGGTATAAACTGAATGGTACACTTCAAGTCCCCTCCCCCTTTAAAGTGAGATGAGGATACACAGTCACATCATAGGTTGTAACAAAAGACAATGACAAAAAGACATAATCATATGAGAAAAAAGACAAACAATAGCTGTATTTTACATTTCATGAACATTCAGCTACACATAGTCATAATCTCAATTTTTAGAATGAAAACATTTACCTACCCTAATAAATCCTTTCCTGAAGAGAATTTCAACCAATTGTTTTTCTTTGTTAGTCATGGCTCTGTGGTGATATCCAATGCCCCTTTCTGCCAAAGCTTTCAGTTCTGGTCCTTTTCTTTCATATCTTACTCGATGAAACACCATTTGCAATGACTAAAAGAGGCAAAGGATTTAGAGATTTGGATAATTTTTCACCTTATTTTAATTTAAATCATATTTTAAAAGTTTAAATGAAAATAAGAAGCATACAATGTAATAATTTGACTTCATGAGGCAACTATTAGCAATCAACTCCACAAGACTAGAAAGAAAATTCTATGACAGCAACAATAACTGCAAGAAAAATCTTCCTGATTCTTTAGAGAGATGCTCTCCAATAGCCTCACCCGACTTGTGGAGAGAAAAGTTCCAACAAAACAGCACAGGAGGTGTGGGTACAGGACCTACCCTGGCCTGCAGTGGGTCAGGTGTCAGTGCGGGAACCTTTGGACTTCTCCCCAGGGACACAGTCTTCTCTAGGAAAACACAGCAGAGTCTCTATCCTAGAAGGTTAGGGAACCCTTGCTTCTCACTGCAAATCAGTCATGAATGGCCTTAAGAAGATCCATGTCCTAAGGAAAAACTCTAGCGGGACCCAGAGTTCTAGGTACAAAGATAAACACTACTTTTGGTTGGAGGTGGAACTTCAGAGTCCAAAAGTGGAAGTCTGGCTGCTGGTTATTTTAATTATGCAGTTATCTGTGCAGTGGAATGCCCAGGATCCATTCAAATATGATGTGAATACATGGTTATAAAAAGGGAAGAAGCCATGAAGTTTACAAAAGAAGGTATACAATAGAATGAATGTGTGTGTGTGTGTGTGTGTGTGTGTGTGTGTGTATGTGTTTGTCTGTGTGTGTGTGTGTGTGTGCTTTAATGCCTTTTTGGCAGAACATGTTAGGTATAATTTAAAAAGCCTCTAATTTTGAGAAATTCTGTAAAGACCACTGGAAGGGTACTAGGCCATGTAGTTACCCACATTTTCAAATGAGGCATATGACGCCGAAGTCTAGAATTCAGTTGTGAAAACAATATGATCGAAAGAAACAGTGAAAGGATGGACGCTCTCGGGGTGAACAGTTCTTAAGACATGATCTCCAAATCCTACAGCAGTCCAAATCCTACAGCGGTCCTTTTCAGATAGGAACGCAGAGCAGAGGCCTCGAGAGTTACATGTAGCCAGAAGTTCTCTTCTGGTAGGAATTACATCTAGTTATCATCCTAAACTCTGCCAAGAACTAAGAAGCTCCAGCTGAGGGGTGACATGCTCTCTAGGAGAAACGTCCCTTGCTAAGCGCTGACCTCGGCGTCCATCGCTTTTTGATCAGCATACGTGCAATCCTGAGGCATTTCCAGGTTCTTCTCCAGGCTCTTCAGTAGATGATCATGTTCAGCTTCATGTATGAAGGTTTTATCTAAGTTTCTGGGCTTTTTATGGCTTTTTTCGTCTCTGTTTATAAAAAAAAAAAAAAAAAATTGTTAAGAAAGGAACATTCATGTTCAGCCACCCCTGGAAGCCCAAGACTTGCCAAATCGCTGCCACACACATCTGTATGATCATGACTCAGTCTCCCTCTCATGCACCTCTGGAGCTTAGGTCCCTAGCGAGAGAGCTCCAGGTGTATGTGTTTTCCTGTGATGTGATGCTGTGGTCTCACAATCCAGTCCTCTAGCGTGACCTTGCTTTCCCGTGCTAAAAGACGACTTTCTCCCTTCTCCACCTTCATGACACTCAGCCCAGAGGTAAGGCAGGCCTTCTCCTTGCCAATTCCAGGTCAATCTCCTCCGTCCTGGAGCAGCAGCCATGACTGCCCTGAGTTTGGTTGCTGAAAGTACCCAACTGCACCATTCCAGCCTCCATTGAGGGTAAGGATGTGGCCCACAGATATGAGTTCTAAAAATCAGCCCCCTTGATGCAGGCGGGGCAGTTCTGTGGCACTCCCCAGCTCCCGGAAGACCTAGACTCAGGCTGTTTTCTAGCAGAACAGACAGACATCCTCTGCTTCTCCTCTTCCCCTTCCCTTTCCTGCTTGCCTCACTTTCTACCTTACAGTTTCCTCATGAGCACACTCCATCAATTAATCACTATACAGATACCCCATCTCAGCATGTGCTACTAAGGGCATCTGACCTAAGACACCCCTCCACAAACCCTTAGACTCTAGGGTTATCACACTGTATTCTCCAGTACCACTCAATGTAATAACCTTTTTTTTTTTTTGGTAGCAAGGATTGAATCCAAGGGCACTTAGTCATTGAGTCACTCCCACCCCTTTTTATTTTTTTATTTTGAGACATGGTCTGGCTAAGTTGTTTAGAGCCTCACTAAGCCACTGAGGCTGGCTTTGAACTGGCAATCCTTCTACCTCAGCCTCTACCTCCTGAGCCTGGGGAATTCGCTCTCTAGAGAGAGAGAAATAAAAATAGATCTATTCAGCTATTTTCAATACTTAGCCAAAGTGAAAATTCAGTGGAAAGAAGGCAACTCCCACAGTCCTTGAAATGTAAATAGAGACCTGGTTGCTTTGAATAGTGCAGAGGATCAGGCAGGTCTGCCTGCATTTCTGTGACTGTATGAGAACTAACTTGGCTGAGGTAGGTGCAAAATTTAGAATCCTGGGAAGAAAACATCCTAATCGGGAATTCAGAGAATATTTTAAACTTATAAGTGGAAATTCCTCAGCGAGTTTCCTAGTTTAAGTATGTGTGTACATGCCATGGCTTCCAGCCCTCCAGAAACAGTGGTTTCTGCTCCCTGCGAGGAAGGATGGAAGCCTATCAAACATGGCTGCTCCCTGCTCAGGCAGAGCCCCTCAGGATCAAGCCTCTTGATGAGAGGAGACATAGCACAGGGATTGGAAGCACAATGGCAGGTTATGGGAATTTAGTTTGGACTGTAATAGAAACTCGCTTTTATTTGGACCAAGATGTCGATTTGTGTTTTTTGGAAGATTTGACCACGAGTCTTAGAAATGCTGTTAAGAGATTTGGATCTAAGAATCAGAAATGCTCGTCCTCCAGGACCTCTTTGTCTTTTGGGGAATTATTGGTTGATAAAAAAAGAAAAAGATTCAGAAACTAGCCCCACGCCTGTTTCTGCAGACAGAGTGTCACCTGATAGTGGGGGCAAAGTTTCTATTCAGAGGACTGGAAGGCATCCAGATGTAGAGGAAGATAAGCTAACACGGGACTTCTGTAATTCACATTTGAAAGGTCCTACTCTAGTGCCTTGCCCTACCTCTGGAGAAGTCAGGAGACAAGAACTCTGACCCCTGTTAATACAGCAGAGAAGGAATTAGCAAAATTCAGGTTATACCCTATTTTTGAGCAAAATGATTCTAAAGGAACAAAAAGAACCCATGTGTCTCTTCCTTTTACAACATTAAGGGAGTTAAAATCTGCATGCTGTACATATGGCGTGAACACACCATTTGTGTTAAGTCTCCTGCAATCTATATGTAGTGAGGCTTTGCCACCTAAGGATTGACTCCTACTAGCTAGCACCTGCCTTTTTGAAGGCGAATATTTAACATGGAAATGCAATTGGATAGAGCATTGTTCAGATCAGGCAGAAATTAATAAATTGAATGGAGTCCAAATTACCTTGGATATGCTTACCTGCTCAGGACAATTTACTGATTTGGGACAACTGACTTATGACTTAAAAACTTATGCTCAACTAAGAACATATGTACAAAGAGAATGGAGAGAATTACCTGCCCAGAGAGAAAACTCTAAATCCAGCCAAATTTGGCAGGGGTCAGAGGAAAATTTTTCTGACTTTGTAACAACTAACCCAGACAGGGTTGCTTCAAGGATTTGGAGATAACCCTCACCTGTTTGGAAAAATCCTACCTAAGGACTTAACAAAAGTCAGAGATAAAACACTTGTAATTGTTGTTTAATATGTAGCTGACATCCTTTATGTGCTACTACACAGGAGGAATATCAAAGCATTACAGAGGCTTCCTAGGGATAAGTGGGTACTGCAGGCCTTGGATTCCTGGATATAGAGAATTAGTTAAGCCTTTTTACATCCTTCAGAAAAACAAACAAACAAACAAACTCTACACCAAGAAGCCTAGTAGCTTCATTCTCAAAAGTAATAGAAAATAAGGTCTCATGATTTTCTTCGACATTCAAACCTGTCCTAAAAATAAGAAATGGTTAAAATGCCCTCAGCATCAAGTTTTTGCTGGAACCATTAATTTTTCTTTTAGTTCCTTAAGGTCTCTTACATTGAAATGTAAATGGAGAAGCCTGAAGGCTCCCTAGGAAACCACTCAGATCCAAGGGGAAAAAAAGAGAAAGAAAACATTTTCTGAAGTTGATAAAAGATGTTCTAATTGTGCTTTTTGATGGATTAATCTTTTGCCTTTTAGGGATGATTTTAAAGGTGAATAACAATCATCAGGACAAAAGCTAGCAACCTGAATTATTCTGAAGTTTTTCTTTTTATATCTTAAATTCTTTGACAAATTACATCAATGTTTAGTGCATGTTTGTTCATTGCTGTGGAGCTTCACTTACATGTTTGTTCATTGCGATGTAGCTTCACTCAAAATAAGTATAAAACTGCCCATTTCTTGACTGATCTATAAATGTGTGCACACAATGACTATATATAAATTATATGATTTCAAAATTTACTTACAGTTCAAGAAGCATGCTCACATTTTAAAATTAAAATAAAAATGGATCCATATAATTTTAATCCACGTGAATTAATGAGATTTAATACCTATTGGGTAAACAACTAAAAATAAAAAAGGCTTCTTTATACTTATTAACTCACATTTTTCCAGGTAAAAAGGCTTCTTAATTAATTTACATTTTTCCAAGTGGTCAAATAAATAGTGAAATTGCTAAATTCTATAATATTTAAGATCTATATCCCTTGTTTCTAATGTTTTTTTTTTAAAATAGGGAAGAAATTATTATTACTATTTACATTTATTTGATGTCTTGCCAATAGTACATATTATCTCTAAAGGTGATGGATATGTTTCTGGATTGACCTCAAAAAGTTGATGAAAGGGGCTGGGGAGATAGCTCAGTTGGTAGAGTGCTTGCCTTGCAAGCGAAGGCCCTGGGTTCAATCCCCAGCACCCAAAAAATAAAAAAGTTGATGAAAGATAGTTATTTACAAGCCACCAAGTTTAATCTAGATCTTTAATGCTATGAAAGATCTAAGAAACTAGGCAAATAGTTGAGTTGTTTACAAATATTTTCAGAATACAAAATAAGATTAAAAATACGATCATTCTGATTTTTGAAATTCCATGTAATTTGAACTATTCCAGATATTATTTTGCACTACTGGTATCCATGTAATTAAGACCAAATTAGTATCTAACAATGTAATACAAAGCTGCTCCCCCCCCCGTCCTTTAGGTTGCATCACAAACTAGCTTGTCAGTCTGAAAGCTGCTCTCCCCGCCCCTTACATTTCAGTCATTTCCTGCCTCCCAAGTTACATCCTAGCTTGTCAGTCTGTGAACATCCTAGCTAGCCATTGGTTCATCAGTCAGCTTGCAAGTATTCTTCTCTGCTATTGGTTCCTTCCAGCCTGGGAGATTCCAATATCTGGGAGAAGCTTCCACACCATCTCTCTCTTTTTCCTTCCTTCTAGCCCCGAGCGGAAGCTCTAGTAGTCTGCATAATAAAATCTCTTGCATGAGGTCTCATGTCTGGAGTGGCTTACTGGGTGCTATTGTTGGACCACGACTCAGACTGGGCATCCGTAACACCTGCTCCCCTGAATTTAAGGGTCGAAGCTGCCTTGGGATCCGAGTCACATTTTTCTTACAAACAAACTGATTGATATTACACTAGAGAGATGAATAATTCACATTTATATTCTAAGTTATTTCTTTGATGATCATTTGGTTCATATGTATTTTAATGTATTCTTTCAGGTTTCTATTCGTTCCCACATTCATTATATCTAGGGGCATGATTCCTTCTGTTAAGATGCTACAGCCCCTGAAAGTTAAGTATTAATAGAATGATTGAGATTAAATTAAATGCTTTTACAGCTACTATTTCAAATATCAGTGATGAACCTTTTGCTCTCAAGTTTAAACAAAGTCTTAAATGCCATAATGACTGTAAGTATGTATGTTGTTGCAACTAAATATTCTACTTCCCAATGGGACTAAGAGATAATTAAGGATCATCTAATGGACATTTGACATAGCAGTAATAATAGCCTGGATTTTGTAAAATTGCATGGCTACATCCAGGGTATTCAAAAGATAGAATTGATCTCATGAACTTTGCATTCCTGATTGATCAGATATTTCCTAAATTGAATGGTATTGAAATGATATGTTTGCTACTAATTCTTCTTGTGTCATGATAATAGGTTGCCATAACCTCAGAATCAAGAACTGGGACCTCGGAGCAGCTCTCCAAACCAAGATCCGGAACCTCATCATAATTGCCCGCCATTTGCATTTTAAAATATTAAAATGGGGGAGATGTGAGAAGCAGTTATTTAGTATAATCAGACTAGGTTGACCCATGGGATGCAGAGGCCTGGCTTCTAGGAACTTCCAGAAAGCATTTGGCACTAAGTAGAAGTGGTTCCCTGTCTCCTTCTGGAATTTTCCCCTAAGAGAATGACTCCCCTAACTCCACCCTATCCTGTCCATCACAGAAGAAGTTACTCCTGGTCCTTACCCCCTTCACCTGTATATTATAAATAAAGGAGAGTTGGGCGAGTTGTTGTAAGAGGCCAGAACTGGTATGGCCAGACCCATCATCCCCCTCTGTCATAAAAGGAGTATTGGCTCTTGTGTGTTCATTGAGTAGATAAATTTTGGGGGTAAAAGATAGAAAACCTGCCAACATCCTCCTCTGGCAGTTAACCCTTTCCTCCTCCACATGGGATGTGACAGAGAGGACCCCCCCCCACATTGAAGAATTGTGAACATCAAGATATGAAGTCCAAAAAGAAAACCTGTGCAGTCATCCAGGGAAGACATGATGAGCACGGAAACCAGGACTCGACTAAAGATGGAGAGGTGTCAGGGACCAAGAAGAAGTTCTCATTCTGAGAACGTTCTGACCTTTACAATAAGCAGCAGCGCACCTCCCCCCTCCTGGCTGATAATTCTGACAGTATGGCGCCTATGGTGCTGTCCCTGCTTCTCTTCCGGGACTTCACCTTCCCACCGGCGCGAACTTCACCTTCCCGCCAGCGCGAACTTGCACCCTATCAGGAGCCCAATAGAAGAACACAGCCAACCAGCCTGCACCTCGTCATACCCCTCATTCCCTCAGCATAAATACCCGTGAGAACAATAAAAATTTGCAGCTTGATCAGAATTCCTGTCTTGCTGTCACTTCCTGTGTCTCTTGTCCCTTTCATTCCTTCTCTCTTAGGTTCGCCGTCCTGCGTTGATGTCCCACGGGCCGGGACAGAGAGGACCACAGGGAGAGCATACACGTGCTGGCCCCAGAGTTGACAGAATTAGGCACTGAGATCAAGGAAGAGGAGACAATAGCAAAGCCCTTGAAATAACTGGCATCTTTCAAACCAGTCCCCAGCTGATTCTGTGAATCATACTGTGATGCTTTTTGTTCTGACCTGAGACCAAGTGCACAGGCAATGTTTATGTCTTCGGAGGACTGACTGAGAGGAAGAATTTACACATGTGCTGGTTCTGCAGGATGATTACCTCAGGTTCTGTAAGCTATCTAGACTGATGGGTTGTGTTCCTGCCTCTCCCAATCTTGGAGACTAATCTGTGCAACTAAGGAATATGAGATAATGTAACAGTGGTTCACTTGACCTTTTGAATATAGCTCTGAGGCTTATTTTTTTTTTTAATTTTTATTTTTACAGACTGCATTTTGATTCATTATACACAAATGAGGTACAACTTTTCATTTCTATGGTTGTGAACAATGTAGACTCACACCATTCATGTAATCATACATATACAATAGAGTAATACTGTCTGTCTCAGTCTACTATCCTATTTTTAGAAGGGACAAGTTTTCCTTTTCCTTTTCTTCCTCTCACCTTCCCTAGGGGACACAGAACAAGATTACCCTGAGCTATCTGTGTTCCACAGGAAGGAGATATCTGCCAGATGATCTAGGAAGTGAATATCCCCCAAATTAACAAATGAATGTTAACATACCTTCAGGGCACCCTGGGACTCCCGTCAGGGTCAGGGTACACCTGGAAGGTGGCCTTTGGATAACTCCTTTAAAATCCCCCTGTTCCTCCTGATAGGCAGAATCACAGCCTCTGGTACAGGAGTACCCTGTTTCTCCTTTGCTAGCAAAGCAATAAAACTTTTTTTCTTTTTCTTAAAACTGTATCCCAATTATTGAACTGTCATGGGGGACAAGGACCTAGTTTTCAGTTACAATAATGGTCACTTACCTTTACCCCATTCTCTCTCTCAAATTTGCAAGTAAGTCCAAACAATAACTAGAACTTCTTTGTAAAGCACATTCAGAGTGTATTTCCCACTGGGACACATGAGGTATGTCTAACTCTTTGATGACCAGTTCATTTAGTGAAATACTTACATTATCTTTTGTTTCTCCAAGGACTTTTTAACTTTTCGAAGTTTGCTAGCCATGATGTGGGCTTCCTTATCAGCTTTGGGGGGCCTTTTCATCTCCTGCTTTTCCTCCAGGAAATCCATCAAATTCTGAGCACTGTATTCTACATTTCCTATATTGAATCTGGAAACAGGAAGAATGCTTTCCTTGAAAATAATATCCTAATAAAATTCAAATCATATTTCCATCTATTGCTGCTATCCTAACACATACCTGTTGGGTTTTTAAAGTCCATCTTTATGAATTTTATCATGAATTACATACGAGATGGTGTGATCCACCAACTTACTGACTACTTTTATAGTAAACAGAAGTTCCCCCCATCTCCCATCACTTATGGGAATTTCAGACATTCCAGAGGAGAATATTTACATGCAGAAGAGAGACAGCTATTCCATCCTTCCCAACACTGTCTGACATTTGAAGGGGGATAAAAAGGTTTTGATCAATCCAAAGACTGGTTTTATTAGCAGGTTGGAAAGAATCATAGGTTCTCACTCCTAACCTTTTGCAACATGACTACTTCTTTCCAGAGATCAGATAAAACCCAGGTGTTGTGCCTTTACCATCCAGAAATGCAAGGTCTAGTCTTCATACCATTGGAAATGTCAATACCTAGGAATACTGGTCCAGACTTCTTGGCACCTTGAGGCTTAACCTATGGACTTAGTACAGGTTGTAACCATTTGATTCTGTCTTATCTGATCAATTAATTTGTCTGCAGATCAAATTCTCAGAGGGGAAAAGTAAAATATCTCTAGAGGATTAAAAGTAAACATTCCTTCTGTTTACATCATATGCATTTCCCAGCATCTGCAATCTAGGGCTTTCTATAAAGAGCCCTGATTAAAAAAAAAAAAAGAAGAAAAAATGCACGGAAGATTTTATTTTGCTACTAAAACTTGTTAGAAAATGCGGTGACTAGAAGTAGCCAATAGGCATTATCACCATTCTAACCAGAGCTTATTATAGCGAATAATAGGCTGGGTCTACATAATAAAGTATTAAAGTCTAAGTTGTGAGGCAAAGGTCCTTTCTAACAAAGTCTTTATAGAGCCAGCATTAAAAGGAAATGTGGTTATCTAATGAAAAGTAAATAAATTGGCACACTGGTGAAGTAAGGATTAAGAAAGTGACAGTCTATGCCATATAGCAAGACACTTAATACTTCAGACAACAAAATAATAATATTAAACACTTATATTATACTTACTATTGTCATATGCTATTTTAAGTGGCTTAAATGTATTATTTCAGGCACTATGTCTATCTCTATTATGCAAGTGCAAATGGAGATACGAAGTGATTAAGTGACATGCCCAAGAGTACACAGCTTGTCTGTGGGAGAGTCTGATCTCCAAACCTATGTTCTTAACTATAATGTGATGATGCTTCTCTTTTTACAATAACGTAAGTTACTGGTATTTCAGCACAGACTTAAAAAAAAAAAAAAAAAACTCTAGATCATTTAGAAATAATTTTTCCTTTAAAATCTCTCTGATTACCTATATAGGATGAATGTGACCTAGAGGTTGGACCTTAGCCAGTATTCAGTAGTAGTGTAATAATTGCTTTCTTTCTAACCCCAACCCTGTGCATTATAATTTTTATCATATCCTCTTGCAAATGAGAAATCTAAGGCTTACAATCATTATGTAGTTGTTCAGAAGTAATACAGCTAATAGGGGGACGAGGTGGCATACAAGCTTGGGCCAGGCTGTTAAGTGTATGTCCTTAAGCATACACTGATGTTGCCACCAAATAATGTGTTCCACACATTTCTTTTTTCACAGAGCCCAGGCTATAGAAAGTTGACAGCTACACTACTCTTTGAAAAGCTCTTAGAGGTAGAGTTTAAGTCCAAACAACTCCTCAGGTCTCTGACAATCTAGGACTACTTAGGACTAAATCACACTGCTTCAGACCAAGGATTTTCACCATTTAATTTATAGAGAACCCAGGATTCCATAGAAAGTTACCAGGATTTAACTCCTTGAGCAGAATTAAACCTTTGATGTTTTTGTGAAATATTTTCTTTCTTGAGTACTTTACACACATCCAGGCGTTCAAAGCATGCCACCCCCAAATGATACCATTCTAGCATATTAACTATTTTGAGTTAAAGGCACTTGAAAAATAGCAGGTAGAAGAACTTTTTCATAAAAGTAGGAGACTAAATGCCCATGTGAAAGATATTCTCCTCATCCTAAAAGGAAAATAACATTCTTATCATCAAGGATGAGAAGTTGAAGCCAAGGAAAATCTTATACAAACTTGGTTGAACTAAATCTTATCATCCTCATCACTTCTCCATGCAATTAACCACCCAGATCCAATCTCTTTTGCTCAGGTCACATTTTCACAACTTGCTACTCTTTGCCCATTTCGGTATTCAGTGTGCAGCTCTGTGTCTTTGGATCTTTGTTTATGAAAGATCCCATACCACATAAAATTTATTTTAAAATTAATTTGTAGGATTTTCTCCCATTGCTCTTTCTTACATCCATTTCATTCTCAAATTCAGCAAGAAGGCGACAGAGGTAAAGTGTTGCCTTCCCTGCATTATGTGTTTATGAAAACAAACATTCCATTTTTTTTCTATTTTGTAGAGGGGCTTTCATAAATATTCCAGAGATACAATGATTTTTGTGTCTCACTGACATCCACGGTGATGCCTGAAAATGAAAGAAGTGAGCTGTGTGAATTCTTCACAGTGCAGAATTTTATGTTTCTTGTCCCAATAATGAGGATAAAAGGAGTGATTTCATCACAATCCTTAAAATTTCCAAACAAAATCTTACATTCGCCTATCATCATTTTTTTTGAATATACATCGCCAACAATGATTTATTACTATTTACATGTGAACAAATCTCTCTAAACTTCAGTACCTGAGCAAGATTTTGTGACTTTGTTTATATAAAGATTCCATGGCTTAAGTGTAGTTTGAAAGTATCTAAAGTGAATCAAGTATTCTATGCTGAACCCAAACTGCATTATCAAGGTTAATCCAGGATATAGAGTATGATCCACCACATAAATTATACTTTGATGCCAGTTTATCAAAGCTGGACTAATTGAACTACTGTGTTTAATTTTAAGTTATATTATCTATAATATATAAAATTTAGCAAGATATCAATGCCTCTAGGTCATAGTTTTAATTACTATGAATTAAAAATAATAAAACACCCTGCCAATAAATAATCTAGCATATGGAAGACATTTTAATTTCATGTGAGACCCTGGTGAGCATGTACATTCAATTTGTTTTGCAAAAGACCTAGGTAAGTACTGAAAATTAAGAAGACCTAAAAATACCATGGGGCTGGGGTTGTGGCTCAGTGGTAGAGCACCTACCTGGCATGTGTGAGGCCCTGGGTTCGATCCTTAGTATCATATAAAAAATAAAATAAAGGTATCATGTCCACCCAAAACTAAAAAATATATTAAAAAAAGAAGATCTAAAAATATCAACAATAATAATAATAGAGTAATAAAAATAGTTTACAGAAAAAACTATCAGAGTAAAGAAAGAAGACAATTTGTGATAGCACACCTAAAATATTTTATAAGAATTGAACTAGTAAGGTGTATTTTTAAATGACATGTGCCTGTGAATAATAAATGGGCTCCAAAAACAGTAATAGATAGTATATTACAATATTGAAGTTTGTATAACTCTCCCCTCCTTAAAGGAATGATTCTAATATAAATCTGAATAAAAAAATAATTGAGTGACTTACAAAAAGAACAGAGCAGGCAACTTCCCCATTTCCTTTAGCTTCTCAACAAGAAGAGGAAACAGCTGTAGCATATTTCCTGAATAATGGCTCGAATGAGGACTCAGTTTCTTCAGTACCATTCTGGCCTGTGGAAGGAATAAAACACATTTGTGTTTAGTTCTACACAGCAAAGAATGGAGTTACTATTTCTGGCTAAAATATTTCCATAGTTGTCTGATCCTTTTCTGTGGTTCCTTAAAATAGTCCTAAGAAGCTATATTATGAAACTATGCCAAGAGTCTCCAAAGATCAGAAAACAAAAATTTGTCAGAAACATACACACACACACACACACACAATTTAATGTGTAGTTTTTAAGGCAGCACAATCTGTCAGAAAGAGGAAGATGACTCAGTAATGAATGCTGGTTCCACAATGGCAGGAGGCAATGGGGAGCCAGTTCCTCTGCCAACCATACTGGAAAATCACTTTCAAACACATTTTAAAAACTCTTTAGTAAAAAAATAACCAAAACAAAGTGTAAGCTAATTATATTATGTCTCTGCATGGGAGGAGATCAAATTACAGTGGGGAAAAAATATCACACTAACAATTCCAATATACATCACTCCTAAAGCAACTAGAAGCCTCCATTTGTGACAATGAACTACAAATATAAAACCGCCAACTTGTTTAAAATAAATATCTATAAAATATGATTCTGGGATAAATTTTTAACACAGCAATAGTTCCCATAATTTGAAATAAAAATCATAAAAGAAACTCCATGACTGAAAAAGAAAAAACAGTAAAATTCTCAGCTTGAGAGAGTCGGGTTTCTACTGTCAAGGTGTCAACACCAGCAGTTCTAAGGATACTGACTCCTATTTTGCCTGCAATAACACCCAACAGAATCAACAGCCTCTGGGTCATGTTGTCGGGAACACAGGATCAGGCAAAGACCAAACTCCTTTCTCTCTTTTTATTCTATCTCAGAATCACTAGACTTCCTGTTCAACATAAAATTCTAAAATGAACACTGAAAATTAAAAAACACAAAAATGGTATCAACTGAATACTATAACTCAAAAAATAATAAAGGCTAATGAGTGCTTTGCCAAAAACCCTGTGAAAATTACCTTTTCTTCATTGCCATCTTTAATCCAACTTGTTAATTCTGCCTTTAAGCTCTCTTCATATTTTCTAGCATCCAACTTTTTAATGACTAATTTATTCTTAAAATGAATGAAATTCTCTGGACACAGTTTCTGGAAAACAAATACCACAACATTAAATGAAATCAAGCCAGAAAATCTAAAGATGTTTTCAACTTATATCTCGTTGACAGCATCCCAAGCTCTTGGGGATAGGAGAGCTGAAGTTCTTTTTACCTCCCCTTCTAAAACATAAAACTATAAGGATGCAAGACCTCTTTAAAGGAAAGGATGCAGAACAACAAAATCAAAGGTGGAAACAGACAGAATTGGGACATAAGGAGGCAAGTGTTTTGAAAGAAAACAGCAGACCAAAAATCCAAGGATACTGGAGGAGACTAAAGCATTCCAGAAACTGAAAGAAGAAACATTTGCAGGATTTAAAATAGAACGCCACTTAGAAACCATTAAAACACAAAGTGTTAGGAAGAAGAATGTATGAGAAGGGGCCATTTTATTTTGGAAAGGGTCCAATAATAATTTTAAAAGATCAATACCAGTGACAAAGGGTGAGAGCTTGTCTTTCTAAACAGCAGTATTACCATCCTCTATAATGGCATTAATTCAATGAATACTGTTTACCTGGGCATTGGGCCAGTTTTCCCAGGTTTGAAGCATGGTGTCATAAAGTTGTATGCTTTCTCGAGGTGAAAAGGTGAGATCAGAAGGAAATCCACATCTTTCAATCTATGTTTAAAATAAAATTGAACTTTTTAATATCCTTTTCATTCTATCTTCTGACTTACTCTATGTTTCAAAACATTGAGAGGCATTAAACTAAAATGATCAATTGTTGAGTCATAGGTATTAAATGCTAATAAAATATTTTCCATGAGTGACCCTGAATTACTAAAATAGAAAAAAAAAAAAAGTTCACCAAAAACTTTTTATCTATTTCCCAAGACTTCAACTGGGTTGATTTTCTGGGGACTGTTTTTTATAGTTCAAATCAGAGTGCTGTGAAGTCAAAAGATTTGTGGACTTTGTTAATCACAAACTCTACCTGCAAATAAAATTGAAATTAATTTAGTTAAGAATATGAATATTCCCTTTTAAATGTCCTGAGCAAGGTTAAGAAGGGAAAATCTTTGCCTATGTTCCAAGATAGGAACTAGGTCAGGCTCAAGACAATAGATCTCAGACCACCTTCGAGACACTCCAAAACACTTCTTCCAGAGACCACTAACACGTCTGTTAACAGGTCTGCACAGAAGTCTATTGTATGTGCCGGCCACTCTGTTTTTCCACAAATATTTTAAATGGAAATAAAAAATTTCTGTCCTCAAAAAGTTTTACTGTGATGTGTTCTACTGATTTTGATGTTACTATTACAAATTAATCGCATGTGAAACTTTGATCCTGGAAACATTAAGAGGTATTTGCTGTAAACTGAACATTTTTGTCCTCTCTAAATGCATATGTTGAAACCTAATACCTAATGCAATGGTTTTTGGAGATAAGGTCTTTGGGAGGTAATTTATTCATGAGGGTGGAACCCTCACAAATGGAATTAATTTTGTTATATAAGAAACTCCAGAGAGTTCCTTGCCCTTTCTACCATGTGAGGATATAGCAAGAAGGTAGCCATCTAAGAATCAGACGGTGAGCCCTTGCCAGACACCAATCTGCAAGCACCTTGATCTTGGTCTTACCAGCCTCTGAAATGTGAAAAATAAATATTTGTTTTCTAAGTCACGTAATCTCTGGTATTTTTGTAATAGGAGCCTGCCCAATGACCTAAGATAGTATCCCTCAAACCTCTGCCAATAAAAGAAGAAGGGGAGGAATTTCATGTGTCCTATTCAACAGGATTCCTTAAGATTTCTCATTGGGAAAAAACCTCGAAGAAGCAATTAGAGTATGCAGATTTCTCCAAAATAATTCAACAATAGTTCACCTGTTTTAGTAAAGGGCTGTTAATGGGTTCTAAAACCCAAGTTTGGAAAGTCTGGGATAAAAGGAGCCACTCCAAACACAACACAACTGAAAAAAACTGAAGATGATATTTGGTAGATTGGACAATTGAGAAGAGCTTAATCAGATTATCTGACTCTAACTCCACCTCTAAATCTTTAATATTGGAATGAAAATACTTATACTTTCACCACTTACAGATTGGTTAAATCAAAGAAAGTAAATCTAATCACATATCCTTTAAACTTTTAAAATCATAGGATACACAAATTGCACGGATAACCATTTAGCATTTCCTAATCTGAGCATTTAAAGCTGACTCAATGGTAAAGACTGCTTTATGCCAAAATTCTAAATGAACATATTATTTTGAAATGCTGCCATTTTGTTCTCTTATCAACTATTACTTGAAAGTGGTTACTTATGCTGCCTAACTAATTAAGACGTAAGTCTTATCCTTCTATAGTGGCCTGACTTTTTCTCATTCCTAAAATGGATAATTCTGCCTATGCCATTGATTTGTTGTGAGAATTAAATTAGATATTACATGTAACAGACCTATCAAAATGCCTGGTACGTGACTGGTCCTTCAGCTGTTAATGTGATCAATTAATTACCAACTTATAATTGTTAATTTTTAAAAAATCCATTTAGCAATTCTATGACTCAAAGCTGGGAATTCAGTTTAGTTGTTTTTCCACTACACAATAACGAATGAACTGGCAAAACTTGAGGCAGTCTCAGTAGACAATGAAGAGAAATAAAAGGTCATACATTTGTACC
The DNA here is from genome assembly GCF_902686445.1 of Sciurus carolinensis. Classification (NCBI taxonomy): domain Eukaryota; kingdom Metazoa; phylum Chordata; class Mammalia; order Rodentia; family Sciuridae; genus Sciurus; species Sciurus carolinensis. The sequence goes on from NC_062216.1 coordinate 23,214,185, forward strand.
ATCTTTTATTTTTAAGTACAGTAGCATTTTATCATAATACTATTTCTGTCCACCTTGCCTGCAATGCCACAAACACTGGTAAGCATTGATCCACACTGAGCAGGAAGAGACAGCAGTTCTTTCAAGGGCTTCCTCAGCTGGTGACTCTTTAGAAGTCAACAGATATCCCTGCGTGGCATGACAATTGGTAGCAAAAGTGGAACCATGCTGCTCTTGGCCAGAAGTAAGCCATATATGGACTGAGGGTGATCCTTTGCCACAGCTGGATTAAGGCCAGCTCACTTGTCCTGTCCTGTCCCTTCCCTTCTGAAATCATTTGTCTGATACTGCTCTAGAGGAAAGAAACAAGGTGGACAGTTCTTCTTTCTATGTTGCCAGAATTTATTATGTTTTCTTCTTATTTCTTGGTTCTTTCACATTAACTTAAAGTATACAACCCAAGGTTAGAAACTATTTACCCATTTGGAAGTCTACTAATTTTTTTATCATTGCTACTTCAGGAAATGTCCTATATAAATCCATGCCATGCACACAGTTGTCAAAACTACATAATAATGCCCAAGCCTTTGTCTCTATTTACCCTGCCTTCCTGCTACAAAAGTCTAGAAGTCTTAAGAAGACTCATACAACAGCATGCCCTTTGCAAAAGTCATACGGGGTCAGAGCACACTGCAGCGGTTCTCTCGCTTTCCAGTTACTCCATTAATAGCCACTAAGAATAGAGGAAAGGCGCTTGGACCAAAGTGACCATTTCAGCATGTACTCTGAACCACTACGCTCATTGCTGCTTAAAGATAACCTGCCTTGCACAATTTTATGCAAAACAAATATTTTTAGAGTACTGTATACTATGTTTTAAAATGCCAGGTAATGATGAAAATGTCAGAAAGGCAGGGAGGGAAGAAGGAAGAGAGACAGGCAGGGAGGAGGATGGGAGGGAAAAGGAAGGAAGGGAAGGATGGAAGGAAGAGGGAATTATTGTATTATTAAGTCTAGGATTTCCTCTATATTCTAGGCTTGGGGTTATCAAATATTTTAACCTAAAATAGTTTTGAAGCTCTGTGGACCCAGATACCATTGAGGAATCAATGAAACTAACAATGATCATTCTTGTTATTCTTAAATCAAATTTGAAATATCTGTTTTCAAGTATGTGTTTCATAATTCTGATTAAGTTTAAATCAGGCAGCTTTTCAGTTAAAATATAATACAAAGAACTTATATTTCTCAAAGCAAATATGGCTGAAGTATTACTTACATGATCTGTTGTTAGCGCAGCACATGGGTGAAAATGATCAAAACAAATGACACCGTGTCTTACTGAACATACATACTTCTCTAAATCATTGTATCTCTCTCCATAGAGCACTAAGAATGAAAAGCAAGAATTTTCAATAATGAAAATGTAATGTCTGAAATCATTTTGAAGTGAAAGATAAAACTGATATAAATACATTGAACATACCAAGTCTAACTTTATATGACTGTCTGGCTTGCAAGTAGTCTTTGGGAACTTTGGCATTTTTCTTAGAAGCAATTCTTCTTGCCATTATATCGTCTTCTTCTTTCCAGTACTGTTTTACTGATTGTAACCACCTAAAAAATAAATCTACATATTATTTTGAGAGCAAATGGAAATACTTTCCCAAATTAAAAGATTTAGGTAAAGAAAATTTCATGGGCCTTAAAAACTGTAGTGAAGGCAATTGACTCTGGAGCCAGACTCTCCGAGATGGAATCCCAGTCTCACTACTTCTCTGTGTGACTGTCAGTTGAATCACTTAGTTTTTCTGTGCCTCATTTTAAATATGTTATTTACATTTTATTATCTGATAATAATAATAATGAAAATAATAGTAAACATAAAGGTTGCTGGTTTTTAAAATAAATTAGTAGATGCAAAATCCTTAGAACAGCACCTAACAATAGGAGGTATAGAATTTCTTATTATAATTGTTATTAGTGGCAAAAAAAGCCCAGTGACAAAAATGATCTGTCACTTTCAAATAATGAAGCTTTGCAATCTTTCTAAACATCTCTACAGAGTAGGAAAATAGATCTCAGGGCAATGGATAAGTGTGTCATGCCTTTTTTGTTTGTTTGTTTCCTAGTGAAGTACAAAATAGGAAGATACATCTATCATTTCTTCTTAACAGTTTTTGAGACATGAAGAGAAATTCCCTACTCAATTGCAGGTCTGGCTGAGGTAGTCCTTCTTATTTCTTTGTACAGGGTGACTAACACCTGTCAGGAGTACTAGAGAGACACCATCTTCAAGATCCAGAGATAAGCTATTAGTTGGCAACAAAATTATAAAACTCTAGATCTCATAAAATATGAAATCCAAACATTCAAAATGGTATTCTGTCCAGAATAGAGCCCAGTTCCTACTCAGTGAGATGTTCGGGGTTACTTATGGTAGCTGAAAGAGCCAAAAAAGGACATCGGATCATGACAAGGAGATGCTCCCAGATTTCTGCTCCAATTTCTCCACCAAGACAATGGACCTGTTTAAAAAAAAAAAAAATCTCAATTTAAAAGTTCGTTGTAAAAAATAGCAAATCAAAATAAAACATGAAACCTTGAACTCATCATATATACTTTCTATTACCTATAATTGACATGCCAAGTTTAAGGAAATATTGGAAAATTCATGTAATAGAAAATCTTGTCACCCAAACTTTCCTCAATCCCCATAACCAACCCACCAATAATTCCTCTTTATTATTCTTTGAAAACTGTCTTTCAATCCTATGCATTTCTACATCTACTGCCAACCAAGCAACTGTTACATTTTAGTTGCACTACCACCACATTCTCCTAACCACAGTCTTACCTTCCCTTCTTGTGCCCTACTTCATAGCCAAAAAAGATACATTTCAAGGGCAAATTACATCAGGTCATGTCCCTTTAAATTTCTTCCCTATCTTCCCTTTGAATATGGAACAAATTAAAAATTTCTTAATAGAATGTATGTTATGGTTTAGACATGAGGTATCCCCCAAAAGCTCATGTGTGAGACAATGCAAAAAGATTTAGAGGTAAAATGATTGGATTATGAGAGCCTTAACCCAATCAGTGGATTAATCCCCTGTTAGGTGTTAACCGAGTGGTAATTGTAAGCAGGTAGGGTATGACTGGAGGAGGTGGGTCCCTGGGTGTGTGCCTTTGGAGTATTTGGAGTATATACTTTGTCCTTGTTGGGCAGATATCTCTCTCTCTCTCTCTCTCTCTCTCTCTCTCTCTCTCTCTTCCTTCCTGGTGATGTTTTGGGCCGCTTTCCTCCACCACACTCTTCCGCCATGATGTTCAGCCTCAAACCTAAAGGAATGGAGCCAACTGTCTATGGACTGAGATCTCTGAAAACTTGAGCCCCAAAGTAAACTTTTCCTCCTCTATGTTGTTTTTGTCAGGTTTTTGGGTCATAGTAGTGAAAAAAGCTCACTAAAACAATGTATAAAGCCTGGCATTATTTGGCTACAGCTGCCTCTATAGATTCATCTCAAGCCACTCTCTTCCATCTGTACTATGACTTCTTTCCTCTTCTTCAGTCTACACAGAGTTCAGCCTAACATTCCTCCTTAAAAATGACTTTTCTGACCCCCCCATTCTTGAGTCATGCTCCTAACTCACCCTGCCTTGGCGGCCCACTCCTTTCTTCACAGTAGGTACCAATGTGGGCTTACAGTCACTTGTGTGCTTACACATACAATCTCTCTTTCTCAGTTAAACTGTGGCCTTACACCTGGTATTCCTAGCACTGACACATGCCTGGCACTGAGGAGGCACTCTTTAACTATTCGCTGAATCAATCAATGAATGTCTTTTTACCTTAACAAATTAAAGTGGATTCAAGAAAGATTCTCAAAGGTGATCTTAATTAAACAAATTAAAATTATGTATCTGGCAATCAACTGAAAAGGACTTACTATAAGAGCTAGAAATTTTAAGTATGTAGATGTAAATATAGGTATGGATATAAACACACATACATATTTCCTCACTGCCCATTTTGTTTTATCCTGGCCAGATGACAAATCACTCTATAAAATATTAATCTGTTTTGCATTGGTTAGCACTTTTCCCTGACTGCCAGAAGAGACATTAGGTTCAAAGTCTTTATGGAGTTTTACTCCATATAAAATTGGTAAAACAGAGATACCCAATGTTATATCACTTCAAAGTTTCAAGATAAGACTATAATCCAAGACTCTCAATTGCATAGACAAAGTTGTTGGACTTTTTTAAACATGAATACTCAAAGTCCTCAGAACAGAATACGTACTGGTTAGCCAAAAATAAATACAGCAAATCGGCATCACACAAATCAAAAACACAATCTGTTTGGTAATTCCAAGTTTATAACAAGGAAAATGGAAGTTCCATATAAAGTTGTTATCTTTTTCCCCCTTTAAATCAAAAATACCTTGGAGCAAAAGAATATATCATTTTGTAATATTTTAGTATCTTCGAATATCCTTAATGATGCTGCTCTGGAACTTTGCTAAACATCTTCCATGTGACTCTATAACTCTGTATTGTTTTTCATCTCTCTCTCTCTCTCTCTCTCTCTCTCTCTCTCTCTCTCTCTCTCTCCCCAGGGAAGGAACTCTATGAGATACCGATAGGTTTTTGAGGTCTCCCATGTTCTCTGGTTCCTTTGGATTTGGCCAATAGAGAGTCTTGGCAGGGGATCAGATGAAGAGAGGAGAAAGAGTCTGAGGTCTTCATTCCACTGGCCCCCTTAGTTCAAGGTTTCCTTGAGCCAACTGCATTCCCCAACTACGGTAACTACTCCCACAATGTAGCCAACGTAATCAGAATCTCCTTTTAAGTTTAATACTTTCCTACCTTGTCCCCTTCAGCCTAGGGATACACTACTATCTCTGGATTATTACACTACACCTTATAGAATTCCTCACATACAATTTTGAAAAATATTCTTGAATTTTTAGTGTGGAATTGGTTAACAAGACAGAAAAGACAGATAAAATCATCTGTGTCATTGACTTCATTGGTAGAGACCCAATTTTGTTGCTTTAGAAATCAAAAATTGAATTTTGAAATCTCCCTCCAGGGAAACTTATGCCTGGATGTTTGAATTATGTTTCTCCTAAAACAAAAGTCTCCCATGAAGGTTTCCTCTTGCACACAGAGCTGCACAGGGTGTGCCAATATGACCTATTGAGAAAAAGGAACCAAAAAGCTGATTGTGAGCCACTGGGGAAATGGTTCAGAAGAAACTGCCTCCCTAATATGAACTCCAACCAAAGGGACATGAAGAATAGATGATATTAACCCAGAGAAATAACATCTCACCTACCTCATCAAATATTACATATTTGATCCTTTTTACCCAGTTTTGGCGATGAGGAGATAGCAGAAGGATTTCAAGGCAGGCAGGAACTGTAACAAGTACCTAAAAATAATAATATTATGTGAACTAACATTTCAAGCACTTACTATGTGCCAGCATAGTTATAAGATTATAGGATAGGCTTATGAGTTCTGAATATGCACGCTGATAATGAGGATACAATATTCCTTCCAAGAATTATTTTCATTATGTTGTGACATTCGCTGGAACCATATGAAACTTCCATTTTTGAAGGCTAAAATAGTTAAAATACCAGATGTGCAGTTTAAATTCTGGTTTATGAGTAGACATTAGAAAGAGGAATTATTCATTGATTCTTTAAAACCTTACCCTGACTATAGGTTGTGCTGAATGACATTTTCTAAGAATCAACAAGGGAAGTTCCTTTTGGTGGAGGGAGAGGCCAAACTGCCAACCAGACCTGAAGGAAGCTCAGCTTATCTGGCTCAGTATTCTGGATGAACATAGCCATTCAGAGTTGTTACACATCAAGCCAAAGTAGCCCACTGTTTGTCCCCCTGCCTAGCGCCATCACAAGGATATGGACTATGGAGGCAGACCTGGAGACCTTGACAGCTGGTGTCTATGTTGACCACACTCCCCACATCTGGGCAAAAGTCCTTCTTGAAATGCAGTCTGGGTAGCATAACTCCATGTGTACTACATAATGTTCCATGATCGCATGCTCGCCTTCTGTTAAGTCTTAATCACTGAGCTACCAGCTCAATAAGGACTTCTAGTTAACTCTGGGTACGCTATCCATAATACATTTTAAAAATTATGCTGAACATAATGAGTGCTTATCAAGAGAAACTAATTGTGATTAGAAATTGCTGTTAATTTTTCACAATTTATAGAAATCTACAGATGATTTTAAATCCACTTATAAACCAACATGAAGTAATGAACTGAAAATGAAATCTGAAAGGAAAATGTAAGTTACCTTAGAGAAGGGTGAGTTCTTTCTCACTCTTTGAAATGTAACAAAATCACATTTTCTCCAAAGTTATTTTTGCCTTTCATAAATTCAAGGAAATTATTTTCAGAAGACCTTGCAAAGGCATTAGATTTCTAATTAGAGATACTTAAGTACTATCATATAATTTTATATCAAGTTTATTAATTAACAAACCCTACCTGACAGTTCAGGGCATTATGACGATAGTCCCGTGTAAAAACACCGCATAGAACTAAACCACTGGGCAGATTTTTGGTGTAGCGATATTGAACAGTTGCTGCCACTTGATTAACAAGGGCCTGATTGACAAGGAAAGAGATCCATTAGTCTCATGATAAAGTAGAGATAGGAGAAACCTCACCCCCGACGTCCAAAAGTATGTCCAGCCATGAGAGCAGAAAGATTAATAACCCCTTCCTTCTACCCATTTTCTAAGTAGCATATGCTAAAGTGCTTTTTGAGATACTGGACTAAGCATACAAACCTCACTGATAAACTTCAACCTAAAGTAGAACAGAAAAGTCTTCTTCTGAAATAAAAATAAGAAATGCTGTCCACACATCAGAAAACATACGTGAACAGCATAATACCTGGATGACCAAAACTTAGAAACTGGAAGTCTACCATTGAAGAAAGTCGAGTGAGAACTAGCCAGGTACACTTGTCCCTCATGTTTGGGAACATTCCCCAGGATGTCTGAAGTTTAAATGTATACATGAATGAGTAGAACGCTCCTCAAGATCAAGTAGGGAATCCCAGCCAGCCAGTGGAATCTATGAACCTATTGGCATCTATTTCACACTTGATGACAAATTTTTTAAATCCATACAGATTAAAATGTAAATTTTATAACACAACCATAAAGATATTAGAGGTAACATTTTCATGTATTTTCTTATATTTGAATACATAAAAGCCTACATAAATATTTTAATATTACATTAAAATAATTATCATTTGTCAGAAAAGTATGTTTTCATTAAATATTAAATATTTCATTAAAATTTTTAAAATTTCATTAATGAAAAGACAATCCCAATCCATAAGGAAAAGTGTAAATGTATCCACAAATATCTTATGAATAAAGAAATGTCAGTCCCCCCTAAATCATTCACAAAAGTGCCCAAATTATGAATCACAGAAATGCTTATCTAGATATGAGATAATAGGTTTCATCTATCAGTATGGCAAGAACTTATTAAATGACAATAGGAAGGTTGGAACAGGTAAGAGAAGGTACAATATTATATTATATTACTAATACATTATTAATATAATATAATATATATTATATTACTACTAGTGGGAAGAAAAATGAATTTAAATTTTAGAAGACTCATTTGGCAATATGTAGCATCTTGAATTTCCCAATGTACTTCTAATCATCTTAACTTTTATTTCATAGATTTTATTAATTGCCTGCAATGAACACTTACTGCTTTTATAAGCATGAAAAATAAATAAATAAAGTGAATTAGATCTACCAGGTGACTGTGTGCAATGTTTTAAAAGAGGCTCAGGAATGAAAGAGAATATCGCCTTCTCTGGAACCCTACCTTCGTTGGTGCAACATACACGACCACCCCTTCGTCGCTCTCCTTCAGCACTTTCTCCATGCAGTAGTAGGAAATGTAGGTTTTGCCCGAGGATGTTGGGGCAACGATCACCGCTGACTCATATTTATCCACCACATCCAGGAGCTCGCGCTGTGGGGTTCAGAGTACAATTTGTGCCAATTATATGAACAACATGTACCAGAACAGACATATTAATACATTTCCAGTCTGATCTTCTGAACCTCTGATGGAATGCCTAGGAGTCGCCAACACACGTATAAAAAGCTCCTGTCATTTTCTCAGAGGGCATAATTTTTTATGCTCTTGAGCATCTGAAAGGTGAGTTTGATGTGTTAAAAAGTGGAACGTGAGTCTGAATGAAATATCTTAGTGGGAAGATTTCATCAGTTGATTTTCACTTAGGAAGTGCAGACTAGCTTTGAGAAATAAAGGACCAACAGCAGCCAACATGCATTTTGTAATAATGGAAATGAAAAATGGCTGAGGAGGAGAAACATCAAAGACTCTTCATTTTACAGCTGATCTTCTAGTTTCCATATGGAAGAATGCCAGATATCTACTTTGTACGGCAGGTAGACTTCATCTTTACAGGCTGTGCTTTTATTCATCAAAATGATGAACAGTCAAAAGATGTGTAAATCTACATGAAGGGTAGAAGATGGAAAAATACTGGAAATCCCAACCTGCTCACCCTTTCAATCTAGGTCTACTCCTGGTCACATCCCAGAGTGAAGTGGGCATCGAAATTACAGTGCCTCTGAAATAAGGAGCTGGTTCTCCTGCTCCTGGAAAAGCAGCATGAATTTTTTGAGGTACCCCACCATGATCGACATAAGAAAGGTAAAGTCCACACTCTGGTTTGGATATGGTTTTAGTGTCCCCCAAACATCCTGGAAGTAGGACGTGTTAGAACCTCTAAGAGGTGGGGCCTATTAAGAGATCCTGAGGTCATTGGGGGCATGCCCTGAGCAGTGGTTCTGGTGGGACTTCTTGGTAGTTCTTAAGAGAGGTTTATTACAACTTTGAGGCTGGCCCCACCTAGCTCTCTTACTTTTTGGTTTTGAGAGGTGATGCTTTCCCACACATTTGTTCCTACTGTGACATGATGCCATCCCATGGCTAGGCCCTCACTGAAGGATGCACCAATGGGGCCACACAACCTTTGACTTTGAAGCTCCAAAACTGTGACTTAAATAAACCTCTTTACAAATTCAGGCCAACTCAGGTATTTCACTATATTAATGAAAAGCTGACGAATACCGTCTGATTCTGAGTGGGGCAGTCTATTAAACTTAATCCCTGAAATTGTATTTTTGTAGAGAAACATGCTCACTTTATCAGAAATTTTGTATGTATGCAAAAAGCATGCAAAAGTGGATAATTTTATATGTATGCAAAATGTATACAAAAGTGAATAATTTTCTTCTAAAAGTGATAGCCATCAAAATTTGCTTTATGTACATTTATAGAAGAATAACTACAATGGTGGCAGATGCCATGTGTATATATCTAAACAATTGACTCTACTGTTTTTCTTTTTCTTTTTTCTTTTTTTTTTTTTTTTTCCCTTTTTGCAGTGCTGGGGATCTGAACCCAGGACCTTGTGTTTGTAAGGCAAGCACTCTACCAACTGAGCTATATCCCCAGCCCTTGTCTCTACTGTTTAAACCACCCAAATTTCTCTCTGCACCTTTATATGTTTACATATGAAATCCTATTGATACAAGGCAAATCTGGAGGCTGTGCCATATGATTCAGAGGATGACAGGAACATCTTAAATTTCAAATCAATATATGTAAATTTGTCAAATACTTTCAAGGAAATTGTCTATGTATTAAACAAAAACTTTACTTTTCTTTAAATAATAAAAGAACAGTGCATACTTGGCATTTAAAATAATTATTTTTAAATGGCATGAGTCAATATTAACAAGCTTATATTACATATAATACATAAAACCAAAACAATGAGCAACTCCCAAGTTCACATGTAATAAGAAAATGCAAGATTTTTTTTTTTTTTCATTCACATCATTACCTGCCATGTGTCAGGAATAAAATCCTGGACCCTTGGATCTGGATCTTTTCTTTCTTCTCGTATCAAATGATGGCCCATGTATTGTAGTTGAAACCGAGCTGGCCCAATGCCAATTGAATATTTATTATTTTTCTTCTCCTTTATGTCATCTACCACATCCTATATTATTTTAAAAGATGATTTTGAAAGTGATTTTAAATTACATCATGTAAATAATTAAAATATTTATTACTGAGTTCCTTTCATGTGAAAAGCATTTTATTCCCTTTTAAATTTCATAGAGATGTTAGCACTTAATTCATTCTCTTCATTGTGAATTAATTAGTAGACATCAAGACTTTCAAATATCCATTATGGTATTTGTGGCTATACATCTGATAAATAGTTAAAAGAATTGAACAATCACACTATAGTTTTGAGATGTTTTGCTAGAATTAAGATTAATTTTAAAGGTCTTCAAAATTATCTGGTTTTTAATTTGTATGTCCAGGCAAGAATTTGTTCAAGATTTGTAATTCTAGTTTATACTTCGAGAATGGGCAAGTGGATTACTAATAATGAAGATATTTTCAGTAAAAAAAAAAAAAAGAAGTTTTTATATTTGTAAGACACTTCATACCTCATAATTACGCTATTAAAACAGAGTTACTTTAAAAACATTACCTGGGTTGGATATAAGGAATGTGCCAACTGGCCAAATCCTAAGTACCTAAGGCATCTGGCTATGAGTTGCCGATCAACTTCTTGTAAAAGCTCTGAGTACTTTTCCATCAAGGAGTGGATCCTTTTCATCATTTGAATGGCTATCTCCAAATCTTTGGTGGTTTCACCTTGGTAAAGAACAAACAATCAAATTTTTATTAAAGCCATCAAATTAATAAAGTTTCATTATCCAAGGTGAATCATCTAACCTATCAATTTTGTTTAAATTTGTTATCTTACTTGGCATTAATGGAGATTAATGGGAGTAGGGAGGCCTACACAAAATAAAATTAAAGTGTAATTATCCATGCTTCATCTCCATGTATTACTGAGAATATCTGTATCAGGGCTAAAAAAAGAAAAAGAAAAATCATGTAGCTCATGATTGAAAAAAGATCATTAAATCTGGACTTTGTAGATGTTTAATGAGAACAGTAAATATTTTCTTCATTATTACTTTCAGGTTTCTTCTACTATGTTCACAGAAAACTACTGGTATAACTTTAAATATTTGGTAAAAACTTAGCAACATTATTGAGCACAAGTGTCGACCATAAGTATTTGGTATAAACATTGGAGCCCTTCAACAGCCAGATTCAGACTTTAATAGTCCCTCTCCATTTCTTAGAGCCACATGTATTCTTTGTATCCTTTCCTTCTGCTAATCTTTTTATTCTTACCATATCAGGGCTGTTTGGACTCCATCTTCCTTTTCATTTTTTATCTATATAATAAATATTATCAAACACCTACTAAGTGCTATAGGAGAGTACCAAGGACATTTAATAGGGAGTTCTTACATTCCAGGAACTTCCAGTTCACTTAGAAAGACAAGGTGTGTTACCTGATTGGCCCTGTAGGTATTATAGGAAACTGACTATTGAGAGAGACTTTATGGAAAGACATTTCATGAATAGATTCAGAGAATAAGTAGAGTTTCAGTAGATGAAAAATAAAGACAAGGCTATTTTTGTGGCAAATACTTCTATAAAATTCTGTTCTCAATATTCCTTATTTAATTCTCTATGTTATTGGGAAGTTCAATGTACCCTGGTAAAGTCTATATTACCAGAACCCTGTGGCCTTATGAGTAAGTCCTGACTAAGGATGTCTAGGCAGAAGTTCACAGCCAGGAAAGCGGCTTAAAAGAGAAACACAGAGCTGCAAAGAGAAGGTTCTGCCTTCTTCCCTTCCTCTTAATATTTGCTAGAATGCAGTCATCCAGGAAAACAAGATAACTTGAAGAATGGACACCACATGCCAACAAGGATAAGGGAATACAAAGATCAAAGAGCCTAAAGTCACAGTGGGGCTGCTGGAGCAGCCCTGGATTGCCTAAGTGTGAACCTCATTTAAATGAGTGAAGTAAACCAGGATTTCCTTTAAGCCACTGTGAATCCTGCTCTCTCTTAGTAACAGACAACTGCAAATTCTGATTCAATATCTTAGTTGAAAAGAAAACATGCTAAGCTAAAGCCTACGCCTCTCACAGGGATAAAATACACAGTGAGAGGCTGGCTTTGCTAAAGCAGATTGAAGATAGTAGAATGAAAGTCTGGGGCCAGGAGAACCTGGGAGTCACATGGTAAATGGATTCATGTGTGGAAAATGCTCAACCAGACAGATCCATTAGGTTTACTCAGAAGAACTGTCACATCAGAGGTATGACGAAACATGATCACTTCACTGCTATGGATCTGCACGTCTCTACCCAGTTCCATTTCACCTTCGTCTTCCTCTGTCTGCCTCTTTTCTTTTCTACTACCTGCTACCTGTTATTCTACTACGGAATCCACAGCATCTTTGGGAGAACCAAGCATGGTAGAAAAACAAGAATTTTTATTTATCCAGGAAGAAAATATGCCTTGGAACCCAAAAGCAAATGCAAGTGACAGATTCTCCCTGGGTGCCTCATTGTCATTTCCTTTAACCATGCCCAATACTTGGCAAATAGGGCTTATAAATCTCCCGGGTATTCACTACTGAAACCCTCTCTATAATGTCATTGTTCATTAATAAAACAATGGTAATAGTACCTACATAAAATCAGATAACATATGTAAGACTTTTTTTTTTTTTTTTTTTTTTTGGTACTGGTGTTTGAACCCAAGGCTTAACCACTGAGCCACATCCCCAGTACTTTTGTTTTTTAATTTTGAGACAGTGTGTCACTAAGTTGCTAAGGACCTTGCTAAGTTGCTGAGGCTAACCTTGAACTTGCAATCTTCCTGCCTCAGCCTCCGTGTATGTTAAGTCTTATAACACAAATTCCCAGCTAATAAATGACAACTATCACCTTTACATTTGTGTTAGTTCTCCAACTCACCAAAATAAGAAAACAGAATCACGTACCTTCCCCTCGGCAATGTTCCTTCCATGCTTTCAAGCAGGCAGTTAACCCCAACATTTCAACTCGAACTTTCACCGAGTTACTTTTACAGGATTTCAGAAAATCTTCCAGGTTCTTTATTCCAGAGATTAAATTCTCTTTCAATGTTTTTTCAATGGAAAACGACAGAGCATTCCATTTTTGCTCTTCTTTTTGTTCTTCCTTTTCAAATAACCTCTTCTTATTCTCTCTAGTAATTATTTCAGCCTTGGTCTCCTGTCCAAGAAGAAAGAAATCATATTTTGAAATAAGTTGAAAACATTCCACGATGACACTTCATGAGTGAGATGATATTTTTAAATGTGTATTGATGATTTTGACCATCCTTCCATTCTTGAATAGGCATTAAAAAGTCTGTTTCTTAAAATTAAGCCTCTATCAATTAAAAACATATGACAAATCAAATTAGTAAGTAGAAAGGCTCTCTGTAGGTAATTTCTAATTTTCTAGTTGGTATAGATTATACATTAAAGAGTAAATGTAGTAAAATTAAAGCAACATGTGTGTCCAGGCAGTGGTACACAGGACTCTCGCTGGCATTACCTGCCCTCTCCCATTTCTCCCAAGTCACCTTCCTGTCCCCCGTCACTCAAGACATTTCTACCACGAAACCCTTCCTGACTCTCTCATGTCCAAGTCATGTATCACTCCTCTGACCAGGCGTCTATCAAAGCACTCATCAGTGTGTACTGCAGTTGTAATTCCACTCGTCATACTTCACTAGGTTGAGATCCTTGATGGGACTATGCCGTAGAGGTCCCAAGCACAAAGCATTTGGTCCATAATGTTTGATGAGTCCGTGAGGAAAGAGAAAAAGATGATGATGGGCAGGAGGAAATGGAAGAACCAACAGAGACAAATGACTTCCCCTACCTAGAAAAATGGTTCCAATTGACTTTAACACCATACAGACTCACTTTTACCTTGTTTTTAGCAATCTGACTTTTTCATCTACAAAGACAAATTTGACTTTGTGTTAGCAAGGGAATTCTGACAAATGTTCCTCTATTCTGGTTAGCCATAGAATTAATATGGAAACATTTGCACACCTGTGATCCCAGTGACTCAGGAAGTGGAGGCAGGAGAACCTCAAGTTCAAAGCCAACCTCAGCAATTTAGCAAGGCCCTAATCAACTTAGTAAAACTCTGTCTTTAAAAAGAGGGATGGGGGAGGGGGATGGCTGGGGATGTGGCTTAGTGGTTAAATGCCCCTGGGTTCAATCCTTGGTACAGAAAAAAATTAAAAATCCAAAAGACGAATGACCTCACTGATAAGCGGATGATGACACATAATGGGGGGTGGCAGGGGGGCAAGAATGGAGGAAGGAAGGACTGTATAGAGGGAAAAGAGGGGTGGGAGGGGTGGGGGGGAAGGAAAACAATAACAGAATGAATCAAACCTCATTGCCCTATGTGAATGTATGATTCCGTTAAGCAAAAATGAGCAGGTAGTTATTTCTTATCTATTTTACCACCTGTGTAAAAAAGTTTTTCATTGTCATTAACTAATAAACAACTGTATTCTTAATGTTACTTCAACATTTCTAAATCCAAACCTCTAGTCACTTGGTGTCTTTTTTCTTTTTCATATAAATATGTTATTATGTACAGAGGATCACATATAATGCTTTGCATGCAGGTTAGATTTTCTTAGCAAGTAAGACATTAAGTAATCAAAGAAAAAAAAGAAAAAAGTCTCACCTGGAAATTTACCACCAAAGGATGAACAAATATCAATTTAAGGAAAGTAAAAAATGATAGAATTTGTAGAAACTTACATGTGTCTTTTTGCTCTTGGGCTCATGACAATCCTTCTTTGACTTAATACCTTGAGTTATGATGAGTTTTGAAGAGACTGATTCTAATGAATTCCCATAAAAGCGTTGAAAACGTTGATACTTTTGCAAGGATTTAAGAGCATACGGGTCTCTAGAGTTTTCTGAAAAATAAAAGATGAAAATGTCACATTGCTATTATTTTCCACCTAATTCTTCCCACCACCCCATAGACATGTACTTTTCTTTCTGATATAGGACAGTAGTTTGATTTGATTATTTTTGGTAAGAAAATCTTAATTCAGGCTGTCTCTTCTCCATAGAGTCATTTCTGATCATACTTACAGAGGTTGGGTTTTTCTTGGGCTACTTCCAAAAACAAATAATTAGGTACTACCAAAAAACGACACAGTGGGGGCAGTATTTCTCAAATGCCCTAGGGATGAGGTCAAGAGGAAAGTAGGAAGGCAGAAACTCTGCCTTCTTGCATCACCAGATGAGAAAAAAATAATAATAATCTTTTCTCTGGACCACAGACATGAGCTTGGCAGCTAAAGAAAGCTCTCTCCATTCTAAAAATCCAATGACAGAAGAATGCCCAACTAGCAAGGTATGAGTTACTCCCATATCCCCTCACACAAAAAAGAAACTACCAGGTTCA
Organism: Sciurus carolinensis; assembly: GCF_902686445.1. Classification (NCBI taxonomy): domain Eukaryota; kingdom Metazoa; phylum Chordata; class Mammalia; order Rodentia; family Sciuridae; genus Sciurus; species Sciurus carolinensis. Next base: position 23,229,662 of record NC_062216.1, read on the forward strand.
GCTGAATGGGATAAAAAAGCTGGTTAATTTCTCTATGTCGGAATCTACTTACATCAAGTTCAACTACTTTGAAAGATGTGAATGATTTATCTAAAACCTCTCCTCATATCTTACAGGGTCTTGGTAGCTATTTCTATAAACAGACTGATGAGTATTTCATACAAGCATATTAAAGGATTCTGAATGTAAGTTCTGTCAACTCTAAGGAGGGTGGGGTAAGCATAGAAGTAGATAAAGGTGAGATGAAGACAAGGAATGAACTGAGGAGTCAAGATTCCTAATTCAGTCTCTGCTGATCTACTGGTAGTAGTTCCATGGTCTTCCTTTTGTGGCATCAAGCACGAAGGCAGATGCGACACTGGTATTTGTTACATGTAGTCCACAGTTAAAATTGATGGAAAGACTAGGGTCTCACCAGATGTGACTCCAGGGAATACACATATCTCTTAAATCACCAACTATCTTGCCTTAAAACTGAGCTCAGTTCTTGAAGAGACAAATGCCTATTTTTGCACACCTTCCTAAGACATCTACGCACCATCAGGAACAAAATGAGAATTTTCTATTACCATCCTTCCTGAGCTACATCTTAATACTTGTAGACTATTTTGATTTTAATTCGTGGCTCATGACTGTCCTTCTTTGGCTTAATACTTTGAGTTATGATGAGTTTTGAAAAGTGATTCTAATGAATTCCCATAAAATTGTTGAAAAATGTGATAATTTTTCAACATAAAATAAAAGGCAGAGAGTGAAATCGATTTCCGTTTATTTCATCAGAGTCCCAGAGCTCACCATAATAAGGCTGCTTCGTCCTGTCATAATGGTCACTAAGAGGTCTGTGAGAATGCCAATGCACAAGTTCATCAAATTCCTTTTGTTTCACAAGGGAAGTAACAATGGGATCGTCACTGTGAAACAAAATGAAATATACACATACTTTGATTGCTTGCCTCCAAATATAGCACAGCACAAATTGCAGTTTATAATAATTACTGAAAATCATAGGTCTCTGTCCTATGATATGAGTGACAGAATCCACACAGGAGTTTATAAGCAACTTAACAACCTAGAACCACTCCACGTCTCTAACAGTCCCATCCACATCCTCAAATATTCATTAATTAAAACATGTGACTGGAGTGGTGTACTCTAAAATTAAAATCACATACATGTTTACATAGGAGTGGTCAAAGGTCATTGAAAAAAATATATATGTATATATTTGTCCTGGGAACTGAACCCAAGGGTGCTTAACCACTAAGCAACATCCCAGCACTTTTGTGTTTTATTTTGAGATGTTGCTAAGCTGCTTAGCAATTTAGGGAGACCCAAAGTTGCTAAGTTGCTTTGGGTCTCCCTAAATTGCTGAGGCTGACTTTGAACGCGTGATCCTCCTGCCTCAGCCTCCCAGGCAGCTGGAACTACAGGCATGCGCCACCACTCTTGGTTCACTGAATGTTTTGATATTAAATTCATTGTACATTACAAACAAATATTACATGTAATGAAATACATTTCAAACAATCTTGAATAAATAACCACCATTCCATGCAAGTATTTATTTAAGTTCATTTTGAGCCATCTACCTCTTTAGGAAAGGAAAGTCTTTCAGAATGTCTCCAGTAAACTTATTGATCACACTAGATGACACTGGAATAAAGCCCAAATTAGGCATCTTCTCATTAGAGCTATCTGCAAACAAAATATTGAAACAAGGTTGTACGTGAAATAGTCATACAAGAATATTATACATGTTTCTAAAAATTTCACATTAAAAATGTTTGTCATTGATCTTATTTACATTTATCAATTTAAGCCCTTCCTATAAAGCTATTTTTCACATTAAAATATTTTGGAACACAGCAGAATAGACAGAAATTAAGCGTATAGGTGGATAGGTAGGTGGATGGATGAATAATCTGGATATATATTTATGCATATGTGTATATATATATATATATATATATATATGCTTCTTTTTGCATATATTTTTTCTTTTATTATTCCCTACTATGAGACAAGGAATCTGAAGATGGAAGTCTCATATCAAACACACATACTAACACACACACACACACACTTCTATGAAATGAAATTAAAAAGAAGTAGAGGAAATAGAGATGGTAATGAGATCTTTTCTACCATGACATTATTCTCTTGGGTCCTCCTTGATATTATAAACTAACACAGAATAGCTAAATAGATGATTGATAGGTAGATAGAGAGTTAGACAGACAGATATCATAGATTTTAGATATAGCTGACATCTATTCTGATGTATCTATGATAATGGGATAATGAATGACTTTTTCTATGGTGACTAGTTCATAATTCTAGGTACGCTGCTAATGCTCTTCCTGTTATCTTCCCATGTCCCTGTTCCTGTGTTTGCCCTGATACCTTCTTGTCCCAAGCTCCTGCATCCCTGGCTGAGCACTTTTCTGCCTACAGCCCACGTGAAACAGGCGAGAAACACCATAAAGACAGACAGCCCTCTTCCAAGGACATGACAGGAGTTGAATGATAAATACCTCAACTATCTTGCTCCTCAGTTGAGACACCTCCAGGGTGCTTTGCACATTTTAAGATTTCCATTGAAATTTACTTGTACTGGTTTCAGTGCAAACCTACTCATGAACATGTCCTACATTGGTGCTCTTCCCTTCCGGATCTTATCTAAGCAGTCCCTTATTGAATCTTCTTGGGATCAATAAACTACTTGCACTCAATGGTCTTTGTCTGGTGGCACTCATACTGATAGAAGAAAAGAGTATTTTTTTTTCTCGAAAATTCTGAAAAGTATCTTTCTATCAATCTATCCTAAGAATCCTGTAGCTTTCTCACATTCCTTTTGGATCATATTATTTTTCCTGAAATTCATCACAAAGAAGTATCTTCAGTGATGATGTGATAATGAATAAATCAATTTTTGTTTTTCTGAAATTGTGCACATTTCTCCTTCATTCTTATATTTTAACAACTATGAATAATTCCACTACATTCTGAATTCTATTGTTGTTAATAGACTAATTTTTGTTCCTTTGTAGGTTACACGGGTACTTTAAATTTTTTTATTTTTAAATTCAACTATTTCTACCACATGTATTTTTAAATGCACATGCGTACATGTGTTCAATTGGGTTTCATAATACATCCTGAACATGCAAATTCTTGCCTTTTGTAAAGCCAGGCAAGTGCTCAATCATTTCTTTAAAACTTGTCCAACTCGCATTAGTTCATTCTCTCCCTTGAATATCCAAAATGTATTAAAAGTTAAACTTCTTTCTAGCTTCCATCTTTATCTCTGTGTGTTGAATACCTATCTTGATATATAAACTCTTAGTAATGTGATAATACAACCAAGCAAATTAACATATCCATCATTTCAGATGGTTGTTTTTTCTTTATTTCTTTTTGTGTGTGCTGAATACCTAAAATCTATTCTCTTCCAACATTACTTTCATGTAATACAAAATTTAATACTATTGACTGTACTCCTCATGTAGTACAATAGATATCTAGAGGTGCATCCTACCTGACAATGTACATTTCCCCAACCCAGGAATGCTGGGTTGTCACTTATCCAGAATTTCAAGTGTTTTTGCACTAAGAATTTTCATTTAATCTAAACTTCCATATTGTTGAAAACAAAATTTCACATATAACTGGCTCATTTTTTAAACTGGCAACAACACTAATTATAAGCAAAACATAAATCTTCCAAAATTATAGACATTGCATGCCACCCCAAAGATATGACAAGTATTAAAAAACAGTGCCAGAAAATTACTTATACCTCCTGGAGCATGGTTAGTGGTACTTTCAAAACATTTTCAGAGAAATAATGTTTATATTTTGAATTAAATTAGGAATCTATTACCTTTGATTGGTGATGGATTCTTTCTAAGAAACTGAAGTTTTGTTGTTCTCAAAGGAAATGACTTTCCCACATCAAACTGTCTTACCAACTTTGATACAGTGTTCCAGAGATGTTCATAATCCCTCATGATGGTATTTCCCAAATTCAAATGTAGGCCTACATAAATAACCACTAAATATTAAAAGTCATTCATACATGTGTAGAAGCATAGATAAATATTTTGACTAAATTCATGAAGCTCTAAATGTACATCATATATAAATGTTTTCAGTCTGTTATACATTGTACCTAGAGGAAAATAGTCACTAGTATTGACTGAGATAGCAGATTTTAAAGTTTTTCTTGTTTTTCCATTTGATAACTGTTAAAATTATAACTACCGTAACTAGGAATAACAGATGGTGAATATTTAATGTTTTTCATTATTTTTAATACTTTTTAAATGTAGCATACATAATTTTATAGTCAATAAAAATGCACATAAATATGATTCTGAAGAGATAAAAAAATTAGTAAAATATCACTAATTTATAGTAGCCAGTTCATTCCAATGTTAGCAATACAAGGGGACCAAACTCAACCTGTCAAAAAAGCTTCAATAAAGCTCGGTTATGGTTTCATGACAATGAGTTTTATTTTTCTTTGACATTTAAGAAACATCAGTGGACTTATCCTAAGAAAAAAATTTTAAAAGAAACACAAATTACACATAGCAAATATACGAGTAAGCCTTATACAATATTCATTCTGATTATAACTAAGTAAAAATTATTTACATAAATGAACAAAGATTAAAAGAAAGGAAAATAATTGCTGTTATAAGGTAAAAGTTCAACAAAATTTCTTTTAACTTTTCAAACCTCTACAATGTTTACCTGTGTATGAAAGTTTAATTATCATTATATGGTAAAGTGATACCTTTTACATTTTCAGTTTCATAATAAAAAGCAATATTCTTCAACAAAGGCCCATCACTTAGGTCAGAAAGGTGAGTTAAATTCAGATTCCAAGATTTGAAAATGTTTAGATTACTGAGGATGAAATATTCACACCAACTTTTCTGAAATTGAAAATAAAACCAAGTTATTTATAATTTTCACATTAGCAATAAGTATAGAATGACTTTATACACTTCTGTAATTCAGTTGCAAGGTATGTGGGTAGAACTGTTCCAATTCTTATTAATATATAAGCTCACTCAGTCTGGGTGCTGATGAATGCTTCATGACTTAAAAGATTAAAGCACAAATTAAATTTGAAACTGCCCCCAGATGAATTTAGTACAGTTATTTATCACAAGTCAAGGAAATTTGTGCATTTGATTTTCCTTTTTTTATTTTTATTTTTATTTTTTAGTTGTTAATGGACCTTTATTTCTTATTTTTTTGTATGCAGTGCTGAAACTCAAACCCAGAGCCTCACACATGCTAGGCAAGCACTCTACCACTGAGCTACAACCCCAGTCTTGTGTATTTGATTTTCAATATTTTTTTTTCCTCATTGTGATACACAGAGTCTCAAGGCTACAAAAATACTTCTACTTTATTAAAATTTTTTTTTATTTGTTCTAATTCGTTATACATGCCAGTAGAGTTTTCAAATGTGCCTCTTTTCTTACTTAGGTTTTAATGTTTTCCAATTTTACTTTCAGGTCAAAAGAGCATTTTTAAAAAGATTTTGATTATTCAGGATCTAAAAAATGCTGAATTCTTCAACTTGAAGATTCCCATCCACCTTCACTCTTGTGCACCCAACCAGGTTTAGGCTGGGAGGCTATGTTGCCAAGGAACACAGGTAGTGTCTTGACTACCCACACTTAGTTCTGAGTAAAGTGGATCCAAGTCAGAACCTAGTTAAGCTTTTAATGAATGACACTTAGCAGTCTGCAGAGTTAAATTGAAAGAGGAAACTAAAGCTTCTCTGCTTCCACACTCCCTTAAAAACAAAATACAAGTGCTTTGCAAATGGGAACAAATTTATCTACTGATTGGGAACTTTAACCCAGTGCTATATAATAGAAATAAAACATGGGCAAGCTACTCTTTAAATTTTCTAGAAATTATGTTAAAAACAACCTGAAATTAATTCTAGTAATTTATTTGATTTAGCTCATAGATTTAAAATATCATTTTAGCATGTAATCAATGTGAAAATATCAACCAACGGTGTGCATGTTTTTCACACTAATTTTGTGAAATTTGATATTTCTTTCTTTCTTTCTTCCTCTTTGTTTTAGTTGTCAATGGGTCTTTTATTTATTTATATGTGGTGCTGAGTATCAAACCCAGGGCCTCACATGTGCCAGGCAAATGCTCTACCACTGAGCCACAACTCCATCCCTCTTTTATTTTTTATTTATTGGTTCTTTTATGTTTACATATGATAGCAAAATTCATTTCAATATAGATATACAAGCATGGAATATATCTTATTCTAGTTAGAGTGTAGTTCTTATGGATGTACATGATGGTGTGATTCACTGTGATGTTTTCATATGTGTACATGGAAAAGTTATGTCAGATTCATTCCACTTTTTTTTTGTCTTTTTTTGCTTATCCCTTCTCCCTTCCCCCATCTCCCATTGTCTAATTCACTGCACTTCTATTCTTCCCCTCAATCCCTGCCCCTGCCAACTTATTATTGGTTAGCTTCCATGCATCAGAGAAAACATTTGACCTTTGCTTTGTTGCAATTGGTTTACTTCACTTAGCATGATAGTCTCCAGATCTATCCATCTGTTAGCAAAAGTCATAAAGTCATTCTTTTTTATGGCCGAGTAATGTGATTTATATGTACATATATACCACATTTTCTTTATCCATTCATCTATTGAAGGGCACCTAGGTTGGTTCCATAACTTGGCTATTGTGAATTGAGCTGTAGTATGCTGATTTTCATTCCCTTGGATATATACCATGGAGTGGGATAACTGGGTCAAATATGGTCCCATTCCAAGTTTTCTGAGGAATCTCCATAGAGAAATGCAAATTAAAACTATACTGAGATTTCATTTTTCTCCAGTCAGAATGGCAATTCTTAAGAATACGAGTAACAATAAATGTTGGTGAGGTTATAGGGAAAAGGGTACACTTGACACACTGCTGGTGGGACTGCAAATTGGTGCAATCTCTCTGATATTTCTTTTAAATGTACAACATAGCCTGGCTCTAACCAGGTAGCTCAGGGAAACTGTCCAAGGTTCATCATGAAGTTATAAATATCAATAAAGCATGAATCTTCCACCTATTGAGTAGTTTTATCTACCAATGAACCACCAAAAAAAGCTGCACACATCCATAGAACAACGGTCCTCAAAAGTTAGCATAAGCCTCACCTGGAAAAGTTGTTAAATAAACCACAGATTGCTGGGCATCTGACTCAGTAGGCCTGAGGGGAGGCCTAAGAATCTGCACTTCTAAGAAGTTTCCATGTACTACTGACAGTTTTTCAGGAACCACACTTTAAGAATGACTGCAGTGTAGTTTTTCCACAGATCTCTTTCCCATGATGCCCCAGAGTGAACCACAGTATTTAAAGGCAGCAGAGCAATGGGGCCTGGTTTCATTCACCTGATATAAGAAGTGCCTCTGGTGTGGTCTCCACTGTGAGATCCACAGTAGACCTCCCTGAGCTATCCCACAAATTTTCCCAGTAACTTTTCCCAGGAGTCTCAAAAACATCCTCTGTTGTAAAAATTTCAGGGGTTCCTGAAATTATATTTCAAGTTACAGGATGCTTCCAACAATTGAGACTATGGAGTATGGGAAAGATGAGAAAGGTGACTGATCACAGAAAATCAGCCACTGTTGCAGAGGACATGTTTGAAGCTGGACAGGGCAGAAGTCATATCTCAACCTGGCCATTTATTATTGTGCTCATGGGTCATTTATCTGAGCCCAAGTTTTTCATTTGTAAAATGAAGAAATAAAAGAACTGTTGTTATATCTAAATGAAGTGACACAAATAAAAGCCACACATGCAGAGCAAGGGCAAAATAAATAATGGTGTTGTTATGACTTCCAGCAATCCAGATCATCCTAATTAAAGACTGATATTTCTATCACATAAGTTACAAAGCATATTCTTCAGAACCATCTTAAAACAGTCCCAAATTTATAACTTTTATAATATCTTTTTCACCTAATTCTTTCAGATGCATTTAATAAAAAAACTATGTAGAAAATTCTTCATAAAAGACATCTTTAGGTTAAAAAAAAAAACTTTTATTTAAACCTGTAACTCAATACCACAACTATTACATTCATACCCTTTGGTAGTTAAGTACACATAACTCAATCACTATAAATATAATAAAAGAAAATTAAATAGTTCTGAGAAATAAATTTACAACAAAAGTTGTAGCATAATATCAATGCTATAATTTTTATTTTAATATCTGACACATAGTATCATCAGGTTTACTCTATTAACCAGAAAAGATTTATGTTAAAATGTCTAAGTAAATTGAATAGGAGCTAGAAATGGAATCTTCCTATCCTCTTTCGATGAACCACAGTCTGCAGCCTCCTGATGGACTACCAAAATACCTATAGGAAAGTTCTGCAATGGGATTTGGAATCCAGGAAAGTATTTCCTCATAAAAGCATCAACAGAAATTACATGGTGCTATGTTCATCCCATCTAATATTTACTGCATCTCAAAACTCCTTAAAATTTTCATTAAAACAGTTATGAGAAGCAGAGGTAATCTGTTTCTTGGTGAGGCAGTTTTTGCTGCTTATCAATCCCCTGCTGTTTACCCCATTTGTCTACTGCAATCACCTGCAGTCTGCCAGCATATGGACTACTTTTTGAGTGCAGATGGCTCACCCTCTCGTGCCTACCATCCGCCATTTGCCTGCCGCTTGCCTGTTCATCGCCTGCCTTTCACTGCCCATCACCCACTGCCCAAGGTTCACCTGCTGACCATCTGATGACAGCCAGCAGACTGACTATAGACTGCCAGTGGAGCGCCAGCTGCCTGCTGTTGCCTGGAAGTTCACTGTCACAGTGCCTGCAGGTTTGGTTACACGTGGCTGCCGCCATTTTGAGACAACAGCCAGGAACTGTAGGTCCCCTGGCCGGACTGACTGAACCCGGTCTCCAGAACCCCTCAGTCCAACTGACAACTCCCTGCCTCCAGGGCCCTCAGACCTACTGACTGTTCCCTGCCACCAGGACCCCCAGAGAAACTGACTGCACCCCGCCTCCAGGATCCCACAACCAGACTGACCATACCCTGCCTCCAGGACCCCCAGCCGACCATACCCACACCCCGAGTTGCAGCTCCTCATTTGCCAACACCTTTGGAATCCAGAGTGGCCATCTTGGATAATCCTGGAAGTCTTATCTCCCATCTTTAGGTGGGGCAAATATCATCCTGAGACAACTGCTGGAGACTGGAAGCTCATTGTCAGTTACCTCTCATAGATCAGGCTACTGAAGACTGGGAAGTTTGAATACTATATGACTGCTATAGTGTAGTTTTTGTTTTTCTCCTTATTGAAAATTTTTAAGTGTTTATTTCTTTACTTTTCTTGCTCATTTTTCCTTCTGTATACCTGTTCTCTCAGAGTCTCTTTCTCCCTTTTTGCATGCTAACAACCAACTTCTTTTGATTATACTATCACTCTTTCTACGATCTAGAACTTCTGTATACTCTTTTCTTATCCCATTAACAGCTACATTCCACACCCTTCCCCATCCTCTTTGTCCTCCATTAGAAACTGCAGACCTTATTGCAGATCTATTTGTTATATTGTAGATAATGATTGAACTCATTCTGTTTATTATGACAATATTGTTAATGTCCTCATAGGGGCTATTTGGTTTATGGCTGCATGTTATCTGTACTGGGCACTGCTAATATTGATCTCCTGCTTAAAGAAAAGGTTTTGGAAACCTATAGGGTCACTATAAGCCTATAGGGGGGAAACTGCAATACCCTAGATCTGCACTGCTAGAGGGGAAGATACACGAACTACATGAAAAAACAAGGGAAGAAAATGATCCAAACACACCTAGATTCTATATTAATAGAATTCACTGACAGCATGGTAGAAGAAATGTCAGAAAAGGAGTTCAGCATATACACATTTAAAATGATTAATGAAGTAAAGGATGAGATAAGAGATCAAATGCAGGCAATGAATGATCACTCCAATAAGCAGTTGAAAGAGCAACTGCAGGAAGGAAAAGATCATGTCAACAAAGAGATAGAGATTTAAAAAAAAAACAAACAAACAAACAAATGGAAATCCTTGAAATGAAGGAAACAATAAACCAAATAAAAAACTCAATGGAAAGCATCACCAACAGACTAGACCACTTGGAAAACAGAACTTCAGATAATGAAGACAAAATATTTAATCTTGAAAATAAAGTTGCCCAAACAGAGAAGATGGTAAGAAATCGTGAATAGAAACTTCAAGAACTATGGGACATTATGAAAAGACCAAATTTAAGAGTTATTGGGTTTGAGGAAGGCACAGAGATACAAACCAAAGGAATGAACAACCTATTCAATGAAATAATATCAGAAAATTTCCCAAACCTGAAGAATGAAATGGAAAATCAATACAAGAGGCTTACAGAACACGCAATGCACAAAATCACAAAGATCTACACCAAGACACATTATAATAAAAATTCCTAACATACAAAATAAAGATAGGATTTTGAAGGCCGCAAGAGAAAAGCATCAGATTACATATAAGGGGAAACCAATATAGTTATCAGCAGATTTCTCAGCCCAGACTCTAAAAGTTAGAAGGGCCTGGAACAACATATTTCAAGCTCTGAAAGAACATGGTTGCCAACCAAGAATCCTATACCCAGCAAAACTAATCTTCAGATTTGAAGATGAAATAAAATCCTTCCATGATAAACAAAAGTTAAAAGAATTTACAAATAGAAAGCCTGTGCTGCAGAATATTCTCAACAAAATATTCCATGAAGAGGAAATGAAAAACAACAATGTAGGTCAGAAAAGGGAGGAACTACCTTAAAAGAAAAACCATTCAAAGGAGAAACCCAGTCAAGTTAAAAATTAAAAATAAGCCCAAATGACTTGGAATACAAATCATATCTCAATAATAAACCTGAACATTAATGACCTAAACTCATCAATCAAAAGACATCGACTGGCAGATTGGAATAAAAAGAAGGACCCAACAATATGCTGCCTTCAAGAGACTCATCTCATAGAAAAAGACATCCACAGACTAAAGGTGAAAGGATGGGATAAAACCTACTACGTACACAGACTCAGTAATAAAGCAGGAGTTTCCATCCTTATTTCAGATAAAGTGAACTTCAAGCCAAAACTTCAAGGGATAAAGAAGGACATTTCATACTGCTTAAGGGAACCATAAATCAGGAAGACATAACAATCATAAATATTTATGCTCCAAACAACAGTGCATCCATGTAAATCAAACAAATCCTTCTCAACTCCAGGAGTCAAATAGACCACAACACAATAATTCTGGGTGATCTTAATGCACTGCTGCCACCACTAGATAGATCTTCCAAACAAAAACCAACCAAAGAAACCATAGAACTCAATAACACAATCAATAACCTAGACTTAATAGACATATATAGAATACTCCATCCATCAACAAGTGGATTTACTTTCTTCTCAGCAGCACATGGAACCTTCTCGAAAATAGACCATATGTTATGCCACAAAGCAGCCCTTAGGAAATGCAAAAATAGAGCTACTGCCTTGTGTTCTATCAGATCATAATGGATTGAGAGTAGAAATCAATGATCAAAAAAAAAAAAAACAGAAATTACTCCAACACCTGGAGACTAAATAATATACTATTGAATGAAACATGGATAACAGAAAAAATCAGGGAGGAGATAAAAAATTCTTAGAGGTAAATGAGAATGATGATACAGCATATCAAAATCTCTGGGACACTATGAAAGCAGTGCTAAGAGGAAAATTCATTGCATGGAGCGCATTCCAGAAAAGAATAAAAAGTCAACAACTAAATGACCTAACATTACAGTTCAAAGCCCTAGAAAAAGAAGAACAGAACAACACCAAAAGTACTAGAAGACAGGAAATAATTAAAATCAGAGCTGAAATCAATGAAATTGAAACAAAAGAAACAATTCAAAAAATTGACGAAACAAACATTGGTTCTTTGAAAAAGTAAACAAATAGGCAAACCCTTAGCCACACTAACAAAGAGAAGGAGAGGGAAAATTCAAATTACTAAAATTCAGGATAAAAAAGAAAATATCATGACAGAAACCACTGAAACACATAACATAATGAGAAGCTACTTTGAAAATCTATATTCCAACAAAATAGAAAATACCAAAGACATCAACAAATTTCTAGAGACCTGTGATCCTCCCAAACTGAACCAGGAGGACATACACAATTTAAACAGATCAATATCAAGCAATGAAATAGAAGAAGCCATCAAAAGTCTACCAACCAAGAAAAGCCCAGGACCAGATGGATTCTCATCTGAGTTCTATAAGACCTTCAAAGAAGAATTCATTACAATACTTCTCAAAGTATTCCAGGAAATAGAAAAGGAGGGAACCCTACCAAATTCATTCAAGCTAATATCACCCTCATACCCAAACCAGAGACACATCAAGGAAAGAAAATTTTACACCAATATCTCTGATGAATATAGATGCAAAAATCCTTAACAAAATCCTGGCAAACCACATCCAAAAACATATTAAGAAAATTGTGCACCACGATCAAGTGGCGTTCATCTCGGGAATGCAAGGTTAGTTCAACATTCGTAAATCAATAAATATAATTCATCATATCAATAGACTTAAGGATAAGAATCATGATTATTTCAATGATGCAGAAAAAGTGTTCAACAAAATACAACACCCCTCCTTACTCACAACACTAGAAAAAATAGGGATAGTAGGAATATACTTGAACATTGTAAAGGCTATTTATGCTAAGTCCATAGCCAATAGCATTCTTAATGGAGAAAAACTGAAAGCATTCCCTTTAAAAACTAGAACAAGACAGGGATGTCCTCTTTCACCACTTCTATTCAACATCGTCCTTGAAATACTAGCCAGAGCAATTAGACAGACTAAAGAAATTAAAGGAATACAAATAGGAAAAGAGGAACTCAAGCTGTCATTTGCTGATGACATGATTCTCTATTTAAAGGATCCAAAAAACTCCACCAGAAAACTTCTAGACCTCATAAATGAACTCAGTAAAATAGCAGGATATAAAATCAATGCACATAAATCTAAAGTATTTATATACATAAGTGATGAAACATCTGAAAGGGAAAGGAGGAAAACAACTCCATTCACAATCCTCCAAAGAAAAGAAATACTTGGGAATCAATCTAGAGGTGAAATATCTCTACAATGAAAACTACAAAACATTAAAGAAAGAAGAAGACCTTAGAAGATAGAAAGATCTCCCATGTTCTTGGATAGGCAGAATTAATATTATCAAAATGGCCATACTACCAAAGGCGCTATACAGATTTAACACAATTCCAATTAAAATCCCTGTGACATTTCTCACAGAAACATAAAAAGCAATCATGAACTTCATCTGGAAGAACAAAAGACCCAGAATAGTGAAAGCAATCCTGGGCAGGAAGAGTGATGCAGGAGGTATGGCAATACCAGACCTTAAACTCTACTATAGAGCAATAGTAACAAAAACAGCATGGTATTGGCACCAAAATAGACAGGTAGACCAATGGTACAGGATAGAAGACATGGAGTCATACTCACATAAGTACAGTTATCTCATACTAGACAAAGGTGCAAAAAAACTTACAATGGAGAAAACTTACAAATGGAGAAAAAACTTACAAATGGTGTTGGCAAAACTGGAAATCCATATGCAGTAAAATGAAATTAAACCCCTACCTCTCACCCTTACAAAACTCAACTCAAAATGGATCAAGGATCTAGGAATTAGACCTGAGACCCTTCACCAAATAGAAGAAAAAGTAGGCCCGAATCTCCACGACGTTGGCTTAGGACCAGACTTCCTTAACAAGATAGCCATAGCACAAGAAATAAAAGTAAGAATCAATAAATGGGATAGAGTCAAACTAAAAAGTTTTTTCTCAGCACAGGAAACAATCAATAATGTGAAAAGAGAGCCTACAGAGTGGGAGTAAATCTTTTCCACACACACTTCAGACAGAGCACTCATCTCCAAAGTTTATAAAGAACTTAAAAAACTTCACACCCAAAATACAAAGAACCCAATCAATAAATGGGCTAAGGAAATGGGCAGACATGTCACAGAAGAAGATATACAGGTGATCAACAAATATATGAAAAAAGTGCTCATCACCCCTAGTAATTAGAGAAATGCAAATTAAAACCACCCTAAGATTTCATCTAACTCCAGTTAGAATGGCTATTACCAAGAACACAAGCAATAATATGTGTTGGCGAGGATGTGGGGAAAAAGGCACACTCGTACATTGCTGGTAGAGTTGCAAATTGGTGCAGTCACTCTGAAAAGCAGTATGGAGATTCCTCAGAAAGCTTGGAATAGACCCACCAGTTGACCCAACTATCCCACTCCTCAATTTATACCCAAAGGACTCAAAATCAGCATTCTACAGTGATACAGCCACATCAATGTTCATAGCAACTCAATTCACAATAGCTAGATTATAGAACCAACCTAGATGCCCTTCAATTGATAAATGGATAAAGAAACTGTGGTATATATACACAATGGAATATTACTCAGTCATAAAGAAGAATAAAATTATGGCATTTGCTGGTAAATGGATGAAGTTGGAAAAGATCATGCTAAGTAAAATAGGCCAAGCCAAAACACCAAAGGCTGAATGTTTTCTCTGATAAGTGCATGACAATATATAATGCAGGGTGGGTGGCAGTGGGAAGAGAAGAATGAAGGAACTTTGGATGGTGTAGAGGAAAATGGGCTGGGAGGGGTGAGGGACAGAAAGGTAGTAGAATGAAACAGACAGTATTACCCTATGTATATGTATGATTATATGAATGGTGTGAATCTACATCGTGTACAACCATAGAAATGAAAATTTGTACCCCATTTGTGTACAATGAATGAAAATGCAGTCTGTAAAAATAAAAAAAAGATTGTATTAAAAATTTTAAAAATAAATAAATAAAAAGCAAAAAAGAAATGGTTATGAGTGTTCAAAAACTCAAAATAATCAAGAAATGTGTTTTTCTATACCTGACCTTCAATTACTGACCTTACATCTACATGATGCTAATACAGTAAATGCAATCTCTGCACTACCAAGCAAAATTTGTCCAAATCAATCACTTCATCATGCTCAGTTCAATTCCTTTGTGAACTTCCGGCATAGCCCACATGCCAGCCTTTGATTCAAGGCATTTCTGCAAGTGCCATTCTTGTTTTAGTGAGAAAGAGTACCTGTGTCCAAGTTTGTGTCACTGTTCAGTGTTCCACACAAGCAACATAACTGGATCCACTGATGGTCATGGGCCACTTCCTTAGTCCCTATTACCATCAATATCTTTACATGACAAAGGTAGTTATCACACAATACTCCCAAATCTGCCTTGTCTACACTGCAAGACAGAGTTTTTTTGTTTGTTTGTTTGTTTGTTTGTTTGTTTGTTTGTTTTTAATGAAAGTGTCCTTGGTTTGCTTGAAATCATCCACTTGATTCTCAGTGCTTCTGATTGGTGATATGGTCACTCTCTTATCAGGCCCTACAGGATCCCCTCTAATTTGTCTTTTACCCACTTATTCAGCTTCAACCCTCCCCCACATGCTCTCTAATCCTATTGCAGGAGGTGGATCTCAACTCCCTGGTCAAGACATCCTCAATCACACATGCTGCAGCTTCTCTCGGAATCCAGCTTTCATTATTTCCCCATCCTGCTAACTCCTACTCATCCTTCAGGACCTGGTTCACTTCACTTCTTAAGCAAAACCATTCTTTGCAGATTGGGTTGGCTCTTTTTATACCAGATTGTAAAACATCCTATAGTTCCTCCTTCATAGTAATTGTTAAAACTCTATCTGTCTTCCTTGCAAAATATAGTTCCAATAAAGAGTTAGAGTGGGATAAGGTTTTCCTTAATCTATTACCATATTAGCATAATATGTATACACTAGATAAATGTTCATGGACTGACTTCTTAATTAATTGATTGGGGATATAAAACACTTTCCTTGAACATTTTGACTACATGTTATCAATATCCTAAAAAAAACTTCCATATCATTTAGTATACTTAATTCCATTTCTGGGTATCGAGCCAAAGTGAATAACCCCAAATTAAAAGGAAAAACTCATATAATAATAGTATTTATAACATAACAAAGTCTTTTTTAACACTCCATAATACAGAAATGAGTAATTAGACCATTCAAAGGTAATTAGTATTCATTAAAAATGATGCTAACCAGTGATGTGAAAGAAAATATAAATATATGTGAAGAGGAAAAATATGTGTCTGTGTGTGTGTACATGTGCATGTGTGTGTGGTTCCAATTAGAGAAACAATAGAAAAGTCTATGCATTTAAACTAAAAAAGAATAAACCAAAATATTAACAGTTGCTAGCAATGATCTGAGTGATGGGTCTCTGGTGAAGTTTTTCTTTTGCTTTTTCTTTCTATTTTCCTAACTTTTCCAAATTCTCCATCTATCATCTATAATGGACACAAAAATAATAAAGTATTATGTTATTTCTTCTGTTCCTATTTAGAGTAAAACACATAATCACCAATAATCTCCTACAGTGGATGATACAAAAACCTGATCTTGACAGACATTTGAAGAAGAAAAAATAGGAAAGATATTTATGTTGGATGTACATCATGACATTTTGTTATTACTACCAAACATTGTTGTTGAAAAGAGATACGTGATTGATTTAAGCAATTGAAACTTTAAAACCCCCCAAGGGCCAATATTGTGCACATATAAATCTGTTTTGCAGCTTATTATGGTTTTTATCCAACAAACAATGGAAACAAAAGAAAAATAATCTAATAAAGAGTATATTTACCATTTTAAAGAAAGGCTGAATGTCTTTAATCCAATGGGAAGTAATGAATCTGGAACATGCTCTTTGAGAAAGAGGCAAGTGGAGAAGAAACACCACACTGAGACAATGCAGTCTACACAAATCTTCCAGCTCCTGCAGGGTTAAGCAATGACCTTTCACCTAAACAAAATAAAGAAGGTAAACCAGAGAACAGCAACCTATAAAACTGCATAATAAACTTGCAGAACCACAATAGCTAGAAGTCAAACTTTTCCATGCAGGAATTAAAGCATTATTACTGCATTCTTCATTCTGCATGTTGAGACAGTACTTTCCTTAATGAACTTGACTGCATTTATACATATTGAGATGAAGTAAAAAGGAAGTTTCCAGCTTAATAATTGTTAAAGTAAGACATTTTCCAGGATTTTCAGTTAAGCCAAATTTCACATGAGTTGATCCAGCTACTAATAAAGTCAGGAACCCACAAGACTCTGCATGGATGGAGCCACACCTTACATGTTCTATTTGCCAAAATTTTAAATTTAAATTTTTAAATTTTAAAAGTAATATTGCAAGTTACCAGGGTGAGGACACTACAATGGCAATATTTGACAAACATACCCAGTAATAACAAGGGGAAAGAAGTGAATATCACAGGACAAGATGTCTATCTTCAAATGTTTGCATGGTTGTTAGGGAAGCAAGAGTGAGACTCCATTAGGGCCCCTCCAGAGGGCTAAACAGGGTCCAATGGTTGGAAGTTGCAGAGAGATTTGACTTACTTTCTCATTTTTTATGAGAATGATTTAAAATAGCATACCAAATCATGTAGAAATGTTTCATACATATTTAAAGAGATATTGAGCCAGGCACTATGGCACATACTGCATATCTGTAATCTCAGCTGCTCCCAGAGGCTGAGGCAGGAAGACCACCAAGTTCAAAGCCAACCTCAGCAATTGAGCAATGCCCTAAGCAACTTAGCAAAACCCTGTCTCTAAATAAAATATAGAAAGGGCTGGGGATAAGTCTCAGTGGTTAAGCGCCTCTGGGCTCAATTCCTGATACAAAAGAGAGAGAGAGAGAGAGAGAGAGAGAGAGAGAGAGAGAGAGAGAGAGAGAGAGAGAGAGATTGAAGACAAACAAAAACAATACTGAGGAAATGATGGTGATCCCTGGTGCCTTTCTGAAATTGTGAAGGATAGAGATAAAACTTCATTTTTTCCTTAATAGGAACTTTTGGTTAAAATCACCCCAGTACTCAGATTGCATACAAAATAGCACGTGTACACACAGTATGTGAGTGTGTCTGCATATGTGTGTGTGTGTGTGTGCATACAAGAGTACATACATGTAGAGATGAATGTTTAGTTGTAGAGGAGATCCAGGCTGGGTCACAGATTCTTGACCTTATTAGCTATAAAGAAGGTTAAGAACTGTAGTACCTCTCCAGTTAGGGTGACATCAAAACAACACAAGAGGCATGTTCTTTCCAGACTGTGGTATTGTGGAATTTGCACAAAAAAAAAAAAACCTGAATTTAATCCGTGTGGCTATTTAGCTCCATTGGTTTGAGGAATGTTTTCTGGAATACCTGAAACTCAGTCCATGTTCCCATAGGTGAAATAGGAATAATAATGCCTGCTGTGAAAGGCTGTTGTGAGAATTTATTGGCATGATGAATTCAGATTTCAAAACATGGTAGCAGAGCAGGCTTCCTCCACGTGCTAATACCCCTTCTTGTTTCCCCTCCCTCTGCATGATTTAGACTAAATGTGTACTAGGTGAAACATCTGTACAGTGAAACACTAAATCACAGAGCAACACAGCAGATGTTTCTTTATTAATGTAAGTTCTAGCGCTGTTCCTCTAGTTGAATTTTATATAAATAAGGGGAAAACATGAGTATCAAAGGGAGGAAATGGTGGATGAACATTAACAGAATATCAAAAGTGGAGCGGAACAATGTTTCCCAGGAAAGGTAAAACAAGCACACCTGTTGATTGTCACCTATCTGACCAGAGGAGGTCTTCTTTCTGTTTTCTAAAAAGCGATGATACATTCCCAAAGACCACGAACATGAAGTAACACAAAGGACACTTCGAATGTCAGATCCTTCTGGCCAGACTTGCTTAAGCAGAAATAGAGTCTCACCGGCCTGTCACAGAAGCAAATTATAACATGTGATGGCATTTATTTTTCTAAAAGCATATGTTTATCCATAAGTAGTCTTACTAGAATGAACCATACAGAAAAGATAGATAAATATGACTATAAAACTATAATTATAAAACTATAAAATTATAATTGTTTCTACTAAAATATTATACAAATAAAAATTTTAAGTGGGAAAATAATTTCAATAAAAATTTCAATGAAACTATTAAAATGTAAAGATGTAAAGAGCTCCTGTAAATCAATAAGAAAATGTTTAAGCCTTTAATAAGACTATAGTTCTCTAATGAAATGCAGATATTATAAAAATATAAAAATGTTCAGTCTCTTTAGTAACACAAAAATAACTAGTGTATTTTACTTTCAAGTTAACAAAGTACATTTTAAAGTTAATAAGCAGCACTAAAAATCACATGGGGTATCATTTCTCTTATACTTTGCTAATGAGAGTGGGAATATTTACAGGGTTAATGCAAGGGTATTTGGAAATACATATAATTATCATTAAATTGTTAATAGTTTTTGATTGGTTATCCAAGTTCTAGGATAAGTGAATAATCCAAACTGTACACCAAGATTTTATACATCAAGATGTTCATCAAATAGTTATTTGTAAAACCTGGCTTTCAAGTACCTGATGAATGAAAATGAAGAAAATATGAATAAATGGAAAGTTGTCCATGTTCATGAATTGAATAATTAATACTGTGCAAATATCCAGGCAACAAAGCAACACATATTCAGAGCAATTCCTACCAAAATTCCAACATCATTTTTCATACATCAAAATATCACCTTGTATTCCATAAGTGTACATGATTATGATTTGTCAGTAAAAATATTGACAGAAGTTTTAAAAATTGTTTTAAAATTGTAAAGGACAGGAGTACTTAAAGGGACAATTTTCTGAAAACAATACTAAAAGGAAAGAAGAAGAATCCTTTGATAAATAAGTGGTGAAGTGGGAAAAGTACCAAGTACAAAGGAGAATACTCAGGACCCTTCAAGTCAAACACAACCTCAAAATTGTAGGACTCGCCACCCCTCAAACACAGAAAAATAAACAAATGAACACACAAACAAAAACACTATTAACTTGACTGATGGAAAATGGCATGATTAAATTAAGAATCTTGACACACCCTCAAAATCATGAAAATGCAGTGGAGAACTCTTGCAAAAATCAAAATTCCAACATAAATTAACTGAGACAAAATTTCACATAAAATTAACTGAGGAAAATCTCATCATAAATACCGAAAGATAACAACCACCATAAAGCACAAGAAATCTAAGTCTATAATCTAAATAAGGTTCACTATACTTAAGTAAGCATTTATGAGCTGAAAATGATCTTGATTCAGCAACTTAAAAATTAGGGACAGAATTGGAAAGAGAGAGAAAATGAATAAGTTTAATTAGTTTAATTCAGTAAAATAATCTTAGAAAATGTGAAGCTCTCCTGAAATAAAGAATGTATTACAAGATGCTCAACAGAGAATAACCAAAATTAAAAATGTAGTAAGAGGCATTGATGAAAGGTATGAAACAATCCAATGACATAAAATATGAAGAAAAAAGGTCAGAGAGGAAATAGTGGAAATGAAAGACAAAGATGGAAAATATTTTTACTACCAGACACTAAGGAAAAAAAAACAATACACAGTTTAATATTTTCAAAGATAACCCAGCAAAACCCTATCAAATCTTTAAGGACCAAACAATTCCAAAGATCTACAAATTATTTCACAATATTAAATAAAGGGTAAAAAATATTCTTATTACGAAGCACATAAAATACAGACAACATAAAGAAAGATAATTACAGAAAAATATCCCTCAGACATACCAATGCAAAATTTCTACACAAAGTATTAGTGAACAGAATCCAACACCACATTAAGAAAGTGATACACCATGACTTAATAGTATTTATACCAGGAATGCAGAATTGCTTCAATGTAAGAAAATTTATTAATGTCACAGAGAGTACTAATAAAGCTAAGAGAAAAAGTTATGAATATATCTATACACGCATATTCATCCATTTATGATACTCAAACATAGAAGTTTAGGGCTACATTTTAACAGCATATATATATATATATATATATGTACATATATATGTATATACATGTGCACATATCTATCTATAGATAGATGATATATAGACAGGCAGATCATCTTAGTCCTGTTTTATGGGGAACACTAGAGATATTTCTACTAAAATCAGGAATAAGGCAAAGATGCTCATTAACTCTGCTACTATTCACCATATTCATTAATGAATTCAATTAGACTGGAGAAAGCAATTCTAGACAAAATAATTTCTCTCTATTCACAGATGATAAGATATGGGGAAAACCCAGAGAATCAATAATTAAAGTAAAACAAAAATAAAAGAATTTGATGAAAGCTTAGGATGTAAAATTGACAAAAATCAGATTTCATAAGCATAAACAAAGATAGGTTAGAGAATATAATGGCAGGAAAAAATCCCATTTACAATAGCACCAAAATGATCTAGTCCTTAGGAAGAAATTAACAAGAAATATATAAAAGGTATGTGAGGAAATTTTTCAAATTCTTCTGAAAGACACAAAAATAGACTTTGACAAATGTAAATAAATAGATTCCCTCTGCCTGCCTGGAACGACTCATCACTATAAAAATGCCAATTCTCTCCCAGTTGAATTTACAAATTCAATATAGTCTGCTAAAAATACCAATAAGATATTTTTTGACACAGACAAGTTGAGAACAAAATTTCATATGGAGAAATAAACATGCAAGAATAGATTTGAGACCATTGTAAGAGAAAAACTATGTGGAAAGCCTAGCCTAATGAGACATTAAAAATAACACAAAGTCTTTATAATCAAAACAGCATCGAAGTCTCAAATAAAATAGGGGAATAGAGTATAAAGTTCAGGATTATTCCAAATACATGAAGACATTTAGTATACAAGAAATATGTCATCTCTAATAATTGGAGAAAAGACAAACTTTTTAACAATAGGCACTGAGTAGTCATTTGAAAACTTAAAAATTATATCCATATCTCATACTACACACAAAAATAAACTTCAAAGGGATTATTAATCAAAATGTAGAAAAATATAAATATGAGAAGAAACCTTAGACAAATTTCTCCTTTCTAGGTATAAGAAAAGGGTTTCTAACAATGACTTTAAAATAAAAAAAAAAATCTCCCCACAAAAGATTAATAGATATAACATTAAATATTTTTAAGTGCAAGACAAAAAACACCATAAATCAAATCAAAACACAACTGATGCATTGGGAGAAAATATTCATAAGTCTTTCATAGATAAAGACTTAATATTTGTAACATAATAAAATGCTTAAAATTCAAATCCAAAGCACAGCACATGCCTATAATCCCAGTGACTTTGGAGGCTGAGGCAGAAGGATTGTGATTTCAAACCCAGCCTCAGTAACTTAGCAAGGCCCTATGTAACTCAGAGAGACCCTAACTGCAATAAAATACAAAAAAGGACTGGGATGTGGCTTGGTGGTTGATCGCCCCTAGGTTCAATCCCTGATACAAAAAAAAAAAAAAAAAAACCACAACAAAAAGCCTGCAAAAATTAGGTGTTTATTCCTTATTCCATAAGGAAACTTGACAATACCTAGTAAACTACATCTCCACTTATCTTTTCTTTCAGCAATCCCATATCTAGAGTCTATTCTGAAAATAAACCTCCAACAGTACAAAATACATATGATGTTGTTATTTATTAGAGTAATGATTTTATTAACAAAATAAATCCTATTTATATGAGATTGGCTAAAACAATACAGTACATCCACTCCATAGTTATATACTATGCAGCTATATAACATAACACTATATGTACAATCTGCTTTAAAATTATTTTCAAAACATGCTGTTAAGTGCAAAAAAAATACTAAATAATAGTTACATGATATTGCAGTAGGAAGGTAAGAAAAATTAACTTGAATAAATTTGAAAATGGTATATGGACATATTTAAGAGCTACAAATAAAAATATCTGTGACAAATTTTTTTAATCTTCTTAGTGAATGTTTCCCACAGGATAATGTTAGCAATTCTAAAATTACTTTATGTGTATACTAGAATTGAACAAATAAGTGTGTGTATTATAGACAATGAAAGCTGGATTTCTCAGAATTTGAGAAAGAATGACAGATAAAGGGAAGAGTAAAATGAACCAATGGAATTGAATTGGAGTGAAAGATGACAGTATGAACACATGATATTTAATATAGAAAGGTAAGTAGGTAAACATGTAGGTGGGAATACAGATCATTAAAATACATCCATGTGCACACCCAGGAATTAGTATACATATATTTCCAAGTTCTGTCTTCTGGAAAGTCCTAGTAGCAAGGATATTCCAGTAGCAATGAACAGAGTTCCCAGATCTGGGCTTCTCACTGCCAAACCAAAAAAAACAACTTGAACTCCTAGGAGAAATGATTAATTTCGGGATTGGGCCAGGGAGAATATAAGACAAGACCAGAGCATTTGGGGATTTCAAAAACTAAGAAAGTGGGCTAGGGAGATAGCTCAGCTGGTAGAGTGCTTGCCTCAAAAGCACAAAGCCCTGAGTTTGATCCCCAGTACCGCAAAAAAAAAAAAAAAAAAACTAAGAAAGTGACCCGAAAGATAAGAGTTTTGTAGAAGGCAGGTGCCAAACTAGAGGAACTTCCAATGTTCAAACCTGGAACTATCTAAGCACTAAAATAACCAAATAATACTGTATTTTAACTTATAAAATAAATACCCATTAGTCCACACTGACATAAGTAACTAACAAAATAAACAAGAGATTGCAGGATTAGGAAAGCTCTTTTGCAATAGAATTCCAGTTTTGGAACACAGGAAAAAGCAAAATAGAAAATCAGCATTAGGCAAAAATATCCATAATATCTGCAGACAAGTTTCACGGGCTAGAATTAATCAGCAAAAATGTAGGGAAAAAACAGAATTTGCATTGTCACAAAGAATATTATCCAAGATATTTATTAACTCTAAAAGGAAGACAGGGACTTCACAGGGGAGGTGGGAGAGCTCTCAACGCACCAAGCAACTTAACCAGTATTAAGACATATCAATATCATGAGCTCTGCTATCAGGCCCTAAGAGGACAGCATAAATTCAGGGACATTCTTGCTAAAGCTGCTTAACCTCATTCCAAACAGTAGAGAACATCATGCAGGCCCAAACCGAAGGCTATTTTAAACATAACATCAATACTCTTCAAAACTGTCAAGATCATGAAAGACAAGAATGATTACAGACTGGAAGGGACCAGGGAGACCTAACAATTAAGTAAATGTGGCATCCTAGATACAGTCCTGAAACAGAAAAAGTAATTAGTCACAAAATAAGGGAAATTCAAATAAGATCTGAGCTTAGTTAATAGTACCATACCAATGTTAATTTCCTGGTTTTGATAAACGCACATGGTTACATTAGAAATTAAAATCAGGGAAAGCTGGGGGCTGGAATTATGGAAACGCTACACTATTTTTAAGTTTTTTTATAATTAAAAAGTTAGTCCAAATAAAAAAAATTGTTTCATTACCTCTTCCATCATATTTTTCCATTTTAAATTTCCCAAAAGAGGTTCTAAGGCTAAAACTCTGCATTCTTTCAACTGTTCAAGCAGGGTTTTGTAAGTATTGACAATCTTCCCTGCATTCTGCAAGACACAGAAAAGTTAGATAAATTGTCATAAATAAAATATATAATTATTTCCCAATTACAGAAAATCAGATACTTAAGATATAATTATAATATACTTTCAGTAAAAAAAGAAACTGTACTAACATAATTACAAATGGTCAGCAATGTTTTGTAAGCCTGCCAAATAGCACTCTTTTATCTTTGCTGGGAAAATAATGCATTATATTTTTTAATGATTTCATTAAGCTGTAAATAAGATAACATAAAATTCATTCATTTTAAATGTCCAATTCAAGGTTTTTAGTAAATTTACCAAATAGTGCAAGGGTCATCACAAGCTAATTTTAGAACATTTCCAACATCCCCCCCCAAAAAAGCATCATTTCTGTTTAATGCAATCTACTTCATTATGACAAATTTCAAACATAATGACCTATTTAAAACATATTTATCAAAATAAAACATATTGTATTAAATGAATAGCAAACAGCGTAACCTCTCCACAGGTACCCGTCACCCTAGCAATAGCCATTACCAACATTCCAAGTGGTCCTCAATTGAATTAATAAAATGCATTTCATTGTGCTCTTAATTCTATTTCAGGTAGTCCACAATTAATTGATGAAATACCTCTTTAAAGTCCAAAAAATTAGGAAATAAATTATTTTATCAGAAGTAAAATCCTCTAATTAAAAAAGAGTTCTTAAGGAGAGATTGGCCAGGATGTTTGTAGGACACTCTTAAAACAGATTCAGAAATCACTCTAATAGAATAAAATGAACTAATTACCAATACTTCCTCCCTCCCAATATAAAAGCAAATACCAGGGCTGTTCCTGCTCACAGAAGGCAGCCAGAGGTAAACAGTTTAATGATAGGAAAACTAATTGAAGCAAAATAAACTATTTTAACATTTTATGATAGTCATCTGGACTTGTTCAATAATTATGAGGGTTGTGACACAATTCTCAAAAAGTGATAAAAGTTAATTGACCCCAAATTTTTGTGATGAACCACAGAATGATCTTCCTATTCAGAATTCACAAGTAGTGAAAAATAAACAGAAACAAGATTTATCAAGTAGGTGCACATTTTTGACTCTGAGAATTTCAATGAAGTAACAAACTTATCTCGATTCCTTTTTTTTTTTTCCTTATTAACCTGCCCTATTGTGTTCTCAGAAAAGGCCACCATATTAACTATCATTTTAGTAGTATATCTCAGCAATAGAGACACAACTTTTGACTCCAATTTAATGCATTTTCTACCTTTATTAACCTGGAGTCAATAAGGATATTGGGGTTGAAGTCATACTGTGTCCTTTCAGCTATCTGTTCTCTTACTCATTTGATGTTGATAATGAACAGATTGCTTATTCAAGTATCTATTTCCTCAGCTATAAACTATAGATGATACTAACAACTACCTTATGGAATTATTGCACAGGTTAAATAAAAATCATTCATGAGAAGTGCCAAGCACTATTGAATATCATTTTCTATTAGTACTATTTATTACTATGATAATGATCATTATTATTAATTTTCTATAATTCTCTGTTAAACCCATGATAATTCCCAGGTAGGAGGTGGAAAGAAAACTGAGTCAAGTCATTTAGAAAATTTCATAAAATTCTAGAACATTGCTTTTTTGATATAAATTACCTCCTTGAAAAACTTTCGGTTCATATAATTGCTTGGCATAAAGTATGCATAAAGTCGGAGAATATCCGATGATTGGCCTGAGAAAAGCACAACATTGACCTCCATGGACCAAGATTGAATGATGAGAAGGTTGAGAAGATGTGTTTGCAGATGGTTCAGGCCTTCATCTGCGACTACCAGGAAATATGGGCAATTCTCTTCCAAGAAAATGTTCCACTCTTTTGATAAGCATCGAGAAAATTTAGTGCAAACATTGATGGTGGTATTTTTCTGAAGATGAAGAATTAAAGCAGTCCTCAAAGAAAGAAGTTCAGGGAAGTTGACATATGCAAACTGAGCATCCTGTGGAGGAGGTGATGAAGTACATTATTTTGAAATGATCACGTAGTGTTTTGCAACTTTAGTTGGTTAAGACATACCACTAATGACGTTACAGGACTAAAATCCAACACGGTTTTGTTCTGTCATATAATCTGGGAACAGACCCTAAAACTTGGACTGGCATTTCACACAGATATGCCATATAATACAATTAGGATTTCAAAATGTTTTTCCCCTGCAAAGCAAATCCATAAGACTCAGGGTTTACCTCAGCTTTTTTCCCCATTATCTAATTCTTTTCCTCTCCAATCTCAATGCAAAAGAGAAAAGGGATGGGAAATTATGTAAAAAGTCGTAGACAGGAATTATCTGGAATGAACCACATTGCTTTAGAGAACTATTTTAACCCATTATGACCTTCCTTAAACAGCAAAGTTTTCTCTCAAAAGACCAAAATTTGCATAGCCAACTAGATTGTAAACATTAAACCAGAACCCTAGCTCTTTGTTCAAAATGTTGCTAGCAGGCAATTAGCAATGTTCAAAATTATAATGATAATGTGGGTTGCAAAATGATTGAACAGACTCATACCAAACTCCTTAGGTAGTGACCTTTCAGAATAGAATGAGGAAGGGGTGGCAGTGGTTATACATTCAAAATTGTTAAAATTATATTAATTATATCTGTAAAAGAACACTAAATAAGGTTCTCTCAAAGGTATTTACTATAGAGCAAACAATAACCAAGCATTATTAGTGGGTTTTCCTGGGCACAATTATGTTTTATTTTGTGCTCAAAAAAAAAAACTTACTGCTGAGTTTTGAAGACAGAAATAGTTCTTTGAGCTGGAGGATTAGAACCCAGAAAACAACTGGGCTACTGATGAGATTTCTCATCTACCCTCAAGAATCTGCATCTCCTTACAATAAAGTTCCATAATTGCAAATTAAAAATATAAGGTTAAATGTGATGATTTCTGAATACTAGGACTGTGGCTAATATTTCTTTTTTTCCCCCCCTTTAAATTTTCTGAACTTTAAAGAATTCATTTTACTTGGTAATAAAAGAAAAAAATTATAAAATAATTTAAACTATTTTAGTTATGGATCTCAAATCATAGAAGAACTCAACTGTCAAATTACCTTGAAGAAAACTATGGCAAAATGCCCTCCTTTACTATTAAGATCCACAAGATAGCGTTCCACCAGGTAGAAGAAATGGAGATTCTGTCCCGGCTTTAATGGTTTCTCACATATACATGTGATAAGTAATGAATCTCCATCAATAAGAAAAAATTCAGATTCAACAAAATCATTGAATAAACTGGAATAGCTAAAATGAAAAAAAAGAATTAAAACAGAAATCACATATAAATTAAATAATGACTCAAAAATGCAGTGACATAGTTATTAATCATTCATAAGTGAGTTAGCTGAATTTATTTAGTTTCATAGCTGTCTACTGATGTATTATAATGCATATATATTACATACATATGTATATATGTATACACTGAGTATATATGTATATATGATACACAGGGATAGGTCAGAATAAAGCCAAATAGATATATAGAAAACAGGAAATATATGAGTTCACAGCTCTTTACAGTGACAAAAATACTCACTCAGCTTTTGGCATTTGTTCCAAAATGAACTGTGATAATGTCTCTAAAAACACTGTGCATTCTTCTATAAAGACAAAGAAAGTGGATTATTTTCAGTCCAACTTTTTAAAGGGGGTTATTACTTGAGAAAACAGAAACTGTGATTCAATTATTTTAATTCCATTAACTCTGAGTAGATTATATTTTATAATTATATAAATATTTTAAGTTGAAAATTACCCATTCTGGTTGCTGCTGTGTTTTCAATCTGAACTGGCAAATATTAAATATTATATCAAATGCCCTTTCCTCTGGTTCCTTTAAATGGCAGTTTTTAATAAAATTGGCAGAACTGCAAAGAAAGAGAAAAAATAAGAAAATTTTTATTCTATCAACAAATAGGTACTGAATGACTACTATGTGTCAAGTAAACCATTAGGCACAGGAAACAACAGAACACTGGAAATACCAAGTCAATGTGCAGTTAGTTCTCAAGGAGCTTAAAAACTATCAGGAAAGATAGTTATTAATCACATAATCTCATAAACAATAGAAAATCTCAAAAGTGACAAAGAGATCAGAGCAAGCTTCCCTAAAGAAGTAATGCTGGAGATGATGATTTCCAAAGGATTAAACAAGAACAAAGCAAAGAAGGAGAAAGTAGCATTCCAAGAGGGAGCACTAGAACACCATGTGCAAAAACTCTGTAGTATGAAGGTACACCGATAGAACTGTTCTTAAAGAAGCCAGTGTAAATGCAGTGGGGACAGTGAAGCCAGTGCTAGGAAGATCTCCAGAAATAGGAGGGCATGCAGAGCACTTGTGGGTATGTAACAGGATTTTCTCTCCATCTTGGAATAAAAGGCTAGCTACTGGTCTATTTTAAGCAGGTGATGTTATAATGGCTTTGCATTTTGAAAAGATGACTCCAGTGATAGTACAGGCAATAGACAGGGTGAGAGCAAAGTTCTTGTTAGTAGAGCAGAGAGAGTCACTGTTTAGGACAGTAATGATGGTAGTTCGATCTAATTGCCATTGGATGGGGATTTGAGTGAAGAAAGCTGGAGACATGGGGACTTCTTTGAAGGTCATTTACAAAGGGGAGCTTGACATCATTTGGTAATCCATCAGATATGGATAAAGAAGAGAGAAGAAGGGCACTGTCGAGGATGAATCAGGATTCTAGCTCATGCCATGGGATGGATGACAGGTAATTCCCTCATCTGGAAACTTTGTAATGAAAACTTGTAACCGTAATGTCAGGACAACCTGAATACTGCAGACTTTGGAGACTTACCAGAGGGTATGTTAAGTAAGTAATTAAATATGTAGGTCTAGAAGTCAAATGCAAGGTCTGAGCTAGATCTGACTATTTAAGTCATGAATGGTAAGGAAGGCCACTGGCATAGATTAGTTTGCTTGGACAGAAGGAGACTGCTTCATGGAATAAGAGAAGGAACCAAAACTCCAATTTTGAGGATTATTAATATTTAATAAACAGCAGGAGAAAGGAGGAAGAGTCTAAAAAGATAACAGAAAGAACTACTAAAGAGGCAGGAGAAAAATGCACTTATGCATCTTGTCATAGAAACAAAATAGGCATGTGTCATACAGTGTGTAAAGGTTGTTAACATTAAATATAGATAGAGGACAGATG
This sequence comes from Sciurus carolinensis, assembly GCF_902686445.1. Classification (NCBI taxonomy): domain Eukaryota; kingdom Metazoa; phylum Chordata; class Mammalia; order Rodentia; family Sciuridae; genus Sciurus; species Sciurus carolinensis. The sequence goes on from NC_062216.1 coordinate 23,259,675, forward strand.
GATGAATGTGTAGATGTAGATTACTGTTTCATGACATGAAGGAAGAGCATATAATGGTGATGCACTCTGATATTAAAAATTGAAATGATGTTAAAATTAAAAAGAAAGAATGTATATGATTTTAAAATTGAGAAAGTTTGAAGAAAGAAAATACTGTGCCCTGGGACATTTAGAGAATACTTAATGGAGACATAGTAAACACTGTCACCTGCTCACCCAGTTATTGTCTTTTTCAATGATTGATAGATTATCTACTCTTCTCCAGGTATTGTACTTGATGCAACATAGGCAAGTATGTATGGAGAGTGGTCCTCACATCCTGGTGGGTGTAAAGGAGAATGAAGTCAAACAATGCAGGATAAGGGGCAGATGAAGAATTTTATGGAAGCAAAGATGTTGCAGGTAGCAAATCAGCACCAGTCTAATACTCAGAGATGTGGAGCTGCATGACAACTTGGGGACTCTGCAGGTTGCTCTACATGGCAAAGCACTGACTGGAGGTGAGGCTGGAAAGGCAGGTACGATCAGACTGTACAGGGTCCTGTGCCCAGGTAAGGAGTTCAGACATTTTCCTGAAAACTTGCTAATTGCACATAGTGGCACTGTCTTCCTTCGGTTCTCAAGTCCTACCCAGCTCACATGGGAAAAGACCAGTGAGTCAGAACTGAACAAGCAAGGAAAATTAACCCTGGGGATGTCATAGAAGAAAAGAGAGCTTTGGAAGGGATAGTGTCTGACTCCGCAAGATTAAATAGGCTAATTTATAAGTTCCCAGACATTCACAGCACCCTTAGGGACTCCAGAAATTTTTTTAATGGAACTGCTAGGACTTAATAAATACCTAATAATTCCGTATATTAAGTACTTCACACCAAACAAATTAAGTATTTATGTCCTGATAACTCAGAAAATATTTGAAGAAATAATACACTTAAATTGAAAAGAATAGCATAGTTTTCTATAAAAGTAACCATAACTTCTAATGAGATGTGCATGGTTGTTGGACACAGCACTATTTTTCAACAGTTGCCATGGTGGCAGAATAAAACCCTCTTTACTTTGACAATTAAGGGATTCCATAGCCTGCCTGCCTATACTTCTCTCACATACCCTCAATAAAGCATGTCTATTAAACTCTACACCAAACACATACATGTCTTAGCATTTATAAAGAATTCATGGTCCTTATCCATACTTCTCTCTCATTTCAGGGAGAGACATGCTGCAGAAAAGATAATCTACCACCTGTACACCTATCATTACTACTGAATGAACACACACACACACACACACACACACACACACACATACACAGAATCCCCAGACACCAGAGGCAAAAAGAAAAAGAAAATAACTTAGATGAATAAACATGATTGAGGACTGTTCCTCAAAAATTGAGGAACATGATTGAGGACTGATCTTCAAAAATCTCTAAGTAGCATTGTTGAAGAATCAAAAAGATATTATCACATAAAATACTATTACAAAGAAAGAAACAGAAAGTGTTTATAAAAATTAAAAACATAATTTCAGAAAAAAATTAATGTTTAGAACAATACAATGAACCTGTTGAAATCTCAAGTCAGTGATCTGGGGATTAAAGGCCAGGAAATTTCTTAGAGGACACACATAAAAGGCAAAGAGATGCTTTAAAAAATTGAAAAAATACTAAGAAATATAGATAACAGATGAAAAAGTTCTAAGTGTAGAATGGTAATTCCAGAAAAAGAGAGCTAGGATTCTAAAATGGATGGGCAGAAAGTTAATCAAAGATATATTTTCAAAGCAATATAATATTGACTATAACTAAAGATAAAAAACAGACATAGTTAGTTAGAAAAGTTTTCCCAAGTACTAAGCAGAAATAATAACCAAAAAGAAAACCATACTTTAGAGTTGCAAAACTCTACAAACAAAGAGAGAAGCAGAGAGTTATGAAGGAATGAATTCTAGAACATGTGTGAATTGAACAAACTCATGAATAGTATTGAGAGATGGCCTGGGTTTTAATCCTGGTTCTCAAGCACATTCTATAGTTCTGTTATTTAGACAAGTTATTTTCTTTGTGTTTACTCATCTGTGAAATGAGACAATAATATTACTCCACTCGAATTGTTTTCAAGTTAATTAAATATATGAACTGATGTATACAAATGGCTTACGATAAGTGCCTGGCATACAGTTAGAACAAATTGAAATAAGCAATATTGCTGAATATTTTGACAAAAGAAAACAATGTTTTCAAATTTCTAAGGGGGGAATACTTTGAAACTAGAATTCTTTATCCAAATAGTCTTTTGATTCATTGAAAAGGCAAAACAACATTAACTAGACTAAGTCAGAAATTTCACCAAACATATATTAATGACAATTTTATGAAAGAAATTACAGAAAATGGAGAGCGGTGAAGATAATCAAGTAAAAATAAAACTATGTGTGATCCAGAAATTAATTAAGGAAGTTACAAAGCAAAGGGAGTCCACACGATACTTTGAATTCAGGAACATTCTATTTCAAATAGTCGTCTCTATGATCTAGAACTGCATTTCCTAGTCAGGAATTTAGATTGTTTCTACAGTGAATACTGTTTTCATAAGCAATATTTTATAAGTGCTCTTTTTATTGGTTTTCCACTTCTGACAACATAGAAACAATTTTGCAAGAATTTGATTCATATCACAAAATCTAGAAAGCATAATAAACCTTGATGATATAAAAATAATTATATAATAAATTAGGGGTCTAAAAGATGAGTAGAAGAATACATGTTAAGTTCCTCATCTTTCACAACAGGAATTTCAGAGAAAATAAGCATAATATATGAAAAAAAAAATTGCCTCTAGAATGGAGACGTTCTCCTGCCTTTATTACAAGTACTGCACCATTGGATTACTAAGCAGTGGCTAAGGGAGAGATAATCCAGCTAATAAACAGAAGAGGAACTATAGAATATCACCATTTGCAACTTCTAATGCATTAACAGATCTTAGTATTTTTAGGTGACAGTAGGACAAAAATAGAAGTGTCTTCAACATCCCTGAAAAACTCTAGCCCATCTCCCGACCTCAATCAAAAACCTGAATCTGATCAAGTCTATATCAGTAACGACTAACTTACAAAACATTTAGAGGACAGAGAACCATGTTAAGTGACTGCAAAAAGACTGGGGAAATCTCTACAGGACACACATCTTAACAAATAAATTATAAGGAAATTAAAAGAAACTTAAAAAGCATGTCACCTAATCAAAGTATTGTCAGAATCGCATTTGCATTCTGATTCAAGAAATCTTATAAAGGAAGCACAGAAGAGGAAGAAGGGAGGAGAAGTTGAGAGAAGGGAAAACCTGGGTTATGTATTGAAGCAGAATGATGAAGCCGCCTGATTGGAAATCTGCCCGGAGAGCTGATTGGACCCCGAGGGCAGAACGTTCAGAGGGTCTCCAGGAGTCCACCACCTTTGCATACAAGCCCTGTATAACCTCCTCCTCTTGAGAGTAGTAGGACTGTGAATGTAATGGGACAGCCTCTCCCATGACTAGGTTACATTATGTAATAGATACCTTTATGGCAGACAAGGGAGAAAGTCTCCTGCTGGCTTGGAAGGTGTAGCCACTTTGTAAGAGGGCCAAGTGACAGGGACCAGAGGGTGGGTTCAGAGTAAGCCCAGCCAACCGCCAGCAAGGAAACAGATCAGCATTGTGCTAAAAATCTGAGGGAGCACCCAGGGCCTGGGAGGAGAGGACAGAACTGGCAGACACCTTGAGTTTGGCAGAGTGAGGTGGGTGCTGAGCAAGAGGACTCTATTAACCTGTACCTGGACTTTAGATCCACGGAAAACGTAAAAAATAAATTCTTATTGTTTTAAGCCACTAAGTATGTGATAATTCCTTATGCAACAATAGAAAACCAATGCCTGCCTCTTGGCACCTGAAGGCATAGACCTTGGGCTCTCCATCCCTGGTCCTTTTTCTTTTCTTTCTTCCCTTTTGGCATGGGATCTTGCTAAATTGCCCAGGAAGCCTCAGCCAACAGAGCTGCTGGGATTACAGGCGTGCACCACCACTCCAAGCAGTGCATGAATACCTTTAACCCTCATGAGAGTGAGACATAAATTGTCTCAAGTCAGTGAAATGTAAGGGTGCATAGGAATCATCTGGCATATCTTATAAAATGCAGGTTGGGGTTCTGCATGTCTAGAGCAGGCCCAGGGTTCCATGTGGAGGAAACATACTTGCTGCTGTCAAATAACCAAGTTCATCAGATCAGACTTCCCTTAGCTGTTCCTCAATAGCCCAGGTTCCCCTCGAAGATGATCCCTCAAATGCTCGTACTGGCTTCCCTCTCCAAACCTCTGTGCGCACCTCAACTTCCCCAACCCCTCCCTCTGCCTCTCCCCACGCGCAGCCTCTGGGGCCCATCGGTCTGTGCATCGCAGCTTCTCCAAGTCCACTGGGCGCCCCACTCGCTCCCCGAACCCTACACCAGCGGTTCCAGGGTCACCTCCCCGACCAATCCTTTCAGAAGTGGAAGAGACCTCCAACCTCCCTCGGAAGACCTCAGCTCCAGCCCTTCCCTAGGGACATCCCTCACTTTGACACTCCCCATTTCCTAGCTGGTGCTGAAGCACCTCTCTCCTCACCTCGGACTGGAATCCTCGGACCCCAGACTCGGGACCCGGGATCCCGGATCCCGAACCTGCAGCGTCCAAAGAGTCACTGAACTGCGCGCCTAACCGAGGGAAAGAGGAGGAGAGGAGCCGGAGCTGAGCTCCAGTGGAAGCCCCAGGACTGAGCGCAGGTGAGCCTCAACGTCGGACTGGGCACACCTACGCCCCGCAGCCTGCCTTTATGCCTAGGGACTGGGTTTCAGTTTCTATTCTCCTATCCGACTCTAGACTCTTAGTTTCAGTTTCCCATCATCAAGAACTGTCATGTATAACTAAATGGAAGCGGGGTGGGGGAGGGGGGGTGGAACTGGCTGAGACCGATTTGGCAAATGTGGCTTTTAACATTCTTGTCTTCAATCTCAATTTTAAGATAGAAAAAGCAGAGGTAATATTAAAGGGCATTGAAATTTAGGCATAAATATAGAGGGAACTGAAGCAGAGAAATCTGGGGACATCTCAATGGGATAAAATCAAGAAGTGGTTGACATAGAATATAACACTGTGGAATCTGAAATGCCGGGTGAGATGTGGGGACTGTCTGGACCCCAAACTGATGATTACTGTTCTACTTGTAAACTTTATTTGGAAGAAGAAATACCATTTTAAAATCAAACTGAAAATGCAGCATGCTTACTTTTAATTTCGGTCTGGGTGCTACTTGCACTTATTTTTTTTACTTGCAATTGAGATTTCAACAATAGGCACCTGCTTTCTTTTAGTGACCTGATGTGCTTCATGTCATGAATGCTATTAATATGCAAATATACCGGAATTCTAGGAAGGGTTTAGGGGAGGGGAAGTAGGGAATTTGGGTAATTCTGGTGACCATGGGAAGTCACAGGTTGCTGTGCAAAGGAAGGAACGAGCACAGCCCCCGGGGCTACTGCACAGGGAAACAGAACGGAGAGAACTGTGGGTGATGCCTTTTTAAGCCTTAAATCGTTCAAGAAAAAGATGAGGATGGAGAAGATTGTAAGCAAGCTATGTCGTTAAACACGTTTGTGTCTTTCCACAATGTCAGAATTTTTTGAATAACAATAAGTTCACAGGTGGCATTGCTTCTGGCAGGGACAGTGTACAAAATTCTTGTGGTTCATCTGATCGTTGAGTTGGGCAAACACAAGTTCTTTTATTCCAGTCTTAATTTCTAATATCTAGAACACTCAAGTCATACATCACACTTTTCACAATGTGTGTGTGTGTGTGTGTGTGCGCGCGCGCGCGCTACAGAAAGGCTAATAAAGGGTTAAGGCAGCCACAGGAATTGGAGAGACTGAACTGACAGCAGAGGCAGATACCAAATGCAAAGAGTCCCTGTAGGTAGTCAGATAAGATTTCAAACAGCCAAAGTACTTGTTCAGGGCACTGAGCTGTCAAAGCTCAGGAACTAATTCTAGGCCTTGGTGCAAACTGAGGGCAGTTTCAGCATCAGCCTAGAGTTTCAACTTTTGAGGCGTCAGCTTGGAGTGGGTGGTGCGTGTTCTTCACAGGCAGGAGTTTGTTCTTCACTCTGCTGAAGCCCACAGGCAGATTCACAGGTTTGTTGCTGTGGCAATTTTCCTGGGCAAGTCTTGTAAGGAATGACCAAGTGTTGGGGTCAGTGTGCCTCCAAGTTTAGTCTTGGGGTGCTCCTCCTTTTGGGGTCTCTGGTGAAGGGATTGCTTCATTTAGTGGTCTAGTGCCTTCAATTAGCTCATGAGTTCATTTTTCCAATTTGAGTTTTATATATCCTTGTACCTGGATGCATAAGTTCACTGGTGGTCATTTTTATTAGCTTATTTAATTTATCAGTTTGTGCTAGATAGATGATGACTATTTACTTGTACAAACAAGGAGTAGAGTCTTTCACCTCAGTACCTAAACTAAAAATGAAGCAACTTATGGCAAACTATTGCTTTATAGAATGAAACAACTCAGGGTTAGGCACAGTCTGAGAACTATTGTTCTATTCATTGCATGGATATTCTATTCTGTTTTATTCTATACAAGTCCTGCACTCCAGAGAGAAGAAAGACATTTCTCACATCCATCAGTATTTATTTACTTACTTGTATATTGGAACTTTGTCATGTGTTTGTTAATAATTATATTGAGAAAGAAAATAAAAGAATTGGTATTTAGCATGTGATCTCTCAGAAGTCATCCTATATTTGCATCCATCTTTCACTAATATTTCTAATGTGGTAGACTGAATTATGACCTTCCCCCCTCCCTTCAACAGAGGTCAATGTCCTCATTCCCTGTTAAGTTTCATAGCAACATATACTTTGGGGAATAGACTAAATTAAGTACCTTCAGATGAGGAAATTATTCCGTATCATCCAGGAAGACCCACAATAATCATAAAGACTTTTATATTAAAGAGACACGAGTCAAAGAATACAATCTGATGACAGAAGTAAAGACAGTGACAGATTGAAGATGCAGGAACAACCACAGAGCAGAGAATCAGAGGGTCTCTAGAAGCTGACAAAGATATGGAAACACATTCTTTTCTAGAGCATCTAGAAACCAGCTTTATGACACTTTGGAGCTCAGTGAACAGTAAAAGAATAAACTTGTGTTGTTTTAAGCCACTAAGTTCATGATAATTTGCTGCAGCAGCCGTTAAAAACTAATACACTATTATAAGCTAATATAGTAGAGAGCTAATGCATATTTTCTAGCAGTAAAGACAATGGATTGTGTTGCAACAAGAGGCAGCCTTCATTCAGGAGGCTACTATAAGCTAAGCTATTTGCTAATATCCTTGCCTTTATTATCTTATTATCATATTCATTCCCACAACAGTTTATGTTCTGTGTGCTATTGCTTTTGTCACTTTATAGATGAGATGAATGAGGATCAAGTGGATAAAACAGTTAGAAATTGATGTCAAGATCAAAACTTGCTCTAACCCCAAAAGTATATTTACAATATTCTCTATTACACAATCTCTGACAAATGTTTCAAATTCTACAACTGAAAGTCACTTAATGAACAAATTCTTTCCTTTTGCTTTCTTTTTTTGGTTAAAGTTCTTTATTTTTTGTTTGTTTGGTTGGTTTTTAGTATACATATTGTATCATTGTATTGTACAGATATTGTATGGTTGTTTCAACTTCTAATGACTTCGGTTTTGTAAAATGAGAATTCAATAAACTATGACTCATCCTCCTCAATTTTCCACGGTCTTAGTCTGTTTTGTGTTACTATAACAAAATACCACAGACTGGGAAATTCATAATGAAAAAAAAACTTCTCACAGTTTGGGAAGGTGAGAAGTCTAGTTTAAAAGAGCCAGAATCTGGCAAGGGCCTTCTGGCTATATCATCTCATGGTGGAAGGCAAGGGAGAGCTCGAGCAAGAGGTCCAATTTGCAGCCTCAAGCTCTTTAATTAGCACTAGTCTATTCATGAGGGTGAGGCCTTTATGACCTAAATACCTCTCATTAGAAACCACCTCCCAACATTACTGCACTGGGGTTTATGTTTCCAACACATGAATCTGGAGGACACATTCAAACCTTAACATGCCCCAAAACACAGAGAAGCCCAAGGCTAGCTTTTCTTTTCTACCTCAGCATCCTACTCCCATGACCATGCCCTGGACTTTGTCTAAAAGCTAAATAACCACACGTTTCATTTCTACTGTTCAGACCTTTCCCTGTACTTTACCCTCTTAGTAATCCTCAATGTTTGTCTGGTCAGGGTGAGCTCCACGTACTCATTCTTCACCTTCTTTCCAGTGAGCACGCTCAGCTGCTGGAGTCTAACTGACTTTCTTCCACACTTGCCTGCAATTTGATAATCTGGACCAATTCAACATTTCCCTTTTGTACCTGGACACTGAAAGCAGTTTGTATTCCATCACACTGACTGCTCACATACACAGTGGGTGAGTGGTTACAGCAGGTGCCAGAGTCAGGGTCTCTGTGTCCAGGAGAGCCCAGTATGTGACCAGCAGATGCTGCTCAATGACATACAACACAGGGTTGACGGGGCAGTATTTTTTACAGGAAGTCCATGGAGAAGTTCCACAGACTCCATGAAGCAGGAGAAGGAGTCATTCAAGTCCTTACAGTGGTGTAGTGAAGGAGTCTCTGTGAGTGCCTGCTGATCTCCACGTGGATGAATTCCACAGCATTTGGTAGGAGCTGCCCACACACACACATTTAAGGTGGGCTGATTAACAAGTAACAGCATCCGTAAAATAAAACAAGATTTGTAAATATAGAACATCTTGCCTCCAGAACCCAAAAGGCTAGGAGATGTTGGACTTGTATTTGAGTACTCAGAGGGACAAGAGTTGTGTCTTAATAGTGTCAGAGATGGAGCAACCCTCAGTTTACTAAGTAGCTTGCAGGGATTTAACCAGGGTGTCAGAAGCTTGCACATCTGTGTGGAACAATGAAAGACCTTTAGTAAATTTATTTGTGGTCTTTCCATGTCCTGAATGGGTGCTTCAAATGAATCTCCTTTGAGGACAGTGTCATTAGTGCATTTTTATACCTGTGCCCCTGGAGAAAGGTGGCCATAGCAAGAGTTTGCTGGCAATGATTGTGGGTATTGGCAAGGCTGCTGAGGTACCCTGGGTAGCCTGACAGATGTGTTTTATGTCCCTTCAGAGATGGAAGCAAATTTCAGCAGAGATACTGATGAACTAGGTCTTAGACAGAATCTTTTAGCTAAATTTTTAATAGCAAATAATTTACCAGTTTCTGATTGGACAGCATCAGTAATTTGAACACCATTGGGTATTAGACATGAGGGTTTAACAAGGCCCCTAGCATTAAGAATTTGGTCATCCACAGTGAGGAGTCATTCATTCATTTCAGGTTTAAGAAGGAGCAGACCTGGACTACTAAATACAGAAGCAATGGGGATTAGGTCTCTGTGATAAGCTAAAAGCTTAATAATGTAACATTGTATCATTTTGTTTTTTGCTTTGTCTCAGATTCAGATTTGATTATTATTTCAGGAGTTGATCTAATATGTGACTTTGGAAAGGAATTCAATAATTCAATGCTACTTATTTCTCCAGCTATAACAAGTCTTTAAAAGAAGACAAGATAGTTGCACACTTGCTTAAAATTTTAATGCTGGACTGGGGATGTAGCTCAGTTGGTAGAGTGCCTGCCTTGCAAGCACAAGGCCCTGGGTTCAATCCCCAGCACCGCAAAAAAAAAAAAAAAAAATTTAATACCAACTACTTTCATTGCAAGGAGAGCTCTTTCTCTACTCAATTTGTTTCGCTTTGATTTGCGTCATCATAACTTCAATACTAAACTAAAAATATCAGAAGTAAACCTTAATAAATTCATTTGTTCGCTTACGAAAAGAAATATTATGAGAGTAAAAATTTCTTTGCCTCTTTACATTTTAAGAAGAAAATAAATAAAACATCTCCTTGCCCTAAAAGCAATAAAGTCAAATAAAACCAGGGAGGCAATGTAAAATTAAAATGAGCACACTGGGTCTGTGACATTTCAGTCACAGGCTTTTTCAACACCTGTTGACCAGTCAATGAGAGGAAACACTGGACGCTAAAGATATGCCAGTTCTGTGGAAATTCTTTCCCAAAATAGTTGTGAGCAAATTGCTAGGCCAACAGAAGTAGAGGAGGGCGGCCTCAGGACTGTGTGTGGCAGAGCAACTGTCTTCAATGGTCAGCATTTTTTGAATATTTAAGTCCTTCCTTTTTCCAACAGCTGATTTCCTCCTTTGTCATGCCCTTCATTTCCGTTTTTCCCAGGGAGTGACAGCCACACCCTTCTACAGTGGGCTCCTTTGGGAAGCAGTTTCCAAAATGGCTCTACAGCTGTCCGCAGTCATCTGGCGCTCCATTCCCAAGCCTGATATCCCCTAAGTGCACCCAGGAGCCTGGCAAAATGCAAACTTCAGGAGAAAACAAACATGTTTCGATGTAGGTCAAATGAATGTCAAAACCATTTCATAATATCCAGTTACCTTGGTATACAAGGCCTTTCCCCTCTAGTGGAGAAAAATAAAATAAAATAGAAAATCAAACTATCTCATCCAGCCAAGCCTTTTCTTTGATTTCAACTTAAATCATTAAAACCCTCAGTCATTAAAAAAAAAAAAAAAAGTTTCTTGTGTTTTTAAGGAATGTGTTCATAGTGTAAAGACAAGTAACTTCTTCCTCTTAGCATCCTATAGTGTGTTTTTTTCTAATCTATTAAGAACATCACTTTCTAGGGTCATTTTTAAATTCCAAGAACTGCTTTAACCATCCCATAAATTGGAAATTTACCTTGTTTCCATTTTTTTCTGTTATAAGTAATGTTGACATGAAGACAATTTCATATATGGCCTCAAAATAAAGTAAAATGGAGTAAGCCAAAGGGTATGACTTCAATAAACAGAAAATATTTTAAATGAATTATATTTTAAAGTCTGAACCTATAAATTGTGCACAACTTATGCATTTATAAAGGGATCTAGAGATTTGCAAATCTACAGACAAGAGCTGGCCTGGAGTAGAGGGTAACTTATTAAAATCAGTGAGGATCATTTTCAATGCCCTGGATGAAAACACATTAAATTCATGTATATCATGTTTTCAGTCACTAAGTTATAGAGCAATTTCTTATCCAGCAATAGATATATGACACACATTTTTGTTTGTTTGCTTGTTTCTTTTTATGATAGTGGGGATCAAACCCAGGGTATTTTGCAAGCTAACAAACACTTTACCACTTGACTATCCCACAATCCTTTAGTGACACATATTTTGATTTAGTATTTTGGAAGCAGAGCACATGCAATTGCGGCTGTGGAACCAAAGGGTAAAAAATGAATAGAAGTGAAAATCAATAATATAACCTGGTCAAAGAACAGGTTTGGCGGAATAAATAGATAAATGCATGGTAATGTCACCCTGGATTAATGGCAGGACATGGGGTAAAGAGGAGACCCATAAGCTTACCTGGATCCAAAGTTGATTAAATAAAATAGGGTATAGGGTACAGGATGGTCAGGTTAAATGACAAGGACTTCAAAAGTACAGGACTTTTTATAAATTTATTTGAAAGTAGCTGTGACCCAGAAAAAGGCCACTGATCCCACTTTCCAAATTTAGATGCACAGGAAGATGGGCTCCATTGTAAATGTGAAAAAAAAAGTCATAGAAACCCTGTTCAGCCATGTGACCTGGGGTGAGATGTGATAAAGCCAGATGCAGAGCAAGACTGGAAAAAGTTCTACAATTTTGTTACTCAAGGTCCTCTGGGACAGCACAACCATCTAGGGCCACTCAAGGAAGCATGGGATTTGGCCGAGAGGCAGAAAGAGACAGGAAACTGTGGGCAAACACCTTTATTTTGGCTTCTGTGAGACGAGACAGGCAAGCAGGACAAAGATTTAGGACTGACTAACTTGAATGATTTCAGAGGACTCTGGGGCATTCAGGATGTCTTGGGTTGTCTGGCACCTGGTCCTGGGGTAATAAGAACAGGCATACATGACCCCAGGTGGGGAGCAATTGAGGTATAGACTTAACGGGTTTCCAACCAGGGCCTCAAAACTGGGACTAGACACGTTTTTTTTAAAAATTTTATTACAAAACTGTATTACTTTCCAAGCACTAATCCCACCCTTACTAAACCAATCAAACATTGTGATAACAGTTTAAGAGCTTTGGTCAAACTACTACTGCAAATTTTTTTAAGAAAAAGAACATTTGTATTTCAGATTATTATATATAATTACTTATACAATATATATATATATTTTTTTAATCACAGGTAGGTTTCTCTCCACTCTAAACAGGATGGAAAAAATGTCATGTTGCTTATATTTTAATGAAATCATATCCAGTTTTGAGACCTCTCTCAGGAGTAAAAGCTTTCCTTTAAAAAATTTTTTTCTTATACATTTCTCCCTACCCTGGAATTATATAAGGATTTAGGGAACAGGAAGTCTAGGGAAGTGTGTGAGAGGCCTCCTCTGGTCCATGTTCCAACTTGATCACCCTGAGATTCATTGTGAGACTTATTGTTCCAACCCCCATGGTCCCTTACCTAGTAGAGGCATCTCATCTCACACCTTCTTCACTACAGCTTCCAAGCCCAACATGCTTAGTGCTCAGTGCCCAGACATCTATGATCAGATCTCACTCCGGTGGGGCACTTATGCTGTCCTACATAAGCATTCTGAACAATCACAGAACCCACCATCCCTCTGTCCTTCTAGGATCTGAAAACCCAATTCTCTCACAGACTGGGACCAACATCTTCCCCTGGAATAACCAATACTTGTCTCCCTGCAGACATCTCAACAGGATTATGTCAATCACATACAAATCCCTGTCATCTGGAGGGTTCTTGCACCTGCATTTATGAATTTTTTATTGTTAAGATTCAGAAATACAAAAAACAAGTGTGAATTTCCCCTTTGGAATACAAGAACCCTAAACATAATAAAACTTCGCTAGACTTCTTGGGAGGTAGAAGTAGAAACCTGTACTCTGGGACTCTGAACAATGTGCTATTCATTCAACAATAAAACATTTAAAATATTGAGCTGGGCATTGTAGTATTGTTTAAAAAATAACATTTACTGTATTTGAAAATCAGTGTGCTGCATATGTGGTATTATTCACTGTTTACCTAATTAATCTTAATATCCTATTCCCTAACATTCACAACACCAAGAAGATATTTCGATCGTTTATTTTTTATACATTTGCATCATATCTTGTTTGAAGAAATAAAACTACAGGTGCAATTGAAGCTCTCATTTCCCCTCTCCAATCCAGTTCTCTCAGACTTCTAGTGATTCATCTGGTTTTTAGTTTAGTGTTTGTAAACAACAAAAAGAATATGAAAGTAGGAAATAACTCCTTCATAAGAATTCTTTCAACCCTGTTTGAAGCTCCTGTCTTACCCTTTTGTGTCCACAGTTTTCTAATTAAAAGTGTTTGCAAGGAAATGTCTGGTGCCTTAAATTCCATTGTCTCTCTGGGCTCTTGGAAAAATTATTTGCATGTCGTCAGTATCTCTGTTTGAAAGGTAAGTTTCAACCCCTTCTGTTTATTATTATTATTATTCAAATGCCTTTGGCAGAAGATTATACTAAGAAGAATCTTTTTTGTAAGAGTGTCAATTTTTCTACTTGGAATCATGGACTACATTTGCAATTCACTGAGAATATGTTAAAAGGGCATGTGGTTATTTCTAGCTACAAGGTCACAGTATAGGGAAATATGTTTAAATCCTATGTTTATTAGATGCATAAATACAGTCCCTTCTACACTAAGTGACCTTAATTTCTAAGAACCCTCAGATCTGGGGCTGCTTTCCAGCCCACTGCTGGAATTCCTGATTGTGACACTCTGCTGAACAGGAGTTCAGTTACCAAATATAACCGAATGGAGTAAGAGGACAGAAGAAAGCCTCAGGCCACAGTTGTCTCAAAGTGACCACGGACCAAGCAGTCTCTAGTGGATGGCAAGGCCAACCTCCGCTCTCCCAGGAAAAAAGAAATGCTCCTCTGAAATAAGCCACCACTTTGAAGACTTCGAATAGACTTCAAAAGTGTTGAAATGTCTGAAAGGGGTATCTTAAAAATGTTAACAAGTAGTGCAACACTTGAAGGTCTTTATTTTAAAATATATATATTTTTTGAAGCGTTGATGTTGTTTCAAAGGTGGTTTGATTTTGCTTTTATTCAGAGAGGAAAGGTATTAGGAATGTCATTCTTTCTAAAATAGACTGTACATAAGTTACACCTGCAGGTTGTATATCTCCCTCTGTGGTCAGGGAACTGTATCTTCCTCCGACACCCAGAGCATGCTAGGTGAGTGCTCTCAATTGCCAATTCCTGGCCTGGGTTTTATACCCATATGTTCATTCACAGGATGTGACCTCCACAAGCCTTTGGTAGAGATGGACTTGGGTCAAAAGTATGTTATCCTGATGTAAAATCAAATTATTATGTTTTTCACTACTGGGGAGGCTGAGGCAGGATTGTTTGAGTCCATGGGTTAAGATCAGCTTTGAAAGACAGACTCTGTTTAAAAAAAAAATATATATATATATATATACATAATATTTAATTACATGTATATATAATTACATTTTGATAAAAAATGTATTCAAGAAGAAACTTTTATCAAGATTGTAAATGTGCTACGTTTTATAGAAAATAAGAATACAGTCATGTAGACCCTCACCCATACTTATGATACATGCTGAAAGCTAAATACTGACACATTATATTTTTCAGTAATATTTGGAGATGTGTACTATAATTTCAAAGAATTTTTTAAAAAAAACACTAGATGTAATAAATCAATTAAGACATCAAGTGTAGGTATTTAAAATTATATTAGTACATGAAGTTTATGTATTTGTCTTTCAGAAAGTTAAAGCTTACTAAAGAAAACTACTATATAGTCTTTGGCATCAGTTAAAATTAAAACATTACATGAATCTCCCTCCCCCAGACATACCATTTCTTTTTCCCTCTTTTGCTTTCACATATGAAAGAAAACATTTGACCCTTGACTTTATGAGTCCATCTTACTTCACTTAGCATGATGTACTCCAATTCCATCCATTTACATGCAAATTTTATTTATGACTGAGTAAAACCTCCATTGTGTATATATACCACATTTTCTTTATCCATTCACCTGAGGTTTTTCTCTTTTTGCATGTCAACATTCTTAAAACCTAAAACAAATGGAAAAAATGCTTTGAAAGACTACATGTTCATTCATATCATATTTCCATAAAGCACTATCATCTTCACATATTGCTCGGTCAGAAAATGTATGGTTTGATGTATTCAGGAGCCAGTAACACTGCAATCATGATAGGCTGGAACCAACCAAGAATTTTTTAGGATATTACTTGTAAGACTGTAGGTTTACTACCCTATTTAGAAAACTAACTTTGAAGAAGGAATGTTATTTAGCTAATTAAATTGGTACACTGGAAACTAAAGACCAGAAAAGTCCCAATCTAATATGCATAAGATTTGGTGTATAAATAAGCAAAAATAAAAACTGCAAACAAATACAAAGTTCTAGGTACTGTTCTATGTGGTTTAAATATGTTAATTCATTTAATCATTATTAAAAACTTTGGAAGATAATTATATTATTTATGTTATGCAATGAGGAAATATATTCAAAAGGAAATTTTTAAGACCTCTCCAAATTCCCATAGCCTAACAAATAATCAGATTTAAAATCAGATTAGAAGCCTGGCAACTCAGCTCCCGAGGCTATGTGTTTCACTGAAATGCTAAATTTACCGTCTTGATATGGTATCATTTGTTCATTTGGATAAGCAAACTTACTATGGTTCTTGTTACCTTAAAAGCAAAGAGAAGCCTATGTAAATGCACGGCTCATAATTTTAACCACAGTTGTCTAAGTATATAAAAGACCATGTCTCTGTGCTATCCCCAGACACAGAAATGTAAAGGGTAAAAGCATAAAGACTGAAGAAGATTCACACAGCGGCAAAGCCACACAGAAGTCATGCAGGGTCAGAGCACACTACTGTGGCTCTGTTGCTTTCCAGTTACTCCATTAATAGCTTCTGGATAGAAGAAGGCACATGACCAAAACTGATGATCTCACCACGCACTCCAAGCTACTGTACTCACAGCTGCTTATATAACCTATCTTGAACCTTCCTAAGCAGAGTAAAACATTAAAAAGATATAAAACGCTATGCAAATTAGGAATGTCCAGGGAATTCTATGCCGAGTATGTCAGAATAGCATAGGACAACTTAAAAAATGATGTGTATTTATCACATATGTATTCTTTAGGTGTGGAGTCTGGGGTGAAGGAGGATGAGAAAAAGGAATAAATTTTATAACATTAGTATGAGTTGTTATAAAATTTTAAAATGCTATATAATAAATTCTATTTGAAAATTTTCATGAGATGCAATCAGTTGGGTTTTACATACCCTTAGTCATCTCAGCTCAAAGTCAATAAAGCCACTCCCATTCAATCCTTCACCCATGCCTTCAACCCACAAATTGTTTGGTAAAACACTGTGGTTGACAACATGAGGCTTTGGGGTTGAACCATCTAAATTTGTATCTTGGTCCAACAATCACTAACAAAGTCCTTTGACTAGATGTAATTTTCCTATTCTTCTCTTTTCTCATCCATAAATTGGGAATAATCATAGCACATTTATTATCAAGACATCATGAAGGTTAAAAGAGAAGTATATATGTATAATATAAAAATAAAATAGATTTAAATATATATAAAATATTATATATATGTGCGTGTGTGTGTGTGTGTGTGTATATATATATACATACATATATATATATATTGCTTGGCAAGTGCCTGTCACATAGTTAAATGTTCCACATGAGTTGGCAATTATCATGCAACAAATATTTACTGAGCAACATTTATATATGTGGCATGATAAGCTAGCTAGCTACAATATAATTCAGGAATGAAAAAGTACAAAACTTTTTATCAAAGAATTTGCAACCTATTAAGAAAAAGACATGCGAACAAAAAAAATTGTAACTTCAGGCTGGTCATACATAATTGGTGAGATCAGAAATGTAAATAATAAGTTAAATATTGTCAAAAAATACAACTACTGCCATATGGGAGAATCATAGAAAGTCTCCACATAAAGTTCTATATTAGCAGAGATATGGAAGATAAACAGGACCTGGAAATCTAGAGTTTGGCATGTGGGGTGAAGAATTCCAGATATGACACATTCGGAATCTAAGTGGAAAGGAGAGTCGGCCTAGCTTATAGAAGACCTTGAAGGCCAGACTAAGAAATTCAAAACCTCTTTGTTTCCTTTGGAGAAATATTGAAGGCTATTGAGTAGAAGACAGGGAGGAATAGAATTCTATTTTAGGAGGTTTAATGAAGTAGCAGAATTTTGAAGATAGCATAATCCAAAGAAGACCAGCTATTCACTGATATTATACCTTTGAGAGGTCGCTTGAGCTTAAGTGACCCAGTAACAGGAATAGGATCAAAAAAGAGGTGAAAAAAATCTATAGAGATAAAGAAATCATTTCACACCCACTCTCAGAGACCCCATTTGAACTCTCTTAAGGATTCCACTTTATCAATTCTCCAGGAGAAAAAAAGTCTTGGCAAGACTTTCATATTAGTGGAAAATGTTTCTTCCTTGTTCAGACTGTTTGATAATGAACATATTCTGACATGAACAACAACTAGTTGCCAATACAGTAGTAGCTGCACAATCAGTCAGAGAAGTGGAAGACAGAAATAGCTGGTAGGAAGAAGTTAAGTAGGGAAAGAGAGTGTCTCCAAATAAGAAAAAGGATAAAGAATCCTAAGAATACAAATTAGAATTCTCTATTACTTCCTCTCGAGAGATAGTTATGTTAAAAGATAGAGTCCAATTTTAAAATTGTCCAAAGATTTTGGAAAATGCGTCACAATTGCAGATTTACAGATAGAGACCAAGCACATGAAAAAAATACAACATCATTTGCTATTAGGTAATGGCAATGAAAACATACATTACACACCCACCAGCATGGTTAGACAGTCCAAATAAAAATATCTGCAAGTATGTAAAGCATTGGAACTCCCATCCACAGTAGGAAGGAGAAAGATAAAGTGGCACAACCACTTTGGAAAAGAGTTTTGGCAATTTTTTTCAATAAAACTAAACATAATCTACTCTATGACACAGCAATCCCAATCCTAGATACATACATATGGAAAATGAGAATTTACTTCCATACAGACTTGCATGTGAATGTGTAAGGTACTGATGGGTTTTAAGCTGTTTGATAGTTGCATTTCAAAAACCTTACTCTAGCTTTAGTCCAGACAATAGTTTGGGTGGGGAAGTATATACAGGAAACTACTAAACTCGTCCTGCAAAAGATGGGGTGTGTTAATAAGGTGATATTTAGAACTGGGAAAGATGGATTTATTGAGGAACACTTGAAGGTAAATTTGGCATGGCTTAGCAACAGATTCCACCTGGAGAGGGAGAAGACAGTTGAGGCTTGTCAAGAACAACTCTTTGAATCCCAGTTAGGACAATAGGCGGGATGGTGGGTCTTGGAATACAGCACCCTGAATGGAGACCAAGTTTCAGGGTTAAAATGCAAATATATGGGTCAACTGGTTACTAAAATTAATTAAGGAAATTAGTGTAGATTCAAGAAGAAATTGCTATAAGCAGGAATTGTTGGGGGAAAATTTGTAGAAGCAGGATTTAAACTTTGTTCCTGACACAGCTTGTTCCTTCTACCCTGAAATACTTATGAAACACCTACTTTTTAACCACATGCCATACTTGTTTCAAAATAAGCACAGATGCATGGGGGTACAGAGAGCAAAGCAGTCACTGTGGTGCAATACTCTGAGCACGCTGATGGAGTTAGCACAAAAAACTAGAGGGGCATCAAGAAAGGATTCCATAATGCAACAAGAGGCACAATGGGGAGGGTCCTGGACTTTGATTTTTAAGGGGAAAGCTGGAAATGGTGACAAAGAGCTGCAGAGAATTGTTGAGTAAGTGGGAGAAGTTAGGAAATAGCATTCAGGAGAGAATTCCTTTTAATCTGCAGCTACTTTGGGAATTTTATGGGTCCAAGGAGCAGCTAAATTTTTACCACAGTCTTTCGGGTAACTATACAATTAGAGATACCTAGCAGGAGCTGAGGATTGTCAGACCCTCCAAATGACGAAGTCAGGCTGGATGCAGTATCCGCTGAAGGATGGAAATAGTACATTAAAGATTCTGGCTAAAAAAGACCTCCTACCATACATGGGCTACACAAACAAGGAACATCTGTCACCTCCTTTTGTCTTTCTAGTGCCTCCCTCAGCTCACATGTGTGGCCTCAAATGACACCCAACTGACAAAGAAGGGGAAAAAAATACCGGCCTGGTTCTGGATTTGTCAGCAGGATATGTCGTTGCAAACTAAAATGAACTATGGTTGTACTGAAGACTAAACAGGGTAACTCCAACACCAGTGCTAAGGGGAAATCCTTCCACCAGGAAGGACTCTGGCTGTAGTTCTGATCAACTGGATGTGCAAGGAGACTTGAGAAGATATAATGATATACACAGACTCCTGAGCAGCCACAAATAATTTGGTTGGTTTATGAGGGGCCTTGAGGAAGTCAGGTGGAAAAATTGGAGATAGAAAGATTTGAGGGAAAATGGTGTGGTCTGACCCATGGATATGACCCATGGATTTACTAGGCAAATCTTTGTATCTCAAGTTTATGGCCACAAGAGATCATTCACTGTGAAGGGGCCTATTGAATCAGAAAAACAGGAGGATGCACACCCAAAATGAGCTCTTCGTCTTGGGACCAGATTCTGGAAGAACTCACTTCCTAATTTCACACTGTTCTTTTCTCCAGTTCTTCAAACTACATCAAGCTCTTCCCCACCTCATAACAGTAATATGTTACTTAGGGGACAGATGGAGGAAGAAGAATTATTGAGAATGGAGGAGGAAGCAGAAAACTCAGCTCAAGAGCATATGACATAGCAGAAAGGCTTTCAAAAAGGATATTTGGCAATAGCCAAGAGGAAATAAAATAAGACCAGGACTGAAAATTAACAAAAGATTGGCAAGTAATTAAAAAAGGTACAGTCTTGGGACTGGGGAGATAGCTCAGTTGGTAGAGTGCTTGCCTTGCAAGCACAAGGTCCTGGGTTCAATCCCCAGCACCACAAAAAAAAAAAAAAAAAAAAAAAAAAAAAAAAAAAAAAAAGGTACAGTCTCTGAAATTGAAGAGACAGAAAGTGGAATGTATTTACTCAAAAGCTACTTAATGAGCACCTGCTATGTGTCAGGCACTGTGCTTGATGAAAAGAATATGATGAGAAAGACATAAGTGTTCAATTTTCCTTCAAGACTCTCTTTTTTTCCTTCCCCTATTTATTTTCTTTTTTATTTTTTCAGTGCCCGCTCTCACATCCCCATCATATTTGAAATCAAGTACTTTTCATGCATCAGGCTACTGAGGAGTGGGAGGTTTGAATAGTAAATTAGAGTTTTGTTGCAGTTTTTTTTTTTTTTTAATTACTTGCTCTCTCTATTTTCCTCTTATTTATCTGTTTCCTAAGAGTCTCCTTCTCCCTTTTCTCCCGCTAACAACTAACTTCTTTGGATTCCTCTTTCACTCCTCATATGATCTAGTATTTATTCTTTATTCTCACTTCTTACCTCATTAACATCACATCCTGCACCCCTCCCCCATTCTTTGTCCACCATTAGAAATTGCAGACCTTATTGCAAACCTTCTGTTTATGCTATAGATAATAATCGAACACATCTTTTCTTTTTATTACAACAATACTGTTAATGACTTCATAGGGGCTACTTGGTTTGAAGCTGCATATTATTTGCATTGGGTGCTGTTAATATTGATCTTCCCCTTAAAGAGGAGGTATTGGAAGCACTTTAAATCTATAGGGTGGAAACTAATACTTCGGATCCATACTGCTAAAGGGGAAGACACGTGAACAACATGGAAAAACAAGGGAAGAAAGCACCCCAGGATGCTATATTAATAGAATCCATTGACAGCACAGTAGGAGAACTGTCAGAAAGGGAGTTGAGAATATACATCATTAATATGATTCGCAAAATAAAGAATAATATAAGAGACCAAATGCAGGCAACAAAAGATCACTTCAATAAAGAGCTAAAAGAGCAAATGCAGGAAGCAAAAGATTATTTCAATAAAGAGATAGGGATTCTGAAAAATACCAAACAGAAATCCTTGAAATGAAGGAAACAATAAACTAAATTAAAAACTCAATAGAAAGCATTACCAATAGACTAAATCACTTGGAAGACAGAACCTCAGACAATGAAGACATAATATTTAATCTTGAAAATAAAGTTGGCCACACAGAGAAGATGGTAAGAAATCATGAACAGAACCTCCAAAAATTATGGGATAAAATGAAAAGACCAAATTTAAGAATCATTGGGATTGAGGAAGGCACAGGGATGCAAACCAAAGTAATGAACAATCTATTCAATGAAATAATATCAGTAAATTTCTCAAACTTGAAGAATGAAATGAAAAATCAAATACAAGAGGCTTACAGAAGCCCAAAAGTGCAAAACTACAACAGATCCACACCAAGGCACATTATAATGATAATGCCCAGCATCAAAAATAATGATAAAAATTTAAAGGTCTAAAGAGAAAGTATCAGATTACATATAGGGGGAAACCAACACAGATAACAGCAGATTTCTGAACACAGACCCTAAAAGGTAGAGGGTCCTGGAACAATATATACCAAGCTCTGAAAGAAAATGAATGCCAATCATGAATCTTCCATCCAACAAAACTAAGTTTCAGATTTGATGACAAAATAAAATCTTTCTATGATAAACAAAAGTTAAAAGAAATGACAAATAGAAAGCCTGCACTACAGAAAATCCTCAGCAAAATAGTGCATGAGGAGGAAATGAAAAACAATAATGAAAGTCAGCAAAGAGAGGAACTAGACTAAAGGAAAAACCAACCAAAGGAGAAACCAAGTCAAGTTAAAACCCCAAAATAAGCCAAAATGACTGGGAATACAAAGCATATCTCAATAACAACCCTGAATATTAATGGCTTATGCTCATTAATCAAAAGACACAGCCTGACAGATTAGATTTTTTAAAAAGACCCAACAATATGTTGCCTTCAGGAGACTCATCTCATAGGAAAAAACATCCACAGGCTGAAGGTGAAAGGATGGGAAAAAAGCACATCATGTACACAGACTGTGTAAAAATGCAGGGGTTTCCATCCTCACAGCAGATAAAGTAGATTTCAAGCCAAAGATAGTCAGAAAGGATGACAAAGGACATTTCCTACTGCTTAAGGGAATCATACATCAACAAGACATAACAATCATAAATATTTATGCCCCAAACAATGGAGCATCTATGTAAATCAAACAAATCCTCTCAATTTCAGGAATCAAACTGTGCACAACACAATAATACTGAGAGACTTTAACACAATTCTCTCAACACTAGATAGATCTTCCAAACAAAAACTGAACAAAGAAACCATAGAACTCAATAATACAATCAAGAATTTACTTAACAGACATATATAGAATATTCCATCCATCAATGAGTGAATGCAATCTTTTCTCAGCAGCACATGGATCCTTCTCTAAAATAGACCATATGTTGACACAAAGCAACCCTTAGTAAATGCAAAAAAATAGAGATACTACCCTGCATTCTATCAGATCACAGTGGAATGAAATTAGAAATCAATGATACAATAAAAATTAGAAACTACTCCAATACCTGGAGACTAAATAATATGCTATTGAATTATGCATGAATACCAGAAGACATCACAGAGGAGATAAAAAAAAATTCTTGGAGGTAAAGGAGTACACTGATACAATGTATCGAAATCTCTGGGACACTATGAAAGTAGTACTAACAGTTAAGTTCATTACATTGAGCTCATTCAATAAAAGAATAAAAAGTCAACAAATAAATGACCTAACATTGCATAGCAAAGCCTTAGAGAAAGAACAGATCAACACCAAAAGTAGAAGATAGGAAATAATTAAAATAAGAGTTGAAATCAATGAAATTGGAACAAAAGAAACAATTGAAAAAATTGACAAAACAGAAAGTTGGTTCTTTGAAAAAAATAAACAAAATTCATAAACCCTTAGCCACACTAATGAAGAGACAGAAAACTCAAATTATTAAAATACATGATGAAAAAGGAAATATCATGACAGACACTATTGTATACAAAACATAATTAGAAGGTATTTTGGAAATCTATACTCCAACAAAATAGAAAATCTTGAAGACACTGACAAATTTCTAGAGACATGTGAGTCACCCAAACTGAATCAGGAGGACATACACAATTTAAACAGATCAATTTTAAGCAATGAAGTAGAAGATGCCATCAAAAGTCTACCAACTAAGAAAAGCCAGGACCAGATGGATTCTCAGCCAAGTTCTACAAGACCTTCAAAGAAAAACTGATACCAATACTCCTCAAAGCATTCCATGAAATAGAAAAGGAGGGAACCCTTTCAAACTCATTTTATGAAGCTCGTATCACTCTGATATCAAAACCAGACAAAGACACATTCAAGGAAAGAAAACTTCAGACCAATATCCCTGATGAACACTGATGCAAAAATTCTTAACAAAATTCTGGCAAATCGTATACAAAAACATATTAAAAGGATTGTGCACCATGATCAAGTGAGGTTCATCCCAGGGATGCAAGGGTGATTCAACATCCGGAAATCAGTAAATATCATTCATCACATCAATAGACTTAAAGATAAGAATGATATGACCATTTCAATAGATGCAGAAAAATCATTTAATAAAACACAGCATCCCATTCATGTTCAAAACACTAGAAATAATAGGGAGAGTAGAAACATACCTCAATATTGTAAATGCTATCTAAGCTAAGCCCAAGGTCAACATCCTTCTACATGGAGAAAAATTGAAAGCATTCCCTCTAAAAACTGGAAGACAGAGATGCCCTCTTTCTCCACTTCTATTCAACATAGTCCTTGAAACTCTAGCCAGAGCAATTAGATGAAAGAAATTAAAGGGATATGAATAGGAAAAGGAGAACTCAAACTATCACTATTTGCCAGCAACATGATTCTATATTTAGAGGATCAAAAAAATTCCACCAGAAAACTTCTAGAACTAATGAATGAATTCAGCAAAGTAGCAGGATATAAAATCAACACTCATAAATCTAATGCATTTCTATTCATAAGTGATGAAAGAGAAATTAGGAAAACTACCCCATGCACAATCACCTCAATAAAAATAAAATACTTGGGAATCAATCTAACAAAAGAGGTGAAAGACCTCTACAATGAAAACTACACAACACTAAAGAAAGAAATTGAAGAAGACCTTAGAAGATGGAAAGATCTCCCATGTTCTTGGATAGGCAGAATTGATATTGTCAAAATGACCATACTACCAAAAACATTATACAGATTCAATGCAATTCCTATTAAAAATCCCAATGATGTACCTCACAGAAATAGAAAGCAATCATGAAATTTATTTGGAAAAATAAGAGATCCAGAATAGCCCATGTAGTCCTTAGCAGGAAGAGTGAACCAGGAGGTATCACAATAAACTTAAACTATACTACAGAGCAATAGTAACAAAAACAGCATGGTACTGGCACCAAAATAGGTAGGTAGATGAATGGTACAGAATAGAAGACATACAGACAAACCCACATAAATGCAGTTATCTCATACTAGGCAAAGATGCCAAAAACATACAATGGAGAAAAGATAGCCTCTTCAACAAATAGTGCTGGAAGACTGGAAAGTCATATGCACTAGATTGAAATTGAACCCCTATTTCTCAGCCTGCACAAAACTCAACTCAAAGTGGATCAAGGACCTAGGCATTAGACCAGAGACCCTGCACCTAATAGAAGAAAAAGTAGGCCTGAATCTTCATCATGTTGGCTTAGATCCAGACTTCCTTAACGAGACTCCCAAAGTGCAGGAAATAAAATCAAGAATCAGTAAATGGGATAGATTCAAACTAAAAAGTTTTTATTCAGCAAAGGAAACTATCAAGAACGTGAAGAGAGAGCCTCCAAAGTGGGAGAAAATCTTCCCTGCATGCACATCAGGTAGAGCACTAATGTCCAGGATTTATACAAAACTTAACACCAAAAATACAAATAACCCAATCAATAAATGGGCTAAGGAACTGATCAGACACTTCACAGAAGAAGATATACAACTGATCAACAAATATATGAAAAAATGTTCAACATCTCTAGCAATTAGAGAAATGCAAATCAGAACTACCCTAAGATTCGTCTCACTCCAATTAGAATGGCAATTATCAAGACTACAAGTAACAACAGGTATCAGGAAGGATGTGGAGAAAAAGTTACACTCATACATTGCTGGTGGAATTGCAAATTAGTACAGCCACTCTGGAAAGCAGTATGGAGATTCCTCAGAAAACTTGGAATGGAACCACTATTTGGCCCCTATTCCCAAAGGACTTAAAATCAGTATACTAAAGTGATGCAGCCACATCAATGTTTATAGCAGCTCAATTCACAATAGCTAGATTGTGAAATCAACCTATATGCCCTTCAATAGATGAATGGATAAAAAACCATGGTACATATATAGAATAGAATATTACTCAACCATAAAGAAGAATAAAAATTATGGCATTTGCAGGTAAATGAATGGAGTTGGAGAATATCATGCTAAGCGACATAAGTCAATTCCAAAAAACCAAAAGCTGAATGTTTCTCTCATAAGTGGATGCTGATACATAACAGGGGGTGGATAAAGAATGAATGGAAGAACTTTGGATTGTGCAGATGGAAATGAGGGGAGGGGAGAGGGCAGGGGGTAGGATAGATGGTAGAATGAGACTGACATCATTACTCTATGTACATGTATGACTGCATGACTGGTGTGTTTCTACATCATGTACAGAGAAATGAAAAGTTGTGCTCCTTTTGTGTACAATGAGTCAAAATACATTCTTCAGTCATGTATAACTAAATAGAACAATAAAAATTCAATTAAAGAATGAGACTGGAGTATTAGAGAAGATACTCCCAAGGAAGTGACATTTCAGATAAATCCCCAAGGAAAGAGCAGAGTGACCTTGCAAAGAGCCATGGAAAGTGTGTTTCAAAAAGAAACTGAATATACAAAGCACCATGGTCGGAAGCAGGTTAGGTGTGCTCTAGACAGTGACGGAAGTACACTGTGCCCGGAGCTATGCTGGGAGCTGGAGAGATAGGCCAGGCTGACTCAGCAGGACAGGAGCCAGAGGAGGAACTTCACTCTAGGTACAGTCAGTGTCCACTGCGTGGTGGAGAGCGAGTGACATGATCTGATGACCTTGGCTGTTGGTTGAGGAATGGCTGATTGAAAGAAAAGGTCAACAGTACCAAGCAGACAGAAATGGTACCATCTACATCTTTAGGAAATTTATTCCTTCAGAGAAACACAGAAGTAGAAAGGTAGCTAGAAAGAAGGGCAAAACCCTTGGAGGTCTTAAGATGGAAAAGACAGCCTGTTTCCGCCTTGAGTGGTCTTGAGAAGATCCAGGCGAGACAAAGATAAGAGGTGCCACTTTTAGTTCAAGAAGTTGGGGTGAAGGACAAATCTGCTTTCCCGGCTCCCAAGAGTTCATTGACATTTCAGAAAATACACTCCTATATTTATGATTGAGAACTTAATAACTGTGCAGGAAAATAAAAAGAAATCCCTGAACTCCATGACACGAAATGGGATAAGACTGGTAGAAAAATTCAGAGAGAAAAAGATAGCCCTGTAATTCCCAAAAGAGAGAGTGCTGCTCTGCAGAAGACTTTGGAATTTTTTAGCAGGTGCACTAACATGTAACAATGGGGTGCGGACATATTAGATGTCTTGAAAATCACAGGCAGGTAGGAGTTCAATGGGTGAATAAAGAAAAATA
The DNA here is from genome assembly GCF_902686445.1 of Sciurus carolinensis. NCBI lineage: Eukaryota > Metazoa > Chordata > Mammalia > Rodentia > Sciuridae > Sciurus > Sciurus carolinensis. Next base: position 23,286,823 of record NC_062216.1, read on the forward strand.
ATAAAAAATAATAAAGAAAAGTGTGGTAAATACACAACAGAGTTTTATTCATCCATGAAGAAGAATGAAAGTATGGTATTTGCAGGAAAATGAATGGAAGTAGAGGCCATCAATGGCATTAAGTGAAATAAAACTCAGAAGGTTAGGGGTCAGGTTGTATGTTGTCTCTCATATGTAGAGGTAATAGAGGATAAAGAAAACAAAGGTGGAGGTGGATCTCATGAAAATCAAAGGGAGATAATAGAGGAAAGGGACCAATGGTTGGGAAGTAGGGAAGGAGCGGGGAAACGCTGGGGAGTGGTTATCCGTCAGATTATATTGTTATATTGGTGCATGTACAAATACGCAACAACAAATCCCATCAATATGTACAACTAAGATGGGCCAATAAAAAATGTGGAAAAAGAAAAAATAAAGTCACAGGAAGTCCCAATTGTGAATAATTATCCTACATCTTGCACAAATTTTAAATGTCTTCCTGGACATTCATTTGGATTTAATTATCAATTCTTAATTTTCTAAGCCTAGCATTAAATCTGACTTCATTTACAAATTCAAATGTGATTCTAATATAAGTGAAGTGCAGTATATGGGTACATCATTATTTCCTCATGATAAATCATGTTTAAAGATTTCCATGTAGATATTTATAGTATAAATTATTTCCTATATAATCATTTCTACTGGTTTCTAAAATTATGTATGAGAGTATGGGGTCCCAAACACATAACCTATAGAAGAGTGTCTCTAAAGTAGTCCACCCTAAACCCATGCTGAGGAGTACATAATTAGCACTCTCTCTTATTTAATGAAGAAACAGGTAGGTACCGTTACTAATCACTGTAATTTTCTAAAATTTCTAATGTGAGCATTAAAGTGAAAGAAATGATCATTAGACATGAAAAAAATCATCAGACAGAAAATGAACCAAAAATGAAGAGAAGCAAAATAAATAAGCAGACTGAAAAATAACTGTCTTCTGAGAACCCAGATGATTTAGAGGCCAGAAGAGCATCCTCATATAGAAGCAAAGAGAGCTCCCGTCAGCAGCATATACCCTAAAACTGGAGGCACAGAGAAAATGAGCAAGGCCCCTGCGTAAGGATGTCACGCAAATTCCTGAAGCCTTCCACATTTTTGTTTCCCCAGGGTGGCAGGAGGTGACGGCTGCCCCTCCAGACAGTGGTTCTTACCCTGAGATTTCTCGTCTCTCTACACCTGGAGGTCGCGCCTCTGTCAGTCCCTCTGGGTGTGGCCAGGTCTGGCTGGGACAGGGAGTGACATGTGTGGTCCCAGGTGTGCTGTCACTCCTCACAGCAAAAGCGACAGCCGCACACGGAGGTGCTCCCTACAAAGGCTCCCAGGCAGGTGAGGGGCTCCCGGAAATCCAAGGTTTGCAAGTACTCCAAGTACCCAGAAGCCACACAAATCCCGGAGTCGGAGCTCGTTCAGATCTCGAAGCGGCTCAAGGGAACGGGCAGCGGGATTCTGGAAAATAGACGAAGAAAAGTCATTACTACAGAGATCAGTGGCAGGAGAGTTGGAGGTCATAGGTGCGCACAGGCCATCGCTATGAGCCGGACACCCTGGACACAGCAGGCATGGGAGGTGAGGTGGGTCTCTCCTTGGATGTCCTAGGCCCTCACATGGGGTGCATGTGGCTTAAGTGGCCCTACCGTCAAGATCATTTTTGGAAAATTTTTTGACTCTGAAATTTGAGATGCATTTGGAAATGGATTTGAGGGGGTGGCAAGGTGCTCTTCGGGTTGCTTGGGACTTGGCGCGCACCTGTCCTAGGTGAGGTCCTCCTCAGCTGGGTCCTGTGAGAGGCTCCAGGGGAAAGGTGTGGCTGGGTGCTATTGACAAGTTGTTCCTTCACTCGTGTGCTAATGCTCAATGACAATAAGCCAAGAAGATGATTTTTAGAAACTTTGCCTATATTAGGTTGTACTCATGTACGTATTTTGTGGTGTTTCACAATGAGAAAATGGCCTTAATAGCCCTTTATTCTCTAACCATGTTGTAAATAAACATGTATTTAATACAAGGAAAGCTATGTATGAAAATCAGAACTGAAATTCTGCCAGCTGAAACTTTGTATAGAGAATTCTGATTTTTAAAATGTGAAGGTCTTTAGCTCTGTGTTGAAAGTCATATATTTCTATCTGTGCAATGCTGTGTGCTGCTCACCAGCTCCCAAATAAAGAAGTTCCCTATATATGCATTTGACATGATTTGATAAATAGTTCTTTTCTCAGGAAAAAAAAAGAAGCAAAAGATATTGAATCTAAGAAATTAAAGTAGGTATTATTGACAAGAAAAAACACAGGATGATATTGCTCTTGAAAATTAAAAAAACGAAATAAATTACTCTGTTGAACCATAAACAGAATTCCAAGTTGGAAAACTAAAATGGAGTTCAGAATCTTTCAGAATAAAGAAATAAAACAATGAATAGAAATAAGAGAATCATTAAGGCACATTAAAGATTGATCAAAGCCTATAATCCATTTCACAGAAAATCCAGGAGGGAATAACTGGAATACCAGAATAGGTGGCAAAAGTAATCAAAACAGAGTGTGAGAAAATATAAAAATTTTGGAAGACTAGCCCAGAGCCAAAGAAAGACATGACCACCTAGATTAAAAAGTTTCTCCAAAAACAAAGCAAATTCGAAATTGAGAAATCCATGACTGAACACATCCTGATAAAATTTCAGTGCTCCAAGAAACAGAGAAAAACAAACTCTATCAAGGAGAAAAGAAATCTTAGCTACAAAAGAATGGGAAGGAAAGAGGCAGTGAAGAGGGTAAGAGATAAAGCCCTCAGCCTGCATGCCTGGGCTGAGCTCCTAATTCTCAGCTGGTAACTAGCTCTGTCACCTGAGACAAATTGCTTACTAAATTCTCTCATCTGCAAATTCAGAAGAATATTATTATGCTAGTATAGCTGCCAAAATAAAAGTTGTTACTATGTAACCTGCTTTAATATTTAACCCAGAGGTAGTTAGAACTGATTAAAGTAAGGTCCTTTAAGATCATGATACAAACCAAATGCTCTGACACATGGTCAACATCTTTCATGTCTTTTAATACTGTGAAACATCTACTGTAAGCAAGGTGTAATGACACAGGATACTCTTCCTACAATTTGGACCTGATCACAAACTTTTATAATGAATATTATGATGAATACTTACAATGTTGTAATTGTCAGTTTTCAATTTTTAGATTGAATATATAGACAAATAATGATGAGCTTAATTTTTTCAGAGAATATAATGTAAATAATTTAAATAATTGCCATGTAAAAGTAGAAAAATAGCTAATTTGGAAAGTTAAAAGAAAGAATGTCAGGTAAGAATTAAGAATCCTATTTCCATCATATAATAGTGATAACAAATATAAAAAATAAATCCAGAAACAGAAACCAAAGATCCTGTTATAGATTGAATGTTTATGTCCCCCAGATTCACAGGTTGAAGCTTAAAGCTCCAATGTGACAGCAGTTGGGGTTTTTGGAAGCAAATAGAGTTAAACAAGGTTATGAGAGTAGGATCCTCTCCTGGTGAGATTAGTTGTGTTTATAGGAAGAGAATTAAGAGAATGCATTCACTGACACAGGACACAGTAAGAAGGTGGCCCTCCATAGGCCCAGAAGTGGCTCTCCCGGAAACTAAACCAGCCAGAATCTTGATCTTGAACTCATCAGCCTCCAGAACTATGAGAAATAACTTTCTGCTGCTTAAGTCACCCAGTATATGGTATTTTGTTGTGGCAGCTCCAATAATCTGAGATGCTGTATCTAAAAATAAAGATTTAAAGAATCAAACGGTTATCTCGTACTTCCCATTCACATTGTATCCCTATTAAGCAAAGAGTTTGTGAGGAGATGTTCACCTTTACAGAAGTGACCCAGATGAATGAAGGAAGATAGGAAGAAACGAAGGTAGAAAGGAAAGAAAGAAGAAAAGAATGATTTTTATTATCCTCATTTTGAAGCATCTAATAAACTAATGAAACTAGACATTAATTATCAATTCACACTAAAATCACAACATAGCAAGAAATTAACAGTGGGACTAGAACAGAATACCACCTATACAAACTCCTGGCAGGTGATGCATACCTGTAATCCCAGAGGCTAATCACAAGTTCAAAGCCAGCCTCAGCAATTTAACCAGGCCCTAAGCAATCTAGTGAGACCTTGTCTCAAAATAAAAAATAAAAAAGGGCTGGGGATGTGGCTCAGTGGTTAGTGCCCCTAGGATCAATCCCTGGTAGCCACCCCTGCCCCTGGGGAAAAAAAAAAAACAAAAAACAAAAAAAACTCTGACAAAATTTTCAAAATTGATCATGCTTCTAATTATGAAAACTGAGAAAAACAGATATATGAAGATGGAAAAAGAGAAAAAAGAAAGAAAAAGACTGAGAAAAACCAAGGGAGGGAGAAAAGGAGGGAAACCTATAAATTAAAAGATAGATTTATCTACCAATTGCAAGGTGAGGAATTTAGATTCTGATTAAAGTTAAAAAAAAGTTTGTGGTCTTGGGTCAGAGACATTTAGATGCCCACTAAAATTTATGTTCCTCCTTCCACAATTTAGAATTGTCACTGAGAAGTAGCTGTCTGGCCAGTGACTAGTTTTTCCAGATCCTTTTACATATGGAAGTGGCCATCAGTTAGGTCTTACCAATGAAATTTGAGTGGCCCTTATGGCAGGACTTTTGAGAAGTACGTATACCTTCTCTATGTTTATTACCATTCTAAAAATTTAAGTGCAAAGAATATTAAGACTCTAAGGCATGGTGGAACCATAATGTGGAAGGACTTGTGTCACCTGCTGACCAGGAAAATCTGCTTTGAAGAGGAGAATATTATGCCACCGAGCAAATGTTACACTGCTGAAATTTTAAAATTCTAATTGTTGCATAAGTTAGTGTGTTCTCTTAACTTATATAAAACCTGGTACAGAAGTGGCTGTGACCCTACATTACATAATTGTACAACAAAATGGTTATTATCTCCTAATATAAAAACAAAAAATTACCCATGCACCACTGTTTTATGGCTCTCTAAATTCTTCTAATACTGATCAAGGAACTATAACCACAGATTTATAATATTCATCCTTGTTTCAAAAAGAGAAAAAGAGAAGACATAGATTGCAAAAGCCAATGAAATATGGTTTTCATCTTCCACCTAGAGGACATATAACAAACAAGGAGAAGCTAGACTTCCCAGACTCAAAGTTGGAAAGTCATGTGAAGCAAAATAAAACATTTGTTAGATATCCTTGTTTATTGTGGCAATATTCACAATAGCCAAGATATGGGATCAGCCTAGGTGCCCATCAATAGATGAATGCATAAAGAAAATATGATATATATACATGATGGAGTACCACTCATCCATAAAGAAGAAAAGAAACTATGTCATATGTCATTGGCAGGAGAATGAGTGGAACTGGGAGGATCATGTTAAGGGAAATAAGCCAGACATAGAAAGGCAAGAATCGAATGTTTTTTCTTGTATTTGGACAATATGAAAAGAAGAAGGAGGAGGAGGAGGGAAGAAGAAGGAAGAGGAGGAGAAGGAGGAGAGGAGGGGGGAGAAGAAGAAGAAGGAGGAGGAGGAGGAAAAGAAGAAGGAGGAGGGAAAAAAGAAGAAGAAGGAGGAGGAGGAGGAGGAGGAGGAGGAGAAGGAGAAGGAGAAGAAAGAAGAAGAAGAAGAAGAAGAAGAAGAAGAAGAAGAAGAAGAAGAAGAAGGAGGAGGAGGAGGAGGAGGAGGAGAAGAAGAAGAAGAAGAAGAAGTAGAAGGAGGAAAAGAAGAAGTAGAAGGAGGAAGAGGAGGGAAGAGGCAGAAGAAAAAGGAGGAGGAGGACGGGGAGAAGGAGGAGGGGGAGGAGGAGAAGAAGAAGGAAGGGAGGGGGGAGAAGAAGAAGGAGGAGGAGGAGGAGAAGGAGAAGGAGGGGAAAGAGGAGGAGGAAGAGGAGGAGGTGGAGAAGAGGAAGAGGAAGAGGAGGAAAAGGAGGAGGAGGAGAGGGAGGAGAAGAGGAGAAGAGGAGGAGGAAGAGGAGGAGGAAGAGGAGGAGAAGGAGGAGGAGAAGAGGGAGGAGAAGAGGAGAAGAAGAGGAGGAGGAAGAGGAATAGGAAGGAGAAGGGGAAGGGGAGGAAGAAGAGGAGGGGGAAGGAGAAGAGTAGGGGGAGGAGGAAGAAAACTTGAAAGTAGGAGAGGGCCTGCTAGGGAAGGGGAAGGGATGTGTGCAGTGGCTGAGGGGAGAGCGGGAGGGTGGGAGGGAGTGTGAGCATGATCAAAACATGGAATAAGCACACAGGGAAACCCACTGACTTGTACAGAATAAAACCCTTTAATTTTTACAGTTAATATGTCATAAAATTATAATGAATAGATATTAAAAAGCAGATTTAACTCATCCATTACCTGCTACATTTGTTCTGTTGCTTTTGATATCAGAAGTCGTTTTGTAAATTCATTTTTTTAGGCTGAAGAATTTTAGCAGAAATTCAAGATGACCATCTTCACTTGACTAATATTTTCTAACCTTTGGAATGATCGATTTCCATTTGTTCAGAAAAGTAATTCTCTAAAACAAATCAACAATAACAACAACATTTGCTTGATACCATCTCCTGCAAACTGGAAAGATGATCTCATGCCAACAAGTATCGTGCTTTCAGTAAAGTGATTGGGAAAAGTTTAAGGTCAATGTCTGTTCCTTTTTATTTTCTTTTTAAGAAGTTATTACCAAAAAAGAAAGGAAAAGAGAAATATCTTAGGAAAAAACTGGTTGACTTGAAAGTAGAGTTAGAATGAGTGTTAGGAAATTTGGGTCTCATACAGTCACTTCTTTCTCCCAAATAAAAAGTGATATGACTGTTAAAAATAAATAAACAGTTTGCTCCAAAACCCCATAAAGAGTCCTCAGTTAAACAGAATTTAGCCTGACCACAGAGAATAGATGTGGTCTCCCGGACAAGACTATCACTCTAAATGAACAACTTGAAGTAGACCCCAATAATTTGAGAGATACGTGCATGGAAATTAAGGATCTTAATATAAGATCTCTGGGTGTGATTAGTGGCATAGCAAATTAACTAAAGCAAACAAAATCAGATGCCAGATATATTTAGAGAACTGAATCCCAAATAAGCTACAAGCTGCACCAAAAGGGGTTATGCCTGAGACAACCATGGGACCTCCCACTGACACGGACAGGAAGGAGCTGACAGCAGGAAGGAAGGCAGACTTCAGCAGAGCCGTGGAAGACAGTGAACAGAGATGCATACGGCTAACCATGGAGAGAATTTTTTTAAATGTATAACCAATATTGGAAGAGGAAATGAATGAATGTTGCTTTCATAGCAGGGAATCAGCAGACTCGGTTTAAAACTGGCAAACCAAGAAATAGAGATTATGCAATTATATATAGTATAGACAAGAAATAGATTTATAACAATACATTTACCATGATAACCTGAGAAGAATTTAAACTATGAGACTAAGTATGAGGGTGCAAGAGTAGAAAAGGGCATTTATTTTTTATGTCCTTCATATTCTGCTTGAAATAAAATTAATCAGTTATGATACAATATACAATGAGATATCACACAGAATTTACTAAATGGGACTGATATGTACCAATAAATCATTAAGTAAGAAAAGTACGCAATTCAGCATGATAGCCAAAATATGTTTTAAAAATGTATACATCCAGAGATGGACATATGATAAAAGATAGGTGGGTGAATAGATGATAGACGATAGATGATAGATAGATAGATAGATAGATAGATAGATAGATAGATAGATAATTGATAGAAGCTATAGATATTTAAACTTCTTTCTGAGTAGAATATCAAGAATACACACCAAACTATCCTCAATACCATCTTTGGGGGTAGGCCAGGTAAGAAGGGGCACGGACCTTTCACGCAGAAAACCATCCTCAATTATTCCCACACCCTCAATGACCAGCACCTGTCTGTGGTTTTCTAGTAAACTGCAGATTTTAGATTCCCTGGGTCACAAGCCACTGCTTCAGGAAGATTACCCCAAAGGTTGAAAGTCTGTCCCATGGAGGTGACCGCTTGGACCTCTAACTCCACTTTCAAATGAATTGCTTCCACCAGGTAATCTTTTCCTGCTCTCCCTGCCAGCTCTATCCAGGGGTCCAACCAGATGTGAAGAGGACCTAGGATCCTCGCAGGACAGCTCTGCTCCCCGCAGGCCCTAGCTAGGGAAAACTCTCACCTTGACACCCAGAACACCCCGGCCAGTACCAGTACTGAGCCACCTTCTACCCCTCATTTGTACCTCGACCCTGGACCCTCTGAGTAGTGCCCAGCAGAAGGCTAGCAGAGCACTCCAAGAGCTCAGTGGAAGCTCCAGGCGGACCCTGGGCCCCAGGGCAGACCCTTCGCTCCCAGGCACTGTAGCTCTTTCCTATCTGTGGAGGGAGTTTCTTTTGAGTTTCTTTTTCCTTTGATTTCTTGGGGACAGACTATTGATCCCAGAGTGGCAGATTATCCCACGCATTCGTGTGCTCTGAGAATTGTAATGGGGCAATAGCAGATGCCTTCATGTGAACAGGGAAGGATGGAAGGCAGCACAGTATGGGAATCTGAAGAAGGAAATGAAGAGGCTGAGAAATTAAGTGCAGGTGGCATGATTGTGAAATTCCACCGTGAGGTGTGGCGCTCTCCTGTGAGGTGCTGGGTTTGCAAAAATGGAATACAGTTAGAATACAAATAATAATAAATGCTATGCCACAATAATGTATAATAGTATATAATAATAAATACTGTCCTATCATAATAAACAGAATACAAGTAATGATAAATACTCTTGAAGATGTGGGGGAAAGGAACACTTAAACACTCTTGGTGGAATTGTAACTTAGTACAGTCGCTATGGAAAACAGTGTGGAGATTCCTCAAAGACTAGTAATGGAACCACCAATATGACCCAGCTATACCAATCTTTGGTATTTACCCCCCAAAATTAAAGTCAGCATACTATAGTATGCATACCCATGGACATAGAAGCACAATTTACATTAGCCAAGTTATGGAACCAGCCAAGGTGTCTGTCAGAAAACGAGTGGATAAAGAAAATGTGACATATACACACATTGGAGTTTTACTCCACCATAAAGAACAAAATTATGTCATTTACAGGAAAATGGATGAAATTGAACAGCATCATATTAAGCAAAATAAGCCAGACTCTGAAAGTCAAGGGAGAGTCATATGTTTTCCATCATATGTCAAACTAGAGAGAGAAAAAAAAAAAAGGAAAAGAAAAGATATCTAATGAAAATAGAAGGGAGAAGAGTAAGGCAGAGGAAGGGGATCAAGGGGAGGGAGGAAGGGGGAAAAGGGAGATACTGGGAAATAAAATAGGTCAAATTATTATGTGCATGTATAAATGTGTCACAGTGAATCCGAATATTATGTATGATCATAATGCACCAATAATTTTTAATGGAGTGAACGAACATGGACTTTGCAAGTCTGCCTTTTGAAATTCACTTTATGAAAAATTGCCAATTTTTTTGTTCAGTGAGAACATCTGTGAAGCACCAATCACGTATCATGAAGAACTTAAATTTGAGAGGAAAAAATGGTTTCTAGTTTGGTCATTGCTCTTATTAACGTTTGCAGTTGGAGCTTAAACCCCAGACTTTAAATTCTCCTGACATTTAATTCCATGATACTATGCATGCACAGAAACTGTTGAGATTCAAGGTGGCTATGAGACCTCAACAGTGGAGTAGGGTAGCAAGTGGAGGAATATTGGAAGTCATCAGTTTTATCTTTTTTAAATATTTTTTAAGAGAGAGGAGGTGCAAATGACCCTTTACCAGTGGAAAGAGCCCATAAGAGCAAAGAAGAAAAAGATTTTTTTCTCAGAGTCTGGAATCTCAAGTTGTTTCAGTAAAGAAGTACAGGCATGGCTCATTTCTGTCAGGTTTTCTTGTCTTCTCTTTTCCTTTTTATCGAAAATAGTCGTGTTTTTCAGTGACAATGACATTGAGAAAGAAAACAAAATAACCTGAAACTTGACCCATGATTAAGTCATGAATTCATCTGATGTCAGTGCTTCACTAGTCTCTGAAAGTTACTGGAACTTTGTATATGAGAACACATTTGGCAGCAGCAGAAAGTTGGGTTTTGATGTAGACTTATTCATTGAATTTATTTATGTGCTAGGCAACAAGCAGAACCCTTAATGTGTATTATCACATCTAATTTCACAAAACCTTAAAAGGTTTGTACTTTATTATTTCATGAATGAGGTACAATTGTAAGGAGTTAAATTACTTGCCCATGGTCCTTCAGCTAGCTAACGGTAGCCAAGATTTCAAAATCTCACTCTAATTTCAAAGATAATGACTGAGCACAACATTCTCTGTACCTTTGAAACTATCTTATACAAGTGCTTTAAATGTTACTAAAGCGTTCCTACAGATTCTTAATGTAAATGACCATCCTGGGTTGTTTGGTCTTTTAACAATACACATTTATCAGAAAGGGATTCCCCAGATGTCACTCCTGCCCTTCCTATTTTCTACCCTAAAGTTCATACAAGTAAACAATTCTGCTTCAAATAAATATCTAGTTCTCTTCCACTGTTCCAACCTATTCCCATGACTCCAACCTGGACTTTATATAGAAACTTGAGAATCAAACTCCATTTCGACTCTCCAGATCCTTCCATACCACCCAGTCTCTCCGTTAATCTCAGCCTCCTTAGAGGCTCATTCTTTTACCTCCCCAGCCTCAATTCCATACTCAAGCTGAACCTTAACTAAGGTTCGTCATTAACATTCTCCACTGCTTCATCCATTGGCTTTTCTCTGCCCTGGTCCTGCAATTTAATCACCTGGATCAATTAAACTATCCCTTTCCAGTACCAGGGCATGGAGAAAAATTAATATTTATTACCTCAAATTTATTTTTTATGACCACAGTTCCACTATTTTTTAACAGTGACCTTCAAAACCCTACAGTACTTTGCAGTTCTCTTCCAGTCTCAACAAATGCATCTACTATTTTAAAGAAACCCTCTTAAATGTCTGATCCTTCCATCTGTATCCTCAGAGTCCAAGAAGACTTACCATGCTCCATTACAACAAACCTAACCTCCTTTGAGTTGGAGTTGAACTTCCTTAAGAAACTCACTCCATCATGCTTTGATTTCTTCTATCAGAAACTTCTCCCTGTCTGCTGGCATGTTGCATACTAAATACAAGTATCCCATGTATGGATTCCCATGTCCTAATCCTCAGACCTGTGAATATATCACTTCACATGACCAAAATAACTTTGCTGATGTTGCTTAGAATTTTGAGGTGGAGAGATTAACCTAGATTTTCTGGATGAATCTGACATAATCTCAAGTGTCCTTACAAGAAGGAATGATTAAGCAAAAAAAAAAAACAGGAACCAGGACTTGATGATTTGGTAAATGCTGAAATTAGAAGATCCTCTGTCAGAGCATGTTCTGGAGAGAAATCATAAGTATGGCCGAATGGCTTTTTGCTAGTGTCTTGAAAAGATCCATGGGTTAGAGTTTTCGTCACTCAAAGGATGAGGAATTGAATAGGCATGTGGCCTATCTGATAGGTCTCTTCAGACTTGTCAGCAGAAGTCAGGAATATAAAATGGGATTTTCAGGAAAGACAGACCGAGAAGACTCATCCCAAGAAGCAAATCCTTGGGACACACACAGGAAATCCACCAGGTCCCTGAGGATGTCATGTCACCAGAAACACTGGGGATGGAGAGAAAACAGAAAGAAGACAATAGAACTCCCAAAATTCTGTAAGCAGGACACAAACATGTGCTACCTTTTATTGAGAATGAAGGATGACTCCAAGGGTCTGCTGAGCATCAGGTCCAGAAAGGAAACAAAGCCACAAATAATTATTCCCAGGCCTTGAATCTGATGGACTCTGCCTTGACAGATTTTGAAATTTCTTAGAGAATGTGGTTCCTTTTTGTCCTTTTTTCCCCTTTTCCTTATTTTTAATAGGAACATCTATAACTGGCAAATGGTGGGTACCCTTGTCCCACCATTGTATTTTGCAAGCCATAACTTATTTTCTAGTTTCAAAGGCTTGCAGGTGGAGAGCAGTTTCATCTCAGGGTGGTTTATACTCAATATAACCATGCCTGATTTAAAAAAAGTAGATGATGAGTCTGGCACATTTAGAGCTAATGAGATTTAAGTGGGATATTGGTATTTAAGTTGATATTACAATGGGTTGAGACTTTGGGGGAACTTGCAATGGGATGAATGCATTTTGCATATGGAATTGATATGAATATTTAGGGAGTAGAGAATGGAATGTATTAAGCAAATAAATGGTTCCCAAAGATATCCACATCTGAATGACCAAAACGTTGTAATGTTACCTTACATGGCAAAAGAAACTTGCATATGTGGTTAATATAAGTATCTGGAGATGAGAGATTTTTTTTCTGGAATAATCCAGGGCAGGGCCAGGGTAATCTCAAAGTGTCCTTACAGAAAGGCAAGGGATCAGAGGGGAGAGAAGTTGCTAGACGGCTGGAGAAGGGGGCCATAAGCCAAGGAAGGCTGATGCCGTCTAGAAGATGAAAGAGGTAAGGATTCCATAAAGCCCCAAAGTAACACAGTCCTGCCAACACCTTGATTTTAGTCTTTCTGAGAGAAACAGAAAGTCCAGTGGTCCATTTGCAGAATATAGTCTTTACCCTTAAATTTAAAACCAGGGTGTAAGAAAAGCAGCCTGCAGCCTATCTAAATTCCTGGATCCAGTCTCCAGAGGGTAGCCTGAATCCAATCATAGCCATTTTGAGCTCCCCAACCTGCATCCAGTTGAGGCCATTTTAACTGTAGCCCTTCCCTTTGCCCGCCCCAATTTTTAAATTAGCCAATCATGTCAACGTAACCCTGAGCTCCTCCTATCAGAGCATGGGGTAGGGCTGTGTTAGAAAAATAGGCAGACTGCAGCCCCAATGTGCTAGCTTGCCAGACTGTTTGGTAGCACATCTCTCTGCAGAAGTCAATTTTGCCCTGCAGAGCTACTTCCATGTATATGTCTGTTTCCTTGTGACACCCCTGTATTTCTAACATTCCAACCCCTAGAATGGTAAGAGAATGCATTTGTGTATTGGGGGTAATTTGTTACAGCCAAGATAGGCATGTGATACAACTGTCACTTACCACTCATTTTACTAGATGATTAAGTCACTTCCATCTTTTTTTTTTTTTTTTTTTTTTTTTTTTTGCGGTGCTGGGGATCGAACCCAGGGCCTTGTGCTTACGAGGTGAGCACTCTACCAACTGAGCTATATCCCCAGCCCTCACTTCCATCTTTAAAACAGCGATTCAACGAATGAGCCCTGCCCTGTTTCATCTGCTCCCTTTCAGCGTGGCACCTCAGAGAGGATGCACTCATTATCCAGACTTTCCAACATCACCAATGAGCATCTGTACATTCCAAATCCAAATAAGCACTGTTTGGCCCTCAATTTATTAACTTCTTAACAATATTCAAGATTTATACCAGTCTCTCTTCTCCCTTGATTTAAATTACAATATTATTTCCAAATTTACTTTTCTTCTGACTTTGCCAATCAGGATTCGATGGCTATCATTACCTCTAATTGCTCAAGAAATCTGGAAGCCACTACTTTTTCCTCATTTCCTTCCACCCTCAGTGAATTCTAGCTCATGACATGCTTAAATTCCATACTCCCCTTCATATCACCTCTTCCACTAACTAAAATGTGCTTTACCTTTTCTTATTTGGCTTCTTGCCATAACTCACTCATTCCCAGCCATCTCTTCATTTTATTTTCCTGTCTCCTGCCAGGGTAATTTCTCTAACATACAAACCCGATCATGTCACTCTCTGGTTTAACATCCATTAACATTTATTCTGGAAGATTTGATCTGCTTGTTAGCATTTTATCTCTTTTTAGACCTTCCAAGCACCATTGCTTAATGGTGACAAAAATTTTAATTCAGACTATCTGTCTAATACCAGTTCATTCATATATTAGCTTCAGTATTGGATAAGTTGATTAACCTCAATTCTTTCTCTCTAAAACGGAAGTAGTAGCAGTGTGAGTTGTTAAAGGACCAAATGAATTACATTTTTTCAAAATATCAACTACAAAGCAATAGGATACAGGTATTATTGTTGTTTTTTTTTTTCCTATTATTATCAGGAAATATGGAGAACCATGAATGAAGCACTAGACAACATGTTCTTCCTTAAGTCATAAAGCAGAGGCTGTATTGAGCAGCAACAGTAATGTCAGCATTCAAACATATTTTCTAGATATTTCTTTCTTGGCATTCACTAAACACATAATTATCAAGTATACTTAAACATGTTTTTAAAGTGTCTCAGGCACTTTTTATATATTTGATGTTGGCGTAGTAAACAAAATACAGACACTTCTTCCTTCAGAGCTTGCATTCAGGTGAAGAATATAAGCAATAAGGAGAAAAACAAAGAGTATGTTATCTAGCATGCTTCAGTCCCCGGTGTTGGTCCCCAGCACCACACACAAAAAAAGTACATGTGTTAAATAAAGACAAGGTGCAAGGGAATAAAGTACAACAGAGTAAGACAGGATATAAAATATTGACAGAAGGTTAAATTTTAGATAAGGCAGATAGGAAAGTCCCACTTGGAAGGACTTGACTAAAGATCTGAATGAGGCAAGAAGTTCTGCCATTGTGTTTTCCTGAAGAGAACACGCGTGAGACTGGGTGACAACCAAGCCCTGAGATAGATTCAGGAAACAGCAGAGAAGACTGTGGATAAAGCTGAAAGACCAGAGTGAGAGTAAGGGACAGAAGATCCCAAAGGCAAGGTGAGGTGACCATGCATGACCCTGGAGATCAAACTAAGGACCTTGACTTTTACTCTGAATATGATCAAATTTTAGTCTTATTTCAATTTTCTTATATTTATTGAAAATTAGAATGATTCATGTACATGTGTTTCTTTTTAGGGTATATTTTAAAGGAAAAAATTAAAAAGAATCGTGCAATGATTTATATTTCTCTAAAATGTTTGGCAATCTAACACTTCTATTATTTTTCCCCTTTTTTTTTTTTTCTAGAACTGGTATGTAGGTCCTTACAGTTAGCTCACGAAATACAATTAAATCAAGACAGTTGAATATATTTTTTAAGATTATAATGCCAAGAACATTTCTTTGAA
This sequence comes from Sciurus carolinensis, assembly GCF_902686445.1. Taxonomy (NCBI): domain Eukaryota; kingdom Metazoa; phylum Chordata; class Mammalia; order Rodentia; family Sciuridae; genus Sciurus; species Sciurus carolinensis. Next base: position 23,302,076 of record NC_062216.1, read on the forward strand.
AAGTTTAGTCTAGAACATATTCATTTTAGGTTTCAGTTGTTTCACCATTAACACAATATTCAACATACGAATCATCCATAATACATGCTATTACCAAGTGTGTATGCTGTATCTATGGAAAAGGAATGGCTTACAAATCTTGTAAAAGATCCATTTAGCTTTTATTCTGCAGAAAGTCTTCTGGATTAAGAAATGATCCACCAGAATGAAACTACAGTCACAGCTTCAGAAGTCAAATGAGCACACTAGGTCTATGACATTTCTGCCACAGGCTTTTTTGACACCTGTTGATTAGTCAGTCAGAGGAAACCTCAGGGCTGAAGATTTGCCAGCTCTGTGGAAATTCCTTCCCAAAATAGCCACAGCTGAGCACATTGCCACGCCAACAAAAGTAGAAGAGGGCAGGCCTCAGTGTGTGGCAGAGCAACTGTCTTCAATCGTCGGCATATTTTCAGTGTTTAAGTCCTTCCTTGTTCCAACAGCTGATTTCCTCCTTTGTCATGTCCTTCCTTTCCATTTTCCCAGGGAGTGACAGCCACACCCTTGCACAGTGGGCTCTTTGGGGAAGCAACTTCCGAAATGGCTCCACAGCTGTTCACAGTCATCTGGCGCTCCATTCCCAAGCCTGATATCCCCTAAGTGCACCCAGGAGCCTGACAAAATGCAAACTTCAGAGGAAAAAAAACAACTCAAAATATAAACCATTTAAACTTTCAGTCATGCAAAAATTCTTAAGTTTTCAAAGTGATAGTCACACCGCAAAGATCATTTTTCTTTTTATTTCTCTTAGCTTTTTCTCTTTGTTAATATGAATGCTTCAAAAATTTGCTTTTTAGAGCTACTTTAAAATTTCATGAGTTGACTAAGCTCTTCCACTAATTGTACATTTAGGTCGTTTCCATTTTTTGCTATTATAAGTAATGTGAAATTGGACATGCTTTTACTTAAAGTGTCTCCTGTCATTAGGATTATGTCCTCAGAGTAGATCTGGGATAGAGTAGGTCAAAGGATATGACATTTTAAAGGTAGCCAGATGAAGATGAATGTTCATATGTGCAGAATATGGTCCAGTGAGAATTTGCAAATCAGCAAGTAAGGGCTGACCAGCAGGAGGGGAAATCTAGTTTAAGCTACTTAAAATCAGTAAAGTTTAATTTAAATTCCCTAAATGAAGCATACTGAATTTTAAATTTCTTTACTTGATTATTCTCTAAAATTGTACTGTCTGATTAATTGATCAAGAAATGTTTTCAAATTATTCAAATGACTTTAGGCTCGTTGGATAATTTTTTACTTGTTGTTGTTGTTAGCACATAAAAGGCAAACAGATTCACATTTCAAAGTGAAAAAACAAAAAGAATTGAAAGTTTTCTTTAATCTTACCTTCCAGATATAATAACTAGTAAACAATGTGCTTGCTTCACTTACTGGTGTATTTGGGATTCTTTTCCGTATCACTACTTTTGAAAGTGAATTTTAAAGTTTTTTATTAATAAAGAAAAGCCTAAAGAATAAGAAACTGCAATAGTCAAGATAATCTCTGTACTGTTTTTCCCACTGATGTCATTTTTAAAAGTAATGATACAACACGCACATTGGAGTAATTTCCCATTCAACCGCATTCACCCCATAGTTGAATGCTTTTCCTCTCCAAGAGTCACTGTTTTCTTCCAGGAAAACTCTGAAAATTTCATTATGTCAGGAAAGAGAAATAACATGTATAGATACAGGGATGTAAGTATACACATACATATAATAATGCTATACAGATTGTTATGTATGCTAATTTTATCCTAAGTATATCCCCCTAACTACATACTTATTTATGCATTCCACTTCATTTTCTCCCAATTCATGTGAACCAAAAGAATTTTTATTTTGCTGAATGAAGTGAAATAGAAATCTAGTTCTTTAAACTATAATGAGGGTAGGTTAGTGAAATTGAACAAAACCAAGAAATAGACCAAAATACATGTAATTATTTAATATTTGCTGCAAAGTTCTTCCCATGCAAGAATCAGATATATCATTTTATTTAATTTATTATTCCATTCCCTGTGGTTTTGCCATGAGGAATTTGTTAGGACTCTCTCTCCATTAGTATTCCTTTGTGCACAGTTTTTGTGAATATTTTTCTATACAAATTTGTCTAGATGAAACCTTGTATCAGATTTTCTGGTTCCACAAAGCAAAATATCATTCGAATTGAAATTATATGACATTTACATTAGACCCTGCACCTACTAGAAGAAAAAGTAGGCCCAAATCTCCATCATATTGGCTTAGAAACCAAATTCCTCAACAAGACTCTGAAAGTGCAAGAAGTAAAATCAAGAATCAATAAAAGGGATAGTATCAAACTAAAAAGCTTCTTCACAAAGGAAACAAATCAAGAACATAAAGAGAGAGCCTACAGAACGGGTGGGGGGATCTTTTGCCACCTGAACCTCAGAGCATTAATCTCCAGGATATAAAAGGACTCAAAAAACTTAACATCAGCAAACCAAATAACCTAGTTAATAAATGGGCAAAGGAACCAAACAGACACTTCACAGAAGAAATATGATTGATCAACAAATATATGAAAAAATATTCAACATCCCCAACTTTTAGAGAAATGCAAACTAAAACTACACCAAGATTTCATCTCACTCCAGACAAAATGGCAATTATCAAAATTACAAGTAACAATAAATGTTAGTGAGGATGTGGGAGGAAAAGATTCACTCACACACTGCTGGTGGGACTGCAAATTAGCACAACCACTCTGGAAAGTAGTATGGAGATTCCTCAGAAAACTTGGAATGGAACCACCATTTGACCTGGTTATCCCACTCCTCAGCATATACCCAAAGAACTTAAAATCAGCATACTATACTGACTTGACCACATCAATGTTCATAGTAGCTCAATTCACAATAGCTTTCCTATGAAACCAACCTATGTACCCTTCAATAGATGAATGGATAAAAAAAATGTAGTACCTATACACAATGGAATATTACTCAACCATAAAGAAGAATGAAATTATGGCATTTGCCAGTAAATGGATGGAACTAGACAATATCATGCTAAGTGAAATAAACCAATCCCCAAAACACCAAAGACCAAATGTTTTCTCTGATATGTGGATGCTGACTCACAATAGGCAAGGAGGAGGGAGGATGGGAGGTTTACTGGATTTGGCAGGGGCGGGGATTGGGGGAGAGGGAGGGGAGATAAGAATGGGAAAGACAGTAGAATGAATTGGACATAACTTTTTTATGTTCATATGTGAATACATAACCAGTGTAACTCTACATCATATACAACCAAAGAGTGGGAAGTTATATTCCATGTATTTATATGTCAAAATACATTCTACTGTCATATATAACTAAAAAAAAAACCAAAAAATTTAAAAAGAGATTATATGGCATACATAGAATTTTTTGTGCAAAACTGATTACATTGCCAGGTGCAGTAGCCCATGCCAGTAATCCCAGCAGCTTAGAAGGCTGAGGCAAGAAGAATACAAGTTCAAAACCAGTCTCAGTAACTTAACCAGGCATTTAGAAAATCAGCGAGATCCTGTCTCTAATAAAATGTTAAAAAAAAAGGGGGGGCGGGAGATGTAGCTCAGTGGCTATGCACCCCTGGGTTTAATCCCATGTACCATTAAAAAAAAAAAAAAAAACTGATTACATTGCAAAATCAATTCTTCCTATGTAAAAACAATATATAGCATTTCATTTATTCCATTATTCCATTCCCTTCTCATTTTCCATGTGTTAAGACATGCATATTAGTTGGAAGTATTCTGTGGTGTTGTATCTGTTGTGTATTACATCATACATATACATGGTTAAATGTGTATACATATAAACATGTATGTGTATATACATTTAACCATATATATGTATACACACGTGCTTATATGCACACATGAACATACCTTAATATATAATCTTAAGGGAAAAACATTCTCTTCTCATCCCACAAGGTTTTTTTTTTTTTTAAATGATAGTGAATGTTGAGTTTTGTCAGAAGACTTGTTAATAATCTATGGAGATGGTCATTTGACTTTTTTGACTTAATATGGTGAATTAAATTCTAGATCTTTTGATACTAATCCAACCTTTATAAATTGGATACATCCCAATTGACCATAGTGTGTTATACTTGTAACATATGATTGACATCTATTTATTAAAAATTATTCCAAATAATATAGTACTATTTAAAACACCATAGTGAACTTTTTCTCTTTTTTTGATTTGATATTATTGAATAAATAATGACATTATGATGATATAATAGTGATGTTATTGTCTTTGTAAAGAAATGTTAAACTTATTTTGCTTAAATCCAATAAAACCTGCTTTTGCAATTAATGTTACTCGCTTTCAGTCCCAAGTAAAATTTCTCTCTATACTTGAGCCTTTTAAGGCCGATTGAAAGATTTATAAACAAGGGTCATAGTATCCAACTGTGCCCACATATCAATATATAAATTTAGGTTGTAGAATCTATTCTCAGACAACTTCAACTCTACTTTTATGATGATCAAGATAAGATGTTTTCTCTGTTATCAGTTTTGTGCACATACACAAATTGCCAGACATTCCAAGCAGCAGAAGCCTGTGGCCAAATGACCACCCTCAGGCTTCAGCCTTACGTGTGTGGCAGACTTAACCACAGTTCATGAAACTGAACACATGAGGAACGACTCTGGCATTCACTGCAGTGTGCTGATGGACATGACCAGTTTAATCCAACAAGTCATGGATGCCATACCTGATTCTGTGACGTGTCCCAACCAGATACAAAGTAAGAAGAAGAAGAAATAGAAAGACTGGCCATGTTTGAAGGACACTTGTTCCTAGACCAATAAGTGGCCCATTAAGACAAGGATGTTACCAAAAAGGTAAAATATGACCTTGAAGGTTAGGGCACAAAAAACATTGTGGCTTAAACCTTGCTTTTTTTCTTGAATGACTTGCTCTAGAAGAATCTGACATAATGTGAAGAAGAAGAATCTAACTGACATAATGTGAAGAAGACTCAATCAGATAAGTCTGTGTGACTCCTGCCAACAACCGCACTAACTTTCTAGACACATGAGAAAGCTGCCTTGGAAGATGATCTTCCAGCCCCAATCAAGCTTTCAGGTGAAAGAAACTGGAGGCAGCAACAAGACACCCTGATCCAGAATCACCTAGGTATTGGTGACAGGCATAATAAAAATTTATTGTTTTCAAACACTAGCTTTTGTAATACTTGTTATGAAGTAGTAGGTAACTGTTTTAGTCAGCTTTTCCACTTCTGTGACTAAAAGGACCCAAGCAAAACAACTTTAGAGGAAGAAAAATTTATTTGAGGGCTTATAGTTTCAAAGGTCTTAGTTTAAAGAAGGCCGGCTTCATTCCTTGGGGCTCAAGGTGAGGTAGGACATCATGGCAGAAGAGTGTGGCAGAGGGAAACAGCTCACAGGATGATCAGAAAGCACAGAAAGAGCAGTCTCCACTTACCAGATAGAAATATATACCCCAGAGCCACACCCCCAATTCCCACCTCTTCCAGCCACACCCTACCACTGCAGTTACCACTCAGTTAATCCCTAACAAGGGATTAAATAACTGATTGGGTTAAGACTCTCACAACCCAATCACTTCTCTGAACCTTCTTGCACTGTCTCACACATGAACTTTTAGAAAACACCTCATATTCAAACCTTAACGGTAACTAATACCCAAATTTGGAGGCAGAGCAGATCTGTTTACATCTTCTATAAGAAGATTGGAGCTGAAGATTCCTAGAGCTAAGCAGGTCAAAAACCAATATTCCAGGGTATGGATAAATTGACAAATAGGTGCTGAAGTCACCCAGGACAGTGGCAGGAACTTGGAAAAAAGAAGAGACTCAAGAACCCAACTAGATCCAAAGTTCTAATTGAAAAAAGTGAGACAAAAGATCATTGACAGATCCAAGCAGTTCAAAAGAGCGGGAATTTTTCTAAAAAGAAATAATCATATTGGAACACAATTAAGGGGTCACTGAGCCCACTTTCCCACCTCAGAGTACATAGAACTAGACTGATGTATGTAAGAAAGGACAGGAGAGCTCAATTACTGTCCATGCTTTAATCCCAGCCTTAACATCAATTAAACTTCTTTATACTAACTTAAGAGCTTTGGTCAAACTATGGGTACAAATTTCTAAGGAAAAGAACTTCTAGTATTCAGATTCTGATATTTTTGTAAAAACAAGCCTGGTGTGCTGCACTCAAAGTACAAGAAAATTATCTTTTTTAGTAAAATCAAATCTAACTTTGATGTCTATCATGAGACCACAAGCCATATATGTAAAACATGTTTTTTCTTCTTTTCACCTTTTTACGTCTTTTAAAAAATTTTAAAAATTATGTTACTGTATTTTTATACCTTTATTTATTTATTTTTGTGTGGTGCTGAGGATCAAACCCAGGACCTCACACATGCTAGGTAAGCGCCCTCCACTGAGCTACAACTGTTAAACCGCAGCTCCTTCTTTTTACTTCTTGTAGCTGTAGCTTTATCATTTCCCTGGTATTATAACAGGATTTAGGGACCTAGTAATTAGGGAAGTGTGAAAGAGGCCTCCTCTGGTCAGTAGTCCACTTGATCAGCATCGGACTCCATTCCAGCCCCCACCGTCTGCAAAAACATAGAGACATCCTCCCCTTTCTCTGCAGCTTCTGAAGCCAAGATGCCCAGGTGCCTGTGCCAGACTCCCTGGCATTAGTTCCTTCTGTGTGAGAGTCCTGGCTAATCACAGAACCCACCACCCCTGTTCTTCCAGGCTGCGAGACGCTAGCTCCCTCTCAAGCTGGGTCCAACATCTTCCCTACGAACCCCAGTCCATATCCCGACAGATAATCTAGCAGGATCGTTTTCATCATACGTACAAGTTAATGTCATTTGGAAGACTCTTACAACTATAATATTTAACTTTTTTATTTCTGTTCCAAAAAAGTTTGAATTCCCTCCTGTTACAAGGGAGCCTAAACATAAAACAAAAAGCTTGGCAATACTTCCTGGGAAGAGAAAGGGGAACATGTTTTCATCTGATTGTGAATGACCACCACAACATAAAAGAGCAAATCACTAATTAATCAATAACTTGTGATTATTTTCCATCCTCTTTAATGAACATTTATAAATTGCATGCCTATCGCCTCTTCTATTTCTAGAAACTGCAAGAATTTTTACCAGAGTAAAAATTAAGACATTAGCACAGCGTGCCTGCCTTCAGCACATATAGGAGGTGGGATTGCCAATTAACTTGAGATTTCCAAAAGTTATTGCCTGGGAACGATCTGGTCTAGAAGGGGAGAAAAAGTTGGTAGCTTCTGCACAACACAATTTACTATTAACAACAATAAAAATCTTTTAAAACTTCTAGATGAAGATTGAGGAATATAATGTGGATAACATTCATTTTTAAATTACTAAAAATAATTAATTTAACTAATAATAACGTCATTGTATTTGTGGCATTTTAAAGAATCTCAGCAATTCTTTCCATAACCATGTTATGAAGAGGTTATATTTTGATTCCCTAATCTCTTCCACCTTCAGTATCCCTTACAATACAACAGAGGTTTTTGTTTAATTTTTTACTATGGTGTTTCTCAAACACAAAAAGTACAAATATTAATGCAATTAAATATACATATTCTATATATAATAAACACCCACAATAATACCATATGGATGAAATATTACCATTTTTCTTCATTCCCATGACTTTTTTTTTTTTTAAGTAGTAAAGCACTTAGATAGAGTTGAAGCCTCTGTTCCCATATCCAATCGAAACTCCAGCTCCCAAATTTCTTCAGGTTTCTCCATCTTCTGTGCTTTGCATCTGTGGGAGGGTAGTCTGGTGTTTTAAGTTTCCCAGAGAATAAACCTCCCATCTTCTCCAGACATGGGAAGGAGTAGTCTCCTGTCCACCTGAGGGAGAAATGGTAAAGTGGGGTCCTGCGGCTCCCCCACTTTCTCAATCCCTGCCTCAGTCTCTCCAGCAATACTCAGGTTTGCCAATTAAAATTCATTTCCAAGGAGGAATCTGGCACCTCCAGTGCCTAAACCTTTGTGGGATTCTTTAAGGTGAATCACTTCTTATCAGTATCTCCTTCTGCAGGCATTTAAGTTTGTGATTTAGTTTGACTCATATTTATCATTTTCCAACAATTGTATTCATTTCTGACACCTTACACTGTCTTCTCTTCTAATTTCTGTCATTGCAGTGGCTTATGGGTTAAAAATCAAACGAACACTTCTTTAATTAATGCTTTGTCCCCTCCAAACAACATATAGAAATTTCTTCCCCAATTTGACAGTACTGGGAAGCAGGGCCTTTGGGAGGTGATTCATGAATTTTGCCAGCTAGTTGCCCTTATGAAAGGACTTGATGGAAGAAGTTTAGCTGCCCTTGCCCTTCTGCCTTCCACCATGTGAGGACACATGTTCCTCCTCCTCAGAGGACACAGCATCCAGGGCGCCATCTTGGAAGCAGAGATAGGACTCTCACCAGACAATAAGTCTGGCAGTGCTTTGGCCTTGGACTTCCCAGTTTCCAGAAGTGTGAGAAGTTCTATCCTTTTAAATTAGTCAGGGTTTTTCTCTATAACAGGACAAATGGACTAACACAATCAACCAGAGGGGTTTTCTTTCCCCTATCAATTTTTAAATGACATTAATATAACTGGTGAAATGGCCCAGGAAAGTATCTTGTTTCAAGAAGGACCATTTTTTAAAGGACCAGTTTTGACTATAAAGAAAAGAACAGGAGCAGACCTTCATAAATTTTCCACTATCAGGAAAGAATTTCTTTAGATATAAAACTGGGTCAAATGTGATAGTATCATTCAAACCAAGGAAAATGCAGGAACTTAACTAGGAACTCTGTTGTGATTACTTTCATCCCCTTAGTTTGGGTTCTGCTACCTAATCTTGGATCAGAAAAGCTTTCTGTTTTTACTTATACTCGTTATTTACAAGACCTAAATATTAGACCATGTTATAATGAGATGCTACAGAATAAATGATAAAATGATTGTGAAATATTTTTTACAACTGTAAATGAGCTCATTACAACATGGATACGATTCGGTTCTTGTATGTCCATGCCAATTTCACCCTACTTTGGACTATGTCTTTAACATGCACCAATCATGTGACAATTTTAATTAAAAGTATGAAATAAGAAAGCAACGGAACTCTCCACTCAATTTGACAGTTGGCTAAAATTTACAGTGGTTCTTACGTTTACTATTTTAGGATAATCTACCACATGACTGAGAGCTAAATGCACAGAGCGGAAGATTAGATTAAGAAATCTTCCTTAAGAGAGTCATTTTTTCTATTTGGAATCACATATTAGTAATTGATTAAGAGTATGTTAAAAGGGCAGGTGGTGATTTCCAGCTATAAGATTAGGGTATAAAGAAACATGTTTAAATCTTGTGTTTACTAGATGCATAAATATAGATTCTTTTAGACTAAGTGGCTTTAATTTCTAAGAACCATCAGACCTGGGGCTGCTTCCCAACCCACTGCTGGAATTCCTGATTGTGGCACTCTGCTGAAACATGAGTTCAGTTACCAAATATAGCTGAGTGGAGTAAGAGGACAGAAGAGAGCCTCAGGCCACAGTTGTCTCAAAGTGACCACGGACCAAGCAGTCTCTAATGGATAGGCAAGGCCAACCTCCGCTCTCCCAGGGAAGAAGAAATGCTCATCTGAAATAAGCCACCTTTCTGGAGACTTCAAACTGACCAAGCATTGAAAAGGTCTGTAAGGTGTATCTTAATATTACTAACTAGGAGGACAACATTCTGATAATTTTTTTAAAGAAAAAGTTAGAAAATAACAGTAGTTTGTTTGAGGTTATGATACCATTTAGAAGATGCCTGATTTTCTCTTTCTCGGAGAGGAAAATTAATGCGAATTTTGTAGTCTTTCCAAAAACTAGATAATACATAAGATTTGCCTGCCAGCTTTATCTCTGCCCACGCGGTCAGAGAACTACCTTCTCTATCATACTCTTAAGCATGCTAAATTGGTGTTATCCATTCCAAAAGGATGAAATGTGGTTATAAAGCCAAACAAGATTGTGCATGAGTTATGTTTTACAGAAAATAAAAATGCAGTTATCTAGACCCTCATCCACAGTTGAGCTAAGAACTGATGGCTTCTAATGATAGACTTTCGATTTTTAGTAACATTCTAAATTATTAGTTCCCCTTTCAAAAGAGTTTTAAAATAACTCCTTAGACACAATTCAATCAGTTGATATAGTAACAGCAGGCATATTAAATTATATTTATGCATAAAATTTGCATATCTCTTTTTTAGAAGATGAAGCTTACTAAGAGAAACTACAGGGCAGTGTGTGGAGTCCAGTTAAATTTAAACATCACAACATAACTTCATGTCCTGTTGTCTTAAACTACACATGAAATTGTCTTGAACCCAATATATGAGGTTGATTCAGAATGATTTCAGTCTCATATTACCTTTTAGCATTTTCTAAAAATACTAATTGCCTTCTAGTATGAATGCTGTGACCAAATATGAAGCCTATTTCTCTGATAGAAAACTATTCAAAATCTAGTCAGTCATGTGTATATGGAAATCAAGTTAGTTTTTACATGGCAGAAATAACTTCCAATTTTTTTCTCTCAAGGAAAAAGAACTTGAATACTTACCTCAACTATTCAGATTTTTAAAATAAGTCATTTTGACATACTATTGTTAACTGTAGACAAATTAGTCCTCTCTCATTCTGGTATCGGGGACATTATGGTCTGTGTCCCAGGGGTCTGTGTCAACTCTCTGTCCAGACCACTCTGTTTTATTGCTAAAACTTAATATTAATTCTGGCCTTATAGCAAACATCACAACAGAATGAGGAACTAGATTACACTGGACAATTACAGTCACTTTGATTTCTTTACCTTTAAAAAAAAAAAAAAAAAAAAGACTGTAGAGAGGAACATTATTCAGATTCACAAATAAACCTGATTCACCTTAAGAGACACCAACTGAAATCTGCAGGCCAAGACAAGAGTCTCTGCTTCTTTAATGATATGCCTGAGGAGGTTATCAAAGGTTACGGTGACTCCCGAGTTCCAAGTGGAAATTCAGACCATCTAGAGTAAATGGTTGTGTCCTGATTAAATCCCAGCACAGAAAGCAAAGATTGAGCAAAGTAGCTCTGACTATAACTTATAACTGATAAATTATCACATCAGAGAATAAAGAAACCAATGTGGTAGATTTTGAATTTAAGTGAGAAATGAATGAATTGGATGTAAAGTCTAGATATTGCAACAGATTCAATATGATGGTTAAAGATGATAAACTGAAGAGGATACCAGGCATAACTCCAAATCCTTCCTGTAAAATACTTTGACTGTTATGGCATTAAATGAACTATTAGTTCACGTTCCCAAAATTGGGATAAAATGTTCTGCTTGGAGGGGCATTTAAAACTGTTGGATAAATATAACATATCTTCCTATAATGATAATTTGCCTATTAGGAAGGAAAAGAATCCTGAGTACTTATTAAGAAATAGATTGTAATATTGTACATTTTTTTGCATCAAACACAAGATTTTACAAATTTTTCATTTTGACTTTTGCCCTAAGGTCCCTTTCCAGGGAAAAGAATGTCACAGAAAGAAAGGAGAGAGGGAAGGAGCAGCAGGAAACAGATTTAGTCCAGGGACTACCTGGATTCCAAAACAAGAAAAAATTAGTTTTTTAAGCCTTTTCCAATTTTGGTTTCCCTAGTTAGTTTGACTAAAAAATATTTACAATATCAAATCTTTGAATAATAGTTTTCTTTCCTTTTTAGTCATTGTTTTAATAAGAAAATAAACAAATGAAATTACTCAATTTAAAACTATTCCTAATGTTAATTTTTTTTAAAGATCATGAAATATGCAACAAAAGATTCCCCTGAATACCTCCCCCCTCAACTCCACCCCTGCCTAAACCCTACCACCGAGGTAGTCAGGGCTAATTGTTGAGGCTCATGTTCTTCCCACCATCTTTATATATTTATTCCATCTATACTTCCATCTTTAGATGTGCACTGAAAAGTGTCCACCCTGCCTGGACTCCAGCACACCAGTTAAGTGAGTGGATGATACTGAGAGAGACTTGGTGCCTGTCAGCTCTTTTCTAACATCAAACATTTTTTCTTTCAAAATCATAGTAGCTCTTCAACATTGCTAAAAATATTCCATACAAACAGATTGCAAAATTTCTCCCCTTATCTAAATTCTTAATTTCCCATAATATCCCCAATGGGAAAAGAGAACTTTAGCAAGTTAAATGCAAGTTTCAATTCTGAGTCTGTCACTCCTGATGGTTTAATTTTAGTCAAATATTTTTTATTTTTTGGCTGCAGTTTGGGAAATAGAAATAATAAAATGAAGAAATAACATTCACTCCCATGATTGCTCTGCAAATCATATGAGCACATAGCTCAGAAGCCTTGGAGTAGTATGTCCTCAGGAAGGTTAAGGTTGTTTTTCTGTTTTGTTTTTGGTACTGGGGATTGAACACAAGGACCCTGTACCACTGAGCTACATACCTAAATCCCTAGTCCTTTTTATTTTTATTTCAAGATAGGGTTTCACTAAGTTGTTTAGGACCTCACTAAGTTGCTGAGGCTGGCTGTGAAATTGTGATCCTCCAGTCTCAGCCTCCCCAGTTGCTGAGATTATAGGAATATGCCACCGTGCTCTTTGGAAGCCTAACTTTTGTTGCTTGTAACTGAATCTATCCTTCTGCCAGGCTCTGTTGTTTCTTGTTCATACCCCTTGCCTAAGTTCCTCCAAGTCAGGGAAATCTTTCTTATTTCAACAATCAATGGTATCTTGCCTCAAGAGGATCATGTGGGAAGGTATCTTACAAGTATCTTTTGGCTGACAACATAGAAAATCCTCCCAGATATCATAGCTTTGATTTTCAGATAATCTATCTCCCAAAGTCAGCAACTTTAAAAGTAAAGGGTTATTCATAATTTCTAAATGTCTCTTTTCTGTCATTTGTATAGCCATAAATGTATATTAAATATATGCAATTATATCTATATGTATGTAACATATTTATATGTATGTAACATATTCATAAATTCAAACATAAATGTTTTCCCAAATGCTGGGATAGCTATGCCATGACAACTTAGGATGATAAAATTACTTAAGTCAGAATGTGTGATAAACATCCCAAATATCAAGTCTTCAGCGATATCTGGGATCGTGGCTCAAGGACAGAGAGCTCGCCTAGCACGTACAAGACCCCGGTTCAGAGATTATCAGCATCACACATGCACTAAAACAAAACACTGAAAATGTATTTATATAGTCTTCATTTTATACTATAACATGAGTTCCATAGAATTCAGATACTAACTTCAGGAGAAATTGTGAAGAATACAATTTCAATTAGAAATAATCTATAAATTAAGTGCCAAAAAAATTCCTTACGAAAGAATGGCATATGCACAGGGAGTTAACAAAATATGTGGCCGAGGAAGTTCACATTTGAAAGCAATATCTGCTTAGAATAAGCCAAGATGCTGATAAGCTGCCTCTTGACAGTGGAAGTGAATGGGAATCTGTAACACCTCCTGGCATTTGCCAGCCTGCCCAAACCTTTGCTCCACCAAATGTTCGTTTCAGATTAAGAGTTCGACATTATGTAGAGTTTGTCCACAGATCGCCATAAGGTGGCACAAGCAGCTGCTCCGGGGTACACTTGAAGCAAACTAAAGCACCATTAACTTGGACATGCCTGCTGCTCATGACTGACACCACCCTCCCCTCCAAGAGTGTGCCTTCCAAAACAATGGTGGTCTGCAGACCCTGCAAGTAACACGTCGATGTGCATTTCATTTTAGTTTATGTCATTTGTACCCCAACATCTTTCAAAGACGTTTTGAGACTGTATGTGACTAAAGCATAGTACAGAACCAGTCAAGAGAAGACATAAGACCACAATAAGTATATTGTAAAACTTTTTCTCAACTTACTAGTTAAGTCTTTTTTTCCTACTAGAATGTTAGCTCTAGGGCTAGGGGTGTAGCTCAGTGGCATGCTTATATGCTTATCATACATGAGGCCCTGGTTTCCATCCCCAGCACCACAGAGATAGAGAGACAGACAGACAGACACAGACAGACAGACAGAGAATGTTAGCTTTGTAGGGCAAAGAATCCATTTATAGCTATGTTCTCAGCCTATAAAAGAACTCAGCACATAGTAGGCACCCAATAATTAGATGCCAAGACAACAGAGAAAGTAAGCAAAACAATTTTTCTGCCAAAAACATTTCTATTTCTATAGTTCAAAATTTAACCTTGAATTTGTTAGCATCTGTATCAAAGACTCCCAAAGGTTACACGATTCTCCTTGCCTAATTCAAGTTGAGGATTCACTATCTGAAATGCTTGAGACCAGAAGTGTTTTGGATTTTGGAAATTTATATATGTTTTATACATACCTTATATACATAGCCTGAGGATAATTTTATTGTATTTTAATAATTTTTTTATTAATTATTTTTTAAATTTTTGTGCAGAAAAGAAAGTATCATGGTGTGGAATTTTCAACTTGTAGTGTCATATCTGAAGTCAAAAACTTACAGATTTTGGATCATTTTGGATTTGGGATTTGGGGATTAGGGATACTCAATGTGTAGTAGAATTCTGGAAAACAGAGTAACTGTTTTACTGGTTCTCCAATTCTTCATGATACAATACATAAGATCATATCACCTGCGGTGACAATTTGACTTCTTTGCCAAGTTGTGGGTCCTTTAGTTCTTTCTCTTGCTTGATTGCTCTGCCTAGGAATTCTAGCACTGGGCTGTATAAGTGGGCTTCCTGGTTTTGATTCAAATTTTAGAGAAGATTTCATCTTTTCCCCATTCAACGTGTTAGCCGTTGGCTTATTGTAACTGGCCTATAAAGCATGTTTCTTTTTTTTTAAGAAATTGGTGAATTATAATTATACATAATATTAGGCTTCCTTGTGATATTGACATACCTGTCCGTAGCATACTTTGGTCTTATTTATAACCCTGTAACTACCCCTTCCCTCCCTTCTTCCCTCCTCTAAATCCCCATCTTCTATGACCCTTGACCTTCTGAATCTGGCTTATTTCACATGATGTGATGTTCTTCAGTTCCATTCACTTTCCTGTAAATGACATAATTCTGCTCTTTATGACCAAGTAAAACTTCACTGTGTACATTTATCACATTTCCTTTATCCATTAATAACTCAAGGAAAATTGGTGTTAGTGGTTCTTCAGATGTTTGGTAGTCAGTGAAGCCATCTGGCCTTTTCTTTGATGGGAGCCTTTTGAGTACTAATTTAATCTCTTTACTTTCATTGGTCTGTTTGAGTTTTGTATTTTTTCATGATTTCGTCTTGGTAAGGTGTATGTGTGTAGGGATTTTCCGTTCTTCTAGATTACTGAGTCTGTTGGCATATAGTTGCTCACAATAATCTCCAGGGATCTCTTATATTTTTGTGGTGTCAGTTGCAATGTCTCCCTTTTCATCTCTGATTTTATTTATCAGAGTCATCTCTCTATTTTTCTTAGCTAAGTTTTGTTTATTCAGTATGACAGGAAGACAAGGTAATAAGCAAAAGACTTTGCCCTTGGAACTTAGTGCTAGGCGGTGAAACCTAACATGGGAAGATCCTTAACCACCCACATCCCCAGGTCTACCTATAAACAGAGCCTCTGGAACAGCTCCAGTGCCAGGAGAAGACATGTAACCCCATTCTATTGCACTTCTATTCTAGATAGTATCCAACTGTGGCTGGTTGCAACAGTCTTGGGCCATAAGTCCACCTAAGCAATAGACAGCCCATAACTGTGTGGACTTTGATCCTACCCCAGTATTATGCTGATATTGGTAGTCTGGGTCCAGGTGTGACCCAGCTGGGTTTCACTGGTGGCTACAGGTATGACATAGGATCATGGAGTTGACCTGGTGACTCTGTTCAGAGCCAGGAAAATTCCTTCAGTGTCTGACCACAAGCCAGTGACTATGGGCAAGGCATTCAGGCCTACTCTGTCCCAAGGAAGAGGCTTGTGAGGATAGTCTACCTTTCTAGATACTCTCCTGTTTCTTTCTGAACAACATACCAACAATATATTTGGATATAACCAAGGATTGGATTTCCCTCTAGTACTAAAAGAGTGACAACACATCAACAAAACACTCCTAGCTGATCTCAACCTGAATGCTATCCAGTGCCAAAATAGTGAAAGTTTTCACCATAAAGCAATGATAAATGTTTGAAGAAATAAATGTGTTTAATCTGATTTAAACACTATACAATGTATAAATATATCAAACATTAATCAGCACCACTTTTATGTTTTTTACACATTGCTTAAAAAGTAAATTTTTTTTAAAAAAATGCAGGGTAAAGAGCAGAATCAAAGAGAATGTGTCCATGAGAAATACTGCAGTGGGGCTTGAGTAGTTGGGAGTAAGGAGAGGGGATGAAACATTTTCCATCTTATGCCCTCGCTTGTGTGATTCCCTCTCCTGTCAAATCCCATCCAGGGTTCAAACCATGTTGCAAACACCAGGTATTTCTTATTTTTTCTCTGCCATTTGCCATGATCCATACATTATGCTAAGCATTAACTCTGCTTTGATGGTGTTCAAAGCCCAGTGAAAAAAGGTTCTCTAAACAAGTATTTATAATTTAGGAAGATGAATGCAATGACAAAATACTATGCAAAGTATCATGCCTGAAGAAGGAGCAAATTATATTGGCTAGGAAATCCTAGAAAGCACCAAAAGAAGTAGGATTTAAGAAAGTTTTCAAGTGTAAACTGGAGTTTGAAAAACAGAAAAAGAAGGGAAGGGTATTTTAATAAAAAGAACAACATGTGCAAAGTCATGAGGACATGAAAGAACATGGAATACAAACTAGGCAGCAAGGGCTGACCGTAGCTTGTGCTCAATGATGGCAGATGAGGCTAGAGAGCCTACATCAGGGCAGATGGTTCATGGGTATTTTTACCCTGTGTATCATGCTTTGGAACTTCCTTTATGGGCCAGTGGGTACCAATGGAAAAAAAAGAAGAGGAGTGGCATGACCAAATTTGTGAATATGATCTCCCTTACTATTTGTGATGCCTTAACTGCAATTTGTTTAAAGTATTTTTTTGATTTGTTCTATTTAGTTATGCCTGACAGCAGAATGCATTTTGATTCATTGTACACAAATGGAGTACAACTTTTCATTTCCCTAGTTGTACAGAATGTAGAGTCACACCATTTGTGCAATCATACATGTACCTGCTTAAAGTCTTTAAATAGCAATTATCATCTTCCCCCTTGTGGTGAAGCTTCCCTTTCGACTAATCCCTCTACTGGACTGTATGTAATTCCAGTCACTGAAAGAAAGAAACTATGCCTATCTCATCTTGTTCTTCCTGAAACTTCCATTGCACAGATAATCAATTGGTCAATTGATTTCTTGTTCACATTACCATCTAGGGAAGTGGAAGAAAAGAGTGTGCCTATAAAATGGACAGAACTAGAGAAGAGCCATTTCTTTCGTGAGGAAGAACCTAGGACTACACAAATTCAAGGAAATTGACAGATATTTGTTATTTATGGATTTTAGGGGAGAGGACAATTACATTGAACTATTCATGATGGGAATGATGAACTAAACAAGAAAAAAAATGGAAAAGAGTAATTCAAATTCCTTGAAAGAAAAGGGTAAAGGCAGAGGGCAAGAAAGATCAAAAGTTATAGAAAACCCCTTTACTCCTCAAAATTTCAAAATCTTCCAATGCTCCTTACTAAGGTACAAACACCACCATTGGCAGCACCCACCTGACTTCCTCTCTATTCACTAAAAGCATTATAAATGCATCTTTTTATTCTACTTCATTTTTGACATCTATCACACCAACACTGAATTACCAAGTGTGCTATTTGACATAAAACATGAAATCTCAGGTAAATAATGGAGATGTTTGCAGTTGTATTTCATTCCTTTTGATTATGACCTTTTAATTTTGGGGTGTTGACTGACACGGAAATCTCTGAAGCCTAATTTTCCAGTAAACTTGGGCCGTCTGGAAACCTCCCTTGTCCATCCACCTTGAAGGATCATTTTCCCTAGACCATGTGCATGTCCCAGCAGCAATAACTGTATTGCAAATGGAATCTGAACCAGATACACCAGAAAGCTATTATTTTCTTTTTCACTGTGCAAGCAGTTTTTAAGCTATACCTAATCCTGACAACTGGATCCTGTCAGATGGCGCCTCTTTAAAACCAAAATTTAAGTTAATAAGCAGGTGAGATAACATGCCTCCAGCAAACACTCCCTATTTAAAAGTAAGAACTGAATATTTTTTCATCACTCAATGTTTGAGTTAAGCTTTCTCACAGAGGTGTTCATGACACTTTAGCATATTAAGTTTACTTTGTACTAAAATACAACTCAATTAATACTGGAACTTTTATTTTAGATCTTCAGTTTCATTAGAGTAAGTACTTAGGATTCTTGGTTGTGAAAAAAATAACGTAATGGAAGTAAAGTTCACGGTTAAGATCATGTGCTTTGGAGTACTGCCTGCACTTGGATCTCAGTTCTCCTATTCAGATGTTCTGCCTCAGTTTCCTTATTTCTCAGTTGGGGTCTATTGTGAGGATTTCAAATGAAATAATCTACATAATAGCTCTTGGCACAATACCTACCTCCTGCTAAGCAGGCCATGGTGGGCCAATGTTATTATCAAGATCATTGTCACCATTATTAGTTTTTAAATATGTTATATGAATTTATTAGGTAGTTAATGTTTTACAGTAGGGACCTGCAAACTTTTTCTGTAAAAGTCCAGATAAATATTTCAGGCTTTGTGAGCCATAAAGTCTCTGGTACAACTACTCAGATCTGATGTTGGTCCACAAAAAGAGTCAATCACAAGATCATTCTCTACCTGTAGTCAGGAGGGAAGAGCTTAAGTGTCTCACCAAACAAAAGAAAAAAAGAAAATGTAACTATTTGAGGTTTAGAAAATGGTAACTAGTGGGATTGTGCTGATAATTTCACAATGCATATGCTTATCAAATGTCAGACCACATTCCTTAAACACAGATTATTCTAATGGTACATATACCTTAAATCCATTTTGTCCCATTGTCCCAGATGTGGAATACCTGTAAAAATTTATAGGTGGTAAGGGCTAGGGAAGAATAGAGGTACTTTTGGTTAGAAAGAGGAGAGTGAAAGGAGGGGAGGGACATGGGGGTAGGAAGGATAGCAGAACAAATCGGACATTATTACCCTAGTGCATATATGATTATATAATCAGTGTGATTGTACATCACATACAACTAGAAGAGCGAGAAGTTGTGCTCCATTTATGTATGTGTCAAAATGCATCATGCTATCATGTATAACTAATTAGATTTTTTTTAATTTAAATATAGTATGTAATATAATTTTGTAATATGTAATTTTATATTTGTTATAAAAAGAATATGATGTATTAATATCATATAATTAATATAATAATTGATATAAGCTCTAGATGATGACTTCCAGCCTATTTTAGTGCACCTGTCAATTTTACTTCTTAAAACTGAAGTCAGAAATCAGAAAGCTCTATCTCTCAAACATTCAATTCAGATATTTCACTGTCTGAACACAAAAAAATCCCTTTGGATTTCTCCCTTGCTTGTTCTCACTACACCTGTCCTTTGCTTCCTCTGGGTCTTTAGTCCCGTAACTTCTGTATGTTCCAGCTCCTACCTAAGAATTCCAGGCCGGCATAGATTTCAGGCTCGCCTCTCCCTGCCGATATTCCCAACACTATTGCCCACTTCCCCTCCATCTTTCCTGCCTGTCACAACCTGGATCGTCTATCTGCACACCTTCACCTGGACATCTGAACTCTGCTGGTGAGAATTGCACGATCACCCAGATTAATGACACCACCAGTACCTGACATCTAACTTCAACCAAGCTCCCACCTCGGCCCATAAATCCTTCTCAGGAAACTTTCTTCCTTTCCCTACACCAAGTATTTCAAATTGTCTCCTGTCCTCAAAAGTTTCCAAATGCAAAGCTGTTTCAAACAAGAACTCGCCTTTCCTTCAAAAATAAATTTTATCTGGACATCATATTCTCTCTCTCTCTCTCTCTCTCACACACACACACACACACACACACACACACACACACTTTATTACTTCTCTTCTTGGGCAATGGAAGAACAGCCCCACCCTGTCTCCTTTGTGTTCTAACAGCCATCTACAAGTCAACCCCACCTTTTTTTGTGCCATGGATTGAACCCCAGTGGGGCACTTACCGCCCCACTTTTTTACCTCTATTTTCAGCTCCTGCCTGTTCAATTCCATTAGCATTGAAGCACCCTCCTGTTCCCCCATCCTGAAAAGAAAAAAAAGTTTAAAACTTGGCTAGATTCCACCCTTTTGTCCTACCACCACCTATGTCTCTACTTTCCTCAGATCCCACCACCGTCAACTGGACTTGCAGCCTATACTTCCTTTCTTTTCACAGCAGTCTGCTTTATATCTCTGAAGCACACACCAAAACTGCTGTCGCCAGTGGTGCTAAATGTTCCCAGTTGCTGGAGTCAAAAGGACACTCCCTCCTTCATGAGACATTTTCTTTGCCAATTTCCATGACACCCACTCTCCTGGTTTTCCTCCAGAGCTCTGGATGATTCTTTTCCTTACTCCCTCTTTCCTTACTTCCTCCACTGGCTCATCCATCCCTGTAGTTTCAGGAGCCACCCACAGGTCAGTAATTCCCAGGACTGCTCTGCTCTCCCATCTCCTGAACTCTGGACCAGCATCTCACATTGCCTTCTGGAAATCCATACCAGAAGTCCCTCAAAGGCAAAGGGCTGAAATCAAAATTAAGCTTTTTTTTTCTCTCTCCTTAATACGTGTTCCTCCACTCACAGCATGTGAGGTAATAGCAGGGCCTATCTTCTTGTTAGGTAAGAAACCTATAATCCTGCCTCTGCATCGCCTCTGCATTCAATCAATTGCCAAGTATCATTCTGTCAGACTTATTTCTCCCATAAAATTTTGCCTGATGCTGACCCTTCCAGGTGCTATCACAGCACTTTGTTTTTCTCTCATTACAGCATTTGATTCACTAAGTCAGATGCCTGTATTACTTAGTTGTATCCCTTACAGGCTAAGTTCCATGAGGGCAAAAACTTGGTCTTTTTCATGGTTATATCCCCATCCCTAGCATATTACTGTGCATGTAATAGATACTCCATAATGAACTTTAAATGGGTATTCTTCTGTATGGAGCACATCTAACTCAGTTGATGTTTCCAGTTATTCACTTAAAGAATCAACAATTTTGTTCCAATTGTCTACTTGGATTTTTAGCCCAGCTTACTTTAGGCATAGTGGACACAAATGTTACCCAATCTCTTTTAGGACTGCGCTCAATACAAAAACTGAAATTCTCCCAGGCCAAAGAAACAATAGCTTCTCTTGCAAACAATAAATTTTGCAAGAAATGAAAACACAGGCGATTTTATCTTCAGTACACAAACATACATTCAGTCCAAGGGTGTCTCCCTTCCCATCTTCATGTCTCTGGGGGTTCATGTTGTTTAATTCTTTTTCTCTCCTCACATGTTATAAGCATTGATCCTGATCCTCGGCTTCTCCTAGTGTTATCTACCATGTCTGCTAACTGAGCTTAGGAACTCTACTGAATGATCAACCTGCCTTCTCAGGACAAACTATAAAATAGACAAAATGATACTGAATTCTCTTTGAAATGCTGCATGGGCTGTGGTTGATTTTCCAGGGTCATCTGACTCTGTGGGATCTGTGCATTTCATTGTTCTTTACTAGGCAATTTGATAACTCTGTAAATTTCAGAAATCTGATAACGGTACAAGTCATACTTGTTCACAGGTATGCAAATTTTTTCCTAGTATAAGTTATTCTAAACATTACATTTTACAGCTCGATAGATATTAACCAGTTACAAAATTACTAGCAAATTCATTCCTAGTTGCTTACTTATGTCTGTTCTTCAGAGCCTTTTTTGAAATGGCTGTAACTTCTTAACTGGTTTCATCATTAATTAATTAAGTAAAATCTTGAATGCTTATTTACTTTATACTTGTTTATGTTTTTCATGGGTTTTTCCTTTTCAAAATTATACTTTAACTGCCTGTTTCTCATGAACAAAACATATTCAAGTAATCAAAATGTACTGAATACAACTTTTATCCATAAATGGACAATATTTGAATAATAAGAGAGCAGTTTGGATGGTTCCAATGTGGAGCACAGGCAAGACAAAGAATAAAAGGGATGTTTGAGTTAATAAAAGGGGAGGAGAGTGACAGGATCCTTCCAACAGCTTTATAGAATTTACTTGAAGAATTGTGGGAAATATGGGTTAGTAGGTGAAGTAGGACTAGCATGTGGAGAATTTGGAATTCAGAAAGACATCTAGACAACAGTCCAATACTCAACAAAATATACGGTAAGTTAACACTGAGCTGTAGGATGTCTTATCAAATGACTTTTTTTGAATTACACAGCATCCTATCTGGTGGCTAAATTCTTGAGACAAATTTCTGGAACCCCCCTCAATTCCTGCAGAGTGTTCTTTGAGATCATAGACTTCTAGGTGGGAAGCTGCTTCTAAATGAGCAGCTCAAGATGGCCCTCTTAAGATCCTTCTGGGGAATGTCCTACCAGATTCACTCATGATGCCAGACACAACTTACAAAGTTGAGCTCCTCATGTCCCCAAAGTTCCCTTTAGTGACTCCAGGACTCAGTCTTGATCATTTGAGATTTTCTAGATCTTTCTCCCCATTAGTCTATGAACACTACATAGGAAAAAATATCACTTCCAGTAACAAGAGAGTCATTGCCTCACAATATTTAATTCAAAATAACAGTAGGGGTTGCTGGGGTTGTATCTCAGTGATAGAGCACTTGCCTAGCATGTGTGAGGCACTGGGTTTGATTCTTAGCACCGCATACAAATAAATAAAATAAAGGTCCAACAACAACTAAAAAATACGGTAGAATTTAAATTGATGCCCAGTTATTTTACAGATAATGAAATAACTTTTATTTAATTCCGATGATAGTCCCATATCAATATTCTATGCAAAGCACATAGTTCGTTCACATGTCCTTCAAGATTACATTAGGCTGTCATAGTTCTGGGATCTTTCCACTTTCCTTTGGGGGCCTATCAAAGTTTTATACTATTCTGTATAATTTATTCAATGTTCTCCCCACTTCCCCCATATTACCACCCCACATGACCTTTAACTCCTCGAACATAAAGACTATGTCATCATTCTGGATCAAGAGACAGCAAACCTCAACCCCTGGGCTAAAAACCATCCTAGTGACTATTTTTGTACAGCCTGAAAACCATGACTGCCCTTTGCATTTTGCAATGTGTTGTAAAATACACCAAAAGAAGTATATTATTTTTTACTTTTAAAATAATATAAAATTCAAATACCAGTGTCCACAAATAAAGTTTTATTGGCACATAGTCATGGCTGATTTCATGCTACCACAACAAGTGGGGTAATTATAACAGAGACTATATAGTAATAAAGCAAAAATAATACATTTACTGTCTGGCCTAAAGAGAAAGTTTACAAGGCCCTGGTGTGGAACAAAGCTGTCCCTCCAGCACCTGCAACTTTGTAAGTGATTATTAATATCTCCTGGAGTCATGTGGAATGAGTGAATATGAAAGAGCATTACTGAACAAACACGAGGAAAGGACGGGACATAAAGTATGGAGTATTTCACTGAAATCCACAAGCAAATGAAAATCGGAATCATTAGAATATATTTTGTGGTTCAGAGTCAGATGAGCAGTCTTACTAAAATATCAACAGGCTCCTAATTGCAAAACACTAATGAAAGCTTTAATGAAGTAAGTGGGTGGGAAGAGGGAGTCTATGAGAAATACAGAATGCCCTGGAATAGTTATTCAACAGGGTTAGTGAGACACTTGATACTCACAGAGTATATATTAAATCCATAAATGATAAATACGGGTATGTATGATCTTTCTTCCAACTCATAGAATAGAGAAAGCTGATATATCTGTTTACCATTTCTCCCAATTTGTGCATTAGTAGTGTTATGAAAAAAATAGGGAAAAAAATGATTAGTACTATTGATGATTCTGTTGTCTTTCAGAACACACGAAGAAAACAGGTTTCCAGGGCTTGCCTGTTGTCTGGCCTCCCTGTTGAAGGCAAAGGGTGTATGAAGGCTGTTGCAATATGTCAGAGACTTCCTCCCACGACTCCTTCTATGATTCCTTATCAGACGTGCAGGAAGAAAGCAAGAATGCTGACTTCTCCCCGGGACTCTCTGCTTTTCTCAGCCAGGAAGAGATTAACAAGAGCCTTGATCTGGCCCGGAGAGCCATAGCCAACTCTGAGATGGAAGATTTCGACTCAGAAAAGGAGATCTCGAGGATTTTCAACACCTCTCCCGTAAGCCTCTCTGAAAATCCTTCCCACAAGGAGACCAAATCGGGCAAGCAGATCTCTTCAGGAAAAACTCAGGAGAACAGGCCAACACCCATCCAGCCCCTGGCAGAAGACCCAACAGAGGCTGTGGCTTCGCCCACTTCCAGGAGGAAGCCCACCATGTCACCCCTGCTCGCCAGCCCCAGCTACATCCGGAGCCTCCGCAAGGCGGAGAAGCGAGGCGCAAAAGCTCCCAGCACAACTGCAAAGCCCAAACCTGCACATCAAAGCAAGGCTGGCCCCCAGAGCCAGCTGTGCGACAAGGCAGCTAACTTCATAGAGGAGCTGACATCCATATTTAGAGAAGCGGCAAAGCCAAGGAACAGAAGCCCCAACGGGGAGTCCTCATCCCCGGACAGTGGGTACCTGTCTCCTAAAAATCAGCCATCTGCGCTGATGGGCGCCTCAGCCAGCCAGAGCCCCACTGAAGACCAACAGGAGGTGGAAGCCGAGATCAAGTTCCCGGAGGCCAGGCATGGCCACCAGGCAGACGAGGACCTGGCGCGGCCGCGCAACAGCATCTCTCACCCACAGCCCCAAAAGGCACTCCATTTCCCCACTGCGCCCCGGTTCATCCAAAAGCTGAGGAGCCAAGAAGTCGCTGAAGGAAGTCGAGTTCATTTGGAGTGCAGAGTCACCGGAAACCCAACTCCTCGAGTCAGGTAAGAAGTTTTTATTATGAAAATCAAATGATTTTATTGACGTTGAAGTTTCCTTTAATGTGGGTGGAGGAAAGACTTTCTGAGTGGTTAGCCCTTTGGTCACAGAGGTAGAGTTTCATTAAGTACCTGCAAGGCAAAGCATCCCAAATTGCAGATACTAGTAGGACCAGGTGCCCCTGGCAGCAGATTTCTGTTGTCGCGGACCATCTGGGCTATGACTTTGAGAAATGGCAAAGAACTCATACATGCAAAGACCTGGAGGAAGTCAGCATGTATTTGGAAAAGATAGGCACAGGAGCACTACAGGTCAGTTCTTCCTGCACAGACTCTGGCCACTGAAGCATGGGTGCAGCAGAAAAGTAGAATAACATGCGTGTCCGCTGGTCACTTACGCCTCACACCACCATGCCCATTGCAGTTTCTGTAAATCCCACCTACCTCTTTAATTGCAGAGTTTATACCTTTTCCTGTGCAAAAAGGTTAAAGAACAGGGCCTGGAGTCATCCTGCAGAGCTTCCAGTCATAACTCAACCTTTTACCAGCAAAGTCACCTTAGTCAAGTTGCTTTAGCTCTCTCTGATTCATTTCTTCATCTGCAAAGAGGCAATTCTAATCATTCGGACCTCATTCTGTTTATGGTGGTTGAATTAAATAACGTGGGGAAAAAAAGAATGCCTTACACCTAGTAAGTGCTATATTAGTGTTACCTGTTATCTTTATTTTTTTCTCATTTCTCAATTTTGTATGTCAAAATGCAAGCAGCATTTCAAGTCAGGATTATGCTACAAAAATAAGCATTCATTCATTTAGTTTGCAAGTTTTGCTTTTATTAATGATGAAGGCCTTACCTAAATTACGTAAATATAAAAAAGCAAATTCAAAAAATTGTACTTTGAAAAAATAGTAAAATAGACATCACTGGCTAAAAATTGAAACATTGGTATTTCCCCATGCTCAGTATTTCAAGGATTACAAACTATACCTTTCACCCTATGTCGGCTAATCTGCACTTTACTAGTGTTGGTTTCTTAGTTTTACAAATCATTGCTCCTAAGCATGAAGTAAGTCTTATAATTAGTGGGTGGAAATGGTGGATTTGGAGGCAGGCAATTTTTTTACCCCCAACAAATTTGCTCAACTAATTTACCTTGTCAGTTTGTATAGTCATTTTTGCTTTATTTCTTTTAGAAACTAACAGCAGAGGGCAGTAAAAAACTTATTAATCTATTCATTTAATTAGCTATGTCATTCTAAATTTTGTATATCTTCTCCACAAGAATTTATTTTTCTTATCATTTTGCTTCTGATAGAAATAAAATTGAGTATTTCTGATTCTATTAGGGTTTTTAAAAACCCACCAATCTTGGAAAAAAAATAATTCTTCATTAGAAGTATACTTACATGTCACCCCAGTTTCCCAAGTTTTCAAACTACATATGGTTCCATCAATATTTACTTGCAAAACAGCTGCTTCCAAAAGAATTGCCATGTCAAAAATGGCAAAAAAAGCAATTCATTTATCACCAAAGGATGAATTCAAGTGAACAGACCATAATTTTTGTGTTGAAGTTCCCTTTCATCATTTGGTAATTCTAGGAGCCATCAAAATCATGCTTTGGTCCCTTTTCTCAGGGCAGTGGGGTGCTAATTTAGTTAATAACTACTGTATTATTAATGAGTTTTCTCTTGTCATCGCCCAGCATTCCAAAGTCAATGGCTAATATTCATCAGACATTGCAGACTGTACCCTTCTAGAGTCACTAAGTCTCTGATAAAATGTTTCATTATTTAAAATAAGTTGCTGTTTTTGTATCCTTTAGAGTTGGTTTTGGGTTGGGTTGGTTGGGTTTAGTTTTGTTTGGTGTGGAAAGGGGGTATACGTGCATACTGAGTTTTCTTTTTGGATTAATTTATTTTATAAGTGCATAGTAAGTATATAGAACAGTGGGATTCATTATGCCATATTTATGCATGCATATAGCATAATTTAATCACCCTCATACATCAGTACCTTCCCTTTCCCTACCCTCTTACACTGAGTTCTACTAATTTCTGTTCCAAAGAACTTGGTCACCTCTGGTGTATATTTGCACATACAGCAAATAACTAAGGACATTGAAGTCTTTTGACCACATGAGATACATAACAGTCTTAAGAGAAAATCTTCTTTGAAGGAAATTTTGTATAAGAAACAAACTGATAAAGAGGTCCTACGCTGGGGCATTAGAACCTGACTCAGGACCCAGATATTGGAGAGACCTGTTGGACTGGCAGGTCACCTTCTAAAATCCCAGAAGCAGTTGACATAGTTATGGAGAGGCAAAGGGATGTCAGGGGAATCTAGAAAAAGCAATAAGCAGGGCCCCGATCGGCTCTGTTTGGTAAATGTAGACACCTTCAGTATTGGGCTGTCTGCAAGTGAGGAGGTCAGGAGCTGGATGATGGGCCAGTGGAAAAGTTCAATCTTACTCCAATGGAATGCACCCAAGGCAATTATGGAAGCAGGTGTCAGGATCCAGATGCAGGAGATGAAGCACAGGACGAACTAGTCCTTCAGGAGTTCAATCAAGTGAAAGCCAGAACAACAGCTTCAGAAGGACACACGAAAAAGGCAGGAAATAGAGACAGTTCTGATGAGATGAGGCAAGAGTTGAGTGACTAAATTTGTGCTGGGCCCAGAATAGGAGAGCAGATTGCTAGACTGGCATGGTTAGGTTTCTAAGCTGCTGTCCAGAGATTCTTGCATATGGCCAAAATTGAGACTGTTTGATCTAGAACCCAGGGTATAACCACGCTAATAAGTATAGATAAATTTAAAGAAGCAGGAAGAGAAATGGTGGGGAGAAGACAGGACAAACATTTCAAGGAATATGTACTTTATATATAGTCACTCATCCTTCTACATCATGCAAATACTAGTTATAACCACAAGCAGGACAGAATAAAAGTTTTTTTTTTTTTTTTTTATTCTTGGATGTTCAAAAAAAAATCTCAACAAAAGAGAGACGAGCTGGTGGATAATAATTGAAGTTATATGAATTTAGGTTATATTCAAATGATATGAAAATTATTTGTTAACAATTTCAATTATCACTGTGATGGTTAATCTAAATTGTCGACTTGATTAGATTAAGATATGCCTAAGAGTAAGAGGCTTCTGGGTGTCTGAGTGAGCATGTTTCTAGAAATGATTGGCATGTGGCACAGCAAACTGAAGAGGAGACTCACCCTAAGTGTGGGCAGCTCGATTCAATAGGTTGGAGGCTTGGATGGAACAAAAAGTTGGAAGAACAAGGAAGCAGCAGCAGATGCAAACTCAATTCTTCTTGATTGGATTCTTGATGGCTCCTGGGAATGCCCAGGGACTTCAGATTCCAGCTTTTACTCTTTCAGAGCAGACTCTGATCAGTGACTTTCCAGAGAGTTTCCAAGCCTTCAGTTCTGGACTGGGAGAGCATTGCTGATCCCTCTTGTTCTGAGGTTCCAGCTTCTTGGATTGAATGACTGCTGGTTCCTCCAGCTCTCCAGCCTGCAGACAGTCATTGTGGACTATCCAGCTTCTAGCTGTATAAGCAAATCTAATAAATTCACTTTTTATAATCATACATATGTATATATATGATTTTATGTATCATATAATGATAATCATAAATATATATATATGATTATAAATTACAAATATATATATATATATATATACATATACATATATCCTGTTGGTTCTGTTCTTAGAGAACCCTGACTAATACACAAACATTAAACAAAAACAGGCCAGAATTCATCCGTTCCTCTGAGTGTGTCCTAACGTTCCTTATTTCTCACAGGCTACTTCAGAACAGCATAAAGACCGGTTCCCTGACGTCGCTCACCTCCCCTGTGCTCTCCATGCTCAATTTTTCTGAGTCAATAAAAAAAATTCATGAAAACAATTAGTTCAAAATTACTTCAAGTATTATAGAAAGGAGGCCTATATTTACACTTTAAAAATATTTTAACTATATTATTACTTAAGGGGTTTAATGTCTTAAACCACTTAAATGTAAGAAGACTGAGATGGAAAACTGTAAAAAGATATGCCAAGTAACATAGAACTAATTAACCAGTTGTGGAGCCTGAAATATAACTCTGGTCTTCTGATTCAGGATCTTGCTCTTCCAAGATCCGGCTGCTGTCGCCGCTGGCCTAGTCACTGTGTCTGCATGACTGACAACCTCCAGAAGGGGAGCTGAGTGGAACTGCCACTTTAAAAAATCTTCTAGACATGGAATTCATATTCTAAATGTCTTCAACAAAAATAGTAGCATGAAAATTTCTAGAAATTTTTCCATATTAAAAAAAAAAGCCATCTCCCTTCGTGGTTATTCTTGATCAACATAAACAAACAAACAAACAAAAGAATCAACAACTTTTAGAAATGGAGTACATCTTCTCCACCAAGTATCTACTAATACAACAAAGCAATCCCAGTAATGAACAGCAGTGGGTCCAAACACATTCTCCTATTCAGATTATATTGAAAAGCAAATGTAGGCATATGCAAAAGAAAAAACATAACACACGTTTAAACACCCACCGACTGCAGTAAAAGTAAAATCCAGCATAGTCCAAGCATGTTCTTTAATATTCTGAATACAGTTACTCATAACTAATAATAAGATGCCTATTAGGTCATCATTATTAGCCTTATAAAGTTTTATTTAATATATGTAATTAAAATTAATTAAATTCTTTCTTTTTATAATCACAACCCAGCTCCAATGCCTCCAATTAGTTTATATTAGCAAGACTTTGATCATCATCAAATGCCAAAATAATAGGATTATCCAGATCAATCTATGCAACTCTGTAGAAATTTCCATTTCCTCAAAGACAAAAACAATAAAAAAAAAATCTATTCACTTTTCTTACTAAGGATATCAGGATGTGGTAGAGTCCATTTATTAACATTGTTGTCTTTGGAAAATATATCACTAACACCCCTAGCCACTAGGTTATGAATATTAGGTGCTTGTAAAGTTAAGATCCAGATGGTTTAGACCAAATGTACTGTTGTTAGAAAATATCACCAGGGCTGGGGTTTAACTCAGTGGTAAAGCACTTGCCCAGCATAATCAAGACCCTGGGTTTAATCCTAGTACTTCAAAAAAAAAAAAAAAAAAAAAAAGGAAGAAGAACAGTCAACAATAAAAATATTAGCTACCGGGCTGGAGATGTGGTTCAGTGGTTGAGCACTTGCCTGGCATGTGTGAGTCCCTGGGTTCAATTCTCAGCACCACATATAAATAAATAAAACAAAAGATCCATTGACCACTAAAAAATACTTAAAAATAAAACATTTTTAAAAATATCAGCTAGCACCATCAAATTTTCAATATGGGGAAAAAAAATCTTAAAATACATGTGCTGTTACTGCAATATGAAATGTAGATAGGTACAAGTAATTTGGGGACCAATTTTGGAACCACAGTAAGTTTAAGATGTACGTACACTAACCCTTTACAAAATAATTGACTTCTTGACATCTCCACTCAGATATTTACTAGTGATATCAAATTTAATATGCCAAAACTGAGCTTCTGATCTTCCTCTCCTCCACAAACCTCTTTCCAAGTTTTCTCCACGTCCATAAAGACAGCCTTCCTTCCAGTGGTTCGAGGAAAAACCAGAGTCGCCCTTGATTCCTCTTTTCCTGACACCATACTTCCTTCTCCAGTGAGTTCTGTTATTCTTATGTCCGGAATCTGTCCAGGTCACACCACCTCCTTTGATGAGGCACTGATCCAAACCACCACCATCTTTCTCTCCAATATTTGCATTACCTTCTAATAGATCACAGCAATATACAAAAGCATCCAGTGGCTTCTTATCCCTCTCAGGGTAGAGTCCTTAGTCCTTACATTTACTGATATGGCCTCATCTCTCTGACTTCATTCCCTGCCATTCTCCCCTGAAGAGATAACTCCTACCACCTGCTGAGTCTTTCTTGTGCCTCTGCTGCCTCTTCTGTTCCAGGCATGTTCCCTTCTGGGACCTCTGCCTTTCCATTCCTTCTTTTTGAAATGCTCTTCCTCCATGGTTCCTTCATCTTCTTTATACTTCTCCTTAAAGGTCACCTTCAGTGTATAACCTTCCATAACTACCTGATGGAAAAGAATGGGCCCACCCTACTCTCTTTTCCACTCTCAGGTATGTTTTTCTTCATAGAATTCATGTGATACACTGTACATTTTACTTTAATTATTTTATTATCTATCTCCTTCACTAGAACACAAAATCTTTGAATGTAAGGACTTGATCTGTTTTACTCTTTCTTGTGTCCCCAGGGCCTAAAACAGTGTCTTAATAAATATGTGTTTAGTAATTCCATAAATGAATTCCACTCCTAGGTATATACCTACAAGAAACTTTTGTTCATGAATATAAGTATACACATATAAAACTGTTCATAGCAGCATTGTTTCAAAAAACTGGAAAGAACCTCAATATGTGTTCATGGAAGAGAAAATGGAAAAATTAAATTGTAATGTATTCATATGATGACACTAGAACTGTGTGTATCAGGATATCTTAAAATCAGTAATAATGCCAACCAAAAAATAATAAGTTGGAAACAAAGTACACAAAAATCAGATGAACAAATGTATTCATTCAAAGTTACATTTGAAAAACAATACTATCTCAAGCCTACAGATACAGTAAGAATATAGAGAAATTCATGGGAATGACAAATGTTAAATTCCAGACAATAGTAAGCTTACAGATAAGAAAAATGTGATTTGTAAGGATCACCCAGAGAACTTCAACTGGGTCTACAATGTTTTATATCTTAAGATAAAGAACCACAAGTGAAAATTTTATTTTTGTGCTTCATATTGAAAAATATTGAGTATAAAGATATTTAATTTTACTCTACCATTCGTATTATGTTTCGGTAAGTTCTGCAGCCAGACTTAGTTCCCACAAACAATCCAGAGAATACCTTGGTGTCTAGCACTGTGAACTGGGTCAGTTGCCTCTTAGCCATTTGCCCTTGAAGTTATGCATCAGTCAATTTTCTGGGTTGTTTTTGTTATATTTTAGTGCTTTAAAATGTTTTTTTTTAAACTTTGTGGTGTTTCAGTAGAATATTATATGTGTTCCATCTCATGCCAAGAATCTTTCATGGTGAAATCTACCCAGTTTATTGTTTGTAGAGGATACAACAATCTATACAAAGTCTACATTTACACACACACACACACCAGCCAGAGAGTCTGAAGGGTCACATGAGTTGCCCATCACCCTCTCACCAACCCAGTTGTCCCCTTTCCACTGTCACCCTTGGGGATGGGAGCAAGCATAAAAGGGCAGAATCCATAAGGAAAAAAATCACAGCTTCTGATTTTCTCATTCTCATCATTTTTTCCATTTATTTTAAAATCCATTTTCTTTCTGAGTATATTTGCATTCAGTTGAAAAAAATCAAGGCCTTTCTCCTCTGCAGAGACCAATACACCTTCCCTAGAACAGCAGATGGTCATCGAACTAGAAACCAAAAGACCAAGCAACAGAGTGGCACCTTTCATTGCAGTGAAAATATAGCCTTATCTCTGACTCCTCCATGCACGATTTCTGTGCTTAATAAATTGAAGGCTTATGGTCTATTTTGATGTTTTGTCCTCTTTCTATCCTCCCCATTCTTTCTCAACTCCAGTTTTCATCCAATACCTGCCCTCTTGTAAATCTTACCTTCAAAATCTCACTTCAAAATCTTTTTGTGTAGACCTCAGTGACATGGAATAGCTCCATATCACTGAACCAGGAGATGTTGCCCCTGCTTTGTGGAATTATTGTTTAACAACTTGAACCTTTACAGAAGGTAAAGTTGCCTTCCCACCTCTTCCTGGCCAATTCATGACACTATGATACTGCAACAAGCCCATGCTTGATATATGTGACAATACTGCTCGGAATGATATTCCAGTGACTCCAGAAGCAAGTTTGAGCCCAGTGTGGTGGTGCACATCTGTAATTCCAGCAGTTTGGGAGACTGAGGCTGGAGGACCTCAAGTTCATGGCCAGCCTGAGCTACTTAGAATAATTTTGTCTTAAAATTGGGAAAGAAAAAAAAAAGATGGGATGATAAAGCACTTGGGTTCAGTCCCTACTACATATAAATAAATAAATAAAAAACAAGCTTGATATTCCAGGTAAACGTGAAGTATTATTATCATTAGAAAATGTGTACTTGATTAGAACCATCTCTGGTATCCGGCCTACAATAGCAGTAGCCAAATTAAACAGTAGCATCAGTTTACATCTCAATGGCCAAGTTATTTAAGAAAACCAAAACTCAAACCCCAAAATAAATGTACCTGAGGGATAAAGGTATTCATAGACATTTCTTTTAGAATTAAAAGTTTACTTGTGAAACAAGTATGGGAAGAACATAATGATTGACAACATAGATTCTGGAGCAAGTACGTGAATCTTGGCTCTGTCAGGTGTCAGGTCACCTTGGCAAGTTGTCCAAACTTTCTGTACCTCAGTGGCCTTCCTGATGAAATAGGAACAATGAAAGTGCCTACCTCTAGGGTAATTATGTGTGTTCAATGAATGAAGAAAGGGAAATAATTTAAAACTGTGTTGGACACATAGTCATATCTGAATAAATATTAAAGTATCATTTGTGAAGTTACTTATTACTTTAAAGGGTTTA
Organism: Sciurus carolinensis; assembly: GCF_902686445.1. Classification (NCBI taxonomy): domain Eukaryota; kingdom Metazoa; phylum Chordata; class Mammalia; order Rodentia; family Sciuridae; genus Sciurus; species Sciurus carolinensis. The sequence goes on from NC_062216.1 coordinate 23,336,063, forward strand.
ATTTTATTATTTATCACCACTGATGTATAAACTCCCTACATTGTGCCTTCTGAGAAATCATTGAATCTGTTTCCTTTTTTAAAAAATCTGCATTTTTCTTTCTTACTGTTTAGCATTCACAATGGATAAGACCAATGGAGAAGGAACTCTTCAACATTGTAGACTGAACAAATAATTTATAAGAAATCTAACTTATGTTAAGAGGTGTTTCTATCCCTGCCTGTTCAGGGGGCCAAGATTTGTAACATCAAAAGGCTACCAGGAAGAGTGAGATACTTTCCCTCTCTCTGAATATTACCATTTTCTAGAAATTTGCACCCTTACTTGGCTTCATGTTCCTTCTTTGCTGTAGGAGATGGGATCAAAGCCAAGGAAAAGCAATTTCTTCCAATCTCTACCCCTCCCTCATGCAGCTAATTATCTCCCCATCTTCTCTTACTAAACCTCCAAGCTGTGAAGGTCAGCTGGATTGTGTGTTACCGTAAACTTGAAAATCTTTCCAAAAATCAAATCTCTTTGACTATTGTTTTCTTGCCACTCTTTAAATTGTTTAGCAATTTCCCTCATTTTGCTTCATGGCCACTTGTTAAATATTTGCTAAAGTCAATTGAAAGTGGTTTTCCAACACTTTGGCCTCTCCCTGTTTTTGTATTCCAATAATTTTCACAGGAAGAAAACTCTAAAAATAATTTGAGTAACAAATGCAGCCTTTTCCCCAGCTAGACAGATTGGCTTTGATTTTGTATTTTCTTCCTACTAAGTATTATACCATACTGCAGATCTCTCAAAAGGAACAAAAAAAAAATGTGCTTTTTGAACATGCAACTTGCTAGTATGCAAACTAGTATGAAATAATTGCTTTGAAAAGAGCTTGACTCTGAAGTTTCAGATACCTTCGCAGTCAGAACTATTCAGTGTCTCAAATTTGTTCTGTAGAATCGATTTAAGTACTTCTTGACATGTTTCTTCATTTGCCTTGGGCCAGTACCTCATCATGGATCACTGACTCTGTTTAGGTGTAATTACAGCAATTCACGAGTCTACTTAGACATTGCATTCTTTTGACAGTTAGGAGTTAGTTACTTTTTAAATACAACTGCAGCAAATAGAATTAGAAGTCTGAAACTCGATATAGCTTACTGTGCTGACCAAGATGCAAAAATGTTCTACCAGTTCGTGTTCAGATGATATGTAGCAATAAAAACGGTCCTTTCCTATTTCATTTTCATTTCTTTGAGCCAAGAAATAGTATTATATTTAATATATTCAGGAATAGGAGTAAACTTCTACTGGTCTGAACAGTAATAGAAAACTCCAATCAAAAGCTTTCCATGGCATAAAAATGACTATGTGCAAGTAGAAATGAACTGTCTTCTCTTGTTTCTGAATTGCAACAGAGAAGTCTGGCTCCACATATCAGGATATGGGAAATGAAGTCACAGAAACAAGTTTTAGTCACTGCATATATAAAATAATTTGAGTAACAAATGCAGGGTTTTTGTTTTTTGGTTTTTTTTCCCAGCTAGATAAATTGACTTTGATGTCATGGGCCAGAAAACATAAATTAAAAAAAAGAAAAAATACCCTCAGGAATAAGGACTTTTTTTCCTAAAGCGAGAGCATTTAGCTCTTGGTTGCAGGTATTGAATGTATTTCTAGTGGTAACAATAAGCAAATCTGGGGGGAAGGATTTCCCAGTAATCTCCCACGGGGGAGAATAGGGAGGAAAGAAGGAAAGAAGAAAGGGGGAAGAGGGAAGGAGGAAAGGAGAAGAAAACAGAAAAGAAAGAAAATTTACATTTGAAGAAAATCAGTTCTTCTATTAAAAGCCAGAGAAAGATCTTCAAAATTATTTTGACCATCATAGAAAGAATCCAGACCAATTGTATTAGCAGAGACTAATTAAGCTTGCACAAAGAGAGGGCAATAGATACACAGTTGATGAAGTCTAGGAGATGATACAGAAACTATTTCCCACTCAGTTTTGGACTTCGAACCATGTCAGAGATTAAGAATTCTCCACATTAGTACATGAATTTGATTTTGATGAAAAGATCCATTTGGACCAGACTGCTTTCTAGATGGATAATAGTGAGAAAGTATTATTCACAAGCAAGAGGATTCATTCAAGGTGAGTTCTCAGCTGGGCCTAATCACTCTTGTCTAGGGACTGTCATCCCTAAGGGAGAGACCTTGAAAGTTGACACCAGATACTTGTGGTCCCAGGTCAGCAGTGTCAAGTACATCCATGTGGTCATATAAAATTATGCATTCCACTAAATTGTAGGAAACTTATACTACAAGGTCATTTCCATTTTTCTCAACGCTTAGGTTGTCATTCTAGACACAGGTTAAAAAATAGTCCCTCCTTATTTCTCTTACAAAGCTACTGAAGTTGAACCCTCATGAAGGTTCTTGTCATTCTTCTGCTAATGCTAACAGATATAATACTAGTAATGGCCATATATCTTGGCTATCAGTGTGTGTCATGAACTATTCTAAGGGCTTTACGTGTATAAATTCACTTATTCCTATAAAGTAGATACTACCATATTTCTTGGACCCTAAGACATTTATTTTGCCACAAATTAACAAGTCTATAAGTCAGATCACATCTTACAGAAGAGGACATTTAATAAGCACCATCAAATGACAGTCACAATGTGGTGGTCATAACTTGTGCACATACCCATTTGGTCAGAACTGCTTATTTTGTCACTTTCATTGTTTGTCTACTTGACATTTGCTGTTGTTAGGATCTAAAGTGTCCCCTAAAGGTCCATGTGATAAAGGATCGGTCACCAGCTTCTGGAGCTATCAGGAGGTGGTAGAAACTTTAAGAAGAGATAGAGCCAAGTGGACATTAGGTCATTGGGTATACCTCTGACAAGGATATTGGGACCACAGGGCCTCTTCCCCCCTATTGCTTCCCAACTACCATAAGGTGAGCAGTTTCTTCTATCATATTCTCCCCACTGTGATGTACCACTTTGTCACTGGCCCAAAGGCAACTGGGGTTGAAGTCTATGAAACCATAAGCCAAAATATATCTTAACTCAATATATGTTGATTTATCTCAGGTATTTTGTCACAGCAATAGAAAACTGATTAATACAATACTACATACTGTTTTTGTCTTTCTTAATATTTTACGAAATAATGGCATCTTATAGTGATTGACATGAATTCAAAAGTTACAAATTTGTTATCTCCATTTTAAAAATAAGGAAGTAAGAAATAGTTTAGAAAAGTTGCCCAACTATCTAGTTATGGTTGGAGCTGAAATTCACACCCAAGAAAGCTAGCTCCAGAATCTATACTCTCTTAAACAAAGTAGAGTGGGGTCAACAAACCCTCTTGTACATTGGTGCCCCAACAGAGTTTGGATGAGCCCTAGCTTTTATTAAAGACATCTAACATGGTAAATGCTGATTATTTCTCCCCAAGCCAGTGCTGATGAATGGCTTTCTTCCATTGCCCCAATGTTAAGGAAACTTGGCAGAGTACTGACCAATTATTTAGTGATCCTTATGGGCAAACTTTGTACAGTGTACATTCCCAGCCTGCTTTGCAATGTTGACATGAGGGACGGTCCACACTTTTTCTGATAGGAACAACTGCCCTTGATGCTGCTTGAGAAGACGTGACTGTAAAACTTCCACCATCAAAGCCATTTAGCAGGTCTTTCTCTTTTTTCTCCTAAATAGAGCAGTAATGCCAAGCAGAACATAACAAATATGATTTGTAATCCAGTATGGTACTGCTTAATTCTTATGTTGAGTTGCCAGCATTTTAATTAAGAATACATTGGCATATGTTGGCCAGGATCCTGCTCCGTAGAATTATTCCGTGTGCCAAGCACAAGGACAAATCATCACTGCCTGGAATAAAGGGGGAAAGGACCTCGACACCAACAATGCTTTTAGTTCAACTGATTTCTGATTGACCTTTTCTCTATGAGGCCATTGTAAACCCAACACAATAAGGCAATTTTTTACAGAATAAATTACTTAACTTTGAACAAGTAGCTATTAAGAGGGAAGTATCAGGATTAAAGGAATCATCTTACCTTTTGGACAATACATATGCAAATGTTGTTTCACACTAAAAGTCACAGAGCACCTCAAAGTGACAGATGTTCATCAACCCAGAGTAAAATTCATCAGGGACCATGTAGTACTGAGAATATGGGAGTGAGGTGTCCTCTAAGAAAACATCCTCTTGCTTCCTAGTTTCATTTTCTAGAAATAAATGCTTCTCAGTTACACACACTCAGTTCCAGAAATATCTTGACCAATTCATTTCTACCCTAAATCTTAAATATCAGGGGTGGGGGGTGTGATTGAAGGGTATTAGAGCAAACGTTTCAAGTCACCCACTGTTAATGGAACATGCCAGTGTGTTACCTCGAATTGGAAATGCCATGGTTCTTATTAATTATAGGAAAAATAGTTTAAACAACAGATATTCCACAGGAAAACAACAAGTGGCATCACTTCAGTGTGAGAGCTGTTGCGTTTGGATTGCATTTTTTTTTTCCCAAAGCCTAACAGGCCAATGCAGGTAAAATGATGAATTCATTAACAAGGTGTGTCTGTCCTTCTTCAAATCAAAGTAACTTTATGACCACCGTATAATATATAATACATGCCTGCAATACTTACGTTGCCAATTAAACGATTTCATATGCACCTAGTCCCTTTCATCTGCAAGTTATAAAATCTTAACATTCACTCATCCAGTGCACTATGTAAAATGGCTTTATTTCTTTGGAATGCAAAGGTGTGTCTTCTACCAAGGTCCAAGAGCTGCATGCACTCTGCCTTCTAGCACAGAGTTCAGTTTCCCACACACAGACCATGTTTTTCTCAGAACACAAGCCCAGCTCTTAGCTACCTGCAATTCAGAAGAATCTACATGGACTCAGCAGCTTCTGGACTGTACGGGGGGTGATCCTCAAGTTCTCAACTGTCACACATGTGTTTCTTCTCCTCTCCTTTCGATGGTTTTCTGGCTTTCAGATTTTGACAAATCAGAAGAAGATCAAACCCAGCCAAAACCTGTCTTTCATTACAGTTTTCTCTGGTTGAAATGTTAAGTTTTCTCACATCCATGGAATTAGAGCAAATTATGATCCAAACTGGTTCATCTTCTTTCTCCCTCATATTTACATTTGCAAAATGGCCTTTTCACTCTCCATACTTAGTGTTAGTTTGTCTTCTTGCCTTGCTTCCTTCCAGCAGGCCTGCTTACCCCTCGGGTTCACAGAAACTTAATTTTATTTTTCTTTCAGCAAGCAAACATAAGGCACTAAGTACCTGTGCTTTATGCCCAGGGCACTATCAAGGGCAAGTGTTAGCCTGAGGCTCTTGGCACCTGCAGCATTTGCTCAGCCCGTCCCCTGCGTGGGTATATTTAATCAACCAGGTAGAGTAAACAGTTCTTAGGTTATCAGAGCAGTAAGCAAGCTAGAAGTTAGAAGTTAAAAAACTACAGAGAGACAAATGAAGGCTCCAAGGAGGGAATCAGAGAGAGAGAAGGTGAAGGATTAGAAGCAGATGGCATAAGAAATCATTCCAAGATAAATGAAAAAAAGGCAGAGCAGGAGAGAACTGAGTGCTCAAGTCCATTGTGACATCTATATCCCAAGTGTTTCCAGATCAGACCTCCAGGGCAAAGAAATTAATATGCAAAAGTCTCCTACTTTGTCAGCCAGTCAGGGCACTTCTCTCAGCTCTTAATGAGCAAACAGTTGTTTGAATCATGATAATGAACTCTCATGTGACAGCAATCCTTCTGAAATGACACAAGTCATTCTTGAAAAGAGAAATGCTAATGAGAGTAGAGCAATGAATGATGGGACTGCTTCATTATGACTTTGAGTTTAGGTGTAGGAGGAAATGAAAACCTTGCCCCTGTTGTTTGTCGGTGACTTTCTGTGTGTCTTCACAAAGCCTTTCTTAACTGATCAGAAAAGAAATTTAACCAACATTCCTTTGGTTCAAGCTGCCGCATTAAGATTGTTAAAATTCAAGTACAGTTGTGCATTGCTTGACAATGGGGCTATGTTCTGAGAAACGCATTGTTACTGGATTTGTCCTTATGAGAACATTCTTAGAATGTACTTTTGCTAAAACCCAGGTGGGACGGGTCAATCATTCAACGTGGCCTCCTGAAGTAATCAAGAGACATGGCGAACACGAGATGTGGGAGGATACTGCCAGCCTACCATGATATAGTATTCTACAGCAAACATATTTTTACAAGTAGAAGGAGTATACTCTAAAGTAGCCATAAAAAATATGGTATAGTAAATAGATAAGCTAGTAACGTAGTCATTTATTATTTTTTTTTCAGTATTACCATTTCAATGGTAAACATTTATTTGGCTTCCAATATTTCAGGATTTTTTTAAAATTTATTTTTATTGTAAACAAATGGGATACATGTTGTTTCTGTTTCTACATGGAGTAACAGCATATCATTTACATATTCATACATTTACATAGAGTAATGATGTTTCATTCATTCCGTTATTTTTTTCCTTCCCCCCACCCCTCCCACCTCTCTTTTCACTCTATACAGTCCCTCCTTCCTCCATTCTTGCCCTGCTCCCACCCCCCATTACGTATCATCATCCGCTTATCAGTGAGATAATTTGTCTTTTGGATTTTTGAGATTGGCTTATCTCACTTAGCATGATATTCTCCAATTTCATCCATTTGCCTGCAAATGCCATCATTTTATCATTCTTTATGGCTGAGTAATATTCCATTGTGTGTGTATGTATATATATATATATATATATATATATACCACAGTTTCTTTATACATTCATCAATTGAAGAGCATCTAGGTTGGTTCCACAATCTGACTATTGTGAATTGAGCAGCTATGAACATTGGTGTGGCTGTATCTCTGTAGTATGCTGATTTTAAGTCCTTTGGGTATAGGCCAAGGAGTGGGATAGCTGGGTCAAATGGTAGGTCCATTCCAAGTTTTCTAAGGAATCTCCACACTGCTTTCCAGAGTGGCTGTACTAATTTGCAGTCCCACCAGCAATGTATGAGTGTACCTTTTTCCCCACACCCTCTCCAACACCTAATGTTGCTTGTATTCTTGATAATCACCATTCTAATTGGGGTGAGATGGAATCTTAGTGTAGTTTTGATTTGCATTTCTCTTATTACTAAAGATGGTGAACATTTTTTCATATGTTTGTTGATTGCTTGTAGATCTTCTTCTGTGAAGTGTCTGTTCATAACCTTAGCCCATTTGTTGATTGGGTTATTTGTATTCTTGGTGTAGAGTTTTTTGAGTTCTCTATATATTCTGGAAATTATTGCTCTATCTGAAGTATGAGTGGCAAAGATATTCTCCCACTCTGTAGGCTCTCTCTTCCCATTGCTGATAGTTTCCTTTGCTGAGAGAAAGTTATTTAGTTTGAATCTATTCCAGTTATTGATTCTTGCTTTTATTTCTTGTGCTATGGGAGTCCTGTTAAGGAAGTCTGATCCTAAGCCAACAAGTTGAAGATTTGGACCTACTTTTTCTTCTATAAGATGCAGGGTCTCTGGTCTGATTTCAAGGTCCTTGATCCATTGTGAGTTGAGTTTTGTGCAGGGTGAGAGATAGGGGTTTAGTTTCATTCTGTTGCATATGAATTTCCAGTTTTCCCAGCACCATTTGTTGAAGAGGCTTTCTTTTCTCCATTGCATATTTTTGGTCCCTTTGTCTAGTATGAGAAAATTGTATTTATTTGGGTTTGTGTCCATGTCCTCTATTCTGTACCATTGATCTACCTGTCTATTTTGGTGCCAATACCATGCTGTTTTTGTTACTATTGCTTTGTAGTATAGTTGAAGTTCTGGTGTTGTGATACCCCCTGTTTCATTCTTCCTGCTAAGGATTGCTTTAGCTATTCTGGGTTTCTTATTCTTCCAGATGAATTTCATGATTGCTTGCTCTATTTCTGTAAGGTACGTCATTGGAATTTTAATTGGAATTGCATTGAATCTGTATAGCACTTTTGGTAGTATGGCCATTTTAACAATATTAGTTCTGCCTATCCAAGAACATGGGAGATCTTTCCCTCTTCTAAGGTCTTCCTTAATTTCTTTCTTCAATGTTTTGTAGTTTTCATTGTAGAGATCTTTTACCTCTTGGTTAGATTGATGCCCAAGTATTTTATTTTTTTTGAGGCTATTGCAAATGGAGTTGTTTTCCTCATTTCCCTTTCAGCTATTTCATCGCTTGCGTATAAAAATGCTTTAGATTTATGCGTGTTGATTTTATAGCCTGCTATTTTGCTGAATTCATTGATGAGGTCTAGAAGTTTTCTGGAGGAGGTTTTTGGATCCTCTAAATATAGAATCATGTCATCTGCAAATAGTGACAGCTTAAGTTCCTCTTTTCCTATTCGTATCCCTTTAATTTCTTTAGTCTGCCTAATTGCTCTGGCTAGAGTTTCGAGGACAATGTTGAATAGAAGTGGTGAAAGAGGACATCCCTGTCTTGTTCCTGTTTTTAAAGGGAATGGTTTCAGTTTTTCACCAATAAGAATGATGTTGGCCATGGGCTTAGCATAAATAGCCTTTACAATGTTCAGGTATGTTCCTACTATCCCTATTTTTTCTAGTGTTTTGAGCATGAAGTGGTGTTGTATTTTGTCAAACGCTTTTTCTGCGTCAATTGAAATAACCATATGATTCTTATCCTTAAGTCTATTGACATGATGGATTACATTTATTGATTTACGGATGTTGAACCATCCTTGCATTCGAGGGATGAACCCCACTTGATTGTGGTGTGCAATTTTCTTAATATGTTTTTGGATACAGTTTGCCAATATTTTGTTAAGGATCTTTGCATCTATATTCATCAAGGATATTGGTCTAAAATTTTCTTTCCTTGATGTGTCTTTTCCTGGTTTGGGTATGAGGGTGATATTAGCTTCATAGAGTGGATTCACTTTCTTCTCAGCAGCACATGGAACCTTCTCAAAAATAGACCATGTGTTATGCCACAAAGCAGCCCTTAGGAAATGCAAAAAAATAGAGATACTGCCTTGTGTTCTATCAGATCATAATGAACTGAGAGTAGAAATCAATGACAAAATAAAAAACAGAAATTACTCCAACACTTGAGACTAAATAATATGCTATTGAATGAAACATGGATAACAAAAAACATCAGGGAGGAGATTAAAAAATTCTTAGAGGTCAATGAGAATGAAGATACAACATATCAAAATCTCTGGGACACTATGAAAGCGGTAAATTCATTGCATGGAGCGCATTCCAGAAAAGAATGAAAAGTCAACAACTAAATGACCTAACATTACAGCTCAAAGCCTTAGGAAAAGAACAGAATAACAGCAAAAGTAGTAGAAGACAGGAAATAGTTAAAATCAGAGCTGAAATCAATGAAATTGAAACAAAAGAAACTATTCAAAAAATTGACAAAACAAAAAGTTGGTTCTTTGAGAAAGTAAACAAAATAGACAAACCCTTAGCCACACTAACAAAGAGAAGGAGAGAGAAGACTCAAATTACTAAAATACATGATGCAAAAGGAAATATCACGACAGACACCACTGAGATACAGAACACAATGAGAAGCTACTTTGAAATCTGTATTCCAACAAAATAGAAACTACCGAAGACATTGATAAATTTCTAGAGACATATGCTCCTCCCAAACTGAACCAGGAGGACATACACGATTTAAACAGATCAATATCAAGTAATGAAATAGAAGAAGCCATTAAAAACCTACCATCCAAGGAAAGCCCAGGACCAGATGGATTCTCAGCCGAGTTCTACAAGACCTTCAAAGAAGAACTCATTCCAATACTTCTCAAAGTATTCCAGGAAATAGAAAAGGAGGGAACCCTGCCGAACTCATTCTATGAAGCTAATATCACCCTCATACCCAAACCAGGAAAAGACACATTTATTATTAAGTATTGTGTACAGTACCTAATTTTAATAGCTATTTTTATATATGACTGGCAGAACAGTAGGTATTTTTTTTTTTTTACCCCAGTACCACCACCAACACGTGAATAGTGCATTGTGCTACATTACGACAGCTATAGTGTCACTGGCTCAGGCGAATTTTTCAGCTTCATTATAATCTCAGGGACCACCATTGTATAGGCCATCTGTTGTTGACCAAAATGTTGTTAAGTGATATCTAAAATATGAGGTCTGCTCTTGCCACTTTTGCCCTATGGTCCTCTAATTAGGCCTCTAGAGCCTCCATCTACTCTTCTTGCCCAACTTTCTTCCCTTAAAAGGCTCACCTGTCTGGACTACAATGGACAACTCCAGGCTTGCGGTTGGGATGAGCCCTGCAGAGCCTGGGAAGACCAGGGGAAGGAGAGGAACTCAAGCTACTCTGTTTCTCATCTTCCTGAGATGAGAGACAAGGCTGCACCTTGGCGTTGGCATTCAATGAAGGCCTCCCTTCAACATGATGATCTCCATTATTCAGGAAACTCTACTTGCCTTTGGTAACAACCCTCCTTTAAGCCCAGGGTGATCCTTACACCCTGAAGTCTTTGGATCTAGTCATTTCGTGAAACCCTCCTGTGTTGTCTGAGTTCCAATGTACCTCCTATTTCTAGATAGAACCACATCTAATACATCCTTCTGACTGCACATCTTAGGAGATGATCCGTTAATCTCATGCTCCAGATGTGGTAATATGATCCGTTTCTGAAATTCTTTACCCTGAAATTTCTAAGGTAAATTCTGGATTATTCAATGGCAAGTTGCCCAAGTTGAAAACGGCTTCCCTTTATTCTAATCATTTGCTTTTAGCCCATTTAAGTAAACTTTGATTCCGATTGTGTAATTTGGTAAGAGAATCACATTGATGCTGAAAATTCAAAAGGACATTTGATGTCATCTGTGGAGGGTCCTTATTCTCTGTCATTCCTGCATTCTCTGCCAATGAGAGATATAATGAGTAACACTAACTTGAACACTAGGTGTGCCTGACCTTTTTACGAAGGACTTTATATACATTCTCTCTTCCATTTCTCTCAAGAGCTCTACAGGGTAGGTTCTTTTATTATTGTCTCACCATTTTACAGATGAGTAAACTAAATGGCAGAGGTAATGTCCACAGGACATACCCATGATTAGTGGTGTATCTGTGTTACCAACACCAACATTTGGCTTTTTGATTAACTTGTAATCATTAGTGATTTATGTATTTGAAGTGGTGTCTTGCTTATTGAATGGTGCATAGCAAACCACGTCAAAACTATTTACTATTTGCTCACATTTACTAACCTTTCTGAAGAGTGGCTACCACAGGGGTGCTCTTAGGCATTTTTTTTTTCACATCTGCTATCCTGGACTGATAAACTCTACTGAGGACAATGAACAGAGGATACTGTGGGGTAAAGAGTGTGATACAACAGGACAATAGTTTGATTTAGGCATCAACAAGGTTCAGGTTAACAAGGAGGAAATGCCTGGCATAAAATCAGGTATACCTTTAAGAATCACATTCTGCCCTTCAAAACTTGACTCTTGTCATTTATATAATTTGTTGCATAGTAACAGTACAGTGTGGGGAGCCAGAGGAAGAGGGGAACAGTGTGCCCACTATATACACATGACCTGCTACATAGTGAAGAGGGCACAGCCTCCCCCAGACTCTCACTGAACTGTATTAACCCGTGAAGATGGAAAGTCGTTAGCTAATTTTCCCGTCCAAAAACTTAAACTGGTAAATGTTCAATATTGGTCTGTTTTATTAAAAGTGAACAATAATCATTTAACATGGAATTTTTTTTAAAATAGTTCATTGGGAGGGTCTTTTTAGACAGTGAGACAATCACAAAATCAAATGACGCTGGTGGAATTTTAAATAGAGTAATTACAGAATTAAGTACTGACATCTCCCTTTTCAAAATATGAACTAAGGGTAGTAAGGGTGCAAGTTTCTAGAAAATAAATGTTTAAAGAAGTTATTGCTAAAGCTAAAGCAAAATGTATATACCTTCTTCACTGCAAATGTTCTCATATTTTTTTTTCATTTGAACAAAAGTTGAACTCTGAGAAGTACGCATAATCTCCAGACTAGTTTCATAATTCACTAGACTTCCCACAGCTATAGATGGCACATATTTTAACCTTTTTATTTCATCATTACTATGGATCTCAGGTTCTGTGTAAGAGCAACTACAGATTATAAAGAGTTGGAAGAAATTATTTTGATAATTGAGTCTCCAAAATTGTGAGTGTATATAATTTAATAGTAATGGGATAACAATAGGGAACTCTAGTTTATCTATTGCAATTGGAAAGGAAGACAGATAGTTAATTAAGATGTCAGTTAAGTATTTCAAGTTAGTTTTTTAACTTCTAACTAAATAAAGTGTTTCTTTACAAGTAGAGACCCGAACTTTATATATATAGTCAGGTTGTTATTGAACATCAGTTACATGAATTTGGAATCTGTTAATCATCCAATAGACATTTCTAGAAAGCTCTCTTAGGGTAAAGCTCTGTTAGGTATTAGAGGGTTTGAAGATGTTGTCCATTCCTTTAGTAAACCCTAGATTGAACCAAAAAGACAGATAACATAGATATTTGTAATGGGCAGTTTCTGCCTCTCAAGATGTAGACCTAATTGTCCCCTACCCTTGCCAATTTTATGGTCTGCAAAAGTTTAGATTGTTTCTTCCATATCCTCCCACAACTACTGGGCTCCTGTTTCTGCACAAGTTGTTTCTGTACTGCAGCAAGTTAACTCAGGTGTGAGGTTTTAGCATCTCTTTGATTTCCATGTTTAACATTTTTATTCATACTTACCAGTCTAATAGATTTCATAGAAGATAATATGAAAGAAGACAGATGAGGGACTTACATCACAAGAATGCCTACAATATCCAAGAGGCCTATAAGAACAGATAATCTGGGAGCTAAATGTCATCTTGCGATATTTAGTTCACCTAAAACTATCAATGGCCACCATGATGGAATTTCACCAGATTCGCCTGGTCCTAACCTCTCCCCATCTCACTCTTACCTCTCTCCCCAACTTCCTCCACTTCTCCTTCCATCCTGGATTGCAACAGAAGCTCCAAATTCTTTTCCCTCTAATAGGGGAATGTTCCCTACACTGAGGTCTTGGTACCATCTGACCCTAGATATTTCCAATAGAGAATTCTCTCGCTGGGTGACCTTCTCGTGCAAAGTACAATCATATTTTTAAAATATTCTCCTTTGGGTCACATACCCCTAATTCAAGGCATGAATAAAAAGAAGTGTAAATTAATAGTGTTATAATAGTAATAGAAATTGCTCATAGTAGTGAGATTCATGGATTATAAATATTTATATATATGTACATGAATTTACATAATCATGGGATTATGTAGTGGAATTTTTTCCTTCTATTGTTTGTCAGAATGTTTAGAAATAAGACTGTTTTAGTGTAACAGAACATATTGCTTCATAGATACAGTTTTAAGCTGATGATGAATCTGAAATGGATGACCAGGCCCAGAACCTTATGATTATTTTACTTGGACAAATGACAGGGACTAAAGGCTGCTTTCAAATCTTTGTAGAGAATGTCCAGGTATAGATGGAATTTATCCTGAGGCAGAGGGATGATGAAGAACTGATGTTCTGAGCTGGAACAAAGCTGAAAAGTCTTTGGAGATGAATGTCAGGGAATGACAGGGTGAAGTCACTCACTGACCTTCTAAAGCAGTTCAGTGAAACTGTGTGGAATTAATCTAAGAAACTCAGGGCATGAAGCTCATAAATGAACCAAAAAAGTCAGGTCAGAGTTCAGAAATGCTTACCAAAATATTGGGAATGTTGTAGAAAAATTCTCCCTCGTCTTGATGCTGATACAGTACAGATTCGGTGCCGATGCAGACACTATCTTCACCGGGTATTGGCCATGAGGCCCACAGGAAGAGACACTCACTGAGGGCGTATTCAACACTGGAATAAATCCTTTCCTGCATTAGCAATTTGGGATTTGGGGTCTTATAGGGAAATCTTCCACTCCATATGTTCTACTCTAATTATAAGGCACCCACAAGGAAATAAGATCGTTACTACCACAAAGGAAACCTAGCACATTTACTTACACCAGTCCTCCTAGGTCTTTATTGTGAACATGTTCTAACCAGCAAGGATCACCAGGTATTCTGGGGAAAATAAGCAATAGGAAAGAACTTTGCTTCTCTCTCTTCATCGGATGGAAAAAAAAAAAAATAGGACAGACAAATCCCAAGGAAGACTGAGCTATTTCAAGAAAAAAATTTTAAAGAGAAGGTTTTAATTCTAATTAACACCAGGAAAACCCAGCACTGATAGCAATAAAAACATATTGTTTGATGGGGAGAAAAAAAATAGGACATGATGAAATTTAGAACAACATTATAAAAATAAAAATTTCAGAGTGTAATGGTGAATTTGAATTGTCAACTTGATTGAATTAAGAGAGGCAGAAGAGGCTTCTGGGTGTGTCTAAGATTGATTGGCATGTGGAATAGCGAACTGAATTGGAGACCCTCCCTAAGTGTGGGCAGCACCATCCAATAGGCTGGAGACTTGAACAGAATAAAAATTGGAAGAACAAGGAAGCAGCAGCAGATGCAAGCTCCATTCTTTCTTTTTTTTTTTTTTTTTGCGGTGCTGGAGATTTGAACCCAGGGCGTTGTGCTTGCAAGGTAAGCACTCTACCAACTGAGCTATATCTCCCACCCACAAGCTCTGTTCTTGAATGGGTTCTTGATTGCTGCTGTGATCCCCTGAGGACATCAGACTCTCACTCCTTCACTCTTCCAAAGCAGACTCTGCCAGTGATTGTCCAGGGAGTTTCCAGAATCCTGTGGTCTCAGACTGGGGTACCACCATTAATCCCTTTAGTTCTTGGACTGTGCAGCTGCTGGTTCTTCCAGCTCTCCAGCTGCAGATGGCCATTGTGGACTAGCCAACTTCTGGTCATGTAAGCCAATCTAATAAATCCCCTTTTCATAATCATACATCCTGCTGGTTTCGTTCCTCTAGAGAACCCTGAGTAATACACTGAAAATAGTCTGAAAACAGTGAAGCATAGGGTTGATTATCTTGTATTGGGGAAGAAGTTACAGTTTCTTTGAATGCTGATCACAAAGAAAAAAAGAGTATAGACATGGGGAAAAGGATAGAGACATGAGGAAGACTTTGAGGCCACAGTCTAACCAATGCAATTCCATAAGATGAAAACAGATGAAAGGGGAGAAACCTCACAGAAAGAAACAATAGAAGAAAATTTGCCCTTGCCCTAGAAATAAGGGAGTCTTCAGATTGAAAGACACACCTATCAAAACTCAGGCAGAATAAATGTTAAAAGACTTAGTGTATGGAAGTGTACAGGGTTAGTCCACTGGAGGTTCAAAGTTCTGGTGGCATTTAGTGGGGTAGGAAGTTAAACAACTTGCAATAGTAGAGACAGCACAGAGAATTATTTCATTTGAATAGCAATTGCCCTCTTTTGAGAAATTCAGCAAGTTTAGCAAAACAAAGGGAGTTTTAGCCACCTCTTCAAATATTCAATAAGTAATCTTCCCTTGTGATATCTATGTAAAAAAAATCTATGAAATAACAAGTTCCTTACTCCTAGCCATTATTTTTAAAATGAAAGAAGGTAGACAAATGAAGGGCAAGTCTCCAGAATGTAATCTTACAGAAGATAATGAGCAAACGCAGTTTAGCACACAACCCAAGCTCCTATTCTACATAAAAATCAGCTATTGCATCATCACATAAATAAACAACAAGGTGTGTAATTTACAAGATGTAAAGAGCTCCAGGCACCTGGGTGCCAGAGGCGTCACTTAATAAATTTTAACTTTCACTCCTTCACTTGTCTTAATGAAAAGAGAATTAAATAGAGCTGCCCTGAATCTTTTCTTAAGGTGAGAAGCTTTCTGCTCCACCTTCTTGGATTGTTAGTTTAAATAATCTAATTACCCCAGACCTATGATTCTTTTTTGCTATTCTGGGCTCTCCCTCAAGACCCTTGACTTCTGATGCTCCACTTCTGCCTGTCCTTTAACCCAAATAGATTCCCTTTGCCCTTTCAACAAAACAAATTAAAAGGAAATGATACACTCTAGAAGACTTTTTAATGCATATTGCACTAAACCCAGTATCAAGTGTGTTCTTCCATTCAGGATAAAGCTTTTATGACATCTCAGGTATTAAGCAGCATTTAATCTCACCCCAGCCCCATAATCACCCCCCTGAATTACCTTTCAAAACAGTTCAGCACCAAATTTCCTGGACTCTACCACTTACAAATTCCTACAGACATATTTCTCAAAGGAAGATATGCCTTTGTGATTTGGTGTTGTTTAGGCAGAGACTGTAGAACTACTGAGTGAAAGACTACTTCAGGCACAAACTACAGCCCTCACCTGTAGTTCTGTGTGACAACAAATGTTTTACTCACACATAAATAATAACATCCTCTCAACTTTTGGAGAAAGTTTTTCTACATAATTGTCACTTAGTAGTAGAACATTTCAAATTTGTTTTCTTCTCATCTGCTATACTGGAGCAAATTGTTTAGCTGTGATACTTTATAACCTGACATGTATTACTTTGTATCGCCAATTAAATTTCAATTAACAAACCTTATAATTATTTTATAGCAACCAGCCAAGAACAGGAGTACCTCATATTGAATCATACCAACAATAATAATGAGATCCCTCGAGGTTTGGCATTTATGTTTATCTCAGATAGGCTTCCAAAAATTGTGATGATTATCCAAATTCTCCAAACAGCTTGAGTCTGCAAAATTTGGCTGGCAATCTTGTGGGAACAAGTTTTTGTTTTTTTTTTTTTTTTTTTTTTTGCAAGAGCTACAGTGTCTGCTTCAAATCCTGGCTCAAAGTCAGACTACAAAGGCAGATGAAAATGAGAGGGAAATTTTTGTCTAAATATTTCAAAGCATAAAAATGGGTGAAGGTTCAAGAGAAGGAAAAGTTTATTTGCTTTAAAATCAGTTAAATGTAATTTATACCCATCGCCACAGTCACGTTTAACCTGGTACTGTAGTAATAAATTGGGCTCTCTCCCCCTTAAGGTGAGAATAACCATTCTAGAAACTTGATGTGAGATAGCTTATATTGTTGGATCCTTTCCCTATTTTAACATACAAGAATGGTGATACCAAAACAAGCCATGTTTTTATTTGACTTGTTCTAATATGTAGGCACCATAAGTAAATACTTACTGAAGTGTTGACTTAAGCAAGTACGGTATTAAGTAGGATAAAGAAAAAAAATGAGTTAAAGTCAAATGGGAGTGGTTACTGATTATGTATATAATTATTAAACATGCCTTGTGGTTAGAAGTTTAGATCTGGTCAATTATTCTGAGCAAGTCAACAATCTAACCCCCAGTCTTTTTTTTTTTTTTTTTTTTCCAAAATCTGGAACATGATAAAATGTGTTGAAGCCGTTACCTTAAAATGAAGAAGTGAGCATACAAAAAGAACCTAGAGATTTAACAGAAAGAGAAATCACTTAATAAAAGTACTAAAGTCATGACATTCCAAGTTCAGAATGAATTTGGTTTACATTTAAATAAAATGATGAAATTAAATTAATTTTAGCCCTGGACACTGTTTTTCAAATGACCTTATGCCTCATTTATACCTGTACTCCGTCTGTTATAACTCATTTCTCACCCTCCAGAACAGGGGCAGTCATACAAAGTTAAACATAAAATAAATCTTGGTTTTTTATTGAATTTCAAATTACACTGGGGATACTTCTGGAATAATTCCAGACCTTTGGGGGAAAAAAATCTTCCCAACTCTAAAGTCTCTCCTCTGTCTTTGCAACCAGCTCCTGAGTGTTGGATGCTATGGTTTCCTGCTTATGTTGGTCAGAATCTAGCCCTCACCCTCCCCAAAAAGAAAGCTGACCTTAGGACTGTGAAAAACAGACATCTCACAGCTTCAGGTAAATTTACAATGTGCAATAAAGCTAGCCCTGGGTTCATTCCCCAATACCGCAAGGGAAAAAAGAGAACTTTTTCAGTATCTACTACATGAAGGATGAATTCAATTGCATACATTGCTTCACTGTATCCTCACGACAGCTATGCTACCCATTTTACAAATGAGGAAAACTGAGGATCAGAGAAATTAACCAACTTCTCCAGTTTGTCCACCCAAGAAAAATAGCAATTTGTGTTCAAATCTTTTCAGACTCTCAGATCCAATTGTTTCACTGTTGCAATTTAAATTAGGATTTCCTGGAAGACCTAAAGTTTCTGAAGAGGTCTTATGACTTACGTTCTTCTCTTTCCTTTCTTTTCTTTTCTTTTTTTTTTTTCTTTTTTCTTTTTGGTGCTAGGGATGGAACCAAGGGCCTCCCACTTGCTAGAAGCATGCTCTACCACTGAGCTGCCCTGGATTGGCCTCATAATTTCTCCATATAGTTAATTTACATGAAATGCAGTCACTGCAACATCATCCAATGGTTCAAATCATCTTTGCCATTTCTGCTGATTCTTCCAAACTGATACAGCTGAGCACACTCGGTTTGTCTTAATTATTTATGAAGGAAACAACCCACACTGAAGTCCAAGAACCTTAAAGTTACCTGAAGCTGGAAAAGAACATTAATCGTGACACTGTATGACCAGGTCATTTCTGTCCTTTGTGCATGGACATGAGCCCTTAACGATTTTCTCCTTAGCAGATGCTTTAGCCGATTTCCATGAAAGCTTTCCACAGTTCCTGCCAGTCACAGACTGCTACTATCAGATTCCTTCTCAGCTTTTCACATTCTCAGGCAGAGGCTCCAAACATAAATTATGGGTGAGCTTAAAAGATCAGAAAGGCTTTCCCGTTGGGTGAGTGGGTGATTGAGTTGATTTGTGTCTGCCCCAATCATTTTGTCTTTCTTCAGGCTTCTTTCTCTGCTTCTGAAACATAAAACTGCAGAAAGCATCTCACACCCTTCATGGCCATGGGGATTGTCCTGATTACATTTTCATTCTGAAACAGGCTTTAGGAGTGAAGGGCCATGTCGAATGGTGACAATTCTATTCAGTTAGGCGGGAGCCTGAGTTCTGGCTGAAGAGACAAGCACTCTTTAAAATGAGTTTCTGTTTGTGCATTTTTTAAATAAGAGAGCTAAGTTATATGTGTTAGTCTTTCTTCTTTGGGGTTCTTATTTTACCTGTTCATGTGTCGTTAGCACTGGAAGAGCAGATGCAAATACTTCTCCGGCCAGAGAAAATGTCGTGGGTATTATATATTCTCCTGCATTGAACAGAAGGCTCTCAGAGCACCTTCCTGAATGGAAAGAGCTTCTAACACAGAGAAGAGAAAATTCTCCTCTGCTGGATTGAATAAGGCCCCTTTAAATGCACCACAATATTGAATTTGCGGTGAGGAGTTGAAGTTTTTATTTGTCCCTTCTTCTCATTCCACCTGATTTTCATCCCCTCTTCAATTTTCATGGAAGGATGACAGAGGCACTCCTGGACACCCTAGTTTGCCTCAGAATTCCTGACAGGCAAAGACGATTGTACATTTTCCCTACTAATTTCCTTTCAGTGAAATCTATTTTTTTTTTTAATGGAAAATGTGGTGCAAACAATCTGCAGTGTTCATGCAAATATGTCAACTCGTGGTTGTTCAGGATTCTGTGAGCAGAGCAATTCATTTCTTCTTTCAGCAGGGCTCAAGGTGAAGGTCAATATTCAGACAGGTGACTGCATTCCTTCTTCATCCCCTTCTGCCATTTAGGTTGTTTTTGTTGTTGTTGTTGTTTGTTTATTTGTTTATTTGTTTTGTTTTTTGCTTTTCTCTCATATGTGAATTATTCAGACAACAGCATGTCCAACAAAATCCAGATTCTTATCCTACAAAAAAATGTCCTTTCTTCATTGTCTTATTAACTATAATATATATCTTATGGTAAACTAAATAATACCTGGGAGATGGATTTGTATTTCTTCTTCTTCTTCTCCTTCTCTCTCTGTTCCATTTCATAATTGTTACTGTCTTTAAAGAAATATAAATCACATAATTACCCAACTCATTTCCTGCACACACAAAAAAAAAATGTTGGAAAGTGTCAACAGGTATTGATTGAGCACTAACCACACTATTCAGGAGTATAGGAGTAAACAAAACAGAAATTTCTGTCCTCTGGAGCTGACACTCTGGTTGCAGGGGTGAAAGAAAGTGGTGGTGGATGTCACACCTAGCACATCTATCTCCCTGGCTCCCATTCTTTTTTTTTTTTAACTAGCAAGTGTATTTATTCTTTTTTTAATTCATTTTTATTGTAAACAAATGGAATACATCTTGTTTCTCTGTTTGTACATGAAGTAGAGGCATACCATTTGTGTAATCATACGTTTACCTAGGGTAATAGTTTTTGATTCATTCAGTTATTTTATTTTCTTCCTCCTCACCCCTCCCACCCCTCCTATCCTTCTATACAGTCCCTCCTTCCTCCATTCTTGCCCCCCTCCCACCCCCCATTATATATCATCATCCACTTATCAGAGAGATCATTCTTCCTTTGGTTTTTTGAGATTGGCTTTTCTCACTTAACATGATATTCTCCAATTTCATCCATTTGCCTGCAAATGCCATAATTTTATTATTTTTTATGACTGAGTAATATTCCATTGTATATATATACCACAGTTTCTTTATCCATTCATCAATTGAAGGGCATCTAGGTTGGTTCCACAATCTGGCTATTGTGAATTGCCTGGCTCCCATTCTTATGTTTCTTCTTTGAACTCATGAGCACACTCTCCGTGCATACTTCCCTCATTGCACATTACAGGTGAGAACACTGAGGCACCTCGAGGGTGAGCAATGTGTCCAATACCACCCATGTAATTGATGGCATGTCCACTACTAGCCCAAGCAGTTTGGCCCTGGGTTTTGTCTTTTCATACCAACTAAATCTGTGCTCCCCTCTAAACACATTGGTAGGTTTTTTAGTAAGTCATCTCAGTGCATTGTGAAATCAAAAAGAATAATTTAGTTTTGTACTTATTTCTATTATCAGCATTTGTAGAAAGTTTCATGCTCCTTATTATTTTCTAGTTTATTTCCAAAATATCAAAGGTACTCACTGCAACGGTTCATGGATATTCACAGGTAACCTCATGAGTCAGTCCACACTACAGAAGTGGGGCTCTCGTTGTTCTACAAGGACCAAGTTTCTTCCAGCTAACCTTGTTCTGATTGTTGTTCAATTCATCTCCAGGGTCAGAAGAGCAAGAGTTACTCCATATTCTGTGGCTTAAGGTGCAAATACCCCGCACCTATAAATGAGCCACAGTTAGCTTGGGTAGAGGCCAGCATTGTCTGGATAAATTCAAGACTGGTCTCTCTGATACAGCTACTCTGTCCTCAGACACAGGGTCGTCTCCACCTATAAAACAAAAGCAGAGCAGCAGCTTCCAGAAGTAATCCCAGAGTTCAGACTGCAACTGTTTCCCCATGAGCTTTTGTGTAGTTTTCACCCTTTCTGATTTCAAAAACTCAAATTCCATACCTCATGTCTCCCCAAAGCCTGAGTCTCCAACTATAAAAGACTTTTTCTTTGCTGTCTTTTAACAGAACTCTAGATTTTCTCAGTTTCTTTCTCCACAGCACCCTACAGCTAGTACCATGCATAGCAAATTATAGACCTTCTTAGTTGTCTCACCTAACTCGCTATTTTAGTCTGAGCCTTTTGTTTATTACCCTGCTCCTTCCCACATGGGCATTCCATATGTATGGATATTACACTACTCTTCCTGTCTCAGAGATGTTGCCTATAACTACCAGTATTCTCTTTTAATGTTAAAATGAGAGTTTACACAATATGCATTTTCCACAGTTAAAAAGAGGGTTAGTTTCGATTCATATGTCATCATGATGGGGAAGATGGAATGATCCCTTACACAGCAATTTTAAATGAGTTAATTATTTTAAATTACTTAAAATAAGTACTGGGAAGCTGCCATTTTCTAACCCTTCATTTTCCTGGTTTAACAGAGGAATAAAGTGCCACTTAAATGCACAACTCCATTCTAGGAAGAATGGGTTCTGTTAGGGAAGAGATCCTGGGGTGGCCCTTTTGTCTAACCAAGCATCTTAATGGCTTTTATACACAGACAAGTTGGCATGCAACTGAGTTTAAGAATAAGGAAATAGAGGAAGGTCATTGCTGCATGTAGATTTAATCTGAGAAACATATGGAATGCTGCAGGATATTGGAGAGGAAGTGAATGAAGAGCAAAAATGAGAGAGGGTGAGGAAAGCCAGCAAGATCAGAGAGCTAAAACATATCAGAAGCCATTGAAAGAATTCCCAGAAGATGTGCGACCAGGAAAAGAAGTTTTGAGAGTGAGAATGTCTGCTTCTCTATTTAAAATTTTTATTATTGTTCCTGCTCCACAAATGTTCTTTTTCTCCCTAAATTATTCATATAATTTCTTAGCACAGAAAAGCCTACGTGAATGGAATTCTGTGCAAATCAAAAGTGGAGCTGGCTAGATCCACACAATATAGAATAGGTAGAGCCCAGGTCAGACGCTGCAAAATTTCCCCTTATCCACAGAGGATACATCCCTTGTCCCCCAGTAGATGCTAGAAATCAAACAGTATCAATCCTATGTATCCCAGGCTTTTTTCCTATACACACATACCTGTGATAAATATCAACTTATAAATTGGGCACAATAAGACATGAATGATAACTAACAGACTCTCAAATAATTTTTATATTTTTCTTTCCATATCTCCCTGAATCTGTGTAATCATTCCTTACTTGCATTAAATGGCTTGCTGTCATTCATTTCAGGGGATCCCTTGCCAAAGTCTTCATATTGTCTTAGTGTTTTTTGGTGCAATATATTGCTACCAGTCAGAGCTTGTTTTTCTGTTCACATCTTCCACCCACAAATTTAATGCCTTTTCCATCTTAAATAAGCGTTTATCCAGTACTGTGGTCATGATTTTTGTAGTTTGAAGTGCAGCAGCCAAATTAGCATGATTTTTCTTTTATCTGCTTCATAATTTTACCTAAAGCAGACTCATCCTCACCATTCCCCCCGCCTTTCCTTAGTAAGAACTTTCCCTTTTCATGTAGAAGAAGCACTTTATGGTTTCTCTTTGGCATGTCTGAATTGCCAGCATTGTTACTCTTGCACTTTGGGGTCATTATTAAGGAAAATAAGGGTTACTTGAACACAAGTACTGTGAAACCACAATAGTTATCTGTGGTACAAGATGACAAGTAAGTGAAGAGTGGGAGGGTAGCATATATGGCATGGATACTCTGGACAAAATACTTCATGTCACAGCTGGGATGGAGCAAGACTTGTAAGATTTCATCACACTACTCAGAATATCATGCAATTTAAAAATTCGTGAATCGTTTATTTCTGGAATTTTCCATGTAATATTTTTAGAACTTGGTGGACCATAGGTAACTGATGGAAAAAGTAAAAAAAGGGGACTGCAGTGTACATACTACTGTCATTGGTTTTCAGACAGAACACTATCATTGTCCTTGGTATGCTATCCAAAAACCAATGTTGCTATCAGTATATGTAGGGAGGGTTAAAAGGTCAGCAAAGGATGACAGCTGTTTCCTACATATGAAGACTGATTTTGCTAAATCGGCAACTGAAAACCCCAGAAAGTGAACATCTGAATAAAAGAGGGAATACTATAACTTGAATTTTGAAAAGCAGGTTCTTAGAGCCAGAAGCTATCATGAGAATTTAAGCTCTTTCAAGTTCACAGAAGTCTCTCAAGTCATTTCATTTTCCACAGGTCCTAGAACGGGAGGAGGTCATCTGTATGACCTATTTTTTGAGGACACCATCCAGCTGTGGTCACCCTCCTCCAAAAGAGCATCAGTTTGCTACTGTCCCATTTAAAATGTGATGGTTAGAACAAATCACAAAATTCCACATGGTATACTTGCAGCACAGAGAAGAATGTGGGACTCTCTCATTTCCTGAAATTTATTATACTTCTACCAGTGCAATAAAACTAACCAAGTGTGCATTATGTATTTCAGTTCATTACATGCTTATCTCATAGCCACAGATTCTTTTTTCACATGAACCCTCTCTCTACCCCCTCAAAGCTGCACTTCACATTTTTTAATATAATCTAAAGACTTGATAGTTTTCCCTATTAAATTTCATCTTTTGGGTTGTCTTGGCCAGCATTCCAACCTGTTGAAATATTTTGGAGTTCTGATTCTGTCATCCCTTATGTCAGCTGCAGATTTGATCCACATGCCTTCTCCCTACCAGGGGTGATAGGTGTTGTAGGAAAAGAAAAGAAATACAGATCTTGAGCCCTGGAATTATTCCCCCATATTTATCACTAACTGGATGTCTGGCAAGCTCTGTTTAGAGGTATTTAACTGTCAGAACCTTCATTTCCCCATTTGTAAAATAGAAAAAACATTTTCTGGCAAACTTACCTTAGATTATTACAAAAATCAAGTGATGTGTATGCATTTGTCTGCAAATGTGTGTGTGGACCTCGCATAAGTCTGAAACCAGCTTTCTAAACTAAAATAAGTGTCGTGTGAATGTATGTAACATTAGCATGATGAGCATCCCTGCTTTCTCTGAGGACAAGGTAACACTGGCGACACCCTCCCTAAATTATGTGGAGCCCTCTGGGGTTCTTGCAAAGATCTCCTTCTGGGTGGGCTCTTCATACACACAGCTAAGCAGCATTCAGCTTCTTGAACACCAAAAACATACCACACCCACTGCACCAAGTACTGGACCTACAAAAATTAATGGGACACAGGATTTTATCTGAAACCATTGATAAGAAATTCTCAAGGATGAAAGGGGAGGGTAGACTTCAAGCAGTGGCTAATAGTCACTGTTAATGCTCTGACTTAAAAATGGAGGGGACTTCGTCTCTTCCTCAGATGAAAAGGAGGAAAAAGATCATTTCCTCCTAACTCTGAAAAAAAAAAAATAGATGAGGCTCTGCACTCAGCAGATCATATTACTTCCAACTAGCTTTACACTTTGCTTTCTGGTAGACCCAGAGAGAACGAACAGTTGTTTGATATGGTTTTGAAGACTCCGTTCTTCCAGTCACTAGTTTCATCCAGGAAGAGGATGAATCTCAGAAAAAGTAAATAAAATACTGACTCTAGATACCCATCCCCAAGGAACCAAACTGGTCTGCAGTGGGATCTGGCCATTATCAGGGAACTCTAATGCATAGTCAGAGGTAAGAACCACTGTGTGAGAGAGAAAGCCAGCACATGCTGAATTTCCAGACTCAGAGGACCATCCTATGATTACAATAAATGATAATAGATAATAACATTTTTTATAAAAAACTTACATATTGGTTTCTTTCTAAAGTTGCTTTAAAATTTTTACCTTAATATTTTTAAAGTTGCCTATTTAAACATAATTTAGGGAGGGTGGTAAATGACATGAAAGTTGCTACGGAAATAAAGCACAGATAATATGAAAGAGAGCAGAGGTGCCCAGGGATAGTCCTGACTTGAGGAGAGTGTAACTATCTCTCAGAAAACACCAGTTAGTGCTTTAAGCCACGGGAATGTCACTTGCCCTCTGCATAATTAAACTGCTACACGGTGTACATTTCGAGTGATGAATTTTCTTCTTTTACAAAGATGTCACTGTAATAATTAAAATTGCCAGTCCATTGTGACGTCACACCTCTCAGAAAGAAAGAAAAAAAAATTTAGTGTCAGAATCTAAACCAAAAGCATAAAGATCGTCAATGGAAAACAGATGCTCTTCCTGGTGGGTGTTCAAACAATTTTTTTTAAGTCAAATATCTCTGTAGATGTGTTTGGGCAGCCTTGAAACACGGACTCAAACTAGCAGTTAATATATATAAATGTTGACTTCTTTAATATGATAATGTTAATTTAATAAATCATAACTTGTTAAAATCAACTACTTAATTTATTTTTCTCATCCTCTATTGCCATGGAATTTTTAAATATTTGATACCAAGGTATGTAGACAGTTTTATCCCAGTTCCATTTTTCTCTATTATTAAGACTTCGCCTATGAAAAAAAAAAAAACCAAGATATTCATCAAATGGTTATTTAATTTTAGGAAAGGTAACCATTAGACATTCATGAAAAAAATGAGAGAATTAAAAAAATCTTTAATCTCAGAAAACCAAAAGATTTGTAAATATTTTATCCTAACACTTGGCAGAAGGCAATGAAATTCTATCCCCAAAATGAAAAAGTGGGTGATGCCATTGATAGTAATTCATTTACATGGAATTATATTATTTCCAAACGCTTGGATAGACATTCTTTTATTTACTCCTCCTCCCAACATTCTCGTATAATCATTTTATAAATTTAAAAAAAAAAGAATCCGAGTAGTTAAATAATTTACATGTTAGCCATAATGAATATAAAACCTCGAGAATTAAAAGCCAGCTTCGTTTCTCTTATTGCCGGGCACCGTTTCCACTGCATCAGCAAATATTTAGCATAAATGTGGGCAGGGGATTGGAGAGGGATTTGGCAATAAAACACAGATAGTATGAAGGAGAGTAGAGGTGCCCAGGGATAGTCCTGACTTCAAAGGGATGATTTTACTTTGCCTAAGTCAGTATAAAACCGCAAAGTTTTCATCAAAATAGAAAATATAACAAAGAAAAATGCTAAGTTCTTCAATCACATAGCCCAGTGCAGAGAATGACCATATCCAAGGCATCAAGCTCCCCGAAGCCTACAGATATTTTAGTTATTCCAGTTCTGTGTTCCTCTGGGAGACAATGGAATAAACCCTTGCAAGATTCACAGAGAAAGCCAAATGTGGAACCGAAGCAAAATTGGCATTCTTGGCAAAATGACAAAACACAGTAAGTCTCTAGAACTAATCTGAACTTCAAGCTAGAGATATTATGAGCTTCTAAACAGCCCCTGGAAGGGTGTCTTACTGCCAAATGCTATCTGACCTTCTGAGTTTACATTTGCCACTCACTGAGTAGGTACACTCTTTATGAACTTCACTAAACAAGCTGAACACTCAAAGTCAACTCTTTTTGCTACACGAGCAAATTATTCTCTTATAGATCAGTGTTTAGTTTTGTCTCCTTACAGACATATGTCATTAATTCTTCACTTACTACTTCAGTTTTGTTTTTCAGTTTTGTGTTCTATCCCAAATCCATGTTCTTATTATAAAACTGTAATGTTTTTCCTATGCCATCATTATACTGTGCAAATGGCTTTCAGTGATCTGTCTTGTTACCAGTACTAATCTGCACACTTCGAATTAATGGAGAAATTTTCCAACACTGTTATGCAGTTTCAACAAAGTTCTCAATTGTTTCAGAATTTTTGTTTTATATAAAAACAGGTTTAGAGTTATCTATGCTGAGAATTTGTCTGTGTAATATATTATTAATTTTTTTTGCCTCTTATAGACTTAAAGACACACATTGCTTTCCAAAACATTATTCAAATGTATCCTTACACCTGCCTGTATAGGGGAAAGTCTCAAATCATGGTATTCTTGCCTGAATTGAATAGCCTTTATTTTTTTCAATCTCTTTGATGGATAAAAACTAAATTGGCTCATTTGCATTTTTGGAATATTAATTAATTACACTTTTAAATATTTTGATCTTCTTTTATGAATTTTTTTGTTCAGGTCTTTTGTGATGTTCATAAGGATTCCATGAGTATACGTCATATCTAAAACTTGGGAATCAATTTTTTTTTGTTACAAATGATAGAATTTTTGGGTACTTTGCACTTTGTTTATTAAGGGAAATTTTAAATATTTCCAAAAACAATAATCATGACAGACAATTTTTGTGAAGGAGATACTATTGCATAAAAGCAAAGGACACATTTATCAAGACTTTCAAAGTTCTCTGACAATGGTTTGGAATAAAAGTAACGATTTGGTTTTACTTTCAATTGGATTAGGAAGCTATTGGCCACATTTCATAACCTATAACTTACTAACACACACACACACACACACACACACACACGTAATGTGAACCATGAATTTAGAGCTAATTTGTGGATAATGAACTGGCTTGGAGGTAGAAAACCAAGGGCAAATTCACACTAAGTGAAACAGAATGAAATAGTGGAGTCCTCTTGAAATTAGGTCTGAAAACATCTGACTTTAATACTGTAGCAATGATTGAGAAAAAGAAATATGGAGTAGCATTTTGATGTGCAAATAACAACAGGTTTTTCCAAGTCATGAAATACCAAGTCCAATTGGAAAAGAAGATAGAGGAAACTCCCATGAGGTTTGGTTTATTTGGGTTTTGTGACTTGGAGAAAAAAGACAGGTGGATTTAAACAAGGACGTGTGAGGTGATCTGTTTAAGGAAGTCCAGTTCTCCTGGATAATGAATCCTTGGAACCTATGAGCTTCCATACACCACCCATTAAGTACATGGACTCTGAATGCTAACAGACCAGCAAAAATCAATCCAGTTTATTAGCTGTTTTCGTGTTTGGAGACATGACGGTACACATTATCCTACCCAGGACAAAATCACAGCACATCTATAGTAAGGAAGCTTGGAAATCTCAGAGGATATTTTAAAATCACTACCAATTTAGGCATTGTGTTAATACCTCACATTCTGGACAAAATTATTAAAGCCATGCAACAATCTTATAAGGTGCATTTTGAAGATGTGAAAACAGTCTCAGAAGATGTTAGGTAGGTCACCCAAAGTTACCCAGCAAGCAGGTGACGAGAGTTTGGATTTCAAACTCCTAATAATCTAATTCAAGAGCCCCCACATGCTAGAGAAGGGAGAACCATGCCCAGGAAGGGTCTAGAAGGGACTATGAGGAGGGCAAGTCAGTTTGTAAAGAAAAAGTTTCGTAATGGCTCTAATGAAAGTCCACAGAAGACAGAGATGGATAAAGTGAAGGGAAATAGAGTATACTAACTCAAACAGAAGATTCGTTTATGAGAGTCATTAATACAAGTGGTACAACAATTAAAATATTAAATATGTAAATTGTTTAGACATACTTATAAGCAGTAGATTAAGGAAAACTAGGTCACTTGAGAGAATATTCATGTGTGTGGGTTGGTACAAAGAAAAATAACTCCATTTGCCTACAGAAGAATCTTCTATGTTACTGTGAGAATAAGACTGTAAGTTTCTGTGTGACAATTCTTAATATGTATTTTTTTTTAAATCTTAGTGTATTTAACCTCACTTTTTTTTCAGCTGACCTGGCTTTGTTTAGGGGAGGTCTATTTCTTTCTTATATCTAACTTGGATTCCTGTATACACAAGTTGCTTCCCTGATGGGGAAACTTGAAATAAGCATTTTTCTCTTTCTAGAATGATCTCTTGTCTCCTTCTCCTGTCACTCCCATGCAAATGAGAGGCCTTTTGGGTAAGGTAGGTTTTCACCGGTTAAATCAGGAAATCCTGTGTATAGGGAGGAATCTCCTATTAAAGAGGATTTATTTCTATTGTTTATGATAATGGTTATTTTTTAAAGCTGTGTTCTGCATCTTCTCATGAGTTCAAGGTTCAGGACAGCAGAGAGCTTGTCTATCCAACTCCCACCATACCTAGTATGGTGCCCAGAACACAGTACACCATCACTAAGTCCTTGCTCAATTGCCGGAAGCCCTTCTGCCTGCACATGAGGCCTACTGGTGCCATTTTATGAGGATAGGGAACAACTGGCCACTATCCTTAAAAAAGTATCTGACATGTGAAAGGCCATTATTATGAGGTCATTTCTTCCTCCTTGGTTTATTTTTGTGATTTTCTTTTTCTTTCTCCATTGAGAACATGCTGCTTCTTGTAACTTCTAATTGGTAGCAAAACTATCTCACTTCTCACTTTCTCCAACACCTTTTTCAGTTTCTCTCTGAATCTTCAGTCCACCAACAATTAGTAGGGAAGTCTACCGATTCTGCAATTAAGACATTTCTCATTATAGAACTATGGAAACATAAAACCACAATGGAAGAGTCAAAGACCTCTGTGTCACACTTTCCATTGTTACCGTGGATGTTCATGGCCTCACAGCAGTGATTATACCCATTATTTAACAAGCCATAATGCCAACTGATAAAGGATTAATATCTTCAAGGCTAAGTAAATTAACTAAATTTTTTTTTAAACTTTTTAAGTTACAGAGCAATTCAGGAATCCTCAAGACTCCATACATAAAGAAACTTTTTTCAGATTTTACTCTTTATATCTTTCTGATAATATTCCTAATTTCAGAAAATACCTTGGAAATAAACCATCAACCTTCAGGTTATCTCAAGAGTTTCAGTGGATATTTAAAGGACAAACCTATCAAATATTAATATATTTATACAGTATAATTCCAACTAGGTAAAATATAAATTGTAAAAGCTGAAAGAAAGTGATTCAGAATTAAACATTTGCCTCTGGATAGCATGATTTCATCCATTGCTATATTTTAATTATATACAATGAGATATGTTTATCACAAGAAAAAATAAACAAGAAAATGTCTATTATTTTAGCTTATTTACTAAAGTACAGTCTTCTTCTAAGGAGGTATGAAAAAAGAAGAAATACAGATTTGCCTTATTAAGGATTTCCTCTGGTACTTTCTTCACTGAACTGAAGTTGTTAGTAAGTCCTAAATGTCTTCAGTCAGCACTAAGTTGGTGATGCTAATGTTGGAGGGAACAGAGTGTTCAACACACAGAAACCAATGATGTCTAAAATGTCCTGGATGGTTGAAGCCTGAGAAAAACTCCTATCAGTTCCCAGCCTGTCCCTAAATAAACAGGTATGTGGGGTGGGGCGGGGAGTAACTTGCTGAAGGCCACCCTGAGTCTTCTCTTGACTCCACGATGGAGAAGACCTGCTGATCCTGAGATTCCTCCAGAGCAGCTTCCAGGCTATGTTCAAATTTGTTTAGAAGTCTGGATCTGCATATTTATTAAAAGGAAAGATCTGATAGATTAGTCATCTTTTTCTGTTTTCTGTTGTACAATTAATCCAGAGGTTGGGGCAGCACATGACCAAAGTTAAGTAGACCAATTTTCTGGCCAAGTGTAACAGATTTGGAAGCACAATGCAGTCACGCCAAGGCAGTTGATTTAGTCACTCATCATCCATCTATGTATCTAGCAGCATGGTCTCTCTTGATGTCTTATTAATAATTTGTTCAAAAAATATTTATCTGTCTAATTAAGAGTTGGAGATCCAGTCAAGAAGACATAATGGAGGCCAAGCTCAGATTCAAATTCATGGTGTAGCCTAAGGCACATGCTTTGGCCTTCTCAAATCTCCATTTCCGTTTTATAGAGTGTATATAGAACAACTTCTAAAGTGTGGTCTTATGAGTTACAGAGAAACACTTAACCTCTCAGCACAGTTTCTAACACTTAGTATGTGCTTATGAATGGCATTTCATATTATTAGTGCCTCTTCAGTAGGGAACAGAAGTTGAGTCGTTGAAGAAAAGGGAGATTTTCCTCATCCTGTTTTACAACTTTTCAAAAATGGGCTTTTCTGGAAGTGAAATTCCTGGACACAAATAAGCACAGCACAGCAGAATACTTTCAACCTGTACAAATTAATCTCTCAGTAGCCTGTATTTTAAAAACCAAAATACCATTCCCTGCACAAGCCTCAGATCCTTATCCTGCCTTATCCTGTGGTATTCTTTGTCTTTTAAGTCCCATCTGCAAGGAATGTCATTGTTAATACCAGTCTTAACAGCCTAGTTCAAGTTAACTGAGCAAAACAGACTTAAATAAAAATGAAAGTACAAAAAATTGGGACTACAGAAAAAGAAGTGGGGACAAGTTTCCAAGCTTAGGGCATCACACTACTGTCTTCTTGCCCCTTAAGTATGAGTTGTTCAATACTCTTTGGTAACTAAGGCCTAAAGCCTAGGAGAAGTCAGTCCCTCTACCTAGAGCGTACAGCTCTGTTTTATTCCCAGGGCACCTGCCCTGAACAGATTAGGAGGCAGCAGAGCAGGTAGGCATGTGACCATCCCCTCCAGGGAAGCATCCAAATTCACTGGGTTCTCACTCATTTCCACTTACTATTTGTTCAATAGGTTTGCCCAGTAGAGTTCTGTACATATGAGCATATTCCAATGGCTATTAAACCCCCTAATTTTATATTTCTTTCTATGAATGCTAACTGTGAAATCATAGCCACTAAGTCACATCCATGAATTCATTCTAGACATAATCCATATGTTGAACTAGGACAACTCAGGAAGGAATCAATTCCCAACCTGCTCTTCATGGTGCTAATGTACTCTTCCCTTGTTCCTGGGTGAAGAACTCCATAGACACAATCCACTCTTCAGTAGGATGCCCTACATTCATTTTACATCCCAACCAGGGCCCCCTTCAGCAGTAGGAAGACTCATTCTCATGTAATTATTGACCCTCTGCTCTTGAGGAAGTGTGACATTGCCCCCCCCACACCCGGTTAGGACCAGTTTCATAGTTTCAGGCTGGGACTCAGCAGTAGACATGGAGTCTCTTGCTCCTCACTCTTTCCTATTTCCCTGCTCCCCTTTTCCCTCCTGCCCTGGACACTTCCTGCCAGCAAGGAAGTGACAGGGAGGAAAGGTAAGGGGACAGTCCTTCCTTGGTGGGTGGCTCTTCTTTCTCTGGACCCGGAGATGACTAGAGCCAGCTCTTTTTCTCACTGAGGGCTTTTATGGGCTCTGAGAAGCTCTTCTGCAAGGCCCCATTCCAGAGTTCCCTTGACCTTAGGGGTGCATTCTCATTTCCATTTGAGGCTCATGCGTCATGTCCTGTAAATCAGTTAGTCATTTCCCACATTTATATGTCCCCCATCCCTGACCCTGCAAACTGGAAGCCCTTTCACAAGGAGGACATGCCTCCTAACATCTCTCTCCAAATGAAGTCCCTCCTCTCTCCAGATTCCAAACACCGTTTCTATCCTGAAAGGCCCAAGAGTCTTGACACTTGTCTTTGAACACCCCACACGTGGATCTATCTCACATGCGCATGGTTACCTGTTACCTAGCACATTGCTGCTTTCATGGAAGCAGGGGTCTGAGGAACCCCATTCCAACTTCCTGTTACATAAGTGAAAATGGAATTTCTTTGGAATGGCATTTATTGTGCTGGTGCCAGGAGTTCATCATAATCAGCATTACAAAGGAAATACCAAAGGAAGCAATAATGGTCTGCCATTTATTGTAAAACATGACCTAGGTGTGGCTTTGTTCTGTGTTTATATAATGACAAGGTTCACGTTATAATGTAACTTTCCACCTCCCAATTGAAATCCCAGACTAGGAGGTTTACTACAGGACTAGGTTACAATGGATAAGTTATCCATATGATTTGATTTGCTCTAAAATAGCTCCTTATGGTTCTGACATGGTGCTAGAAATTTCTGCCTTTGACTCACCCTGAATCACAATGCCTTTAACATCAAAAAGAAAAATATTTTCCCTGGAAGAAGCAGTAAAGTGAAAAAGGAGCTCTGGACTTTAGCCATAACAAGTTTTTTCTATGACTTTTGCCCCCCTAATATATCTGTTAAAGTTCTTAGTTATTTCACACTGAGCTGTTAGCCTCTGGAAAGGCTAATTAATTAATTTAACAAATCAGCCAGTCAATGCCATAACAAAATGGAGAAATTCAGGGAAGTTTTGCTGAGAAAAGAAGTTATTAAAATAGAGCTCATGGGATGTTGACCCCGCCATCCTGATTCATGAGGCAAGAACTATTTGTTCTTGAGCTGGGTCAACCCCAACCACACCTTGACACTGGATTTTGATCACCAGAAAAGAAAATTGAATCAAAATTCAAACGTGCTGAAACATTTAAGATAACATTTAAATATGCATGTTTCAAATTGAAAGAACATTTCTGCAGTGGTAATATAAGAGGCACTTGTAGAAAACACTGAGTCTCATAAAGAAGGTGACTGGCCCTAGTAAGAAACATTTGGTCCATACAGCATCTAAGTGGCATCCTTTAAGCATTTCAATATGGATTTTATAAGTGTTATTAAAAGGCAACCTCAGAATCTAGTGTCAGGTGGAGTATGAAGGGGTGTAATAACCGGTGCAGTAACTTCCTAACAGGCGTGAGATGAAACAGGTTGCAGAATACTTTTTTTTTTCATGAGGATCAATAACCAGATTTGTAACTTGTAGTGAAACAAAGTAATTTAAGTATCTGAAATGAAATACGTGACCTCTAAAACGCGTCCTCTTGTTTTAGGAGGTCTGCTACTTGCTTTCCACAGCGACGGCCATCCCCTTAGCCAGCCCTTAAGAATGAAGTCCTTCTCATCCAGTAACACTGCAGCTAGGAGAGAGACAGGCGCTGGAAAGCACTAGAACTGAACACAATGTTGACATAGCAATCTGACACCACCCAGCAGTTTCTAGTATCAGGTTCATACATAATTTGAACCAGACAGATTTCCTTTGAAACTTTCACTAAAAGATGTTTGAAACGGGAAGATGAAGAGTACAAACATAAGGAAAATGATTATTTCTTAGCGATTCAAAATGTACTAAAATGACTTAAGTGACTCATGGCTCCCAAGCAGCATCTGTTACCATAGTACCTGTTTCTGTGATGGAGCTAACTCATTCACTCAACTGTCTCCTACTGAGGGCCTGGTAAGGCTGGGTATTGTGTTAAGTACTGAGCATATGAGCTTCATGGAAGGCAGACCCACTTCTCTTCTCAGGGAGCCTCATTCCCTGAATACATTTTCACAGAAAGCTGACTTGACATTTGGGTACCCATTCTGGAAACAAAGATTTTATTCTATTCAAAAATGTGTGCATGCACAAATCTGTGCACACACACATGCATAACTAAGCTGTTGTTTATGATTTATTTGCTTTGGAAAGCAGTGTTACCTGCAATAACAGAGGAAGTACTGTCAGTGGAAAGTAGGAAAACACATCTGCAGTCAGGAGGGAAACATTTCAAGTGCCTGTTATTATGCCCTGGAGCCCAGATGACAATGAGACATGTGTAGCCCTTACCAGAGGCCCAGTCCTGTACTCCTGGATGTAGTCAAGGAAGAACCAGCGAGGACTAAATACCACTGACATCCCCTTAGCCAAAGCTGCCCCCAGGCAGGACACTCAAAAAAAAAAAAAAAATAGCCCTTTAGTCATTTCCAAAGAATATTTAAGTTAGAAAAACAAGGTTCAAAACATACTCATAAGCTTCTTCCTTAATGTATTGAAAACTTGCATTTATGTATTCCACTCACATGCTATTCAAAGTTTTCTTATTATTTTTCTAACCCCTTAAAAGGGATTTCCAAAGGTTACCTTTATTTGAAGTAGATCCCCTCCATTGCTAATTGGACTTTCTAGACCATTTACAGTGGGGTCAGTTTTGAGACTTCAACATACACACACTTAACCATTTAGGAGAATGTCAGTGGAAAGAATGAGAGCTACTACAACTTCCACTCTCCATTCATCAATAGACATTTCCACGTGCTACTAATATTTAAATTAAATGTATTTTGCTTAGCAACTAAACTTTACAAAGCAATTTTACAGGCATTTCCTAGACCTTTGTCCTCACAACAACTGGGTTGTTTTATAGGTAAGGAAACTGAAACTTGGAGAAGTTAAAAAATTGGCTCAAGTCACATAGGTAGTAAAGTAAACAGGAACTCCAAACCACATTCTTCTAACTCTAAATGTCCTTTCTTTGTATTTTAACTGTACACATTTATGGGGTGTCATGTGCTAATGCGATTACAGTGTGTAATGATCAAGTAGTTAACATGCCCATCTCAAACATTCTTTTAAGTTTTTGGTTAATGTAATAAGTGTATATCTTCATGGGTACAGTGTGATATTTCAATACATACATGCAATGTGTACTGCCCAAATTAGAGCAATTAATGTTTTCATCTCTTGGTGTTTTGGAGTCTCTAACTGTCTTCTTCATTCTACCAAATTACCTCCCAGTATGTGCTGAGAGTTACAGGAAGATCACTCTTGCTACATAGTTACCAAAAATCTGCTCAATGTCCTTTATATTTCTGGCACTATGGTAGGTGATTTATATACATTATTTCTAAACCTTCTAATATTTCAAGTAGCAAGTTCAGGAGATAAGAAGCTTCTGAGATGCATTCTTTCTTCACTTGCCATTAAAGGAGGTTTAGATCTAAGTCTGTGTTCACTGGGGATGTAATTATGAACAAGACAGATTAGGTTCCTTCTTTGGTGTGTACATTCTGGCATTTGGAAGAAGATAGTAAATACATAAAGAAGTCATAATTTCAAATGATGTTAAGTGTTTGAGATATATGAAGATGCAGACTGGAAAGTGTCCGGGTCACAGGATTACTTTAGGTGGTCAGGAAAGGTCTTGCTGAGCATTCTCTCACATTTCAGCATGGAGGGAAGGGTAATCAGCAGAGGAGCCAATGGAGAATGACCCTGAAATGGGAAAGAGGATGGTAGGTCTGGAGAGTAGACAGGCCACCCATGGCCGGATGGTGGAGGGCTTGAGTGAGTGACCTTGAAGAACTCAAACAGCATGGGGGCTCTAAACCATGGGAAGCCATGGTCCTTATTTTAACTGCATGATTCTAAGGAAGAACAATGATCTGGGTTTTGTTTTCAGAAGATGCCTATAGCTCCATACTCTGGGAGAAGAGTGTAGAGGAGCATGCGAAAGGACCAAGATCCCACAGAAAAACAGGAGTGGCTCCTGGTAGCTCTGGGGATGGAGGAAAGAAGTTGGATTTGCAATGCATGCTAGAAGAACTTTCTGATGCTTGGTTGTGGAGATAGAAAAATAAGGCGATTTGGGGGAATAATTGAGTGGTCAGTGACTCTACTCACTGAAATGGGAACCATGAACAGAGCAGGTTTCACAGGCAGACTGAGTGGAAATGAAGACCTCTGCGTTAGACACGTTCAGCGGAGATCCCTATGAGGTATCCGACTGATCTGAGAGCAGTGCACACAGAATCTAGAGCTCAGTGGAAAACATGGAGCCAAAGATAAAGAATGGGAGGTGACATCCATAAGGCACTTAAAATCATGGATCCAAGTGCATCTGGTCTGCTAGGAACAGAGACTTTAAGTCTTAAGGTTTTCTGTTATTTAAGAACACATAGATCATAATTACAAACATGCTATCAGTCAGATATTTTCCCATTAAACTAGGACATCTCTATAATTAAAGCCAAACCTCAATCCAACTGAGAAACCCCCAGAATATTATATATAAGGCTATTTGTCAATTTTTTTTTTCAGTTTTTCCTTATGTTAGGAATCAGTGTGTCTTTTAAATAAATGTAGATATCGAGGTGTGATGTTTTAGAAAAGACAAACCATTCATCTTCAGTTGGTGTATGTGAGGTAGTTGTGGTGTTCCCTATTGAAATACATATAATGCATTTAAAATTTTTGCCAGATGTGATTCAAGTTACCATCTCAGACCTTGCAGGAACTAGGTAGCTCTCCATTATACAATTTCTTTCCCAAGGCACTGATTTTTCAGTATGTGTCATACTGAGGCCCAGGAATTGTAAAGCAACTATGCAGTGTAAGAAATTTTGTCTGGGTCTTACTGGGATGTAGATGAATGTTCCATTCTGAGTGGAGCTGTCCTTTAGATGTCATTGTCATAGTTCACACTATTCAAATGTGACTCACCGGGAATTCATTCAGCAGTTAGGGTGATACCTGAATTAGCATTTCCAGGCCTCTTGTTCAAATGCTAATAAAGCTTGTGTTTCTTACAAAGGTGAGGTTGGATAAGGCCATATAGATCCCAGCACAACCAGAGTCCCAAGTGAGGTGAACTTTTCTCCCTCACTTAGGTAAGTCTTAACATTTTATCTCCTTGCAATTTTGTTATATTAAAAATACAACTGCTTTATTTTCATTTGTTTGTTCCTTAGCAAGGACCTGAGCAGTTTCTATGGCATAACACTGTATTAGGCACAAATAGAGATACAAGTGAAATACGTAGCTCTTCAAAAGATTTTTAAAAAGAAGAAATATTCTAAAATTACAGATAGATTCAACAAGATATAATTCATATATGGCATGGAAGGGGACATAAAATTCCTATTAGAATTCTTGACCTATCCCTACAGAACCAAGATTTAAGGTTAGAGCTTGGAATCATTAAACCTGGCCTTCTTAAACTCATCAGCCTATCTCTGAGATTATCCTTTTGTTATCACTCAGAAAGGAAGATTATGATTTCAAATGCTAGTTTTAAATGTCCTTAGTATGCCTTTGTGGAAACACTTTCTAGAACTTATAAGGGACAGCATCTCCTGTTTCTATTAGGGTGACTTGAATATCAGATTCAAGAGTCCAGGGTCAAAGAAAAATGGTTTTGACTTTTTTGTACTTTAGAGCTACAGTTTGTGGGATATTTATACAAAGTTTTTAGAAGCTATCTTTCTACCAAAAAGTAGAAATAACAAGAAAAAAACAATTATTGACTGAGACTAATAACAAATCCATCAAGCAATTAAAAAGTTGGGGGCTGAATCTAGGAATGGAAATAAATGAAAACAGCTAGATGTATTACATGTATGAACATGTATATGTATTACATGTACAAAATCAATTCCTCCAGGATCCCAAGGGCATTTATATACTTATTAACCTGTGGTCTGCATCTTCATGTTTTTAGACAAAAATCAGTGCAGGCTAAGATCAAGTCTCTAGATTGATCAAAAGCAGATCCACCCTCATTATTTTAACTGCCATAAAGAGGCCACGCATTTTCCTGGAGCTAATATCATATCACCTTCCAGGAAACTTTAGTCCTACACATTTTTTTCAGGCCCGTGTCTGTACAGAAGCAACTGTTCAATCTCATGTTCTTCGAGCAAATGTTCCCGAGTGTTTACTCTAAGCCAGGTAGACATTGCAATAGACTCCAAAGATGTGGCAGAGGACACCTAGAGACCTGTCCTCGCCTCTCCACCCAAGCAAGTACAGCAGCATAGAGCAAGAAGGGACATGCAACCCCAAGCTGACAAATGAAGGAGGCTCAGGGATAAGTTAGGAAAAAGAGGAAGGAAGGAAGAGGCTCGGGCCAATCAACTCTCTCGAGGGAAACTTCCAGGTGCAGAGAGCTGGTGTCTTGGTTTGGGTAAAACCTGTGCAGCATGGCAGAAGCAGGACAGCCCCAGAGCCAGGTGCAGTATAAGAGTGGAGAGGACCTGGGACCAGTTCTGATGTCATCTGGAGGGCAGGGGAAAGCCTTCAGATCCTCCAGCTGGAAAGGGCAATTTCAGATTGGGACTCCGAGAAGACCAGACCGTGCTTAGCAGTGAGATTCTGATGTTTCCCAGCATTTCTAGTTTGTTAGTTTTTTACCTGGTCCCAGTCTCACGACTTCACGGGGGAGGAAAGGAAGTCTTTTGGAAAGGTATCTGTTTTGAATCGAAAGGAAAAGCTGTCAAATCTAAAAAGCTGATGCCTTTTCATATATATATATATATATTTTTTTTTTTTTTTTAATGCTCCATGAAATTTTATAGCCTTGAGAAAACTTTGTCTCCTAAATCTGGCCAAATAACGATGGCGTCTATGGCAGAGGGTGTTTTCTGTTGTATAAAGTTGAATTTTTTTTTTCTTCCTTAAAAAATACCCATAGAAATTTTGACCTGTCCTATAACCAAATTCTGGACACAAAGAAGTATTTTGATTACAATAGTGTGAAACAGGTCAGAGATAAAGTAAGAGAAAGGATACGGTCTTTTTATTATTTAGCTAATCTCATTGGCCATCATCCAACAGAAAATTTTCTCCGGCAATGCCCGAGTATCGGTTACTAAAAGGTAATGTAGTTTTAAAGACACCAGATTCAGCTCATGCTGTCTTTCAGATTTAAACCTTGATACAAAATTCTTCCAGTTTTTCATAGAAAGGCCCTTTTTTTATAATTATCAATCCTAAGTATTTCTATTTTGAAAATTGTATGAATTCATGAGTCCAGGAAGATATAAACAGTGGTATGAGGATTACCAATCATACTCTTTTCTTAAAACCCTTGGTCTTTTTTGTTATTGTTGTTCTTTTTAGATATACAGGACAGGAGAGTATATTTTTGAAATATTATACATACAGGGAGTACCTCTTATTCTAATTAGGTGTTGTCAGATGTGGGTTGGTCTCTTGGGAAGGGAGTGAGTGCGACGGTGCCCCTTTGCCCAGACACCGGGAGCCAGGTTCTGTGACGCAGACTCAATTTATTCAGGAAGTGCAATAGTTTATATATGAAGAGAGAACCAATCATTTTAATGAGATAGCCAGGCCACTGCTCAGGTTACATGTTTACACTACCATACTACAGGGAAGAACAGACTTCTACTGGGGACCAGGGAGGCCCAAGAGGCATTGGGTCATCACAGAGTGTTCTCATGTGACATGATGAGAGCCCATTGTTCTGTGCTCAAGCCCAGTCCATACCTTGGATCCATGCCTGGTACACCCCAGGATTCTCCTCAATTAGGATCCCAGTCTTGTGGTTACACGTGGTGTGGAGATTCACTGGGGTGTATTCATATATGAAAATAGGAAAGTTATGTCAGATTCATTCCTGTCTTTCCTATTTTCTGTCCCCCTCTCTTCCCTTCATTCCCCTTTGTCTAATTCTCCACACATACCCCTTGTTGTATGTTAGCCTTCGCATATCAGAGAAAATATTCTACCTTTGGTTTTTGGGGACTGACTTATTTCACTTAGCATACTAGTCTCCAAATCTCTCCATTTATTGGCAAAAGTCATAAAGTCATTCTTTTTTATGGCTGAATAATATTCCATTGTGTATATACACCACATTTTCTTTATCCATTCATCTAGGTTGGTTCCATAGCTAAGCTATTGTGAATTGAGCTGATATAAACTTTAATGTGGCTGCATCACTATAGTATGCTGATTTTAAGTCCTTTGGGTGTAGCCCTTGACCTTAATGGGATATGGCACTAAAGTGCTAAAGAAAAGAAGCTATATTGACATAAATGTTGAGATCATTTATGTGTGTTTTTCATGGGCTTGAAAGGAAGAGTCTCTGAATGGTTTGGCTCAGACATGCTCAGCAGAAATCTGCAAAAACAGTGTAGCTGGGGATGTAGTAGGTTGTTTCTTCAAAAACGTCTCTGAGCCAGGTGCAGTGGCATATGCCTGTAATCTCAGCAACTAAAGAGGCTGAGGCAGGAGAATCACAAGTTCAAAGCCAGCCTCAGTGATCCTGTATCAAAATAAAAAATTAAAAGGGCCAGGGATGTGGCTCAGTGGTTAAGTGCCCTGGGTTCAATCCCTGGCACCAAACAAACCAAAAAATCTCTTAATTGAGGAGGCGACATGAAAAAATAACCAGAACCACATTGTATCATATTGTTTCAAGCTATGAGCATTTATTCCCTAACTTGACCAATAAATTCTCTGTAGTTCCATTTTTAAAATAGCCAAATTTTAGTACCATGATGTTGTCACATGTTTTAATTCAAGAAATGATTGTTTTGTAGATATCATAAATGTATAATCTGTTGACTCATTCCTTGAGGTTCTCTTCAAAAATCTAGGAACACCATTTTTTTTTTTAAATACTCAGGATGAAAGTTGAAATTTCTCTGTATCCTCGTACAGAGTTTAAAGTGACTCCAGTCCTGGTTCTAGTTTTATGAAGTTTTTATTATGAGTATATTATTTTATTAGTGTTAATTTTTACTTTTAGCCAATAAGCAGATATATACTTTAAAAAAAATTATTAGGACTTTATGTACCTAGTGATAAATAGAAAATCAGAGGCACTTAGATAATTTCCATCATAGTTAATAATCTTCACCTATTCTACAGTAGAGCACTGGAAAACATCCTACTTGTTCAGTAATTGGTTCCATTTTTCTCATAGTCTCAGGCACATTAAGATCATTACTGCAAATTATTTATTAAAGGCCTATTGAGTATGCTTGTTTTCATGTGTCTCCATTCATTACATGATGTTAAATTCAGAGTTACAGTCTTACATTCACACGATCCCCAAAAAATGCACAAACAGTCGAAGAGTCAGTAGAAGTTAAAAAAAAATAATAAAGCTGTTTCTCTAAATGCAAAAAGAAAACATCTGCCTTTGAATTTTCTAAAACCCTGTCTAACTGGACATGTGCTTTATATTAGTCCTGTGCTATTCAAACTTGCTTGCTATGTGTGCATTGGGTGTGCTCACAAGTTTAGTGATGGAGTATGTACATGCAGGACTGTTAAATCCAAACTGCTTCCTTGGAAATTTGGGGAAATTTTCCTAAAGTAAACCTTCATTTGCACACTAATAGGTGTGTATATTTAATAAATGATGTCTATGTGCACCATGGGATATTTTGAATATATTTTAATAAATGAGTTCTCCGAGTTGGGATGGGCAAGTTGCTCTTCTGTATTTGAAATATAATGTCCTTTCTAAGAAAACATTTAAATGTGATCCTTTTAGATATGCATTCCTGAAGAAGGAAAGTCTAATTAAAAAAAAAAAAAAGCAGACATCTCCTGGTTTACTTTTTCCAACAGCTGTTAAAATTCAGAATGGCAAAGAAATGTCTATAACTGTTCTACGGCTTGTCACAAATGAAAAAATATCTCCCATACCTGCTTTGGTGAGCATCTTATCAGCGAGCACATTAACTCAAACAATAACCACTCTTATCTGCAAAGGCCAGGTTCAGGCTTATTAGTGGAGTGAACTGGCAGCCACCCTTCTCCACATAGCAACTGGGCAAATATTGTTCCAGCCCGCCAAGTGACCAATGAGCATCAAGATAGCACTGTGGAATCTTTTCAGAGCAAGTCGCGTTAGTGTGAACAACCTCTCTTTCACTCGGGTTCCCCTTCGCATTTAATCTTTACTGTTTCAAGAGTATGATCTCATCTGCAGACTGTAAATACTTAGGGACTTTTATGAAGGGAAAATATGACAAAGGGCTGAAATTTGCTTCAAGAACAACTTAGGTAGGCACTTCAGTTTAATTACTAGCAACTTGTATACGTTGTGGTGTTTGGAAAAGTGCTATAGTGTGAGTGTGTTCGTTGTGAGTATTTCTAAAGTCAGTGTATCAATCAGGAACAGTGATGATTTTTGTTCTGTAAGGATCTAGCATGACTAAAAGTAAGCAAGATGCAGATTTCTAATCACCTAATGAATGAACCAGCGTCCTTGTTCTGAAAGGCAGTCAGAAATGTGCTCTGGAACCGATTAGTGTGGCGTATGGTGAATCAAAATCAGACTTGACCCCCACCGGTTTGT
Organism: Sciurus carolinensis; assembly: GCF_902686445.1. Lineage (NCBI taxonomy): Eukaryota > Metazoa > Chordata > Mammalia > Rodentia > Sciuridae > Sciurus > Sciurus carolinensis. The sequence continues at coordinate 23,379,398 of NC_062216.1, forward strand.
AATTGAAACTTCATGTAAGTTGACCACAACCTTCATTAACTCTTTGACTGCCCAGACTTTCTATTGTAGAAGAGAAAAATTAATAAAGATTGTGAAGTAAGAGTAATGGCAGAGAAGGGCTCTTAAAAAAAAATACAGGGGCTGGTGTTTCTTTGCAACTGGAATGGACAGGTTTGGGGATTTAAATCCATACAGTGCATTACTGAGTGTGTTTCCTGTGTCTTTCCTTCTATGCTTGCGTTTTGCCTTGTTTTATGACACTGGCAGGTAGGGAAACGTTCTTGTCCTGTGTCAATGTATATCGTTGTAATTCAACCGGGAACTAGGGCTTCAAATTACCTTCTCCGGATGCAATAACCCTGGTTATTTAGTGAGTGCAAAGTAAACAACTGGCTTGAATGCAGAAGTTTTAATGGTGTATGTGCGGGCTTTACGAATAAAGAAAAGAAGCAGTCAATTGTTCTCTCCCTATCAATGGATGGGTTTCATTTCAAACCAAGTTGATACTGTATTTGTAAATGCTGGATGTTTGGGTTTTTGTTTTTAGCCCAGGAGAAAATTCCCACAAATGCAAACTCATTCTGGCCACCTAAGAATTTTGTCATAGAAGCAGCATGCTTTCTCTCCCTTGTGTGTTTTAAAACTTGGCCACATGGTATTTTTAAGTTGGCAGAGTAATACCTTTTAGACAGGGCTTTAGGATTCTGCTTAATTGAGTACAGCAGGTTAACAAAAGTGCCAATGTTCCTTAAAACCAAAACCCAACATGCTCTGTGGATCTTAAAGCTAATGCTAAATATTAGATTAAATTGTCAATTGCAACTTTCCATGTTTATCTTCTGAGATAGGAATAAAATTAAAGTGTGTTGCCATAGCAGCATCTGTAACATTTTATGAGACAAAAGATCCTTTTTTCCACACAAAGATCCAAGCCAGAAGCATTATCCATTAAGGAAAGCAAATAAGACTAGAGGGACATATTTTTTACAGTCATATTATGGAAATACTAAAGATCCAATGTCCTGAGGTCAGATTGTGAAACACAGCTGCTCACATTCATTTTTGTCCTGGATTGACACTCTTGGGTAATTCTTGAATATTGATCAGTTCTTACCCTCCGACATGCCTGAAACTGGGAAAGTTTTCTCCCATCCACATTTCTTCTCCAAGCACACTTTAGGGATAACAAAGAGGTGTGTATAAATGTATGCCTCGTGAAGCATTTGTTTAGGCTGTATGCCTGACTCGGTTTTGTAATCTTGATTCTTATTCTCTGGAGCTTGTTTCTTTGGCTCTCTGCTTTGAAAATAAAGGCAAGTGTTCTGATCTGAAGAAAGTAGCATAGAGAGCTTGAAACCTTTGCAGGCCACGAATCTATTTTGCACTTTATCCTAACCGTTCTAGCTTCTTGACCATTCACTTCTCATTCTCCTCTTCCGGTTATTACCACTGTTGCCTCTTCTCCTCCCGCTTGATTCATTCTGCACTGCAGTTTTCAAACACTTACCAGTCAAGTCGTCTCTTTTTTCCATTTGCAATTCTGAGAACTCCAAGTAGAAGACCTTAACTGGATCTATTTTATGAGAACGTTTTGTCTCCTAAATTTCAGCACAATGTCCAAGTTATCAATCAAACGTAGCTGCTTTGATGATGGACTGCTTAGAGCAAATGTTAGTCTATTATTTACATAAGTCATCAGTCATTCAATGGGCAGTTTTCTAGGTATATCTAGGGAAAGTTTTAATGACAGTCCCTGAATTTATTTAATTTTCAGCTGACTCCCAACATGTAAGCTGTTCCTTCTAGATCCAAATTTTGAAAACCGTACAAGTCAGGTCATTCTTTTTACTCTCCTTACTATCTATTGAAAATTTTAACCTTCTTCAGAGCACTGGTTTTACGGGGTCAAATGCAAGATTCTTTGAAGCAAATTTCCTGCCACACACCACATCAGCCTTCGACAACTGTTTGTTGGGTGGATTGCTAGAATAGAGTGTCCTAAAGTTTATTCTACACATTTTAAACCTGAAGAGAACTGAATGTTCTGGATAACTCCATTGCCTCTTTCACAAATGAATTACAGCACTTTTCCTTCTAAGCATTATCAGTGCCAGCCTAAGTAAGCACTTGGGAAATAGTTGAGGGAGAGAATAAGTAAATGAATTAATAAGTAACTGAATATTTATGCTGCCTCATAAAACCTCCCATACAGTGAACTCATGTTTAGGAGCACTATTTGCAATTGCCAAAATATGGAAGCAACCCAAGTGTCTGTTGGCCAATGAGTGGATAAACGGAATATATTATTCAGCCATAAAAAGGAAGGGAATTCTGACACATGCTGCAACACGGAGGACCTTGAGACATTATGCTAAGTGAAACAAGCCATTCACAAAAGGACAAATACCGTATGGCTCCTCTTATGTGAGGTACCTAGAGTACTCAGTTCTTAAGAGACGGAAGTAGAATGCTACTCGCCAGAATGGACTATGAACAATAGTTAATTTCCAGAGTCCTAATTTTGGAAGATGAAATAAGTTCTGGAAAGGGATGGTACATGATAGATAGCTGTACAACAATGTGAACATACTTAATATCACTGAACTATACACTTAAATGCGATTCAAAGTGTCAGTTTTGTTACGTGTATCTGCCACAATTTTTAGAAAATTCTATAGAAAGAGATATCTGATTCACAATCAGGAGAACAGATTTTGTACATACAGTCTGGCAATTTGCAGAGCAGACATAGCCCTTCTAATGCATGAAGTAACAGAAACTTCAAGGAGAAAGACCTTGCTTACTTAAAAAAAAAAAGGACTTCCTGTCCTTCTTGATGCAGTTTTCAACACAGAGGACACATCTTTCTATGGCCCATGAAGTCTCTTATGTCATTGGTTCCCTTACCCAATTTATCACCATCTCCCTTATAACCATCAGTCTTTGGTATCATTGTTCAACACTTAGCATAATCCAGATATGCCATAAGCGTTTCACACATGATTTCGTCTTCATAATAATCCCATGGGACAGACACATTTGGCACATAGGGGAACTAAGGCTCAAAGAGGGTAATTATAAAATGGCATGGTAAGCAAGTAGGAAAACCAGGTTGCAAACTCAAGTCTTTCTCCCTCCAAAGACCAGGACTTAACTACTACCACCCCCACCCCCTACCATTTGATTTGCCCCGGGTTAGTAAACTCTTCCAGCAGTGTGGGTATCTAATAGTTTTCGAAAAATGTCCAAAACTAAGCACCTGCTTTGACATCCCTCTTCCCAATCTGTTCCTCATACCATCTCTGTAAATGATCTCTACCTACATGCTTCAGGCTGGAGCCGTGAGTCAGGCTGTCTTCCCTCCCTAACCCTCCTCAAGTCCTACAGGCAAAACCTGCAAAGCTGAGCGTTTCTCACCACCCACACAGCTCCACCTCAGCCCGAGCCAGCCTTCCCTGGCTGTCAGCAGCTCCCTCCTAAACAGTATTTCTCCTTCCATGTTCCACATCACAGTCGGAGTGGGCTTACCAAATGCGTAAATCTGATCAAGACACGAGCCTGCTAGTAACACTCCGGAGGCTTTTTACTACATTTAGAAGAAAATTCACCTACCTTCATTGAGTCTATGAGTAAAGCCCTGCATCTTCTAGACCCTGCCCTTCTCTCTAACCTCATCCTCCTGACCCCTATAGCTGCACTCTAAGTAAGCTTTTTCCCCTTCCATTTCTTAAGATTTCCAGGCACAGGAAATTCAGAGCCTAGTTCCTTCTGTCTGGGGGAAACCTCTCCTGAATCTCCTCATGGTCATAAGTCTCAACTCGGAAGTCACCATTTAGGAAGGCCCGGTCTCCACACTCCAGCTAGAGGATCCCTCCCCAACCCCATTTTTTTCCATCCCATTGCTTTGTTTCACTAATTATATAGCATTGACCACTATCTGCAACTACTTACTTACTCATTTATTTGTTGATGTGTTGAGCTATCTATCTCCTTTCATTCAATCTTAAGCTCCTTAAAAACTGGGGGTGTGCCTATCTTTCCCAGTGCTCTACCCAGAGTGCCTAACAGTACCTCACCTAGAGTATGAAGGACTGAATAGTTCAGAAGATTGGTGGTCATGTAAGTAAACATAACCTAAACACCCTCTGGCTTTTATTGGTGGGAAAAGGATAGTAAATCAATAACCGAGTTCCATGATGAAAGAATGCAAGGAGTTCTAACAGAACATGGGAAGTTGGAAAGGGACCATCTCAGGCAGGGAAGGTCAGAGAGAGCTCGCTGGACAGTCACGCCTATAGGAGGCCCTCCTTTCTCAAGTCTGTTCCTTTTTCTGGTAAGAGAGCATAAAGACGCCAGTCCTAAATAGCATGGAGCAGGGTAGTGCTGATGTGGAACAGTAACCCTGATGCTATTTCTACATGCTAGAGACTTGGCTGCATCATCTTACTCACTGTTTTATCCTTGGAGTACAACCTCTTGCATTTAGATCTTTTTGTTAAAGGCAAAACAATTTCTGGGAATTCTCTCTCTTTTTTCTGCAAGGTTTATCCTAAGCTTGCCAGGATAGCTGCATTTTTGGATGATCTGTGCCACATCTGGCTTTCAGACTCTTATTGATATTGCCATGGTGCTTAATTAAGCATAATACTGGCATAAACAGCATAGTCATGGAATGCTGGAGATAATAAAAAGGGCATGTTGTGAAGCAGCCGCACTTTATCATATAGTTCAAAATAGGATTTTTATAAAACCTTCCAAAATTAAAAATTATTTGGAGTCACCTGAGTTGCTTCTTTGGGTGGATGTAATGGGTCAATGGTTGACTATAAAAAATCGTATTTTAGAAGACACTTGTATGGGTCAGTTGTATAATTTGTCATGCTCACATAAAGTGTCATGGACACTTATATAATTTGTCACTGCTCAGTCTCTTACTTAATCTGTTGCTACAACTACTGACTGGTCTTTTTTTCTTGTTATTCTCACCTTCCTCAAATCTATCTTCACACTGCTGTTAAGTCTGTGGTTATAACAAATGACCATTTCACGCAGTATACAAGGGACCACGCTGTAGTGAAATTATCTACTTGTCTCCTTGAGGGAAAGAACTGTCTTTTTTTTTTTTTTTTCTTTCAAATTATTTATACCTAATATCATCTGGTCTTTGGTAGATGTTCAATAACTAGTTGAATGAATCTCAACCCTCCTGTTTATGTAAGTGAGGAAAATAAATATTAAGTACTCACTCTTCTGTCCTGAATTTGAGTTGGAGTTTGGCAGCATTTCAATGTAGAACTCATTAGATACTACAAAAGAACTGAAAACCTGATGGCTTTGTCACAGATGCTCTGAAGAGTTAGAAAAAAATAATTGCTAACGCAAGAAATGGAAGGTAGAAAAAGTCCTCAGGCTTAGAATATGTTTATCACTCTCAGACTCAAAACTAAGAGATCAAAATTAACCAGCATTTTATTTCCCATATTTTCCCAACTGTTATATCTGCGATGACTTTCACATCTGGGATTAAAAGATTACTTAGCCCTTAAGATACTAGCTAATGCCTCTTAATCGCCTTGACTACAGAACAGGTATCTGCCAGCTGTTCAGTCTCCTTGCATTGCCGTTAAGGCAATTAGTGCTTGTGGTCGGGTGTGTTACAGAAAAGGATAGGCCTCAGCAGCTCACACTTTACTGTGCGTCAGATCACCTGGGGAGCTTATTAAACAGACTATTTAGATTCCACCCCAACCCCGTTTTCCAAGTCTCTAGGTTGTTCTGGGTTGCAATCTAAGAGTTTGCAGTTCTAACAAGTTCCTAGGTGCTGTTGCCCATCTGGGAAACACACTTTGAGAACTCCTGGTCTACTGTTTCTCCAACTTTATTTATTGTAGCTATGAATCACCTGAGCATCTGTTAAAATGCAGATTCTGTTTTACTGGGTCTGGGGTAGAGTCTAAGAGTCTACATTTCTAAGAAACTCTCAAGTGCTACCATCGCCTTTGGTCTAGAGACCACCTTCGAGAAGTTCTTTTCTCCAGATGCATATGAAAATCATCTGAAAAGCTTTAAAAGAATTGCTACCCAGACCCTACCACAGGATTCTGATTCAGTCAACCTGTGAGGTAGGAGGGGGTGCCAAGAAATCTGTATTTTTAATGAACAGTCCCAGATTCTCTTATAGGTGATCCATAGTCCCATGGTTAGAGGAAAACTGTTGTAAAAAGAAGAAAATCATTAGAATTTTAATATAAATACAACTGTCTAATATATATGTGTATATGTGTGTATATATGTAGTAATATATATGTGTGTATATATATATGTGTGTGTGTGTAAGCTACTTAGAGAATACAGAAGAACATTATATTTCGTTGTTTCTAAAATAACCATTTTCATATCTCTAAAGGTGAACGATCTCTTATAATCAGTGATGTTAACCATTATAATTGGCAGAATATTTTTCTCTGTAATTCATAAAATAGTAGTGGCTCTTACTTCCTATGAAATCTAGTATATTAATTTTAAAAGATTTTAAGAAAAACAAATAAGCAATCCCTTTTAACAATACAACAACACTTTTTAGTACGGTTTATTCAGTTTGGGTTTTGTTTTGTTTTTTTTAATTACCTGGGGAGGATTTAAAATGTTATCAGAAGCATTTGTAATTTTGCCTCTCTTTCTAAGGAAGATGTGCTGGAGACAGGGGTAAAGAGGACAAAGGCACTTTGGAAAAAAGACACTAAAATTGCCCTTTATGAAGAAGAGGCAGGCAGTATCAGGAACTCTTAAAGCACCAAGTATTCTAGCACCTAGATAAAGAGAGAAGAGGAGCGAATGGGGAGCCCAGCATGAAACAATGGGGAGTTAAAGGAAGAGCTGAGTTCCTGCCTGGGAGGTAGAGTTTGGGGAAGGGCAGAGACAGAGTGAGGACCTTCAGAGAGGAAGGGTGCACGTGCAAATCCCCCCTCACTTGTGGAGAAACTCTTAGGAAGACCTGCACTACTTTCCACTACTTTCCAGCATTCCTTGAACTTAAACATGGCTTATTTTGGATGAAGCCCATGATAAGACAAGGTGGTGTGGAATTCACCAGCAGCTCGTTAATTGGAAGCTTAAGATCACTTGTTTGCTCTAGGGTATCTTCTAAGGTCAGCAGTTTCCTTGGGCATAAATCTTCCATAAATTTAGGGCTTTGAAAAAAAATCTAATTTGGAATCACACAGCCCTTAAGAAAGCATTTCCAAAATTGGTGTTCTAAATTTTAAGAGTGTGCAAAATGTGTATGGAAGAAAAACACAAATGATAGATAATGGACAGGAAAATAAATTCCTACTTAAAAAATAATAAAAAAGACTATGGTATAGAAAGTTGCTTATCCTTTTAAACCCACACTTACCCAGACTCACTTAGCAGAGAACAATGAGGGACTCTTAATATTTGGGGAAACAACATTCTGGAAAATTCCAATTGATGCCCTTTTGTGATATTTCAAATTTAAGTTTTAGCTAATTTCAAGCGTTTTTCTATTTTGAATTAGAGAAAGGGTTTTCATAGGAAAAATAAGAGCATATGGAGACCAGAAGGAGGGATAAAGGAGAAAATGTAAAAATAAACTTCGAGTCTACTTTTTTGCCAGAGGCAGACCTTGCCTTCAATCCCTGGGAAGTCCCATAAAGTCTCTCACAGTGGGAGGTCAAGGTGGTTTACCATAACATTATAGCTCTGGGCTTTGACCACACCATGTAAAATCCAGCAGATTGAAAGTCACTTCATTTCCCTAAACCTCCTTTCTACCTTGGTATAATGAAGTTAAGAAAGATGCCTCCTTCAGAGGGAGATTGGGAACAATAAATGGAATACAGTAGGTCTTCAATCACTGTCAGGTATCATTATCCTCAAATGCATCCAATGGCTAAGCTTCCATCTATGAATGTTTGAGAAATTTTATTTGAAAAACAGGACTACTCAGATATTGCAGCAGTTCCTTTTAAATTATGCAGTACCTATGTACACAAGCAGATACAAATCAACACATATCTGGACAGGTAAACAAGCACTTAATATTGAATAAAAATGGGAAAGGTCTAGGTCAGTGTTTCTAAAATAAATATTTAGAGGGAAAAGACAAATCACATTTATAGCCATATGGAAAAAATCGTCTTTGGTAGCCTAACGACATAATTTTATTACCTCAAAAATTATTTCAAAATACTTCTTTGCCTGATTAATATTTAAAATAATATATTTAGAATTCTATTCTATTTTGACAAATGAACATTGTGTATGTTTAAGGTATACAACATGATCTTTTGTTATACCTGTACCTTGTGAAGTGATTGACACGAAACACAGTTACTACTTTTGTGTGCGTGGTGAGAACACTTACTCTCTTGGCAAATTTGAGAATATGATGAAGAATCATTAACTGTGATCACCATGCTATATATTACATCTCCAGAAGTTATTCATCCTGCATCACACTCTGGCCAATGTCTCCCCATTACTCCAATCTCCTCCTTCCAACTCCTAATAATCAGTTTGGCTTGTTCAAAGTCCACATATAATTCAGGTAATGCAGTATTCATTTTTCTATGTCCTGTTTATTTCACTTCATTTTTCTATGTCCTGTTTATTTTGCTTAATGTAATGACCTCCAGGTTAATCTAGGTTGATGCAAATGGCCAGATTTCCTTCTTTATAAGGTCGAAAAATAAAACACTCCTCTCCTTATGATGGGGTTGAATCCCAATAAATCTATAAATTGAAAATATCATAATTTTACAAAGAATTTAATACAGTCTAACCAGTCTCACCTGCCAAACATAGCTTAGCAAAACAGTACTCTGTAGAGTCTTGGTTGTTGACCCTTCTGGTTGAGTGGGGGCTCCAGGTTGGTTTCAAATCTTGGCTATTGTGAATAGTGCTGCAATGAACCTGTAAATGTACATATTTACAGGTTCCTGCTTCCATTTCTTTTAGGATTCTGGGTGGATATATACCCAGAAGTGGAATTACTAGATCATATATTAGTTGTACTTTTAATTTTTTGAGGACCCTCCATACTGTTTCCCACAGTGGCTATATCAATATACATTCCCACCAGGAGTAGCCAAGAATTCTCCTCTCCCCATATCCTCACCTATACTTGCCTTTGGTCTTTTTTCTAACAGATGGACAGGGATACCTTGTTGTTTTGATTTGCACTTCTTTGATGATCAATGATGACAAGAACTTCTTATATACCTTCTGACTATTTGTTTTCTTTAGAGAAATGACTATTCAAGTACTTTGCCCATTTTTTAATTGAGTTGTTTGGAGTTCAGGATTTTTGTTTGGTTTTGCTACTGAGTTGTTTTGAGTTCCTTATATATTATGGATATTAACCTTTTATTAGATGGATGGTTTACAAATAGTTCCTCTCATTCTGTAGGTTGTCTTGGCTAACTCTTTCCCTCGCTGTGCAGAAACTTTTCAGTTTGATGCAATCCCATTTGTCTATTTTTACTTTTGTTGCCTGTGCTTGGATTCATTAAAAAAAAAAAAATCAGTGCCTAGTCAGGCACATTGGTGCAAACCTGTAATCCCAGAGACTGGGGAGACTGAGGCAGGAGAATTACAAGTTCAAGGCCAGACTCAGCAATTTGGCCAGGCCCTAAGCAACTTAAAAAATAAAAAATAAAAATAAAAATAAAAATAAAAAATAATAAGGGTGGGAATGTGGCTCAGTGGTTAAGCACCCGGTGTTAAATCCAAAACATACATACATACATACATAAATCATTGGCTAGATATAGACAACTGAGATTTTCCCCCATGTTTTCTTCTAGTAGTTTTACAGTTTCACATCTTACATTTAAGTCTTTAATCCATTTTGAGTTGATTTTCGTTTATTGTGTGAGATAAGGGTGCATTGAGATGATCATATGGTTTTTATCTTTCATACTACTAAAGTGGTGTATCACCTTGGCTTATTTGCATATGTTAAATCATTCTCACATTCCAAGGCTAAATCCCTCTTAATGAGACCTTATGATCCTTCAAGGTGCTGTTGCATTTGGATTGCTAGTGGTTGGTTGAGGGAAAATGTGTCATGTGCATGGTTCTCTCCAACCTAAGCCAATGCCTGGAGCCTGGAAAACTTTCCAGTCTTCATTGAACAAAATCATACTGCTTATTTCTACCACTTTATCATTCCTTGAAAGCCACGAAGCACTGGAGCAAGCAAATACTTAGCGCTGATAATAAAGGTAAACAGTGCATTAATTAATGCATTTTCTCCGTTTTCCTCCCCGGTAAGATTTCAAGTCCCTTCAATCACTTCAGCACTAATGTACATATCAAATAGTTTGGGGGAACAAGAGAAAATATCAGGTAGTATATGTACAAAATTACATACAAATATTTCATGTACAAAATGAACAAACAGATTTATTTCCTTGTGCTATATTAGGAAAAGGGGGGAGAATAAGAAACAGTGAAATTGAAGGCATATTTTCTAGCATATTTTGCTAAAGGTATGCCTTGGATGAATGAAGTGGCATTTATCATTGTTTTTTGAAAAGGAAAGGAAAAATGAATAGATCATGCTAAAACTAAAAAATTATCTCCTAGTTCAGGGCTTCTCAAACATTAGTGTGCATACAAATCACTGGAGGAACTCATCAAAAGCAGATTCCAATTGAGTAGGTCTGGGCTGGAGACTGAGATCCATACTCCTAAGGAGTCCCAGAGTCATGCTGATGCTGCTGGTCTGCAGACCACATTTTGAGCAGTAAAGTCCTGGATGACACAGCCTACAACTTTTGAGCACCAGGTTAATGTCCTAGTCTGAGTTCATCTGGAAAGACCTGCGATCCTCGATCAGTTTGAGTGGAGTAAAAAAGAGTCAAAACTAAATTCACTTGAAGAAAATATTTATTTTCCATATAAAGCTAAGTGACTAGTTGGACTAAAATTTACACAGCTCAGTGGGGATCTCTGTGATGTTGTTTTTCTTTCCCACTGATGGGCTTTTAATCTGCTTCTGTTTCTACCCAGTGAACACTGGGACTTCGTGACTTATCAAGTCTGTGCTCCATGTCTACTCTCCTTCAATCTCTTCTCTTTTCCAAACTTCCAAATCCAAATCACCACCAAGAAAGGTTAAATCTCCATCTTAACTCTACCAGTCCTAGAGAGTATACTTTGTTTTCAGAGTCTCAAATTTTTCATCAATGAAATAAGAAGCATGGAACATTGTGTGGGGGAGTATATAAAGTTAATGAGAAGACCTGTAACAAGCCTAACAAAACGTCTGGCACAAAGCAGATACCAAATAAATATCAGATTCCATCCCTGTCCCTCTTAGATTGTTTTATCCCAGTGTGGTTTTGCATGACCCGAAATCATTGCCTGTAGACATCATATAAAATCTAGCTACAACTAATGTAGTACCCTAAGACCCTCAAATTTTTTCATCTCTTTTAAATCAGCTATAAACAATAAATCCTGATCTCCTTAAATTGTAGGTATCCCTCTGAAGATCTACTATCATAGTGTAGTTTGGTTTGGAATGCCAATGGACACAGAACAGATGCCAACTAACAAAGATTGTACCTTTACTGGGTCTGGCATTAACAAATATAATTTTAAAGAAACACTTTCATGAGTCATCTTCCTTGGATCTCAAGCAAAAATAATTATTTTTAATTTTTGTCATCCTTTCATTTAGACTTTTACTTAATCCTTTATTAGAATATGTGTTAACACTCTTAATTTGTGTGATTCACTTAATGAAAAGTGGAATACATAAAATAAGTGTCACTTTTTGAGCATCTAAAAAAAACCATTTTCTGTCTTAATCACCAAGCGTGTCAGAAATATTGTTTAAATGTCTTCTACTTCAATCTGTGGTTTGTTTCTGCCATCCAAAATTGAGTAAACTTTAGTTCCAGCCAGCTGTGTTTCTGAATATGAACATTCAAATGTGGACCATGTGTGACAGAAAAATCCTCTGATGGCTAGGAACATGGATAGAATGAAGGAGGACTGTTTGACGGAAAATCGTTATATAACGTATATTTTCATTGGCTCATTTAATACACATTTATTCCGGGTCAGGTTCTAAGAGCAAAGTCGTGAGCTGAATAGCCCCTCAACAATGCATCCAGAAGCACATGCAGAGAAAGTACACATTTATTTGGAATGTCTACTGGAGCACACTCCTCCCAGCTACTAGCTATTTTCTAATAGTTCCAGTATGACTATAAACAGATTTTTATGACAAAATTCTAATTAGTTAATATGACAGAAATTCTGATTGACAAGAAAATAGATACGTTTGTTTTAGAAAATGTTTCTATTTGGTAATACATTCCCAATGTATTGAAATGCCTTTTAAATGGAGGGATCACAGTACATACTGTTCAGAATGTACGATAAAAATAATAGTGTGTTTATTGCACATGGCAGTTTTCCAAGAGGTTTCATAGCCATTATCTTCTCTATTTGTCACAACATCCTTGTGAGTGCTGGGTGTGAGTGTGTACAGATGCCAGTGTATGCTTGTGTGTCAGTGTAAAAGAGGAAAGAGGAATGAGGCATTAGTAAGTCACTCCAAGGGTGAAGATAGCAGAGGTAGGCCTAACAATATAAGTTCAGTTGTACTGTGGTTTGTTTCCCCCCAAATAATGAGAGGTGGTTTCTGCTATTCAGGAAAAGAGATTTAAAATCCCACTTCTCTTTAGTAACCCAACACCATGAAGATTCTTTGTAAAGTAGAGATAAGAGCTATTCCATAGTTTCACCTTCACAAAAATGGCCGCCCACAAAAGCCCTCTTCCTTGAAAAGAAAAGAGACTGGAAATCCTGTCCCTGGTTCAGGCACTGTGTGCATGCCTATCCTGGGCACATAATTTCTAAGAGCTCAAGACCAGGGAGATGAGCAGCCTGTTGTTTTCTGAGACACCAGCTGAGGGAGTATGTGGACATAAGACTTACTGCAAAATTCCCAGTCTGGGAGGAACCAGGTGGCTACCCACTACTCATGTGAGCCATTTTAGGAACAATGTATGAGGACACCAGAAATCTTCTTAGCACCCTTAAGCGATCAGATTTGTTAATGTCACACAATGGCATATCGTTTAAAAAACACTGGCTCTAGGGTCCTTTACATGACTGGAATGTCATTGGCTAAGATAAACTCCTTTCTCTAAAAGCCAATATAGTAAATTTTTTACCTATTGTAGATATCTCTGTATTAAATTTGCCATTTAAACTTTACTAATTGGCTTCTATTGTGATAATTTTCTTTGTATTTGCAAAGAAATGTCCTTAGGAAATTTTTATTTAGTCATAGTCTTGAGCACGTTAGCTACCATACACCCCACAATTTCTCCTGGTCCTCTGGAGATTTGTCCAAGTAGTGCCCATCAGGATACTACTTCCAACACAGGAGGATAAAATGCTGAAATCCTCTACCTCTTCATCCCAGTTCACGGTAAACCATTAGGGACTTGGATGTTCAAAATTTATGTGGAAATGCCCTTCCTAAATAATACAGAGAACATTTTTTTTCTCATACCATTAGCCCTCATTATTGAGGCTCAACTTGAAATTCCTCCACCCAGAACAGTCCAGAATTGACCATTGCCTGAATGCTGGCCCCAATTACTTTTGTTATAATTGATCATTCAGGAATGATGTGAAGGAAAATAGAGGGGCAAATCTCTATATTTACTTTATTACTAGCAAAACTGAAATAGCCAGTAATTTATAGACTTGCCAAGCTAAAAGCTAAGCCACAAATGTCAATAGTACCAAGGTTGAGAAGGCTTGGTGTGTTATTACAAATGACAATTTGCTAAGCTTTTGAATGATGGCATCTAAGAAGTTCTTCAAGAATCAAAGGATTTGGAAATTCTGGGGTCATGATAGCATATCACCAAGGGACAAATTCTTTGAAGGTCATATAGGTAGGATTTAGACAAACACTTGCATAAAAACTGAAATATTTCCCACCTTTTACTTGGTTTGCTAGAACACTCCAACATGTTTTTTGCCCTTGAAGAAAAAGAACTGCTTACATCATTCAGTAGCAGCCCTGCTTGGCTAAAACAGCAGACAGCTCACCAGATTTCTCTGGACAGACTGCCCAGTACAGGCTCTTCCAAGAAGGTTCCAGTACTAGAGGGAGTGGACAGAAAGGCCAACATCTCTAAACTTTTCCATAGTTTCTCAAACTCATTGCCTTGTGCATGGTTAACCCTTACAAGCTGTTTTCTTCTCTATTCTACTTTTCCTTGGATGTACCAATTTTCTAACCAGCTTTACCAATAAGTAAGTATTTCATTGCCTCCTCCCATGTCCCACCAGACAGGAATCTTTCATACTGAGTGAGGAGAATTTTCACTGGCCAAAGAATGGAATCAACACTTGGCTTAACAGTACTCATTAAAGTGCACGAGAGAAGGTTCAAAGGAGTAGATGAGACTATAAAGGGGAAAGAAATGTAGGTGGGAGATAAGACTGTGAGGACTGTCACATAAAATTCATTGCCTACTGCCTTTTCCAGAGTCAATGTCCTTTAGACAGAAACTTGGTTGAGTCATTCCTAAGGCGAATCTGATGCTCTGTTGGATTTGGGTCAGTGTCTCTTGTGGTCTAGAAATTCGTGTGGAGTATCCATTCCTATCCGCAGTGATCTCAGAAGCTTGTGCAATTCTGAGTCACGGATTTGCATTTCTTCTCCCCTGATCCCATGCCCAGATTCCTACCAGGATCATTGGTATGAGTTTACTTTTGTGAAAAATCCCTGGAGCCAAATTCCTTGAGCTACAAAGGGACCCGTGATCCTGAGTCTTCAAGAGGGCAGGGAAAGACAGGAGCATTCTAAAGCCCTATTAGCCACCTAAGCAATCCTAGAGAAGTTGTCTGCAGACTTTTATGGAGAACAGAAAATAATTTCAGATACTTTATAAATAGACTCTGGTTATAATTCTTCTCAAGTTACTTCACGAAATTTAATTTTTTTGAGTGTGGAAGGAAAAAGGTATTTTTTAAAGTAGGCTTGTTCAACATGTATGAGAAATCCCTTCAAGTAAAATTATTTTCCTCAGCCAATTTCCTTTTCAGATATCCACTTCTACGACAGACTAGATTTGCAACCTTAGTTGAGATGAATTTCTCAATTTGTAGGGTTTTCATCTATACCTTGACGGTTTTCATGTTTGGGTCAAAACTTAAAAAGGAAAATTCTTGTAAAATTCTCTGTAACAGTTCAACATTTCTAGAGTCAAACAGTCTCTTATTGTCAGGCACCAACTTACTACTTCCTCAGAGTGGTTTCCTGAGCAGGGACAGTTTGTATTCCTGCTAAAGTGCTTTAACATGTCCTAATTGGTCATTTGTGATTGAAATATATGATAAACTGTGCTTCTAGAAAATGTATCTGATCTATGTCTGATCTAATGGGAGCACTGGCCTTTCACTGCAGACAGAACTGCTGTCAGCTTATCCCCTCTGGGCCAGACAGGTGTGGCCTAAACCCTAGAGGAGGTAGGAGACCTCCAAGGAAAGCCCAGGTGCTGCAGGAAGCTCCAGGATGAGATCAGAAATTGGACCAAATCCCTCTGAGTCAGAATTCTGAGTCATCTTTTCTAAGATGATTCTTTCTCCATTTCCTCCTGTGACCCCCAGTGCCTGTGCTTTCCAGTCAAGAGTCCTATAACCCTGAGACCTTCCCTGGGATAACCCAGTCCACACTGTCCACTCCCAACACCTCCCACCACCACCACCAAAAGCAAGAAAGAAGGAAAAGAAACATTCTTTTTGTATGGGAAAGCTCAAGAGACAGGGGACCAATTGAAATTTCCATTTAGAGCTGACACTCGGTATTAAAGAAAGGACAGAGTACTTGAGGCAGTTGTCAAGGATCATAGGGGTAGCTGCTAAGCTGTACTGTAATCCAGATATTATCTAAGCCTCCTTTGCAGTAGAAAGAGTCAAGCCTAATGGGCCCTTCCACCTAGTGCAAGACTGAGAAAGTTTAAAATTCTCAAAGTTTTCTGAGAAAGCCCAACTGATCTCTTTCTCTCATGATCCCTTTTTCTGCCCCCTTTCTTCATATATGAGTGCTGCCTGTTTGGCACCATGTCAACCTGAGTATAAAACCCTGCCCTTCACCAGTTTTTACAAGGAAGTCCCTTTGCACCAAATATCATATGGTGGTAGAATTTTCTGAAACCTCCAGAACTGGCACACTTAACTGCAAGTCAAGGTTGACCAGAAGTCTTAACTGCTCCAGAAAGGTCTTAATGTCAATTCATCTGCAATGGAGAGTTCAGTATTCTTTCAAGAGTAGCTCTCCTCTTTAGAAATGTCCTGACACCACTCTATTAAAATAGTATCAGAAATACCAAAGTGAAAACTGGCTTTCTGTATAATAGTGGTACAACACTAATTCACTTCTATTTAAGTCATTTATTTAACGATTAAATATTTAATACCTTTTAAATAGCAGGTCATATGGTTTTGATTTTTGTTTTTCCAGCTAAGGAATGATTCCTGGTAAGTGCCCTGGAATAGCTAAAAGAGGATCACAAGAGACTGGGTATTCAAAATAAAATATCATCCTAAGAAGTCATTTACTTAAGTTGTAATTTCCAAAATATGAATGACTGAAATAAACCATGGAAATATTGCTATTAGTACTATTAAGAATTTTTATGGACTTGGATATATCACGCAGAAGAATCCCAACAATACCAAAGGAAACATATATAAGAAAACTAAGTTTATAGAGAAAAAACCATTATGCTAAAAACAAAGAAACTTTACTCAGAGCCCAAAGTACATGAAAATATTGTTACTTTGAGACCTCAAAAACTGGTTGAGTCACTTCAAGATATGCTTTGAAAACAAATTATTATAAAATGAATATAAAATTTAATAAATTGACCTCTGTCTAAAACTCAGGAGCTCCAATGCATGGAGATCACCAAGTTAAGCAAAAAAATCAGATTAAAATGTCTTATTTGCCTTGGCCTTTTGACACTAGTTCTTCCATTATGGGTTTATTCCTCAGATTTCATATCACTCTTCTAGATGTAGCAAATTGAAGTACTAAAAATTTGAGAAAAAAAAAAAAAGAAGAAGAAGAAGAAGAAAGAAAGAAAGAAAAAGAAAAAGCTCATCTAAACTTGATCTGTCTAGAGGCCAAGATATAAAGAATAGTGCTATTATACCGAGTGGGACAACAAGTCTTACAGGACCAAACCTGAAGAGAGGAATCTAGGTCATTGTCCTGACAGATCTGTGCTATAAAATCTTGAAAAGACCTACATGTCTAGAACCATGCCAAATAATCATGTGAATAAAAGCTTTGCTTCTGGGATTTACAGTTGAATAAAATGCAATGTAATTGGCCCCTTCCTTTTAAAAAAATAGTAAACTATGCAAGAATTGCTATAAAAAACTGAATGAAGTATAACACACAAGTAAAGTGACTGATTCCAAAAAAAAAATCATCTCTATAAATTTATTTTTTAGACTCCGTTGAATTTTTAAAACAATCATGATAAGACATTTTTAAATGTAGGCAGTAATTTAATCTAATGCTTTTATAGAGTCCCCCTTTCTGCTCTTCTAAATTCTCATCTTAATTACTAAGATTTTTTTCAACACAGTTAAAGGTCTTGGATTCTTTCAAACATTGTGGGCTGCTCACTCCGGCTCTGCTCTCGGCTAGACTGTTGGAATAAAAGGCAGTAAGGGAGATTCTTTGGCTCCACTGTTAACACTTTGTGCCTCTGTCCTCTTCTTCCTCCTTCAGTTTGTGGGCCAGGAGGACCCAACAAGAAAACTGGTCATCCACAGATGATCAAAATAAGAACACGCATCTCCACTGAAATAGAACACAGAGAGTTCCAGATTTTAAAAGGCAGTGTTTTAAGATTTACTGGTCAGTCTCTTATTTGGATCCAGACTATATTTTAGAAACAAGGTTACAAAGCAGCCACCTTCCAAATCCCATTTAAATGATTATGTTGGATATGCTATGTATATCTGTGTTTACAACGAAAAAATAGGAAAAAACGATAGCATTGCAATTATAATAATATAAACTTTATAAGATAAACAGGGATTTTTAAATCATCACTTTTCAGAAATAATGTACTTATGGAGAGACATATTTGTAGGTGAGTTTATTGGAGGATGGTAGGAAGGGACCATTGGGGTAATTTCAGGGCCTTGGACATTAATGGCCCCCTTGGGTTTAGGTATATTGTTAAGAACTCCTACTTCTGTCAGTCACAATCAGGAAAACTTTTGAAATAACAAATTAAATTAGAAGAAGTATAAGTTCTAGGGAAAGAATTTTGAAAGAACTGGGCAAGCTTTGTAAAAGAGAAATAAAGGAGATAATTAGGGATAATGTAAGTTGGAGTGAAAAGACTTTGGCTAAGGTGGGATTTCCCTGTCAGTTACTAGTGAAAGGCTGAATAAGGAAGGAATAAGGAATAAGGAAGATGAAGCATGTGAAAACTTAGGCAAAGAGCAGGACAATTCCTTACCCTGGCCCCCAGCTGATACCATCATTCCTGACTAGACTGAGCAGCCAGGGATGGTGTTTATGGAGAAGCCTTAAAAAAACAGGGATTTGTAAGGGGAGGCAGAACCCAATAAAATATTCACAAATCAGATGTCTGTAACATAGGAAATGAATTTTTTTTCCTACAAGCTTAAAGAGCTTAATGAAACCAGTGTGGTGGGAAAGTCATGCATTTAGAGTCAGACCAGTTTGGATTTGAATTCTGACTCTGAGATCTTAGTCAAAGAGCTTAACGTCTCTGGTTCTCAGCTGGGATGTATTACAAATGAGCATACAATGGGTGGTTGTGAAGATTTTATATGCAGCGGTGTCAACTAGACCTTAAATAACTGATGTTTTAGGATTCTGAAATCTACCACTCATGCCTTGAAGCTTATTTGGCCAGTGATAGCCCTGTGGTGTATGAACTGGCACCAAATACAGTAGGTAGTTTTAACCTTAGTATATTAAGTAGATAGTAGATCAAGAACAGGATTAGCACAATTTACTCCATGTGGAATTGTTAGACTTGCTATGGAAACTTTGCTGGGCTTATAACTTTCTAACAAGAATCCCAATTAATAGCATCTTCCTAGAGGATTTTCTATTCCAAGTAAATGAATTATCTGTTTTACAGCTAAAGGTCAAATGCATTTGAGACAGTCATTGTGGGATCATTTTCCCAAGTGAACGATAAATGAGTAAATGACTATGGATTAGATAAATTGACTAGATATCATTGAAGACCCAAATGAATGTTTATCTGTCTTTGACCTCCATGAGGATGAACTGTGATAGGGCCTAGGTTTATTTGCTGTCTTTATTGAATCAATAATTTGGTTTCCTTAACAATAGCTATTAGTGTACATGTCCAAAATCTATTAAATACCAGACTATCATAACATTTGCAAAACTGCTATATTTTGGAAAGTATAAATGAGACACTTACTCTTCCAAAACACAATGATTTATTGAGAAGATCTGTACTACATTAACAAATGGGATGGTGCCAGAAGTACATGGTATGGTGGTCTCCCAGGGACCTTCTTTCCTCTACCAAATCACATCCTTTACTATAAATGTTTGAAAGGCTTCAAAGCTTTTGTCCAAGACGCTTATTATGTGTAATTATACAGATGAGTATTTATTAAAGTAAGTGTACTGTTGTTTTAGTGCCAGAACCATGCCTCTCTATAGACTTAGCAGTTTTCACTTTCTAAAGTATGGCTATGTGGCATAAATGTGTTAACCCATTTATAGTGAAACAAGACAGTCATCAGGTTGCTGTGACAGGACTCTTGCTTTGGGGAGCAAATACAGATATGAACTCAGTCTTGAAGGTGCAGAATCTGAGAAACCTAAGAATAAAAATCAGCCCCAGAGGTCATTATTTTTGCCTACTCAGCAGAATATGTTTGGTTTTCCATACCACACATTTATCATCCTAGATGCACCTCTAATAAAACGTTTTTGGTGCTTTGAATATATTATTTCATCTTTTGTTTAAAGCATCAATGTACACTTCATCAAGGTTCTTTGTGCAAAACTCCTACTATGTGGCAAATCCTATGCTGAGTTCTGTGGATTTCAAGATGAATGAGACACACTCATTCCTACAAGTTCGTGTTCTAAAGGAGAAATAGGCACATATACTTACATTATAGTACATCTTAAGTACTATAGAGACACTGTGAACCAAATGCTATGGAAACATCATTGAGAGTGATTAATTATTCCTCAGGGATCTAGAAAAGTTTTATTGAGGCAGCATTTGAAGCGGGCCTAGAAGGTGAAAAGTAGCTCACCAGGCAAGTGAACAACTAAGGTCAGCTGTCCTGGGGATCTGTGAACACACTGAATGTGTTTGCACACAGGGCCCAGTATTTTGTATGAGGCTGGCAGAGTTCATATATCAGCATGCATGCAGAGTTAAGAACTGGGAGAAATGATTTTGGACATATCAGCCCAGGAAAATAATCACAGGTCCTTCCCCTAGAGGACAGCAGCAAACATGGTTTAGGTTTGCATTTCCAGAGTCACTTCTCAACAGTGAAAATGCAGTTTCTATCAGTTGGTTCTACTCCCTCACCAATTCCAAGTGCAGATGACTTGACCTTGTAGGAAAAGAAAAGGGGAAGAAATTGCTAGAATCCTTGATTTTTAGAAGAGAAACATTTTGCCATCTCCCTGACTTGGAAAAAGTAAACCAAGGCATATAGATTTTTGATGCTCCCTGAATTGTATGTATCTCATTTAAATCATCTGCTCGAGTCAATCCACATTTAAGCCCCAGAATATTATATGTAATACCTTACTTTTTAAAAAATTATATTGTTCATTGGTCAATCTAATAAAAATTAAATGTCTTGAATGAGAGAAAACAATTACACCATAAGCAAAGTTAAAGGGCTAACAAATAATTGGGGAAAGGATTTGAAGCATGATTGATGGAGGGATAACTACTGTTCCCAGAATTCTCACAGATGAATTTTTTAAAGGCAATAGATAGGCAAAGATAATGAAAGGGAGTGTTACAGAAAATAATCATATAAAAATGCTCAGCTTAACTCCCAATTAAAGGAATGTAAATTAAAGCAACAAAGATATACCATATATTATCAGATTGGCAGGTATATAAAAGATTTAATACTACCTAGAATTGGCAAGAGTATGTGGAAATAAGCACCCTCATAAAGTCAGGGGCGGAGCCGACATTTGTGCCTGAAGCTCAGGCAATCGGAGAGACCTCTTTAAGAAAAAGGATACAAGATTAAGTATGACCTCCAATTTTTATTTAGAATGAGAACAATTCCAATGAATTGTAACTTTCTCTTTTTGTGTTTTGTTACTGGGCATTAAACCCAGGGGTGCTATACCACTAAGTTACATCCCCAGGTCTTTTTATTTTTATTTTTTTATTTTGAAACACTAAGTTATCTAGGCTAGCCTCAAACTTGGAATCCCCCTGCTTCAACTTCTTAAATCACTGGAATTACAGCTGTGTGCCACCATGCCCAGTAAGATTATACATTTTTAAAAGAAACAAATAACACAAACATTACAAAATCCAGAAAAATAACATGACATTTGTATTAATGTACTCCCTGGCTTACCTCTCTCATACTGTTTCCCTACATGTTTGGTTGTATGATTTTGATTATCATCATTTCCTCTGACAGTTTTGTAATATTTTATATAGACAGAATAGAAATACAACTTTTCTCCAGATTGCTGAATCAGGATTTTTTTTTTAAAAAAAAGCTTTTTTTTTGTAGTTGTAGATGGACAGCATGCCTTTTTTTATTTGTTTATTTTTATGTGGTGCTAAGGATGGAACCCAGTGCCTCACACCTATTGAGCAAGCCCTCTGCCACTGAGCTACAGCCCAGCCCCTGAATCAAGATTTTTTTTTATTTTCAATAATATGGAAAAATACCTTTTAGACTCACAATATTTTTAAATAGCTGATAAATTTATAAAAATGTCTAAAAAATTTCTTTCCATATGATCTGTAATATTTCGGAGAATTTCAAATGCTGTTACCTAATGACTAATCAATGTTAAACATCACTGATTTTGGTTGAGGGTTCTGTTTTTTTGTTAAGGTCCATATCACAGGGCTGCATCATGAGCTTTGAGTTATTCATCAAAGACAGTATTCCCTGCCAGTGCAGTTATATAATTTACTTTTCTTCGTAAATTTGATTATTAAATAATCCAAGAGCCTATTGAATACCTCTATAAAAATTTATTATGTCTTTTTAATGAATTGAACTTTTGGAGTGATCTGGACTTTTTTCCACAATTCACTTCTTCTAATTAAAATAACTTCTATGGACTTTACCATTCAACTCTATTGCCTTGATTTTGTACTCCACCAATTTTTAATCTTAATTTTATTTAAAAAAAAAAAAAGCTTTAGAGATCATCCTGATTTTCCTCCATGTTTATATAGGAGTATTTAATTTCTCATTTATTTTATTGAAACTTTCTAAGAGGTCTTCATAAGTGTCTCTTAAATGGTATGTTCCCATCTTGACTTCCCTGAGACCCATCTCCAAAATACCCAAGCGCTGCTCCAACTCCATCTGATGTATGTGGGATGTGATGGTGAAGTCAGAGTAAAGAGATAGTAATCAAAACTGACTGTGGTTAAAATATCTTACTTTACTAATTTTACAAATATATTAGAAGTGTCTACACAGTATGGTCTTCTGCAGAGCCTTGGAAAAAGACCATACAAGTGAAGAGATAAAGTTCAAGATTAATCAGCCTACTGTAAATGCCCCTCAACACACCCTTTTGGTGAAAACTGAGATTCTAATCATCTATTTGGAGGACAGTTTGGAAGTATCTACTAAAATTTAGAATCATGTATCCTTTGCTTCTAGTGATTCACTTTACTAGTAGCATCTCACAAATGAACAAAGCTTTATATGTAAGAATATCACATAAAGCATTGTTTATAACAAAAGAAATAAAAATACCCTAATATTAATAAGGGACTAACATAATGAATGAGTATTTACACTATAATATTCTGTATAATTATTAAATATTAATTATATAAATATCAATTATATAAATATTATTTAAATAAGTTAAATCTATCTATACTTCACCATGAAAGATATCCAAGTTGTATTTTAAATGAAAAAAACTACATTGTAAAACCACAAATATACTTCAGCCACAATTAAGTTTATATATTTATGTAACAAATTTCTCAACAGTTACATACTCTACCACTTATAGTGGCTACTTTTTGCAGAGTATTTCTACTTAAGAAATTTTGTATATTTTTATACTATTTCTCTCCTCTTCTTTGAACAGAAATTTTTCTCTTAAAATTTAAAAAAAATATAATTACTGCTCAAAAGCAATCAAACTGACTTCTAATGCGTGAATTACTTTCTCTCTTTACATTCATATTTTTAAAACAATAACTAGAATGGAATCCCCCAGAAACCCCCAGTTCATAAATCATCTGTACCATTCTTACTTTTCTCTATTATATGGGGTTTTGTGTTTTATTCTTCTGCATTATTCTCAATCTTTGATCAAATCTTTAGGACAAAATTAACTTAGAATTTGTCAGGATTTATTGAATAATGCCTTAATAGAATTAAGTATTACAATAATTGACTAATCAAAATTATTGTAGGGTATTTTCTTCAGAAACTAGAATAGTTATATTGGGGAGTTATATTGCCTGTAAGTGGTTTCAACTGGGTAAAAAAGACCAGAAGACTCCTAGTCATTCCAGAAGAGAGTGATGGGTATATTATAGAATATTTGCAAGAGTGTCTTCCTTAAAAAGAAAAGAATAACTCCTAGAGAAGGACATGATATCTATGAGGCAATGCGGATCTTGCCTGGGGTGATAAGGGAATGTGCAGGCTTGCCTCTTGAGCTGTCTTTAGCATAATTTTCTAAATGATGTAATGATATTAAGAAATCAATGATTTATCACTATTTCCTTGTGTCTCAATATTTTCTCTTCTGCAAGTCTGGATTTGTCCTAGGCTTTTCTTTAAAACATAAAAAATGTTACAACATAGACTTCTAGCTTTGTAAATAATGTTTCTACAGGCATATTACATACAGTGCAAAAATTCTCTCCCACCCCAGGAGGTTGAATGGCTTATTTTAGGTCAGAAATACTTGGGCATGAATGTCCCCAGGCACCAAGACTAGTTATTGGTCATTTTGGACACCTGTGGTCCGGAAGACCTCTAAGCCATTAGTTCAATCTGCATGGCATCAGAGAGCATGGTTCACAAACTTCACCTCCATAGCATGCCCTGCATAGCTTCTTAGAAAGAGCCAGCCAACCCACCACACTGCCACATGATACTGACTCAGGATCACACTGAGAAACTTGCCTGAGAACTTTCAGGTTCCTCTGGAGAAAGTCCATATGCACAAACCCAAAATCAACTCAAATTTTTCCCTTTGCACAGATTCAACTCTCTGCTTCCTGATTCATAAAAAGGCATTTTCTGGTAATCGGCCATGCTCAGGTTAGTTTAAATAAGAGAAGTTTAATACAAGGATACGAGAGGATATAAAAGAAAGCAAAACCTCAACAACTGCACAGCCCAGTTTGAAGAATCAGGAACTCATTCTTTGCTAGAAAAGAATACTTCAGAAGCTCCAGGGCCCAGCAGTTACTCTAGGGCATACAAAAACAAATCTGCCATGATGGGACAAGCTTGCCATTTGCCCTCATCTCTACTCTTTTTCTTCATTATTTCTTCCTACCTTGTATCTAACTTCCCTCTACTTCGTTTTCCATGGCATAACTTCTGCCTTCTAATGACCATTCTTCAGAGCCTCTCTATTTCTGGTCCCTCTCCCCTCCCTACATTCTAACCACAGAATCTAAGACAAGGGGACAATCAGGTAGGGCAACCACAATTCAGAAGAGAGCGTTCTTGTGGCTACTAGTAAGTCTGTAGATATTAACGTTTGAGTCAGACAGTTGGTCAGGCCAGCTGGGGCAAGAGTGGCAGAGACACATGTTGCAAAGCATAGTAACTAAGCAAGGAAAGGACAAATATCTGTCCAGAGAAAGCAACATACCTGCCTGGCGAGCACCTTGCCCACCATTCCTTCACTCAGCCATTCAACCACTTGTTGAATGTCTACGTGTAAAACACCAGACTACCTGCTGGAAATAAATGTCATTTCAGACCCAGACTCCGACCTCAAGGAGTTGAGCATCGACTGAGGGTGATGAACAGTAGATCAACAAGTACCACACAGTACAACAGCTGCTACAAGAGAAGTATGCTCAGGAACCAAAAGAGACAGGCCATCCAGAAGACTTTCTGTGGGTTTTGAGTTAAGTTTCATCGATTAGATGAAGTCAGATAGGAAGGGAACAGATGTGGAAGTGAACTCACAGTGGACTCACCTCTGTGGCCAGTTGGATGAATTCCAGCTGTGTTGCTCTGCTATCCTCAGCTCGTCTTTATGGTGTTCCATGTCCAGATTTCTTTTTCAAAGCCATTCGGATGCTGTAAGGAAAATAAAAACACAAACTACCTTGAAAAGCAAGGGACTATTAATGTCCATGAACTGTACAAAAGTATGGTTCCTGAAATGTGGCTTTGGAGAAAAACATACCCAGCTGGATGTTCTAAAACCAGGCAGTGATACCCCAGGCTGAGTTAACCACTCTAGAAAATTCTGTTCCTATCAAGGACACATTTATCTCTAATTTATGAATTGACCATAGAAAATGGAAAGAGCCTAAGCAACCCAGTGCCATCTGGAAGCTCCTCATATTTCTCAACATTTTAAGACCAATTAAACATTCTTGACCTGGCCAAGTTACAATTCAAAATGTCTCAGAATTTATTTTCCTGAAGAAAACATACATCAGGGTTTATTGTTGTTGTTGTTGTTGTTGTTCACTTAACGATCTTTATATAGTAAATTTTATGTCCTAAAAGTATTTTTAAGGATATTTGTTTACTCCTGAATAGACTTGCAGAAGAATACTCAAATGTCCTTCAGGTGAAAATGCATTCAGTTAATCATGAATATGTACTTTTAGTGATGATGTTTTACTGTATCTTATCCAAAACATCAAGAAAGAGTTACTTTTTTAAATGCAAAAAAAAAAAAATAGTCTTAGGTATAGCTGTTTCAAATTTGTTCATTATACTTTGCTTGGGATGTTTCTTAATAATTTTATAATAATTAAGACATTATAAGTCCAACCCATCTTTGCTTTCAACATTTCCCCAAATGTCCATAGGATGGAAAAAACGTGGGAAATGTTGAATTAAAAAAATTTAAACAGTTCTTTGCTTCACTGCAGACATGGCGGAGAATAGACATGAGCCATTACGCTTTCATCTCCAAGATCTGCAGCAGCACCCACACATACCTGAGTTCTGAAAATTTTTATCCAGAAACATCTCAAGAAGTTAATCAGCGAGCATGATCTGGTAAATGCTACCCTATGACAGGCTCCTTATCATATGTTAATTCACAAAAATGACCCTGAAAACTCTTGAAGAAACTAGGACAGTGACACTCAGAACTTTAAAAAAAAAAAAAAAAAAAGGGAAAAAATTAACCAACCTGATAAATCCTCTAGAAATTGAAGGATTCGACAGTAACTTCAGTAGAGTTACATAAACCAAGAAGGACAAAAAGACACGATTATCACAAGCCAAATTTCCCTCTTCATCAAGGACAGCCATTAGGGAATAAGAGAAAACCACATAGCCGTTATCTTTAGTTTTCTCCATTCTAACTCAAACAATAAAGGAAGCCAACCAAAGGAAGCCTCTCAATTTACCTTAGGAAACACCCAACACCCAGAGAAATCTCATAAAATCTTACCAACGGAAAGTTTAACATGACTAGTGTAGCAATCAGTCCAACAATCTGCAAAAATGATGTAATAGTGCCTGAATTTGAACATCTCTAGACATAACAAATAAAGCGTAGTTACATGAGCAGACTAACAATGCCTGATTAAGGCACACAGAGAAACTGGAGAAAACAGAGCATATTTCTATAAAGTGTAAGTTTATTATGTCACAATATGAATATTAATAGTGCATATGATTTAACAGCAAAAAGGCTGAATAAAATGCATGTCTCTGAGTATTCCTGTTGTCAGTGACTGGAAAGGACTTCACTGCGGAAATGATTGCTACCTGATAAAGCCATTGGTGGTGACTCATCTGAAATGCAGACACAGGCCTACTGAGGCTCTGGGAGAATGTCTGACAGACTCAGTCCTAGTCAATGAATAGAGGATAAAAACAAAAATTCTCAACTGTATAAATTTTTGTTTATACTCTGTTGTTTCTGCAAGTCAAGACAGTACAGAATTACATTGGTCAAAGGACAAGTGATATGACATCTACTCCTTTGGCTACCTGAAAAGACGAAAAGACCACAATGTGAGTGTTAGTTTAGATATGAGGTGTCCCCCAAAAGCTCATGTGTGAGACAATGCAGAAAATTATAGGTGAAATGATTGGATTATGAGAGTTTTAACCTAATCGATGCATTAACCCCCTGATAAAGATTAATTGACTGGTAACCATAAATATAACCATAAACAGGTAGGGTGTGACTAGAGTAGGTGGGTCATTGGAAGCACACCTTTGGGGTATATTTTGTGTCCCTGGTGAGCAGGGCTTTCTCTCTACTTCCTGATTGTCATGCCCGGAGCTGCTTTCCTCTGCAATACCCTTCCACCATGATGTTCTGCCTCACCTCAGGTCCAGAGCAAGAGTTTACTGTCTAGCAACAGAGACCTCTGAAATTATGAGCACCAAATAAACTTTTCTTCCTCTAAAACTGTCCTTGTTTGGTCTTTTGGTCACAATGGTGAAAAGCTAACTGAAACAGTGAATTTGGTATTTTGTTTTTTTACTAAAGTCTTGGTACTAAAGAATTCTTTTAAAAATCAAATATATCTTTGTTGAAAACTGCTCCTCCAGTCCAGAGCAGGATCAAGTGCGTAGTTAACTGAGTCTTTCCTGGGTTATTTCTAGTAATTCCTCCAAATATTCTACACAATCTCACCATGCTTGGACTCGGGTTCTATGTTTTCAGTTTTGAAGCAGTGGTTCTCAAGCTGGCTGTCCATTAGATCCATTTGAAGGACTTTTTTTTTTTGAAACACACATGCCCAGACTCTACCCTGGAGTCTAGAAAGAATCTCTGGGGATGAAATCTCTGTATTTATTCAAAGTTCTCTGATGATACTAAATAAAAGTCAAAAACTTCCAAGAGATGCTGCTGTGTTCATAACTAGAGTAATCTAATATCTAGTCTCCAAGAATTGATCCAAAAGACTCAAAAAGGTAAGCATGAAGAAAATGCCACCCCTCCCCACATCAATGATCAGCATACAGTCGGTTGCTTGAGTCCAGCAGAGGGGACACAAGGAGATAGATCAGGGCTGAAGCATGGGTCTGTAAGGATTATGATCAATGTAGGTCTGAAGAATCAGGGAATGACCTGCTTATTGGGCAAAGGCCAAAGAAAGATGGGCTCTGTGTTGCTTCCTGTAGGCTGGGCTTGGTGCCTCTGGGGCCCAGCAATGAGCAATTTGTTCCTCTTCTAGTCTCCATGGCTGCTACCACCAATGCTATCGCCACCACCATCACCAAATAAATAAATAAATAAATAAATAATGAAATAGTTTTCTTCTCATAAAAGTCATCAGATAGCATAAGTGTTATAAAAAAAGAATTCCTACCACCAGAGGAATTCACTGTTTCCATTTTAGTATTCAAACTTTGTGCTATGCAAAAGTAAACATAGGTTTTTACACATTCTTGAAGAGTTTGCCTAAATATTTTCTTAGGACAAATTTCTAGAAAGGCATTTTTAAATTAAAGGGAATATATGTTTTGAATTCCTATAATCGCTGTGTGACTGCTTCCATAAAGATTGTATCAACTCATTACTTCTGTAGGTAATGCTCTTTCTCTTGCCAATAAAGTGACCTGGAAGTTATTCTCATCTTTACCAACATAAGAAACAAAAACAATAGAAACTTACTATTGTTTTAATTTGCTGTCCTTTGATTAGAAGGGAAGATGAGCATCTGTACTTGTGAATTTTTTTCTCTTTAACAGTATTGATTATTCATTTAAATGGCATTATTATTCTTTTAAATGGTATTGCTCTATTTTTATTCTTTTTCTGGGGGAGGTGTGCTGGGAATTGAACCCAGGCCCTGCATATTCAGTTTTTATTCTTACAGCATATGGAGCCATTCACACTTAGTTTAATGTGGCACAATGTTTTATACATTTTAAATGATTCATATTCCCACTGAGATTTTAGGACATTTTGCTGATTTCATTTTACATATAATCTAGGACATTTTGCTGATTACCTACTACTAGGACATTTTGCTGATTTCATTTTACATATAATCTGTGTGTGTGTGTGTGTGTGTGTGTGTGCGCGCGCGTGCTCACACTCACCAGTGAACTCTTCTAATCATGAAAACCCCCAATATGCCTCAAAAAGCACCTACATATTCCTGGGACTCAGTAACTACAATCAGTCCCCAGAAGTACTGGTATTCCAGATTTCTCTTAAGCTCAACATCCAAGTCTCATCAAAAAAGAGAGATTGACTTTTCTCTAATAAGTTAAATGAATGAATGCACAGTGAACACTTTTTTTTTTTTTCAATTCACAACTTGTTTTATTCTTTGCTATAGAAAGAGGGCAAGACAGTTCTGTTGTTGTTTGCTGGTTTGTATCTCTCACCTATTTTCATATGGGGCAGTGCAGCTGCTGCCTTCAGGCTTAGACTGCTCTGGACCAGCTTAGCCATGCCCTGCTTGCCCTGGTTCAGCTGGAGTTGAAGGAGCATCCTTAACTTTAAGATCAAGTGCCTCAAAGTCAGATTCCCCACACAAACTATGTATTCTGGAAAAAGATGGTAGCTTGCTAGATAAACATAGGATCAAGTGCCTCAAAGTCAGATTCCCCACACAAACTATGTATTCTGGAAAGAGATGGTAGCTTGATAGATAAACATCCGGACAGTCATTGCTTCCCCTTTGACTTCTTATTGCTACTCTGCAGATCATGAGGCAAGAACATTGATTGCCTACACTCAGGAGACCTGGTACCTACCAAAGAAACCCTGCCAAGCTGAGACCTGAGCGAGGAAATTAGAGTCACCTTAAGAAATAATCTGAGATTTTTGCCTTGCTCATGACATTCCAATCCAAAGATCTAAGGCACAAAAAGATGTTGAGATATGCCAATCATTTTTCTTTTAGATGAGGGAGAAACATAAGAATCCTATTTTTTATGTATTTAACCAACCAGTGTTAAGTCCCTAATATATAGAAGGTACAAGGAGCTGAGAAATGAGGATGGGGGTCGAGAGAGGAATACACACGCACTTGCAATTCTTAAAGGTGCTTGCAATGATGTTGAGAAAAGGTACAACATAAAAAACACAGGGAGGGAAAGAAAAGGGAAGAATAGGCGGCACAGATTGTAAACCATATCCAAGGAAATAGATTTAGAACGATAATGAAAGCCAATTTCCTCCCCCATATTCTTTGGGGAGTCTGCCTGACTCCCCTTTCATTTCTACAATCCTAAATGCAGTTTATTAAAAAAATAAACAAAGGCACAGGAGACTGGAAAGTTCAAAACCTATCGTGGTGGGAGTTATTACTGGTTGGTTGCTGCTCTGTCTCAGAATTTGTTGAACCTGGCACTTGGTGTGGACATTTGTAAGAATTGAAAAATCAACTATGGCAGAACCTTCTATTTCAAAGATTTAAGAGAGTATCAAGGATACTAATAATGTGACCGTGTTTACTGAAAGCTAAACACCATGCCACCTGCATTTCGGTCACAATTATGACAAGTTTATAAGGGTATAAAATTATCTCTACTTAACAATTTGGTAAACAAAAAATTTGAGTAACTTGCCTAAGAACACAGAGCTATGGTCATTCGTTAGCCAAGTGGTCCAGAGGCTAGGTCAAGCTATCATTATTCTTCTAGAATACTAATTATTTGTGAGTGGCTTTTAAAAATTTTTTTTGAAAAAAAAATTGGGCTTTAGGAAACAGAAAATCAATTTGAACTAGCATAAGCAAACTTAGAACACTATTATTAGAGCAAGAGAACCAAGGAGAGAGGTATAGCTGGGCCTCGGGAACAAATGGTTAACAAGGGACTCCACACTACCAGGATTCTGTTCTGCCTCCTTCAGTTGACTGATGATCTCATCTTGTCCTCTCAGTCCATGCATTGGAAATATGACCACCAGCTGCTCCCAAGTTTGCAGAGTATTAGTCCCCCCCACTTAAAAAGCCCACTTCTCAGTAGGTCTCCTTTTCACAATTCCAGAGAAGAAACTCTATTTGGCCCACTTGGGAGCACCACCCTATACTAATTAGCACTGTGACCACAGAACAGGGTCACATCAGGAGCAGCCTCTATGCATCTGTCAGTTTTCTGCTACTATAACAAAATATCTGAGGTAATAAATTTATGAAGAAGAAAGGTTTATTTTGACTCATGTGTCAAAAGTTTCAGTTTAAGATCAAGTGGTCCCATTGCTTTTGCACTTGTGGTGAGGCAGTACATCGTGGCAGGGTGTTGGGTGCATGGTGAAGCAAAGTCAATCATCTCATGGATGGGACGTGAAAAAAGAAACAGGAAGAGACCAGGGTCCCACAGTCCCCTTCAAGGCCACACCCCCAATGACCAGAAGACCTCTACTAGGCCCCACCTCTTAAAGTTTCTACCACCTCTCAATAGCATAAAGCTGGAGACCAATCCTTTAACACCTGGGCCTTGGAAGAGCATTCTATATCCCAAGTATAACCTATAAATATGTGATGTCCTATAAAGGAGAAACCCTGGAGCAAACAAATAGAGGCTCGTTAATGTGAATAACTATAGTCATCCTTCAGTATCCAAGGGGGATTGGATCCAGGACCCCCACAGATTCCAAAATCCACAGATGCTCAAGTTCCCCTACACAAAATGGAGTAGAATTTCCATATAACCTATGTGTGTCCTCCCCTATATTTAAATCATCTCTGGATTATTTAAAATACCTAATACAATGTAAATGCTTTGTAAGTAACTGGCATACTATATTGTGTAGGGAATAATGACAAGAAAAGCATCTATGTGTGTTTAGTACAATTGTGGTTTCTTTTTACAAATATTTCCAACTCACAGTTGGTTGAATCCACCCATGCAGAAACCGCAGAGACAGAGGGCTGACCCACATGCTTTCTAACTAAAGAGGTCTGCAGTTTCACAAAGGCGCTCATATGAAACAACCCACCACTCGCCTCCTGAGCCCCTCATCTTTGTTCAAGGTGGCTGTAGTTTTCTCCTCTCGAATGGTGTGACTTCCATGAAATATAGCATCAGTCTACATGAGGCTGAAACTTCACAACCTATATTAGCATGATATTGCTTCCCAAAGAAACCCAAATCCATATCCCAAATTCTTGAAATCTATAATAAAAGTTCTGCTATCATTTCTTGCAGCAGACAGAGGAGGAATTACTCACATAATACACAAGAAATCTCTTTAGGAATCCACATTGTCTTCTTCCTCCCCCAACCCCTCTTTTCTCTTAACCTTTCTCCCATATCCAAAGCTGCTGGGTTTGTTTTGGTTATTGTTTTAGTTTTTCATTTGTCTGGTTTTTTTCTTTGCCCCAACTTACATGAATCCCTGGCATATTTTTGATGTCTTTCATTTTTTTTTTTTTTTTTTTTGCGATTGTTCCCTGATCAGTAGAATAGTAGGATAGCAGAGGATGAGGAAGGGGGAAATACTTTTTGCAGTACCAAGTTTTGTCTTTCTGGAATCATAGCAGTTTTCCACGAAGAAGGTTCATCCCCCTGAGGCTACCAGAGTTTCTTCCAGCTCATGCTTCAATACACCCCCGTTTCCTTCCTGTCTCCTGCTGAACAGAGCAGAATTCTCTCCAAGGCACTTGAGAGTATTGCCTCTCAATCAGACTGGGGAATCTAGAAGTATCCTGAAGTCAAACATCCAGCAGCAGGTTTCAGACTTCCTCCATGCAGGCACTGTGTCTCAGGTCAAGTTGTACACTGGCCAGAATTTTATTCACCCATGAATAATAGGCAACCTGATTATTGTGACTGAAGTCCATAGGAGTTTGTTTTTTCCTATAACCAGAAGTCTGACTTTAGGGAGATGATGTGGGTCTATCAGTTCATCTCATGGAGCAGTGATCCCAGGAACAAAATAGAGGATTGGGTTCAAGTGTGGCAGCCAGGAATCTGGGTAGCTCCTGTTCCGTCAGGTGCTCTAGCCGTATAGAGATATCATATGTTAATAGGTGCCCCTTCTTGCCACAACAAAAATGGTGTGTGTGACTTCACATTCCAAAATCTTGTGCAGACAGATTGTCTGGCTTACATCTAGAGTTTAGTCCCTGAGCGGAACAGTCAACCAGTTTGACAAATCTCAGAAGTAAATCCTGCAAGTTGGAAGCAAATCCTATATACCAAGAGCCCCTGACTGGACCTTGGTCCTCAGTGACCAGGCCTTTGCTAATCTGGATATGATCTCCACAAAAACGGGTTATTTTTGGTTCTCAGTTCTATGCCACAGGCCTTGGCCAAACTCTGCCATTTGCACTTGTATGCTAAGCATTGCTACGGTTGTTCCTTTCTCTTTCTTCCTCCTGATGAGCTCTACCATCAAAGACAAATGAGGCCATCCTACCAGTTAGCACTGAAGCCTAAGCTTGTTCTGAAATGGCTATAAATCACTCCCCACTGACCTGAATCCATTCTCTGAGCTGTTCCATCACACCTTGCCAGGGAGCCAACTGCCAGAGCTCCTGAAGCCCAAACACTAACGTAGTACTTTTCTCTCTCCTTCTCATTAATGTCTGAAAAAACAACAAAAGCCCCTCAAATAAGGATCCCATCAGTCCTTCCAACTCGACATGTATGTTTTGCAAGACTATCAGATTATCTATGATCAAAACCAAGGTCCTTGAGGTCTTATGCCATGATCAAGTTGTAATGATGAATTCTGACATCTACATTTAATTTCTGGTATTTGTCTGTTTCAAATTTGGGACTTGCCAGTACCATTTTAATACATGATTACCTAGAATGTAGACTGATACTCTGCATGGATTTTCTAGTTTGGGGTAGTATGTAGATTTCCCAAAGTCTGCTTGATTCTCTGCCCTACCAAAAGAGCTTAGAGGATGTGGTCTCCATTAATGAGGTCAGGTATACCTGTCCAAACACGTCCACCACAGACCTCTTCTCCATTTCCTCAAATGACTCTAATTTTAAGAAATAAGGTGCCCTTAAAATCTGGGATCTTAAAAAAAAAAAAAAAAAAAAAAAGTGCTCATTCTATGATTTCTTAGATCATCTCTTCAATTCCTTCTAATTAGGGAACACAGATGCCACCAATTCCATGTAGTGGTTCTCATGATCCACCCAGCCCCAACATATGACTTCTCCCAGAATGTTAACTTCTCTGTTCCTAGAGAAGTGTCCACAGCTTCCTCTGATTTGGGGTTGACCCTCCAAGAGCCATGGTAGTTGGTGCCAAGTCAGGCTCCAACTCCCTTGCTCCATATGTCCAACAGCTGAACCATGGTGAAAGGATTTCTTGGCGACATTCTGGAATAATGATTTTATCCAAAGTGCAGATGTACATTTTTCTTCAGGTTCAAAATCTAAGACATTTGTCCCCCAAATATAAGGTGAATTAAACTAGACTGCTGTGCACCTGTTTCAAAGTCCATCTCAACATGGTGGCCCATCCAAAAGAAACAAATTTGTCACCAAAAATATCTTTAGAAAAATATTTTCCTGTTTTACTAGAAACTCCTGAGGGATAGCTTGGAGGGGTTCACACAGTACTTCATAGCTCTGAACTTCCTGAAAATCTGCTCCCAGAGTTCTGGATGCAAACAGCAGGACACAGAATCCCCCCTGGAAGAAGGGAGTAAGGAAGGAAAAATTCATGCTTACACTTGAGGATTGGTGTCTCTAAAACCATGAAATTCAAAAAAGCTCTCTGGACTATCCACTCACACTATTCAGAATTTCTGGGCTTGCATCATAAAGAATCCATCTTGCTACTGTCAGGGCTGAAGGTTCTGCTTCCTGAATGCCTTTTCCACCTCTAGTTCCTTCAGTAACAAACCAAGACAAGTGAAAATATTCCAGCATATCGGAAGTAGTGAGTTTCTAATGTCACTCTTTGAAACGCATTGCCATTTACTTCTTTCAAATGCCTGTGCCTAGGTGCTTTGTAGGGTGACCAACCATCCCAGTTTGCCTAAGACTGAGGGGTTTCCCTGGATGCAGATTATTCAGTGCTCAAACTCCAAAGGTCCAACGCAAGCCCAGATGGACTGGTGACCCTAGTTTCATGCCCAGGATGAATGCAGACACTGAAATATTGCTGAGACAAATGTCTTGACTGATGCATCATGTGTTCTTGATGGCCAAACTGAACCAAAGAGCATACATTATAATTCCATTCAAAAGTCCCCGAGCCCTAGATCTTGTCCCCAGTCCTGATTGTTCCCAGTTTACATCATCTTCCCCTCATCATTTGGATGTGTGTCAATACTCTCTACAGTTAATCATGCTGTATCCTGTATTCCAGATAATAGTGCCAGAAATAGATGCAGGTTTTAGGTTTTGGCTGTAAGGGTCTGGTTGTGAAATACATATTTATATTTGAGAGGAAAGTGGTAGAAGAATCTTACCTCCTTTGGCTGGTTTGTGGAGTGAGCTCAGCACTATACTTTTAGATGTGAAGTAATTAGAAATAATGAGCCACTGGGATTACCCCCAAGTCTTCTCGGAGACAGAGAGTGTGCCCCAAGTCATGCTGGCTCTGAAAACTAGAACTCATTATGGATAAAAGTAGGAAATTAGATTATACTAATTCATGGGCATACATCCAAAGATTACCTTAAAGCATGGTAGTGGTACCACATAAATACAATATGGATGTCACAAAGTCATGCCAACCTTGTGAAAAGAAACCTGAGTGGGAGAGCTGCACATCCAGCTGCCCTGAAGACCTGACTCTGTTATTCTTCTGGTTCATAGCTGGGAATTCATTTAAAGGCTAGAGAATTTGGTTTCAGCTGTTCTTTGTCTGCCTGAGTAATGTCATAAGTAATGTCCATCAGATGTAACTCTGTCTGTGTGGATGGCGCCTCTACTCCAGCAAAGAATCTCCAGTCTCAGGAAGAAAATGAAAAGTCTCTTTTCCTCTTGGCTTAGTTCCTGCCTCTTGTCTTTTTTTTTTTTTTTCTATCTTTTGAGCACTATATTGGTCTTCATCAGTTTTTCTTTAAGATCCTCGAATATATTACAATTTAAAATGACATGGTGTACTCTGTTGCACATATTTAAAAAGTTATAATAGTCATAAATTAATGAGAGTCCTGTGACAGGGACAGTGCTATACTGGGAGGGCTCTGAAGTCCAAAACCACAGCCCCCAGGCCAAAGGAGGGAGGGAACAACCACCCTAGCTGGCCTGGTGCACATTTTTTGCCAAAGATTTCTTCTTATCTGGAAGTTGCTCATATGTGTATCATATATGTTTGAAATAACTTTCTCCAATTTGGAAAACCATAAACCATCAATAAGCAAATGAGACTCTGGTGAAGACCCCTTTATAAGTATTGTGTGTACTTTTACAAGTGTTTATTAAATGGTCTCATTTGCCTTTGTTTCGCATAGTGAAGTCTCATTTCTCATCTGATGTTCCAGATGTGGTTGGAGTCCTGCTCTGTCCACTAACTCCAGTATATTTTTCACTATTAATTGTTGTTGTTTTCTTTTTAAGAACACAGGAAAATAATTTAAAGTTGAAAATACGAGCCAAAAAGTACAATGAAATGAGAGCTACCCTAAGAACAAAAGTCTCTCTGCTTTCCAAAAGCATGTGTTTCTCCATGGCCCTGCAGGATAAACCACATCAGGGGGAGACAGTGCCATTTCAATAAGCTATTTGAATCGTCCAAAATTGAATGCATGAATAAAAATCCACAGCAGCACTGTTGGCAATAGGCTATGGACATTTAAAACACAGTGGCCACAAGATTCCTCAAATATGAGGGGCAATCAGAGCAAATAAGCACTAGGACGTGGATATTAAGAGGTGGATTGATTAGCATTATGTTAAAGGAATAGGCTATTGGACTGAACTGCTATATGGAAGATCTGGCTCAAATTTCCTGCAAGGAATCTTTTGAGTACTTTTGCCCTAATTTCTAAGAGGCGAAGTTAAAAAAATTTTTTTTCATAAAGCACTACTTTTACAAAATCACATAAAAAGCATTGAGGATAGAAATCATATTCGTGCTTCAGTTTCACATACTTTCTGTCCCAAATGCTATATAAACAAATATATGATTTTTTTTTTTTTTTAAGCTACATGTGGCACAAAGGGCTTGAGTATCAAGGAAGGTTAAAACGATTTATCTTCATTATCATCTATCCACACATACTCTGGTCATTAGGAAGACATTTCTCCTTACAGTTTCATGAGGAAAATAACAGAGCTTGGAGTGTCAGTACCTGGCCCGAGTCCATTTGGTGGCAAAAGAATTCTTAAGTACTGACATTACATTTCAACAGGGCACGAAGAGTGGATTTACATTCCTTCTTGGATTAAGCTTTGCTCTTTACATTCATTCTCTTTAGATAATCAAAAGCACGTGTCCCCACACCTTGCCGGCTCCACCGACAGTAGACTGAATGCATAAGCAATAGAGTGGTCCTCAGGGTGAATCTCAGAGAGGCTGAGAGGACATCTGAAAGACCTCGCTGCTGCATCCCAGCCCAAGGGGGTGCTACGATTCCTCTCCTGTTATCTTTGAGGTGTCAGTCACCACAGCAATGAATGTCAACTCTTCTGAATCCCACCAGTGTCTCCCTCTGAAAAGTAGAGCAGCCGGAGCCTTCAGTTTTAAATAATCACTGCTTTGTGGTCAAACAGGGGAAGAAGCCACAGTCAATTTATGAGGTATTTGCCTTCAAGTTATGGATGAAAAGAGTTTGTTGCAAGCAGGGGAAAGTTATTTATGATGTGATTGCTAAGGAAGAAATGATAATGTTACCATTTTTTTCTCTATCTTCTTTTTTCTTTTTAACAGTCCTTAGGTTTTGATAACCATTTATATATATATATGGATATATATATCCATTCTTTACATACTCCTTTCTGCTTTGAGTTTAAATGGGGTTGTATTTCAGGGCATCAACTTTAATTTTGTGACAACAGAATCTGTAATCAGAGAATCTTGCCTTCAGTCTGTGTGCCCTGTGCTGTCTTCCTCCTACTTCTAACCATTCATTTTGAATCCTGTGGCACAGGGATTCATCAGTTCCTCAGTATCTCTTGAGTTGACTGAACCTTCTCTCATTTCAGGCCTCAAGGATAAAAACATTTGCCCAAGCCAATTTTAAAAGAACCAATTCTAGCTGGACACAGTGGTGCATGCCTGTAATCCCAGTGACTCATGAGACTGAGCCAGGAGAATTGCAATTTGGGGGCCAGCCTGGACAACTGAGCGAGACCCTACCTCAAAGTGAAAAATTGAAAAAACTGAAGCTGTAGTTCGGTGGTAGAGTGCTTGCTAGCATGTGGGAGGTCCTAGGTTCAACCACCAGTACTGCCAGAAAAAAAAAAAAAAAAAAACTAAGAAAACAAATTCTAAATTATAAAAATATCCAAAATTAATTCAGAGGAGCGTGGTTCCTCAAATGGAATTTTTTTAAAAATTCGCTCTCTTTACTTACCAAGGAGAATTCAGTTGCATTTCTTTTTGTCAGGGGATTCTGCTTTGACTATGACTTTCCCTTTCATAACCCTAGAACCTGTCTAGTGCTGATAAGCTGCTAGTTTATAAGCAAGCAGTTCACTGTGGGGAATGCGGTATGGAGATGGGTTCCCCACTTTTGTATTCATAGGCTTTGCAGTTCCTGGGTCACCAGAAGAGGAATATGGGCTGATTAAGCGGGGGTGGAGCTCCACAACAGAATCCAAGAAAGAGTAAATCAGTGATTAGAGCAAATACCATGGGTCCCAATTCTGTCCCCACATTTATTTTCCATGTACTCCTCAGCCAGTCATCCAACTCCTTCAAACCTCAGTGTCCCACACTATAAAATGAGAAAGAATTATAAAGCCAACTCTCAAGGCTGTTATAATTGCAGTCTATATGTGTTGGGGGCTGTGCCACATTGGCTGCGCCGGATGGCGCCTGGCGGCCAGCCGGAGGTTGTTTTGATCACATCAGCAGTGAGGAGGTTGATTAATATAGGCACACCCAGGTGATTTATCATTGGCCGTATTCAATTAAGTCCACGCACACAACGCGTGCACAGGTGTTCCCGAGTGCTCCTGCTCAGGTCTGCACGTTTTGACCTTTGCCGTGATAGGGCAGCTGACTCCTCGCCTGATCTCAACTGGCGTGATCCAGCCCTCCGCCTCCTGGAGGGAATATAAGCGGGCAGTAGGTAGAAGGCGAAAAGAGAAGCAGCTAGCAGAAAGCAGAAGCAGCTAGCAGAGAGAAGAAGCAGCAAGCAGTAGGCAGCAGGCAGTGGCAGAAGGCAGATCATAGAGCGGAGAACTGAGAACACACCTCTAGGTCGCAGATCACAGATTGCAGTATGCGGGACGCACCACTAAGAAGCACCTCAGGTAGATAGCACCTAGTTCACAGGATGCGGGACCTACCTCTAAGAAGAAGCAGCAGAACTCTAAGAAGAAATAGATAAGCGTAGCAAGCCTCTCTTTCTCTAAAAACTTCCTCTAAAAGCAAAGTCTCTCTTCCTGATAAGCAAAGTCTCTCTTCCTCTCAAAGAAGCCTCTCTTCCTCTAAAAAAGCAAGCAAGCAAGGAAGCAGCACAGAAATAGAAGTAGTTTATTCCCAGTCCACCTCCAATAAATACCCGTGCAATTGTTGCTGCAGGTGGTAACAAATATACGGGATTGTTGCCGTGGGCAGCAACATATATGTAAAGTGTAGTTCTCATTATCAATAAATGGCAACTTTTATAATCATTACTTTGGCAATAAGAAGAAAAGTAAAACATCAGGAACTGTCATTATGAAGTTCCCTCTACCAGCTAGGTTACCACCTGACTTTCTTCCAACTCGAAACATAAATACTTTAAGGGGTTGCGTTTTGGAGAGAGAAAGGGAGATGTTTAATAGAGTGTTAAAGCCCTTGTTATTGCTTTGCAAAGAAATCATCAGAAAAGTGTAATTTTTTTTTTCTTAGGGAAGAAAAGAAAGCAATACTGATGAGAACAGGTAAGGGAAATGAGGCAGCCACAGAGTGGGGTATAATATTCCAGTCCCAACACCTGCTAGTTATTTCACTGGCTAATGAACCACAATCACTAATATTCTATGCCTCAGTGTCCTCTTCTGTGGCATGGAGATCATAATAGCTGCTCACATAACTGGGACAAAGAATTGAAATAACTGTGTCAATATGTGTTGGGAATTACAAGGAGCTGTTAGTTTGTACGGTTTTATTACATATTCAGACTCCATGTTGCATCCCTGGAGCATGCTCTGTACCAGCTGATCTGGAAGGATCTGCAAGATGAAACTTCGAGCACTGTCCTCTCCAGCCTCTACTTTCTGGGGTTGTAAGGGCCATACTCTTACAGGTAGCCTGAAAGGATAATACATCGAAGCATCTAAAACATCAGTCACACACTCACCTTTGTTTCTATTTTAACCCCTTTCATTGTAAAAAAAGAAAGGGTCTTGAAAGGCCTGTCATGTTTGGATATTAGGAGGAAAAGCAAATACAGTGGATGTGCACAGCAGGCAGGTTGCTCTAACCCCATCAATTTGAAGCTCTTAGATGACAGCAGGGATCAAAAATGCCACCTGTCACCTCTCCCCAGCCACAGAATAAATCCTTTCCTCCAAGGAAAATATGAGCCACTGTGAAATTGTATTTATTTACTCACAAGCTCCTCTCCTACTAAACTCCTCTCTTGCATCATCTGATAGGTCATTATAAATTCAAAAACACGTTTATCTTCATCTGGATTCTAACCCTTAGATTCACTTTCAGGATTTTAGATGGCAACAGGAATTTTTATCATACTCTTAATTCAACATCCATCAGGTTTGGATGCTTAATAGGTGTTACGGTTTGGATGTGAGACAGTGCAGGAAGGTTCAGAGGAGAAATGATTGAGTTGTAAAAATCTTAACCCAATCAGTGAATTAATCCCTGATGGGATTAATTGAAGT
This sequence comes from Sciurus carolinensis, assembly GCF_902686445.1. Lineage (NCBI taxonomy): Eukaryota > Metazoa > Chordata > Mammalia > Rodentia > Sciuridae > Sciurus > Sciurus carolinensis. The sequence goes on from NC_062216.1 coordinate 23,420,777, forward strand.
GGTAGGGTGTGGCTGGAGGACGTGGGAATTGGGAAGTGGCTATGGGGTATATATTTTGTATCTGGAGAGTAGAATCTCTCTCTGCTTCCTGGTCATCATGATACAAGTTGCTTCCCTCTACCACCCTCTCCCACCATGATGTTCAGCCTCACCTTGAGCCCTGAGGAATGGAGCCAACCTTCCATGGACTAAGATCTCTGAAACCATGAGCCCTCAAATAAACCTTGCCTCCTCTATAATTGTGCTGGTTAGATCATTTAGTCACAGCAGTAAAATAGCTGACTAAAACAATAGGTTATGTGCAGTTTTTAAGGATACAGCTGCCCCCAGCCATAACCAGATCCTGACTGCTCCTTCATTTTTGACCATCTATTATGAGCCAGGTCTGTCTGAGACACTGAGCAATGGACATGAACATGCTCATGGAGGCTACCCTTCAGCAGGAGAACACGTTACATAAAGACACACATATCACTGATGGGTGGTGAGAAGACGGATTCTAAGGAGGGAGGAAGACTGAGGAGACAGATGGCTTAAGAGCTAAGATCTGAAGGATGTCTAGAAACTGGTGCAAAGGGCATTGATGTGAACTAGGAGCTGGAAGAAATCCAGCAGGCTGGAATTTAGAAGGGAGACAGAGGAGGTTGGAGATGTAAGCAGTAGCCAGATCATGCATGTCCTGTTTGGCATTTAAATGACTTTGACTTTTAACTTAATTGCAACAGGCGGTCACTTAATTGTTTTAAACAGGGACATGACCTAATCCAGTCTGCATGCGAAGATGCTGCTGCTGCCACTGCTGCCGTGGATGCTGTAGGAGTGTCTTCAACTGTGTGGGTTGGCTTAGGGCAAGCTGATATCAGTAGCGTTGGTTCCTCACACTCTGGTGGAGCATCTTTCAGTAGAACCACCTCAGATCTATGACTCCTAACAGCTGGTGGTGGAGGAATCTGTATTTATAGCAAGTTCCAGGGTTATCTTACACACACCGTGTTTGAGAGTCCGACTAAGGTGAACTGACACTTCTGAGTGTTCTTATTCCTAATGGAGTCCTTGAAAGGACAGCATCCATGAGTCCCTCTCAAGGTCTCTGGGTCTCCTGCAAATTTTCTGAAGTATCAGATTTAACAGTCACCAAAGTTAGTCTGAAACAGAAACCTGATTCTCCAGAATGAAAAACATAATTCTTCTAATCAGGGATCAGTAGAGTGTACACTTTTCAGCAGTAGTGACAAAGTTGCACAAATCCATCCACACTTTTCCCGACTCCTAGGACTAATGTTTAAGACTAGTAGACAAACACACAGCCCGTTGACATGGAAGAGAACAAAATGAACTGAATCCAAACCGCAAGCCACCCTGGATCCATGTTAACAATGTAGTTAGCAGGACTGATTAATGATACTTATTTCATTTTTATACTAATGTCACTTTAAAAAATAATTGTCCTCCAATGGGCAAAAAACAAGGGAACCCAACCAAAAAGATGTCCAAATTCCACCACTTACTGAAAAAAGTATATCATAGAGTAATAAAGAGAATATAATATTAGGCCATGGTCATAGATCACTTTGGACACCATGTGAAGGCTGACTCCAGGAAGCCATGCTAGGCACAAGTGGATATCGTACACCCTGACTTTCTCCCAGCTCAGGGAGAGATAGCAGCACGCGTGTCAAGGGAAAATTCAGACAGGATGTAGCCCCTGACTGAATTTCTGACTAAATCTGGGATACCTAATGATTGAGACTAGTGATTCTCAAAGTGGGCTTTGAGGTTCATTTCCACCACTTTGCCGAGGATGCTTGTTAAAGATTCAGGTCTCTCAGCCCTGCCGTGGCCCTCTGTATCCAAGCTGTTACCAGCAATTTGCATTGCTGGAGACCAATTTGATTTTGAAGAACACAGCTTAAGAACCCCAGTTTCAGAGTAACACATGCGCCCTTCATTCTTCTTCAACGGTTTCAAATGCATATGACTTTCGTTTGTGTTTTTTCTCTCCTGGAGCCATTGGTCACCTCTGAATGCTCAGTGTAGACCTTATACCCGAGAGCCTAGCAGGAAACAGGATCCATAAGCAATGAACAATGGCACGCACATAACACCATGGGAAACTTCTCTGTCACTACTAAAATTGTTCAAGATGTGCTATTTATTCATGGTTGTCATTGTCTTACAAATCTTTATCTGGAGTTTATTTCTGGGGAGGGGCTAAAAATCCCCAGCTTCCAGGTGGGGAAATGGGCATTTCCAGCCAAAAGTATACAGCACAAAGCAAAGTGAAGAAGAAGGATGTGTGGCTCCTCTTCTCAGCCCCTCTTCCTTCCGCTTCCTGTATTCTGCCCACCCTAGTCTTGATTGTTGGTACCAGAAAGTTTTTCTCTTCTTTGTTTACCGTATGTTTTGCTGTTTATGGGAACATGCCTGTCTATCTGGAATGTAGGTCCAATTTTAGCAATTTTGCAAAGACCATATTTCCATATTCCCTTGTTTGGGTGTGTAAATCCCTCTCCCAAATGTTTAAGAATCCCATGACAAGTGGTGAAAGGAATTTTTACTATATGGCTTTTCTGCCATTTTCTAACCTTTCTTGGCAAGCGTGACCCAAGGGGTCCATCACATCATTAGATGGCAGATGACCTGACTGGGCTGTGAATTCCAGTGACCTATGACCCACCTTTGCTTCTCAGAAGCTTCCTACTAAATTTATGTGGGGCTAAGTTGCTGTATAAATCTACCATGAAAGCCCTGTGCAGGCAGAGGAGGGTTATTCTTCAGGTCTGGGAATACATGCCTCATCTGTTTGACTTATATGGGCACCCTAGGGTTTTTATTTGTGCCAAAAAGTGGAAGCCAAGCTTTCATTGTAAACAGATGGTGCTGCTAACAAGGAAAGTAAAGAATTCTTCCAGTCACCACTCTCCCACACTAGAGACCTAAGAAGACACTTCTTCAAAACAAGTGAACAAAACTATCCCCAAACCCCCTCTCTTCCTATTCCATAGACTCCAGGTTGAAACACACACACACACACACACACACACACATGCAGACAAACCTGGTCTTCATTCCTTCCTTCCTTTCCCCATTCTCTTCTCTGTGCCAAATTCTACATTCCTTCAGTGCAGAAACTATAAATATAAAATGAACAAACTCAATCCCAAATCACGAGGGGGCTTTTCGTTGCATGACCACAACATAAGCATTTGTCCATCACTTGGGGATTTTTATGATGCCTCAAAGAATGTTCAGAATTCCAGTCTTGCTCAAACCATGTCTTTCTTACTGACTGGCATGGTTCAGCTGTCAAGTTGCAGGACAACCTGGGAATTCTGAGTTAGAAGAAAACATTATCCTGAAGGGTCTCCATGCAAAAGATTTTCATGTATTTCTCCCTTTTTTCTTTCAGCCTAGAAAAGGGGAGCAGGGTGTGAGGGAACTTTTATGTTTACTTTAACCTGAGGCAATTGGAAGTTGATCATAATCTCCATTTCTAAGCCCAAAAGAGGAGTAGTATTATTATGCTCTAATCGAGTCTATACTTCAATTTCTCCCATTAGGTAGCATCTTGTTACATAACCACTTTATGCTTTCAACCTGAATATCATTGATAACAATCTCTTGACAGATCATACTTCCGGTGGCCTAAGTTTGAAAAGGAATCGTGCAGACCCCCTGAAATGATCTTTTGAGCATTCTGGGGGAGGGGACCGGGAGGTTGACCAGTCACCCATGTCCTGGGGCAGGACCACACTCAAACTGTCCCCAAAAGATGAGGATCTCTTTTATTTTTCAAGTTTCTCCAGAGAAACAGATTCCATGACCCTGAGTAAACCCACCAGTTCCAACAGCACTGTGTTTTCAGAAGAGAGCTGAGACCAGTATAAATGGACTTGTTATTAATTTGATACTCTGTCTTTTGCACCCTAGAAAACACATCTCTCCCTGCCACCATCAAGGCCCTTCTGCTTTGTACCTGAAGGCTAAATTATGTGTCTAATCATGTTAGAAATGATGAGGAAGTACACTCTTGAGAATTCCTACCTCAGTCTCGCCTATCTGTCTAATGGGAATACTGCTCTTTCAAACACTCAGTAGTATTGGAAGGACCAAGCAAGATAAGTGTCAGGCTGCCCAAGTAAGGTATTATTTCTATCACTACCAAAGTAATCATTCGAAAGCTGAATCTGGAAGAAGTTCTTTAAGTTATTCTATTACAGAAATAACAAGGACTCTTGAAAAAATACTGTGACTAGAAGCCTAAGTTATATACACAAACATTTTATTCCCCAGATAACATTTAAGTGTTTGTATAAGCAAATAGGTGATGGCAATCTCACAAAGCATCCAGAAAGTACCCTCTCCTGAAGCAAAGGGGCTTACACCAAAGAGCAACTGCAGAAAGCGAGATCCATTGTGTTACAATAGCAGGTGCTGGAACTGGGTGAGCAAGGATGGAGGCCAAGAACGGTGTGGCAGAATGAAATCCTGCACGCCAGAGACACACATAAGTCAAAGTGACTCAGAAAGCACCTGTGTGAAAGAACAAGAAAAGACAAAGAGAAAAGGAACTGAAAATAAAGTAAGGTTATGGCCTTACCATCAGATGGGGTGGGATTTCGGTCAACAAATAAACATGAGGCACTCTGTAAAACTAAGTGGAGACACTCCAACTGAAGGTGGAATGATCATGAACACGTTTTCATCCATATCACAGCAGCTCCCTTATAAAGCCCATGTTACAGAAGATAAAAGTATATAGAAGTTCAAATTCTCCCAGCCCATGATGAATCCAGTCAAAATAGCTGAGGTTTCAAAAAAGATCTAAATAATACAATTGCACAATACATGTTAGTCAACTCTGACAGTACAGACAATGCCATTTTATTTTTCAAGTGACCGGGAAACACTCATGAAAATTGCCCCAAAGGAAAAGTCGAAAAATTTCAAAAGGTAGAAACTATATTCTTTGTCAAAATTGTCAAAATTTCAATTATGAATATCAATATAAAAACTACTACCAAACATCATCCTCCAGTACATTAAAAATAATTACCATGACCAACTGAATTTTATTACAGGAATGCAAGAATGGACTCTGTACTAAGAAATGTATTATATTCCATCCAATTAATAGATGTAAGGGGAAAGCTTATAAGATCATTTCTAAGATGCCCCCAAAAGCACCTGAACAAAAGCCAACAATCATGTTTGACCACGAAAAAAACTCACTAAAATAAGAGTAAAGTAATATTTCCTTCCTTAGCATGATAAAACATCATTCTCAATTCAAGCTCAATGGGGAAACTCTAGAGGCATTTCCATTAAAATCACTTAAATTATGTGATTATATAGTTAGAAATACAGGAGCATTGAGAAATACCCATAAGCAATAAGAGAATTTGGCAAGAAAGAATGGGGCAAAATGAATGCCCAACCATGTTCAGAGCAGCACCATTCACAGTAGCCAAGAGGTGAAAGCAACCTAAATGTCTAATGACAGATGCATGAATAAAACAAATATGATGCATACATACAATTGAACATTAGTCATGAAAATGAAATAAGTCCAGTCACATAACAACACATATGAACTTGAGATCATTATGCTAAGTGAAGTAATCAAATCAGAAAAAGACAAATACTGCATGATTTCACTTCTATATTTTGTGTAAAGCAGCTAAATTCATTTAAATGGAGAGTAGAATATTGGTTACCAGGGACTGAGTGTGGGCAGGTAAGAAGTTGGTATCCAGAGGGTTTGGAGTTTTAGTTTTACAAAATAAACATAGTTCTGGAAATCTATTGCACTACCACATGAATAGACATATTACTGGATAGATAAGCCATACAGTAAAAAATTATTGAGATGGTAAATTTTGTTATATGTTTACCACAATTAAAAATTTTTGACTTATTTTCTTTAAAAAGTGGTGGTGAGAAATTATATCATTAATTGAGATAAAATAAAGCAGGATCTATACTTTGATAGTTTATAAATGAAGTCTTACAAATGGATCCATACAAATGGACCAAATATTTAAATGTCAAAAATCATAAGGATATGTGGAATAGGAAATGTGTTTCAATGACAATTTAAAAATTGATAACTCCAACTGAATAAAAATTAGAAAAAAATTGCATGTCACAAGATACCATCACTCAAAACAAAAGACAATGACAAAATGTGAAAATCTGGAATTCATTACACAAAGCCATAATCTCCTTAATATACATAGAATTTCAAGAAATCTATAAAAAAAATCAAGCACTAAAAGAATAGGAGAATGTGTTCAAATAGGTCATCACAAAGTAAGCAAAACTGGCTTTTAAATGTATGAAAAAGTGGCTCGGTCTCACACAAAATCAGAGAAATACAAGTCAAAACTATCTTAAGACATCACTTCTCACCTATCAGATTGGCAAACGCCCAGAAGTTTGATTGCACACTCTTTTGGCAAGGGTGTATGGACACAAGCACTATCAACTATTGCTAGTGGGAGTGTAAATTGGTTCCGCCCTTTGAAGGGCAGTTTGGCTCTATCTATCAAAATCAGAAATGCAAAATCCAGCAATCCCACTTGTGGGAATTAATACCACAGATAGACTTGCACCAGTGTAAAATGTTGTATGTGGAAGTCTGTAACATGGTTTAGCAGTGAAAGTTTGGAAACAATTCAAATGTCTATCAGTGGGATCCTGATTAAATAAATTGTAGTTTGTTTATCCAAGGAAATGCTATGCAACATTAAACATGAGCATACCGTCAACGTACTGAGATATATGGAAGTTACATCATGTCTCTCCGTTTCTCCAGACCCTCCAATGGCTGCCCATTGCTCTAACAGTAAAAGCCAAAATCTTGTACTTGTTTACAAGCTCCTACATGACTTGACTCCCCTGTTGCCTCTCTGACCTCATATGACATTTTACTGTGCTTCCTCTGCTCCAGCACACTGGGCTCTGCTGCTCTTCAAACTTACTGCCACTTCAGGGTCTCCTCACTTTTCCCTCTGTCTGAATCACCACACTACCCAAATAATCCCAAAGATCACTATCTCACCAAATTTTGCTTACATGCCACTTTCTCAATAAAACCACCCCTGATCATTCCATCTTAAATTATAACATCCCCATTCTCAACCCTCATTATCTTGCTTTATTTTTTCAATTGCTTCCATTATGTTCTAACACAATGTGTAATTTACTTATTTATTATGTGTAAAGTCTGCTTTGTGTATCCCTTCCCTAAGATATAAATGCCATGGGCAGCAACTTTTTCAATTTGTCCACTTCTGTGTCAGTAGCATATACAACAGTACTTGGCATAGGGTAGGTGCTGAATCAGTGTTTGTTTCCAAATAACTGAAAAATTAAACATAGGATATGGCAAGGAACCTAAAGTATATTTAAGCAAAGGGACCCAGGATAAAGGCCAGTGATTGTTTTGCATATAGTATTTTTGAAAATAAAAAGCATGTATAAATATGTAACAATGATTCCCACTAACATATATAATTATAATGCGCCAAAAAAATGTTTAAAAGGTAGTAAAGAGGGACTGGCGTGTGGCTCAGTGAGAGCTTGCTTTGCAGGCATGAGGCACTGGGTTCGATCCTCAGCACCATATAAATAAATAAAATAAAGGTATTGTGTCCATCTACAACTAATTTTTTTTTAAAAAGTAGTAAAGAAAAAAGAATAAGAATCTGGTTTTGTGCTGAGCATGGTGGTGGAGGTCTATAATCCTAGCAGATTACAGAGGGAGACTGAGACAGGCGTACCTCGAGTTCAAAGCCAGCCTCAGCAATAGCAAGGCACTAAGCAACTCAGTGAGACCCTGTCTCTAGATAAAATACGAAATAGGGCTGGGGATGTGGCTCAGTGATCAAGTGCCCATGAGTTCAATCCCCAGTACCCGTCCCACAAAAAATAATCTGGTTTTGCACTTGTGCACATAAAGAAAGCTTTAGTTTTCTGCAGAAAAATACTAAAATCAATGGTAACCTGTAGGGGGTTGTATGGTCTGAGCACATGGGCAACAGTCATAGTGCATGGACTTTTATTTAAATTACATGAGCATATTATTCAATACATTAATTTACTAAAAATAAAACCAGCGGCATGGCTTCCAGGCAGAGGAAGATTTTAATTTAGTAGTTCTCAGTAGGAGTCAAGGAATATTCTTTGTCTACAAGATCCCCACCTGTTCCCTGGTAGTCTCCTGACCCAAGAAATTCTTCAGAACATTCAGCAATGGGGTGGTTCTCACTTGAAGCACAAGCAAATGGTCAGATTGCAGAAACCAAAGGCAGGGCTTCCAAGAACACTGGGCACTACTTATAGCTGCAGCCCAAGGGGTAGCCTCCTTCCACACAGGACGTGAACAGATAGCAGAGACTTCACCTACCCTTTCAGTCTCAGTCACACAAGCAAACAAAACCACAGAAATGGTCATCTTTGACTAAGACCTGTAGAAGTGTTGGATGCTTAGCCTGCATTTTTGACATCTGAAATATTCACAGATTTACCAAGAGTCATTGAAGAGGCTATTTGAATTTCTGGGCTCCTGGTAGTCATATGCTGAAACCCTTCCAATATTTCCTTCTGCTTTTGCCTGAGCACTTTAACCAATAAAATGTCTTTCCTAATTCACAGAGGAAAGATTGTTCTCACCACCAGTCCTGAAGATGAGAACAGTGGCTAGGAAATGAAATATTTTAGTGGAACCCACCCAACAAGACCACCCTGTGATGTCTTTTTGGATGAACTGCAGTATTTAACTGTTATTCAATAATCCTAGTAAAACTGTATAAGTGAAGGGTATGGGGTGGGGTGGGGGGGCATCCAAGAAGGGACGGAACTTGCCAAACCCAGGATATTTTCAGTTTGAATAGCAATCTCCAGTCTTATTAACTTTACATTGATTCCCAAAGGAAGAGGAAAATTTAATAAGGAAGAAAAAATTCAATATTTTATGACCCATCACTTCCTTGGGATAATAAATATGAACTAAAGATACACACTCAATTATTTTAACATTCTATTGTTAATTTAAAAAGAAATATTTCTTGCACTATCTCTATTTCTGACCTCTCAAGATCATTTTATTTCTGGAACACACTTTCTGATACTGTTCCTAACTGACTTCAAGAATTTGTTATGGCTTTGACATTTTCTACGATACATTAGAATTAATAGCTTCATGGGTCCCTTGTGAGTTTCTTCTTTAAGTTTCCAAATACAATCCTGGGTTTCTGTTTCTCAGACTGGCTAATGACAAGCAATTCTGAGACTGGAAGATGGGAAACACTGGAAGTAGTGAAGTAATCTTTTTAAAAGTACAAAAATGAAGCCCTGTCTGCCAGTGGGTTATAGTTGGCAAGTAGGAAGGTTTTTATTAAATGGCTGGTTTTGTTTCTCCTTTTGTTTCTCCTTAATATCTGTCCGTGTGGTAACTGAGTCACTATGACATAATGCTGCAGAGAAAAGACTGCAGGACAACCAGACGTGCATATGTTCATCCCTCAATGAGTCGCAACCTTGGGTCTATTCCCTAAATGTTGGAGGAAAGACTTGATTAATGGCAGGCTTGTTCAACATAAGAAAGAAACAAAGACCAGATTTATTCTTGGCATTCCCTTTCCTAGGGGCTTCATGGGTAACGTAATTAATTCATAGCTTTGCAGTAAGGCAGTATCAGAGGAGCAATTTAACTTAAAAGAGGTAATACGGATGGAAAGCATAACAGAAAGAAGCCCTTGCGTGGAAGGGCATAGAAGGAAAACCAAAGTGGAAGTCGATCCCTTCAACTCCCTAAGCTACCACCTGGCTTCCTTTCCCTCCCCCGCAAGGTGTCTGAAGCCAGGCAACGTTTGCTAACGGAACAGAGCTCTTTAGGAAACGCTTCGAACCACTACTGCCGCGGCGCGGGTGGCTCGTTTTTGAATGGGACTTGCATGTTACCTTCCCCTGGGTGATTGCAATCCCCCCGCCTCCGGGCAAAGCCAAAGCCTTCCTCGGAGTGATAAGGACCCAGAAGGAGGGGAGTTATTTCTGGACATTAGCAGCATTCCTCCCCAGGACACACCCTCACCCTCTCCCCTCCCCGGCAGCCGCGCTCTCGCACACACCGCGCACACGCGCCCCTCGGCGAGACTCTGCGCACTCGCGCGGCTGCAGTCGGCGGGACGCGGGGACGAACGCCCTCAGCGCAGCCTGCTAGGGGCCGGGCTTTTGGCAACTCGGCTGCCCGTTCATTTTCTCTGTTCTGCAAACTCCAGTGGATTCAGAACCTTCGGGTTGCACGCTGAGAATAACCGAGATCCGAAGGACCCCCAAGAGGAGCTTCTTTGAGGGCAGAGCGTATTTTCTGCTCAGCTGGTAAGTGTCCGCATTAAATGTATGCAGAGGTGCAGGAAATAATGACCTGAGCGTTTCCGACTGCGGCTTGCAGGTACTCTGGTGGGGGATCTGCCTCGGGGTGGGTTATAATAGCTTCTTCTGAAGCCCCTTGCGGGGTCCTGCACCGCGAGACTTTTCTGTTGTTAGATTTGGGGTGGGGGAGGGGAACGGTGTAAAGTTCAACTTGTTCCCTTTTTTTTTCTTTTTTTTTTTTTCCATTAAAAATGATGCTTCCATAGAAACTTGTCTTTCTTGCGTTTATGTGCCTGGAGCAGTTTGCGCCGAGTGTGTTTGTACTCTTGCACATTTCTTTGAAATCTCTCCATCCCTGGTTGAAATAGAAGGAAATTTTCACAAAGCAATCAATTTCTGACAGCCCAAGAGCTACTTAGTTGTTGAATGAACTCTAGCTGGAAAAACTTTATCTCGGGAAAATTTTGCTCATTTGTTTCCCCTTGAAAAATCTGGGCGTTTTCACACCTGTTGCTCTTCAGTTGGCTGAAAGTTGTTTTCCTGGATCTCACTCGATTGCAGTCCTTTGTCTAAGAAAATCAAATGCTACTTTCTCCGCTTTTTCTCCTCCAAGCGCTTTGGAAGGGGTCCCTCTGTCGTTAGTTAGCATTCAGTTGGCTGTGGTTCTCGGGAACAAGTGGCAGGCAGAATACAATAGGGAAGAATGCATTCCTGATAGCTTGTCTACCATGGAAAGACTAAGCTGAAAAACTGACATTCCCTCCTGAGTTTTTGTGGAAAACATTGCTTGTCACTGTTTTATAAATATGCAATTTTGGTGAACTCTTGAAATGATCTAATCCAGGAGGAACCAGCATGACTTTCAGAGTGATTTCTCCCATCTCCTACTCTTACAAGCATAAAGACCCTGCCACCTGGGCACCCCAAGGTTTCTGAAGGCACCTCTCCCCCCACCCCTAGCAAGCAGACTACTTTTGAAGGAAAGAACTGATGTGCTGTGTAGCAAGGGCAGTGGGGAGACCCACCCAGAAGGGAGCTGTCCTCCAAGGACCAGCTTGCTTTCAACTTTCTGATGATTAAGAAAAGCCTCAGGACTCTGGGATGTAGCTCAACATCCTAGCAGGTTAAGTTGAATTCCTGCCCACATGATGAAAAAGACTTTCAAAAGCCCCTCTCACACTTCCAAGTGCAGCTCAGTGGAATGCTTGTTTATTTCTGTTACTGATAAATCCATGGGAAATCTCTGCTGAACCCAGCAATTTTGAAAAGCAAGTCCTAGCTTATAATTGCCTACATAATGGCAAACAGGTTATTTTCAGTAACCCAAGAGTCTCGCATTTTTCTCCTGGCTGTTGTTTTAGAAGTTTCTTGAAGATGTGAGCATGCCTTTGAGCTTTCCCCACCTCCAACTGAAATGGAAAGTTACACTTAGGTATCTGATGAAAAAGATTGTTGCCAGATACACTACCAGGCTATAAAATAACATTTCTGAAAAGATTATAGCTACTAGACTTTGACATCTACAGCAACTATATAATTTTTCATTGTCCCTTGAGGGAAGAGACCTACTTTGATCATCACAATGTTTTCATTTGTTTATTTGTTTGTTGTGTAGGTTTGCTGAGTCTTCTCTCTCTCTCTTTTTCTATTGACAATCTCCCTTAGGTGAAATCACAGACTAGAATTAGCAGCAATGATTGCCCTGTGGGGCTAAAATTAGAAAGCACACGAGACACTGAGGCATAGCCTTGTCTCATACAAGGTTCTTCTCTTTTAAAACTCCCACTTTAGCAATTACTGTAAGATGATGCCTAGGTACTCTTTAAAGTAGCACTTTTATTTGCACTGTTTTTTTTTCCCCCTCCAGCTTTAATCATACTCTGCCAATGCATGTTGAACACTGTTTCTCTGAGGTGCCTCAAGGCACACTCAATACATTTACCATCCCTTCAAAGTCTGTGTACTTAACTCTTTGAAGAGTCTTTAAAAAAAAATAAATAAACAAAGGGTCCAGTGGTACTTGCAAAACACAAGACTGAGTGCTCTGATGTGATGGCAGATGGCAGTTGCAAGAGCTTTGTGTATGCCCAGGACAAGCTCTGTGTCTCTTAAATTAATTATGAATTGAATAATTGATTTCTCCCACCTTGGGCTGAACTTACTCTCCAGCCATAAATTTAAAGATAGGTTACCATTGGGGTCTAGTTCACTTGGAAAATCCTTTCTAAGCCTATCAAATGATTTTACAGCTGGGTCAAATCTAATCATAATGCACGTTATGAAATGCACTGACATCAATGCCGGGCTTTCCTGGCTTTCCCATTTCCAAGACGACTTCAGTGACCTTCCCATTTGTTGGTCAGCTCCAAAGATGGTGGGGCTGATGGATACAATGGGTTTCTGTAAATGTAATTAAACGTGTCTCTGCCAGCTGCCTGTGGTATTTGTGAATGTTTTCGTAAGAAAAGCCGTTCTTGGGCTTTATCTGCCCACTGTGGTTTGTGGCATGTTGTGCTATTCTGCAGTTCTTGCAGTTTTTTCCTGAATGATTGAGCTATGATGTCATGTGCTATCTCAGCGCGGAACCTTTTCCAGGCTTTGCTGGGGTCTGCGCGCCTGAGCAAGGGGAGTGGAAGCTCCCTCGGAGCACACTTGGTAGCGACTCCCCGTCTACTCTAGCACATTCCATTGCCTGGAGACCAAAGCCACCAAATGATTTGCGGTCAGAGTGATTTGGGGCTGGTTAGAGATGATTTAAAAGGAAGGTTATGGGCACATGAAGTGTAGGGTAAAGAAAATATATTTTACTACTTTATTGAGACCACATGGCTCCAACTTGAACTTTTTTTTTAAGATGGAAATCGTTGGCTGCACTGGCTCACAGTGTTTTTTCCCTTTTTTTCTTTTTTATTGCTTAGAGCAAAAAACTGTACTTATTACTAACTTGACCTCACCATTATTTCTGAAAGTTTGAAAAACTTTTTATGCTAAAGCAAACAGGAAAACAGGGGAATCTCTTGATTGTGCTTTCCAAGGGCCAAAGGTCATTGCTGGAGAAGAGACCCAACTTTTCTTCAATAACTAAAAGAAAGGTATCTCATATTAAACTTGGGAAGCCATCAGTTATGAAAGAAGCATGTGCCAGTCTTATTACACTGAGTCAGAGGGCAACAGAATATCAGGACTGGCAATCAGCATGTCACTTGATAAGGAGGAGAGATGATTTGGGCCAACCCCTGAGGGCTCGGTATACCCAGTAATTAATAAGGGGGCCAGGTCTTTTCCAATGCACAAATGATGATCGGGCTCAGAGTTCCATGGCCACTTCTCATTAGTGGTCCATGGGAACACACAACCCTTGGGCCCACACTTCATTTGTGAAACTAAACTACCACCTCCTGCCTGTCCCATGTGGACTACCAAAATTGGCACAGTAAACCACCTATTACCACTGAACAAGTTCCCAAATGTCCATCCAGCATGAGCTTAAAGTCTATTATTGCTTCACTCTGTGGATCACTTCATCCTATTTCAGTCTTCAAGGTATGGGCCATAGTCTAGTAATCCATGAAAAGCTATCAAATAGCCAACTCCAGCTTCCAATTTGGTGTTATGAAACTGGTTTTCAGCTATCAATCTGGTGTCTGGGAGCCATAATTGTGAAGTAATGGAAGGCTGCTTCATATAACCCCAACAAGACTTTGTAATTGCTGGTCAATAACTCATCTGAACCAGTCTGGATTCCCACAGTTTGAGTCCATGTGTATCCAACAGCTTAAAGGAGAGGTTAATGACTTGTTCAAGGTCACACAGCATGTGAGCATTACTTTAGCTTCAAACTCGGAACTTCTAACTTCAAATCCCATACTCTTTCCACTGTAGCAAGCAGCCCCCACAACTCTTAACCCCTATGGCCCTCACTCTCCTCATTTGCAAAAATGAGACATTTGGCCCAGAATACTACAGTCCATTCCAACTTAAGATTCTGGGTCTGATGAATCACCGGCTGGAAGAGACTTTAAGAAATCACTTAGTCATATTCCTTGTTTCCAGCAGGACTCTATCTAAACTATTTTGAAAAGAAAATGTAAGCCCTTTTCTGACAATCCCAGAACCTGGCCCCAGAGAGTGTCTGAGTGTACTTTGGGGTGAGAAAGAAACGAGACGGCAGGGTGTCCATGTCTGCGATAGGTCTGGGCCTCACCAGAAGTGAATGTTCAGTCTTGCTATCAAAATCTAAAGTAGGAGAGCAGAGTCACCAGCATGCTTCACTGGCTGGAAAGGAGTCATTAGGAGACACAAAGATGTTTGCTCTCCTTTGACAAAAAAAAAAAGCTAAGGGATTCAGTAATGACCTTATTTATTGAGGGCTCCTGGAGAGGGTGATGACTAAAATCAATGGTAATGTTTCTATTTAAAGGGACGCCAGAATCCTCTTCCTTCAGCGGATGCCACAAGCAGAAAATCATGCTAATCTAGCTCTTTCTTTACTTATATTGGAAGGATTGGTGGCACCCTGGGAATAAGGGGAGGGGCTTCACCCTAAAGATGGTGCCTCTGAGCCTGAGCACCTCACTCCACTGTTCTCAGTAGACTGGACAACCAGTTAGGGTCTAGCTTCCTTTCTAGGCAAGTACCAGCAGTCAAACTAAGTTGTAAGTTTAGCCTCACCTTGCTCATAGTAATAATTTTAAAATGTGAATCAGTCTTGCGTGTTCCACCCATTTCACCACCATGAAATAGATGTTAGAGAAAAGTAGAGTAACTATTACATCTCTGATTTACTAAGTGAGCTTCAACAAGGTATTATTTACTCTTAAGCCTCAATTGCTCATCTGGAAATGGGCTACCAATACTTGAATTTAAATATTCCTGAATCTAACGGAGGAACCCAGATCAACTTGCTATGTAAATGTTGACATCATTATTAGCCATAGTCTTGTTTCAGGCCCTTCCTATGTCACATGAAGTCACTATGTCTCTCTTTATTCTGCCCCAATTCTATTCCCAAACCAAGACAAGAATTATAGCAGTTTTTCCATGCATACTATGTGTTAGGCATATAATGACCTTTAATTCTCACAAACTGTTTTAAGATATATTATCCCCATTTTCTTGTCTAGAAATTGTTCTAACAAGGAAAAGCATCTTGTCCAAGATCACTTGATTAATAGCAGAGGCAAAATGGAAACCAAGTCTCTTGTTCCAAAGCCTACGTGATTTCAGACCTGTAGGACTCTTAAGAATTGGGACTTTTCCCACAAATATAACACCCCCTGCTCTTGGCCTCAGGTGGTGGTCCCTTGAGTATTCTCCTTAGCTGTTTTGAGTCTAGACCAGGTCCTGGGGATTTGCCCGATCCCATCATCTTAGTGTCTTGGTCTGTTAGAGCTAACGGGTGGCTTGGAAACAATGGAAGTTTACAGTTCACAGTTCAGGACTTTCTGGGAGGTCCAAGATTAAGGTTCAGGCTGACTGGGTGCTTGGTGAGGGTCTGCTTTCCGGTTCATGGAATGGAAACTTCTGACTGCATCCTCATGTGAGGGAAGGGCTAATAAGCTCCCCTAGTCTATTGTTTTATAAAGACACTAATCCCTTGCGTGAGGACTCCACCCTCATTACCCAGACACCTCTGAAAAGGCTCCATCTCCTCACACCTTCGCCCTGGGGATTCGAATTTCAACATATGAATTCTGAGGCCCACACCAACACAGGCTGCAGCAATCAACTCCTCCTGGCACACACTCTACAGTCTTCTTTTCTTGTCCTTGTGCTAGGTGGCTTGCTGGTGTCCCTCAAGCTCCTTTTCCCTCCCTGCATCCTCCTTTTGAAGAGTACCCTATATTCTCTTTCCTACCTTTCTCTCAGAGCCAGATAATTCCCCATAAGGACCTTGTGGCTCTCCCCAGTTGGCCCATCCCATGACTTTAGCCCATCATACATGATGTCATGCCATCCCATTCGGAGAGCCAATGCCCTCTCCCCTCCCCAGCACATCCCTTCATTAAGAGGAAAACTTTAGCATGTTAAATATGGCCCACACATCACAAAACAGGAATATTCATAACCGTGAACAACCAAGCGGGTCATCTGGCCTGTTACTTTTATTTTACAGATGAGGAAACTGAGTCCCAGAGAAGTTGATCACCTATACCAAATCATAGGTCTGGGACAGAACCAAGGAGGAATCCAAATCCAATCAGTATTATTTTCAAAGTAATTTAAATTCACCATTTTGTTACATTCACATCCTCCATTCTGGTAGGGCCCCTGGATCAATGTTTGGAAAAATGTCTGTCCCTTGCTACAGGAGCCTGTTCTGACTCTTCAGATTCACAGGAAATCTATTTTTTGTTTGTTCTGTTCGGCTGAACGTAAGCCTATTTGCTCCTCAAGAGCAACTGGTCATTCTCAACTAACCCATAGATGGAAAGAATTAAGTCTCTCCTCAGTCTTCCTTCCTTTGGGTTGAATGATACCAGATCTTTTTTGCTTTTTCTCATAGTTCTTGTTCTCCAACAATTTCATCATCTTTATTTCTATCTGTTGAACTTTGTCCAAGTACTCCATGCCTCTCAAGCAATTGGGAAGTGCAGAACTGGACAAAGATGTCTCATAAAGGTATGATAAAGTGACGATGACCTCACAGTCCCTCCCAACTGTGCTTCAGCCAGCACAGCCAACTTTCACACTCATGGTTTAAGCGATAGCTGGACGTCGTTGGCTTGCGTCCAGCTTATTATCCTCATTTGGCTAGACATCGCTTAAGTTTGTGATAATGATCATTTCCTTCATGGATCATCCAGAACTTTTCTACTGAGCTGTTCTTTCTTTTTGTTCCTCACTATTTTTCCAATTCATCAATTGTCTAGGGACTCTACTCCTACTCTTGCACTTTTTAGTTCTTGACCCTAGCTACTGTCCCATATAACTTAGCACATTTTAGGTCCCTGTAATTTACCCATATAGAAAACAGATCCTTGAGACTTCTGGCCCATCCAACTTCTTCTCCCTCGTGGCTCCAAGGTTTGAAAAGCAAGCAGACCATCTCCCAACACTAGGCTCTTACACCAACCATCAGACAGGGTTAGGAAATCTGGATAAAATAAGAGAACATCAGAGAAGTCTTCCAAGAAACATGCAGTTAAGGGATATAGCATGGGTAAATTCATAGATAACAAACCACGCTCAGATCTGTCTTGGTGGGAGACTCCAAGATTTCACTTTGACCTAGAAAGATGATCATTCCAAACATTTGCATTTACAAACTACTTTTATCTCCATTTGCTTAAGGAATCCTTGGGAAGAAATGCATTATCCCCAGTTTACAGACAAGAATCTAAGGCTCAATAAGGTTAAGTGACTCCCAACATCACCCAGTGATGATTGCAACTCAAGTTTCTCATCTTCAAATTTTATGCAGGTTTTATAAAGGAGGAAGTGGAGTCTGGAAGAGAAGAGTATTTGGGTCCAAAGCAAACTAACAGCATGGTTGAAAATTTATGTGGAACCCAATTGAACTCCCTGTGTTTGTAGATGTGTTCCATTCTCTGCCTCTTTTATATTCTCCTTTTCAAATGCTGGTAACTTAAACACAAGAGGCTGACTCTTCCTGCTCTTCCTCAGAAACAGCTAGATTGTGATATTAAGACAGGAAACAAAAGCATACTTCCACAGTAAATAGCACTGCAAAGAAATCCTGCTTTCCCCCACCTTGATCTCTACTGTCCTGCAGCACCCTGAAGAGAAATTTCCAAACAGAAGTCTCCTAAGTGACTGACAGATGTGTACCTTGCCCTCTCTTTAGCAGATGTGAGAGCTCTTTGGGAAGACAGCAAAGTGTTTGGGGCTGGAGAGAAAGGGATGTTTGGAGCCTTCTTAGAGATCAGCCTGAGAGCTCTAGAATGTTGACCATACACAAAACCTTATGTTATAAATCAGCAGGTTATGGTATGATACTAACATTAAGTAATCTACTAAAGGATCGCAAAGCGTTATGGCAAAATTCTGAACCCTATCATTAATTAGGTGGAGTTAAAACTAAAAAAGGTGAGCCCACTTGATGGGGGATGGGGAGCCCAGTGTGCTAACCACAGTGCAAGCCTTGCTTTTGGGTGGGATTTCAGATTGCATTGTCTGACTTGGGGATAATGTACAGGAAACAATTGGGTTTTTTTTTTTTTTTTTTTTTTCTTCTTGGTTTTGATATTCAAGTTACAGGGAACTTGTAATCCAGGAACTGGTTTTGCCGTGTTGACAATTGTCACAGCCAGCTCACTCACCAGCATGTCCCTGTTTCAGATCTTGCTGCTGTTTATCATAATGTGAAGTGCACAGTATGCTGCTATGGCTTGCAATACACATGTGCTAGCTATTACTACCAATATGAATATGTACTGAGCCATTAATCAGGGCACCAACACGTCCTGCCAAAGCACTTTGAAACTGTATCTGCTGAAAAAGCAAAATTCCCCTGCACTAATGAACACTTTTGGGAAAGCAGGCTGGTTCAGACTGTCTGCGGGAGCAGACTCAGAACAGCATTGAACTCCCATGTACAGAAAACAGGTGATCCAGCAAAACCTGGGAAATCTAAGCACAGTTCTCCATTTCAGTTTCTCAGATCTTTGCTTTAATAATAATGGCTAGCCCTTACTGAGTTACTATCAGGAGTCTCTTTGCAATCATTTTCTTCTTTAATCTAATAATCCCATAACAGAAATTGTTATTATCCCCTTTTCCTGATTAGGAAACGGAAGCTTAGAGAAGCTAAGCCCAGGTTCAAACGAGGATTAAATGACAGAGCTAGGGAACAAATCAAGCTGCACCTGACCCCAGAGCTTGTGCTTCTTGGAGGCCATTCTTCTTTCAAAACCATTTGGTGCCTCCAGAGAGGAGAATGGTTACATAATTAGTCTCATTTTCTTCCAGAGACAGACAGGGGTTCTTTGGATCCTAAAATCTTTCAAACATTTGTTGAGCATTGACTCTGTCCCAGGAACAAACAGGCACCCAATGAACAAACAGGCAGGTACTGGTGTCCCTATTTTACCAGTGAGGAACCTCATGTTCCCTCCCACCACTTAGCATTGTCCCTGAGACCCAAGGGATTGACTTAGTTTCTGTTGGACTATGGTAGGTGAGCAGGTCCAAAATACTTAACCTGCATTACTGGTTGTGCCCTTTCAATACTAATCATGTGCCTCCTCTCAACTCCCCACCCCAGTATATCCTCTATGTCATTAAGTTGTGTTTAATATACAATAAGGGAATTTGTGAACAACTCCTTGCCATCCACACTGTTACTTATAGGGAGGCAGGATGGAGTAGTGGTTAAGAGTTTTAATTCCTTTATGCAAACTGATAGAGTTGAAATCTCTACCCCAACATTTCCTGCGTGTCCTTGAGTCAGTTACTTAACTTCCATAGGCCTCCCTTTTCTCATCTTTAAAATGGGCTTAACAATAGTACATTTCTCCTGAAATTTATGGGAGGGCTGAATTACATAATGTATGATAAGCACTTAGAAAATACCCAGCACAAAGTGAGCACTCATTAAATGTTAGATATTATTATTATTGTTACTTTTTAAAAATAATTGGATATGGTTAACTGTGCAGAGTGAGGCCATGAAACAGATTTTCTGAGTGCAAACGGGGCTGCTCACAGGGGGCTCGTGGGAGGCTGCGTGCTGACCTTGGCCCCATTAGCACCGTTCTCCAACCAGCCCAGGCACGGGGCTGTAATGAGGATTATTGAAGTAACATATGGAAAAGTCTTTTAGTTAGCTCCTGGGAGAGGAAAAAGGCACTAAATAAATACAAAGAATTATTAAAAACTAGGAGACGACCTCACAGGGATGCTGAGCCATGTATGTTATTTGCTATTCTAAGAAGAAACTAGGGCAAAAAGCCAACTTCATCACCAGGTGACAAAGTGGTCTTCTGGCTGCTATTCAAGGGACAGCAGTATGTCGCTTTAACCTAGGTAACTCCCAGAATATCCCCAGCCTCCTCTGACCACAGGCAGCACAACTGTCCACAGGAAGAGCCGAGATCCCCTGCCAGGTGCCATGCCTGCCCTTTGCCCAAAGTTCACGCCCCAGGAGGAGAGCCAGCGGGATGTGTGCTAAGTTGCAACCCACCAAGTGGAATATTGATGGTGAACTCCCTTTGGCACCAGTGCACGTGACTTAGAGGCCACCAGCAATCTACTTCCACAGCAGGATTCCAGACCTGGACTGGGCCAAACCCAGGGCCTCATGACCAACCCTTGACAAGTATGTGGAGAGCACATCTCTCTGTAATTTTGAAGCTATCAGTCCATCAGTCCCTATTTACAACTTTACCACCCACCCCTGAAACATTCTCTCCAGAACCACTCTTAACACTAAAATGAAATATACTTAAAGTGGTCTCCAGGTATCACTTGTGAAATGGTGTATATGAGGCCTCCAAGAATGAATCAAGATCTGGCCCACCGCCACCACACGGCTTGGGGCCTCTGGCTTCCCCTCGATATCAGTGGCATAAGATTAATTTCCATGGCTCCAAGCAATGATTGTAGAAACAGCCTGTCTGTCTTTCTTTGCCATGAAATAAATAGCATTGGGGCCATGAAGTCTTGCATTATGAAGTCTTAGAAGACAAGTCCTAAACCTCATCATTCCAGAACATAGCCCTGGGAGCCATATATATAATCTGTGCTCACTCTTTTCTGATAGTGGTACAATTTTAAAATACTTAGAACTTCTCCACATAATGGTATAAATATAATTAGACCCTAATCCTCAAAACTGCTCCCCAATTTTAAGGTATTTATTTTAATAGCAGAGAAAGCCAATATTTAGACATAAATATTATGAAACTATCACCTGTTTCCTCAACTTTCACAGCAAAAACAGGCATGAGAATGAAAAAACAAAATCAAAAAGTCCTCCAATCCAAAGAAAAAAAAAATGGCCTTATTTCTCTTCCCTTCTTCAACCAGATTCAAAGGTGCTGTATTACTCATCAAAGTCCTGAAAAAGTGCAAGGATTAGAATTAAAATATGTTCTCTGACAGTTAAGATTTCAGAAGGATCTTAGTTTAAGTTCTTCAAAAAGGTCAGGCCAGCAACCTTAACTGCACAGATGCAGAACATGTAAGATTCTCTAGCTCATTGATTACAATGAAATATATTTTTCTTGTTCAGGTTTTGTTTTATTTTTTCTTCAAGAAATCAAGGCTCATTGTTGAAATATTTAAAGAAAATGATGTTTCTAAGGCTCCTAGGAAGAGCAGTCCTAACAAGACACCCCAACCACAAACCTATGAGTAAGCGTGGCACATGCACTAGAAGTAGTAGCCAAAAGAGTCCTGGAAGATTTTTGGAGTCCCTTCCTGTAATCATTCTATTACAGTGCACCCCCCAAATTGAGGAAATCCTTTAAAAGAAAGAATCACAGACCCTCCTTTATCCAGATTGTATGCTTGGAGCAAGGCTGCTGTGTGTCTCCATGTTCTCCTCCCCATTCATCCATTAAGGATGGGGTTACTGACAGTGTCTTCAGGTGATGTGGCATGATCTCTCCCCAGTTCAGGTTGGTCTGCTTTGAAAGAAGTGAGTTGCTCCATAAAGCGCCAGAGGCAGTTCTTACCCAACAACCCCATCTGCTATTTTTTTCTGCCTTGGTCTCACCAGAGCCACCCCAGCGTTTCAGACAAAGGAGAAGGCTGAGCAGCCCACAGTAGCTACTAAAGAGTTGTTCTCAGTGTAATAGCTGCTTCAACTTTTAAATTCTCTCTCTATTCATTAGAAACAGCTGTTTTACAGCTTAGAGAGGAAAATTAGAAATCTATGGCATGACAGGGGAAGAAAATGGGCCATCTCTCTGTAGAGAGACTGGAATTCTATTTTAGGTCATTAGGGAAAACTTTTCTGGTCCCTATGGTGTATTAATATGAGATAATGCTTTCAGGAAATAAAGCATAGATACCATTTGCCTGAAAGGTGAGAGATTGGCCAGTGGTGAGTACTTTGGCACCAAGCATCTGCTGTCAGGGTTTCTTCAGGAATATCCTTCTCTTATGCCAATATGCCCATATCTTTACTTTTACCCCAAATTGGGGGAACACACTGGTCCTGCAGTGTGGAATGACCCATTACTTTCCATCTCTACCCAACCCGATGTAGCCACAGTTACCCAGACGGTTTTGGGTCTCTCCTACATGGCGTCTCCCTACCTGCAGTGAGTTATTGATGTGGTTAGTTTAAGGGCTCATGACTTCTGTCCTGCACTCAACCATATCATGCTAAAAGCTGCCTGTGAGTAGATGTCTTCTCCCACATATTCAGACCTTCCTCATGTGTTAGTTAGCTTCTCTCTTCCCTCCACAAGATTGCCAAGATCCAGTTCCGAGGTTGCTTGGGAAGGGAGCTCAGATTGCTTTGACCTCTGTGAGAATCATGTCATGAAGACAAGACATCCTGCTCTTAAGACAGAGACTCCACAGAGCCCAGAGCTTTCCTATAAGCTATTGCCGAGTTGTTAAGGAAACCACAGAATTCAACCCTACCATGTCACATTCTACATACCCTCATTGATAAGGCAGTGTGATATTTTTCATCCACTATCTGAAGCAAGATGAGATCATCTCTGGCTGGTGTGAATTATTTTTAGCATCTCTCTACATCAGCAGATCCAGTTTTAAGACTACATACTAGACTGGCAAAGGCAATGCATGCCTAACCTTTGGTGTGGGGCTTGATGGATTTTACTCACTCATGTGAGCTGTCAGAATTTCTTACACAAGCTAAGGGAGGAGTTCACTGAGGAGGCACAGAAATAAAATTAAGAAATTAAATCCCTTGGCCCAGGTGTCCCAGCAAAGTGGGAGGCTAAGGCAGGAGGATATAAAATTCAAGGCTGGCTCAGCCATTTAGTGAGACCCTGTCTCAAAATAAAAATAAAAAGGGCTGGGGATAGAGTTTAGTGTAAGGGACCTTGGGCTTAACCCTTGATACAAAAATGTTAAGTCTTTGACTCTAACAAATGCAAGGATACAGGATAATATGCTGCTATCTGTTTTGTTTAATCACATGCAGTGTAATTCTTATTGCAACCATGTTTAGAAAATGCACAATGGCCTCACAGCAATGAGAAGCTCCACAGGCAGAGGAAAATATTACAAACATGCAAATACATAATCCAGTTCCAGTGGAGGTGCTCTGAAATAGGAGTAAAGGGAGAAAACTAATATTTGGTTGCATATCTCCAAAGTCAAAGACTTAACTCCTTCCTTTGCTTTTTGTACCTCCACAGTGGACTGCTCCTTTGGCTTGTATAATAATTCTGACATTATTAAGTAAAGTACACCAAGCCCCACCCCAAAGGTTAGACGTGCATCACCTTCATTAATCCTCATAGGAAACTTAGGAGACAGACATGAATAAAATGTGGGCTTAAGAGACTGCAGAAGTTACTGAATGATGAACTGAAGCACATCTCTCAATAGAATATAATGGTTCTAAAAAGCACATTTCTTTTCAACTTTTAAAATGCTGCCAACATTGGGCACTTTTTTTTTTCTGTTTTGATGTGACAAATTGAACCCAAGCATCCTTAACCACATAGCCACATCCCCAACCCTTTTTTGTATTTTATTTAGAGACAGGTCTCACTGAGTTGCTTAGCACCTTGCTCTTGCTGAGGCTGGTTTTGAACTTGTGATCCTCCTGCCTCAGTCTCCCGAGCCGCTGGGATTACAGGCACGCGCCACCTCACCCAGGTTGGGTTCTCTTATGTTATTCTGTTTCCCTTTAGGTTGCCTTTTTGTACATTTTCATTGTTTTAAATGTATAAAATAATATTTGTTTGCATTTAGAGTGTATGTCATACAGAAAACTGCAAAATGAAAAGTGAAAGTTCCTTCGTCTTCCCTCTGCCCCAGCCCTCCTCAAAAGATAACTTCAAAGTGACATGCTTCTTGTGTAACCCTCCAGAAGTCTACTGCTCTATGCTATTGTGGTTTTATTACGTGGCGTGTTTCTGGTGGTTTCTTCTAATATTATTTTTAAAGACTGTACAGTATTTTATTGTGGGGATACCATAATTGGATTGCTATTTGCTCTTTGATGGATATTTAGAGCAAGCTGAGTGTTTTCCTATGACTTTTTGTAAAGACTGCTAAAATTATCAACTTTATTTTGTATGTCTTTATATGCTTGTGTGAGTATATCAAAGCCTAACATCCTAGAAATAAAACTACTGGGTCTAATGCCGATGCATCCTAAATGGTAATGTTGCCAAATTCTCTTCCTGAGACTTTATACCAATTTGTAGTCCCATATTGGTTACAGCAATTTTCATTCTGTGAGTGTGAGCTTTTATTTTATTTTCCTTTTGGAAAACAAAATATACATAATGCCTAAAAGGAATACCCCTGTGCCTGTCCCCTGCTGCCACCTCCACCAAGAGCCGTACAAACCCTCTATACATTATAGTTGTATAACAATATTATAAAGCACAACAATGCTTTCTGAATATCCCTTTCTTTCCTTCTTTATGTAGAGTTTGTACATTCTGATGGTATTTGCCAAAAATATCAATGTACTTACAACTGACTTTCTGAAGATTGAGTGATATAATTCAAACTTTGGAAAATCAGATCCTACCCACAGGGGGTTGAGGATGCCTTTGGAGAATCATGACTTAACTTAGCTAATTGCAAGTCAGAGATTGATGCAAGACAGCAAAAGGTTCAAGGATGAAGTCAATTTTTCCTGAAGTTAGGAATAAATCTATAAATTCTGGTTATATGAATTGCTGAAAAACTATTGTGCAGGGATCAATAAATCACTTCAAAAGCAGCATTAGAAGCCGTTCCATCTCCTCAGTATACCAGTTACAATAACATTATTAGGCTCCAGAGTACTGGGCAAACTCATTTCTTCAGCTTTTAACATTGCAGTAAATGACCTGGCAGCAGATTTAACATTTTCTTTGAAATGTCCAAGGTTAACTCTTTAGTCATTGGCCAGAAAATCTCTAAGCCCACCAGAATTTCAGAGCTATTAAGTACTTTAGTAGTTTCTAGTCACTTAGAAATCATAATAATGCTTTACAGGAAGAAGAGGTGGGGGGAGAGGGAGGAATTTTTACTTCTCAGTGATGTGAGGGTTGGTTAGAAAAATGGGAATTCATGGTTACGAATATTGAGTGCTGTGTAGGCTTGAACAAAAATATAAATTTTGCATTTAGAAGAGTTGCTTCTGAACAAAAAAAGTGAATAGTAATAAGTAGTGATTCTGCAAAACCAGCTGTGGGATTGGTTTGGTTTTCTTTTTCTTTTTTTTTTTAACTGATACACACTCCACACCTTTTCCAGAGATCAGGGTCTCCGGGTTACAATGTCAAAAGGCAGTCTCACACCTAGTGTGACTGTGGCAGTGAGTTCCTTGTGCAGACAAAAGGCTATTCTTCTCAATAGACATTTTTATAGGAGTGCCAGTCCCAAGCAAAAAAAATCAGGAGTTTCCTCTTCCCAAAGAAGAATGTTGAAATCAGAAAGAATATAGAAAAGTTGGAGAAAAGTGTCAAATATTCAGGATTATCAAAATATGTATGCAAATAAATGAAAATTGTTCTCTGATCTAATAACAACATTTAAAAATCTTTTAAATGCTCTCTGGCTTTTGAAAAATTAAACTACACCTCATTGAATTTGAATTTAGCTTGTAATTTCCTAACAACTTTTTAATTAATTTTTATTTGTTCTAATTAGTTATATACATCACAGTAGAATGCATTTATGCACTTTGATATATCATACATAAATGGAGTATAATTTCTCATTTTTCTGATTGTATATGTTGTAGGATCACATCAGTCATGCAGTTATATATGTACATAAGGTAATAATGCCTGTTTCATTCTACTATCCTTCCTATCCCCATACCCCTCCCCTCCCTTCACTCCCCTCCACCTAATCTAAAGTAACTCTATTCTTCCCTAGCCCCCCCATTATTGTGAATTAGCATCTGCATATTAAAGAAAACATTCTACCTTTGGTTCTGGGGGATTGACTTATTTCACTTAGCATTATATTCTCCAACTCCATCATCCATTTATCAGTAAATACCATAATTTCATTCTTTTTTAAAGATGAGTAATATTCCATCATATGTGTATACCACGTTCTTTATCCATTCATTTGTTGAAGGGAACCTAGGTTGGTTCCAGAGTTTAGCTATTGTGAGTTGAGTTGCTATAAACATTGAATCAGCTGTGTCACTGTAAAATGCTCATTTTAAGTCCTTTGGGTATAAACCAAGGAATGGGATAGTTGAGTCAAATGGTGATTCCATTCCAAGTTTTCTGAGGAATCTCCATATCACTTTCTATAATGGTTGCACCGATTTGCATTCCCACCAGCAATGTATGAGCTAACATAAATATTTTTAAAGCTAGAGGTTCCATGTCAATGAAGGGAAGCTCAACCTCAGGAAGAAAAAATGGAAACTTGGATGCATACTATTTATAAACAGGAAAACATTTTAGTGTGTGTGTGTGGTGGATGTAAGCTCCACTTAACAGCTAATGCATCCCCAATAAACCATCCTAATTAAAAAGCCCCTGGAGATCTCAAGAGTTATCTTGATTAAATTAGGCTAATCTAGTAAATGCATCATCGTTAAGAGGATTATGCCATTCTTAATTATTCTGTGTACCATGTTAGATGGTTTGTCCAACTTCCATGCATCAGTCATCAATTGTTTACTAAAAGAAAAATTATAAAACTAGTCATCACAAACTCTCAATTAGTTTTCCATCTAGCCCTTGAATTCTCTAAACAACCCCTAGCAATTCTTCACCATCTTCAATATCTCTAGTGACGGGGAACTCATTCATTCATTCCCGTCTATTCCATCTTTGGGCAGATGGGATAATTTTATTCTCAGGAATTTTTTAGATCCTTTAAAATTGAGCAAACAAGTAATTTTAAGCCCAATTTTAAACAACCTGTACAAACGATGGACCAACAGAACCTTAAAAGCTGTAGGGAGACTGTGGTCATTCTTGCCCAAAAGATCTGAGAAGATATACACATGTGAAAACAGCATTTACATATAGCAGGGACCCCATACCTTTTTCTAGTACAAAATAATTTTTTTATTGCTTCGACATGTATAAATTGCCAGACTAAGGTATGAGGAAAGTGTTTCTCATAATGTATACAGATGCAAAGCCCCAAGAAGAAAGATGGTTGAGGTGAAAAGTGTATCTCGATACTCTGATATACACATATTCTGATAAATCGGAATTCTGATCCACAGGATAAACTGAGTACTATAATGTTCTTACCCTGCACTGTGGAACACATATAGCCATTATGACCAGTGTCTTTTTTTTTTTTTTTTGGTGACTCCAGGTTACAACCCAGGGGCACTTAACCACTGAGCCACATCCCCAGCCTGTTTTATTTTTTATTTTGAGGCAGGGCCTCTCTTAGTTGATCAGGGTCTAAGTTGCTAAAGCTGGCTTTGAACTTGCAATCCTCCTACCTCAACCTCCTGAGCTGCTGGGATGACAGCTATGTGCCACTGTGCCCAACAGCCAGTGACATTTTTAAATGCAAAAATATTCACATATTTTTTATTTGCTTTCTAAGCAAAGGAGCTATAACAGTTTCTTAGAACTAGTAAATATCATATGCTATACTTTTTCCCTAACCCACCTCCCTCTGACATCCCATAATAGTTTTAGAGGTTTCTTTGGTACAGAGGGTGGGAACAGCGTGTTAGTTTTTGTTATTTATTACCAAGTCTGTCAGTGCCTCTGAAGCCACTTTTAAAAAGTTGTATATGGTGAAATCCCAGTCACGTTGAGTGTGCAGGGTACCAGTACTGTGTGGTGAGACGCAGCCAGGTTGCGGAGGGGAGGGGTGCTAATTGCAATCAGAAAGGAGAATGCTTTCATCCTGACCTAACAAAATCTGTATTTTTCAAAGAAATAGATATAAGTCTGTGTCTGGTTATAATGTTAATTTTCACTCTTTAAAAAATCCAGTCTGTTCGAATACAATGTTAGCCTTAGGTAATTTGCCCTGAAAAACCAACTGAAATGAAACATGCCATTTTATTCGTTATTCAAATGGCCAAATAAAACAAGGCATAATTAGGCCTGACTTCCTGCTCTTGCGCACACACCTGAGGCCCCTCCCTGCTAGGCAGAGGCTCCCCACAGCACACCTGGCTTTGAGGAGAAGCATGGAGGCGGCGACTTTCCTGGAAAAATGACTCGCTTGTCCACAAATTTGAAAGTATGTATTTAATCCAAAGCGTTGGGGGAGGGTGGAGATACAGCTGAGAGAGTCACCTGTGTGGCTACAATCAAAGGTGGTTGCAAAGCAGCATTTGCAAGGTGTTTGAGAATCCGTCAGGGACTTGATTCTAGGAGTATGTCACATGTTAAATCCAGGGAGTTGTGTATGTAGGTATGTGGAGTGTGTGTGTGTGTGTTGTGTGCATAAAAATGTCACTCCCCTTTTTTTATGAAAGCATTCACTGTTTTAGCCACAGTAGTTGCTCCAGGGCCCGTGAGTACCAACTGCTAGCAATATAATTCCTCCCACCCTTAATTTTTCACTATTCAATGAAAACCATTCTCTCCTCCGTTGATACTTCATTTATTATAGCTCTCCTTGGAGAGCTGACCTCTAAGTGTGGACTTCCAGAAGGTACACAAAATAACAAGAGAAAAGCATTCAGGAAAGAAGACGACTTTTGAAAGGAGTTGGTTGGGGGAAATCTTAACTTGAAAAAAGGAAAAGACTGGCCATGTCGCTCAGTGCTAGAGTGCTGGCCTAGCATGCATGAGGCCTTGGGTTCGATCCCCAGCACCCCCAAAAAAGAAAAAGAAAATTCTGTATGTACAGTTACTGACAGGGCCACTTTAGAGTTCAGATGCGTGTGCTTTACTCTGTGTTTAGGTTTTTTTTCTTGTTTTGTGGTTCCTAAGAGAACAAATTAGCCACATTTGAACATCGTCAGATTAGAGTAGAGCAGAGCACTGTGAGAGGAAGCTAGGAGTTGTCTATCCTCAGGCCTCCCACAGGTCAGCTGGGATCTGAGTGACTGCCCCCTCCCTGAGCCACTGAATGGCTGAGCTGATAGAGCCTCAACCAGGGAAGCCAGCATAGGAAGAGGTCAAGGCAAGAGAAACGAGTTCTTTGGAATTGGAAAGTCTCAGTTTTTTCAGAAAGAAAGGTATCTCCCCCTCCTTCCCTGTCCCCACTTTTACTCAACCTCCTTATCCTTAACCCCTGACTCTCTAGCTGGCAGCAGCCTTATGGCTGACTGAGGGACTTTTAGATGAAGTCCCCTATTTCTTGACATTGGAGAAAGATGTTCTGTTGCTGAGGAAGAATTGGATTCAGTGTCATTGCTTGTCACATACAAAAAAGTCACCACTGGGCTTTCTGGGAGTAGATAAATGAACATGTTATGTGGGTGTCTGTCATTCCAAAGCTGAAGATACCAGGAGGAGCTGCTGTCCCTTTCCCTGGTTTGGCTTTAGGCCTTTTGGGTTTCATAAGTCTGAGGCGATCATAATGGACAAGTTCCAAGAGCAGAGAAGATTGACAGCATTGTCTAATAAAACATCTCCCATCTTATCCCCTTTGGAATGTAATCCAAGTTGCAACAATAGATAATAATTACCTGCCATAACTATAGCAACAAAATAGCTGAATGTGCACCTCTAGCTGTTTTATGGATGCTGTTTCTCATTCTCAAGCTGTCTTGTAATCCATTCTTTCCCCTGGGTTTTGAGGCTTGGAACCATTCCGTACAAATTTTCACAGTACAGGTAACTTTGAAGTGTGACTTGTCAGGTCATGCTGACTTATTTCTGTGCTTGTGTAGAAAATTGGTGTGGATGAATCTATTTTTTTTTTTTTTCACTAACAGGTGTAACTAGAGAATTTGTACTTGAACGATAGAGAGGTTGGGAACCTTCTTCCCCCTCAAGTACTGTAAAATTTACTGTTGTCTACTCATAGGAATGCATCACATTTCTAAAGAGTCAAAATTGTCTCTAAAGCCATAATGATATTTCCATTGCTCTTGCAGTAAGCTAAAAGTAGAACAACTGCCCATCCTGATTTGCCTACAACAGTAATCATTTTTTTCCTGTAATTATGAGTGGTTACCTATTTCACTTTCAGAAATGTCGTAGCTTTAAAAATATATTGTATGTTTACCTTAAGTATTTCCAATGAGTGCTGGGGTGGCGGGTGGGGGTGCCATGGTATTTTCACATACCAGAGCAAAATGGCAACTTTTCAAAAGTAAATAAGAAAGAAAGAAAATTCTTAGATTTAACAGTAAATATAAATGGAAGGAAATCAGCATTTCCCATTCAATCCTATCTAAGAAATGATATTTAAACAAAGACTGCTAAAGCAGGCTTGGCAGATATGTTCCCATTCTGGTGCCAAGTGTAATCATGTGGTAGAGGTTGCCCACAGCACCATTTGAGAAGATACCTGAAACCAAGTTTGGGGCCAGTGGGAAAAAAGATTTACCCTGTTACTAATATCTGTCACGAACACTGTAAGAGTTGTTGTAAAATATATGCCAGCTATTAAATGTCACTATCATAGAATTAGATGGGATCTTACTGATAATTCAACCCAGTGTTTTCCAAAATGTGTTCCACATAACACTGATCCTTCAACATGATTCTCAAAACTTATGTCCCATGGTCAAGTAAGACTGAGAATGATGCCTGCCTTAATTCCCTCATAGAAATTCATCACACACTGGTGCAAAGCTCTAAAAAGGTTCTGTAGTAAAGGCAGATGTGTAGCTTTGTTTAACCCAGTGGTTCTTTAAACCTGTTTGGCCGCAGAAACCTTTTCAATGTTATCTGTCAGGTTGCCACAGAACTAGTTCCTTGGGACACATATGCGGAAGTGCTAGTCTAGCTCATTCCTCACATTTCACAAATATGGAAACTCAAACCCCAAATGAGAGAATAACTTGTCCACAGTCACCTTAGCTGGTATGTGGACCGGACAAAACAAGAACCCTGGGCAACCGACTCCCAGGCCTACATCTTTTCTCCTCCATCACTGGTATGGAAAATATTAGAAGCAATCTAACAACTTAAGAGCTTCTGGCAGCAGAAATATTTAGTGTGGATTCCACTTGTGTATTTTTTATAGTTGTTTTTTAAGGATAGCTATTAAATATTGACATGCTTGTTAATGTCCAGACCCAGAACTACCACTCATGGTCAAAACACAACAAGATAAAATCATTTAATTTTATTTAATTTTATCTGGGCTGGTCCAACCCTCTATTTTATCTTTCTTTCTTAGGTGATAAAGTGATTATTGAGAAAAGAATTGCTAGACATGAGCCTGGTTTGGGTTCAGAATCTATTTTATCATTTCCTGGACTTTGAATTTCAAAAAACCAATCTGTTTATTGGTCTCTTTTGGACCATAAGGTTAAAGTACATCTGTTGTCCACACAAATTTAGCTATTGGCCTTCAAGCTAAGCGGTCCTGAAATTATAGCCATAGTAAATTCAGACAAGGACTAATTTCACTTTGGTCTGCCTATAAATCCACATGACAGAATAAACATGGTGTGTCTTGTGGTTAATGTGAACACATGTAAAAAATTAAGAAATCTTTGGTGACAAGACAAAAATACTCCATAAAAATTAATTGGTGTTTAATTGAGTAAGAAATGCAATACTTACAGCTGGCCTAACTTTGAATGTAGGCATAAACAAAACTCACGTTGGGCCTAACTTGCCCATTTGGTTTTGCTGATTCTACTGCTCTTCTAGGGAAAAGGAACACCTGGAAAAAATAGCCACTGCTGACCCAGTGATCTTTCTGGGGGTTTCCTACACTTTATTTCCATTATAATAGCATTAAAGGAACCGGTTGCTTTATTTACTTTGGTTTTCTTCAAGCATGGATGTCCATGACACCCTGGCTGTTTGCACTTTGGGAGAGGGGGCACCTAGGGGCTCTGTCTGCTGTCTTGTGACCATCATTGACACCCCTTTTGAAGATAATTTTTCCAAGAATGAGTCAGTGAAGTTGCCAGGAGAGAAATAAAGAGACGTCTTTCAACATAACTTTGTGTTTCTCCATGAACACAAAGAAACTGACTTAGAGGAGAAAATAAAAACTCAACTCTTTTTAAAGGTTTTTATTTAATAAGGACCTTATTATTTCTATCCATTGGCTTCTAAGTTTTGACCATTTTGCTTAGCAGAGTTAGCATGAGCCAAGATTGATCAACGAGGCTGTATACATTTTATAAGTCAGATTTGTTTATTTTCAAAAGCCACATGTTTAAAATACGGTGCACAGAAAACTTCCACACTACACAGTTGTGGTTCAATAAAATAAAAATGACCAAAAGAAACCACACTCACAAAATCTGTATTTCTTGCTAAATGGTAGTATTAGAATCGTATTGCTAGTGAGCTTATAACCCAGGTGATGCCATATGTGATTTTTTAAACATAAACTATGAGTAGAGTATACTGAAAAGTGTGTATTGTACTTTGCCAGTAGATTTGTTGGTACCTCTCACTTATCAGTTGAGTTTATTCTCATGAAAGTCAACATTCATGGACTATCTTGGAGAATCAGAGCATTCTGAGCATCCCAGGTGGATATCTCAGTTCCAATACACAGTTTGGAGCCCCTGTACCAGTTGTCAGGACAACAGGAAGGCCACATGCAGGGAAGTAAAACTTTAAATTTTCTGACTCTGTCCAGGATGGAAATGATGGGTGGTTTTCAGGGACAGCCATCTGCTCAGAAACAGCTGCAGTCCTTCTGACATTTGTTATTCTCCTGTCCCCCTTTGATCCCTAACCAAGCAGACTCAGGACTGCAGACAGATGTAGCCACTTTCCTCCAACAATGGGATTCACACAAAGTCAGGGGTTCCATTTAACCTCACCTTGAAATGTAGAAAGTGAACAATTAAATACCAAACTCTTCTATGTAAAACACCTTCTTGAATTTCACTCCAGCCACATCCTGCCGGTGCCATAATATGATCCCTGGATTTTTGACACCATCTCGTTTTTAGACTGGAATGTTTGGAAAATCCTGAGGGAGGAAAAAAAAATCATGCAACAAAAAATATACACACACATATATATATAATCTCCCTGACTCAAGATCTCAGCACAGAGCATATATAAATATGCCTCCCTACAGGGCTTTAAATGCTACAATCCTTTTTTCCTATGTTCTGTAATCCTTTATGAATAAAAGGGAAAATTCTAAACTTCTGAAGACCATCAACATTATCCTCTCTCCAATAAATTAATTTCAACAGAAGTCTTCTATCTGAAGCAAAGTTAAATCCATGAGTATGAAGCCATACCAATTTTGAAAGATTTTTGAAGCAGTAGATGCTTCTTTGAGATAGAAGAACCAAGCATACTTGGCACTTTCCTGGGCCTGTGTTTGGGTTTTCTCCTCCATCTACACCTAACGCCAGCCTGTGAACTGAGAAACCTGGATTAGCTGATCTTTTATTCCCTATGTTTCCTGGATTAGAGCTGAAGTGTAGTCAACCGCTTGTTGAGTGAATAAATAATTGATCAATGAATGAATGACTATAACTGTATCCCCTAACCTTTACATTTTATTCCTAATTAGCATAAAGTTATTCTCCTGACTTGTTTAAGGCCTTGAGATCTGACAACCAGTTCCAACTGGTTTTCTCCTACATTAGCGTCTCTTAATTCTTTCGAAGGGGATTTGCCTTACCCACTAATTTTTCAAGCTTTGCTTCTCTTATTTCCTTCAGTTCCCTATTGTGTGGCAATTACATTGCTGCTTAGCAGCCACACCAGAGATTAGAAGACAGGAATCAGTAAACTTTGTTCAAACACGTTTATACCCACAATAGAAAACTAGATGAAAGATGGAGCTAAAAGCATTGAGAAAAATAGAATTTTGGAGATTATCTGGGTGTAATTGCCCATGTTCTTCCTTCTCATTACTCTCGATAATGAGAGTTTCCTATATCTAAAAATATGACAATGACTTCACAAAGTTGAGAAAATAAACTCATGTATGCAGAGCACTTAACATATAATAAATATTAACTCTCCCTTAATTTGAATGTGTATAAATCCTTAAGTATTATTGTTACCAAATATTATATCCTCTCTTCATCCCAACTAATTAGTGTTTTAACAATTTAATGGTAGAAAATCCAAGTTTTGAAG
This sequence comes from Sciurus carolinensis, assembly GCF_902686445.1. Classification (NCBI taxonomy): domain Eukaryota; kingdom Metazoa; phylum Chordata; class Mammalia; order Rodentia; family Sciuridae; genus Sciurus; species Sciurus carolinensis. The sequence goes on from NC_062216.1 coordinate 23,455,420, forward strand.
CTGAAAATTCAAGATTGAAGTCGAAATTCATTAGAGACTCAGAATGGAAACCTAAAGTAATAATTTTCTAATATGTTGTCGAGAGTGCTATTTACTAGATAAATGGCTTCCAGATATTAGAAATGGGATGAAGGAAGGTCCCAAGGTGACCTCAAGAAGAATTTTACCTAAGTAGACCCTCTGCAGGCACATTACCTGTTTTCATGTCTGCTCCCCTCTCAACTAAACCCTCTTGCTTGCTTCCCTCACTGTAAACAGAAAGAACTTTCAGGATCTGGAGAAAAGGGAGGCTGAACCTTCTAGGAACAGACCAAGCTAAGGATAGCAAATCTGTTTCATTTCAAACTTCAACTTCAGTTTCTTTGTGTAAAGCCTGCCAAAACCATTCTATGGAGACATTCCACCCCACTGGCAAAGAACATCCTGATCAATTAGTGATGTCTGCCACAGGGGAAGCAGGGGGAACAGAGTGCCATCACCAGTGCTCTGCATTTCCCAAACCTGTTCTTTGTCCTCTTCCGTATACTTTGCAGATTAGCTCCGCACACCAGTGATGTTTGTCCTAAGCTACGCTAGCAGTAAGAATTTAATGTGGGAACATTTTTAGGAGATCAGAATTTAATCAACAGACCTGGCTTTTACCTCTTCTCTAAAGAATACTAAATGTTTTGAGTCCTCTGCCAGGAAGATGTTAGGATGAGGACATTTAAGCAACTTAACAAACATGACTATCACACACATCTCACCCAGAGTGTGCTGTCACAGCTGTGAAGCTCCAAGATTCTCTTAGCTTAGATAAGAAGGTGATTTATCTTTGATCTACTCCATAAAGAATGGACAAGACTGATTTCCTCTTCTGATATATGCACTAACTAGATTATTTTAAGTTTAATTTTATGCTTTTTAAGTGCACTTTAGTTTGAGTTGGTGAGAGTTGATAAACCTCTCTCTATATACATCTTAAAGCAGAAACCATGACAGATGTTATTTAAACTATCCATTCAGCCCTTCCTTCATTTGTAAGCTGCTGCTTCTTTGATTAGCCCAATGGCAGTGTTCCATGTTTTGAAACGTTGGTTTTATTATTACTCAGATACAGTGAGGCCAACAGATCAGCCCGTAACTGTCATTGAAAGAAAGTTTGTACTTGTAGTTCCCAAGAGCAAGGGACATGCCCCACATCACAGGGAACCACTGGGGAAACATAAGGATCTGTCAGAAAGCAAAAGGAGGGAGAGGGAAATGTACCTTTCTTATGGCTTCCACAGGTAGGGAGAGGTGGGGCAGGATAAGCAGATTTAAGACTGGTTAGTTTGGATCATTTCAGTGGGCCTGGGGCCTGGGAACTGCCACTAAATGTCCATACCTGCTTCTGGGATAATTAGGCAGGTAGGCAGTTGCCTTGAGTAAGAAGAGTCCACCAGAGAAGGTAGAGGGGGTGCTGGTTTTAGACTGGTTGGTTTACCTATGAAAGGCATGCTTTTAATAGCCCTATGAACTGGCTAGCCTGGAAGGGGCAGTCCCTCCAAGGTCAGCAAAGCCCAGATGTCAAAGAAGCAAATATTGAAAATAAAAAGTCATGATTGAAAATAAAAAGGCAAGCCGGGTGCGGTGGCACATGCCTGTAATCCCAAGTGGCTTGGGAGGCTGAGGCAGGAGGATCGCAAGTTCAAAGCCAACCTCAGCAAAAGCAAGGCGCTAAGCAACTTAGTGAGACCCTGTCTCTAAATAAAATACAAAATAGGCCTGGGGATTGACTCAGTGGGTGGGTGCCCTGAGTTCAATCCCTGGCACCTGTCCCCGCAAAAAAAGGCATGATTCATACTCCCATGTGACAAACACAGTACTGGAACCTAGTAAATACATTATTCACCTTGGAGAACTTACATTCTAGTAGGATCAAAAAACACACAAAGAACTAATTTCCTTATAAAGTGGAAAGTTAAGTACTATGGTCTATGAAGACAAGGTGTTAAACCCCTTGTTGCAAAAAAGACATTATTATCTTAATCTGTCTGCCAGTGTTAAGGTATATTTCAAGTATTTTGTTGTGTTTACTGTTAATTATTTTTTCAGCCTTGTGCTTATTATTACTTGCTTTATAATTCTTTTTTTTTTTTTTAAGATACAAGTTCTATGGCATTAATCTTTTAGGAAAGCATCCTATAACATAGGATGTTAGTAGGTGCTAAATGAGAAAGAATCACATGGTCAAATAAGGTTGGTAAATGCTGGATTGGACCACATGAAACAAATTTGTTTTCTGCAGGACATTTCAGAGCCTTTAATAAGAAATGTGACTGGAAAACATAAAACATCAAAAAGTAATATGCATCATTTCCCAAAACAATTAGGCCATGAATCCCTTCACTTTTTTTCATAGAAAGCATATTATAAAGTAATGCATGACCAATCATATTTTTTGAAGCACCAACTATGTGCAACATACTCTGCATCAATTTTTAAAGGCATTTTTTTTTTATCAAGAAGTGACTGATTTTCTAGACGGAGAAAAAAATTATAAAAACATTTGGCATTGAATAATAATATAAGGAAACAATACAGAAGGTGTCACAAAGTGGTAAATGATCAATTGTCAAATGAGCGATTCTTAACATTTTTAAAGTAGAGTTGGTTGAAACAAACAAAAAGAACGCGATTTTGCATGCACCTATGTGCAGGGGACCAGAGACACAAAGCACATAGAATATGTTCACTGTATTAAAGAGGTAAATAATGTGTGTGAGAGCCAGGACACTACCATGCTAGCTAGTGTGGATCGGGACACTCCAGACCAGCACTTAAACTTATGTGCCCTGAATCCCCTGGGGGATCTGAACTCATTGGTAGCTTTGGGATGAGAGTCAAGATGCTGCTCGTCTAACAAGCTCTCAGGTGTTGCTGATTCCACTGACCCTGCTCTGTAAGGAGCACAAAGCAGGTGTTGGCAGACTTTTTTAAGAAAGGTCCAAATTAGTAAGTATTTTGGGGTCACCAGACAGAATGTTGCAACCTTTCTCTATTCTGTCACTGTCATGCAAAAGCAGTCAAAGGCAACATGCGAATGAGTATTTAAAAAAACTTATTTATGGACTCTGAAATTTCAATTTCATATAATTTTGGGTGTCATGAGATTATTGTTTTTGGATTTTTTTCCCTCCCATCTGAAAATATAAAAGCCATTCTTCGCTCCCAGCCATGTAAAAACAGTCTTGTAGACAACAAGTTTGCTGAGTTCGAGGACAAGAGACTTTACTCATGTAGTTGGCAAAGGGTTCCCTATGAAGTATACCCACCCAAAGAAATTAATCATTGCCTTAAAACTCTATTGCATTTTTTCATGCTTGATTTTTCCCTGTGACCAAAAGTCCCGACAAGAACAATTTTAAGGAGGAAAAGGTTATTTTGGAGCTCATGGTTTCAGAGGACTCAGTCCATAGACAGCTGACTCCGTTCCTCAGGGCCTGAGGTGAGGCAGAACATCATGGTGGAAGTAAAGCAGTTGGGAACGTGGCACCAGGAAGCACAGAGAGAGAGAGACAACTCTGCTTAATAAGGACAAAATATAAACCCCAGAGTCACACCCAGGAACCCACCTCCTCTATCTACACCCTACCTGCCTACCGTTACTACCCAGTTAATCCTTATCAGGGGATTAATGCACTGATTAGGTTAAGGCTTTCATAACATGACCATTGTACCTCTAAACCTTCTTATATTATCTCATACTGAACTTTTGGGGGACATCTCATATCTCAACCATAATAAGGAAGAAGGTAAGGAAAGAATTCCAAGGAGAGAAAGTGTGGGCAAAGAAGAGTAGCCAAGTAAACTTCAAGGGCTATTTGGGGAGCATTGGACTCCTGGAATCATTTGACAGAAACAGGATTAGTACAGAAAAATGATAGAAAATAAAGTTAAATCCAAGTTACATGAAGGGCCTCAATGACAGATCTGAATTTCAGAAAATAGCATGTATGGTGAAGTTTCAAAAGCATTAATCTAATGACAGAACATAGAATTTATAGCTTGAGATGGAGAGATCAATTAAGACTCAAGCTGCAGTTAGCACTCATGGGTGAGGAACTAGAGGATGGTTTTGGAAAGAAAACAGGGAAATAAGGGCAGGGGAAGGGCTGGGAAGATGGCCCTAGACTGGAAAGCTCTCCAAGACTTCATGAAAACAAAACTACAGTGCACCCCAGAATTGAGAATTACCGCCATTCTCTGTTGCCCCCAAAATAGCATGGGTCGCATTGTACAGAGCACTCAGTTGACTACCTATTTTATATTCTATAATTCCCAAAGTTGTGTCTGTTCTTTTGTAAGTATCCCATATTTAGCTTTTGGTATGGTTTCTGGGGTTAATGTTCTGAGAATTCACAAACTCATTTGCTTTCTTAATTCTATTTGCAAATTAAATACAGAGAAAGACCTCTACTATGCTACTCTAAACGCAGAAAAAACAATTAGTCTTTGGTGTCGTATTTTCACAAAAGAATTCCAGGTCCAAAGAATTTTATAGGTGATTAGACTCAAGAGAAAATTCTCTTGGTGATAATTAAGAAGCTAAATGGACAATTTAGAGAGGCTTGAATTCTGTTAGTTGTTAAGTGGCGCATTCCTACATATCTCTTCAAAAATAAATCACATTTTCAGAACTTGGGGGACACTTTTTTTTTTTTTCAGTGTAAAAGCAATCAAATGGTGTTGAGAGTCTGAGGTGTTGGGGGAATAGAAGAAAGAGTTTGAGAAGAAACCTGTGTTAAAACAGTCTGTCAGCCTGTAGCCTTCTACCCCAAGGTCCTGCCTGGCTGTTTGGGAAAGGAAAAGTGCAGACTAGCAAGAATGAATCACAGCATAACTGCTGTTTCTCTCTGCATCTCGGAGGCCAAGGCGGTCTGCTAGAAAGTTTTGTAAATATCAAAAATGTGGAAGGCATTAAATCTGTCACTGCTCAGCTGATCAGAAGTCTTAGAGTCAACAAAAAATACTGCCGCCTATGATTTTTTTAACATGATAAGTTTTCCTTAACATATTAGATATTTTGAGCATAACACATGTTACTTTTGTATTTCCTTTAGATAAGAATAATAGAAAAAAATCATAATAAATGTGGAAGACATTTATTATAGAACATTTTATAAGACATTTTGAGTTTTTTCATTCTTTTTAATTTTGTAATCAAAATGGTCTTTCCGAGTTTGACAACGCCCCTTATTTCAAGGTTCATAAAATGTGCAAGATGATTTACAAAGAAAACCTATGGGAATTGTCTAGTCATTAATTTCACGGTCTCAAATGTACAGTTTCCATGAGTAACATTGACACAGATCTTTTATCAAACAAGCATCTTATTGCAGAGTATTTGGCCTTGGGTTTTTGCTTTATTGTTTTAAACATCACCATTTCCTCTCTTAACGCTCTGTCCTTTGACCTCCATTTGGCCTGCAGATGGTTTTGTGAGGGGAAAGAGCTGCACAACTCTCCTGACATTCAGATCCACTGTGAGGGCCAGGACCTCCACACCCTGACCATAGCAGAGGCTTTTGAGGACGACACCGGCCGCTATACCTGTCTGGCTACCAACCCCAGCGGCTCGGATACCACTTCTGCGGAGGTATTCATTGAAGGTAAGGAGGGTGCACAGGATAGGCGTGGGAATGGCCTCAGAGCATCAGCATGCTGATGGAACATCTCTGTGTGCTTTCCCCATGCAAACAGAGTCGTATTGTGCTTCAACCCTCATTTCTCCTGAAAAACTCTATAAATAAACCGTTCTGACACTTAGGCATACATCCTCTGGGTCTAATGTCAACATTCAGTCCTTCTCATTTAAAACCTTTCAGCTACATTAACTTGAACTTACTTAGAACATGAAGTATCCAACTTATTTTTTTTCCTTTCTCAAGTAAATGAAGGATGGGAATATAATTGAAATACCATATTCACAGCTGTTAAGCTGTAAATGATTTAGGAAACCTCTTTATGGGAATTGCAAGTGATTGAATATTTTTAAATGTTCCTGTTTTCACTAAATTCTAGAATTGTGCCTCTTCTGTTAAGACTCTATTATTCCTGCAAAGTGTACAATGAACTTGTAATTACGTGCTGAGAATAATTTCAGAAATCAATGTATTAAAAATTGGTAGCAGAGAATGGAATATTTCTTTTGTTCTATTTATTTATTTTTATAAGACCTAATCCCCAGGAAATCAGAATATTTTGATATCAATGTATTATAGTTTATTGCATTTTGATCAGAACCAGTGATTTAAAATGGTCAGATGAATATTGTGCCCAGTTCATACTGTGTCTAAATCCATAATGTGGTGAACACCTGGTCGATCATTTGCTGTTTAAAATAGTAGTTAAAATATAGAAAGAATATTAAAAACCTTGAGATCTCTACTACCTTAATCTTCATTTTTGTAAATATTTTAAAAACTGTTTAATATACCAAATTTCTTCATTCTTTCAAGTGGAGGAAAACAAAATGTCAACTATCATTTATAGCTCCATCAAGAACTGACCAAAAAAATTAGTTTCAAAGATAGCGATTACTGCTGACTAAAAGTATATACTTTTACTTTTAATAAAAGGACCCATCACATTATATTTGGAAACAATATCTTCAAGCTCTTCAAGGAATTTTGTCATCTTAACAGAAGTAAACATTTTATATCCAATGATAAATAATACTCATGCGATGCTTATAAAATACACACACGTACATGTACATGTAAATCGTTTAAATTTTGTTGTAATTCTTTGAGGCATAATTATTCTCTTTTTACAAAAAGAAAACAAAGACTGAGAGAGGATAAAGGGACTGTTCAAAGTCACACAAGAACTGGAACTCAGACTGTCTTCCTCCAGGGTCCATATCCTTAATCTCTATAAAAACCACTTCACAAAGATAGTCTTAAGAGTAGGAAAGATATTCTTAACCACTATGTCCTACTGACATGAAGGAAAAAATAAATGACAAGATTTTTAACATTTTGCTAATGAGTTAGCAATAAATTTTATTCCTGGCTAGGTAGTGTTGCAAACTTCTTGAAGTATTATAGAATGCAGGGAATTTAAACTTCCAATAAAAAAAAAAATCTGTTTGCTGTGTTCAGATTTGTCTCCAAATCCAAGTTCACAAAGATCATCTTAAAATGGAATGCTTTATTTGCTGGTAGAAATATGATGAATTTTGGTTCATACTTCTATAGACATTAAATGAAATCACTTTAGATTTTCAGTAATATCCTATAACTTAATAAGTAAGAGTTCATCAACTTAATTCAAACAACACTCATTAACGACCTACTAAGTGCCACACAGTGTACAGTGTAGTACAAATATTTAATACAGTCTCTGGATATCAGAGTATTCCCAGTCTCACAGCAGGGATGGACATATTTTTTTAAAAACTGAAATAAAACCAGAATATGAAGTGATAAAGTAATGTAAGTGGTATAAGAGAAATATAAAGTGTTATAAAAATCCCAGTGAACCTAAAAAGTTAATTATGATATATATAAAATATACCTACTTTTATATAACAAAAGACATTTCTCTACCCCTGAAACTAGTTGCAGTATCTAATTCTGGTAGACCCCAAGCCCTGATCTTTAATTTTATTTAATTAAGTTCTTCTATGTAGAAGCTTCAGACCTGGCCATCTTCTTCTACCTGTGAACCCAACTAGATGAGCTACTTCACTCTAATTCTATATGCTATGTAGTTTTTTTTTATTATTTTTTATTTTTACAGACTGCATTTTGATTCATTGTACACAAATGCGGTACATCATTTCATTTCTGTGGTTGTGCACGATGTAGATTCATACGTTTCGTGTAATCATACATGTACATAGGGTCATGATGTCTGTCTCATTCCACCACTGTGTAGATTTCATGTTCAGGACTTCAACAGAGATGAATTTCCACCAGGGCAGTTTTCCTGGGGCTACCACTAAACATCCTTATGCAACCAACCAGCCATTAGGCATATGTGACTTTAGATAACTTGTGTGTGAATTTGAAAAATCAAAGGTGCTGACATAACAAGAACAAAAAGCTGTTAAGATTCATCTTTGTAAAACTAACAAAGTGATTTAGAAAACTGGCTCATTATCTTGTGAAATATGGGTAATAACTTTTTTCTAAAGTGAGTAATTTTATTGTATTTTTGTCCCTAAGAACAATTACATGAGAGAGAACCTCAAAAACACTCCTATTATCATTTCACGTAAGAAGTACTTACATTCACGAATTCCAGCTCTACATTAGTGTCAGGGCTGTCACAACGGAGCTGCTTCCTAAGGCACATTGCTGTTATTATATCATCATGTGGTTACTGGGAGCCTATCAGAGGGAAGGATGTTTTCTGTACAATTTTAAACCTCAACAAAATCTCTGAAAGTTTAATGCCCTACTAGCTGAAAATGATGTCAATTCTACCATCCTATGCATCAAAGTTTAGAATAAAACAAAAGAAATGATAGCTTAAGAAGAGTTGCTAGCATTCATATAGTGTTCAGTAGGAAAATCTCCTCTTGGTTTTTACGTGGATTATCTCATTTGATCCTTGCAAAAAATCACCCAAATCTACAGTTGAGAAAACTGAAGATTAGCGGGGCTACGTAACTATCAAAATGACAGGTATTCTGCACACATACGTGCAAGCAAGCAAGCACACGCACACACACACACACACACACACACACACACACCCGGCACCCGGGAGGCAAGGATTCAAACCCAAGCAGTCTGACTTAGGTCTTCCCTGTTTGCTGCTACAAAATAAAATGCAAAGTTACTCATTATCATGGGGCCACTCTGACCCTCACCTTCCTGGGGTTTCACAACATAGGATCAGAGAACAGCATTTTTTCAGGGCACATAACTGGGCACTTTGTGGCCATGGTCAAGGGACTACTGTAAGGCAGGCAGTTTCAGGCAGGAGGAGCACATCAGTGAACAAGACCAATGCTGACACTCCAGAAGAAGAGGGAGAGGGAGGCAGGAAATTCACCAGTAATTCCAGTCACCAGCAAGATTGTGAAGAAAGCAAGGTGGCTGACTGGACAAGGTGATCAGGAAGGCCACTCTGAAGAAAGGACAGTTGACCAAAGTCTAGAACCCAAAAAGAAGCCAGTAGGGAAGACTGGGGAAAGGGGACTTCAGATAGGGGATGAATACCAAGGCCCCGGGTGGGGAAGAACGGAGTACGGAAGCAGCTGAGGAAATCTAGGGCCAATGGAGCGTCATCAGCCAGGTCATATGGGATGAGGGGCCTAATGGTCACTGTGAGCAGTTTGACTTGGATTGTAAATCAAATTTGCAAATTTATTTATTTATTTATTTTGGCAATGCTGGGAATGGAACCCAAGGCCTCAAGCATGCTAGTCACGTGGTCTACCACTGAGCTGCCTCCCCACCCCTTCTGATTTGTATTTTCAAGCTGTTACTTTGACTTATAATCAGGAAGACCAATTAGGAGCCTTCTGCATCAGGACAGAAGTGATACAACCGTGTTCCAGGAGGATGTGGTTTAAATAGGAACATGAGCTCAGAGGTAGACACCAAAAGCCTGTAGTGGGTTAGATGTGGGGATGAAGGGATGAAAGGAATCAGGTATGAATACACTGTGGATTTCAGCTCTACCATTTGTGTGGACAGTGTTGTCAGTGCAGAGGACTGGGGGGTGGGACAGGACACCGGGGGAGGGACTGAGTGCTGTGCTGTGAACATAAATTTGAAATCTGTGTCTGGATGGCCAAGTGGATGTGACAGGTCGTTTGGTCGGATACATGAATGTAGTCCAGTGCACAGAGCAAGAAAACTCTGAGGACTCTGCACATAGATGGTAACATGGACTGGATGCACTGCCAGACAGATCGGCTAGGGAGAAAGAGGAGATGGGGAAGAGAGAGGACCTGAGTCTGAGCCTCTGATACTGCTACACATGGAGAGTCCAGGAAGAACTGCCAGCAAAGGAGAGTAAGAAGGAAGAGCCCCTGGGGCAGGAGAGAGAGGGCAGCAAGGCAAATTGTGTCAGGAAGGAGGGAGCTGCTGGCCACGTCCAGTCCTGCTGAGAGGTCGGTCAGATGAGGACAGGGAGGAAACCACCAGATTAGGCCACTGGGAGTGGTGTTGTTGATTTTAGCAAGAGGGGCTTGGGAAGTCAGGAAAAGACCAAAGATCAAATACAGTGACCTGAGTCAAGTTTGCAAAATGTGGAAGTAGCAGATGTTAGATGCTCAGTGGGAAGACTTGCTTGGCCACCAGCAGAGCCCTAGGGCCAGTATCTAGAAAGGTATATGGAATCATAAAAGATGGCTTTTTGCTGTTTGTTTTGAGGCAGGAATTATTAGATTTATGTCTCTATGCTAATGAAAATAATGCAAAGAGAGAAAAATTGGTTACTTAGGAGGGAGGGAGAACAAGATGGAAAGGGGAGAGGAAACAGAATTTGGCCCACCTGTGTACCGGAGGAGAGGGGAGAGTCCTTAAGGACTAGATGACAGGAGATTGGCTCAAGAGTAGGAAAGGTAAACACAAACACGTAAAATAAACAGACATCTCAACTTTCCACTACTACCTCCTCCTGTGATTGTAAAATGGATCATATAGATCATTATAGTTTTAAGAATGCCAAAGAGGGGGGCATGATGGTCCTGAAAGATGGGTTGAAGGAAGCCGAATTAAACCAGACCAGTGGTTAAGGAGGATTTGGATCTGGTAGCATGGAAGACAAGGAAGCATTAAAAATGTGGGGGCCAGACAGGAAGGCTGAAGTCTGATGCCAGTGGACATTTATTTTTAGGTTCTGAGTGTTATGAATAGTCAGATAAAATGCTGCACCCCTTTACGTTTGGAAGTGTGTTGTGATGTGATGTGGGTAATTGTTCCTGCCATCTCAGTAAGGTAAAGCCCAGAGGCCAGGACCACTGTAGTGCCTCAGTATCTGACAACAGGTGAGACGGGCATAGATCCCATTTGCTAGATTTTAAGACCTGTGAAGGGAATCTGAAGGAGTCTAAGCACATGTTGGGCCTGCACATTATTTAGAAGTAGTTTCTTGCTTTGTGACCTTGAATAGTTATTCGATGACTCTGTGTTTTGTTCTCTTCATCTGTATACCAAGAAAGTGAGATTCTTGTCAGAATTGAACAACTTAATCCCCTAGAGTGATACCTGACACATGATGTAGGCAATTATGACTGTATTTTGTTTTGTTTTGTTTTGGTGCTGGGGATTGAACCCAGGTCCTTGACCATGACCGTGGTGAGTGCACATTCTACAACACGTGCACCCTCAACAACTGACAGTCACTCTTAAGATGCTGATCTTTGTCCTCTGTGTGTGTAGATTTCACTTCACATACTCTTTTACACCTTGATTCTTTTTTTTTTTTTTTTTTTTTAATTTAACCTGTCCTCTCACAAACAGCTAACCCTGTCATTAAACATTCCTTTCTCCTGACCAGCAGGTGCAGAGCAGATGACTGGAGGAGGGACAGGATGGGAGAGGGAGGGGCGAATCACCCTGAGGGGAGGGAAGGGAACTTACTGGCACAGAGAGAGGGATTTGATCTATCTTCTGCAAGAGCTGCTCTGACACCTGAGATATAAGGTGACATTGAGCTTTCACAAGGACTGGACAGGTACGCAAAACCTAACAGGTGTATTCTCATTGCAGGCACACAAACCTTTTGACTCTACCTTTCACTCTGAAAATCACCTAGAAAAAGGTAGCAAAAATACCTTTTCTTTTGGTGGTGGCACTGGGGTTTGAACCAGGCTAGGGCAAGTGCTCTTCCACTAATGACTAAGCAACATCCCTGGCCCAAGAATGATTTTTTAAATAGAGGTCATCAGAAAACTTTTTTGGGGGGACCGTGGGAGTACCAGGGATTGAACCCAGGCGCCCCTTACCCATAAGCCACGCCCCCAGCTCCCCAGCCCTTATTTTTTATTTCGAGACAGGGTCTTGCTTAGTTGCTGAGGCTGGCCTCAGACTTGTCATCTTCCTGCCTCAGTCTTCAGAATCACTGGGGTTTCAGGCATGAGTCACTCACTGTTCCTGGCCTCAGAGGATTTTTTGTGTTTTTTTTTGTTTTAAATGAGTCAAATATGTAGAGTCAGATGAAAAGTAGCTGCTTCTCTACCTGAGAGTGCCTGGGATCATTCCTACAGACTTGAGCCACCCCTCCCCTTATCCTAAACCCTTTTATGATTCCAAGAAAACTAGTCTCTCCGGTTTCCCAAGCCTCTCTGATAGCTGCAGCTTCCCTGGAGACTCCTGGGGGAGTCCCCTGCTCGGCTCCCCACACTTAAAACTTCCTGCTGGTCTGCAGCTTGTTTGGGTGGTCTGTTGTTTGTTTTTCCCTCTTTTTCTATTACAGCCCCAGTTAATCCTGCACAGTTAATTTCCCCATCAACTTCTCAGTGCCCAAACGGTGAATCCCAAACACATCAGCCCTAGAGTGCCAGCTCTGCCCATGCAGGCCTCCCACTGCTGCCTGGCCACACGCTGCCCCTCTCTTTTGGCAGGGTTTGCTCCCTGTCCCTTGACAAACTTTGTGATTTCCTTGTTCCATGAGGTCGTTCCAGCAAAAGCACACGTCCAGCCCTCCACATGAAGCTAAGCACCACGAGGATCCCGAACAGGCAGAGCACATGAAAGCCCCAGGGGACCGGAAGGTCACAGACCATGAGTTCAAAACACTCGAGTACAGTGCTGTTACCACCGCTTTCTAGTCCTATGATCTCATACAAACTGCCCAACCGTGTGGTTCTCAGGTTCCCTATCTATCAATTGGATATCTTACTTCTAAGTGAGGTTCATTATGAAAATAATTAAATGATATAAAGAGAGAACCTGGCAGACTGCAAGGCAAGTAGTAAGTACTCACAAAATCGCTAGTTCCCCTCCAAGCCCGGCCTCAGTTCTCAGAGAACTAGTCATTTTCTGGCAGGTGTAATAAGTGGCACGCGTGGTATAAATAAAACGCTGGGAATTCAAAGACAGAGCACAGAAGAATGGCTGGGCTGATCTAAATTTCAAGGCAGAATCTCAAGAAAAGACTGGGTAGGTGTAACCTAGGAAAGAGAGTCCTGCAACTGCGGGTACAAAGTAGAGCTCGCACAAGGAGGAAGCCCTCATCACCCCAGGGTCTGAGGGAACCCTTCCCACCTCCCGACTTACAATTGCAACCCCATCACACCCCCGTCTGCTCACACTCCACCACCCCCACTCCATCTTTTTCGCATTTCACTCACCACCATGTCATGTATTTAATTCTCCAAGAGCACACACTCCACAAGGGCAGGATTTGTGTGTGTACCTGCTTCACTGCTGTGTCCCCTCACCTGTGGAGTGTACCCCAGTGAGGATATTCAGCTCTCTGGATTAGGATTATGTGACTTGGAAATGCAGGAAAAAAATCAGGTTGGAAATCACCAAGGCCACTGAATGTCAGATTTGGGGAGAATGAATTTTCTGAGATTTATGTATCATCTAGATCATTAACAGGGAAGGTTTGCTCTAGGAGCATGAATGGATTTGGGAGGGAGAGAAATGGGAAAACAAGATAAGAGTCTATTGCAGTAGTCCAAGAGCCAGGTGAAGAAAGTCCACAATGGATGGTAGTTACAGAAATAAGTAGGAAGGGACAAAGCAAACATTCCAGCAGAGTTACCAAAGCATGTCTGTTTTCAACATCAACAAAAGCAAGAACATATTCCAGTAGAGTCACAGGAGAAAATTCCAAACAGCCATTCAAAAGAATTAAGTGAATGTATGTATTCTACACATACTGATAGGCAAAGGATCTAACTGGAAGGAGTACATAGAGTATGAAACATTTGTAAAAATATGTTCATACATATATGTGTGTTGCAATATTTAATTTATCTGAAAAATACACACCCAACATGTGCCTGATGATATTTAGGGAGGTACCCTGAGATCTGAACTATTATGTTGCACAATTTGGTACTATTTGGTTATTTTCTGTAAGTCTATGTTATTTTGTAAGATAATTTTAATAACCCAAATGAAATATATTTTATAAATAAAATATCAAGAATATATTTTTAACCATTGCATTTACTTTAAGTCTGCCACTTGAAATCTTGACATACAATCTGTAAATATTAAAATCTGAGCGCAGTTACCTTTAGTTTAAAACTCTGATGAGTCTTCATTCAGGAAGAGTAATGATACAGATGAGTTTGGGAAGGCAGGTTCCAAAATCAGAGACCCTGTCCTTCAAGAATGGAGCTAATAGCATGCTAAGTGAAATAAGTCACTCTCAAAAGACCAAAAGCTGGATGTTTTCCCTGATAAGTGGATGATGATATATAATGGGGGTGGGTGGTGGGGAGTGAGAGAAGAATGGAGGAATTTAGATTATGTAGAAGGAAATGAGAGGGAAGGGGTATGAAAAATGGTGGAATGAGACAGAAATCATTACCCTATGTACACATATGATTACACAAATGGTATGAATCTACATCACGCACAATCACAGAAATGAAATGATGTACCCCATTTGTGTACGATGAATCAAAATGCAGTCTGTATAAATAAAAAAAATTTTTTTTAAAGAATGAAGCTACAGCTATATACTTGAATTTACCCAAGAGTCAGAAAGTGTCTTCTGATTAATGAGTAATAAAGACATTAATAAACCATACCATGTGATTTCCTAGGGTTAAAGTTTAAAGCTATAAGTATTTTTCCACATGGACAGTCACACACATGTATTTCTTTGTTTTTAAGCCATGTAAACTTGTGGTTTTGATGGCAAAGTGATAAGAAATGAAACTAATAATAAAGCTGGCTTTAAAAACATACTGCTTTCAAAAAGAGCTATTTATAGCAGTTCTTTTTAAAAATAATTTTCTGAAGAGTCCAATAAAAATGATATGAACCTGAATTATTCTCTATTTTATTGTGTATTTAGGCCAAAAATAAGACTTGATATTTTACTGTTTAAAAATGAGGACTATTACTCTGAAGTTCCTAATACCACTGAATCTTAACTTTATCCTTATTTCTTTAATGCTTTTCCAGGAGCCAGTTCTTCAGATTCCGACAGTGAAAGTTTAGCTTTCAAGTCAAAAGCTGGAGCTATGCCACAGTAAGTACCTATAATTTCATCACTCATCTCTATAACAAAGAATGGCAAACAAATTTGGGGACATATAGGCAGGCGTGCTGTGCTTAACTGGGAAAGGTCCTGGCGTTCACTGGAAATCCTATGTATTTCAAACTGGAACAGTTTTTAATTTACAAATTTGTACTCTGAAATCTGCATTTCATTATAAGTGTGTGCCAAAACTAACCATATACAAGGGTTGTTTCTTTCTTTCTTTTTTTTTTTTTTTTTTTTTGCGGTGCTGGGGATCGAACCCAGGGACTTGTGCTTGCAAGGCAAGCGCTCTACCGACTGAGCTATCTCCCCAGCCCAAGGGTGGTTTTAAAGACAACTATCTGCTTGTTATTGGCACCAAGGCCTATGGATTATTCAGAAAATATTAGTATCTTAATTATTCTACAAAAATGAAGTAAAATTTACTAGAATTTGGTAGAAAATTCCATTAATTTTTGAGATGTGCTAACAAATGTCTTTATTTGCTAGTAAACACATAATAGTTACCTCCATTCAAAATGCTATTATTGTACATTGTATATGTGCATCAAATTATCACATTGTATCCCATAAGTAGGTACAATTCAAACAATAATGAAATGATATATAAACTTAAACAAGTCTATCCATTCAGCATCAAATAATCACAGATTCTAAAGGGACCTTATAAGATCATGTACTTAGCACTACTCATTTCAAACAGAGCTCAAGTTCAGTGAGGTGATGTGACTTGTTTGAGGGTGTGTGGTCAGTTCCTTCACAGTCATGGACCTAGAAACTGACTCTTCTTAATCTTTCCCTTACACCTCACTAACACTTATGCACCAAGAAAAGACAAAAACTCTCAACAAAATTAGAAACCAGAATAAAGAACAGCTGCTAAACTGAAAATAGCCAAGACTTTGAATTAAATATAGGACCCTAACCCTAAAGATTTTAAATATCTATCTATTTTTAAAGATTAGACCGCTTCCAAGAACTTTATTTTCTATTAGGGAGTCTCAAGGTTAATACTGTTTTTTTTAATTAATTATTTATTTATTTATTTTTTACAGGCTGCATTTTGATTCATTGTACACAAATGGGTATATCATTTCGTTTCTATGGTTGTACACAATGCAGATTCATACCATTTGTGTAATCATACATGTACATAGGGTAATGATGTCTGTCTCATTCCACCATCTTTCATACCCCTCCTCTCATTTCCTTCTACATAATCTAAATTCCTCCTTTCTTCTCTCACTCCCCACCACCCACCCCCATTATATATCATCATCCACTTATCAGGGAAAACATTTGGCCTTTGGTTTTTTGGGATTGGTTTATTTCACTTAGCATGATATCCTCCAATTCCATTCATTTATTTGCAAATGCCATATTATTCTTTATATGACTGAATAATATTCTATTAGAATGGCTATTATCAAGAACACAAGCAATAATAGATGTTGGCATGGATGTGGGGAAAAAGGCACACTTTTACATGGCTGGTAGAGTTTCAAATTGGTACAGCCACTCTGAAAAGCAGTGTGGAGAATCCTCAGAAAACTTGGAATGGACCCACCTTTTGACCCAGTTATCCCACCCTCGATTTATACCCAAAGGACTTAAAATTAGCATACTTACAGTAACACAGCCACATCAATGTTTATAGCAGCTCAATTCACAACTGCTAGATTATGGAACCAACCTAGGTGCCCTTCAACAGATGAATGGATAAAGAAACTGTGGTATAAATACTTTTGAATCTTTTTAACCAAGATTATAAATGATTTCACTCAATATGGAGAAGGTAAATTCTGTGTTCATGCTGACCACCGCTTTTCTAGCTATAAGTTGAGTTCTAATTTCTGAAATAGAGACAGTTGAAGTGTACAGTAAAAAACCTAGCTCTTCTGTAGAAATATTTCAAAAAAAATTGCAACTCAAAAATTCTAACTGGACACTTGCCTCCCTATTTTCCAGAGCTCAAAAGAAAACAACTTCTGTGTCCTTGACAATAGGATCATCATCTCCCAAGACAGGAGTGACCACAGCTGTGATTCAGCCCTTGTCTGTCCCTGTTCAACAGGTAATTGTGCCTCAGGCCAGATCCCACAAGGAATTGAATGCATTAGCAAACTGCTTGGCTTTAAGAATATAGCTTTGATTCTAACTAGCACACACCCTAAAAATGTTTTCTAAGTGGAAAAGAACTGGAAGAAAAGAAAATAGTAGGTACTGTTCTTCCTTTCATTTCACTAAAAATTATCTTTAATCAAATCCACACCACCAATTAGCCAACACCTGCATTTGCATTGGAAACTCTTTTTTTCAAAAAATGCTTTGTAGTTGTAGATGGACAGAATTTACCACGTTAAAAATAAACAAATAAAATAAATGCATTGGAAGCTTTTGATAAGACAATATCTGTTTTAGCTATAATTACGGGATTATTCCTCCACATACCTCCTCTCTTCCATTTAACCAAATTCATTAGCTCATCTAGAAGACAAGAAAAGTCCACATACCCACAGAAAGCTTTCCCATTCCTGGAAGCTAAACAGATAACAAGAGAAATAAAATAAAATTCCTTGACTTCACCATACTTTCTCATCCTGCTTTTATCTCTTTGTAAGACTTACATCATCCAAGAAACAACAGTAATACAAACTAGCAAGTAATTGTACTGAGTTTACATTGCAAACCAAAATCATGTAAAAGGGACTAGGGATATAGCTTAGTTGGTAGAGTGCTTGCCATGCAAGCACAAGGCCTTGGGTTCAAGCCCCAGCACCACAAAGAATACATTAAAAAAAAATGTTTAAATATCTCTAAATCATTTCTAGAAAACTATCCTTAAATGCAACATGTTGGAGTGCAGGTTCTTGGCTTCCTGAACAAAGAACTGAGCCAGACCTGCAGAAATAACAGGCAGAGCATAGATTTAGTGAAAGCACATTTTACAAAGTAGAGCTAATCAGTCTGAAAAGAGTGGCTCAAGTTCTGGAGATCTGGGCCGGGCCACTTCACTCCTGTCTTATATGCTGAGCTGGGCCTCATCCCTTTACCATGGACATGATGGAAACACTTTACCCTTTCCACCTAATTACAACATGGATCTTGTGGTGTGGCTTGCCATGGTAGTAGGACTTACCATAAACAGAGACACATGATGACTTACCTCCCTGTCTTCTACTCTGGCTGGCATTTTTTCTCATACCCTGCCTCCCCCATCTTGATGTCCTTCAACTCCTACCTCACTTACAGAGAGAGGGGTTTTCCCCAACTCCTAAAGTATAGCTACCTCACTTACAGAGGGTTTTCCCCCAACTCCTGAAGTATAAATTCATTCCTAACCAAAGAGTACATCTTTATGAACACTGCCGTGCCTTTCATCAGAATTTATTATCTGTTCAACACTCACAGCTGTTTGACATAGTGACACATGCTCTAATATGTGGAAAATGGAAACAGTAGGGAAAAGGCATTTGGGTTCATCACCTTGAAAAGAATCAACCCATCTAAGCTATTCAGAGAGGCATACGCAGTAAATATTTCCTTTAAATCCCTAAACCAGAGTGCAAAATTTATAGAAAAATCTCTGATTAAATCAGTAGATTTTTTTGCGTCTGTGTTTGATGTTGAAATATCTACAAGCATTTATCTGAATGCTGAGTACTGCACTATGCATTTCATATCAGAAAAAAATATGTGTGTTGCCAGCCCCATTCCCAGACAGTATATAAACTAGTCTGAGAAACAGGAAATACACACATGAAACACTTCTTAAGTATGGCAGAATTTATTAAGGGATAACACAGAAGCCTAAAAACAGAAAGATACATTCATCTCTAGGTGTAAGTACTATGATTATGTGAAAAGTACATTTTTAAATGGTCTTAATTCTACAGTAACACTGAATAGAAGGTACTATATCCCATTCTTATAGTTGGGAGAATGTAGTACTCTGGAAAATTCCATCCCTTTATTATCACAGGCAATGTTACAGAAAAGTTAATGCTCTGGAGCCAAGCTGCCTGAGTTCAGGTCCCGGCTCTACTGCTGACTAAGGGAACTTGAGCAAATAATGTAACCACTCTGTGCCCTGTTCCTTCATCTGCAAAATGGAGATAATAATTCTGCCTGTCTCACAGGGTTGTCATGAAGTTCAGTGAGGCACTCTTCACGTGACCCTGAATGTCTGGCACATAGTAAATACTATAAAGTGTTTTGTGTATTCTTGGGATGGTGTTAAGTGAGACCCAAATCTCCCAAACTACAACACAGTAAAAAGTCTTTCAGGAATAATGAATAAAAGCCATCACTTGTCTTAGCATCTTTTCAACTGTGTCCTGTAGCATATTAGGTGCATAATTAATGTCCGATCACATCATCTTAGGTTAAGAATCTAACATCCACTTATATAAGTGAAAAAGTTCAGATTATTTGAAGACAAGTGATTGTACACAAAGAAATATTTTCCACTTACTGTTTTGAAATCCTTGCATTTCCCCAGAAATGACTGCCCCTCGGTATTTAAGCACCTTTGTTTACTTGCACATAATGAAAAAAAAATTCTTCTTTTTTTTTCCTTCATGTCCTGTAATCCCTTTATCAAAAGAGCACAAGTTAAAAATAAAATAAGTAGATGTCTGATCATTTACTTTGCACTGCCAAGAGCATATGCTATTTTGATTTAATGAATTCACACTATTTAAAAAAATAATATCTGCGAAAACTTCTAAAAAGACCTCTGTGGAAGTCCCACACACCAAAATCCATTTGGTAATAGCATTTAAAAGCTTGTGGATCCCCTAGGAGCCAGGGAATTTTACCTCGAATATCCTTTGGAACAGAGAAGAGTAACAGATGTGAAATGAGGAAGCAGAACAATATCTGCTCTGTGGTTGGGCCAGAGGATGGTGCACAGCGATACCCTGGTTCACTGGTTTTATTCAAGTGGAGCCACCTCAATAATGAAAGGCTTCTTTAGCCCATCTTTTCAACAATTTATATATTTAGAATCTGATCCAGGTGTCTCTGCTTTTTCAGGTTCACAGTCCGACTTCGTATCTCTGTCGACCTGATGGAACCACCACCACACCCTACTTTCCTCCTGTTTTTACAAAGGTCTGACATCTGGAAGTCTCATTCTCTGTGTTTGCTTTGGTCCTTAAATTTCATTCACATGTGGCTTCGGGTAGCAGCCTTTAAAATTTAAAATGAACAGATTAGTAGGCTGATATCAGGGTTACCTTTGGGGCTAAATTTTTTTGTGGCACAACTGCAGTGTGACTCTCATCTTGAGAGAGGCCTAAGAAGTGTGCGTGTGAGCAGGGACTTGATAGGGCCTAAGATCTAGAGGGAAAGCCAAGAGAGGTAGAAAAATAAGATGCAATATGGTATTCAAGATTTCCTTGGGTTCCCAAGGAAATTACATAAGGTATCTAGAAAGTTTTATAGAAATTTTAAAAATAATTTGCCCTAAGTCAGTGATTTGATTTGACAGGTTGAATGATGTTCATTTCACTGGATGACAACTCAAGTCAGAAATGGTTCTATCACCTCACTTTTCTATTTTTCTTCTTTTTTTGTACCAGGGAGTGAACCCAGGGATGCTCAGCCACTAAACCACATCCCCAGTCCTTTCAATTTTTTATTTTGAGATAGGGTCTGGCTAAGTTGCTTAAGACTTCGCTAAGTTACTGAGGCTGGCCTTGAACTTTGATCCTCCTAGCTCAGCCTATCAGCTGTTGGAATTACAGGTGTACACACCACACCTGGATTTTTATTTTTCTTCTTCTTCTTAAGAAAAGTTACAAAACTTCATTGAAAGACATTTTAAAAGACCAAATAAATGAAGAGATAGACCTTTCTTGGGAACTGAAAGACTATAAAGAAGTCATTATTCCCTGGTTAATCTATATTTAATGTAAATCTTGCTAAAATTTCAACAGGTTGTTTCTGTTTATTTCTTTGATACAGAATTTGGCACCCTCATTCTAAAAGTCGTATGGAAGCAAAAAATGCCTAGGAACAGTCAGGTGTTTTAGTCAGCTTTTTCGATTTTGTGACTTAAGGACCCAACTAGAACAAGTGTAAAGGAGGAAAAGTTTGAGGCTCATGGTTTCACAGGTCTTAATCCATAGAAGGTCAGGTCCATTTTCTGGGCTCATATTCGAAGAGTGTGGCAGAGGGAGGCAGCTTATATGGTGATCAGGAAGCAGAGGGAGATTCTACTCACCAAATACAAAATATATACCCAAAGCCATGCCCCAATTCCCACCTCCTCCAGCCACACCCGACCACTTCTGTTACCCCTCAGTGAATCCCTGTCGGGGATTAATTCACTTATTGGGTTAAGACTCTTACAACCCAACCATTTCTCCTCTGAACCTTCTTGCACTGTCTCACATGTAAGCTTTTGGGGGACACCTCACATCCAAACCATAACATCAGGCCTCCTGGGGAGTGTGGTGTTAGGGAAGGGGTGGAATTTATCTGAAGAAATGTCATAGCTGTCTACAGATAGGATCATTATGATATCCTATCCTAAAAGCTCTAAAATCCACAACTTTTTGAGCACCAATATAAGGGCACTAGTGGAAAATTCCTCATGTGACAGGTCACAGTCACAATACAGAGGCACTAAAATTATTGTATTGAATTTACCTTCAGGTTATGTGCATAAGATGTTTATGAAATATAAATAAAATTGAAGTTTTTCTTGATCCCATCCCCATGATATCATGGTATATATGCAAACTTTCCCTAATCTGTAAAAATCTAAAATCTGAAACCCTTGTGGTTCCAATTTTTTTGGATCAAGGATACTCAACCTGTAGTATGGTCCTGACACAGGGCTGAACAAATTGATGAATAGTCAGAGTGGAAACCCAAAAAGGTACTTCAACACTTACAGAAACTTGCTGATCACTAAAGAAAGAATGATTTCTTCACAAGTGAAAAAAAATGTTAAATTGGATTCCAACCTCACACTTTTCATGGAAATCATTTCCAAGTGACCTAAGGACAAATGTGAAAGTAAATCTGTAAGATTTCTGTGGGGGTAGTAGCAAAAAACACCTTTATTGTCTTCATGTAGGGGTGATTTGTTTTTTTCTCCTAAGCCAGACAGAAGTCAGCTTCTATAATGATTCCAGTGGGTTCCACAGGCAACCCATGATAACAGTTGGAAATAGCTTTGAAACACCCCTGAGACAGGGTATCAAAAACAAAAGTCATGCAAAACCCTAGCAGAACAGTAACAGCCAATGCAGTTTTGCTTTGATGCTTAGAACAGGAAGCATTTACAGAAGAGGAGTGGACCCCCGTATTCAGTATGTAGTAGGTAGTATGTAATTTCAGGGTCATCCCCAGCAAGTATGTAAACCTGCATTATAAACCAAGACACTGCTGGTTTCAGGACACCAGGGCCCAACACACCTCTTGGTTTTTAAAAAAAAAAAAATCTTCAACTGTGGAGTCACTGAAAGCACAGCACACACTTCTCTGGTCACCCCAGCCTCTGTGTTCTGGGCCTGGACCGTGGCTTATCTGTTTTCTGCAGGGATGCTTCACCCACACTTGCCTCTGCTTTTCCCTTTTTTCCTTTGGGAAACTTCTCTCTCCTTTGCAAGGTCCTTTTGGGGCCTGGACTCTGGTTTTGGAGGGGCAGGTTTAGAAAATAATCCTGCTGATCCCCTCATGACTCAAACTAACCTTGGCTTTGCCACCTTTAGCACCTTCTTTGACCATTCTCTTGACGCCGTGGTAACAGGAGATGGTAGGTGGACATTTTCAGTCTGAGGGGCGCCTCTGTCTACTTCCTCACCCTACTCCGGAAAAGGTCTCCAGGTTTCACAGCTTAGCAGAGTCAGAGGTGATGCTGCTGCCTGCTCACCCAGTGGAGTTGGGGGCTTGGCTTGGGCAGCAGAGCTGGTATGGACTTTGGGCCTGTGAACAGCAGGCATGCACATGCAGCCAGGAGGTAGATAGCTACTCATATGGGGCTTTTCTTCCCTTAGACCCCTCCCAGGAATCACAATGTCAGGTGAACCTAATGTATGACAACAGATACCTTATATGGACCCCTTGGGGTTCCCAGATCCTGCACTGAATGGATAATCTAGATCATCTTAGTCTTTTGAGGGTTTCTCATTATGGTCCCAAAGGTTCTCCTAATGGTTTACTATGTTCAACTATGGCTTTTGCCAAGATTAAAAAAAGAAGAAGAAGTTTACACTAGGCGGAGCCAATTTGTTATCCTGGATTAACTATAGAGTTTTGACTGCTTTAGTTCCTTGGCATCTACCCATTTCTTACATCTCTGAGTTTCCAGCACTATAAAAACATATAATCTTAGGAATAAATCAGTCTCCTTTGGTGCCTGAAGTTTAAATAGTCATGCCTGAAAGCTCAAGCATGAAAAGTATTTGGATGCCATTTGTAATCTCTATGAATGGTTCTTGGACAAGACTGGAAACATTTAATAGGACAACCCATAGGAACTGGACCCCATGAGTGACATCATGCTGTGAGCCACTAAATTAATTCTTCAGTGGACCCAGTTACAAAGTCAAAAAAATCAATCTAAAACCGGAGATTTTCTACATTTAAAAATAAGAATGGAGAAGGAATGCAATCAATAGTTGGTAATCTTAAAATTTTCACTAAAAAAACGACATTCTTGTTTACTACCAAAATTCTTATCAAACATCAAATCAGACTTCCTGTTACACTTTGTAATTCATCAGTCAATATCATGGACTTTTAGGATTCTTGTAGTGATTTTGCACACTCAAGTACTCCATTGCCATAGTATTTGTTTTCCCATTTGCTATATGGTTTGCAGTGATCTCTGGTTCCCTCAGATAACTTTTATTTATTCATTTATTTAGTACTGAGGATTGAATACAGGGGTGCTTTACCACTGAGCTGTAGGGCCCCTTTTTTAAAAGATGGCATCTCGCTAAATTACTTAGGATCTTGCTAAGTTGCTGAGACTGGCCTCAAACTTACAATCCATCTGCCTCAGCCTCCTGGGTCGCTAGGATTACAGGTGTGCACCACCTCACCTGGCTCCTCAAATAGTTTTTTAAAACAAAACCCAAAATACCACCACCGAAAAACCTACATACTTCCTAATGTGAATCGGTTTGCTTTTGTTTATGTAGAGATAAGTTATTTCACCATGTTTTAATTAGGAGTTCTACATGCTCCCTAAGAGATCCAGTACTCTAGTCAAAAGTTTAAATAGGTCCCATTGTTGTTCATCGTGGAGGAGGAAGGTGGAGAAAGAACACATGTAAGGGAGCCAGTTCCATCTTGATATTTAAGAACAAGTACAGAGATTTGCTTCTTTGTATCTATAAAGTCAAATTAATTTCTAATCTGTTGGATTATAAAAGTAGATTGTATGAGGAGCAATAAGGGCTGTGGCATGGAGGAGGAAATGAAGGTCAATAAGGAAGAAGAGCAGCATGTTTTATGAGTTTACTCAGAATCTCAAAATGAAAAAATACCGCAACTCTTGGCTTAATAAACCTGACTTAGGAAATTAGTTGCGCAGAGGGTGAGGAGTACATGAAAGATCAGTGCATATGAAAACGAATGTGTCTTTTATCTTGCCTGGTTTCCTTAAGGATCTATAGTTATTTGGAGTGTAATTGTTCGAGGAAGTTTATGTTCTACCAGTTTACTCTTAAATGTAGATAAAGAAAAATAACATCAAATTACCATAAACATAGGGCTGGGGATGCAGCTCAGTGGTAGAGCACTTGCCCTGCATGCATGAGGCCCTGGGTTTGATTCCTAGCACCGCAAAAAATAAAATAGAAAGAAAACTATCACAAATATAAAGTTACCATCCAATTCCATAAATACAAAAGGGTCCATGCGAGTTTGTAAACAGGTCAAAAAATTCTATGAGGTTTATGGTAAACTGTATCAATTTTATGTCATAGATATTACAAAAAGCTAATTATCAATGGACTTAAAAGGGTTTCTCCTTCCCTGGGTTAGTGGTAATTATATGATGATTCAAGTTCTGCATTTTATCTGAGGTTTGCAGTTTTTATTCTTTGTTGTGAAATTGCTTAAGAACACACCAAAGTCTGAGGGAGACAATTTTCCTTGAATTTCAGGAACTGCAAAACATCGCAGCCTCAGAGGGCCAGGTAGTGGTCCTGGAGTGCCGGGTTCGAGGAGCGCCCCCTCTCCAGGTCCAGTGGTTCCGGCAGGGAAGTGAAATCCAAGATTCTCCAGATTTCAGAATTCTACAGAAAAGTAAGGAGAGGGCCTGATCTCCCAAGTCTGACCATTTTATTCTCTCTGGTTTGGGGAAAACCAAGGACTGAATCATCCTGTTGATTTCTGCTTTTAAAGAGGAATGAGACCAGATCATCCACAATATGAATGGTCCAGTAAATTAAAACTGTAGCCCTATTGAAACTGATGAAAGATATGTATTCTTTCTTTAGGAAAAATACACACATATATTTGAATTCAAAATCAAGCAAATATTTTTGTAGGTTCATATGTCTATAACCCATCTACTATACTTTTTTAGAACTTCCTGATGTGTTACTGGAATAAGGGTTTTCTATTTTTATAGAAATAAACATTGACCTGCTAGCCCTTTAAATCACCTTTTTGTGTTATGGAGGTTGTCTGTAACATTTCTGCAGATATGCCCTAGATAAGATAACAGGAAAGGAGAGATAGGTTTATTTTATTAATGGAAGCCTATTCTAATATTCTGTTCTGATTTTTTTTTTCTCATATGGAAAACAGAACCTAGATCTACAGCTGAACCTGGTAAGCATTTGCTTTTCTGGAGGGTTAATATATCTTGTGGGTTTCAATAGTTCTTTGTTTCTGTTTTAAAGTCATAAGCAGAACAATGTTTTTGCAGTTCCCTGGAAATGTGAAACCCCCTTAAAGACAATATCTTCTTTATCGGGACTCTGTACGCTGCCTTTTACATCAACTTCTTTATTAGTAAAACATTACGTGCCATTCAGACAAGAAGGTCAAGCTCAGTGATTTAGGGCTTTTATACTCAGAAAGCAAACCAAGCTAATGATAAAAAGACCTCCTAAAATTCCAGTAGAAAAGAGCAATCTGCCACATACTTCTACTGCCCCAAACCCTGGAACAGCTAGACTCCAGGCTTAAAAGTGAGTCTTGAACAGGAGATGCCCAGAGATAGGAGCAGCTGATCGCCAGTACCCTGAGCCATACATAAACTTTTACTGTTCTGCAAGCATGAAGAAAGTCATCTTGCCCTGGGCTCTCTCTCAATTCCCTCATTGGACCTCATCAGAGTGCTATGTGACCCAGAAGCCTCGGGGCCAGCTGCTCCCCAGCCTCCCTGCCTCTTGTATTTTTATGACCCCTCAGGGACTAAAAAGATGTTTGTCCAGGTATTTCCTAGCGTGTCCTCCTCCAGACTGTATTCTTTTATATTTTTCCCATCGGCAAAGCATAGTTTCACTTGTTTTATTTTTAACAAAGGGTAGAAAAGCAAGCCGTTTCCCTGTTTGTGCTCTAGGCACTTCTGCTCTGGTGTCAAACAGGGCTCATGACACGTGCCTTGGGCACTGTGACCTTGCCCTGACCCTTTTTGGAAACCTGAGGTTTTTCTGTGAGCTACTGCAGGTCAGATTGCTGTAGTCAGCCCCTGATCTCTCACATCTAAATATCAGGTCTTTGAAAGCAGAGCATGATACTGTTAGGGACCAAGTGGAAAGGATGCATCTCCACATCCTTTGAGAACAACTGGAATTGATCTGCAGCCTTCTGAGTTACAACTGGAGCATGTCGCCCCACTCCATGTGTCAGTTGCCACATCAAATGCTGTAGACATTTTCCAGACTGTGGAAATATACCACTTTCTATTTTTTCTGTGATATGTCTTTGTATAAAATTGAATAATGCTAGTTCCCTTGTGCATGGAACCTCTGAGACCAAACTTACTACATGAGCTAACATGGAAATCCTATGGAGAGTTGGGGCACATCATTTGCCTTTACTGTTTTATATTGCAATAGATAGATGATAGATAGGTAGACAGGAAAGTAGGAACCAAGTCTTGCTTCTATTTATATGAAATAGTTTATTATATATAACAGACAGTTCTTTTAATGCTTTATGCACAAATAAGACTGAAACCTTGGGCCCCAAATTCTAAAAGTGTTGCTCACAGGATGGATTAAGGCTGCATTTTGTATTCTGAACAAATTGATGCAACTCTGTCTCCATCATGTTCTTGTCCTCTATCACCATCTATTAGGTGGTGATGATTTATTGGATGCCTCCCATAATCTAGGTTGGAAAATCAGCAACTAACCAGCATCTGAAAGTTCAAAGCATTGTTTATGAACTGCACAGTTTAGTTGACTTTATGTGCATGTTTGAACATCGAAAACCCTGAGAATATACTAAGGAGGAATAAGTTTAGATAAGGAGGGATTTGGAAATGTCTCCTACCCCTGCCCCCTTTCCCTCACCCCTAATCTTACAAACATCCCTTCTACTTCAGTTATGGTTTTCTCTTTTGTTTCTAAATATTGATCATAAATTATTTAATAAAATTAATCCTAAGCAGCTTCCTGAAATCACCAGACCTCTAGAACTTACTGAAATGCCTTTTGATTTAACATGGCAAAATCATGGAGAAAGGTGAAGATATGAAGGGCCTTTTTTTTAAACCCCATATCCTCACAATGCATGACACTTGGCTGTATTTCCTCATTTTTATTTTTTCTTTAGTTATATCTGAAAGCATTTAAGAAAACTTCTCTATCCCAACCACTAAAATAGTATTTGCTAAAAACAAGTATTTCTTGGCAGAGAAATATTTCAAGCAAATTTGTCAATACAAGGGGGAAAAAAACAATAGTTAGGAGATATTAAAGAACAAAACAAACCTAACACAACAGATTTTCCCTGACTTCTGATAATTTCTCCACAATTACCTTCACCACAACAATGCTAGAATTGCTCCTTTCTCTTTCACAGCAAAGCATTAAAATGCCCTGCTTCAGGAAGTCTACAGTCAGTATGTAGTGTTAAATAGAATTCATGATCACATTTTTTAAACAACACCAAAAAAAAATTTAAACACAAGAACAACTACTCCTATGACAGCTTATTTGAGTTGATAGAAGTAAAAACTTTTAGCACAAGGAAAATTTAAAGCATATTTGTGGTTAAACAAGGTTTTGGCATATCTAACAAAGCTAAGTATGATTCTATTACTAACTGCCAAATGTTTTCCTTACACTGACCTTGAAGTTTCTATGTCAAGGGGAATACACACACACACACACACACACACACACACACACACGTATATAATCGGACTGTTTACTTTCCTTAAATGACCTGATTGACTATTTTGTCTTTCCCGTATTCCACCATATAGAGTGGATGTAGGAACTGGCCTGATAACTGCTTTTTAGCCACTGTTAAGTGCAAAGGAGAAAAACAGACGTGACTACAATACATCTGAGGCCAGAGATAAATTTTATAGGACTGGGTCAGTGATGTTTTCCAAATGCTAAAACATAAATAGCCTTTGAAATTCAGGAAAATATTTAAACATCAGATTTTATTACCCTCTCTTCCTCCTCTGACATAGCCCCTCTTTCCTGCTGCTCTCTCTTCTCTCTCCCCCACTTCTTCCTTCCCTCCCTTTCTTCTTCTCTTTCTCCATCTCACTCCCTCATTCTTTTTTTCCTCTTCATTCTCCTTCCTTATTCATGGGCAAGATGATTTTAAAGCTCTAAAACTAAAATTGAAGTTCCCTAGAACCTAGATATTGCCCCATTAGGGATTAGCATCTAGATAAAGAAGGAAATAGCAGATTCTCTCCCCATGCATTTGTGCAACTGAAACAGGTTTTTCTTGTCACTGCTGTGTTGTATTCATCTAATGTGTTTTACACTCCCCTCTCTGTCTAGACAGAAGTCAGCTTGCATCACAAATCCTTTCAGACTGTTTTGTGAATTAATAGCTAGTCAGCTTACTTAAGACCAACATCCGTTGTCATATTACCTGCCCTGGCCTTCTTCTTTGACATTCTGACTTTATACTGATTGAATCCTTCAAAGACTGGTCTGGGGGTGGGGGGGGGGAGGAGAATCATTTGACAGATGTTAATACTCAGGCTCTTACTCAGCTGTCTGGAAAGAGCCACAAACCGTATTGAATTACTTTTGTAGCATTGTCTAATGGCACGCAAAATTAAAACCACAAAAAAAGTGTCTTACTGGTTGGAGAATTATAAAAGGATGGTGCCTCCTACTTTCAGTAGGAATCTCAGATCCATCCTCTATCTTATATAATAGAGTTTGTGTTTTGATTCTGTGACTCAGATTATGCTTAATTAAATGTCCTAAGGCGCTGAGTTGTAGGAGGACTGTGGTGGGATGTTTTTTGAGATCTCAGCAGATGGTGCACAGTTTAAACTCAATGCAAGTTCTAGGTGAGGATGGTAGGTTGAACAAGAACATATAGAATAAAAGTAGGCCATATAAAACCTGTGATTCCCAAACTGTGTGACAAGGTACCTGCTATGCCTCTTCATACTGATAGGGACGCTTTCCTAGGTTTGAGGCAAACACATCAAACCTGACATCTGAGAGATAGGACACAATGACTAGCTGGATTTTGTTCAGAATTTTACCTTCGGATCCCTGTACATTCTTTTCTATGACATCTGTCTTTATGAAACTGAGTTTTTGATTGATATGTGACAAACAGCAAGTAACACATGAAAATCTGTGTCAACTGTGAAACTGTGTCCTGGCTCACGCAGAAATTGGTTTTACACTCCCAATAAATGTGCTCATCTGTTTTGTTACTTTGTGATTATTATTTTAATTATTTTTAAAATTGTGGTTTTTTAAGAACAATTTTTTTTTTCTTTAGATGCACGTATATTTTTTTCAAACAGTACCTAACTCGTTCAGACCTAAATACTTATTAAATTCTTTGGAAATAACTACCTAATAAATGGAACAATTAGGTATATCTTATGGCTTTAAAATCATCATAAAAAAATTACTGAGATATTCAGGGACCCATGATCCATGAAAGTTTGGTTTAGTCCCTGGGAGGAGGGAGGAAGACTCAGGGCTCTCAGGCACCCATTTTCAGTCCTCTTCCTGCACTCACCTCTGGAACACTGGCCCGTGAACTCTGCCTTGCTTGGCAGAGACCGAAGCACTCTTCTCTGGACATGCTGAACATCTCAAGAGGAAAAAAAAAAATGCATAGATAATGATTTGGAAGTTCGTCCTACAAAGATGCCACCTAGATCGTGCTACAGGAAAGCCAGAGTTGACAAGTTCCTCTCTTACAATCAGAGCTTCTAATCAACTCATAACCAAGAAAAAAATCTCTAACATGGATGATAGAAAAGGAAACAAGCAACTCCTCTGAAAGCAACATGGAGGAAACAGGGTTGCAAGGAGAAGAAAATGTAAAAACAAAACAAAGCAAAACAAATCTTCCCTCAGATGGATAAGAAAATCAGCAATCCAAGATATAAAAGTGAAAAGGTTTTCAAAACAGAATTTTTTTGGAATGTAAAAGTTTGTCTCAGAAGTGAAAGTTGAGGGCACGCCCCCTAAATAGAGCAAAACAATCAAGAAGGGATCCAAGAGAAAACAGGTCAGAAAGAGGAGCCAGAGAATCATCCCAAGTACGTTATTACATGTATTCATGGGGTTCCAGGAGAAGAGAAGAAAGAAGGGGGAGGAAGGGAATTGTCAAGGAAATAATTTTCTGAAAATTCCCCAAACTGAAACCTACCAGTTTCCAGATTGGAAGAAAATAAAAACCCACCAAGTGTACAATGTGTAGAATAAACTCAGAGCTAGGCACAGCATCATGAAGCTTATGATATCCAGGACAAAGAGATCATTCTGCAAGTGCCAGGGAGGAAACATCAGGTCATATTAAAACTGGTAAGATCAGAAAGGGTTAATTAAGCCTTCTTGGCAGCCACACTAGACACACAGACACAGTGAGGCAAGACCCACAAAACTCAAAAGTAAAATTTCACCTTCAGCTTAGAATTCTTCCCACAGCCAAACCTTCAGTTCTATGGGAAGACCTAGTAAAAGTAGCTTCAGACTTGCAAGGTCTCAAGAAGTTTCCTTCACTACCCTTTACGGAGGACGTGCTCCATGATGGCAAGAATTAACCCAGAAAGAACAAGATGTTGATGTGGGGACTAGGAATCAGGAGATCAAAAGGAACCACCAAGAGGGTCACGATCCATGCATCAGGAACGAAGGGCCAGCCTGACTGGTGTGGTGTGACCCCAGAGAGAAACACAGGAACTCTCATCTCCAAGAGGTTTGTGGTCACAGGGCCAGCCCATCTTCTACTCTGATGACAGAATGGCTGGGTGATAACCAGACTGAATTGTCCCTACTTGGTGGACTTGCTCCCCACCCCCCATGCACTGCCCCCTGGATCCATTGAAAACACCCATTTCACCCCACAGAAGTGATCTGCTTTGACCCAGGCCTGAGATCTGGAATTTAGTTGACCATTTTGAGTTTAGAAAAAAAAAAACATGGTGATGTCCACTCTACTAACGATTCCTACCAGCTGTCCAACTTCCATTCATGCTAAATCCACCAGACTGGCCCCCTGACATGAACCTAGTATCTCCCAGGACTCACTAGTGACCTGTGGGGTTTTGTAACTTTCAGGGAACTTAAAGCTAGTTTATAACTTTTTTCTAACAATGATAAGGTTGCCTTTTCTTTACTTAAGATATGTGCTTGTTACTCAAGTTTTTAAAATTAAAGGATTTTTAAGGATGTATATACCTAGGTGGTAGACATATTAAAGAAAATTAAAGAAATTTTTGTCCCAAAAAAAGGAAAGTTAAATTGGCGAGGACATGCAAGGCATTTCTAAAGCATTAGTAATATTTGATTTCTTAGACTTGATAAAACTGAGTTTATTTCATTATTATTCCTTAAACCATACATTTTAAATATCCTTCTACCTACATGATACATCCACAGTTTTTAAAGATCTTCAGTAAATATTAATACAGGCATTTCATTTACTCATGGTGAATTTCATCTTGTTGAATTAAACCCAGAGTTCTTTTATCAGTTGTGTTTGCCAAACCATGTGGTTTGAAAAGTAGAAGCTGGATTTCTTTTTAGTTATTTTGGACAAAAAGAAGAAAAGACTGTCAAGGAAGATGTGTATGAAAATGTCCCCTCAAAACCCAAGGAACTAATAATCTTATCCTTGCTGCTTGCTGCCTCGTCATTTTATGAGTTTCCAAAAAAAAAAAAAAGTTGGTTTTTGTTTGTATTTAATCAAGTGTTAAGTACATTCAAGAACTTGAATGAAATTCAGGATTGCCTTATGGGAGATACTACTATAATTAATTTTTAGGTAACTTTAAAAAGCAGAATTTATTACCAATAAAAATAGTTTCTGACTTAGTAATTTATTATATGCCATCAAGTCAAAACCTCAGGAATTCAAACTTAGGAAAATTGGATTAAAATGAATCATAATTAAAGTTATTAATAACTTTAATTTTTTCATTTTGGGGGGAGACAATATTTTTAGTACAGATAAGTGAGTCTCTAACTCCCTTTATTTGACATAGCATTCATTTCCTGATTTCTACTCCTAACCCAAATTTATTTTACAGATGTCTTAAAGGTCTTTATTCAAGTAAGATGCTACCAAATGAAAATGCAATATTGCAACCTGGTTCATCTCATTTCCTCATGACTTTCTTCGTTTTTTGTAATGTCAGAACCATACAAGCTGTGATGCTTCTTTCAACAAAACACAAGCCTATTGTCACAGTTGGATGACACTTTTTAAGAGAAGAAACACTGAACAAATTTTGGGACATAAAATTAAAATTTTAACTAGTAAAAATGATATAGCAAATGCATGAATCACTAAAATAATATCCCAAAGCTTATTTTTTCTTGTCTTTTCAAAAAAGAAAAGACAAGAAAAAAAGAAATAAACTTTGGGATTTTATTTTTCAGTACTGGGGGTCAAACCCAGAGTCTCACACTCACTGAGGAAGTACTCTACCTCTGAGCTATATTCCCAGTTTGTTTGTTTGTTTCATTAAGTCTGTAACTTTTCTAAATGTTCAGTTGGCCAACAACTATATACCTTATCTTACAAAGAAATATTCCTGAAAAATCATATGAAATGAGTTTTGTCTAATCAAATTAGAAACACACAAAGGAAGCTTGTGGGGACATCAGGAATATCATTCTCACTGAGAATTTCTTTAGAAAACAACTTTTTGTAAAAGTATTTTTCCTTCAATCTAAATTTTAGTCATGCATTTATTCAAAAATAATTATGGAGAGCCTGCTGTGGACTAAATGCTAAGAATTTACAGCTGTGAGCAAAACAAATGGCTTCTGCTCTCAGATGGTATATTCTAGTCCAGGGACCAGAAACTAACAAATAATGGCACAATAAATTATTTAACCATAGTTTTGATAGATGTTTTTGAGGAAAGTTTGCCATCCTGAAATCTGACCAAGTCTAATCAAAACAGGATTCTCTGAGAAAGTGGTATTTTTGTTTTTGTTTATTTTTTTATTTATTTTTTGGCTGGTTTCTTTGATACTAGGAATAGAACCCAGGGGTGCTTAAACACTGAGCTACATCCCCAGTTTTGAGACAGCATTTCACCAACTTGTTAAGGTTGGTCTCAAACTTGCAATCCTCCTACACAGCCTCCTGAGTCACTGGGATTACAGGCCTGCACCACCTCACCCGATTTAGGAAGTGATGTTTAATGGGGAAATATAAGGCTGAGTAGGAAATTGCTAACTACTCCTGCATGGAGGCTTAGGGACCTAAAGGAATGTGGCTTCCCAGGGTGCTAAGAGTTTTCTTGCCCAAAGCTCAGAAAGCACAGAGCTGAGAGACACAGAGGCAGCCTGGCAAGAAGCAGGACTTCATACCCCACATGAAGGATTCTGAATTTATCCTCAAGGTCCTGGAAGGATGGGGAAATAATAAAACTTCATTCTTAAAAGAACCTTCTGATTCAGAAGTGGCAACTATGCAGACAAGCTCAGATTTTCCTAAGACAGTATAACCACAGAATCATAGAAAGCATCAAAAGAAAGTCTTTAGAAATTCATCAAAATCAGCATTCCAAGACTGCTTTGTGTCATTGTGACCTGAGAAAATTTCATGCTGGTTTTAAATGGAGGTGTCAAGGCAATGAATTATGTCTGTATTTACAGTGGGAGCACTCTTGGGCATTGAATAGGCAGTGGCATTTCTAAGAGTCTCCAGAAACCCTGCCTTTCCAGGTGTAGAAAACCCAGGGTTGAGAGACGAGCTCTCCAAACACCCCAAGCCCTGTGAAGATAGTACAGGGACCTTTGCTGTGGCTCCCCAACTCAGGAAATACCAAGATGTCACTGAAACCTGGGAAGGTTTACTGCTCCCAGCAGTACTGCCAACGGGGAAGAAGGTGACTGTTATGATTTGGATACAAAGTGCCCCCCAAAAGCTCTTGTGTTAATACAGGAATATTTGGAGATGAAATGATTGGCTTGTGAGAGCTGTAGTCTAATCGGTTTGTCCTAGTTCAAATGGAGTAACTGGGTGGTAAATGTGGGCAGGTGAAAGCATGGACACTGGGGTCTGCCCTGGAAGGGTTGTTCTTCCTGTGGCCCCTCCCCGCACCCCTCTCTGCTTCCTGGCCACCATGAAGTGAGCAGCTTTTCTCTACCATGCCCTTCCGCCATGCTGTTCTGCCTCATCTTGGACCCAGAGCAATGGACTCAGCTGACCATGAACTAAACCTCTGAAATGACGAGCCAAAATAAACTTTCCCTCCTCTAAGTTGTTCTTGTCAGGTGTTTTGGTCACAGTGACTCAAAGCTAACACAGTGACGTGCCCCTGCTTGCAGCCCATTGCTCAGAGGGCAACCCCTGTGTGAGGGTGCTTTCTAAAGTCCCAGGAGAGCAGACTGCTCATTTCTTCTACCACCAGCAGGTCCACAATACCATGTGCTTTGTCTC
Organism: Sciurus carolinensis; assembly: GCF_902686445.1. NCBI lineage: Eukaryota > Metazoa > Chordata > Mammalia > Rodentia > Sciuridae > Sciurus > Sciurus carolinensis. Next base: position 23,490,637 of record NC_062216.1, read on the forward strand.
AGCTTATGTGCTCGTCCAGTGTGTCTGGTGTGTGAGAGGACATAGAGCCCATCAGTGAATTATTTGGATAATGAGGAGGGTAATTAGAATTTTCAACGTCAGGAAACTCCCAGGCGCCCTGACTTAAATCTTTCATTACCTTGCTCTGCGTCAGGTTCCTTGTGTCCTTAACTAGGAAAAAATGCAGAACAACTAGAGAAGTTTTGTGCTTTAGGGGAAAACGACATACTTGTAGGAGACAGGCAGCCTACCTTTAGCATTTGGGCTGTGGCACTGTTAGCCATGACCTTGAGAGAATCACTTTGAACCAAACCTGAAGGATTGAGAGATTTGGGCTAGTCAGTCTCAATTCCCACAGAGCACTTCTATCCAAAGTCTCATTTACCCTGCTCTGGTTAAGTCCATGTTTAACAGACTTGTAACCATATGTATTCAATTTAAAAATTCCCAGTCCCTTGTACCTTTCCAGTTACATCTCACTTCCCAAATGATTAATCTTATGTGAAGCTCCAACTTGAATTATTTCCACACTTTCTATCTTCCTCTGCAATTGGAAAGCCAAGAACTGTGTAGAGTATTGTCAAAAAACACAGGATTACCTCATGCTCTCTCTGTTATTCCAGTTTTCCTTCTATGCCGTGAACCTTTAAATCAAATAATAACTGTGTCCTTCAAATGTATCAGGACCTCTCAAATCTGTGTCTGGAAACCCTTTTCTTAATAGGTCAAACAGGATTAATGGACAAATTTTGAATCAAGAACTGCACTAGGTATTATAGGGCATTTAAAAAAATTTTTTTTATGTTTTTATTGTTTGTTCTATTTAGTTATACATGACAGTGGAATGCATTTCAGTTCATTGTACACAAAGGCAGTACAACTTTTTATTTCTCTGGTTTTACAAGATGTAGAGTCACACCATTTGTGTAATCATACATGTACATACTGTAGTGATGTCTGTCTCATTCCACCATCTTTCCTTCCCCCTGCCCCTTCCCCTCCCCTCATTTCCCTCTACACAATCCAAAGTTCCTCCATTCTTCCCTTACCCACCCCCCCCATTATGTATCAGTATCCACTTATCAGAGAAACATTTGGTCTTTGTTTTTTGGGATTGGCTTATTTCACTTAGCATGATAGTCTCCAACTCCATCCATTTACTTGCAAATGCCATAATTTTATTCTTCTTTATGGCTAAGTAATATTCCATTGTATATATATACCACAGTTTCTTTATCCATTCGTCTATTGAAGGGCATCCAGGTTGGTTCCACAATCTAGCTATTGTAAATTGAGCTGCTATAAACATTGATGTGACTGTGTCACTTTAGTGTGCTGATTTTAAGTCCTCTGGGTATAGACCAAGGAGTGGGATAGCTGCGTCAAATGGTGGTTCCATTCCAAGTTTTCTAAGGAATCTCCATACTGCTTTCCAGAGTGGTTGCAACAATTTGCAATCCTACCAGCAGTGTATGAGTGTGCCTTTTCCCACACATCCTCACCAACATGTATTCTTGATAATCACCACTCTAATTGGAGTGAGATGAAATCTTAGGGTAGTTTCAATTTGCATTTCTCTAATTACTAGAGATGTTGAACATTTTTTCATGTATTTGTTGATCAATTGTAGATCTTCTTCTGTGAGGTATCTGCTCAGTTCCCTAGCCCATTTATTGATTGGATTATTTGTATTTTTGGTATTAAGTTTTTTGAATTCTTTATGAATTCTGGAGATTCATGCTTTATCTGAAGTGCATGTGGTCAAGACTTTCTCCTACTCTATAGGCTCTCTCTTCACATTATTGATTGTTTCTTTTGCTGAGAAAAAAGCTTTTTAGTTTGAATTCATCCCATTTATTGATTCTTTCTTTTATTTCTTGTGCTTTGGGACTCTTATTAATGTAGTCTTGTCCTAAATCAACATGACGAAGATTTGGGCCTACTTTTTCTTCTATTTGGTGCAGGGTCTCTGGTCTAATTCCTAGGTTCTTGATCCATTTTGAGTTGAGTTTTGTGCAAAGTGGGAGATAGGGGTTTAATTTCATTTTGCTGCATATGGATTTCCAGTTTTTAGTGCACTGTTTTTTAACAGTTGATCATGACCCATTGCAGTGAATAGTAAACACCATATTAAAACATAAATAGAATAAAAGTAGTAGAGTGCCACTAATATTTTGGGAAGTCTTTATGGAATACACACACACACACACCTTATATCTATACATGGGTTGAACATAAATTGTACACCTGTGAGTTCTAATGAAAAATGTCTAAAATTCATTTTTAGGGCAAAATCTTCTATACTTTCCTCAAGATAAAAATCATCTGGAAATCAAGTTTGTTTGTTTGTTTGTTTTTATCCTTAGCCTTAACCCAGATCTGCTGAATCAGAATATCTAGGGGAGAAGAGAAGATTCAGAAATCAGTATATTTAACAGATGCAGCAGGTGATTCTTTTTCTCAAACAGGTCTTGGAAACACCACTATGAAAGGGTTGAGATTCAAAACGTTAACAATAATCTATACCTAACCTGATGGAGTCCCCCTTCAAAATAAGTACCCAATATTACTGAGGTATAGCTTTAAATTTATACAAATTTAAATAATAGCTAGCGCTACATCCTAGACTTACATCAAGGGCCAAATGTAGGATAAAAATAAAACTAGAGTAACACAGTATCCTTCCTACTCCATAGTGGCCAGTTAATTTTTCTATCCTTGAGTATTTCTTCTTTTTTCTCACTGAGTTACAAATATTAAAATTAAGTGTAAATTCGAGTTGGGGATCTTTTGCACTGATGGAGATGCTAAGGACAGCAGAGGTGAGGTGAGCATGCCTGAGTTTGGCATCTTCCCTGATTTATACCGGAGCGCCTGTTCTATGGGCTGTGGTGTTCATCTGAGCTTTACTTATGGACATACGGTATTGAATTTCTACAGAACCCTATGTAACCTATGTTCAAAACTTGAATACATTTTCCTTTTGCTGTTACCAATACTACAAAAACTGGAAATAAATATCCTGCTTATATTAAACTGAATTGACTTTGTTTTCCCACTTAGGTAAACACTGGGAAAGCCAGAAAATTCTGAAGAGTGTTGTCTGTAGAACCCACATTCACACTGAGTATACCAACCATCTTTTAAAGGTCTATTTTGATTGTAGAATTTAAAAATATACCTTCTGCTTCTTAGTGATAAGACATGAAAGGAATTGTCAAAGCCAACTGGCATCTTTATGAGTCAGGTGTGCTCACAGTTGTTATATAAAAAACTACCTGCTGCAGTACCACCCAGTAGGAGCACATTTTATTATCCCAAAGCATGTTTCAAGTAATTATGAAAAAATGAGGGCTGAGTTCTTATTTAGTCAGTATTTTTCACTATTTATAGGACAGATAATCTTCAGTGATACCCTGATTTCAGTAAGAAAGAAAATAATTTTATTTGAAACAAAGTAACAACATTAAGAACTTAAACTACATGTTAATTAAAATAAATACCATTGATATCTTTTGAGATCGTTGAACCTTTTTGTGTTTCCTATACATAGAAGCACAAATTAAAAAAAAATAGGAATAACCTGAAATAATCTGTCCCTTTATTATGAGTTCTGTTGTCTCTCTATAATGTTATAGTGTACAGATATCAGCAGAATTGTATGTTTAAGTTTCTACTCTAAACTAAAACTGAAACCTCATGAAATTTTTAACATATTTAAAAAGTAGAGAATCCTATACCTGTTTGTTCCTCTTAACGTTTGCACCATTTATTTGCACAAAATTTGTACCATATATTTGTCTTGTGTATTTAAAAATATAAAATATGAAAAAATATATATATAAAATATGTAATTTTTAAAAGTAGAGAAATATCTCAATAAAGAGGAAAAGGAAGATGATTCAGGAAACTATGTTTGGTTTTGTCTTTATAGATTCAGTAGGAAGGATCACAAAGCTATTAAAAAGAATGGGAGAGGGGGCAGAAGAGATGATTATAGGGTATTTATAGTGTATCTAATATTTGGTCAATTTTAAAAGATACTGCATAATCAACTAGAACTGTAATGCCTCCAGAATTTGGAAATAAACAAACACCAGGATTTTTTACTTTCCTCAACACTTTATTAATTGCCTTAAAATCTTAATTCTACATTTCCTATTTCCATCTTATATTTCAAGAAATATTTGCAAACTAGCACTGTCTAATGAACATTTCCTCTTGCAACTGACTTAACTGCCTTTTAAGACAGTACAGTTTTGTAGGAAAGAGAGAAGGAGAGCTAAAAATATCCTTGTGGCCCATGGATATTAAGGGTGTAGACTTTTGGAGTTGAAACAAATCTGAAGATTTTCTAATTCCAGTTGTTTCAGGAGGACATGCCTCACCCATAAAATTACAAAAACTAGAGTTATTATGTTATACCTGCTGCTACCAAATATTAAGACAGCCTTCTCAAAAATGCTCAACAAGTATGATGAATTCTGAAAATATCTAGAAGCTTTCATAGACAAAGTTTGCAGACTTTATCTCATACATTTTTCTATTTATAATCTTTCATTAACAAGTTCTTCCACTCATTTAATCAACCTTCTTCCCTTTTGATGCAATTATAGCTACATTCCAGCCCTTTTAAGTTTTTTTTATTTGAAACAGGGGCTTGCTAAGTTGTTGAAAGTCTCGCTAAGTTATTGAGGCTGACCTCAGACTTGCAATCCTCCTGCCTCAACCTCCTGAGCTGCTGGGATTATAGGCCTATGTCACCTTGCCTGGATAAATTAGCATTTAAATGGATGAATACTTAATATACATCGTATTACTTTTTATTGTGATAAATATATAGTATGAAATCTACCTTCTTAAAATTTTAAGTGTGCAGTACAGTGTTGTTAACTATACACACCTGTTGTGCAAGAGAGCTCTAGAACTTTTTCATTTTGTGTGTCTGCAACTCTGTGTCCACTGAACAGCCCCCCTCACTCCCCTCCCCAGCCCTGTCCACCCTACTCAACTTCCTACTGCTAAGAGTTTGACTACTTCAGATACTTTGAAAGTAGAATCTTGCTGTCTTTATCCTTCTGTCATTGTTCTTTACCTCTAACTAGATAATTCCATTCTTTTAATTTGTCCTTATTAAGACCTTTTATTTACTCATTTTTGTGTCTACATTGGACCTAGTTTTTCACACCCCATTTAAACATCAAATCGAATAATATACTAAAAGAATAAGGTATGTGTCTCCATAATTCTTGCAAATTTAAACCTGTATCAATATATCTGAGAAACAAGTTAGTTTTACCCTGTACCATATCACTAAAATCTCCATAGTTTATAATTACTGTGATCCCTACAACTTTCCATAGGAACATCACATTCTGACTCGAAAGAATCCTGCATTTTTAGCACTTAGCAAAATCTCAAGCATGATTCATTAACCAGATTATCCTCACCATCATCAGGAATGGGTAGTGGTAGGATAAAACTCAAGAATGGAGTAGGAAATACACTCTTTTTTTTTTTTTTTTTTTTTTTTGGTCTACAATCAAATACAATGAACTTTTAAATTAATACCTATTTCATTACTCTTTATTGTGATAATAAATAACATGAAATCTACTTCGGGAAGTGAGATTATTAAAGGGCCTGTTGGATATAGAAGGAATTGAATTATAAAAGAAGACTTTCACTTTTCATTTTACACTTTCTACTTTGTATTGTTTAACTTGTTTACTTTTATAGTTTTTACATGTAAAAATTTAAAATATTTAAAGATCTCTTTGACAGACAAAAGTTTTTATCACAAGGTAACACTTTTACCCACCATTGATATGTTTTTCTGCCAGCATTTGAAATACACAATATGCTTTAAGACGGATTTGCTCATTTGCACTACTGATAGTTGAGTGGAGAAAGTGAGCATTACTCTGCAAGCCCAGAAAGTTTGCTCTCAGGATGTGAGGGAAGGGGGTTGGGAAAGACGCTGACATCTCCAAAGTGACTTCACGCTGATGGATCATGCTGTTCTCTTCATTTCCAGAGGAGATTTGTACCCTGGTTATCGCTGAGACTTTCCCTGAAGATGCAGGAATTTTCACCTGCTCCGCAAGAAATGATTATGGATCGGTGACCAGCACTGCCCAGCTAGTTGTCACCTCAGGTATACAGGGAATCAGAAATGCCCGGGTCCAGAGGCTGGGGAGATAGCTCAGTCGGTAGAGTGCTTGCCTTGTAAGCACAAGGCCCTGGGTTCAATCCCCAGCACCCCCCAAGGAAAAAAAAAAAAAAAGAAGTGCCCAGGTCCAGGTCCTTGTTCCCCAGCCCTGGTGTGGTTCCCTGAGGCAGAAAGCAACTGTCCCAGGAAGATGGCTCCGCCTTGGGAAATGCTGGCTGCTGCCTGAACAAACAGTTGTTTCATTACAGAACAAAAGACTTTGGGGGAGGAGCATTAGAGGGGGTGGGAGCAGAGATGACAGATAATGACAATGTAGCATCTGAGCACTCAGGGGTCTGTTTTTTGAAGTCATGCAATCTTGGCCTTGGAAACAATGTGTCGGGTTTCCTAACATCATGCTGCCCTAGAATCACAGTCACCTCAGAAATCAGAGGGGCGGTCACTGTTCTCGGCAGTGCCAGATTATCCAATCCACTCTTGAAACTCCTGAAAAAGATGATCCAAGACAGAGTTAATATAATTCAGAAAGATCTTAGAAATCAAATTCCCTTCATAGTATCTATCAATGGTGGTATATAACTTTGGTATGAAAAAATAAAACTATATAGTCTAGTATGGAAAACTATTTTAAACTATATGGACTTTCTAAACTCAAAAACTTACCACTTGGGATAGTTGACTATTTTCTACTGATATTAGTGAACTTTCTTGTAATTACCTTATCTCTGTTAGTCATCTTACAGAGATTTTTTAAGCTGTCTCTTTGACCAAGCTTGGCACAAGATAATGCACAGAGAAGGACATCGATAAGTGGGTGGCTGGTTGTAAAAGACACAGGCTTGAAGAGAAAAAGTGACTCTCTCCCTTTGATTCCTTAAAGAGCAGGAACTTGGTGCTAGGTGGCAGCAGAGATTTGGGGATATGAGCGTGGCAACAATAAGTGGTTTTTCATCTCAGAAGAGAAATGGAAGGTTCGCCTTAATGGGGAAGTGGTTAGTATGAGAACTTTAAGTGTTAAAAGGAAAACCCCCCCATGTCATAAGTGGAGTTACATAACAGTGAGAATCCCAGTGTCCCAGCTGACTTAAAGACCATCCACCAAATGGCCATAGCAATAGTGTAATGTTCCAACAACAGCAAAAATGTGGCAACAATTGGTGTTTTCCATTTCTGCCTGGGTAAATCAGCAATAGGCACTGCATAGTAAACAAATAATTTCTAATTTACCTCAATAAGTATTTTGAATATATGGCAGAAGCTCTCTTCTGGGTTTTTTGGCAAGATGAAAGACCCCAAGAAGACATGATCTCAAGATGCTTCTATTCTATTAGGGGTAACAGCTAAAGAAACTCTTTCTTTATAGCTGGTACCATCTTCCCACATTGAAAAAAATATATTTTCTATGAGATCATGAGACATTTCACCTACACTCAAAACTTTACTTTCTTTAGTTTTAAAATAGAATGAATATCCACATAAAACCTTGATAGCCTGAGCTACTGTCAGTAAACAATTAGGCTGGTCAGTTGGATCCACGAGTTGAAAAGCGAGAAGACCAGGCATTAATGATTGACATTGTCTGTGTTGTTAATTTTTTTTTCCACCAAGTGCTGTCTTTAGCTCTTATTTGAAATTTGTTAATGAATCAGTAGGTGGTTTCCTAAATGTGAGCTCAGTTGGGAAATGAGACAAGGTCGTGGTCACTCAAAACAAACATGGAAGAGCCCGGTCCTCCAGCTGGCAGTGGTTCTACATCCAATGAGATCAGCACAGCCTCCTCTTCTCTAACAACAGGACACCAGGGGTTCTCGGAAGACTGATGACACTGTGAAAAGAACCTGCTGAACTAGCAGCCTCTCACTATTTTTCCCTCCTTTTCCCCTTCCTTAGCCAACACTGAAAACTGTAGCTACAACTCAGTGGGAGAATCCAACAATAGTCACTTCCAGCACTTTCCACCTCCCCCTCCCATCCTGGAGACGAGTTCCTTTGAATTGCCTTCCAAGAAACCATCTGAGATCCCGCAGGTGAACAGCCCTGCCTTAGGACTTAACATGGCAGCCCTTCAAATGCAATTCGGTTCTGCCGAGAGGGAAACGAACGGAGTCCATCCCAGCCATGGAGTAAATGGACTGATTAACGGCAAAGCTAACGGTAATAAATCTCTTCCGACACCAGCTGGCCTGCTTTCGCCCACAAAGGAGCCACCACCTCTGCTTGCCAAACCCAAACTGTGAGTATTTCTGCATGGTTTTATAATATTTTCCATGGTCCTGCTAAATTTCTTCTCTGGTTAGGAAAAAAAACCTTTTGCCTGGACTATGTGGCAAAGTCGCCCCTTCTATAGGCAAGTTGTCCATGACTGGACGTGACGGTACTTCTAAGTGGGGTCCTACAAAAATACAAAAAATACCTAAAAGCAAGGTAAATGAGAAGCTTGGTTAAACCTGCCCTTTGCTGAAAGCCATAACTGGTTACGGCTGTGAAAATATCTGTGAGTGACATGGCGTTCCAGTGTCTAGCCAAGGATGTGGCCTCTCCCCAGAGGGGACAGAGAAGGGGGATCTGCTTTGAGTCTTCTATTAAGCCTTGTACTAAAATATTTCCAAACAATTTAAGTGTAGGAATCAGTAAGGAGGTCTGACATAGATAAGAGGAGGAAAATAAAAATCGAGGACGGACATGCAGCACACCAAATCCTGTCATGGCCAACGAAACCAGAGTGATTTAGGCTGGTCAGGAAGAAGCATGCCCGCCGCAACACAGCCTACTAGGCCCAGGAATTCCATGGACTGCATATTTCCACCTTCATGTTTGATTTCCATTATTTTCTTAGGATAATAAAGCTTGCATGAGCTGTTTCCATTGGCACCACACAGCACAGAGTTGTTATGAATGGAGCCATTACAATGTCAGAGAAGGGCAGAAATATATTAACTCAAAAGGTTCTCTCATAGCATAACAGACCTTGAATTACTGCCCTGACAGGGGTCAGTGGAAATATAAGAGTCATACAGAATGTATATATACTCCCTACCAGGTCATATTTCCATGAGAATGAATTTGCCAGAATCTAGGAAAGCTCTCTGTATTTCCCCATGATGTTTGGTGGTTTTGATTTGGGGTAGGAAGGATTTCAGTATGATAGGAGTTATTCTTTGTTTCCCTAGGACTGAACAGTCTATAATTTTCTCTCTGATCAACTCATTTGTTAGAAATGTTAGAACTCATAAGACATTCAAACTGGAGTAATGCCTTCCATTTCTACATCACTGTATTGTTTACCAAGGGATTTCCCAAACATCGTTAGACTAATAAAATAGCAAACCATCCCAAAGAACACCTTGAATTAACAAATAGGCGACTTTATAAAAGTAGATTTCTGGACAATCTTATATTGCAGTCGCAAAAATCTACCTGTTACTACTCAGGACTTAATTTCGTATTCTGTAATGGCTCTTTTAAAGCAGTAGGGCTACTGCCTAGGTTTGTATACAGTTGTGTGAAAGGTTGACATTTAAGAACTATTTCCACCTGCACTGAGAGGCTGAACAGGTAAAATGCACTAAAACATGGTGCCATAAAAGAGATTTACATCCTTACAGCACCAGCCATAAAATCAGTTGCCACTGCTAACTTCTTTCATCTTTGCATTTTGAATATGTATTTGCAGTGCTTTTAATGAAACAAGGGGCCTGCTTTCCTAGGAAAGAAAGAGAGAATGTCTTTAATGACCAGGACTATGCTCTCGATTAAGTGAAGTGTATCTACTACAATGGCCATCATAAATTGCATATAAATCACAGGAGAGTAAACATGAGGAGCCTGTTAACAGGCATTTACAGCCCTTCTTATCTCAGGCGTTTCAACAGCTCTTCAACTTTTAGCTCTGAAACAGAGATGTGTGTGAGATGGTGGGGGTGGGGGGCTCGTCTACAAAAGACAGACAGAACAATTCCATGGTTATTAAGAGGATGAGTAGCTTGAGTACAAGTTTGAAGAGTGACATCATGATTTGTTTGTGAGTCAGATTTTCAATATAAAATAAAATGCAGGACAAAGGGACTTTAGTTTTGATATCCAAAGAAAGGGCCACAGCTCTTTCAAGAAGATATTTAGAGAAAGGCAGAGCAAGGCCCTAACAGCACCTGGTAACTTAGAAATAACATTTGCATATACCAGATTTCACCACTGTTGTTTTGTCTCCAAGTCTTGGTGTATTTAAATATTTGCTTAGAGCATCACTTAATAATTTTCATATTGTATAAATTACCTGCCATTTAACTGAGTACAATATATTACATATTAATTTTAATATTTTAATTAACATGTAATATTAATTTAAATATTATATGTAATATTACATTAATTTTACACAGTACATATTAATTTTTAAGTTTTCTTATGAGGTATACTATTTTATTGGACTTTATTTTGATTAGAGCATCACTTAATAATTTTCATGTTGTATAAATTACCTGCCATTTAGCTGAGTGAAATATATTACATATTAATTTTTAATATTCCAATTAACATGTAATATTAATTTAAATATATAATATTACATCTTATTTTTACATATTACATATTAATTTTTAAGTTTTCTTATGAGCTATAGTATTTTATTGGACTTTATTTTGATTAACTAATAAATGCATGCCGATATAACAATTCAAGCAATACAGAAGTCATTAAAGAAAGAGCTCATCCTCTCAGCTTCCCCTCTTACAGCCCACCTTCTTGGTTGGATCTGAAGTCTTCCACTCCTTTCTCTTTTATCAAGGTCTTTTTCTTTTTTTTAAAGGTTCAGTGATTGTTTTAAATATTGTGTGCATTGATAGGGAAATGCTTTGGAATGGCATCTGCAAATAATTTGGAGTAGTAAATGACTACAGGTAACTGCCAAGTGAAATACTTATACATGTCTATTCCTTTTCATACACTGGGAAAAAATAATGGAGTTTCATTTGTCTTTTATGGTCAGCAGTGAAAACCTATAGGTTGCTCTAATCTTTATTCGTCAGCCTATGATTTTATTCCCTCACCCATAAAAGAAGTTTCTATTTGAAGGGCTTTCTGACCTTTCATGCTTTGTCATCATTGGTAACCAAACTCAATTAGGAGGGGAGAAATAATAGGAATGAAAATATTGACTCTCACAATGAATTTATCTGAAAGTGGCATTTTATTTGTCAGATTCCTGAAGAAAAAGATCAGTACATACAATTAGACTCTGCTCAAGTATAAGTGGGGCATAATTAAACATAGGCCATTTGGTAAGTACCTGAGGCCTTGCATCCTGGATTTCTAGAATGTCTCACCACTCACTGTGAGACCATGAACAGCACCAAGCACCACAGAAGAAAAAAATCAGTAAAGCGAGTTCTGTGACTCAATGATGCTCATAATCTTCCATCACAGTACAAAAGAAGCAGCATGGTGTGTAAGTCCCACGTCTTATCAGAGGACAAGAAGAGGAATAAGCACAAACCAAGCTTATTCACAGTTCTGTTTTTCTCCTTATTCTGAATGCACTGAATAAGTGGGTGACTGCCCTTTCTCTATGAAAGATGCCTAAAATTTCAAAGTAAATCTAGGGATCAGTGTGAAAGTGCCTGCTTCTCTTTATTCCCACCAAAAAAAAAAAAAAAAAAAAAAAAAAAAAAAAAAAAAAAAAAAAGTCCTTCCAAGGCATGGATAGGCTTGGAATTCCTAGGAATAAGTCCTGCTGGGAAATCAGTGAATGTCAGAGTTAGCAGGTGATTTGCAAAACAAACAGGAAAGTGTCATGTTTTCCCATGAGCTCACCTCCTAACTAAGTAAGACCAAATAATACACACATGACAAAGTGCCATTCTCAAATTCCACGTCTTTCTTTTTTTCTGTATTCTTGTTGTCTTGTGGGAATTGGTTAGAATCTAAACTTGTGGAGGAAGCAAAATGAGAAAACAAAAGTGAGATAACTGAAGTCTGAAGTAAAGTTCTTGCACCCAGAAGCAAGAGAGGTCGACAGATAAAATGACACTGTTTGACACTCCTGGTGCCAGAAAGATGCACTTGGTCATAAAAGTCCATGCCCTTTTGACTGGGAGAATGGTAATGAAATGGTTTAATTTTTTTCCTTTCATGCAAAACCAATAGCTTCTTGTTACTCCTATTACTACTTGCTCTTCCTACCGCCACCCCCCCATCTCTAAAGAAAAATTAGTGCACTTGTTTCCTATCTCAAAAAGGCAAAATGATTTCAACTTGAATCAGTCTTTCCAAAATCATTGCATTTTACTGCCTTTGCTTCTCTCTTCCTACACCCACTTCCACCCTTGGACACCCAATTGTTTCTGCAGATCTTGTCCCTAGAGGTGCATGTCTTATAAGCCCATTCAAACTAAGGCATCAGGGATTTTGGTGTCACTTCAGTCCAATTCTAGGATGACAACGGGAAGCTACATGATCATAATGAGCACTGGGTAAAATAGGAGAAATGTCCCTTTGCTGCATGTGCAGGAATGAGAGATGATGTGTTTGAGAGATAGATGAGAAGGAAGTAGCAGCCTGTTTCCCTCTATCAGTGACTTAACTGAGCCAGGTTTTCTGTATTTGGAAGTTCCTTGGGGTTCCCCATACCCCAGATACAAATTTAAGTACAAGTTGTTCCTTTGCTTGGAACGTTGAACTCCCTGGAATGTTCTGCTTCCAAAGGCTGGTTCCTTCTTGTCTTTCAAGTCTCAGCTTTATGTTACCTGCTTCCCTGACCACCCAATCTAAATCAGCCACCAGTCGCTCCTCTTCAGTAGATTGACTCCTTTAATCCCTGCATGGCACCTAATTATTTCTGATTTTCACTCACTAGCTTTTGGGTGTGTGCAGAGAGTTCCCTTCAGTGTTATAATGTAACTTCTTGAGAGCAGGCAGAGTTACTGTCTTTCTCCACTGCTCCTTCACCATGTCCTACAGCAGGGCCTGATACATAGTAGATGTTCAAAAATGTGTTTTGGATGGTGAGGCAAGAGCAGACCAACAAGAGGAAGAGCAGACCAGCCAGAGGAAGAGCAGCCCATTTGTCCTGGTTGACGTTTTCCCTAGATATGCCCAGGGCTTCTATTTTCAGACCCCACCAATTCCAGCATTTTCCCTCTTTACAATACTTTTCCAACTGATGTCATTTATCTTGTAAAATGAACAAATATGAAGAATGCAGTAAGAGTCCCAGGGGAGAGAATTACATTAGAAAATCCATCCAACTCCCTTAATTTGGGAGCCCTTCCCCTTTGCCTCACTTCTCCTGTGTTCTCATTGGATTAGCATCTTGCTTTCACACGGCAGAGCAAAGGAGACTTTCAGAAGGACCAGCAGGACATTGTCACTGCCCAGAACCTACTTGCAATGTCAGTTGGCCCCAGCACAATCACACTGCTATTTCAAGGTGTGTGTACTTGACATGTTAACAGCCCCCGGTCAATGCCAGACTTGGGATGAAGGGCTGAGCGCTCCTGTGCTACTCCCTTCCTGTCCTGTTTGTGTTGGACGGCAGCTCCAGCTCCTGCGTGGCTCGGGCAACGTAATTTAGAAACTTGAATGTTTTTCCATCCTTTAACCTCCCCTAGTTAGGGTTCAAGATCTCACTGTCACTATTTGACCTTAGAATACAAATGGTTTCCTAAGTCCCATTCTAGCATTAAGCTTTACCTGGTAGATTCAAAAACAAGACTTGAAAGGCAAAGAAAAGGCAAGCAAAATGATTGGGGGTGGGGGAGAGATACATAACAAAAGAAATGTAACCATCAAGCAATGGCAAGCAGTTCCCTAAATGTACATAAATGTATGTAAAGTCCAGCACAATTTCCATTCCCTCAGTATTATTGAACTTCTGCAAAGTTTGGGGTAATGTCAGGTGGGGCAGATACAAAGATGAAATAAATAAGAGCAGCACCTTTGATCATTTTGGCAAGAACATACACAGACACCCACATAAAATCCTACACATCTTTTAGCCTAACATAGATTTAGTAGAAGAATGGGCAATTCAGTATAACCCAAATACATTTTCTTCGCAACATAGTGTTTAGAAGATAAACCACTCTGCTTCTGATTTTGAGGATTTAATATGCATCAGCTTCCATTTCTGGTTAGGTGATTTTTATTATCTGCAGTCTTGGTCAAATTACAAAACAATTTCATCATAGAAAAGGGCAAATTATGGAACCCAAAGGGCCTTCAAATTCATATTAGGGGAAAAATAAAGCAGAAGCCCATTTTTTCAATTTGTTATTACAAAATCACACACTCACACTTACCCAGCACATTGGAGGATGATAACTAAGGAATGTAGGCCTGACCATGGTCCTCATTCTCAGTACTCTGCTATGAAGATATGGACGCTTCACAAATACAGTGTGATGGTGACTTTACAGGAACAGTGCTGGTGTTGGATGACTTTGGCAAAAAACCCTCCCTGGAATGGAAAATCCATTCAAGGAACTTCCTGAAGTATGAAACTTAACTAAGAAGTAACATTTTATGTACCTTCCTCATGATTTTTTCATGTAAATATTGACTCTGACAGAGCGTCACATCCTTAGGTATTAGGATGATACTGCTTTGCTATGCTAGTATGTAATGTTTAATTACAATTTCCACAATAAGGCTCAAGCCTTATTTTTATGTCTAGGAGTCTTATTTGGTGCATAAAATATCCTGGGAAATACTTGCACATTCCCTATCTACAAGTAAAGTGGTACTCAACCACCCAGAAGAATTATAATATGGGTGTCTCAAATAATTGGTGCTTTACATGAAAGAACACATGATAATGCAATATGTTATCAATATTTTCATCTCATCTTGCCTAAATGTATACAGAAGTTCCTTTGATAATAACAAAGTAAGTTGGAGAAAATAGCCCTTCCCGGATAGGGACATTTTATTTTTAAAGGTGGGTATAACTAAACTCAGAGATAAGATGAAGCCACATATGAATAATATGCTCAGAGGTAATGTTATGAAATTGATGTCAGGATATTAATAATATAGCGTTAAGTGAAAAACACTAGCTACAAAACAAAACTTCAATTCAATATCAATTTTATGAAAAAATAAATAATACACTTGAACCAACTAACATATTTACTAGATATTAGATGAAAATACCCCAACATGTTACCAATAGTTCTTTGAGAGGTGGGATTTGGAACACATCATATTTTCCTATTAATTATTTTCAATTTTCTAACAACAATGTTTATTTCTTGTATAATTTTTAAATATTATTTTGAAGTAAATACTCTCTCCTCTCTTCTATCCTCCTTCCTCCATTAAACTTCAGCTCACTTTACTCCATCGCAGATGCTTCCTGCTAAGTTCGGTGTTGAGCACACTCGGAAGCAGAACACTATGGCACTGAATGCTCTCACCTTCTCTTTTGGAGTGTCTCTTTCCCTCTTTTCTAAAAACCAACGACTTCAGGAGTCTACATGTGCTTTTGGAGCCCATCCTAGAAAGCTCTCCCCAGAAAGGGTCCTATATTCCAACATGACTTTGTTCCTCTGCAAACACTTTCTTCAAACAATGACCCTTCCCCAAACAAAACTCTCATCCCTTCACTTTTTTTTTTTTTTTTTTTTTTTTTGTAGTGCTAGGATCAAACCCAGGGCCTTATACATCTTTTACATGCTAAGCAGACGTTCTGCCACTGAGCTATTTCCCTTGTTCAGACCTAGTTTTTAAATTTTAAAACCAAAACATACACCAAATATTTTAAAGTCCAATTTTTTTTATTTGTTCTAATTAGTTATACATGACAGTAGAATGCATTTTGACCCATTATATTCAAATGGAGCACAATTTCTCATTCCTCTAGCTGAACATGGTGCAGAGTCAGACCAGTAGTGTAATCATACATGTATATAGGGTACTAATGTCCATCTCATTCCACTATCCTTCCCATCCCCACACCCCCTCTCATCCCTCCCATCTGCACAATCCAAAGTTCCTTCATTCTCCCCTCGCCCCATTATGGATCAGCATTCACTTATCAGAGAAAACATTTGGCCTTTGGTTTTTTTGGGATTGGCTTATTTCACTTAGCATATTCTCCAGCTCCATCCATTTACCTGCAAATGCCATAATTTCCTTCTTCTTTAAGGTTGAGGAATATTCCCTTGTATATATGTACCACATTTTCTTTATTCATTCATCTGTTGAAGGGCACCTAGGCTTTTTTCCCCATAGTTGAGCTATTGTGAATTGAGCTGCTATAAACACTAATGTGGCTGCATCACTGTAGTATGCTGATTCTAAGTCCTTCAGGTATAAACTGAGGAGTGGGATACCTGGGTCAAATGATGGTTCCATTTCAAGTTTTCTGAAGAATCTCCATACTGCTTTCCATAGTGATTGCACCAATTTGCAGTCCCACCAGCAATATATGAGTGTACTTAAAGACCCATATTTAATGTTTCATCCATCTAAAGCCTCACCCAGGAAGTAAGATGAAAACTTTTCCCTCAGAAACAGTGGTCAAGGGGAGATGATGTGAAGGAAAAAAATCCAGATTCCAATTTAAATAACAATATCGCCAGGAGAGGATGAAACCAAGGCATCTGTTAAAAGATGGCTGTGGCAACTGTGGAATTATAAAGAGTAAAAATGGCTGAGGAAAACCATGAGAAATAACAGAAAGCATGTAGAATGATTGCAAGTTCAAAGTCAGCCTCAGCAACAACAAGGAGCTAAGCAACTCAGTGAGACCCTGTCTCTAAATAAAATACAATAAAGGGATGGGGATGTGGTTCAGTGCAGTGGCCAAGTGCCCAAATTCAATCCCTGGTAACCAAAAAAATAAAAGGAAAGAGGACAGTAGTGATGATCAAAAGAAGATTCTGAAGGTTCAAAGGCTTGAGGAAAACTCCTTCCAAGTGATAAAAGAATTTACAGTATCTCTGTTTGAGTGGATAGTTCAAGTGGAAATTAAGGTCACAGGCGTAGAGGAAGCAGTCAGGGAACCAAGAAATCAGGAGGTTAGAAGGAACATTAACATGGATGGTGGCCAAAGGTGATGGCAGAAAACCAAGTGCTAAATAGTCAAGTCATTGAGAAAAGTGAGGAAATGACCAAGGTTGCTGACAGGAGGGAAGAGAGCGATTATAGGTGGAGCACATAGACTTCAGAAGAGAAGCAGATGCTAAGTGATGCTGGCAGAGCTGTTCCGAGAGTAGCTTTGGGGAGCGTGGAGAGGCAGAACCTTCCTGCTGAGGAAAGGTCACGACCAGGTTTAGCAGCATCACCGCGGAAGGCCAGATTTCCATTAAGATGAAGCATCTCCAACAACAACAACAATAAAGTTTGAGGAAGCAGAGGTACATTAGAAACAGTCAAGGAGTTCCATAGGCAATGGAAGGGATCTAGAAAAAGAATTGAGGGCAGACATGAAGAACAGGGGGAAGCAAGTTACAGAGAAGGGGTTTGCAACTGAGAAGCCAAGGCTGAGGGCAAGAGCATCCTCCTGGGGATCTGTTCCTGTTATTTCATGAGGAATAACAGATAATATTTGTAGTTAGAAGGCAATAGAGCTGTGTCCCACAAAATTCCTACTTCTTTCTTAGCCCCTAGTTTATTTCAGTTACATTTCAGCACCACTATCCACATTGGAGCTGGGTTTTTTATTGAAGAAAACTCGTTCCTGGATTTAGATATTTTTAAATGATTATTCTCATCTCATGACTCCCTAATTCATATTTATTGAATTTCACTCCACGTCTACAACTTTTACTACCTGAGAATTTATTTCCATCTGCTACAGACTGCAATATATTAGACTGCCAATTTTTTGCCATTGATTTATTTTTTCTGTGAGTGTGTAAGTTTTTCATTCAAATGAATACATCACCTAGTGGTGAGAACATTAGTAATGGGGAGGTTTATTTTAGTTGGTTTCTGTTACATGTGTAAAAGCAGACAGTTCATTTTCTCAACAAACCTTAGAACGACTGTTTCCTTACTTGACTTAACTTATGATGACACAAACCTTTTGTATAACACTGGAATTAATATCACTTAAAAAATTTTTTTCTGTATGTGGCAGACATTTTTCCTTCTATTTTAAGAATAATACATATATTAAACCCATTTGATAAAATGTACTGATTTTCATGAAGCACGTTGGCTGAATAAATAATATTTAAATTTGAGCACACATATTGGCTTTGTTGCTCAAAAGGAAACTGTAAATTAATTGCAATCAGGACCTCAGACTTTGCTGTTAGAGTTCAGATTCAAGCCTTCCAACCTCTGGGTGTGACAGTTCCCTGGTAGACTCCCTTATCAAGGCCATTGTGAGGATGCCTGAGTACCATAAAGGTTTTTGATGATGATCAGAGAAAGTGCTTTTGTAAATGAGTACGTCCATTTAATTTCTTTATCTACATGCTCAGAGTGTCTTGCTAAAGCTCACTACTCCACCCCATCTCAACTCTGAAACCCTGAAAAAGGTCTTTGCTATGCTCCATGATCCATCTCCCAATGTTCTTTAGGTCCGTTTTGTTATTTCAATGTAACAATGTGCATCCATAGTAGGTAGCATTTGATGGATTCCGGCTGTGAGCCTCCTGATATGAAGCTACTAAAACAACTGAATGATTGACTTACTATCTAAATATTTTTCCTTCACTATATATGTCAAACAAAGTAGGTGCAGCTATCTGGTATTTTTGTTGCTCCAAGGAGTTTATAAATACGTCGAATGTGGGTAATTATATGCCTCAGCTACAATTTCAAACTTGCTGCTTTCCTAGTAATTGCCATTAAATGTGAAGGTTGTGAAAGATTTCTGGAAAGACCACAAATATTTTCTTGTCCTTGTTTCTCTCTTTGTTGAAATAGTTCATATGCCATCTGGTTTCAGGGATATATCATTATGCTCAATAATGTGTGTAGCAAAAAAAAAAAAGAAAAAAAAAAAAAGCCATAAAAGGTGGCTTAAATACAAGGCAGTAAAAAGTAAAAATGTTTTTTGTTGTGTATAATTTCTAGAATAGAGTTTGGAGCTTGGACTTCCAAACAGTTTTAGCCTTGGGGTAAATTCTTGCTCCAGATGACTGTGTTGTCTGGTGCCTTTCTTTCCTTCGTAACTATTGCTTTCTTCAAAAGGAATCCTCCAAATCAAATGTGAAATATTCACATTTATATTTCAGTCTATCATGAAGCAATTTACACACATAGGAGAAGATTATTCATGGTGAAGCATTCAAGAAGAATGACAAAATTTCACTTTATTCTTGGCCTAATTATCTTATCTTTGAAAAACAGAATTATATATTTGGTTATTGCCATGATGAAGACCTTCTGATACTAAATAGCTGGAGAGAAATACAGTAAAGAATTTTTTTATTTTTACCAGAAATTGGCAGATACATTTCTAACAGCAATTAATGGATCCTGAAGGTACAGTTAGTCAGAAAGATGATTTATACTGAACACTATTACCCCCATTTTCATCACCGCATCAGGTAGCGAGAAATTTGCATTTTCTGGCTTTACATTATCAAAAGCTGCCTTTCTAAGATGAAGTTCTATTTTATGTTCTAGTGGTAAATGGTGTAGGTAAATTGGAATTGTATTCCAAAATTGTAAGTGAATTGAGATGAAGACATGCATATTTCAAAGGTCTAAGTTCTTGGTTCTTAGAATCACTGATAACATCAGCTGAATTTGACTCTAGGGTTTTTCCGGGCGTGACTCCGTGAGCACCTGCTACACTTTTACCTTGGATGGGACACTCTATCTGATAAGTTCTCTTCTCATACTGGAGGATCTTAGAATCGATGAAATGCAGGCAGGCAAATATGCAGACCTCAACCTGGATCCAGCTCAGTCCCCAAACATATGGAGCTGGTTTTGGGTGGACTAAGGAGTTATGAAAGGTCCATGCCAAGTAGGAGGAATCAAAGACATCTGCTAGGCTGGAGTGTTCTTGGGAGATGATCCTGCAAGGCCTTAGCCTGTGTCATAAGGCTGGGAGGGAGGTTAGCCTGAGTTATATGCCATTTTCTTAACAGCAATGAACTGAATTCTATGCTACAGTCAACGTGAACATAGAAATAAACACATTTTATTCTCCTAGAATAAACAGCTTGACCTCCGAACAGTGATAAAAAATTACCCCAACTTTGTGGGTAATTTACCATCTAGGGTAAATTAAGATTTTGAATTCATCTCCTCCCAAGTCCCCATCAGTCCCTTCAAAATGAGGATGATATGGTAGAGTAAAATAACCATATACCTCTTGCTAACTACATTCCACATGGTTATGAGCAATCGGTCAGATACAAATCCTCAATCAATGAGGTCTGTTTTTCTTCCAGTATCAAATTTCCTCCATGATCTGTTTTCACATGGAATTTACTAATGCCAGTAGTTCTCATTCTAGGAGAATAAAAGGTGTTTATTTCTTTGTTCACGTTGACTGTAGCATAGACTTCAGTACATTGTTTGAAGTCGAAGCAGAGTATTCTCATGAAACTTGAAAAACCACAAAGTCTCCACTTGGCACTGGACACTCTCCTGACAAAGGCAAGTAGTAGTTTTCTGACAGAGGCAGCTGATACCATGATTCACTTAGATCAAATTGAGCAGACATTTTTGGACATTTTTTGGAGTATATTTCACCTTTATCCTATCCTGGTTCCTCTGATTCCTAAATGCCATATAGTTCACTTTTTAATTTATTCTTCCATTTTCATAAACTCATTGCTACTACTTATATAACCTACGCATATTTCATATCGATGTGGCATGATAGAGAATTACTTAAACCCCAAAAAGACTTCATACAAATATAAGTGATCCAGTATTAATTACTGAAATGTTTTGAAAGTGATTCTTATTTATTCAGTAAGTCAGTCTTATTTTTTCAAGATTGTTCTTAGCTTTTTTTCTTTTTTTTTAAAACACTCAACTCTCTTTATCCCTATCAGGTCTCTGTGGGACCACAGTACAGCCATTGCACATCTTCTTGAACATTTTTTTCCCATGACATTGTCCTGCTTCAAAAGTACTGGCCCTTAAATGCAGGAGAACGCCCTTTTGGGATTTCCCCATCATCTACTCCCTATTGACCAACTGTTCTCTAGGCTTAATGTGCAGTTGTTCCCGTAGGACTTCTCTTTGACATCATCCTAGGAGTACATTTCACCTTTGTCCTATCCTGGTTCCTCTGATTCCTAAATGCCATATAGTTCACTTTTTAATTTATTCTCCCATTTTCCAGAAGCATGTATGCAGTAACAAAGACACAGAACACATTGAGTTTCCATACCCTATGCCTTAGCTTTCCATCACTATGACACAAGATATCTGAAAAAATCAACTTAAAGGAGAAAAAAATTATTTTGGCTCATAGTTTCAGTTTCAGTACTTGGTTCGTGGGCTCCAAGACAGAAACATCATGGTGAAAGGATGTGGTGGAAGAAAGCTGCCAGGAAGCAGAGAAAGAACAAGAAAGAGGCTGGGGACAAGCTACACCCTTCCAGGGTACTCTCTCTGTTACCAGTTTCCTCCAACTGGGCCCCCTGACAATAATGCCATCAACTTAGGAATCCGTCAATGAATTAATCCACTGATGAGGTCAGAGCCCTCCTGATACGATCACTTTCCAAAAGCCCCACCACTGAACATTGCTGCCTTGGGGACCAAGCCTACAATACATGAGCCTTTAGTGGACACTTCATTTCTAAACCATGATACCCTACTCATCTGAAAAATGTATCTGTTTATCCTCACAGGGAATTGACAGTTTGTCTGAATTTGGAATTATAGGTCTTCCTAAGAATTTTGAAGGAATTACTTCAGTTCTAGTTTCTAGTGTTATTATACAGCAAGTTTAGTGCCAGTCTAGTTTCTGATCCTTTGTTTATGACCTATTTTTTTTTTCATTCTGGAAATATGTAGAACTTCTCTTCAACCCCAAATTTCATAATGACATGTAATATTTTTCAGACACTGTTAGAACATATTTAGTCTGCCCTTTCAACCTGGAAACTCTTATGTGTATACATTATGTAAATTTTCTATTATTATTTTTCAATTTACTCTACCTTTTTCCCTGTTCTTTTTGAAACTTGTATTATTGTAATATTAAAGCTTCTAAATGGATAGTCTGATTTTCTTTTCTTTCCTATATGCGTTATGCTTTCTGTAGCTCTCTTTACCTTTGTCTTCTAAACCTTCTTCTGCATATGCTATTTCTGTTCACCTTCTAATTCTAAGACTTCTTTCTCATTTTCTAGATTTTACAGCATCCTGATCCTATCCTGTTTTGTGGATGCAATATAGTAGTGTTCTCTTATCTCATTGTGAATTTTAATCATTATTTTTTTCTTTTTTCTTCTTTTGAGGAAGAAGGCTACTAGCATGGTGGTCATTTCACTTAGTTTTATTCCCTTGCCCCACCATTTTTTCTGCACTGTGTTTATCTCTTAAAGTTCCTTTTCCCCCCTAGTTGTTTATTTGGACTAAATTTCATGTTCAAGGCTTTCCATAAGCATCTCATGACCTTTGGCACCAAAGTGGGCTGGAAACCATATGCCTGTTTGGGATTTGTAAACTGGTAGGCTTTCCCTAGGATGCGCAAGGACCCCAAATGCCAATGGGGAGCTGGGCAGATGGCATTTAAAGGCTAATTAGGGGAAAGGGCCTGCCTTTCATCTTTTAGCACATAGTCAGTCATTTATTCTTTCCGACTCTTCAACCTCTTCTCATCCCCCTTCATTCTGCTGTGCCACGTATTTCCAGATCTGCACACATCCCGGCTGTCCATCTCCATAAAGTAAGCCTGTCTCCTCAGGTGGAAGAGGAGGAATGGTTGACGAGCTACAGGTGATGGGGAATGAAGTTGTCTTCCCACAAACCCTCAACCAGCGGTGCCTTGAGCCCGGTGCCTCTCCTCCACCTTCAGAGGAATCCAGTGGTCAGTGTTCCTGTTGCTCACGTTAGCGTCCTTGTCTGCTTCACCCCTGCCCTCACTTGGGCTTCCGCTTCTTTCTCCTGCTAAATCAGTGGCAGCTCAGTCTTTCACCTTTAATTATAATGATTTTGTTCTCAGTTATTAAGGAAGGAATGAAAATAAGCATGTCTATTCTATTCACCATGTTTCACTAGTCATCAATTTATGACTTCAGAGCTTATTTTTCAATAAGATTCTTTCAAGCCAAAGAAAGCAACATAGAAGAGAGACAGGATCTTCACTGCTCCCAATCTGGGGGATAAACTACTCACTGCCACATGTATAACACAGTTTCTTTGTCAGTAAAAGGGAATCGTGGCGGTACCTGTTTCATAGGTCACATGGAATAATGTGCTAGTACGGTTCATGCCACAGGGCCATTATTTTGTTTTTGCTACTATTAGGGGAATGTTAACAATGAACCTTTGTTACTTGACCACACATATCGAAAACTTCTGAAATAAGCAACTTTAAAAACTTGCAAAAAACCACCAATGAGTTCTTCCTATGGTATGCTCATTTTTCTACCATTTCCTAAAAAAAGGTGGTGAGGAAAAAACATAATAATAGAAAATCACATACCAGTTGGTTGAAGTTTTTTGTTTTTATTCAGATCACCCTAAAGGTTCCTGGAAGTTATACATTCAAACTCTATTGAACTAATAATCAGAAATGTGGGACTTGTTAGTATCAGGCTGTGGATGGTGGGTTACAAGAGGCTGATAGACAACTTGTTCTCTTGTGCAAGTTTAGATATGAAGTCATGCAGAAAACAGTTAACTGACCACTAGAAAGAGCATTTTGTGAGACATGTTATACACTGATAGCTGAAGGCTAAAATTTAATACTTATTGTCATGCTTTCTGCTTTGAAATGCTAGAACTTTCCAAGTGTTTTGTTTTACCAACCAACCATATTGTCATTAGGGAGATGCTTCCAAATTCATCACTTCTCTTCCTGGGACAAAGAATGGTGCAAAATAAAACATATTTAGATGTTCTACCAAAGTCCCTAGCATTAAATCCTTTTCCTACAGCTTTATACCATATATATTCTACACAACATACATGACAGAGGTATACAAAGGGTTTCCAAAGAACTTCTGACATTTTTCTTCTCAGTTATCTTGAAGTTCCCACTTTCCCTTTTTTCCCACCTATAACCAGGTAACTAATGGACTTAGTTTCAGCAATAAGTAATCATTTTTAAAAAGGGTCAGTGATAAGTAGTAAGTAATTATAAAAAAGAAACCTATATATAATCAAAAGAAGACTTGAATCATTATAAACAAAAAAAAAATTAATCTGTATTGTTTGGGGCAAGCCTACAATGACCTGAATTGACAATACGAGTGTTCAGGAGCCTTTATGAAGAAACCAATCACTCCTCCACTCTTGTTTGCTTCTAGGCCAAAGAATATCACAGGAAGGTCAGAAATTGCGGGGCTTATTGGAAATGATAAAAAGGTAAAAATGAGCAGAAAGTTCTTTAAAGCCAGGGAACATGTGTATAGTCATTTAAGAATGGTTCCAAAAGTAAAAATGGCATCAAAGTGCAATTCTTCCTTTTCCACTCTAAAGTAATTCATTTTCTTAAGCTGAGACTATCCCAACGCAAATAAAGTGTTAAATTATTTACAATATGATTCATCAGAACATTAAAATGTATATGATAGAGTTTTGTTTTTTTTTTTTTTGGTTTCACTGGAATTTTTTTTTTATTGTAAACAACAAATACATGTTGTTTCTCTGTACATGGCGTAAAGGCATACCATTTGTGTAATCATAAATTTACATAGGGTAATGTTGTTTGATTCATTCTGTTATTTTTTTCCCCTTCCCCCCCACCCCTCCCACCCCTCTTTTCCCTCTATACAGTCCTTCCTTCCTCCATCCTTGCCCCCCTCCCTAACCCTAACTCTAACCCTAACACTAACCCCTCCCACCCCCCATTATGTGTCATCATCCACTTATTAGCGATATCATTCATCCATTGGTTTTTTGAGATTGGCTTATCTCACTTAGCATGATATTCTCCAGTTTCATCCATTTGCCTGCAAATGCCATAATTTTATCATTCTTTATAGCTGAGTAATATTCCATTGTATATATATACCACAGTTTCTTTATCCATTCATCAATTGAAGGACATCTAGGTTGGTTCCACAATCTGGCTATTGTGAACTGAGCAGCTATGAACATTGATGTGGCTGTATCTCTGTAATATGCTGATTTTAAGTCCTTTGGGTATAGGCCAAGGAGTGGGATAGCTGGGTCAAATAGTGGTTCCATTCCAGGTTTTCTAAGGAGTCTCCACACTGCTTTCCAGAGTGGCTGCACTAATTTGCAGCCCCACCAGCAATGTATGAGTGTACCTTTCTACCCACATCCTCGCCAACACCTGTTGTTGCTTGTATTCTTGATAATCGCCATTCTAATTAAAATGTATATGATAGAGGTTTTTTAAAAAATTTTTTGTAGTTGTAGGTGGACGGCATGCCTTTATTTTGTTTGTGCATTTTTATTGCAATGCTAAGGATTGAACCCAGTGCCTCACACATGGTAGGCAAGCACTCTGCCACTGAGCTACAGCCCCAGCCCAAGGTTTATTTTTATACAGTCTTTGAATGTATTTTTTACAACTCATTATTCATCCATTTAAACTATTTTACATACACAAAAGTGCTAACTAAAGCATTATTGTGTATCTCCACAGTGTGAAATAGGTTGAAAAACTTACAGTGGTATTCCTCGCTCTTACAAAGAAAAATTTGATATTGGGCACATAAAACACATCAACAAGAAACTTGAGGCTATGTTTATAAAATCATGAGCTCTGGAAACATTTTTCAAAAGTGTACCTAGGATTTGAATTCAGGTTTTAATTAGTAAGATCAGTGTTAAATATTGCAACTCGTTTATTTCTTTAAAACATTTTACTATTTTAAGGTTAATTACTAAATGATGGTATGAGA
The DNA here is from genome assembly GCF_902686445.1 of Sciurus carolinensis. NCBI lineage: Eukaryota > Metazoa > Chordata > Mammalia > Rodentia > Sciuridae > Sciurus > Sciurus carolinensis. The sequence continues at coordinate 23,516,779 of NC_062216.1, forward strand.
CCTGGGGTTTGATTTTTTTGTAGCTTAGAGAGTTATCTCTGTTCAATAGCTGTGGAGAACCCCCTGTACATCTTGCTTACATAATCAGCAGCTTGACAACTTCAGTCAAACATCACACAGAGCGTCAGGGCCATAATCTGTGTGTCTCCTGCATTGTTTTTTGTTTAAAAAGGTTTGGGGTGGGGTGTGGTAGAGGGATAGTGCAGCCTGAGATTGCACATTGCCTGAGATTGCCATTGTTTTTCCTAATTCAAAAATATTTCTGATTTGAGCTCCTATAAGCTCAAGAGAGCCATTTTTCTCATTTATTTTCATCTTTGTCTTCAATCTTCATTGGGATTTACTATGAATAATCTACTGTAAACGTTCTTAAAAATCAGCCTCAAGGACTGCGATATCCTATACAGAATGACTTTCCAGAAAACCAAGAGTGTTATAAAACAAAACACTCTGCTTTTAAACATCAAAATTAAAAAGAACAGGTGAAAAGAAGGGAGAGAAAGATTAATTATAACAGTGTAATGAGGCTAGAAATGGCCTGAAATGTCTTTCTACATAATTTATGCAAGTTTTCTTGGAAGCTCAGAGTCAGTTATATTGAACAAGAAGAAGTGGAACCTACTTGCTATGAAAGAGTTCTTGCAATATAGTATTTGTTGCCCCTAAAGAGTATCTTTTACACAATTACCATAGCCACTGAGTTCAAAACATACATCAAAAGCATTACGTGCAGCTCAACAATAAACAAAAATTGTTAAGATATAAAAAAAGCAAAAAAAAAAAAAAGCATTACATGCTTTTCTCAGTAACACACAAACCATGTACTCCAGAGCTTCTAGGCCTTCTCTCCCCTCCCCTTTCTGCCTGGCTCCCCTGCCTCTTCTTTGGGGGCCTGGCCCTCACTCCGTGAGCTCAACTTGGTGTACCTTCAGACAGTATTTCTATCCAGGCTGCTGGTGAGAAGGAAGGAGGGTATTGTTGTCCTGTGGTGTCTGTGGGGGAGTATTCTCAGACCCCAGATGCCCAAGTTCCTTATGTAGCACAGCATAGTATTTGCATATAACCAACACACATCCTCCTGTATACCTTAAATTGTCTTTGGATGCTTATGATACCTCTAACAATATGTGAATGGCTGTTATGCTGCATGTTTAGGGAAAAATGATAAGAAAAGTCTGTATATGTTTGGTAGGTTTTTTCTCACATATTCCCATCAGTGATTAGTTGGATCCTAGGATGAACCTGCAGCCACGTTGGGTTGACTGTATTTAGAGTAGGTCACCTGGTTTCCTGTGAGAAGACCTCACTCATATTAACCACTTATTATAAGGCAATCAGAATATATGAAGCTGTTACACCGAGGTCCTCTCTCTTCCCTCTAACCATCCCATATCTAATATGCGGTACCTGAAGCAGAGTGCCAATAAGAGATAGGCAGAGGTGGCAGAAGGCCATTCGGACTTGAAAACTCCTTTTCTCTGATTTTTGAAGTTCTCTCCCTTCCTTGCATCCAGCACTGGGGATTCTGGGTGCTTCTGATCAACTGTCTCATTATATCCACAGTCAACAGTCACGTTGGTGAAAACTTCTACCGAAGCTGTCATGGAGGATGAGGGGTGGGATCAGAAAGTTTCTACTTTGGGTCTAGGTCCCCAGTGGTTGCTGGAAGAGTCTTTTCTGGAAAAGGGATTAATTGCTTCATTTTTTGACTCTGACTTTCTCCTTCCCTCTTCCTCCACCTCCCACATTCGCAATTTACTTTTATGACCACTCTGTGAACTACTCAGTAAGAACTACTCCTACTGATAGCCGGGCATTTCACTAACATTCCGCAGGTTAACCCAAACTTCACCAAAAGGAAACAGCAGAGAAAGACCAGGAAACTCCCCACTGATGTGGTATCAGTGGAATGAACTCTGCAATGGAAACTCTGTCTTTAGTTTGACTAGTTGTTGCTTCACTTTTGCTTTGATTTTTGTCCTTTCTCAAAAATGGCCTTATTTTATGAGCACAGAATGTTAGCATTAATAATTAATCAGTACATTTTATTTTTGCAATGTAAACCAACTTAGGCAAACATCACACATACACACAGTTCATAGATACTGGCAACCTGGGCTTGGTTCAGTAAGTAGCTCAGAGATGTCAGGGAGCATTTGGGGTCTTTTGCCTTTCCTTCATGGTTATAAAATGGCTGCAACTGCTCAAACACCAAGCCCTCACAGCTGTCTCCCGAGCAAGGAGAAGAGGCATGAGGTAATAAGTTTCATGAAGTTCTGTTTATTTGATTCTGAAAAAATCCTTTGTGGAAGACATTCTCTTAAGGTCATTGATCACAGCAATGTCTCAGGATAAGTATTGGTTCCAAGAAAGGTTGGGAAAGTGAATTTCTGGCAAGGTGAATGGAATCACCAGGACTGGCAGAGATGGGTCATTACTCACACCTGGACTTGCAGGAGGCCCTATATGCAAAGGATCTTTGTCTTATTTTATCTGAAAAACATCAGGATTGACCTTGGGTGGAGCAGGATGGCGGTGAGGGAGCTGACAAACAGTGGAACAGCATCTGCTGCAACATGTTTGAGAACATTCACAGAGATCGGCCCTCAAGTTTGTGTTTCCAACTACATGACCTCAGTGTCAAAAATGTGCTGACAATGGTGATGAAGAGACAGGGAGAAAAAAGCAGGCCGTGGGGAGATGTGGCAGCTGAGGAGGGGCAGCTATTACACAAAGTGTCAAGCATTCAAGGACAGGAAATAAGGAGCTTCATCAGATCGTATGCAACAAGGGATGAGGTCTTGCGTGCGTGTTCCGAGACCTCAGGCTCTCAAAAGACAGCTGCGGGTACCTTTTGGAGCACAGTGGAACCATAAACCAATGGCCATGTTTGCTATATAAAATTCTATGCATGCAGAACAGAACATTGTTTTTTGTTCCCTTCCATTATAAATAGCCACACTTGATCTGGCCTACAAAATAAATAGTCCTCAAAAGCACAAAATGGAGACTGATGAACTAAATGCTCAAATCGCTAAGACCCCTCAAAGAGTCTTGCTGTAACACATTTGGGGCCAGCTTTTTTTTTTTTTTTTTTAAGTAAAATTATATGCAAGTAACAATATTTTTGAGTACCAGATAGAGAAGACATCTGTAGAGTGAGAAACTAAGGAAAACACACTTCCAAGATTAAAGCACATTAGAAGGAAATTATTGGCCATGTCAGTAATGAGGAGTTTGGAAAAGATTTTCTCTATGTACAGCATGTTCACTTTACTTAATGGATGACACACATGGCAGATGCCAAATTTTTTTTTTTTTCTGTCCTAAGACAATATTCTTAACAAGGTGCTTTGCGGTAAAGCAAAACACACCACTTCGTTTTCTTCCCCCAACCTTCTTTTTTGCATTCCTTGGTGTGATTTCCACAGTGTGAAAGCTTTGTGGATCCCTTGGTATAGGTTTAGCTTTGCAAACAGTCTGTTTGGTAGAATTCTTTGTCCCTGTGCGGTGGGGTGACTCTCTGTTAGTCATGAAGAGTTGAAGACCAAGTAGAAGAAAGAATAATTCAGCCCAGAGTCCTGACCCTCCAAAGAGCAGAGCTCATTCATTGGTTTTTAAACTAGTCCCACTGCGAAGACCAAGGAGAGGGCAACTTTCTGGGAAGAGGGGCAGGGGTGTCAGGCAGAGTGAAACGAGCATAGCTCACTGACCAGACGCAGCAGCTGCCTGGCTCATCTATTTCAGCGCATTTCCTCACCTCTGAACTCTGCTTAGAGGAGTATGGTCGGTGAAGTCCAAGCATGGAAGGAATCCGACCACTCTTTTCATTTTAAAACCACACTACCTTTGTCCCACCCCTCAACTTTCAAGGCCATTTCTCTTTGCATTTTGCATTGATTTGTGGCCAGAAACTAATTTGGAAAAAAGAACTTAAAGCTTGTCATTAGTCTGGGTTTGGAATCAATTATGCTTCAAGAGTCTTTTTCTTTTTTTTTTAATTTTTTATTTTTTCAGACTACATTTTGATTCACTGTACACCAATGGGGTACAAATTTTCGTTTCTATGGTTCTGCACAATGTAGATTCATAGCATTTGTGTAATCGTACATGTACATAGGGTAATGATGTCTGTCTCATTCCGCCTTTCATACCCCCGCCCCTCCTCCCACTCATTTCCCTCTACGTTATCTAAGGTTCCTCCATTCTTCCAGTTATCCCACTCCTCGGTTTATACCCAAAGGACTTAAAATCAGATACTATAGTAACGCAGCCACATCAATGTTTATAGCAGCTCAATTCACAATAGCTAGATTGTGGAACCAACCTAGATACCCTTCAACAGATGAATGGATAGAGAAACTGTGGTGTATATATATATATATATATATATATATATATATATATATATATATATACAATGGAATATTATTCAGCCATAAAGAAGAATTAATATTATGGCATTTGCAGATAGAGGATGGAATTGGAGACTATCATGCTAAGTGAAATAAGCCAATCCCAAAAAAACAAAGGCTGAATGTTTTCCTTGATAAGTGGATGATGATATATAATGGGGGTGGGGGAGTGGGGGATGAGAGAAGAATGGAAGAGGCTTTTTCTGTGGCGAAGATCTCATTCTCAAAGGCACATACTTAGAACAGTGACTGGGTCATGGGTTGGGGGCAAGAGGGCCCAAGGATGCATGATTCCTGAGGGTGTACCCATGGAGACGGAGTGCACGCATGTGCTATCTGAATGTGGCAGGTGTTATCCACCCTTCGCAGTGTTTGGTAGTTCTTATTTTGTTTGTAAATTAAGTTTTCTCTCTACTTTTCCTACTGCCACCACCCTGTAGTAGCCTGGACATCCCATTTCTAAGTGTTCTCACGACACCCAAAATGATCTTTCTACCTCCCTCTGTCAGTCCTTATATTTACATATTCATACCTACCCTAATAACCAACAGCCAATCAACTGATTTTCACTACTGTATTTCATACATATACATAGTAGTTCATGCATATATCCTATGTATATGTATATTTGTTTTGCAGCCCTACTTTTATGTTTTTTATAATACCTAGTGTTACAAAAAATATGGAAAATAACAGAAAATTATGGCTCTGGAAAGAGACAAGCAGCTCTTGGGGATGTAGAGGAGCAAGGTTTATTTCAGCACCTGTGTGGGCTCAGCAGAGTCCTCTCCGAAAGCTGAACACAGCCCTTTGTTCTCAGTATCTTTTATGCACTACAGACTTCCGGCTTTCAAGACTTTCACATGCAAGGAAGCTTGATTTCTCCCTTTTTCTTCGGGCAGCTCTGGTTCCTATCATAGCTGCTAAGTAAGCATAATTACAGAAGCAGAAACTAGTAGGTTGCAGTTATTACCAGATAAAAAGAAACAATCCTAGAAAGGAGTTGCTGCTTCACTAGCATATTGCAGTTGCAAATGGCACCATTAGTAAGTATAATATTTGGTCTGGGCTGTCGCTCAGTGATAGAGTTGTTGATTACCACAAGTGAGGCTCTAGGTTCAATCTTTATTTATTTATTTATTTATTTTTTGTACCAGAGATTGAACTCAGGGGCACTCAACCACTGAGCCACATCCCTGGCCCTATTTTATATTTTATTTAGAGACAGGGTCTCACTGAGTTGCTTAGTCCTTCACTTTTGCTGAGTCTGGCTTTGAACTCATGATCCTCCTGCCTCAGCCTCCCGAGCCGCTGGGATTACAGGTGTGTGTTATTGCACCCGTCTCTGGGTTCCGTCTTAGTCACTGACACTAAATGAATGAATATTAAATATTCATTCAATATTATAAAACTTTATGTGAAAAAAAAATGTAGAAGACTTTCAAGCATAAAATCAAGGCAGGGAAAAGGAGCCGTTTTGATGATGTAATGCATTAGCTATGGGCTTCCCCACCACACACATCTTAAAGGCACCGGTAGGAACAAGCTGTTTCCCAAAATCAACGACCCTGCCTACTGTGTGAATTTTTGTTTCAGATCTACTGTATCACTGATCTAATTCGAATTCTCCCATCCTTTGGTTGCAGACTTTTAGCATTTATTTATATCATCTCTTCCTTGATTTAAAAGATATAATTGTTTCCGTTTAAAACAACTTTTGATGAACAGTTGGGTGGGGATGCTTATATAAACAAGAAGCAGCATGAGAATTCATTGCTTCCTCTTAATTACCCATGCCAGTAAGAACTTGAAAACACAGTGCATGCCACTTTCAGCATAGATAGAGCTGACCATAGGAAAACTTATTCTTGTAAATTTCATAATGCTATTTGAAACATGTCAATCAACTTTGGATGTTTCAAACACTGGGAAACATCTTAAAAGATGTTTTTAAAGACAAATTACAAGCCTGGCGTGGTGATACATGCCTGTAATCCCAGGAACTCAGGAGACCAAGGCAGAGGGATTATAAATTTGAGGCCAGCCTCTGCAACTCAAGATAAAACAATAATCAAAAGGGCCAGAGATATAGCTTAGTGATAGAGACTCCTAGGTTCAATCCCCAGTACCACCAAAAGTAATAACAATATAATAATAAAAGAAGAAAAAAAAAATAAAATCCTCTGTTAATTCCTATTTGGTCACTTTTAGAGTTCCTAAAAAGAGTTAACATTACCCTTATGTGAATGTACTTTTTAAGAAAGTAAACCTACTTAATCTCTTTAGTCTAATCTGAAATTTTGATTCTTTTTAAAGAAACCTTTGTATTTTTGAATTGCAGTCCCCAGATGTTTGAAAAAATACATTAAAAATCTAACCATGGGTGCCTATACTAGAATCACTATTATCTCAAAAAATTTCATCATGCTGTGATCTTTTTTTCTGAGCTGGAATTAACAGATATTAGGGGTTTTTTTAAAAAAAATTTATATATGTATATATATTTAGTTGTTCATGGACCTTTATTTTATTCATTTATTTATATGAGATGCTTAGAATCGAACCCATTTCTTCACACATGCTAGGCAAGCGCTCTACCACTGAGCCACAACCCCAGCCCCAGATATTCAATTTCTTAGTCAAACCTAACAGGTACTTTCAGGATAATTGAGCATGAGACTACTGGAAAGGACCACAATAAAAACAACTAGAGCCAGAATTGGTGGTAGGGAAAATTCTTTTGAAAGATGGAAAATACTAATTTAAAAGAGTTCAAGAGTTTAGCCCAAAAAAACCAGTCAGGTTGTATAGAAGAAAAAAAAAATCTGAAAGACTCCCTTAACTGTACTTCTCTTTGAATAGCTTCTCTGCTGCCAGGTACATGAAAATGATACAAATTCTCCCATTCCATCAATTCCTGAACCTACGTGCAGGATACAATAGCAACTGCAAGTCAGTTTAAGAAAACAGGCCCAATGTCATTAAAATCTTTTAAAAATATGCTGTGACATCTGTTTTCCATTTTGCTATGCTGTTTAATTAACTTCAGTCTTGCAGAATTGCAGAAATCTTATTTGCCTAAAATAGTATCTTGAAGGAAGTGACCTGCATTTAATAGACAGGAATGTTAAGTGTAACAGGGGCTTGATTAACTTCATCCCTAGTTTTAAGTTGTTCCCACTGGCCTCAAGATCTGTTCCTGTGTACAGCGCATTTCCATACAGCCGAATCCAGCTTCGGGTGGTGGACAACTCTGATCCCATTGGTGCTTCTGTCATATTTCCAAGACACCAAAAATGGAAGAAGTTTTGCTGAGAATAGTGACCGTTTAGAAAACTTACTTGTCTTCATCCCTGAGACATGAGATTGCTGGCTTCTAAGCTCGTGAGGAAATCCAAGTTTTGCAAAGGATTCCTTCTTTGTATTTGGTGTGTGTGTGTGTGTGTTGAGAGAGAGGAAGAGAGAGAGAGAGATTGATTGGTTGATTGATTGATTGATTGATTGATTATTATAAGAATGGTTAGAAAAAGGACAAGAAAAGAACGGTTTATCCTGCAAATCCTAAAACATGAGTGCCTCTTTCAGTGGGGATCAGTGGCCCTAGAAAGTTCCTAGTGGACAAATCTTGGAGAGTAAACAGAAGCATGATAGAGAGTCTAAGAGTGGAGGCCACTAGACTGAAATGACAACTGACTTTATTTTTCCATTTGCCAAAGCTCACAAAAGCTCAGTGGACACAAAGGGAAATGGCTGTCTTGAAACATGGTGTGGCTTCACTGGAAAGAGCCTATTGGCTCTCCAACGTGGACCAGAGCTGGCAGACCTGCTGCCTGTGCCCCTACTGCCCCACAGCACACTGAATTATTCTAAGTGGTTTCTGAGGAAGCAGTGTGGACTGATCTTTCTGTTCATAGGTGTTCCGGGGTTTCAACATGAAGATGGTGACTTTTCTGCTTCGGCCTAGCAAATGTGGTTCATTCCTCTCCATCCAACTTGAGGTCCATACCCGTGTCTCTTAAATAAAGCTGTCTTCTTTACTCAGCCCAGGTTGGCTCCCCTTTCCCAGCACCTGCTTTTTCCTTAACCTCAAAGAAGGTGATCTTAAATCTCTGACCACCCCGCCTTGATAGTGAGGTCAAATTCTTCCTGGAGAAGAAAGAAATATTTTAAAAATTAGGCACTTCAAAGAATTGTTTTAAAGTCAGGTTTATTTAAAGTATTTATGATACTCCTAAGAGTTTCTCTTAATATCTCATGAACAGTTCATTTGCCTAACAGACTTGAGTGCATGACGTGTAGCTTCTACTCCTTGGGCATACCCAACCCAGGGTTCATTTTTTAAAGTCACTCTGATGCCCAGATACCAACCTAACAGAACAGTGTTTGCCAACCATGGTTTAAGAAAAATCAATAAAGGAATTTCTGGACAGTCTTCAGTATTTCAAAAGATCTAGGAGGTTGCTCAGGTCAACTGTGCCTGATGTGGCTGCATTTAGTTGTAGTTGTATGAATTCATGATGTGAACCCTACATGTGCTGATCATTCAGTTCTGATTGATAGTTACATCATCTCTGTTTAGCCCTAAGTGAAAAGACAGTTTTAGTAATACTATCAAGGTAGTTGGATTTCTCTCAAACTCTAAATAATACCTTGACAATTTCACTTCTTTCTCTTTTCAGTGATTCAGCTTCTGTCCCTGAGCTGTTGACATTTCCACCCGTTATTCTCTCCTCTGTCCTCCATTTTCCCTAACTCCTGTCCGTCTTTCATTTTAAACTCCATGCTTTGCCTTCCAGGGGCAGGGAAAGCTGGATCCCCCTCTGCATCTTCCCCTGGCACCAGGAATTCCCTCCACAATAACCCTCGTGTAATTTCTCTCTAACAGTTGTCTCTCTGTGAGGTTTGTAGGTTCTCTGACACCAGGCTTGGGTCTATCTTAATATTCACCTTGACCCTACCCCAGTGTCCAGTACATAATAAATACTCAGCATATATTTATTTGTTTAGTAGATGGATTATATTCATGGTCACCCTGAGTGACATTTATCCACTTGAATGCTTGGTTATACCACTAGGCCATCATATTCTGAAGGAACATTTTATCTATGAACGTATCAGACATTTTTTTTTAATCCCTGCTAACTAGCACAATGTTTAAGACAGAGGTGTAATATATTTGTGCTTTTTTTAAAGTAGAGACATTGGAGATTTGGGTGAAAGACTTTAATGATATTCCCTGTCCTATCATTAGGCTATCCTGGGGCGGGGAAGCATTCCTTTTCTGAAAATCCCACTCAGTGTATGAAGAGAGAGTCTATAATTGTATTTAATTGCTAGCAAGGGGGCAGGACAATGATTTTAAGTCTGTAAGGAGTGTTATGGTTTGCGTATTGGGTGTCCCCCAAAAGTACCTGTTGTTCATACAGGAATGTTTGGAGCTGAAATAATTGGATTGTGAGAGCTGTTACCTAATCAGTCCATGCTAGTTTGAATGGGCTACTGGATGGTAACAGTAGGCAGATGGGGCATGGTTGTAGGAGCTAGGTCACTAGGGAATGACCTGGAAAGGTACCTCTTCCCTCCTCCCTCTCTCTGCCTCCTGACCTCACCATGAGGGAAGCAGGTTTCTTCCATTGGGTCCTTCCTCCATGGTGTGCTACCTCACCTTGGGCCCAGAGCATTGGAGTCAGCTGTCTATGGACAGATCTCAGAAGCTATAAATTCCCCAAATAAATTTTCCCTCCTTTAAGTTGTTCTGATCATGTATTTTGGTTACAGTGATGAAAAGCAGACAAACAAGTAGCTTCAAGTTAAACTTAGGACTTTGGTTGTAGGTATTCACCCCAGTCTCTGCTGTTGATAGAGAGTTTGAATGAGGTTGCTGACTGGCTCTTTTAACTTGCTGTTCTTGTTTATTTTCTGCTTGTTTTGTTTGGTCAGGTCTGGCACTGAGCCTAAAAATAAAAGCTCATTTGCCTTTTGACTTTCACTGTGACTCAGTTTTGCAATCTTTCAAAAACACCCTTCAGGAGACCTCCATATATCTATCTGTGGACATCTCCCAGATTTTCCAAAACAAGTACAGCACAGCCTAAATGAGGGGAATTTGGAAATTTCCAAACTATAGCAGATGGGAATTTGCCTCCATTGTTTGAGAGGCTAGAGGGGAATCCCAGGGGAAAACATAAGTCTGAAAACTCCTCCAGGGTTCTCTGTCTTTGCTCTCCCTGGCAAAGTGGGGGAGGGGGAGGAGAAAACAGATGCCTCTCCCTCCTGAAATCAACTCAGATTTCAGCACCCTGGGGCAGTTACTTCAGTCATAGTTGTTTCCCTTACCATCACCGTGTCCCTCTCCAAATAACCCAGGGAAGACTAACCCTCGGGGTGTCTCATTCTGAAGTGTGACAATCCTTCATATCCAGAAAGAAAGGACTAGAGAGGAATGTTTCCCGAGACCTCCTTTGCCCTCTGCTGCTGTTTACTCTACCCAGTCAACTTGTTTAGGAATCGGGACCAGGAGGACCAAAGCATCACTGTTCGGATCAGTTCTTTTTGCTCTGCACCAAGTGCAATCCACAGGGTGCCTACTCAGCTTCCACAACCTTCAAGTCTCACACATGGCATTTCCAGGACACAGAACAGAACAGAAAGACCCAAGGCTAGCCCTGAAGGAAAACAGAACTCCAGTCTCATGGTCTTTCAACAGCAGATTAAAGAATTCATACAATTTTTACATCAAAGGAAATCTCAGAGATGACGTGGTCCAACCTCTTCATTATTCTAGGAGGCCAGAGGAGACCACTGAACTTAAGTGACTTGGCAGATGTGGTCAGCATTGGTGAAGAGGACAGTGTGCACTTTGGGGTCAAACATCGGCTTGAATCCTGACTCTCCCTCTTTGGTTCAGCTCTGACCTTGAGTAAGCCACTGACCCTCCTTCAGTTTCAGCTTTGTCATCTATAAAATGAGAATAATAGTAATAGAACACATAGGGCCGTTGAAATGGTTAGTTGGAGAAAATTCACATAAGACACTTAGCTTAATGTCTGGCACTCAATAGGTACCTGAAACTTGATATAAAATAGTTGATCTTCATCATTATCATCATGGTCATCATTATCAGTCTCACTATCAAAGCCAGGGTCCCAAACCCAAGTCTCCTGGTTCAGATTCCCCTTACTACACTCCTTCAAATCACCTTTATATATCATTAATACTACACTGGGTTCCCTATGCTATTTTAGTTACGGTACAAACAGTGGTGACCTCACTAGAGGCTATGAAATGCTGGGCAAATAATGATGAAAGGAAAGGAAAAGAAAGGAAGGGAAAGAAGGGGAGGAGAGGGGAGGGAGAGGGGAGAGGATGGAAAGGAAAAGAGAGAGAGAGAGAGAATGAAAGAATGAACAAATGAACTTGAAAAAAGACTTGTATATTAAGGTAATATAATAAATAGTATAAATTTCATTTTAGATTTTGTTTTCATATGGTTGCATTTCTTTTTTAATGATATTTCCTTTGCAAAAAAACACTTTTTCTAACATATTAAGAATGCATTAAAAGAGTTCTTATTATTTTCATTTCTTTCACATTCCAAGTTGCAGTAAACTTTTCAAATTGAATACATCTTCCTTACAAAACCCCAAGCAATTGTTTTCATGTAAGGAATACCTGTGCCATTTGTATATCATCTAACCGATCCAAAGAAACTGGTTAACTTTAGTCATGCATAAGGACTATGTGTGGGGAAAAAAAGAGGTTGAATGAAACTTTTCCCCCTTTAAATTTCAAAAAATTACATGCTATATGTGTTTTAAATTTATCTGTTACATGCACTCAGGAATGTTGACTCTGATCCCTCAGATTGGTTCATTGAGTTTTGCTTTTACTTTATTATAACTGTATTACCGTCAGGAAATCATGGATCCAAAATAAAATCAGATTTGATCCCCACCTCATTCTGGCCCACAAAATGTCTCTGTTTTTTTATTGCTTTTAGAAATCAAGAGAGGACAAAAAAGGGCAGACAACATATGAAACCTAATTGCAGATGTTATTCCTAACAGTGAAAATTATATATGTAATAACTATATTTTCAGAGTCAAAAATTCAGGCACACACATGACAGTGAGACTTCACATTTGAAACTGCAGCCATCCAAAGCAATTCAAGCTCTAAGGTCACCACATGTAGGGAATGCAGAAATTTAGTTCTGTACAGAGAAAGAGACACAAGACTTCATTCCATAAACCCACGGGATACAGAGTTAAAAGGGCCTGCCCGTCATCTTGTCTGTTCCCCTCATTTCTCAAAGAAAACCGTAGTAAAATGGAAGCCAAGCCATTCCCCAAGCTACATTTTAGCTTTTTGTTAGGATCTTTTTTAAAGATATAATACTAACATCTTGTGGTTGAGATACTATAAATACCATCAAAGAAATTCCGCCATTTTGAAAGGCTATATCACTACGAGAATGAGAATAACTATTTTGGCCACAGATATTCTCCCTGTATTTCAGCAGGATTCCAAGTCAGCTCCTAGAGGCCACTCAGCTTCCCGCCATGCGACCCCCTCCAGAGGCAGTTCACAGTATGACCTTTCCAGACCAGCAGGAGTCTCTCTAGTCTGCCCAGAGGGAGTCAAGCATAAGGTGACATAACCTTGAGAGTAACCTCCCCTCGTCCTTGTCACAGAGTGTAACCTAATCAAGAGCGTGACTGTCTCCTCTTCCATACTCTACTGGGCAGAAACGAGTCCGGGACAGGGCATTATACGAGGGTGTGACCTGTAGCTTAGGGTAGGTTCACCATGTGCACAAATAGTTACTGTTGTTTTACAAAATTAACCGCCATTCATGTAGTGTGACTTTTCTTTTCAAATGAAGCACATTTGGAAAAGGATAATCTTGTAACTGATTGCAATCGTAGCAAGTCAAAAGCAAAGATTGATTTTTCTTCCAACTACAAGAAAAATTCAATGAAATTAGAAAAAAGGAAAAAAAAAAAGTTGTCCTACTTGGCTGGGCATTTCTTACCTCCTAGACCCACCCATGCCTCCTGGCCTCACTCACTTTCTCCGTAATTGCTTTCCCGCTGCTTATAGCTGGTGCTTCCTTCCCTTTTGATGTCTGCAGTGTCACTGTACTTCTCTGGTTTGCTTACTTGGGTAGATGATTGCTCTCTCCACCTAGATGGGACGTTCCTAGCTGACAGGCCTGTGTCCATCTTTTTTCTATAGCATTAAAACTTCACTCAGTAACTGGCATTAAAAAAACTCTACAAACAGATGTTACATTAATGAGATCACATTTATGTCTTTGGAGCTAATATTAAGGTTTATTGAATTTTAAAAAGGAATTAATCAATTTTAGGTGTGTAACTTATTAGAACCTATTCAATATAAATTTCCATGTCAGGAGAGTAACACCAATAGGTAGCAGCTTTGGAATTAGGTACCTTTGAGTTCCATTCCTCACATCTCCTATTAATAAAGGCGGTGTGACCTTGGGCGAGGTACTTCATGTCTCTAGACCTCTTTCCTTGGTAGTCATTAGCTAACATATAGCAAGCCATTGTTAAGATCAAGTCGGAAGCTCTGAAGTCTATCAACATAGTCCACACCAGGGCAAGGACTGTACAATTTAAACTCAACTCTGGAAGATGAGCATGCACACGTATTGTGTTCACCTGCAAGCAAACATAGACTAAATCAACACTGTACCGTTCCTACAGTTATTTATAAATAGTCTCCATCTTTGGTTGTGGTTTTCATGCTGAAAATACTGGAGAAAGAGTAGGTGGAGCAGGACAGGAGGACCCTGCTGTAACCAGTAGCATGGGCAGGCTGTTTCTTTTCACAGAACTAACGAGGTGAATTAAGCAACTTTTCCTAAACACAACTCAAGATTACACAGAGCATGAGGAGCTATTCCAGGGCATCAGGCTGGAATGCTGTGAGGGATCAGTGCTCTGCTGAGCACTCGGTCCCTCCTGCCAAACATAGGAATTCACAAGGTCAGGTTCAAGCTTAAAATCAGTATCTTGAGTACCATGCTGGATGGAGTTCTTTCCATTCCTTGCATTAATCTAATCAGTGCCCATAAATTTCTTAATAGAAATGCAAATGTTGCTGTGATTTTTTTTCCGAAAATAGGAATTATTTTCTTGGCCAAGTTGTGTATATTGAGGGGTCAGGGCTACTAAAACAATTTGGGATTTGTGCCTTTTGAAAAATCAGTTATATAGCTCTGTGTTGTGAGATTAAGTAGGACTGTGTTTCCTTTTTCATATATTTTTATTTTCTACTTTCACAGGATAGACCTGTTTGCGTACTTCTAAATGATCTCTGATAACTAGACCATGAATATGATCTCATTGGCGTCTATATACTTTGGATATTGTTGTTTTGTTTTGTTTTGTTGTTTTAGTTTAGTTTGGTTTGTTGTCACATACAAATTGGTGACTTTCATAACTCAGAACTAGTTTTAATGACAATGATATTTGCCTAAATTCCCAATGTACACTGATAATTATTGTGTTCTGTTTCTAACTTTTAAAAGACTTATAGTATAAATAATTATAAAATAATTTAGAGGAGAATAAGTGAGAAGAGAAGGAAACAGAAGAAGAAGAAAGAGGAGCAGCCTAGACTTGTGATCAAAGCTTTTCATGAAGATAGGGAAAAAATTCCTAAATTATATCAATAGTTCATTTATTATGGGACATTGAGAAGCCAGAGAGAGAATTTTGATAAATTTCAGTTGAGATTAAGAATACTCTTGTTGTTTATCCTTGAAGAAAATGCAGCAACTAAAAAATAGCTAATGCTGGATTAGATTCTTCAAATTTATCTTAATATCAGTAACCTAATTCCCAATTTACTATGCCATTTTAAATAGAAGGGAAAGTATGGAGGTAGATATGCTTATAGTTGGTTCTCTTGGTATTTGAAAGTTCATTTTAACCTGAATTCAGATAATTCAATATTTCTTCCACTAATTTTCATCCTGCCTTCCTCCCTCACCTCTCTCTCTCAATCTCTCTCTGTCTCTGTCTCTCTCTTTCTCCCCCTGCCCCTTCCTACCCTGCCTCACTCCTTTGGAGTTGGGAGGGATCTGAGAAGAATGAACTCACCTAAACTTTATAGCCAGCATTCAAAATGCCCCTCCCCACCATGAAACCTGGTCCTGGTATTCATGCTTTTCTGTGTCTCTTCCCACACTGACTCAGAGCTGGTCCATGTGATCAATAGACTACAGTGGAGGTGAGAGTGCATCGCTTCCCAGGACAGGTTTAAAAAGTGCACCTTGGCTTCCTGCTCAGCCTCCTGGATGGTTCCCTCCCTGTCAGGCTCATGGTGTGAGTGATCACTAGCCCCATGGAGAAGCTCACGTGGGTAGGTGTTTGGCCCTCACACTGACAACCAGGAGCAGTTTGCCAACACACCACTGGGCCACCTTGGAAGTAGGTCCCCCACCCACAGCTGAGTCTTTAGGCGACAACAGCCCTGATTAACATCTTGACTGGAATCTCACAGGAGATGCTGACCCAAAACCAGTCAGCTAGACCTTTGCCAAATTCCTGCCAGGAGAAACTGTATGAGATCCTTAATGTTTGTTGGGTTAAACCAAGAAGTTTTGGTTCAATATGTTGTGCAGCACATAGTATACAATAGGCATTCAGTAGTACACATAATATTAATACTTCAAAACTTTTTAAACATCAGAAATTTGAGAATAAAAAGTCCAAATCTTTTTTATTTAACAAGATCTTTATTTCCCTAATGCCAAGAGCCTATAGTAATTGTCTTTGAATAAATTTAAGGATGAACCAATGTTTTCTCCTCTGTTTTCAAGAAAAAAATGAAATGTGTAACAAAACCTATAAGAAATCACTGCTAATCTCAATTGGAGAAGGCTTATCCACTGCTTTTTTTTCCCCCTCAAAGTATCAGTACTATTCCATCCTGTGTTTTTAAAGTTTTAGTCATCCTTGGATGGTTAAGATTATTATATATGAATATACTTTTGAGTATACTTTTTTCTTTTATCATAAGACTTATTTCCTGCCTAAAGTAATGAATACATTTAAGCGAACAGATCTGAATGCAAATTCCTCAGTGCTATACAATAAAATTACTATTAACGTTTTCCAGAACAAATCTCAGATAAGATCATAATCGTGGCATTCCAAATACTGTTAAATGATGCTGACTCTTATTTTCCATCTGGTGCTTCTTAAGCTCATTACATGGTGATGATTTTTATGTGGGAACAGTCTGAAGAAAAACAATTGTATGATTTTAGATAAAATCAAAATTCAGGATTCAACCAAGATATCCCAGAGTACCTCAGAACTAAATGTGTCATTCCAAGCTCACGGAGGTCCTTCCATCTTTCTGTCCGGTGTTGGTCCCCAAGTCATTCAATGTGCATCATTCAGATGTTCAATGAGCACCCGTTGTGCACACTTGTTGCTGAAATGTGCAAAGCCCTGAGTGGGTACAGAGGGCAGAACCACGAATAAGACAGACAAAGGCTCTGTTCTTGTGAAGACAAATACTAAATAATATAATCTTGACTGTTGGTAAATTCCAAGAAGAAAAAGGCAAGGTAAAGGTGATTGAGAGAGAATGACAGTGAAAAAGAGGGATCTAGTTCAGATAAAGGGCCAGGAGCTGGGACGTGATTGACCACATTATACTGTTATATTGTGCACATGCATAAATATATGACAATGAATTCCACCATTATGTACAACTGTAATGCTTCAATTTTAATAGGGTTGGAGATGGGGGAAGGACCAAGGAAATGGAATTCTGCAAACTTGAATGATATAAAATGAGCACCCCAGGCCAAGATCTAAGGAAGAACATTCCTACAAGTGAGAGATCAAGTTTTAAAGTCATGAGGTGAAAAGAAGTCTGGCACGTAGGAGCTTAGAAGACCAGAGATCAGAGAAGGGGTTCAGAGCATGACAGGAGAGAGGTAGAGACAGAAGATGAGATTGGGGAGATAAACAGGAAACTTGCAGGCCAGGGTAAGGAGATGGTGTTTATTCCAACTATGATAGGAAGCCACAGTAAAATTCCAAGCAATGAAGTTACATGATCTAATTTAATTTTTAAGATATTTCTCTGGCAGCTGTATGGAGATTGTCCTGGAGGTAGTAGGAAAGAGAATGAGAGCATAGGATAGATTATTTTCATTTGGGCAAGGAATTTGAGTGACTTGTGAGAGTGGTGGAGGCTATAGAAGTGATGGGAATTTGGTATATTTATGATAGGATTTTCTGATGGATAACACTTAGAATATGAGGGAAACAAAAGAATTAAGAATGATTTCCTGAACTATGATCCAAGAGTTGGATGAAAGATGGTGTCCTTTATGGACACAGTAAATAGTAAGAAAGGAACAGCTTGGGAGAAAGGAAGGATATCAATAATTCTATTGTGATCAGGTTATGTTTGAGGTGTTTTATGGATTTCCATATGGAAATGTCAAGTAGGCAATTGGAAATACAGATCCAAAGATGTCAAACTATGAACTTGAGAGTTACCACCAAAAAGTATGTAAGGCCTTGAGATTGTTTATTATCAGTTAAAGAAGTAAATGTAAATGGAGAGAAGGTCTTAGAACTGGACCTTGAAGCTCTCTAACATTTGAAGGTTTAGAAGAGGCTGAGAAGGAACACACAGTAAGATAGAGAAAACCCCCAAAAGAGTAGTGCTACAAGAGGAACATGTTTCAAGAAGGAGTGATCAGTTCTGTTGAGGCTGCAAAGTGACTTCAAATGAGGATTCAGAATAATTTTTCCAGTTTGGCAAGATGGAAGACCTGCTTGACTCTATCAAGAGAGGCTGCCTTGAGAGGGTGGAGACAAAAGCCTGAGAGAAGTGTGTAGAGGAAAAGAAGGTTCAAAAGTAGTCACAGTGAATACAGACAAATCTTTCAAAGAATTTCCTATAAATACAAGCAAACGACTAATGTGATACCTACCTGAAAATGTTGATTTCCTCAGATTTTTTTTATCTTCAGTGTGGAGGTTTTAGATGACTTCCAAACTCCAAAATACTAAATTTGGGGGTGAACAGTTAAACTGCCAAAGAAACATTCACTGAACCACTAATGACCCAGATATGATGGGGTCATCATCAACTGGGGATCATATTAGCTCATTTGCAACAAATGCCTATTATAGTTTGAATCTGGAATGTCCCCTTAAGGCTTATAGGTTGAAGACTTGGTCCTCAAGGCAGCAGTGTTCAGAGGTGGGGCTCTTGGGAAGTGATTGACTCATGGAGGCTCTGCCACATCAATGGATTAACCCACTGATGGACTCACATCTGATGGCATTTTTGGGAAGTGGTGGAAACTTTTGGAGGTAGGGCCTAGTTAGAGGAGGTATGTCACTGGGGTGTGCCCTGGGAGGGTATATCTTGTCCCCAACTCCTTCCTCGATCTTTTTGCTTTCTGACTGCCATGAGGTAAGCAGCCTCCTCCAGCACACACTCCCACCGCCATGATTCTCTGCCACAGGCCTGTAGCAGCCAACCATGCACTAAAATCTCATAAACCATGTAACAAAATAAACCTTGCCTCTTCTAAATTGATTTTCTTAGGTAATTCTGTCACGGTGATGGAAATCCAACCAACATAGAAAATTGAGACACATAATGATTTGGGATCATAATGACAATTTTAAGAAGTGATTTGAATATTCCGAAAATAACTTATATCCATTAGTTTATATAGCCATTTTTGTGTTTCAAACAAGTAACATGATCATTTTCTGCTAGAAAACAATCAGTCTCCAACAGAGCCTTGTGTCCATCTGTAATTAGACCTTCAAGTCGCCACATTCTCCCACGGCCAGACAGGCCAAAACAGTTAGGCAATGTGATAGATTACCCCTTGACCTGTTGTAGCTGCTGATAGCAGTGATATCCGAAAGTGAAAATAACAATAAGGACAGTAAATGCTGTCATTATACCACTTTCAGATTTACAAAGACTTTTCACAGAAATTCACTTATTTATGTACAGGAGCCATTTAAAATGTTCTTTGACATACATGAAATTAGTTACTGAATACTTTGAGCATGGATGGCTTCATCCTGCCTTTTTCTTCATAGAAAAATGTTTACAACTCATATTTTCAGGCTCAAAAGCAGTTGCTCTGGAGAGGGTGGCTGTGAAGAAGCAGCTAACCTGGTGGGCTCAGCTATTGATCCAACCTGAATCTCTGAAGTTGCTACCAGAATGCTTTTCCTGTGCAGATCAAAAACAAACATGAGGGCTGGGGATATAGCTCAGCTGGTTGAGTGTTTGCCTTGCAAGCACAAGACCCTGGGTTCAAATCCCCAGTACTGCAAAAAAAAAAAAAAAAAAAAAGTGAAATACTGCTGTCCTCTTGCTCTTGTCTTCTTTTAGCCCCTCCCCTTTCTCACAGTGGCTCTTGTGTCAGGCAGCCTTTGTAAGGAACCCACCACTTTGGTATGTGTGTTCCATACATTGAATTTGAAGGCACATCATGCATCTCAGCCATACAAAACTCCCCGGCATGAATCATGCAACCTTGGTGAACCATAGACTTCTCCCTGTGGATATGACTTTGTTGGTATTTTAGTCTGCTTGGAAACAGTCTGAGAAACATTAAACCCAGCTTTTTTGAAGATAGTCCAAATTATTTTTTTAGACAAGAGAAAAAAAAATATTATGTCTCCTAAGGAAACTTGTAACCACGAACAGTAAATTTAAAATGTTTTAAAATGTTATTTTTTTCCTCCCACATCCTTCACTTGTGCATAGTTTAAATCCCTAGTTTCTCTCACCAAAAAATACATGCTAGACTACAGATCAGTGGGCTAGGCCTTTGCACATGAATTTCTTAGATGAAAGGTATAAAAACAATGTGTGCTTCCTTATACTGACTACCAATCTTAACCCTTTCTGTAGTTCTCAAATTCAGTAATCCACCTATTGTTCGTGTGTAGTGGGTTTTTAAAACATTACCATTCGTGTCCAGAAAATCACCTTTCTTTATAACATATGAGCTCAACTTGCTCTATGCGATGAGAGGAGACAGACTTCAACTCACGTATTCAAGGTCACTGGTCACTCTTGTGGTCACTCTTGTTTCAAACCTAGACTTTTTGAGAGTAACTCAGTCTCTACAGCATTTACATACTCGGCCTCAAAGACCCCCTCCATCTGTCCTTGGAGGACGGGGAAACCTGGGAGAAGAGAAAAGCTACCAGAGGTGTCTGCAGACCAAGAGGCCTCCAGTCCCCCTTGGCCTCCCCCGAGCTGACGTCTCCCCTGTGCTCGCTCTCGCTCTCGGGTGTTTCCTCTGCCCCTGTGGCAAATCTGCTCGTCCTCCAGCTTCTGTTCATACTTCGCCTTGTCGTCTTGACACTCGGATTGTCGGGATCTTTGGCCTTCTCCACTCTGTGCTGCTGGAGTGTTTGGAAACTTCTGATTCTCCCTCCTGCAGTGCTCCGGCTACGGGCATTTGGGAAGCCAGCAGAAGGACTAGAAACGCCCGAAACACCCATCCCCTGTGCTGCTGGACAGGCTCCCTCCCTTGGCCAGAGGCTTAGAGATCTACTTCCAAGTACCAAATTACAACATAGGGCTCTTCTGATTTGGGATCTTCCTTGACCTATCTAGGATTTCTATGAGCTCTTTGAAGCTCCCTTTTTTCTCCTTCATGAGATGTAGTGGGGAGGGGACCTAAGTGCCTAAGAAGACACATTAGCAGCAAATTAACTATAGTCTCATTCCCCCCAAATTTCTCCATCAAAATGTACTCCCAGACCAGGAAAGATTTGCACCATCCCCTATCCTATGTCTAACATCTGCCTACTCAGGAGCGCGCTAGAAATTTTTTTGACCTCAGTATCCAAAGACTGGTTCTGAATATTCAATTCCCAACTATGCAAGACCAAGAAAAACCCTTTCTTTTTTTCTCACTCGAGTGTCTGGTTCTTGAAATTGGAATCCAGAACTATTGGTTTTTCTTTTAACCTTTAAAATACATTTTTTAATTCAAAGCTGAGCAAGACTTGCTTGTTGTCCACTGAACTGTGCCCTTCCTAAGAAGAAGAGTGGTTAATCCACAATGAGTGGAAAGCTACAGAGAAAGAGGAGTTTTCAAGAGGAGAAATGTGCTGCATCATGTTTAGAAATTATTTCTGATACATGTTTATTTCTCAGTCATTCTTTTAACAGGAGAACTAAATTGGAAGTCCAGGGATTTACCAAGTTAAGCCTGGACCTGAACCAAAAATGTTTCACTTATTCTTTCTTCTCCCTCTTATGCTGCTTATACAATAGAGCCCTGCTGGTTAGTACTACATTTCTTACTTTTTCATATGGAAAAGTTTTAGGACACATATTTCCGTGGAATACAATTTTCCCACAGTGATTTCCAGAGTCTTTGTCACTGGCGCCTAAGCAAGGGCATTTCTCCAACTGGACAACGCATCAATGAGTCCCCCATGGCCCTGCACTGTCTGTGGGGATACTCCTGAGTCTCTACTTTATTCTCGCATAAAACATTGAGATACTTTCCTCCAGCTAAAATCATATTCACAGGATTTGCATGAATTGCAATATTATATCTAGCACCTTTTTTAGTAAGTGGCTAGAAGATGGTCTAAGGAAATGTTCTTTCTACTTTAGTGTTGGCAAAGGAATGTGGTATTCTTTATGTTTCTCCCATCATCCTGAACCTGCAAAAGGTTAGAAGTCTAGTCATTCTTTCCTAATGAACCATATAATAAGACTGTATTACTTTGTAATGCTCTTATTTTACTCTCTAATCTTAAAAGTATTACTTCCCAGTGATTTTCATTTCTTCAGGAAGAAAAGGAAGGACAAATCTAATTTTAGAGATTCATTAAAAATGTATTTCATAAGCATAAAACATTGTGAAATAACTTTAGAGTCAATTGGATATGCTCAGAGATTCTAATTATTTAAAATTCTGTCATAGTATGATAATCATAAATATTGATTAAGCATTTATACATTATTGAACTTAAAAAACACATAAAAATGTCATTTATTATACAATTTGACATATTTTTAATCTCATATCTTGAAACCAATCACTGTATTTAATATGTGAAGTAATTTCAATGTCTTTCCATGGAATTTAAACCCAATCTTTAGGCACAACCTATTATATTATGCCAGATACTCTAGTTGGTAGCCTACATTTTCTTGTCATTTAGTTCTTAGAAAGGCCCTGAATAGTAAATGATATTATCATCTTTTCATCTATGTAGAAACTGAAGTTAAGAGCTATTTTAGTCAGCTTTTTTGCTGCTAGGACTTTAAGATCTGACCAGAACAATTTTAGAGGAGGAAAAGTTTATTTTGGTGCTCATAGTTTCAGAGGTCTCAATCCACAGACAGCAGGCTCCATTCCTCAGGGCTCAAGGTGAGGCTGAACATCATGGCAGAAGAGTGTGGTGGAGGGAAGCAGCTCACATGATGATCAGGAAGCAGAGAAAGAGTCTCCACTCTCCAGATTACAAAATATATACCCCAAAGCCACACCCCCAATGTCCCACCTCCTCCAATCACACCCTACCACTTCAGTTACCACTCAGTTAATTCCCCTCAGGGGATTAATTCACTAATTAAGACTCTCGCAAGGCACTCATTTCTCCTCTGAATCTTCTTGTATTGTCTCACGTGTGAGCTTTTGGGGAACACCTCACATCCAAACCATAACAAGAGCCATGACATAGCCCCAGGTGGAGTAAGATCTGACACCATGCCACACAGTGTGTACATATGAAGTTGATGATAGGCTCTCTTTCTAGGCAATCACACATGTACAGAAAAGATTCCAGGCCGTGAGCTGAAGTCCAAGTCTCCCCCAAAAGGTGCTGTGCTGGTACCACCCCAGCAAGAGTTGGAATGAGCCATGCTATGCTCTGAGTCAAGATGCTCAGGACTGCTTTAGGGGATATACATGATGATGAACACAAGTGAATGGAACCATTGGACCCTGGCCATGGCCAGGTATAGGAATCCAGAACCAAAAAGACATGAACTCAGAGTCCTTTGGGCCAGGAGTGACCAGGTCTCTCTCTGACCTTTGCCTCTTCCCTTTTCTGAAGGCTGGTCATAGAGCCTCCAAGTTCTTTCCCAAATTCACATTGGTGACATTCTTTGATATCCACAAAGATGTTGGTGATAGCAATTCTATTGGAGAGAAAGAAGGAAAAATACAAATATTCCCTTTGAAGAGTATATTCACTATGTATCTTATAGCACTTCAGTGAATGTTCAATGAATATCTATAGTTGAATAAGCAAATTGAACATACGAATGACTCAACAGAGAAGTGAATGACTCCTGTTATTTGATCCTAAGTCAAATTATAGAACATGATTTAATATAAGACCAATTCTATCATTTTCCTTTATGCACCATTACCTTTGGAAAATCTGTTTCTATATTATATGTAATATTTAAACTGTATCTTATAAATATATTATCTCTAGGCTAGAAAACTCCCTCTTTACTTGGCCCTTAAGAATAATTTGTCCTTCATGTATGTATGTATGTATGTAAGTATGTATTTATGCCAAAAAAAAAAATTCCTCTCAGTATGTTTGTCCCAAACTTTTCTAACTGTCCTCCATGTATCAGACAAAAAAGACTTCTTCCAATATTCTCAGAACTTGGTACAGCCTGAATGAAACCCTACCATCTCTGAGCAAGTGTCCCCTTCTCTCTAACCTGCTCCTTGAGGTCACACATCTGTCCTGACCTGGAAGGCCAATAAATATCCTTCTATCATGTCTTCCCATTGCCCTCCTCCTGGTCAGAGCAGGCTCAGAGTTACCTTCATATCCAGCCTCACTTTTGCATCTGGTAAGTTTTCCTTATTTGAAACAGGGGTTTACATACTGCCCAATATACAATTTCCCATATAAATTGGAAAGAAAATTTTTCTTGATAGTAGGTAAATTCCCCTCCAGTTCCTGGGTTCTGGTGTGATGGTTAACAGGTATAGGAATCAGGGAGGGGGGAATGACCTGTTCAAATCAAATTGCTATAGCATTCAGTTTTAATCTAGGCAAGTTCTTTCCATCGTTTGAAAAATAAGGATAAAAAGAATGATAACAAAGGAGGAAAAAGCATGTAAAACATACAGCACAATATTTGAAAATAGATATTGATCAGTAAATAGAAAATAGATAATGATCAGTAAATGGTAGAGGAAGAGAGAGGGGAGTTAGGATGAAGAACAGGAGAAAGTTGTCAATAACAGTAGCTGTCTTGAGAGACACTGATGGCCCTGAGGATATGAGATTAGAAGCAGCTACACGGAAGCAGAGAAAGGGAAGGCAGTGATAAAATATACTAGAAATTCCATCCAAACAGGGCTTGAGGTCATGCAAGTAAGAATGGGTTCTTGGGAGCACAGAATGACCTCAAAGCGGAGATAACATCATCCCACAATATCACCCACTGGACAATTTTGTCTTAGAATTTAGCCACATGCTCGTGGACAATTAAGTTCAGAGCCCCCTCACATTGCAGAACTGGGTGTTGGTTTTCTAGGCTAACTTACTGCACACCCCCAATATTAATCTCTTTCCCAAAGAACAGACGTACCAGGAGCCAGAAAATAGCTTTTAATTAATGAATTTATCGTCTACAGTTCACTAGTAATGAGGGAAATCCTGTACTGTACATTCTTTTAAGTGTAGATTCAGGATCTGGATATGAAGCTAGTGAGGTAAGCAATTCAGACCTTTTCCTATGATTGTGAGCCAAGTAAATGGCTGGATTACTAATGGGTGTGTAGACTTTTTTTTTTTTTAAGTGTGGTGGATGGGGGGTAGTGAGGAGGAAAAGGGAGGGAGTCTTTTCTTGGCACAGGCCAAAATGAATGAAAATGCTTCAAGTGTTGTTATAATCTATTCTGTGGCGATTTCCAGGTGGCATTCTGCCATGGCTCAGGGCACACCCATATGGACTCAGTCCCTTTCTGTAGGGATATCAAAGTTTCTATAGTGGGGACTAAAGCAAAAAGATAGATTTTCCCCACCCAGCATACCCCTGACTCCTGCCAAATGTGAGACATGAGAGTGATGTAATAATACCAATACTAACCATGATGGCTTCTTAAGACACTGGGAAACTGTACTAAGAAGTTTCCTGCACCTTCTTCCCCAAGTTCCTAGGCTTCTATTTAATAAATATTAGAGTTCTACAACCCTAATTTTCAGATCATTTCCCAAAATTTAAGTTGAAGAAGAAGAGACTTTAAAGTAGTCTACTACAGCTGGAAAGGTTGCATCCTGCCCATCTCAGACATTACCTAGAAGTATCCTCGACAGGCAGTCAACCAGCTGTGGTTGGACAGGCACATCCAGAGTCCTAAAGACCACTTCCTGAGAAGCCCAAGCCATTGTTGGGCATCTCCAGGAGCTGCCAGGCCATGTGATGTGGTAGAAAGAGTGTTGGATTTGAAGACACAAAAATTGGTTCATTTTCTCCCACTGACCAGATGAAGGATCTTGGGGATAAGTCACTGTGACTCAAAGTTGCTTATATCAACTATGAAGCAGTTTGATATGATCTCAGTCAGGCACTTCTAGCCATACATTGAACTTCAATTTTTTTTTTTCCTGTGTCCAGTCAAAACCAGTCTCCCTGCTACTGCCAACCATTAGTGTGAGCTCTGACTTTGAGAACTAGAGAGGATAAGTCTTATCCCTTCTTGATGTGGCAGCTCTTCAGATATTTGAAGATGGCTACAGTGACCCTTAAGTTATTCCTGCTTTAGGACAAACATCTCAGGAGATCATGAGTCTTCCTTTTAGACTTGGCCTTCATACATTTCATTTTGACAGCCCTCTTTGAGACAAACTCAACTTCAGCTTTTTAAATCGTGGTCCTTAGAACTGGACATAGCACTCCAGAGCTGGTCAAGTGAGCACAGGATGTAGTCAGACTAAAATAACCACCCCAGCTCTGCCCTTGATCTAGACCCTGTGCTTAGACCAGAACTTTTCATGGTGAAGGCTGCCTTTGAGAGTTCTTTCTGCCACCACAGCCGTTCTTTGTCACAGACCGTGTTTGCAGTCAGGTCCTCTCCACATGAAACTCCTCTTCAATCAATTCTCCCCTATTCTAAATGCCCATTTGATGATGCCCCCCTTTTTAATATATAAGTAACGTATATTTTGTACATATGTTTAAAAAACTGAAAAATAGCTTCTAAAATTGTAGTACTCAGAAATAACATTAACTTTTCTTATGCTAATACACATAATTTTTTTCTTACAAAAATATTAGCATTTATGGTTTCCCTTACATGCTGAGATCTGTATCACTCCGCGTACCTTTAGCAGGTCCAGGCTGGTCTTTACCGTATTCCACTCTGTCTTTCCAGCCTGTCTCCCATCATTATGCAGAGGTATCCATATCCACCATGGCTCATACTCCCACACACCATATAACCTCCTCCATTCATTGTTTTGGAAAACTCCTATTCATCCTTAAAGACGAAGTTCAAGTGTTCCCTCCTCCATGAGGTTTTTCTGACATGTTTCTCAACCCCATTCCATCAGAACTCCCTATATCTCTTGCCTATATCTCTGTTGATCATTATACTGCTCTTTTATACCACATGAGATTCTAATTCATTGGATATACCTGACTGAGATCAGATCCTACCCCAGGAGCTACATTATCTATGGACAAACTAGTTTGTCCAAAGAGTAGTATCTCAAAAGAGGAAGAACAGAGTTGGCCCTTCTGCCTCTGGTGGCTCCTCCTTTGATGCTCACATGGATTACTCTGAACCTGGAACACTTTGTTCCAAGTCATGGCAGAGCAGGTATTGGAATAAAGGTCAAGATTAAGAGGACAAGGAAGGATCAAAGATATATTTTGTTTAGCAGTCTTGGGGCAATGAATTTCAAAATGGTTTCTTATAAACATTTATGGCTCATAATTCATATGCCTATTCATAAAGTCTATTTATTAAAATTGTCTTCATTGGACATTGTAACATAGATTCAATTTATTTCTGAAGAGCATCAACTAAGTTAATATAAAGATACATCAGGCTGAGGTAGCTAATTTGAATGGTATGTGTTTTTGTTTGAGTGTATTGGTGATTTTTCTAGTGAAGAACATCTATTTTAACCCAGTCAACTATTAAAAATGAGCTATTTTCTTTGCTTCTATAAATCAGGTTTTCAAGTCCACTTACTCTCAGGAGAGGTGGCTGTGCACGCGGCTACCCACAAGCATGAATCCAGAGACATCCGTTAAAACTGTCCTCACTGTGACATTGAAAAATTTGCTTTGTCTGCATAAGCTCCCATCTTTAAGGAGAGGAGGAAGGATAGGGAGGTCCAGGCTTGGATCTCTCAAAGGACAGAACTCATAAGGTTCAGTCTGGGAACAGCCTGGTCTTTGATAGCTGAGCCGGGCTGGTCTCAGAGCTGCCGCCCAGATGCACCGTGGGCTGGCCTGACCCTTTTGAACTTCCCCCTGCCTGCTACAGTTTTGGTCTCCACTCGATCGTGGGTCCCAGGACAGTTTCTACTCCAGACTGTCTGAGGAGCTTAGGGAATGCTGAAAGGAAACCTTTTAAGTCTGCTTTTCTTGAGAATGCTAAACCTGCAAAACTTGGCCAGACATCACGTTGGGTCTCCCTCTGTGGTGACTCAGAAATCTCAAGGAGAACAGGAAAATCTGGAGGAATAACATTGAGAGGGCCGAAGGGCAAAAGGGATGAAATCTGTATTTCCATTGAGTGGGTGATATTTTTCATTTCAAAGCCTGATGTAAAATCTTGCTGGTTTTTAGTTATCTACAGACCGAGAACATAAACACTGCTATTAAAATATTTCATCTCTCCCAAATGAGGCCCTGCACAAATTTCCTTCTATGTGCAGAGCTTTCAACAACATCCCTACGAAGCTCAGGCAGACATCCAAACTCTCCTCTTGCTATATTTGAAGTGAAACAGCTCTATCTCTGTAGGAGACAGAGGGAGAGGTCAGGAGGAGGTTTGGGAAGGTTAAGGATGAGTTGGGAGAGAAGGAGGAAGAGGCAGGAAAGGTAAATATATTATAATGGTTCCTTTCCCTCACTAACATCAAATTTTGAACCAGTTGCTTAAAGCTGTGCCCTTTCTGGTAATCTTCAGGCTTGAATTACCCGCAAGCTTTGTTAAAAGAATTTGGTACAGTTTCAAATGTTTGTTTGCCAGTGAGAACAGAGAAGTCTGCATCCCTTCAGGCAGAAGCACTGCCCTATGCTTTATGTGCTGTGCTGGGCTCTGGAAGGCTCCAATCAATACTCGCTGAGCTGCACATACCAGCAGCTCTCCATCTCCGCCTGCTCACTTGACAGGTCCCTGCAGAGAGGGCCTGTGACAGAAGTGCAGTGTTGAACCGCAGGGCTAATCCAGTAACAGTGAAGTGCCAAGTCCAGCCTTTAACTTTGCTGGGAGAAGGAAGTGTTGTTGGTTTTCATGGAGCAGTCTGGTCTTCGGTACTTTTCTGCCTTCTTCCACAAAAGCAGATTTTTCTGCTCTTCAAAAGTCAACCCTGTATGAAAAATGGTGGATTGAGACAGACATCATTACCCTAGGTACACATATGATTACATGAAAGGCATGAATCTACGGCATGCACAACCATAGAAACGAAAAGATGTACCCCATTTGTGTACCATGAATCAAAATGCAGTCTGCCAAAATAATTTTTTAAAAAGCCCTGAACCAAATGATTTTTCACAACTTTCCGTGAACATCTCCACAGTTCTATGGAAGCCCATTCATTCTCTAGATTTCAAATACAGCCAGAGGTGCAGGAACCAACGAACACATTCCGAAGAATCAAAATGTAATCTCTGAAATCCGTAATGCAAATCGATTCTCCTCTAAAGTTCTCAATGTTCTTACCTCAAAAAAGTATGGATTTTATTGTATTTGAAATATGTAATTATCATATCACTTTGGTATGCATTTGCATGAATCCCTAGACATAAGTATGTAAAATACAACAAAAACAAAATGTGTGAGCACCCCCTACCCCAGAGGTATTCAAGCAAATACTTAAAGCATGACACATTAAAGATTATATTTTAAAGGCAGAATTAGAACATGAACACACATATACCTTCCTTGCCTGACTTCAAAAACTCATAGCGTTGGGAGTGTGGAAGAGACAGCTCAGCTCAATAAGCCTTGCTGCATGTGATCCAGTTGTTGCTTAGTAACATCTCCTCCCAGGAGAAGTAGAAGGCACGTACCCCAAATTCACCCAAAAACCATCACCTCACCTCATTCTCCATAGATGGTCACCCTGCATTGATCCTCCTTGCAGCAGTGGGTATGTATTGTACAGTCCAGCTGTTCCAGGAGAGATCATTTCTAACTCTTGGGAGTCTATATGAGAACTGTATAAGCGCGGCACAGTGGCGCACACCTGTAATTCCAGAGACTTAGGAGGCTGAGACAGGAGGATCATGAATTCAAAACCAACCTCAGTAACTTATCAAGGTCCTAAGCAACTTAACTAGACCTGGTCTCAAAATAAAAAGTAAAAAGGGCCAGGGATGTGGCTTAGTGGTTATGTACCCCTGTTTTCAATCCCCAGTACTGAGAGAGAGACAGAGAGAGAGAGAGAGAACACAAACTCGTCTATACTTGCTCTCAGCCATCACCCCGCAGATATGCACAGTGTTCTTTACTCTCTGGTTCCCTCAGGGCCACCCACCTTCTCTTTTCTACCTTCCCTTGGTTATTCCTTCAGTCACCTTTACCCATGCAGAAGGGTGACCTTGGATGTTTTAAAATGTTATTTGTCAGCCAATATAGGGACCCACTCCACATCTCCTAGAAGCTGAGGAATGCAGCATGACATTGCCACCTGTTCATCAAGAGAGGACCCCTGAAGTGATAAGGGATATGGGTTGGGTGATATATTTTGTCAACTGAAACTTATTTTTCATTAAAAATTATCTATTTTTCTGATAGCAAAACTACCATCACAGGCACGTCCTCTCAGTCTGCAGTTAGTTGACACTAACTGCACTCTCTTCCACTGCACAGTATTAGTAACAGTTTGTGCCTAGCATTCAACCCTCACAACAGCTCTAGGATAGGATTATTTCTATTCCCGTTTTACAGGTAAGGTAATGAGCACAGCAGGACAGTGACTTAATTATGGTTATAGAGAGAAGGTTATAAATGACAGAGCTGGGATTTGAACCCAGGCTGTTGGGCTCACAGTCTAGCCTCCTGACACCATGCTTCACTGCCAGGCTAGCACCAGAGCAGTTCTCCATGAATGACATTTGCCATTTCCTCAGTCTTTCAGTTTTTCTTATGATCTCTGCTCTTACTTCCATCTTCATGGTACACCTCTTACATACATTTTCAAGTCTTTCATTTTACAACCAATCAACACAGAGTTTGGGAACTGGGCTCCAATCCTGTCTATGGAAGCTTTTAGGTCAAAAGCTTACTAAGTTTGTTTCCTGTGAAGGATCCACACACATAGTTCAAATCACACACTCTCCGTGTGTGCATGCAGCCCTGTGTAAGCCTGCTGGCCAGGGTTCTTGGGAGCAGGAAGCACACATCCCAACTTCTGTATTTCCTGAGCTTAATACTGGTGGGTGCTCCATAATTACACTGAATGAGTGAATAAAAGAATTAGTAGAAAGACCAATAAGTGTCATGTCAAAAGAAAAGAGGGCGAGCGGGAGGGAGGAGTGAGGGAAGAAAGAAGAAAGAAGAGAGAGGAAGGAGAGAGAGTCTTTATTTGGAGCTGGCTGCTCTCCTGTGTGCATGGTCTGTCACCGCAGGACTTAGAACATGCTTGCTTCATCCCTTAGTGGTCACTGTGTCTGAAGAGGCACTCTGTCTCTGATGGTTGCCTGCCAGCTTGTCTTTCTGCCTATGACATTCTCCCAAGAGTTTCGGTGTAAGAAAAGTTCAAACATGACAGGAACAACGAAATCAGCATTGTTTGGACTCCGTGTACCAGAGATCATTACCAGAAAGTAAATGACCCTAAATCCAAGGTGACCTGAACACCCAAGCCTGCCCTCGTCCATCTACAACTTCGGATCTCAAGAAACGCCAAAGGAAGACATACTCTCATAAAATTCCCCGGCAGGAGCTGCTCACAGGTTTTTATCATGGCAAACCCTGGAAATAGTCTGGAATACAATAAGATCGTTTTAAAAACCACGTTTCTCTCTTTAACTACTAAGATTTCAAGTTCCGACATTTAAAAATTCAGCGATCATAACAGGTAGCACACTGGTTGCCTGTCAGGCATTATTTCTAAGTGCCACACGGACACTATCTCGTTTAATTCTCCCAGGTTTTCACATCACTGTCACCAGGACAGAGATGAGCAAAATGAGGCAAACAACAAGACAAATGACTAAGTGACAGAATAAAACTCTGACCCCAGATCCCAGAGTTACGCGTGAAACCATTCTCAAGTCCTGCCTGGTGACAGATTTCATCCGGGATATGCTGAGACCTGCTATCTTTTTGTCCCTTGCCTTTCTTATTAACGTTCATCCCTCAGCTTCAATGGCATCTGCCCAACCCCACCCGGCCTCCCCGCCCACCTCCCTGCCTGTTCTCTCATTGAGTCTGAAAGGTCACAGGTACACACCCAATTTGAGATAGCATTTAGTTAGCTTCCCCTCTAACATTTAGGAAGTGTTCATTAAATGCTCCAGCCATTTTACAAGTCTCTTCAACTTCACTTTGAATTTAACCACATATCGTTTCAATTTCCTTTTCCTCAGCATTGTATAGCTCTGGGATTAAGAGTTGGAAATGGGCCTATCATGAGCTGAGTCACACAATTTATGTGTCCCCTCCTCTTAAACCATTGTTTTCCTAAATTTTTGTTTAAAAAAAAATTTTAAACTCTTTATTCTGAAAGGAAACACAAATGCAGAAAACCACATGAAACAAAGAACTCATTGTATAGTTTGTATATATCACGAATTCATATATAATGAATGAATACAAAGGAAGCACCCTGTATCACCACCCAGCTTCAGAAATAAGATTTTGCCACATGGCCCAGAAAACCTGTGACCCATTTGATTATAGGCCTTGACACCCTCTAAATGAGCATTGTTAGCATTTTTCTAACTGTTTTAGTCAGCTTTTTTCATGCTGTGACTTAAAGATCTGACCAGAACAATTTTAAAGGAGGAAAAATTTATTTGAAGACTCAGTTTCAGAGGTCTTAGTTCATAGAAGGCCGGCTGCATTCCTTGGAGCTCAGGGTGAGGCAGAACAGCATGGTGGGAGAGTGTGGCATTGGGAAGCAACTCACATCATCAGGAAGCAGAGAAAGAGAGAGTCTCTACTCTCCAGATACAAAATATATACCCCCAATCCACACCCCAATTCCCACCTCCTCCAGCCACACCCTACCACTTCAATTAATCCCATCAGGGATTAATTCACTGATTAGGTTAAGACTCTTAGAACCCAATCATTTCTCCTCTGAACCTTCCTGCATTGTCTTACATGTGAGCTTTTGGGGAACACCTCACATCCAGATCATAGCATCCTTGTGGATTTTTGAAAATTGCAGATAGTTTTCTAACACTTTTCAAGGTATAACTGACATATAGTCCACAGCACATGCTTCACAGGTGCGATTTGATAAGTTTCAATATATGTATTCAGTTTTGGAAACATCACCAGTCAAGATAGCACATACATCCATTATCTCAGAAATTTCTTCCTACCTCTTTTTAATCCCCTCCTGTAGTATCCATTCCCATCATATAACCACTGATGTCTTTCTATCACTATATTTTTGTTTACATCTCCTAGAGATTTATGTAAATGGAATCATGTAATACTGTTTCTCATCTGACTTCTTTCATTAAGCGTTTCTTTAAAATCCTTACATGTCACGTTGTCCGTGTAATAGTTCATTCCTTTTTACTGTTGAATAGTATTCCATTTTATCCATTCAATTGTTGATAATTTAAAGTTTTCCCAATTTCTCACTATTACAAATAAAGTTGCTTGTGTATAAGTCTTTGGATGTACTTATGCTCTGAGGTGAAAGCGTAGGAGTAGAATGGGTAGGGTATATGAAATGTGGAAGAAAATCTTTGTGAGTTTGGATTAGGCAGAAATTTCTTAGGTATGATGTCAAAAGTTTGATTCATAGAAGTCAAAAATTTTGACTACAAAATTAAAAGTTGCGATGTCACTGATAAGAAAATTAAAAGACAATCTATATGCAAGGAGAAAATGTTTGCAAAGTAAATGTCTGATAAAGGACTTCTATCTAGAATAGAAAGTAATATAGTAAACTAAAGAAAATAACTAATCCAATTAAAAAATGAACAACAGATATGAACAACAGTTCACTAAAAAGATATACAAATGGCAAATAAACACATGAAAAGAGGCTCAAATTACTAGTCATTAGGAAAATGCATATGAAAACCACAATGAAATTTTACTGCATACCTATTAAAATAGCTAAAATTAGGAAAAGCCTTTTCCCAAATGCTGGCCAGGATGTAGAAGATCTGGAACTCTTATACAGTGATGGTGGGAAAATGAAATGATGTAATCATTTTGGGAAAGAGTTTGGTAGTTTCTTAAACAGCTAAAAATGTATGATCTTATAAATGTTTTTAGATTTTAATATCTGATCATTCATTCCTAGTATATAAAAATATAAAATATAATTGGTATAAAGTATATTGATCTTATAACCTACAACCTTGCTAAATTAACATTAATTCTAGTAGCTTTTTTTTGTAAATTCAATTGGATTTTCTACATAAACAAAGGTGTTATATGCCAATCAATATAGATTTACTTCCCCTTTTGAAACTAGACTTCTGTTTTTTTTTTTCTTTTCATATTGCATTATCCAGAGCTTTCAGTAAAAAGTTAGATAGAAGGGGTGACAGCAGATATAGGTACCCTTTTCCTGACATTAAGGGGAAGACACTTAGTCTTTCACTATTAAGTTAGAAGTCCACTTTCACAGATGCCCTTTATCAGTTAAGGAAGCTCCCTTCTAGTTTACTGAGAATTTTTGTTTATCAATATTTTTTATTTTTCTAAATGCTTTTTTTTTACTTCTATCGAGCTAATAATACAGTTTTCTAAAATATGATGAATTATATGACTTTATTTTCAAATGTTAAACAACTTCTACATTCTTGACATGGTAGAGTATCATTCATATATATTATTGGATGTGATTTACTGAAATTTTGTCTAACTTATGTTTTAAATATTTCTAGTATACTTGATAATCTGGGCTTCCAGTCTGGTTTGTTAATGTCTGTGATCTAAACTCCAGCTAAGCTAGCTGCAGATTAATTTTCTCCATTTTAAATTTTAATTTAAAATTGAATTTAATTTTAATTTAATTTAAAATTGAATTTAATTTTAATTTTAATTTTAATTTCTCCATTTTAATTTTGCGTGATTTGATTCCAAATCCTTGAGAGTCAAAGAGCAAACTCTATGTACACATGCACACGCACACAGTATATGTACAATTTCAGAGGGAGTGCCTGATTGATGGGAGTTAGGCCAAGGGACTTTTCTATTTCCCAAAGGGAGCACACATAAGACTAAGACTTAGGAAGTCTCAGTATGATCTGGGGAAGGTGAACACAGAGGAGAGAGTACACACTGTCACAGTGCAGTTTGGGGGTACATGGTCAATACTGCTCTGTCCCACCTATTGTTCCATTGGCCAGCCTTGGACTGAAATAGAGTCACTTCCCCAAGATTCACGTGATGAGGGGAAAACAGGTATAAGGAGTAATTACAAGACACCTACGTGACAAGAGAAGTTAGAGACAAGCAGGAAACAAACCCAGTGGGTTCCCATGGGTTTGGCCCATAGTCTCAGAGAATATCAGTGGTTAACAAGGGGCTATAGAGACCCAAGGCCACATCATCCAGTTTACAAATAAGAAAAGCAAGACTAGACCGTAGATATTATAAGTTTTACAACAGGCTTCTAATTTCAGCTCTATATATATTCAGAAAATACTCTCCAGTAATGTTTGGTAGTAATTTACTTCCTTGGAGAAAACACCTCCTCGCACGTGCTCAGGCCTTAGGTCAGTAGAGACAATGGCAGTTCCCACTGCCTCTCACCACCCTGCTCACTCAACACTGCTAATGAGCTCTCACTTCTTGGGACCTCACCTACTCCTTGGATCACGAGTTTCACTCTAATTCAGAGAAACAACTGACTTGGGAGGAGATAACGCCTCTGCAAATGGCTTCTAATAATCTCAGGCTCTTTTCTGAGCAGCCCTGGAGAGTTCAGAATGGGTTCCAGACTTTCCTCAACCTGAGATTATTCATTCACACCCACCTTCCCCTTCACAGATGAACTTTGGGAACTTTGTGGGAAGGCCCAGTGAGGATGAGCAGGGAAAAGGAAGTGAGGAGAATCAAAGTCCAAAGAGCTTTTCCTTCCTCTTATTTTTCCTGAATGTCTTTTTCTAGGTTAAGCGTTCAAATGCTTCAATCTCTAATTTTTTTTCAAAGAATGATTAGCAGGATCTTTGGGTTTCTAGCTTCCTGGGACACTGGACATCAGAAGTATATCACCCAGTCATTCCCCAAAGAATATCCTAATCTCTAGGCAATTCAAATGGTTAATCTGTTTCTTATTTCAGAAAGATTGATGAACTGCCTAGTAGAATCCCTGTACTCAATGTATTTGGCCCACTTAGGGAACTTAGTATACAAAAGTCAAAGTAGAAGTCTAAGCGTCTGTCTGTGCCTATGTGACATATGTGGCTCACAACTATGATTATGTTGTTGACCCCTTGAGGGTAAGACTGTCTTTGTGATTGGATCCCTGATGCCTAGCACAATAAATATTTACATAACAAACCTTTACATAGTACTGATCATGTGCCCAGGACTATTCTAAAGACCTCCAAATAAGAGCTCATTCATTGCTTCCTCACTCTAAGGAAGATGCCATTATCGTCATTTTACAGATGAGAAAACTGAAGCCACAGAGATTGAGCAGTTTGTCCAAGGTCACACTACTAGTTAAGGGAGGAGCCAGTATTTGAACCCAAGTGCCTTGGTCCAGAGGCTCGGTTCTTAACACTTGCCTAGAATACATTGACGCTGAATTTTCAGTAATTCGTATTTTTGATGCTTCTGGGACTGTGATATAATTCAGCATTAAAAGATAGAGACCACATGAAGTTTTCATCGATCTGAAGTAGTTGACACCAGACATCAGAATGTATCTTCTTTTTCTAAGGTAACTGCTATTTCTTGATTCCATATTAGTTGATTCTTAAGGAGTCTTATATCACAGTATAGTATTTACCCAAAATTACCTTTAGAATTTAAAAGCACATTTAGAATTTAAAATTAAAAATTACCTTTAGAATTTAAAAACACATTTTCTACACATATGCAGAAAAAATGAAGAATCCTTTAGTCATTTTAGTTGTTGCTTTTTTTGATATTCTATACTATATTGTACATCTGAAATCATGCCTTTGTTCTTCAGGAACTGCTAATTTTAAGCTTTCAGGTGTAAAAAATGATGAAGAGAAAACATTTTTATCTTTTTATTATGATAATGGAATATTGTCTAATTTTAAAGTTGAGAAGTATAAACTCAATTTGAATATATATTCATATGTATTGAATGATATATATATTAACTCAATTTAAAAATATATTCTCTCTCTCTCTTTCTCTCTCTCTCTCTCTCTCTCTCTCTCTCACTCACACACACAGACACACACACACACACACACACACACACACACTTACTCTAACTTGCGGATTCTGGGCTAACCATAAATATATAGTAGATTTTGTGACTTCTCTGGCTTTTTAATGTACTACACAGTAAAACTCTATATTTTGCTTTGTTTCCTACCCAATTAGTGGAGCCTGTAATTATGTGGAAGTTGTTACAGTGTTCTTAACCAATTAGTTGACTCCAAATAATTCCCCATGTATTCTAAATATAATTATTTAGCTCCTGGGTGTATTTCTTTCTTCATTTAGTATCTCTGTTGCTTTCCCTTCAAATTTATTCTCCTGTTCTTTATTTTAATATCACTTTTGCTATGCCTCCCTTTCTTCACTAATAACCTGTAAATTCTTACTAAGTTTTGGTAGTGCTGTCAAAGTGCCCTCTTTGCCACTTTCTGCTATAGGTTGAGTGAGCAGAAAGCAGATATTTTTCCTGCTGGCCCTATCTCGCTTGGCACACCAAGTTGCCATTGGTTAGAAGATGCAATATCAAACAGATATCACCTTCTGAAGATTTGCATTCAATGTGCTGAGTCTCACCTTTGTGGAAAGGTCTCTACTAGATAAATATTCTGCTCTTGCTTATTAAGATTTATTTCATTCATAATATAGTTATCCTGTTTTATTCCTACACGGTGTTTCTTGTTTCATACAAAATTATCTAGTACTTTCTCTTACCCTACCTCATCCTTTTTCCTTTCTGTAGGCAGTCATTATAAAAATGTTGACCATGGACCCATTGGTCACCTGTGGAAATGAATATATATATATATATATATATATATATATATATATATATATACACGCTTAACTTCTGAGAGCAGAATACACACTATATATATATATATATATATATATATATATACATGCTTAACTTCTGAGAGCAGAAGTTAAGCATTTACTGTGCACATACATATGTGAGTGAGTATAATATCTTAAGGAGCTATGGACAAGAGTCTGCCTTGAAGGCATTCAAACTGAACATTTTAAAAATGCCAGTGGAATATTACACACTAGAAAAAGGGGCCTCAGATACTTATTGGTTTTTCTTTAAAGCTTTTGTGATGACAAAGCTACAGAAGATAGCTTTTTGTGTGTTAAGACAGCTTTTCCCCAGGGCCTTTAGTAACATCAAAATGGAATAAAAATTAGGGAAAGTACTGTCTTTGGCTATGTCTGTACCAGGTTGGGGATTGTTAAGCAGTTTGCTTTGTGAGAAGACTTGGTGAGAAGGGAGACCATCTTCTTCTCCCTTCATTTTATTCCATTTCAAGTCAAAACTGGGCCAAGTCCAATGAAGTGCCACGGGACAGGACAGGTAGCTGGAGAACCACACTACACTGTGCGGATACAGCAGCAGGTGCTTATCAAGGCTGGTGTGGAAGACAGGAGACCTCCAGGGTGGTGCAGGGCCAGACGCGAGGCCAGGAAGCCCATCACAGGACATCGTGGTGATATGCTGACAGGAAGCCCGGGAGCCAATGCTGTTTGGAACTTTGAGGGAGTTGCACAGGCTGTCAACAATGAAGAAATCTGTCAGCAGACCGTTGCGTCCCAAATCCTGGGCTGTG
This sequence comes from Sciurus carolinensis, assembly GCF_902686445.1. NCBI lineage: Eukaryota > Metazoa > Chordata > Mammalia > Rodentia > Sciuridae > Sciurus > Sciurus carolinensis. Next base: position 23,555,604 of record NC_062216.1, read on the forward strand.
AGTCAGAATCCCTGAGGATTCTTAAGGTCAGAGCCTTGTAGGAGGACTGGTTGTGAGCGAGGTGAGATACCAGGAGGGGGATTCAGAAACGAGGGTCAAGACAGGCAGCACAGAACTGAGTTCACACGAGACAAGACCGAGACGGAGTTCCAGTCATCCCATCATCATACTGAAATTGTGTGAAGGGAAAGCAATGTGTCCACTGACTGATGTTCGTTATTGTTTATGAGTAGTGAAGAGGCCCTCTCTTCCTGTCATGGCTTTGATTTGAAGAAGAAGAGAAAAACAAATCACGGTCCTGGTACTCTTCAAAGCTGAATGCTGTCTTTACCTGCCTTCCCAAACCAGGGTTCTACCTAGTTTGCTTAGGGATTATCCGATTTTATTACCATGTCACTTCTTGCCTCCATTGGCATGGAAAATTTAGGTAACAACAAGCAAATTTGGTGGGGTGCTCAGTCCCAGTGACTGAGACTCAGTATGACTCAATGTGATCGCACAACTGAGATCTTGCCTGCAGTGAGATTCGACAGGAAATTGACAGAAAGTAAAGAAACTTCTCAAGGTGCACTACATTGGGCAACTCTTTTAGAGCATGCTCACAACTGGGCTGTAATATAGAACAAAGTAAATTGCTTACTCTGATCTGATCTCAAACTATAAGCAGATGTTTAATTTTAAAATATTCAGATAGTATCAAGAAAATTAGTGGGGAAAAGTAAGTTCAGACTAAAAAATATTGAGGAGCAGAAGGATTTCCTATTCAGGCATTTGTTTTTTGTCTAAAGCAGAGTTCAGCAAAATTTTTGTGTAAAGAGTCAAGCTGTACATCATTCATTTTTCTTTGTGGGAGGAAAATGTGTCCCTTTCGTCAACATAAAGCAGACACATAATAAATGCATTTATTTCTGTTCTAACGCTTTGCTTCCAAAAGTAAGTTCTATGGTGCTAGGGACCATGCCTACCTGTTCACTGTCCTGCCCCTGCTGTTGAAACTACTTTTGCAGTTACAGACACTTGGATTGTATTTAATGGTCAATTCCAATCATTTGCCTCAGGATTCCTAATGCAATTATGTATCCATTTTTTTTCTGAGTTATTTCGAATTTTTTTTCAATTTTTTCCAAATTGTATCCTATTCTATATGGTTTAAATCTGTAGTCCATCATAAATTATTTTATGTAATAAACTTCTTATATTAATAAATCAGTGATTTAACTGAAGCCCTGAAATTTAAAAAAAAAAAAATCAAGTTGTAAATATTGTGGGTTTTGCAGGACATACAGACTCTGTCATAAGTACTCTGGTCTGCCCTTGGAGTGAAAAAAGCAGCAATAAACAAAACATAAATGAATGACATAGCTTTGTGTCAATAAAACTTTATTTATAAGAACAGGCAGTGGGCCGGATTTTGGCCATGGTCATAATTTGCCACCCCCCAGTCTAAAAATAAAAATATTAAAATAAGAAAACAGTATTTTTACCCATAAATCCCTGTAATATACTGTTTGCATACATATTAATGGTAGCTACAAAAAGCAAAAGATAACTTTCAATAGTTTTTCTTCCTCCTTTTCTTGGATGATGACAATATTTATCATTTTGGTTCAGTTAATAATGACTAAGTCCAAGCTATGTTTTTACCCAATATTAGAGGAAGACAAAAAAAAAAAAAAAAAAAAAAAATCCTGGTGGCCTCTGACCCCCAGGATCTCCTACAATCTACAATGAGACAACAAAATAAGCATGCAAAGCAGTAGCACAAGCATAATACCTTTGATTTGTGAGTAGTGGAGGAGACTTTCCTAGAAGGAAAAGACTCACATGAACTGGAATAGTTTGGTCTTCATGGCAGCTGCAGGGAGGTCTTAGATGAACCCTTGTAGGTCAGCACTTATTTTAAAGAAGACACAGAGAGGGGGATTTGTGGGCAGCAGAAGAGATAAGGCCAGAGTAAAGATATTCAGGAAAAAAATAATATTTAGAGGAAAGCAAGGTATGTAGGCTGGCCGGGGCAAGGTGATCATGCTGTTTCTGTCCCTTCTTCCAGAACTCAGGGGTAATGGTAGGACTGGCTTGAGGATTTGAAAAGTTAAAATTTGAAAAACACCTAAAGCAGTTCCTGACACATAGTAAATATATGAATATTTGTCAAATAAATAAATACATGCTGGAGATAGAGATAGAGGTTTGAAAATGAAATATGGAGTAAGATTGAGGACAGAATAATTTCCCCAAAATTCTTGGGTTGCATAGCTACATAGTCAAGAATCTGATGTGTCCACCACCTTCGGGACTGGGGTCACACTCCTGCAGTGGGCATGTGTGATTGTCCCCTGATCCCTAAATGGCTGATTTGTGAGAAATGTAAAGGTTACTCACAAGTTTCAGAATACAGTGCCACTGAAGGTGTCAGGAAACCAAGCTGGAGAGCCTTTCACAGGAGAAACTGAGGATGGAATTTGCTCACATGTGCAGGAGGTACTGGTACAGATCCCCACGTGCACACAGCCCAAAGGCAGAGGGGCCTTGAGAGGGAGGCTTGGGGACCATCAGCTCAGGGTGACCACCAGAATGTTGAGACAAGGGAATCAGGGGAGACACAGAGTAGGACGTGGAATTTGAATTTCTTCAAACTTTCATTAAGAGAGAAACTGCTGCTATTGATCCAAATCTAAGAGGGGAAGAATGCCAAGACTCTCTACCTCCTGCTTCCCGGGAAGTCTGAGTCAAGTGTGGGTTTCCTAGCAGGACGGAGTGTGAAGTTGTTAAGTGCACAGTAGTCCACGGGAGCAGATTTTTCCCATCTTGAGCAGACCCTGCAGAGCCACAAACAATGCTGCCTATGTGTCCTGGTCAATCTGGTCACAGGATACCTGTGGGAATTTCTTTCCTGCTTCTGAGAAGCGGCGGCTTCCCCGAGACTTGGCAGGGAGGCAGCTGCAAGGAATGCTTCTGACTGCGGTACATTCCAACCCAGGATGGTGTCCCCGGCATTTTCCTTTTAATGAAGCCCTAGCTCCTTCATTCCCTCCCTCCCTCTCCCCCCTCACTCCTCTCTCTCTCTCTCTCTCTCTCTCTCTCTCTCTCTCTCTCTCTCTTTCTCTCCCTCTCCCAAAGAAAGGTCGTTACAAGTGTAACATAATGGGGCCCTGACTGTGTTTCATTAACTTTTAATTTAGGCTGTTAGTATGGAATTAGTTAGCAGTCTGGCGAATCAATTGACTAGCCAGTGGGATTCCATTTTAACAAGGAGGTACTGTATGCTTCAGATGCTAGCTGTGTGTGTGAGTGCACTATAAAGAACTTTGCTGTTTGTTCAGACTGTGATCCTGAACCACAGCCCTTGCCTCTGCTTTTGTGAATGGTTCCAAGTTGATGCCTTGGCTAGAACAAACCGTGCATCCTCTGACACTTATCTTTTCTGCAAATACAAATTTGGATCCCTGAATGAATCCAAGGGACATTCATTTTTCATGCTGATGAACTCAAGGACATTCAGAGTCATGCCAGAATAATGTACTCTGAACATGGTGAGGAATTTGAACACTTACTCTTTGACCCAGAGGTTCTCCATATTTTGGAAAAGCAGCAGCTTCTTGGAAATTTCTGCAGAAGTCTTCTGAGAGTTCCCTTATATGCTTCAGGGATCGATTTGTTTCCTTCCTCATTCCCACATTCCACTGCAGGCTTGGGAGATTGACAGCTGTTGTTCTAGGTCTTGCCTCTTGCCCTCTTACTGGTTGATGATCTCAGTCTCAAATCTAAAGTCCAGTCATCTCAAAGGAAGCTGGTGGCAAGAGTAAGGCCTGGCATTCACCCTACTGGTTCTACGATAAAGGACAGAGTCAATTCTAATTCACCTTAGAGATCTATGTAGTGTTTGAAAACCAATTTGAAAAGAGAAAGTTGTTCAAGTAGCATCAGAAAACCACATAGGAAAATGAATAGAAGGTGAGAGATGGGATTGTAATCCACATTAATATTTGAGGCAATGGAATAGTGTGTAGCCAATAGAAATGATTCAGATAGTAAGGTAGAAACATACTTACTGGCAGAGAAATGTGTTCACCAATACTGGTACATTTAAAAAGCAGTAAGTGTACTATGAAGTACAAACCAATTTTAATTTTGGAATATTTCAGATTATTATTTGTGCCCACATATATACACTCAACAAAAAAGAAAAAAGACTCGGTGGATAAGCAACAAAATTTAGCCCCCGTTTTCTATGGGTAGTGATACTGCAGGTGGTTTTCACTTTCCTTTTGAAGGGTTTAAAAAATTTAACTTGTACAATTTAGAAATTATTACATAAAATGTACTACCTTCGGGAGCAGGAGAAACATTTTAGGGGTTAGGAGAATAAGAAAAGGTTAGTGAGGTCCCAAGACAAGATGGAGACAGCCCAGCAGGAGGTTCATATCCAAGAATCTTCTACAACCTGCCCTCTGTATTCTCTGTTCTGAAGTTCCACATCTACAGATTCGACCAATCATAGATTGACAATATTTGAGAAAAAAAATTGATTCTGCCTTGCAAATGTACAGGTTTTTCATTTTCTTGTCATCGTTCCCTAAACAATATAGTAGAACAGTTATTTACATAGTGTTTATATTTTATTAGGTATTTGTAAGTAAACGGGAGATGCTTTAGACAATATATATAGATTATATGCAAATATTATAACATTTATATAAGGGACTTGTGCGTCAGATAGTTTTGGTATTTGTGGGGAGTCCTTGAACCAATCCCTGTGAGTACCAAGGGACTAAAGTCCATACATCATATCCATTACTAGTTTAGCTAGCTGTCTTCCTGTTCATCCATCCATCCAATTCTCCATTATGTATATTCACTAAACTCATTTTAAAAAGGTGAGAGATAAAGGCTCTATATTTTTTTTTAAAAATGTTTACACTTTGCTTGTAACATTTTCTTTTCCCCAGTCAGAAAGCTAAACAACGTTCCTGTCAGTTCATTCATGAACTTATTTATCCACTGTTTTTGCAAAATTATATTAAGAACCTATTATAAGCTATGTTTGGTAGGAATGCCAAGACTGAATTGTTAAAATATTTTTCATTGTTCGAGTGTTCTGGTTTTGATTATTTTATGTGTGTTCCTGGTGAGTATAAGAAGTCAAGTGAAACTACTTACAATCATGATTTGTAGTAAGTTTAGTTTCTCTAGACGTGCTATTGAAGTTATTTTAAAATTTAATATTTTTTTCAGGAAAGGTAAATGATATCAAATTGGTAAAATTGTCTAAACGTGTGTTCTCTAATATAGTAGCCACTAACCAGATGTGACTGTTTTAAGTTTAAATTTAATTAAATATAAAATTAAGTTCCTCAGTTACCCTGGCCATATTTCAGGTACCCAACATCCATATGTGGTTAGTGGCTACCATATTGGACAGATACAGAACATCACTTCATCATAGAAAGCTCTTTCAGACAGTGCTGGTCTTAAATGGTGAGACCATTCGTGTATAAGGAAGTATTTTTCCATATTTTTTTCTCTTTGTTTACTAAGAATTCAGATATTTATTGGTAGTTTATTTTATTCCCCCTTTCCCTCAGCCCTAAAATCTCTGATAAATAAGCTTTGAGAATTTCAGTGTTTGTTAGCACCTGCTCCAGAGAGCAGGCACCAAAGGACCAAGTCAATCCACTTACACACTTCTGTGTATTTATATACATTTGGTTAAATATTAATTTAAATGGTTGTAAATGAGACTTGAGGATTGCAACAGCAACAAAAATTCTGTTTGACATTACTTAGAACATGTTCAGTAATGTTAAATTGTTAAACTCTCATCTGGCTTCTTTGTTAGGTAGACAGCTCTTCCTGGGTTGTGCTATGTAGCGTACCATGCCAGAAGCCTTCATGATTTTTAACAAGCATTGCTCACTCCCACAGACAGAAGTCAAAATGACCTAATTCCCACTTTTTGTTTGAGTGGAAACTTAAAGACTAAATCACAACCTAGGAATTTTCCAAAGTTCCTTGCAATTACACTGAACTGGATCTTTCTTAGGAAAATGTCTAGAAAAGCAGAATATGTAATAGTTTTTATTCTATTTTCTTTGGGTCTAAGACCTGCATTACTTTTTAAGTAGAAAATATATTTACTATTTTTAATGTGAAAAAAAAATTGTTTCCACATAAAGTGTAATAAACCAATGTACAGTTTAACAAGCAATTATAGTGGGAAGACCTGTATACTATCTTAAAATGTAGGTTTTATTATTCAGGTATGGTGAGACCATGAGCTCAGGAGATGACCACCCTTGAGGGGATAGTCTGTTATACATAGATCCCAAGAGGAGGGGTCATACCACATCACACAGGGCAACTGGCGGGGAGCACCAAGGTCCATCAGGAGACAGAATGAATGAAGGTCAACCTGGGCAAGAGTCTTTACTGTGATTCCCATGGAAATGGATAGAAGGCTGTGTGCAGATTTAGGGTTGGCCAACTGGAATGTTTCAGTAGGCTCTTCAGCACAGGACTGTTTGTAATTGTCAAGTGCCTGGCCCCATAGCAGAGGTGGTGGGAACATGGTCTCCAGATTGGTTAGTTTGCATATGAAAATCACCTTCAAAGGCAAGTTTACCATCTCTAGGAATTGTCTAACCTGGGGAGGGGAAGTCTCTCTAGAATCAACAAGGCCTCCGACATCAAAGTATCAGAATTTCAGAAAATAAAATTACAATTACCTCACCAAAGAAGATATGTAAATGGCAAACAAGTGTCTGAAAATATACTCATTCATTATATATCATTGGTTATAACCAATAGATTTCATTGGTTATTAGGTCATTGATTTAACTACAAATTGAAACGCCAATGATAAAGCCCTCCACATCAATTAGAATAGCCAAAATTAAAAAAAAAAAAAATTAAAACACTGATACCACCAAATGAGAATGTGGAGCAACAGGAACCCTCATTTATTGCTCATGGGAATGCCAAAAGCTACACTTTGGAATAAGGCAGTTTCTTACAAAACTAAACTTACTCTTACCTTAGGATCCAGCAACTGCACTCCTTGGGATGTACCCAAAAGAACTGGAAACTTATGTCCACATAAAACCTGTACTCAGACATCTACAGCACTTGATTCATAATGATCAAACTTGAGAACAACCAAGATGCCTTATAGTAGGTGAATGCAGTCTATCCAGACTGTGAAATATTATGCAACACTAAGAAGATATGAACTATCAAGCCATGAAAGACATGGAAGAAACTGAAATGCATATTACTAAGTGAAAGAAGCCAATCAGAAAAGGCTATGTACTATGAATCCAGCTACATGATACTCCGGGAAAGGTCACACTATGCAGACAGCCAAAGGATCAGTGGTTATCAGGGGCTAGGGGAGGCAAGGAAGAAGAAGCAGCTGAGCACATAGGATCTCTATGACATATAATGATGGATAAAATTATTATAAATTTTCCAGAACCTATAGAATTTCCAACCCAACAATGAATCCTAATGAAAACTATGGATTTGGGGAGATAATTGTCAATGTAAGTTCAGCCATTAAAACAAATACACCACTCTTCTTGGGGATGCTGATTATAGGGGAGGCCATGCCTAGGGGGAGGCAAGGAATATATGGGAAATGTCTGTACTTTCCATTTGATATGAAAAAGTTCAGATTTTTAAAAAGAATAAGTAATGATTAATACATATATTATCACCTGGGTGAAAAAAAATAGAACTTTGCTACCTCCACCCAGGGGGCCTCTACTATCAAGCTATATCCCCAGTCCCATTCCCTTTTATGTTTTATTTCGAGACAGGGTCTTACTGTGTTGCTGAGGCTGGCCTCAAATTTGTGATCCTCCTACCTCAGTCTTCCTATAATCCTGGGATTACAGGAGTGTACTACTGCCCTGGTTTACCTTTTCTTTCTTACTACTCTCCCTCACTAGTAGGTAAACTGCTATCCTGACTTCCATGGTACTCCCTTCATTTCCTGTATATGATACGACCTAGGAATACCTATCTAAACAATAGGGTTTCATTTTCCTGGTTTGGGACCTGATATAAGAGTAATCATAACATATATATCTTCATTCATTTCTTGCTTCTTTTGCTAAAAATTTTATGAGACTCATAAATCTTCTTGTGTTGATTAGCATTTTAAATCTCAGCATTAACTGGGCACATAACTGGGACATTACATCACCTTTAGGACAACTCAAATTAACGCCCTCTGTTGTGCAATGGGAAGAGTTGGGGCAGGAGGGGCAGGAGGAAATGTAGTAAGAAAACTGTCAATCAGTTTGTTGATTTGTTTTAGAACTTTTTTATTACTTCTATAATTTTTGCAAGTGTATAAATTTTCCAGAGTTCTACAGCAGGATAGAGAGACACGTGTAAGAGTGTTGCTGATAACTTGAATGCAGACATTGTTGTGTTACCATTTCAGGTTTAAAGTATCCAAGTTTAGTAGCTCAACTACCTAGCAAGGAGCACTGACTACAGGAGACCATTTCTTCCCAAGCTGGGAAAGAGAAAGAGTCCAGTCCGATCTGGTAGGGGATTTGTCCTGTATTCCTTTTAGTAATTTAACTAAATAGTGAAGAAAATACTATCTGCCCTTGAGGAAGCATGAAATATGTAAATTTAAATTGAAATAAATGACATAAATGTAACTTGTATCTTCATTTTAGGCCAATTACATTGCTTGGCTAAAAATAAAAACAGAATTTTGCCAAAGGACCCTGGCCTGACTCTCTAGTTTTGTGCAGAGCAGCCTGAGGGCCAGGAACATGAACACCTCAAGATTCTACTACTGCTCGAAACTGAAATTTTGAGGTTTCATTTTTTTTCTAATTTAGAAATTTCAACCATCTGGAGTTTATATTGTCATATAGTACAAGGCATAGATAGAAACTTATTTTTTCCTACAGTTTATTGACTAATTTGTGCTTTCTTACTGATTTGAAATGGTACCTTTATCATTCTCTAAATTATTCATGCTTGTCGCTGTTTCTGATTTTCTGTTCTATGCCACTGACCTCTTGGTCTACACTTGAGTCAATACCGTGCTGTTTTAATTATTGTACTTTAAGAATCGGTTACATCTGGTGGTAGAGATGTATCACATATACACACACACACACTGAGTATTCTTTTCTACTTTTACTTTTAGATAAAATTTTGCATACTTATGTTAATTTTAGAAAAGTAGGCCACTATGACTTAGAGGTATGATTTAAAATAACTAAAATTTGATTTTGTGGAAACTGACCATCTTTAAATCACTGACTCTTATCATCCATGAAAATGACTATTTCTTCATTAGTTCTTCTCTTTCAGTAGAGTTTAGTATAATCTTTATATAGACCTTGTATATTTCATATTCCATGTTCCAAGGTTACAGTGGCTATCGGGCCTGTCATTTGCCATCAACAGTTGGCATCCAGAACCACGATAATGGTTCCCAAAGCACTCCACACCCACTATCACTAGGACTCCACAGGATGTGAATTTGCAGCACTGACCTAAATACACTGGTATCTTTCTCTCCTCTGCGGTGACCTCTGCCCATCCAAAGCCCAAAGGAAGTCCCTAAACAGGTGTCCTCCAGAGTGTCCTGTCTTCAAAATAACCCCTTTTTAGTTTCCCACCACCACTCTAAATCTTCTTTGGGACCTTTATAAGTTTGTTTTTTTTGTTTTGTTTTTTTTTGCGGTGCTGGGGATCAAACCCAGGGCCTTGTGCTTGCAAGGCGAGCACTCTACCAACTGAGCTATCTCTCCAGCCCCCTTTATAAGTTTTAAGCCAGGTGTTGATTCTCTAATCGAAATAATTCTGAAGACTATTTTAAGCTCCTAGACCATGAACTGTTAACAGAAATGCCTTCTGGAGAATGGGATTGTGGGAAAGGAGGAAAGAGGTAATGTATTTCCCTACTGCTTTCTTTTTTCTTTTGTCTTCAAACAAGTACTGCTTTTTTTTTTTTTTAGCATAAATCCTCTTCTTAAAGAAAGCACCTTCCCCCTCCTAAGATAAGTTCTGTTGTAGAAGAGGAACAATTCATGGGAATACCTAGGATGGTCATTCTTATCTTTTGGGATCAAGGACTCTTCAGAAACTCGATGGAAACTGTGGACACTTTCCCCTGAAGAATGCACAATGCACATAGATCAACTCTAAATAGGATTTCAGAGATTGGAAGGCCACTGCATTCCAGCAAGATTAGCATCTCAACTAATTGGTGGCTAGTAAGGCAAATGTCACTGACTGGACACACCTGCAGAGGGCTGTGTGCTCTTAGCCTCTGGGTACGCCTCATGTTGCGTCACAGGTCAGAGGCCACCTCCCAAGAGTTACCCTGAATAAAAAAATTTTAAAGTAAAAACACAGTTGCTAAAAAAACAAGTCAACCATGGGTGATTTTACATGATATCAAATGAGTTGAGAACTAGCCTTTAGAATATTGCTGAATAAAGAAATTATCTTTAGTCAATAGCCCCCTGCCCCCACTTCTGAGTGTTTCTCATGGTTATACTTCCCCTCACCTATCCCAAATTTTATTCTTAAGTCCCCACACCCAGTCCTTTCACTCCAAGAAACTTTCCTTCCTGCTTCAACTCAAGCCTCCTGGTTGTCACACTTTCCCACAAAAGTAGCCCAAACAGAAGAGAGGAGGTGAGCCCTAATGCCTCCTTCACTCTGGGGACAAAGTTGAAAATAGTCTACACAATCAAGGAATTCTACTGCACAATATCACAGTATGTCTGCATACCCAGGAGATAAAGAATATTCAATCTTACTAATTCTGAAATTTATATCGGGAACATATACTTAAATGTACATAATACATGAACATAATTTGCAAGTAAGTAAACCTGTGTGTGTGTGTGTGTGTATACACACACATATATCACAAATAAAAATATGTAGAATGGAAGCCAGTTAACTACTGGTTAACTAATTTCACTTTGCTTCCTCTCTCTCCCATCCCACAGCAAATCAAAGTGCCTCAGAGGAAGGGCAGGGAGTGTCTCTCACTAGTGTGAAACCTTGACTGGAGCTGACATAATCTTTCTCTAAGCATCAGTGTCCCCTTCTGTAAAAAGTGGATAACGAAGTGCGTACATGTGAACTTATTAGAAGGATAAAACGTGCAATGTGCTCAGCCCACACTGAGTGTGTAGAATACAGTGTGAACATATGCAATAAGAACATCATTGAACCAGGTGTGGTGGTGAATGCCTGTAATCTCAGCGGCTCGGGAGACTGAGGCAGGAGGATCATGAGTTCAAAGTCAGCCTCAGTAAGAGCAAGGCACTAAGCAACTTAACCCTGTCTCTAAATAAAATACAAAATAGGACTGAGGATGTGGCTCAGTGGTCAAGTGCCCCTGAGTTCAATCCCTGGTACCAAAAATTTTTTAAAAAGAATATAATTGATTTTTCCCCACTCTGCAGGAACTCTTGCTCTGTGGTTCTATTCTTTCCTTGTACTGGGTATTGAAATCCCAAACAATTTCATTGGCTTCATAGTGGCTTGTAGATACATATTATCCCATCAGAAACCAATCATTTTAGTAATTAAAGTTCTGTCCCGACTGGGTATTGTGGCCCACTCCTGTAATCCCAGTAACTCGGGAAACTGAGGCAGGAGGATTGCAAGTTGAAGGCCAGCCTCAGCAACTTAGTGAGGCCCTAGGCAACTCTGTAAGACTCCATTTCCAAATAAAAAATAAAAAGGCCTGGGCAATTAGCTCCATGGTAAAAGCTTCTCTGGGTTCAATGTTCAGTACAAAAAAAAAAAAAAATCCTGTCTAGTGCAATAATCAAATCTTGGGTCTAGTCCTGGATAAAATCTTTCCTCCCCACCCTACCCTTATGCTATCCCAGAGAAAGCCAGGTCCTGACTGGGAGGTCTGTGAGGTGGGAGAAGGCAGGGCTGGTGTCTCTGCTGTCCCTCCCTCCCTTCCTTCCACCTTCTGGCTTCTGTGACTTGCTGGATGCAGTGGCCCCTCTTATCTAGTCCTCAGCCTCTGGGCCTCTAGAGGTCAACCTGGCCCAGCTGCTACCTTGGTTATGTGCCTTCACCCTGCCAGACGTCCCTCTTGATGGCCTTTAATGACCCCGACAGGCTCCCTCAAGACCCGGTTGGCCTAATGGGGAACTCATGCATGCTGTCAGGGAGTGTGGGCATGCCACCCTTTGTCATTGCAGCCTGAAGTTGCAAGGGACTTACTCAGTCCCTCTTAGAGGTTTTCTTGAGGCCAATCTCACTTAACTGAGTGAGGGCCAAGCAACCCTGCCCTCCCTTCCAGTGGAAGTCTGGAGCTGCACAAGACACAGACACATGCAGATACCCCCTGTCTGCCTCAGCCCCACTCTTACAGTAGCTGGAGGGATAATCGATGACCAGGCTCACAAAACTGGATTTTCAATCTGGACACATCCTGCATGTCCATCTTTTAGACTCTCTCATGGTGGTTTGCACTTTCCTGCAGGGTGTGGTATTTGGCATCTATTTTATTATTCAGAATATTATAGGGAATCAGCTAAAATGAAGCTGAAAGAATGAGCATTCAACATCCTAAAATCAATATGAAGACACTTATCACCCAGTGCTTGGTAAAGAGTGAATGCTCAGTAAATATCCGCTGCCATCATTTTAGAAGTAGTTGCAAAGTATGATTTCTTAGTTTTATTCTGTTTTGGCTGTCAGAACAAACTGCCATAGGCTGGGTGGCTTATAAATAGTGGAAATTTATTGCTCACAGTTCCAGAGGATGAGAAATCTGTTCACAGTTCTAGAGGTCTAAGAATCCTAGGTTAAAAAATCAGCAGATCCAGTGTCTGTGAAGGGCTGCTTCCTGGTTCATAAAAGACCGCTTTCCCACCGCGTCCTTTCCTGGTGGGAGGAACGATGGACCAGGCAGCAGTAATCTCTTACAAGAGCTCCACCCTCGTGACCTAATCACCTCTCAAAAGTCCCCACCTCCCTAAACCATCACACTGGGGCTCAGGGTTTCAACATGGATTTTAGGGAGACACAAATATTTAGTCTATAGCTTGGTCTCACGACGCCTCTTCTATGTCCAGCTCTACAACAGTTTTAAAAGGCTAGTCTATAGCAATGTTTTTCATAACTCACTGCTGTAAAATCAATTTAAAGTTTCCCCAGTGACCACTCTTTAAATGAAATCAGAGTAGAAAAATGAATAGAAAAACCAAGAATGTGATTATCATAATAGATATTGTTTTATAAAATTCTTGTGATTTAAAATGTATTTATTATTGGCTGCTATAAAAAATTTGCAAGGGTGTAGCATCTGATACTCTGTGGTTGTCCATCACAATAGTTAGCACGTGAGAGGCAGTGTGGTTTTACTGCTGATGAGCTGTAAGGAATAGAGAACATTCTATTCCCCACAGGCCTCTGTGGTGAATGTAGTTAATCCGTAGTTAATAATGAACTGTTTTGTTTTTCCCTAATTGTTTCTTGAGAATAAGTGCTGTATCCCCAAAACCACGAGGAGCAGAGAGCATGTTTTCATTGTTGCTGGAATCCTCACAGAACTCAGCAAAGGAACAACGGGCAGTGCTGATAAATGTCTGGCATTTGGTTTGGCTGCCTCACTGGTTCTGTGACAGCAGACTGATTCGGCTGTTTTAGCCTTCTGCATCATGCACACTATTTACAGTTGCTAAGCTTCCCCAGGCTGGAAGGGAGTCCATCCAACTCTTTACAGATCCCAGTTCTCAGGGCCTGAGCCATAGTCTCTGCTTAATAACTATTCGAGGAATGAATGGGAGGCTCCCTCTATAAAATAAAAAACATGGTAGCTAGGTTTTCCAGTGATCTACTCCCTGCAAACTTTAAGTAATTTCAATGCAATTAGGTTCTTTAAGTTTCAATGTATTCACATGCAGAGAATGAGATCATAGATATTCTCGCGAAAGAGTGGTTTGATTAAATTGAGGGAATATTCACTCTGATTTTCATAGAAATAATAAATTTGTTACAGAAAACACATTTTACTTTTCCTGTCTTAAAATCTGAGGTCATGTGGAGCTGAGCTACAAGGAAGAAAATACCTTTTGTTCCACGTGAGCTCTCCCATAATGCAGTTAACCTGGCCCTAATCATGAATACCTGGTCTTTTCTGCAAAAGCAGCAAATATTACTTCAAGGAAGAAATTTGACTTGTTTTATTTCCCAGGAACCACATCAAAATAAGTTTGAGTTGTCTTCATTTTTCCCTCAAAAACATGAAGTCCGGTAGTAGTGTTGATTCACTTGTGACTTTGACCTCTACAGATCTTTGAATCATTAAACATGTTTATCTCTCTGTAAAATGCTTGCCTTGAAGAAGATACAAATGAGCAAAGAAAAAAAAATGCTCAAATGACTTTTGAATGACCATATGCTTGTTTTGAAATCCCTTTATCTATACCACCCGGTCCTATTTTTGACTTCTTCTAAACTTTACCAAATACTATGTAGCAATATTTTTGTGACTCATCCAAAAATAGTATATTTAGACCATCGGGACAGTCTAACAGTGTAAACAGAACTGCTCATCTGTCTGATCATCATCATTCTTCCTGGGAAATTGTTCATCAGATCACCCCGAAATACGCGATTTGGGGATAACTTCATAACCGAGGGAATTTTAGGCATTTTCACATTGAGGAAGAAAGAAAAAGGGTACCTTATGAAAAATAGACTTGCAAGAACTAGACTCATGTTTCAAGTCTATATTCTCTGCTTTCCTCAGAAGATGGCTTGAAAGAAGTGACCATTTTGAACAGTGAGGCCAAAGTACTCATTGTTAGTTTGCAAGAAAAAAAAAAATGTTACTTAAAAAAAGAAATCAGAGACCAAGTGAACAGTTGACCATCCAGTCAAATTCCAGATGTAGCTGCAGCTGAGTTTTGGTGGTATCATTGTCATCAGGTAACTGTATTACACCCCCTGTCCCCCAACTCCCTACCCTCCCCTGCAGCTGCTCGGTTGCTAATTACAGAGCATATTTCCCCAACACATTAATCACAGGTTGAGTAAATCTCTCAGGAAATTTTGCAACATATTGAATTAGACAGGAAACTTCCTTTCCGATCCCATTTTGGCAATTTTTCTTGAGTCGTGTCATCAAAGCAGAAGCAGAGACTCTTGAGAAGGTATCAAGTTCAGAGTCACATACTAACACGCTGCCTTATTTTTAAGAAGAGGCTCTGGGTCACCTACTTTGCTGCCACCCTGATAAAGTCAAGGGTCAGGATTTGCAATTTAAGGAAATGTATGTACATTCCAGAATGCTCTCCATCACCAAGAGATCCCCAGTAGAATACTTCTAATGTGTCCTCCTCCACCATACTAGTAGTATGTCCTACTAGTACATACATAGTAAATATTGGCTGACATGTTTTAGACTTTTAAAAATTGTCTATATTCTGATGTATTTGCTATAACTATAATACTTGAAGTAATTCATTCCTATTTCTGGTTGATCAAACTTGAAATAAACTGACTTCATTTGTTAAAGGGCAAGAGAAATCGAAGTTCCTTGTGTAGCTAAAGCATTCAACAGAAAATGTAGAAGAAAGAGAACAAGAAAACCCTTGTTCTTTGCTTCATCCACAGTGGTTAGTCCATTGGAAAGATAACCAAAGTCTCTTGAGCCCAAAGAATTTTTAACACAAATTCTTTAGGTCTATCTATTCCTACTGACCTTGAATTTATAGGCAGATGTCCTTATCACTTGTGCTAGCCTTTTATTCAGATAATGAATTGGGGAGTAGTGTTCATAATTCCAGTCCTGCAGCTTAGAGAAAGATTGAATACTTTGCAATTCAGTATAGTTACGGATTGCAATAATTCCTGCACTCCTTAAGTAACCAATATTTTCTGTGTGTATATGTGTGTGTGAAAAAGCACATGTAAAATAATTGAAAATTAACATTTCTATTTGATAGATGAATTCCTGAAAGAGATAAAGTAGACAAATTTTGATGTATCTGACTGTTTTCCCACTAAACTACTATGGTAATTTATCTTAAACATTATATAATTTGCCTGCAAGCAGAAAATTTAAACAATACATTTATCACAAGTAGCTACCATAACTGTTTCCTGGGTATCTTTGCGAAAAGAGTCCTTGAATTTATAAGCATTTGTGTAGTGCGTACAAGTGTGCATATTCCTGCCCTTATATAAGGTACCCTTGGGATATTTCCTACATGGAGCCTAGACACAACACATACTCTTGCTTTTAAGAGAATTAACTGATGGATACTTCATTGTCCCTAAACGAGGTACATGAGGATCTATTTGCCTCTTATCAGGCTTCATATCTTCAACCAAGGAGAAAAATATAAAACATTTGCTTTAAACATTCCTCTTTTTTGTTTACATATTTTTTTTTTTATTTGTTCTAATTAGTTACACATGACATTAGAATGCATTTTGACACATCATATATATATATATGGAGTATAACTTCTCATTCTTCTAGATGTATGTGATGTAGATTCACACTAGGCATGTAGTCATATATGGACATAGGGTAATAATGTCCAATTCATTCTACTGTCCTTCCTAACCCCAAATCCCCTCCCTTCCCTTCACTCCCCTCTGCCTAGTCCTAATAAGCATTCCTCTTTTTATAAGTAATACTTGCTAACTTTTATGTTTCTGTTTAAAAAGGAATTTTCTCCTTATGCCATACATAAAAGTGAATTCCAGGTAAATTAAGCAAAATATTAAAAGATCATCAAGGAAAAGTTCAGTGATTCAACTCATTCAAGTAAAGACTGATCATCAAAAGGTACTATAAAGGGAGTGAAAACATAAGTCACAGAGTGGAAAATATTTGCAATTCACATAGCCAACACTGGACCAGAGTATAGATTATGACTGGGAAAAGTAGAGAACTCCACCTAATCATTAATTAAAAGGAAGTCAATTAAAAAATAAATAAGTGAAAGACTAGAATAGCCACTTTGCCAAACAGGGAATTCAGATTGCCAGTAAACATGAAAAGATGTTCAACTTCATTAGTAATAAAGGAAATATGAATTAGAACAACAGAGATACATTCTACACCCACCTGATTGGCAAAATAATAAAGTCTGACAATACCAAGTTCTGGCAAGGATGTGAAGTAACAGGATATTTCATATACAGCTGGTGGGAGTATAAATTGGTACCAACCCCACTGGAAAAGAGTTTGGCACAATTGGATAAACCCAGATGTTATACAAACCCTATGACCCAGTAATTCTACTCTAACTATATTCCTCAAAGAAATACTTACACATATCTACCCAGAGACACGTAACCAGGATATGCAAAGCAGCCCTGATCAAAACAGCCCAAGCTGGAAACATTCTAGAAGTCCACTACCAACAGAATGAATAAAGAAATCGTGGTAATCCAACATGGGTGGATCTTACAAACACAATATAGAACCAAAGAAGCAAGATGAAAGAATACATACCGTACGATTCCATTTACATAAAGTAAAAACAGGGAGGACACAATGCATGTTGAAGGTGACACTATAAAGAAAATCAAGCAGATGGACAAACCATGATAGAAGTTACCAGAGTGCATCAGGGGCAGAGCGTACACAGGACACTTCTGTTTTTAGACTTGGGTGGTGGCTACTACCTGAATTTTTGGTTTATAACAAACTCTTTGTTCCCCTCTTTCTCCTCTAAAGGTTTAAAAAAAAAAAAAAAACTTTTAAGGACTTTTAAAAAACAGAAGAGAGACCTGCCCACAAATGTCCCAGATAAAACAGAATCTCATTAAGAATCTGCACCCCAGGAATATAATTAAAGGGGTTGGAATAGGTGTCCTTTGTGAGTAGGAAAAGCAGAGCTGGATCTCAGGTAACCCCTCTGCTTCCCCACCCCAACCCACATAAACAATGCCGGCCATAGGGACTTGGTGCATTTGGACAAATGACAAATGCCTCCTTAAGGCAGAGGGCAAGAGCAGTGTGGGTAATAACTAGACAGTGCCTGGCATTGCCATTTCCTTTAATTGTAGGAGTTCTGATCCCAAGTTCAACAATGTGCTCCTGAGGAAGAAGGGAAGGTGTCCTCGGGTGAGCAGCCAGTAGCCGCGGATACAGCAACTCCATTCCCTTTGCACGCTCAACTGGAGGAAGTTTTCGTTCCCTAGCCCACCAAACTTCAGAGTTACCTATTAGGAATTCTCTAATAATGAGAAGCACTCCTGCTTCATTTGTCTGTTTAGTACATAATACGTGACCTGAATTCTGGATTCCCACAGAGCAAGAGTTCATTGTTGGAGGAGTACAAACCAACAAATCCTACTTAACGTCAGGGATCTATGAAAAGAATCCACCCAAACTGTGAAACTGCTGTAGGGCTCACCCAGGGCCACCAACTTCTTTACACCAGTTGAAAATTGTCCCAGGAATTTAAAACATGTTCCTTGTTGACTGTCTCGTGGTCTGAGCCAGAGGGTTTAAAGGACAACTTTAGGGCCCTGTGTGGGTAGTGTGCACACTGTTGACTTTGGCATGACGGGAGACTGTGGTGCAGAAAGGTGTTCAGAGAGGGTTGTCAGCGGAAGCTAATTTACACCCTGTGCGGGACTGAGGGTTGCTTGTTCGGAGCTGTTTTTCCTGTGGCTGAAGGATTCCTGGGAATGCTGTTTGGGCATGTCTCTGCTGATGATATGTTGTCATCTTTTCTCTTTTTCCATTTACAGTATGTAGCTTTTACAGTGGTAAACAGGCTCAACTTTCTCAATTATTAGTCACCTGTGTGGGAACCATATATGATAATGTATTGAACTTGAGAGTATTGCCTCAAATGGTATTTTTCTGATAAAAGTAGGACGTACGTTGCTTCTGTCTAAAGCAAACTAGAAATCTGTTAACTCAGAAACTAACATGTAGCACCTCACTGCTGGCTATCAAAGCCTCTAGGAAAAGTCCCTATTTATTTGCCCCAAAGTTGGTATGAACCAAACACCAGTTGCTTAATTACCTATCCAGTGATAATCCAGAGACCAGGTGAGGAACTGCAGGTAGATGTTATTCAGGACAATCTTCAGATTTCTTTTAGAACACAGTATCGTTAAAAGAAATTCCACAGTTGTGTTAAAGTCCCTTCTCAGTGTAGGATTCTGCAGCTCCGGTAATGTGTGATGTGTCTGATTTATAGTAATGACAAATGTAGATGCAGACACATAACCAGATATCTCCACTTAAGCCTGTCGGGGACAGCAGTCCTAGA
The DNA here is from genome assembly GCF_902686445.1 of Sciurus carolinensis. Taxonomy (NCBI): domain Eukaryota; kingdom Metazoa; phylum Chordata; class Mammalia; order Rodentia; family Sciuridae; genus Sciurus; species Sciurus carolinensis. The sequence continues at coordinate 23,574,875 of NC_062216.1, forward strand.
CTGCTGCAGTTAAACAGTCACAAATATCTGTTTTCTGAGGCACATACTCAGACCTGACCTATTATTAAGTAAGCCCATAAAGTAGTATTTCTATTGGTTGCAATTAGGTAAATATTATGTTTATGGCTCACAGCATCAAATCTTTTTCAATGTCCTAAAAGAAATTGTTCTTTTCATTCCAAGGGTTAGGTATTCAGAATAAACATGGCAAGATATATATTTTCTCTGTGAAGTAAGAAGACCAGAAATTGTTCATTTTATCTTAAAAGTTTCCAAAATGAGAACATTGGCCAAAATTCTGAGGTGGGAAGTTAAATTCATCCTGCTGTGTATTTACAGGTTACTGTTGACTAGGTTTGCAAACATTTCCTAGCCTCTAACCCAATCTCTAACAGGGTGTGAATGACCTCTCTGTAAAAAGACCAGGAGACTGGAAGAAAGCTGTGCTTTAATGGAGGGAGAGACCTGAGCACTGGTATTAGTTGGAAGGAAACACCAAGATGAGAATAGGAAGAATTAAAGTATTTAAGGAATTTCCCCCCTGATTTAGGCCTGAAGCACTTTCCTTTTCTCAGTCCAATCCAATGCTTCAACTTGCCTGAATTTCCTTTGGGATTATGTTCAAACTGATTTCCACTGTTCTAAGCATGCAGGGTTCTTGCCCAATTTCATGCTTCTGTACGTAGAGGCTTCCCAAATTGCAACACCTTTGCCCCCACCCTGCCACCTTAAACTCCTGCTTCCTCCTCCAGCCTTTGGAGAACTTCTACCTGAACTGGAAGCTTCCCCCAGTCTCCTTGTGAGAGGTAATTGCTTTGGCCTTATCTGTTTACCTCCTGGTATGGTACAGTATTTTGTACAGCATTTAGCACCTTAGAATGATAGGTTGTGGTGTATGTCTGCTTTACTAGAATGTGAGGTCCTTTCAGGCAGGAATTTTATCTTGTTTATTATATCTGTGTCCCTTGCATCTGGCCGAGTGTCTAGCACAACATGGTAAGGTATTCAGTAAATGTTAATTGTGTGTAGCCATTTGAGATTCAAGCTCCTATCACGTTTAACATACAAAATCAAGTACTGTTTTCATATTATTTTTGCTTCTAATTGAGTAAAAAATATTCAATGTCTTCTTCCAACTGCAAGAATTGGACATTTAACATGGATAATTTTTTATCAAGCAGCAGTTAGATTTGAAAAATATCTTTTAAAAAAATAACATAGTTGTTCTTATTTTCCTGGAGCTTAGAACCTATTTCAATTAACAATATGCGTGTGTGTGTACGTGTATATAGTTTCACTTCTTTCAACAAGTGCATGCTGAGTGCCCAGCACAGGTGATCAGATCGTGTACACCATCAAGCCTCAGCACAAAACTTAAATTACATGCACAGTGCCTGATGGATCCAGAAACAAGTAAGGCAAATTTTCCATAAACAGAAGAAAAAGAAAGAGCTTGTAGGAGAGGAAAATAGCATAAGTAAAAGCTAGGAGCTAAAAATGAACATGAAATTTGGAAGTTGCGGTAAGGAGACTGACAAGGTTGGAGGTTTTATAGAGACTTGAGAGCTGATGAAAAGGTACCAGAATGTTGTTTTGTGCTGCCAGTATTTAACAAGGTGAATGATATGCAATTGAACCTGATTCAACAAGACCTTGAAGAGAAGCACTAGAGTTTGAGACTCACAGACCAGGGGAGAGGGAAAAAAATTAAAAAAAAAAAAAAAATATATATATATATATGTATATATCTGTAATATAATACAACTACTATATACCACAATAAGTTCAGGAGAATGTAAGGGGAAAATATGTTATTTCTTCTGAGAGATATGAGAAAAATTCATGAAAGAGGTAGATTTTGAACAAGGTATTGAAATTTGAAAAGGTAGATGTATAAGAGGAAGGATATTCAGATAAGTTTAACACAAAGCACATGAGATAAGGATTTTTAAGCATTTGCAGTGTTGTGCAAATAACCAGGAAATGAACCAAAAAGTTGTCTTATTGCATTGAACACAGTATTATTTTATTTGTCTTACCAAGTCCAATATTAGAAATTTTGGTTTCATTTATTACTTCTGCTGGTTCTTGCTCATGGTGCCTTATTTCCATGTCCCTTAGTAATTTTATCTATTTATGTTACTATAAACCACTGGTGTGCCTTGGGAAATATGAGAATTCCTTCAGTCCTAAACTGAAGTGGCCTTCTCCCAGAATTTGTTTTGCCAGAAGTTTAAAGAAATCACTGCTATGGGACTGTTTTAAGTTAAATGTAAGGGCTGAGGGTTTTTGTTGTTGTTGTTTGTTTTTGTTTTTTAATCATCCTAAGGATGGGAGTTGGATTGTGAATCTGCAGGAGCTTCACTTGTAATTTTAACTTCTCAGGACTCTTTCTCTCCCCTACTCTTCTGAATACCAGAGTAACTTCCTTCATGATCCCTTGGCCACAGAAATATGGAGCAGTTTCCCACAAGGGCACTTGGGTAAAGGGGCTCAACTCTATGGGGGTCTTTGATTAGATTTCTCATCTAAGTCCTGCCTCAAGTTTTGTCTTCTGTCTCTTGTTTTCTTGATGATATGAAAGCTAAAGCTCATTTCCTGGCTTCTGAAATTTTCCTCAGGGTAAAGCAGCTAGTTTATCCCTCTGTGTTCTCATCTTTATTTAAATTTACTCCTTAAATACTTACTTCTTGAAAGCATTTCAGTGTTCTAAGAAAATTATTTTTTGTAATTTATCATGCCATTTTTATTGTTTTCACTAAAGGATCAAAAGCCTAGACAGTCCTATTATGTTTGAAACAGAAGTTCTAAAATAAGATTTGTATTATAGAGGAAATTAGCTATGTACAGGATCATTAGAGTGGGAAAAATAGAGAAAAGTAATTATCATAATACAAATGAGAAGTCACGGGGAAGTGGACACAGCACTCAGAGTAGAATCAAGGGACAGTAAGTACCATGGTGATCTTGTCTTCAAGGTGCTGGTGGGCATCCAGATAGGCATGTCCAATATGTGATTGGAAAGATTTTTCTGGAACTTAGAAGACAGGTTAAGACTAAAGACAAATTTTAATCATCCATCTAGGGAGAAAGGTTAAAGCCATAGGCCAAGAGAAATATTCCAGGAAGAGTCTTCAGCATGAGAAGAGAGGAGGACTGAAGGCAGGCACTGGAGAAATCTTACATAAGAAAAAAAAATGTAGTCGTTGAGCAAAACTCAGAAGGAGTGTTCTGGGAAGTAGAAAGTGGACTGGGAGAACAGTGTGGTGGCCAGCAACGGAGGTCAGCCTCTGAGGAAGGCAGGCTTCATTCTTCAGATGGTTAAAGATTAAGCAAAGGGAGCGCTTGAAAGAAGCTGTTGCATTTGGTGCTTCAGTGACCACTGAAGACCTTTTCAGGTCAGTTTTGGTTCTTTGCAAGGGGAAAAAGCAAGATTGTAAGAGATTAAAGAAGAGAGTCAAAAGGAATCTGTGAAAACGGTGAGGACATAGTTTTTAAAATAGTCAGTGATGAAAGAGAAAAAAATGGCAGCTTAACAATTATGAAATGACATTAGAAGACGATCTTAGAATAAGAGAAACTTGTAAGATGACTATTGACAAGAAAAGAGTTGAGAATTGAAAAAATTCAAGAAAACAAAAGTCTGATAGCTGGATGTGACCTTGGATAAGAACAGAAGAAATGGACCATGAATACAAGTTGGGGCTTGGGTGGTATTTCAAGGGAATAGAAACACTTCCCCCACAAAGTGGAGGTTGAGGACAAAAGGATTGAGTGATCAGAGGTCAGATGACAAATATCTCCTAGATAAAATAGTCGGTGAAAGATGGGAGGAGATTTGGTGGTTTAAGGAGAATAGGAGAGGATCAGCATTATTACAGTGAATCTTTTAAGAAATCAACCTGGTACAAGAAAACACCACACACACACACACACACACACACACACACACCACAAGAGTATTGCCTGGATTTGTGCGTCAACTGATATGAAAAGTAATGTGACATCTCAAATATATCCTCCAAGATGCCTTCTCAAATCTTCTTGGTTTTTTCCCAGTTCTCCATAGAACCTATGGGTTTAGTATGTGTCTTTTATTTTCTTCTGCAGGAGTACTTAGCCATTTTGGAGTGGAATTTTGTGTGTGTGTGTGTGTGTGTGTGTGTGTGTGTGTTCCCATCCCCGCATGCATGCACATGCGTGTATATTCTTGGAAGGAAACATTAATATCTTGACTCTCTTTTGTCTTCAATAGATAGGAAAGTATTTTTCAACTAATATGTATTTTAAAATGTTTGTTGAATTAACAAGAAAAGAAAAATTTAAATGCTGTGGTGGCTTCAAGAGGGAAAGGACATGTTTGACTTTGGATATGAGGGGTGTGGAATGAAAGTATGAAAATCAAATAGAAATATAGGATAAAGATAGCAATCCTACTCTAACTTGCTTACTGAACATCTGCTGAATGAGATAAGAACTGTGGTTGCTATAGGGATGCTTTGGGAGGTTTATTAGACAATGAAGAAAAAGCCAAAGGTATGAGACAGGAAATCAAACAGTAAGAAAAGAAAAGAGTGTATTTCCATTAAAAAATGGAAGCACATGGGGTGAGTGGGGTTATGATGACTGATGAGATATGTATTCAAAAATGGTTCCATTAGATTGGTGAGACAAAGACTAGACTTTGGTTCCATGAAAACTAACCTCAAACTGTGGCCTGAAGCCAGCTAGTAGCCAAGCAAGGATTATTCCAGATGCTCTTTGTTCAAGACTCACCTCCAGAGAGAGATGTCAGTACAGACTACTCACCAGGGGTATCCAGGACTTGCTAAGGATCCCTGCTTTGTGCTTGCCACTTCAAAATGGTAATTAACTTAAATTGGCTTGTCAGGGCACTGTGTATACAAAACTGTCTTACAGCCAATCACAGAATTTGTCAAGTAGAGCTGTTCTGTGTGGATAAAACAGGAGAACAGCATCTGTGGAACAGAGTTTGGCAGGAGTTTCAGCAAGGAATCGTCCAGGATGGCAATCTGAGTCATGGCCAGATGTCAGGAGAACACATTTCCAACACGTTGCTGGTAACGATTTCAGTTACACTCTCTCTCCTGCTTGCTGGTTTGCAAAGATTTTCCATCTCAGGGGATATTGCCGCAGCTCCTCCTAATACTAGTGAAGACTATTTAATGTGAAGACATTACGAGCATGTTATATTCTCTATTAGGCTTCCTTGATGAGTATTTAGATTCAGAGTCAAATTTGAGGAATCAGCTTTCAATTATACTCATTTACTTGAAGTTTTAAAATGAAGTGTGTATGTGTGTTTCCTTTTGAATTTGAAACAAATATGGTGAAGCATATGGCAACCATTTTCCTTCTTTCCCCATCAAAACCTGGAGTATAAATTAGAAAATTAGAGATTTTCTAATAGGTACAGAAATTAGAGTAAGACCTAGAAGTTGTGCTGATTCTCAACCCCCAGATTGAACTGATTAACATTGACTTCTCTTCTTTCTCCTCTTCCTCCTCCCCCTCCCCCTCTTCTTCCTCTCTTCCTCAGTTGTACTGATTCCCAGTCCCCACATAGACTTACAGGCCTGCCAGGCTCTCTGAAGGAACTCTGGGCCTAGCAGTGAGGGACACCCTCACACCCCCACACCCCCACTCCCACCGCCCAGAGGCAAAAAGGTTTATCATCCCAGGATAAACTCCTTAAGTCTGGATTCTTTTCCTCCGGAAAACAAATAATAAGTTGGACTCTACTTCATGTTTGAAGATGAAGGTGACACATTTTTTTTTTCCTCAAAATAATGATAATGATTTCCAACTAAGGATTCAAGGCTGTAGAAGTTGAGGAAGGAATGATATGAGGAAAATGGTAATTGATTTTGCTAGAATCACAGAGTTTAATTTTCCTTTTCACTCTTAGATTGGTGTTGTTTTCAACAACAACACTTTTCTAGACACACAAGTTATATAAAAGGACTCGTTAGAAGCATCTTCTACTTCAGAGCAAAACAACTATAATCCACTTAGAACAAAAATTTAATAGTATAATCAGATACATCCTGAATGGTAAACTAGAGGTATAGAATATTTAGACTCCTCCCTGCACAAACCACTCTTTGAGCTTTTTAGAAGCTATTGCAATGACCAAATGTGAGTACTGGAAAGCTCCCTGGTCCCTACCCCTATCTCTGAGAGCTACGTCACTGTGGAACCTCATAGTATCCCTCAGAGTATCCTCAAGCCCAGGTGGATACTGGGTTGGGGAAAGCTCAGGGATGGGCCTAGAAAAAAACAAGTTGAAGTTTTGGATTAGAAGACAGAATACAGAATGAAGCAACAACAAATATATATATTTAGAGTTTGTCAATATTAGCTTTCACCAGCATTTTTGAGAAGTTCCAACCAGTCTCCAAAAGATTGAGACTGATCCCAAAAACTGGTTATAAGAAGAAGGTTGGGTCTAAATAAGCCTAAAATTCTGGCAGAATTTGGGATCATCAGTGGAATACCAGAAACCAAAAAATAATCTCTCTCTCCTTAGATTTTTAGGAGTTTAGATTTGGTGACATTATTTGAAATCGTGTTGAAATCATCTACCAGTTACGAATCTTTTATTTTTTTCACTAAGAACTCAAATTTCAAATTCCTCAGCTTCTGTACCAAATTTATATACCGGCAAAGTAAGGGTAATGAGGGTGACCGTTCACTAAGTGATAGTTAATATGTTCTGTCTTGAGCAAATACACAATTTCTCTTACAATTGTTTGGACTGTTGAACCCTAACAATTGGAAATTCTGATTTAAAATGAGATCTGCATTTTATAGATGTAGACAGGAAGATTCATAGAATGAAATGACATCCACCAAATGACACTGCTGCTTGGCAGCAAAAAGGCCAGGAGAACACATGTCTACACCCAGCCTTGAACTGGTTTCTTGATACCAGTGATTCTCCAGTAATAACTTCTCTAGTCTCAAAGTGAACAGTGGTGGTCTTTCCCAACTTGCAGTATAATTTTCTTAGTTAATTTTTTTTCTCCCATTAAAATGAATTTTTTAATCTCTTAGCGACGGCTGCCGCTTCTCTTCTCCAAACAAGATGTATGAGCAAATGTAAACATTAATTTTAAAAACTCAGGAGGGTTTTGACAGATTTCATTTTTCATAGGCATATGCTTAGGACTGTTTCAGTGTTCCAAAAATCAGCCCTCAGCCTTCATATTTTCTTTTAGCACAATTGCTTGTTCCTTTGATAGAATGAAATACTACAATGTGCAAAAGGTCATGACCTCCATGTGCTTTAAAACTTATACAAGTTGGAACCTACAATCTGTGCTATCAGGCCCATCCAGTCTCATGGAAGTTGTAACCAATGGAAATAATTGGAAGCATCTTTGTAATTTATACCCTGCCTGTATCCAAGAAGGATTTGAGTCTTCTCCCAAGAAGAATTTATCCAAGCCAGTCTAAAACAGTCCCAAATAAGAGGGGAATACACTTTGGGAATTTCATAAGCTGAATGCTATTTCCACATTGGTCGCCATGGTGAATACAAATAAGCAAATTGACTGAATGGTAACAAGGCCCGGAAAGAATGTGCTTTCTATAGAATTTGATGAGCTTCTTGTAATGATCAAACTAGTAACTGTACGCTGTTGGTTGCAGTGTGTAGCCCAAGGCCTGGCAAATAACAGAGCTTTAGTAATTAGCACAATGGACAAAGGAGGGTACAGACCATTTTTGGTGGCTAAATGAGAAATGACATTAAGTGATAGGATATCCTGAATGTTTATATTACTTGCCTCTGGAAATGGGCTCTGATTCTTTCTCAGAATAAGTGTTGGGAACAAACTGTGGCTATCTCATCACGTAAGGGTATTTTCTTCTGAGAAAATAGCTCAATCTTAATTTTTCAGTAGAATTAGACAAGAGCTAATTGCAATACGATTAAAACCTTGAAAACCGCTTTGTTCAGCTGATTGTTTCAGGTCTCTCTTTGGAGTGTGGATGATGTGTTTATTTGACATAATAAATACCACCATCCACTTTGTTCCAAGAACCAAAAGGCTATGTGCTTGCCCAAGGAATTTCTCAGTTGTTTATATGTAAGAAAACACTGCTCTGTTTTATTGGACGGGGCCACGCAGCTTCTTTCTTAAATAGGGAATGCAGAGAGCTGTGTTTTCTCCATACACATCTGAGCAGAAAAACCAGAAACTAGCCCTCAGCACTGCAGATGCCGGGCTGTTTTCAACTCCAGAAAGAAAACGGAACAACGTTGATTGAAAGTGTGTGCTTTGTGTAGGAACACGGAGCTCTGCTTGGTGTTTGTTATTGGCATCTCCATTTAGGACTATGTTATGTATTTTCTTAGAATATTAGATTGGAGTGTTTGGCATGGACCACAGATTGGAAAGAGTTGAAAACCAAACAAAATCACTATCTGTCAGCCAAATCTAAGTGCCAGAACTCTGAGGAATAAAGTAACCACTAATTAAGCAGCCTGGAGTTTTGTTTGGGGTGGTTTTTTTGTTTGTTTGTTTTTTGTTTGGGGGGGAACAGTTGGGGAGCGTTGCTTTTTTTTTTTTTTTTTTTTTAACTACGTACCCTGCTGCCTGCGGAGGTCAGTTGTGTGAAATATGTGCTTTGTGGTGATTTTGAGTGTACAACATAGTAATCTTTCCAAACAGCTGAAAACTCTCGGGTCCCTTATGACTTTCGAAAGGTACTCCTTAAATGGGCATAACTGATGGGTGATCAGCTAGTGAACTACAGAGAAGGCTGAGTCAGAGTGACCTGTTGAAGCCAGCCTCCTGTGTGTGTGTGTGTGTGTGTGTGTGTGTGTGTGTGTGTAAGTAAAGGGGAGCAGTAGGCAAGTGGGTGGGGGGAGGCTGCAAGCTTAGCAGAATGTTTGAACAAGACAAAGAGCAGTTCCAGCAACCAAATAAGGAAGTCAGTGCTGAAGGATTTCAGAATAGAAGTGTGTCAGAGATTTGAGGCAATCTGGGAGAGAAAAAATAAGCAAAGAAGAAAAGCAAAGGATCGTTGTTTTACTCTCTTACAAAAAATCTGCAGGGAAAGTAGTATCTGGTTTTTAAACAGGCATGAGAATTACAAATCATATCTAACCCTTTCCGTTGGCTTTTTGTAAATATGTTCTTGCAAAGGTGTTTAGGAACTCAGTAGCAGCTACAATACTAAGCATTCTCTTGTTCAACAGAGAAAAACACAAGTTGTACATTAAAAGCACCAGCATATCCCTTTTTTTATGTCTGATTCATGAAACTTTTAAGCTGAATACTATGGAAGTTTCTAAGACCAACAAAAATATCTTGAAACCCATTTACAGACATAATATTGAATGTATTCATAACCTGAAAGAAACACTTTACCTCTTAACAAATTAGTAGAATATGCATTAGCTATAGTGTAAATTTTAAATATGTTGATTGTTACTGAAGAAAGTGTCAAAGAAAGAAAATGAGACCAAGAAACTGTTGGTGCCTGTTTTAATATTCTCAATATTATCTCAAACTCTCCAAAGTGGTAAATAATATTTGTTTCTAATAATATGGATTAACATTAATTTTTATTTTGGAACTTTTTGGTAGTGTGAGTGGAGGGAGACAGAGGTTTGGAAGAAGAATTGCAGAATACTCCTAAATATAATTTGAAAATGAGATTTTTTTGTTGTTGTTTTTGTACCACAAAATCAGCATTGAGACATTATTTTTTTGTTAACCAAGAAACCTATGTATGTCCATAGCTCATAATAAATAAGGGGCATTCATCCTGGGTCAGAATTTTTTTTTTTTTTTTAAATCCTCAATGATTCTAATTGTACCTCTAAGATAGGCAAGTGAACAAATCTACCGTTCTGTTCCCACGCCACATACACAATTGGACCACCCACATTCAAGCCAGAAACTACTAGAACATTGCCTAACGGTAAATAGCAGAGGGTGAGTAGAGAACTGAGTCCAGGACAGAAAGGGAACATCATAGTCCTCAGAGACGGACCACGACATGTAGATGGTTTCCAATGCAGTGCACTCTGGTTCCAAAAAACACCCCTTCAATTTAAATAGAAACTGTATTTAACATGCTACCTTTATCAGCTGTTAAGCTTATAAGGAAATGTTTATCATCACTAACACAGGATTAAAAATTAAACTGAGACACAATGTAATACCCACAAATTAGCAGCTTTTAATGACTACACTGCATCCTAGCAATGCCTCATAAACTGATCCTAGTCTTAAAAATTAGCAATAGTATGGGGATAGGAAAGATAGGAGAATGAATAGGACATGTCTTTCGTATGTTCTTCTGTGAATACATAACCAGTGTAATTCCGTAACATGTACAACCACAAAAATGGCAAGTTGTACACCACGTGTGTATGACATGTCAAAATACATTCTAGTGTTATGTATAACAAAAAATAACAAATAAAAAAAATTTTTTTAATTAGCAGTAGTTGTCAAGAACTATGAAAATAGTATTGGCCCTCCCAAAACCATACTTTCCAGTATTTACCCTGAGGAAGTAATTCAAGAGAAGAAAAAAAAAAAAAATAGATAAGCCTGAAACTATTCAGTGTAACTTAAAAAAATATAGAATGCTAATTCTTCTGTCTCAACTAGTAGAATATTATCTAGTAATGATTAAGACTATGGAGATAAAAACATTTATAATAAATGATGTCATATTGCCAAAAAATGTTACCTTATAAATTATACACTATTGGTATAACAATATTTTGAAGAAATATTAGAAAAACATGGAGAAAATAGTAATGCTGTTTTGTTATGCCTAGAAACACATTTTTTGTTGTCTTTATTATTTGAATGTTTTCATAATAAATATATTTTTAAAAAGACAATGAAAAGCCAACTGGCAAGAGGCAGTTTCCAGAGTAAGAAAGAAGAAGGTTTCAGGGTTTATCTACACAGCAAATATAAGTCACTAATTTCTGTTTGTGCAGTTAATGATATTGTAACAGACTACGACTTGTAGAATTGCTTGACTTACTTGATATGTCACCTATTTGAAAATAATGAGACGAGCTGTAGTTCTTTGGAGAGAAAAAGAGGAATGACAACAACAACAAAATGTAATTGCAGAGGTTCAGAACCATTTTTCTGTGATCCCTCCAAAATACCTGTGAACACTGGGAAGTAGCCAGAGACTGGCACACTGGGCTCGGGATTAAATGTCCTCACCAGCTAGGCCACAATTTAAAAAGATACAGAGCATTCACACAGGACCTCACTCCTTCTCCAAGTGCTGAAGGCCCTAGGTAACAAACCTTGACTTGAGATCTCAGAAGTCTCTGAATTCTAGTCTCTGTTCTCAGAAAGAACAGTTCATTGACTCTTAAAATGCATCAGTTTCGATGATCCCTATGCTAGTGGCAGTAGCTCTAAAGACTTCCATGTGATTTGAAAGCATTTTACATAAACCAGTTCATTGGAATTATTCTGCTTACAAGGGGAAATTAATCAAGTCTTGAAACAAGGCGCAAATTATTTGCATACCCTGGTGTCAAAAGCAGAGGAGAAGCAAAGAAATAAATACACCTTTGAAGAGTATTCTATAATGAGTTATAGTAACTATTTAGTAATTATAGAATGTTAGATATACTCTTATCCAGCCCCCCTGAAGTGCAGATTTGAAAACTGAAACCCAGGACTTGAAGCGGATTGTGCAAGATCTCACCGTGAGTTAATGGCAGAGCCAGCTCCTTTGCTGAATATAATATTTAAGTCCCTGATAGATGTTTTCCTCTCTGGGTTCTACTTATCGCCCCTCCCTTCTTGCTCGCCTCCTGTGGTGAACTTAAACAGCACCTCCATCAGCTTTGTGTTGATGAACTAAGAATTTGAAGGAGTCTTTTAGACAGGCCATATTCTTGACTTAGACAAGATGATACTTTAATGGTTTGCTTCATCCAGTTAGAATATCGACTCCTTGGTAGCAGCGAATGTGTTTCTCAGTAATGGCAAAGAAATTGCTAGATGCATGGCAATGATGGCACGCTGCACTGTACCAAGAGCTTCCAAACATCTCCTTCCATCCTAGCAGGCATCATTGAGCTGTGCCCCGCGACTGTGCCCATTTTACCAGAGATGGACCGAGACACGGAGAGATTAAACAATTTGTCCCAAGTCACATACCTTTCAAGTAATAACAGGAATTCAGACTCAGAGCATGAGCTATGCCACATGAAACTGCATTGCTTCAGTAGATGGACCACGAAAGCTTTTGCAGATACATTTAAAGTATCCCAAGGAGATGGGAAGTCTCTTGAAAATGACTATCAGTCTGAGAAAGAATTTCTTCTTTAACTGAAAAATAAAATGAAGGACTTAAAGAAACCATTCTTCCAAGTGCTCATTTGTCAGTTTGAATACATGAGCATGGACAACTTCAGAAAGTACCTGCATACATAAAAATTTGTGGGACATCATATATATACATGTGAACGTATATATATATGTATATTATATTGATATTCTATACATATAGATCTCCAGGGAAGGAATCTTCTGGTACTATTCTTATTAAATGAGGATCCCAGTAAGAGTTGCTAAGTGATGAATGCCTCTGTATTTGTGGGGTTGGGATGTGTGCATTTGAGTCCTGCAACAACTATAGGAACAAAGATTTGGCAAGTCAAATGCTCTGCTTGCTACAACTTCCTAGCTCCAAACAGCAGACATACAGCCACCCCTATGTAAGGGACTCTTAGCCCACAGGATGAGGCTGGAGTTCAAAGGTCAAGAGGCCTCTGCTCTCACTGTCTCATGTCTCCAACTGGTCTGGGGTGTTTAGTTGACTCTTCACATAAAGGAAGAATTGAAGGAATTTTCTTAATCAATTCTATATCCATTCCTCTCCCCAAACTAGTAGAAAACAGACCAGATTTCTTCTTGTCAAGTTGCATGTTTGAAGCTATATGTTTATAAACCAAATTGTGCTAAAGGTGAAGCTAGCATGGAAGTCCTAAATCCTCTACCAAATATTGTCTGATGGACTGAGTTAATTACACGTGTTCTACCCCTTTCATCTTACTTTATAGCAATCAGATTTAGGTGTTTTTTTTTTTTTTTTTTGGTCATTCATTCCCTTTAGTCGAATATTTTGTGTGTATGTATGAATGTGTATGTGTTCACACATATACACAATATATATTATTAATATACATATATGAATAATAACATGTGTATGTTTGTACATATGTATGTTATATAACACACACACACATATGGATATGTATATATATATGTTAATATATACATGGTTTATCTATTATTTGCTTATTATAAAAATACACACAAAGAAAAAAAAAATCAAAGGATGAGATGAAGATAAGTTAAAGAGAAAGTATAGTATTCTTTGTCATGGCCCAGTAGGTTGTTGGGGAAACCCACTGCTCTGTGTAATATGCCAGCACTCACCTGAAGGGTTGGTGCAGAAGCCCTACATTCCATCAGGGTGTGTGGGCCTTGGGCCTGATCCCTGAGCCATCCAGCTGTAGAGAAATTTAGAGACACACCATCTAACCCCTCCACCAAGCAGATAAGGAAACACTAGACTTTTGCCTCAAGACCTCATTTCTGAGAGACCTCAGGACTTGATGAACTCTTTTGTTACATTTAAAGTCTAAATAGGTAGGTGATCCTAATGAATCAAGCTTAGGAATTATTTTACCAAGTAGTGTTTTGGTCTGGTCTGGTTTGGTTTGGTTTGATAACAGAATGCTCTCTTTTTACCAAAAGCAAGTTGAAATAGAAAAGAGAACATTTTACAGGTGAGGTCCAATGCTACTGAGTCAACAGAAAGCTCTGGGAGAGGAGTCTATGTAAATGAGAGAGTGGGTGACCCAGAGAAGCACCAGGAGCTGAAGCTGAGCTGGAATCACACATTCCTAGGTTGCAGCCTTCAGTCAGGCACAAAGTCCGACTTCTCCACGCAGCAAGGATTTTTGTTAAGCCTTCTAAGGGTAGCCACATGAATTCACTATTGTGTTTCACCTACGCTCTACTAATTCACTTTCAGTGGGCAGTTTTATTTTCCCAGATGTGCAGATGGTTCACAAGGGAGTTATGAGTAATTAACTCATAAAAGAAATGTCAAATGAATGAACAACTGCAAAGCACCTGTTGTTAACAGCTGATTTTGTCTCCCTGCTTAGATTAGAAAGAGCTTGAGAATACAAGACCATGTTTTCTTCTTTTAAAAATGTGTGACACCTACTGATTTAAGTTCACATAGAATACAATCATGAATAAAGAATAGATGGTAGAGCTTGTCTTTATATCTAATGAAAGGAAAGTGTCAAAGGTTCAGACTAATGTCAGGACCTAAGATCAGGACTTCATTATGGCTTTCACGGGCCTCAGACACTTTTGTCTTTGTGGCTGTCTTTCTCCATTAAAAAAAAAAAAATAGAATTGTGTGTTACACCCATAGTAATATAAAGATTAGTATCATCCAGGCTACATTCATTATGATATAGTCATCAACGCTTTCTTCATTTATATTCATTTTTTCCTTCTGAGCTTAAATATGATTAAAATTGTTTTGTGGGCTGCCCAAAGTGTTGTGGGCCCTTGCCATGTACCTACCATGTCTAATGAATAAATTGGTTTTGCCTAAGATGATGGACAAAGGCACTTTATAAAACCACAACTGTCCTCATCTATTTTTACCCCTATTATGACAAAGAACATTTACTAAGCCCCTCTAACTTCTTTTATTTTTTCCCAATGCCTCCCCCTGAGCAATGGGCTCAAGGTCAGCAATCCCTTTCTCAAGGAAAACAAGTTGGCCTGGAAAAGCCAGCGGGGGCCCAACTAGAATGCTCCAGCAAAGAGGTTCACATAGAGCCTTTTGGTCATGGCTTGATGGCCACGAGGCAGGCAACTGAATCCAAAATTAATTCCTCCATGATGCTAAAAGACCGCCTGCATTCTCTAAAATGGAGAAAACTCGAATGGATTTTTTTTTCAGACTAGTTTATTCATTGCTGGGATAAAAAATTTATGTGTCATATGGAGGAAAAAAGCAAACAAGGGAACAATGACACTAGTTATGTCAAGTTTCTACTTGTAGAGCCCATAAAGGAAGCTGGAATGATATTGTCACTACCTATAAGCTAATGAACTAACCACAACCCTGGACAAAATGATGCATATGCCCATTGTCAATAAATTGATCTCTAATGAGGTCTTTGGAAAAAATCGAGGCGATTTACAGAGAGTTCAGTTTCTAAACAGGCAGGATGGAATTTAGTCTGTCTTTATGTTTGATGCCATTTCTTTTCTTGCATTGGAAACTTCATTTTCCAAATCTACTTTGTCATCTGTTCAGAATTACTTTTTTTTTTTTTTTTTTTTTTTTTTTTTTTTGGTGGTGGTGGTTTTGGGACTTGAACCCAGGCACACTTCCATTCTCCATCCCAAGCCCTTTTAATTTTGAGACAGTCTTGCTGACCTCAGGGGTAACTGGGATTATAGGTGTGTACCACCATGCACAGCTCAGAATTACACATTTTAAAATGGGGTTCTAAACTCCAGTTTCCCTCAGGACAGTCTTCTCTCTTTGAACTCTATTCATGAACTATATTTTATTAAACTTCATTATATATTATAAAATAAATAGCCACTTGGAAATTTATAGACCTCTAGTTTCACTAAACGTAGTATACTGAACCAAAATTTAATTTGAAGAATCTCATGTTGTAATCCCATAAATTGACCAATTTCCTGAAAATAAAGTGACCCTTTCTAAAAATTCCTAAAAACAAATAGACAAATATGATATACTGATATAAGAATAATGATCTTAATTCTTTGGAATAATGTGAATATCCTTTACATTTATGAAAGTCTTAGGTAAAATTCTTTGATTTTTCTTTTCTTGAAATCTGGTACTCCATTGTATCAATAAAAACCTAGTAACTCACTTTAATGGGCCCATAACAGACAGTAATAATATTATTAAGTTGATGGTTTTAATTGCCAATCATATAAACTACCTATCAAATAAATTAATTCCTTTAATTGCTAGTGTTAACAATTATTTCCTCTGTGGAAGGAGGATCAACATCAGGGATTTTTTCCCAATTTAGAAATGCATCCAGCCAGACTTGGTTGCACACCTATAATCCCAGCGACTCAGAAGGCTAAAGCAGGAGGATTGAAAACTCAAGACCAGCCTCTCCAATTTAGTGAGGCCCTAACTTAGTGAAACCCTATCTCAAAATAAAAAATAAAAAGGGCTGGGGATATGACTTAGTGATTAAGCACCCTTGGGTTTGATCTCCAGTACCAAATAAATAAATTAAAATAAATAAGTAAAAAAATGCCTTCATTAAATTTCTATTTTTAAAGAAAATTTCCCCAATTCTTTCTCATTTCACATTCCCTTTCTATGTTGGAGTCTAGGTTTGTACATTTTATTTTGTTAAAGATATATTGCAAAATAATCTCACAATTTTCTTAGTAGTTGGATAACTCTGCTACAAAACCTTTAATGGCAGTACTCAAGCAAATCACTATGTGTTTCTCTAATGATAAAAATAAAGTACTTCAAATAACATAATTCCATTAACTTGGCCTTGAACATTAGTTTATGATTCAAAAGAATGCATACTCAAGTTTAGTGTGTGAGGGGATTGGTAGGGAGAAGATTTTGCTTTGCTATGATAGGATACCACAGATGGGGTGTTTTATAAAGAAATCAAGGTTCTAGAGACTGGGAAGGCCAAGGTCAAGGGGCCAGCACCTGGTAGGTCCTTGCCAGTGGGTCATTCCATGGTGGAAGGCAGAAGGGCAAGAGAGCATAGCATGTATACATCAGTGCATGAGGGAGAGAGGGAGAGAGACAGAGAGAGAGAGACAGAGACAGAGAGGGAGGGAGGAGAGAGAGAGGTGTGAACTTATCCTTTTATCAGGAGCCCACTCCCATGATAACTAACCCATCCCTGGAATAACAGCAGTTATCCATTCACTCCTCCTTCATGACCTAATCACCTTTCCTTAACCTAACTCCTGATACTACGACAGTGAGAATTAAGTTTCCAAAACATGCTTTTGGGGAGACACATTCAAATGATAGCAAGCATAACAGATTTCAGAGACGCTGAGTTTATCCAAGTTAAGGAAAGTAGACCTACCTGTAAACACAGCTCCCTGTAAATAACCTGTTGAAGTCTACAGTTTCCTCTGAATTTACTTCTTACTCTACATTGTGTACAATCATAGAAATGAAATAATGTACCCCATTTGTGTACAATGAATCAAAATGCAGTCTATAAAAAATTAAAAGCTAAATTTAAAAAATAAAATTTAAAATTTAAATTTTTTAAAAAATCAGAAAAGTTGAAAGTACAGTGAAAATCTATATACCACCTTCTTAAACTATTGTAATATTTGCCAGATTTACTTCTTCTCAGAGTCTTGTATGTGTTTTTAGTGGTATTATATCATTTTTTGTTGTTAAAGTAAAAAAAAATTTTTTTGAAAAAAATTTTGTTGAAAACTGAAAAAAAAATTCTCTATAAAGTAAAGCAATATGTAGAAAGAAAAAAAAAAAGATATTGTGCCTCCCAGAATGGTTCTATTACTGAAGTAGTTTTATTTCCTTATATTTCTGTGAGCCACAGTGGAATGGAGGCTAATCTGGGTATTTCTAAGTACCCTAAGGAACCTATGTGCAGTATAACCTATGATTCCTTGTCATGGTGTCACCAGAAATAATTGTATCAAGAGAATCAGCCGAGGAAGTTAGGTATCATCTTACCCATAACTTCATGAATTGCCATGGCAATTTATGTAAAATGTGTAATCCTAGCCTGATAATGCTGTATTTGTCTCTTACCAATCACAACATTTATAAGACATAGCTTAAAGTTTTTCTTATGTAGGATCTGAGTGTAATATTTTGCCATTTACTCAGGAAAGTCACATACAAAGACAAATTCCTACTTTTAACTGTGCTTTTCAGTAATCCACATAGAATCTGTGGATGATCCCATCAGAGCCAGCCTAACTCATTTGATTTGGAAAAGGGCTCTCAACCGTGAGTCAGATCCTTCTGTAGATGAAGGAAGACAAGTCTGTTTGCCCATTCCAGGTCAAGCAGACATATTGTTCACAATCAAACTTTGCAATAGTAAATCATTGATTTACTAACAGAGATTCCGGTACCTGGGGTGGGTCATGAATCTTCTGTACATTTATACTTTTCACACCAAATTTATATTTCCCAGAATTTGGGCTCTGGAGTTAATGATGGACATCACAGTTCCTCCACTTACCTGCTCTGTGTCCTTGGGTAAATCACCTAACCTCTCTATGCTCACTATCTTCCATGTAGGGAGAATAATATTAACAGTGATACCTCCACATGGTTTGTGTCATCAGATAAAGTGGAAGAGTGTCTATGAAGTAGAGGGCATAGTGACAGCTCAAGTGAAATTCAGATTATTCTATTTTACTGTGTTCTTAATTAAATATTCCCTTTAAAAAATCTCTGAGATTAAAAACAGAAGAAAACCAACACTCCCCACCCCACAAACCTGGTATGTACCAAACACTGTGTCAGGTGCTTCACTGGCAGCAGCTCAATGTGTCTTCCAGCAGCAGTCCAGGTAAATGCCTTGTCTCCACCTGACAAATGAAGAAACAAATCTCATGAACTCAAGGTCATGGAAACAGCCTGTGATTGACCTCACTCTCTTTAGCTCCAAAGCCCACACCCTTTCCAGGAGACCTCTCCACCAGGTGGTCTCTTCAGGCCTCTCCTGGCTGTAATTCTGTGAGATCCCTGTGGTCATTTGGGAGGTTCAAGGTTTACTTTGCTCAGACAAACTCAGTCTGTTCTTTTGTTTACCAGATTCTCAGCTGCAGACCTGCTTGTCAGGTTCCCTCTGATGTGGTATTTTATGTCCACTGGGTTCCAGTCACATCTCCACAAAGAACCCCATTTCTTCCTCTTATCCCTTCTCCTTAGTCTTAATAAAAAGTTATGTACAAACCAAAGAGCCAGAAAGTTTTCTTGGCCAATGGAATATATTAATTTGTTTTTATGTTGAAAGTATGAATTGTCCTTTGAGGTTTGCCCTTTGCCTCCTTCCCGAAATCGTCTGGATTCATGATCAAATCATGCATGGAGCTTAGTCTCTTTAGAAGACCCACATTTTAACTTTTAAAAGTTTCTTATTCTTGTTAAATAATTAGTAGCTGTTAA
The DNA here is from genome assembly GCF_902686445.1 of Sciurus carolinensis. Taxonomy (NCBI): domain Eukaryota; kingdom Metazoa; phylum Chordata; class Mammalia; order Rodentia; family Sciuridae; genus Sciurus; species Sciurus carolinensis. Next base: position 23,594,144 of record NC_062216.1, read on the forward strand.
TATGGAAATAAATGTGATTCACATAAATGTTACACAATTACAGAGTCCAAATTCAAGGTGGTCCAAGATTTTTTTAAAGTTTTTTTTTTTTTTTTAAATGAATGAGATAAAAACTGATCTTCAACATTCTACTCTTGGAAACATTTTCCTAAAAATAACATTAGTTGGAAACAATATCAGTTAAAATCTTTAATTATTCTATTTCCTTAGTCTTGTGATTATTTGCTAATTGTAGTTGGAACCCCTTGAAAAAATAGTATCTATAAAAGAAGCAATAGTAGCCAAGATTTTTGTACCCTTCAAAAATACAGCAAGAGCTAAATCAACATGTTTTCAAAAATAATGTGGAGGCATGAGCAGTAGTGAATGGAAATAGATCTTGAAGCTGAATTGATTTCAGAACATCTGTTTTACACACCACTGATAATACTGTGGACATACACAGAGAGGACTCCTTATAGAAAATGCCAAAAAACTTTTGAGAAAATCTCAAGTTTTAGTAATTTTTCATTAAAATATTCTTTTTAGTAAAATGATTAAAGACATTAACATTCTTTTGATGTACATGTAGCAGCAAAGGAATGTCAGTATATCTTCATATGAGATAGATTGATTGATTTGGGTTTTATATCTAAGTTAGAAAACACAAGCAATGTAGACTTTTGGTAATACTTTTTCTTATGGACATTGGTCAGAAGACATTGACCTTGATTTGCTAACAGTATCAGCTTTATAAAATATTATTACCTATACTGAGAATTTTTTAAATAGATGGAGTACAATACCTACCAGCAGTGTTATGTGTGTGTGTGTGTGTATGTGTGTGTGTATACAGATTTATCTTCAATTTGGCTTCATTACTGAGATCTTCTTTGTTCAGCAAACTACCATTTGTGTTTTAGTTTCCTTTGGTTGTTCCTTTAGTTTTTAACCACCTGTGTTTCACTGTTGTTGTCTGTGAGAATATGAAGAGAATGAGGGAACAATTTCAAGTATTATCTTTAGCCATTCCATGTTCCTCCCCAAACAATTGGAAAATTGAGCAAAACGCTTTATCCCAAATTAAATTTACATATTTGAAACCACAGATCCATGAGCCAAAGTGGGCTGAAAGTGCAGTTTGAAATGAAGTCCTAAAGCTGACCCTCTGCCAAAAACCTCCAGAGAGGCCAGAGGGAATCCCATGACAGCAGCTCTGGGGAAATAAAAGTTTATTGTGTATTTGTTGTCTGCCCTTTTCATCTTACCTTCAAACTGTAGAACTCCAAGTTTTAGCTTAAGGGAGAATGAAGGAAAAAAAAAATCGAGAAGGAAGGTTGTGGATCAGACTCTGTATTGTGCAAAAGAGGATGGAGAATTCTTTTTAGAGCTTGGCAGACATTCTCATTGGTGCTTCTGATACTATTTTAGCCATTCTGGGACTTGTCCAAGGTGATGGCTCAGATGTATCCACACCTCCCACACTGCATGCATAAAAACTTGGAAGCTGAAAACATTCAGTGCTCTGCACAAGTCCCTTAAATCCTCTTGGATCAGACCTGAAAAGTGAAAGCTGGTGTACCGAGCTGGCTGCTTCTTTGCTTGCACCTGTAGTAAGAAATAGGCAGACAGAGATCATGGATCACCCTGTCACAGGCTCTTGAGAGTAAAGGAAGACAGTAAGTTTTCTCATGTAATCAATGCTCCTAGTCTACTCCACCCTACACCTCTCCTGTGGCCACTATACTCTGGAGGTGGTAGTAATTGATGCTTATCTGTTTATTCTTTCTGTGCTTGTATCATAAAATCACAAAATTGAAGTCCATAATTTAAAAATTAATTAGATGAATCCCGTGACTGTGGAATAAGAAAGCTTCTGAGTTCCTTGTCAGTGTTTCAGACTGTAAGTCCCTGCTCTTGTTTTGGAACTCTCTTGGAGTCACACTGCAGCCTGTGAGAAAACCCTGTGGCCAAGGGGACGTCATTACCGCTGGCCCTAATGACCATTTGACATGGGAATGAGCAAAGTACAAATTCAAAGAAAGGCAAAGTTAAATAATGGAATGCTCTGGGGTTTTTTTTTTGTTTTGTTTTTAACTTTTTGAAACATTTTCCCCCAGGTCAATGGAGATGTTGGCCTATAACCCTCTCAGAAATTGAAGATGATAATGCCTTCTATTATGCCTAAAAAGATGGCTGCAGTGTATTGTTAGGCTTTAAAAAATAGATTACAGAATCATATGTAGTCTATGTTTTAAATATGTGTTTAGATATACATATAAAAGTCTAGAAAAGTATACTCTGGGCAGTAAAATATTTATCTCTGGGAATAGAATTACAAGGAGACATTCACATTTGGCTTATTGCTCAAATATCTAATCATCATTTTTCAACTTAAAATTAATGTGGATATTTCTGTCTGTGGGAGAAAAGAGACAGAAAGAAGAAAAAGAATCTGACTTAGAACTGACTCTAGAAACCCTAATATCAATAGCAGTAATGAAGATGGGGATAAAATTACTAGACCATTAAGCTAGTGATGCACTAACAATTCAAATAATTGGCATTTATTGACATTTCCTTGGTGACCACTTTACAAAAATGGCCTGGCACAACAGTAGGTTCAATAAAGATTCAGTATTTTCATTCATTCATTCGGTTGACAGCTTATTGTGTGTAAAAGATTTGGTCCCAGTGGACAAGGAACACACTCCAGGGCAGAAGTAACTGATACAGTGTACTAACCCAGCTACTAGAGGGGTTACACACAGAGCCTGGTGTCCCTAGCTGAGTTGATGAAAGAAGTTGGTGATCTGGATTTAGGTCTAAGCCCACAATCTGTCACAATTTTTACATAAGAAATTAATTCTGGAATTGAGTCCATTTCCTCCTTTAACACACTTCTACAGAAGTCCCTGTGTAGAGGTTTACAGCAAGGGACTCAGACCTCCAGCAGTTCATGGCAGAAAAGGAGCTCAGACTGGCAAGGTAGGGACTGAGTTGATGTGTCTAAATGAGAGAGCCATACACTTTTTACCCTAAGGGCTCTTATGTCTAGTTACTCATACACAGAAGAGAGTAAACGAACTAATGGAAATTGAGAAATTATCCTTTTCCTTTCTTAGAAAAGGAACATGCTATGGGATGATTTGTGCTTCTGGATTTAAATGCTGCAGAATCATTTTGCACCATACCTGCAAATCCGGTACAGGGGTTGGCCTCTCCCCCACCCACCCCCACGACCGCAGTTGCGTTCCCTTAGGGACATTCGCATCCCCCCACCAGCTTTCATTCCTTCCTCCTAGAATATCCTGGGGTCGTATTTATCGGACACCTCTTTTTAGTCTGTAAAGGAAAAACAGAAGTAGAAAAGGGAGAATCCTCCATAACTTGAGACCAATATCTCTATTGGCTTAGAAAAGTTAAAAGTTAAATTCTTTCCCGTTATCAGTTGTCCTTGAAAATTCCAGGAAAGCCAGATTTATAACTTGGCTGCCCCGTGGAAGGGGCTTTGTGAGCAGAAAGATGCAAAGGGCAGGACGAGGTTAGGAGAAGGGGGCGGAACCCTCCTAACCTGGGGGCTGCTTCCCAGGCCTAGCCACGCCTCCTTTCCTCCGCTCCGGGGGCCCAGCCTGGCCAGCAGCGCGGACTCTTATTTTGAAGGACTGCAGGCAGGAGCGGTCGGAGACTCACTGAGTCACTGAGCGGCGTGGCGCTATATAGCGCCGGTACCTGCCGGGCGCCGCAGCCCGGAGCCTGCAGTCACCCGCTCGCACCCCCCGGGATTAGGGAACAGTGGGGTCGCGGCCTTGAGACCCGAGGTAGGTGCGGGGAGTCGCCCCTGGCTGGTAGAAATGTTTGAATTAAAGGAATTGGAGGGTGTGAAGTGGCCGGCGAGTGGGGTGGGAGAGCTTTAGAAGGGGTGGGGGGACACGGAGCTGCTGGTAAAAGCAGTTTCCACCCCGCCCATGGTTCTTCCCGGAGCCCCCTCCCTTACCCTTGTCTGATCTGAGCACAGACCTCTAAAAGCTGAGCTCCAGATGGGAATTTTTGCATCATATTAACGGGGTCGGACCATAGAAGATGCTTTGCTGCCACGAATGATCCCTCCCTCCCATCCAACTTCTGTGACCCTGAGCCATCCCTCGCTTAACCGTGGCCCCACTCATAGAGGGCAGAGAAAGCGGGGCTGCCAGAGATTGGGGGGGTGGGGTGGGAGGGGGAGATGACCTCATTCTCTGGCAGCTGGTCAGGGAGGAGGGGTCCATCTGAGCCAAGCTGGGGTACTGGGACGTCGCCTCTCCCAGAGCCTAGCCTTCTCTCCCTCTCTGGGATGTTCACCCCACATTGGCGCCATTCCCATAAAGTTTGCTTATAACTTGGGGGTCTTGCGCCTGCCGGATGCTGTGCCGCGCACGCAGTAGGTGCGTCCTATTGACTTGCTGGTGTGTGGCCGGCAGCGCCCCTGTCACAGCGCCCGGCTGTTGCTTTGTTAGCTTGCACCCCGGCTGTGGCCCAGCCAAGGATAGCCAGATTCTGGGAACAGCCAGACTGGTCCTCTCTGGAATGATGTGTTCACGTCATTCTGCATTCTGAAACGATCACAGGGCTCCGCTAAGCCTGGAGCAGTAGCCTGGAGTTTGGGGGCTTCCTGCCCCATAGCTTTTTTAACACTGAAGGTGGCTTTGTCCTGAAAAGTGAGTGGTCCACACTCCAGAAAGGAGCTCAGTCTCACTGGAGCCCGGGTTGAGCTTGGAACTTTGGCTGTTGCGCTGGGGACTGATGGGGGCGCACTAGGAAGGGCTGGAGTCTCACTGGGTCTCCCTGGACGGGTCTCCTTGAACGCACTGATCTTTCCTCTCTGCTGAGCTGGGTCTTGCACTAGTCGCAGGCCTAGACAAGCCAAACGCCGTTCACTGGTCTTCAGATGTAACAATCAGACCCGGGAGTCTCCGGGAACTGGAATTGGCTCATCTCCATTTTGGTATGCAGTCAGAGAACTAGCATGAGGAAGACAGAGGGCAGACCAAGTGTCATGGGCACTGAGAACACATCCCTGAGGAAGCTGCGTTTGTAAAACTACCCTCACCACTGCCCCCGCCCCGCCCCCACCCGCCAGGCTAAGTGATGGTCTCACCAGCTTCAGAAACTGCCCAGCCTGGCTGTAAGCACATTTTCTTGATTTGTGTTTCAATAACTGCCACTACCTAAGGGTAAGTTGGCCTGCTCATTGCCAGGGATTTGGGGTTGCTTCTGCAGCACATCTTTCTTACTCTCTCTTTCCATCTCCCACGAAAGAAGGTACTTTTTCCCTCAAGACTTGGTAGGCTTGGTTTAGTGATAAGAGTTCTGAGGGAATTTTATTTTTTCCCCTTAGGTTGTTTATAGTGATTGATAAAGGAGATAGATAGTATGAAATACATGTAGGCCTGTGTCTTGGAGTGACTGTAAGGCTTACATCATTGAACAATAAACTTGTAAAAGTAGGCAAAAGCCAAATAATCAACAGATTTTTCTATTCCTATATCTCATTTTTTTAAAACTGATTCTACTAAATTTTTTTTTTTTTTTTTTTTTTTTTTTTTTTTTTTTTTTTTTTTTTATCTCTGGAAGCAGGAGTTGGGGTGGGTTGCCCAGTGCCCACACCACATCCACTAAGAAACTGAGCATGTGCAAGAGTAACAAAGCATGCCCACATAGCCATCATCTCTGGCTATGTGAAACCTTGATGTGCTGAGTGCAGAGCATGGGTAGGTGGCTGGAAATAATGTAGCTCTATTTTCTTTGATGGTTGAAATCCATGAATCATCAAATTCTGATAGCTGGTATAATACAATAGCTCACCTGCCTTCAGTGATGTAATAACTACATTCCCTGTCTGTCCCAGGTGAGGACAATGACTTAGTAAACAATAGATAAATGTCTCACATTCAGTCACTTGGGTATTGCTTCAGTACAGTCTTATGGCTCTAGATATAGTTTCTAGTTGATTCTTTTTTTTTTTTTTTTAGTTATAGATGAACACAATACCTTTATTTATTTACTTTTTATGTGGTGCTGAGGATGGAACCCAGTGTCTCACACATGCTAGGCAAGCGTTCTACCACTGAGCCACAACCCCAGCCTCTCTAGTTGATTTTTAAAAATTTTTTAAGATAGTAATAAAAATTGAATGTCACTTAACCACACTGCATTGTGGTTGATCTTCAAAACTTTACCATATTGCCTTCTTAAGCATAAAACTACTGTTTTTAAAACTTTGCTCTTGAGTTGTATTCTTATACTACTTTTATAGGTAGTTACTTCCTTTTTCCAGTGCACTATTTTCTCCAGATTACAGTTAAAGTCTTTGGCTGTACTACTGTTGAAGCAACTAATTATCACTGAAACAGAAGACCTGTCTTGGAAATTACCAAGGAGTCCACACTATTTAAGGTGTTAAGGTCATCATTTAAAAAGTAAATTATTAATTTGTTCAAACAATTACCAGTCATCCAAAGAATTGTTGATTTTCACCCTCTTCCCAGATTTCTTTCACAATCAGAGGGAACTGTAATATATGTGTCATCTCTTTTGTATATATTTCCACATGAACAATTTTGTTTTGGAATGTATCGTATTTTTCAGCATTTATTTCAGAATTATTCAGATAAATGCTGAATAATTTTATCCCAGATAAATACTGAATAATCAAGTTTACTTCAGTAAATTATCTATTATTTAATATTTTGCAAAGTAACCCTCTCCTTCAAGTAGATGAGAGAGATAGCCACTAAATATCCATTTCAAAAAAATGATGTTAATAGAGCACTAAATGCCTCTTTCAAAGTACTTCAGGTACTATAGATAGATAGACAGACAGACAAATAGTTAGACCATTCCAGTAATATTCTTTTGCAACACACTGTAAGAAATGAACTCTACCAGATATTAAAGAAAGATATAGGGGAGACAGGGATTCTCTCTAGTTTCCTACCAAGATAAAATTGAGGTGTTCACTTCTCTGTTCTCTCTCCCAGGTTTTTGGCTCAAGAGACCCCTTTGAGATTACACTGTTCAAGCTGTGTATCAGACTGTGTCAGAGGATTAAGAATTAGAGAAGGTAGATGAGAGGGGTTTCATCCAAGATTTAATGAATAGAAGCAACAGTCCATTGTTATAGAGAAGGTAAGGTAGTGGGGATAATGCGGGAGTGAGGCCTAAGGAGTCAAGGAGGGACAGGCACCATTGTGAGCCCAGTAGCTTGTAGTTCCCTGCTCAGCTGCCAGGACTACTCCAGGCACAGATTTCTTTCTGACAGTAAGTCTGAGCTCTTTGGTGAGGTGCTTTAGGGTTAACCATAATTGGTAACATTAGCTATTCCAGTTAGGTGAGCTGCTCTTTGCTTGTATGTTTTGGATAATGACTACAAGGAAGCAAATTGGAAATGTGGGATGGTTTGCTAAAGTCAGTCTCCAGAGTCCCCACTGAGTGCCTATTAGCCCAGCTGACAAAGCATTGCCACGATGGTGAGCAAAGCTGGTGATTCTCACAGCCTGGCATGGGCCGATGTTGGAAGGCATGAGGGCTTATGGGATGGAAAAGATTTCTCCTGCGGGAGAAACTGCCATTTGGAGACAAGGTGTGTCAGCCAGAAGAAATGAGCGGTAACCGTTTTCTGGTTTCTACTGGCAAAAACTTTGTATTTAAAAAAAAAAAAAATAGAGAAGTGTTAAAAATAGACTCAAAGATGTACAAAGCCAAGTAAAAAGAATAGACATTGGGTTTTCACCAGTGAGACGGAAGAGAGCTAACCTCTGTTAAAAAGCAGCTACTAATCAGGCCCTTCAATTCCCACAAAATTCTCTGAGGCAGGCTGCAGCTTTTCCTGGTACTAGAGAACTGGGGTCCAGTGTCCCATCCAAACAGAAATGGGTGCCCTGGACCACCATACTCAAGGCCTTTAATTTGACATTACAGTCCACATCAGTGATGCTCCTGTGAAACTCAACCATCCTGAGCAGGCGGTAGCCTTTGACGTTCAGATGTGCTGTGTTCTGATTGTGAACTTGTAAAACTCATCGCTGGGAACTTGGAACACAAATTTTCATGAAAACTGTGTGGCTTATAGTGGGGAGTTCCCAGGCCAGCCCAGAGATCATAGCCCAAGTATTCTGCTTTATTAATAGTACTATAGAACCAAGCCACTATATATAACAGGGTTGTGGTGGGAAAATGCACTCAGCACCAAATTGAACTTTTTAAGGTTTTTAATCTCAACAGTGGCAAAGGGACCCCACCTTATCTTTTTCCATTTAAGCCCTGAGAGAAAATAAGTGTGCACAGGGATACATTTCCCTTCCTACTCCCCTTATGCCAATAGGGATCCCACCCTAGAACTACAGAGCTATGAAAAGGTTAAACCCCCAGCAATAGCTGGCCATGTAACATCAGAGGGGAAAGACCAGGAGAGGGCACAGGAAATAGGGAAGAACTGAGGTCTAATTGTCAGTCATCTCAGGAATCTAGTTTGGATGGCTTAGCCGTGTGCGCTACCTGTTGATTGCTGTTATTATTTAGCAATAATATTTTTATTGTAAATTGTAGACCTAGACACTAACATTATTTGGTTGTATATTCAGTGTTCTTAAAGTTATAGTTAGGTGTAAATGGAATCTTTAAGGGTAGAAAGAAAGAAAATATACAAGCATCTTATTTCTCTTTTTGTTGCCAGTCTGCTGAATTCTCAAAGTAGTACCGTCTGAGGTTGGACTTATTTAAGGTAAACTTGGATGCTGATGTATACATTATAATATTCTAGTTAATCAAAGAATAAGTACCATTTGTTGAGCAATTACTTCATACCAGAAAATGTGCTAAAATATCTAATCCTTTATGTCATTTAACCCTTACCACAGTCCCATGCAGTAACTACAATCAGCACCCCCATTTTAAAATGATGAACATGAGATTTGGAGGTTATTTTCCCAGAGTCACACAGATCAGAAATGGCAGGGTTGGGACCTCATTAATTCAACAAATATTGTTGAGCAAGTCCTGTGCCCCAGGCGCTGTGTTAGGCTGTGGGATTGCAATGAGCTAAACAGACAAATATGCAAAAATCCTTGCCCTTGTAGAGCTTATACACCAGGGGCAAGAAATAAACCATAAACACAGATCTGGTGCACAAGCTACAGACTGGCTTTGGCAAAGGATATAAAAGCTCAAGAGAGGGTGGAAGGAGCAATAGGAGCTCATGAGTGTGCCCGCCCTTCTGCTTTCTTCTGACTTCTTGGTGGAATGGGGAAGGTGCACATCACAGAGAGGGTGAGCATGTTGGAGAGCAATTTGAGAAGAGAGATGTGCACCAATTTCCTGGGAGGGAGGGAGAAATGCATTTAGCTGGAGAAATGTACGCACAGGTCTGCCCAAGGTCAAATTCTCATTCTTAACTTCCACAATACATCAGAGCTCAGAATTCTATAATCTAATTGACTCTTGAGATGAAGGACTATCTTGTGATGCTTTTCTTTATCTGTCACTTACATAGAGCAGAGCCCAGCACTTATCAATGTGTGGTTAGTGTCTGTTGAGTGACTGCTGTAGCAAACCTCATGCACGCTTGTCCTGAAATTTCACTTAAATCTTTCTGTCCTAATTGTCACATTGTCCTCTCCCTTTTCTGAAACGTCTGATACTTATAGACCCTAAAATAGCACTTGTTTCCCAGTTTATTCTATGGCTAATTATTTCATTGACTAACCCTGTCTTTATAGAGATTGAGTTTTATACTATGAGAGAATTCTTCATTGCATACTGTTTATATTCTTCAGTGGCTACTCAATCAAACGACATTGCTACCAGGCCATGCCTTTGTGGAGGCCAGCAAAGATGGCTTCTAGTGTATTTAACCATTCCTTGTTGGTTAGCATATTTTTGGGGCATAGTGTAAGTAGTAGCTAGGAAACAGGAAAACCAATGGGTGATTAGAATAATTCAGGAAATAGCTATTGGGTGATCTCAACTAACATAGAGGCAAAGGAGCTGATTGGAATATACGGGTTGGAGGGGTAGTTAAAAGGCAGAAGTGATGGTACTTGGTGTTGGTGTATTTGAGGGGATGGGAGAGGCCTGTGTCAAAGGTTACTCCCCAAGTTCTGCCAGGCAGTTGGTAGAGGGTAAGGACAGGAGAGGGAGCAGCTCTAAGAAAAGGCAAGTTTAGTTTCGTTCATCCCAAGTGGAGGTGTCCAGCAGACAGATAGATACCTCAGGCTGAGGTGAGTAGGGACAACAGTTTGGAAATTATCACCATAGGAGATAATTAAAGCTTTGCAAGAAGATGACTTTGCCCCCCACCCAAACAAAGGACATTAAGAGAAAACTGGGCTCTATACGTGAAGGTTGAGTAGAGTCAAGCTTGGTCATTTGACTAAGCTGTGCAATCACTTGCAAAATCTGCCCCGTGACAGAATATTGAAGTAAAGCACATCCCAATAAAACCACAAAGGAATTGATTCGAAACTGGAGTTGGAAAAATGTGTGGGTTTTTTGGTAAAGTCTCATTTTCTACTTGTCTTCATAACTAGAAATGAATGTATGGGTATAGAAGGTGACATGTGGATTTTTCAAAAGTCCTATCTTTGGTTTCTATTAAGAGACAGAATGAATCCACATGGACTCCATACTTCTCTCACATCATACCATGTTGTTATGTAACACAGAATGCTTGAGAACATACTGTCCACACCAACAGCTATAAATCTGTCCAGGCAAGTGACTCAGGGACAGTAGATAAGAAGTTGGACCTCACTTTTCCAAGGGGAAGCTTTTATTTGCAAGAGAGAGCAGTTCATACAAATTGCAGATCTCTTGGAAGGGCAGAAAAATCAGGGATAAGACAGGGGTTGTCCAAGCCCATGCATTCCTTGGCCCTTCTTTATATACAGTGGGCAGGCGTTGTCAGTTAGCAAACTTAGAAAATTACACTGTTAGTGTAAGTTCATCTCCTTTCCAGAGCTCTGCAACAGTGCACAGTAGATGCTCAGTGAAAATACCAAATGTGGGAAGCTTCCAGACCTTTACTTGGGTCAATTTCTCTGCCTCAGGATACAGATGCATGACATATTCTTGACAACTCACTTGAAAAAATGGTTAGCATTATTTTATATTAAGAGATGTTTAAAAGTCTAAATTCATACTCAACACAAGTGTATCGGCAGTTGTGATGTACGAAATTCAGTGCAAGTGAGGGCCAGATTCTCTTTCCTCTAAAAACACCAGGACATTTGGTGCTTCCTAAGTGGGGAGCTGAGTAGAGCAAATGTCTTTACGTCCACTAGACAGATTTTTTTAAATTTGCAGTGCATAGAAGTGACTTCCCCAAAGTCCAGTTATTGTAGGACTAGGACCTCCTGAGTCCAACTGTGTTTTTCTTTTCAGTGCACCAAACACCCTCTGCGATGCAGGGTGATGCTATCACTCGGAAATGTGCACAAAGGGCAACTGCAGAATTTTCCAAAAGCTTAAGCACAGATGGCAAATCTGGCAAAGTCAAATCGAGAACTCTGATTGCAAGTCCAGGAAAAAACTTGAAGGGTAAAGGCAAAATGTTTAAAATCCTGAAGACCACTTTTCTTGGGGAAGCAATTCCAAAGGGAGAATCTTTTGGGGGGAAGAGGGAGTACTGGGAACTGAACTCTAGCACTCGACCACCGAGCCATTTCCAGCCCTATTTTTTTGTATTTTATTTAGAGACAGGATCTCACTGAGTTGCTCAGCACCTTGCTTTTGCTGAGGCTGGCTTTGAACTCAAGATCCTCCTGTCTCAGCCTCCAATCTTATTGGGTTATGGAGGGAAGCACACTGTCTGCAACTTGGCCACCGGCCCTGGCCTAGCAGCTGAGGAGAAAATGCCACAGTGGTGTTGAGTAGACACCTCAGCTGTTGAGTGACAGTCACTGTGTTCCAGGCCCTATCTGGCCACTTTGTATCTGTCCTTGTGTCTCTTGAGTGCCTGTCCCTCCCAGGTAAGTTCAATGTAGCTTCTGCAACCCTGTTTGGAGCTCATTTTCCTATGTATTTATTTCCTATCCCTGTCTTTTTCATTTTGTCTACTTATAAAGCCAAATACAAATCTGAAAATGAAAGAGGTTAATCACTTTGGACTCTTAAATGTTTGCTGAAGGTTATTGTGGCTCTGTTGTTTCATTTTACTGCAGTGTTCCTCTTAAATCTATAATTAGGATATATTTCCAAATTGCACTAATAGTAAATGGTTTCATATCCTGCATAGTACAGCAAATATTGGTTTATTGTGTTTATATAAACAAAGTCATGATGTAGCATTTGCAGAGTGATAGAGCTACATTGTAAATATTCAGTCATTTGAAGACTTAGCAAAGAATGTGACACAGACTGAATATCTTGCAACAGTCTGCTTGAGTTGTTGACTCTGCTGTGAATCTTGGGGTGTTTTCTCTTTTTAGTTTTGCCTTTTTTCTGACTTTAAGGCATTCTGTTCATCTTTTCACTCACTGTGCTTTAGGTATGGTTTCTGATTTTTAAAAAATCCCTTCTACAATATTCATTATAATCTTAAATAAAATTATACTCTTACTGGTGACAGGCTTTCAACTAAAATTACAAATTAGGCAAATACTGATGGCATTCCAGCTCTCAGCAATCTGATAAAAGGCAGATGCATGATGGAAGGCACGGGATCCAACCGAATGCTTGCTCATCCTCTGGCAGGGTTAAAGTACACCTGGTGTTTTCCTTGGGCACCCAGAGATCTGAATCTTGGTATATCTTAAGTTAGGTTGTGGAAAGATCTAGAAATGTGCCAGTGGCTTGCAGCCCATTGCTCTCTGCTGCTTTCTTTTTATTTTCTGAGCCGGCTGAAATCCCAAGTCCTTCTTTTGATAGTCTGGTAGGTTCTGGGTCAGGGTGACCCTCTGTCTATTGCCTGGGTCTCTGTTCACTTCTCTTAAAACAAAAAGACCAGATGAGAGGAATACGAGGTCCTTCTCAGTTTTCATATCCTTGCCGTGGAAGGAGGAATTGGAAGGTGTTTCCACCTAGGCTTACCGTGTCCTCTTGACCTTCTTCTCATGTTCTCATAGATCATGTGGTTAAAACACTTAAGGAGGACTGGGGTTGTAGCTCCAGAAGGGCTGGGGTTCTAGCTCAGTGGTAGAGCGCTTTCCCAGCACGTGTGAAGCACTGGGTTCAATCCTTAGTACCACATATAAATAAATAAATAAATAAATAAATAAATAAATAAATAAATAAATAAATGTATTGTTACCATTTAACTAAAAAAAATTTTTAATTAAAAAAAAACACTTAAGTATTTGATGACTTTATGAGATACGATTTCCAAGTCTTAAAGAAGTAAAAATTATGAACCTCAGACTTTAGTAAGTGCCACATTCCCATTCAAATTATAACCCTGCACATAATTAGCAAAACAATATTAGAAATAAATGTGCCTCAAAAATCCCAAGTACCCATGGGGATGATAACAGGTAGTGTATAAAAGTGAGGGGAGTGTGGGAGTGTGTTGAGTCGCCCAGTTAAACTAGCTTTTAAGTATGATTACTGTGATTTGCCAGAAAGGAATCCTAAATGCAGTCAAATTTACCATTTGAGGGCCATGAAACATCAATAAAAGACTTCCCTGCAAACCTTTTGGCATTTTTTATGCAAATTGATATTTCAGGAGATAATACTGTCATTTGGGAGCTGTGCGGTGATTCATAAATCAGTGCAACCTGTGGCTAGTGTAACGGGAAAATTTAGCTCACAAAAATAACAGGCTCTACCTGGTCAGGAATTTATCTTCTCTGTTTAGCTCAAATTAGAGAAGAGTTTTTATAGTTTAAAAAGAGCGTTTAAAATTTACCTTTGATTTGCATCACTCTCAGGTCTTAAACCTCAGGATAAACACATTTAATATGGCACTTATGAACTGTGAACGTCATAGTGATTGCCCATTATTCCAGGTAATGATGCTACAATAAAAAAGTCTCCCATTAGAAGGTGGTTTTGATGTACACATTAGTAAATGCTCTTGCTATTTTAATAGGCAAGGAGGTTCATCACATGAATTTGAGGCCTTCCATATTAGGCCTTTTGCAGACATAGAGACATGGTAGGGATCACATGAGGTTATTTGAGGAAAAAATGGGGACTAATTGAATGCAGAGGCTTCTGTAGGGCAAGCTGAGTAAAGAATTCAGTCAAATGATGTCATGCAAGGGTAGCAAGCCCATGCCCGAAAACCTGGCAGCAGCTTACCCATACCAAGCCACCTGAGACATTTCCTGGGCTGGAAACAATGTTACGGAAATTGAACTTCCCTGCCAAACTCACCACACCTTGCCAAAGCATGGGCACTGTTCATGTTGCCTGGAGTAATTACAGCTCCACATCATATCCACCCAGAAGTCTTGTGGGCAGGATGGAAGTGGGCAGTGCTTGTGTTTTAACAGACTAGAGAAAGAGAATGGGGTTGTGCTTCCCTTGCTCATGAAAACTGAAGCCTTTATAGTGCGCAGTCTACTGTTGAATTATTACCTGGGAGGAAACTAGCAAACCTGGCTGTGCAAACCAGAGCTTTGACAGAGGATTTGAGTTTTGCTTTGTTTTGTTGTTGACCACATTTTTTTTTTTCTTTTTGGTACTGAGGATTGAACCCAGGGATGCTTTACCCCCAAGTTGCATCCCAGCCTTTTTATTTATTATTTTGAAAGGGTCTCACTGAGTTGCTTAGGGCCTCGCTAAGTTGCTGAGGCTGGCCTCGAATTTGCAATCCTCCTGCCTCAGACTCCTGAGTCTCTGGAATTACAACCATGTGCTTCTGTACCCAACTTGGGGTCTCATTCCTTAGATAACCTTTAGATAATTGAAAATCAGGATTGAATATGCCCAGAAATAATGGCTGCACTTAAATTCGCCTTCCTCTATCCAAATCCAAATGAATCAATGTAGTTATTCATTTAATAAACATTTAATGATGTCATTAATTTTAAAGGTTTGTTGTATACTTTTTTTTTTTCCTACTGAGGATTGAACTCAGGGGTGCTGTACCACTGAACTACATCCCTGGTCTCTAATTTCGAGTCAGGACCTTGCTAAGTTGCCCAGGCTAGTCTTGAACTTCTGCTCCTCCTGCCTTACCCTACAAAGTCACTGATTTCTGACATGCACTACATTCTTCATTCTCATACAATTCTGTGATGTCATTGTTTATCTTTTATCTGTATTTAAGGGGAAAAAAATGAGTCTTGAGAAGTTAAAGAATTTCTTGGTTTCTGAGTTGGGCTGCTCAGAGCTCACAGATTTTCTCTGAGTGTTAGTCTCTCAAAAACCCATATGCCCTCAGCGTGCAAGCCCCCATGCTTTCTGTAGCATTCTTTAACCCATACAATTCTAATTTTGTCCAAGATTTATTAGATAGATGAGGTGAAAAAATTGTGCAACAGGAAATTGGACTATAACATCCCACAACTTTGTCTTCCCTGCCAACTTCCTAATAAATAAGGATGAGTTCCAAATATTAAGAAGTTATTGGGTATGACATATTCGAAAGTCTACCCCATGCTTTCAAAAGCTAGAAAACAAATCCAGTGTCATTCATTGACTCAGCAGACAGTTATTTGATATGTGCTATGCTCAGCGTTCACCTGAATGAATAAGACATTGACCAGGCCCTCATAAGGGAGGGCAGAACCCAGCAGGAGAAAGGATTGATTACTTCTGTGGTTGAAATAGGAACAGAGTCCTCAGAGGAGGCAGCAAAACTGAGACCTGGCCACAGAGAAGTTTGGGAGATGGTTGACACCAGGTGGAGAAAGCAGCTTAATTAGTGGTCCCAAGTCCCAGAGCTGGAGGGCACATGGTGTGTCTGTGGGATGGTGGCCATGTCACTCATGTGGATGGAGAGGGGCTGGAATGGGAGAAGCGGGAAAGGCTTCACTGGCTACATGCAAAGCACCAGGAAACCATGAAAATGGTTTTCGCTGGGAAGCAATAGTCATAAGTTGATAAAAAATATTTTGTTTCTGTCATTGTGGAGAGATCTTTCTAGATGCTCTAAAAAGGAATTTTAGGTCCTAAAATAATTGTTTAGGACTAACAATAATACCTTCTTCTCTTTTTCCCTAGCATCATCTAATTTAGATTACCTGTGAGACAGGTTGTTAGGAGTTTAAAAGACTCTGTAAAGCTTTTTGTAAAAGATTTACTCAAAGAACTTCATCACGACGGGCATGGTGGCACACACCTGTATTCTCAGTAACTTGGGAGGATGAAGCAGGGTATCACAAGTTCAAGGCCAGCCTCAGCAACATAGCAAGGGCCCTAAGCAACTTAGCAAGTTATATAGCAACTTATATCTTAAAATATAAAGAGTTACAGATGTGGCTCAGTGGTTAAGTACCCCAGGGTTCAGTGTCCAATACCAAAAAACAAAAGCAAAAAACTTTGCATTGACTAAGAAATTACTGGCAGGAAGGAAAGTCATGGTTTTAAGTATGAATGTCTTCTTCCAAAGATCTTGAAAATAGTTTGTCTTAAGTGATTCTTTTCTAATCTTTATATCACTGGTTTATTTGGCAAGCTCCTTTTTTACATGATTAATGACAATCTCTCAGATATATCAGAGATTTCAAATCAATGACTAAGACTTCAACCTTTTATATAGACAGGGCAGATGTCACGGGATACCTCTTTGCAACTCTTTCTTCTTTTCCTCAGTGAATGCCTTTTGACTGTTTCATTACCAACTTATTTTCTCTAATATGAATTCAGCTACAAATGCTCAACTTCAGCTTTTAAAACACACTTGAAGCTGGGGTCATAGATGTGTGGTGGAACATGCTGGAGGCCATGGGCTTGAACCTCACCTTGAATCAGGTGTATCACAACTGACTGATAAAAAGTCTCCAGTTTTACAATGCATCTTAACAAACTTGACTGTCTCCTCTCTAAACAATAATCTCCATAACACACCTTCCTTCTCACCAACAAAATTCACTCTCCTATCATGCATATGTAAGTATAAGCTTGCATATTGGTTGAAATCTATACCCACCACATGATTTCTTATTTTCAATCTTAGAAGGTCTAGGACAGAAAATACATTGGAAGTGTTCTGCAAATCCACTACCTAGAGTCAAGGTGAAGATTCCAGTCTATGTCATTCTCTTTCTCACGTTTACCTTTATAACTTGGCTAACGGAGAGCCCAAGATGTCCATTGGATATGTGTGAGTTAAGTAGCCCTGGGCACCTTGAGATGATCATAAACTTAAGACCTTAAATGACATCCAAAGTATCAGTGTCAATGCCAGCACCATCTGATCAACAAAGAATTCCCCTTATAAGAAGGGTCTGAAATTATTCTGCAATTGCTGTATATGAATCGTAAACATTATTAAGGAAGGAAAGTAGCAGGTATCATGCATAACAGGCAACTCTGGGGAGCAATCTGTATGGAATTGTGCAGCTTGCCTCTCTTTAACGGGTGATCTGTTAAAAAACCTGCGTGTCATGGTAATGAGATGCAACCAAACAAAAGATTTGCTAGAGTAGCTAAGGTAACTGTCATTCAAACTCAAGTCAGTCAGTCTACCCAGAATAAGATAGTGATTGTCTAATTGCAAGTTTAGGCCTAAGAATTAACAAAGTAATGAACATTCTGAAAAGCAGTGAGATGAGGTCTTGCTCTTTGCCCAGGCTGGCCTCTACCACCTGGTCTCAAGCTATTCTCCTGTCCCAGCCTCCAGAATAGCTGGAACTACAGGTATGCACCACCACACCTCGTTTGAATTCCCTTTCTCCCTTCCTCCCTCTTCTCCCTTTTTCCCTCCACCCTCATCCCCACCTCACCCTGCTCTACCCAGGTACTGGGGATTGAGTCCAGGGGTGCTCTACCACCAAGCTACCTCCCCAGCCCTTTTTATATTATTTTGAGACAGGATCTTGCTAAGTTGCCCAAGCTAGCCTTGAACTCGTGATTCTCCTGTCTCCACCTCCTGAGCAGATGGGATTACAGGTGTGCACTACTGCAAGCAGCTGCTTAAACTTTCTTAATTGAATTGAAAGTTCTTTGGAAACAAGATAATAATAGAATCACCTGTTCTTTCCTCCTTTTTCAGGTAAAAATAGGGACATACCAACTTTTTTTTTTTTTCATTTGTAGATGGGCACACTACTTTTATTTTATTTATTTTTTATGTGGTGCTAAGGATCAAACCAATGCCTCTCATGTGTTAGGCAAGTGCCCTACCACTGAGCCACAACTCAGCCCTGTCATACAATCTTTTTGAGAGCAATTTGGCTCTGCCCACTGAAATTTAAAATTTAAAATTCATATACCCTCTGAACCCACAGTTTCATTTCTAGAAATTTTTCCCATAGAAGACCCAAAGCAGGTCTTCAGGTTATACAAGGTTCTTCATTGTTGTTTGGTTTGTACTAATGAGCACTTGAAGAGAACATGTCATGAATACAGACTGATATTTCTGTACTATGGAATACTAGATCTTCATGTGCTGATATGAAAGAACTTCCATGATATGCTGTTGACAGGTAAACAAGATCATTGAAGGAAAATGTCCGTATGCTTGATCTAATTTTTGTGAATAACAAAACCCAAGCCTGTAAACATATGTGTCACATGTATTCACATGTGCATAGTAAAGCTTCTGGAAAATTAGATGGGGAGTGGGACTGTGTGAGGGTTGGTGTTTATGGGAAAGAATTTTCACTCTTACTAAATTATCCTACACTTTTTGCTTTTTTCACACTTGGATTTCCCACATCAACTATTTATTCCTCTTGAAAAAAAAAATCAGGAACAAACTAAGTCCTGGGCATATTGAGAGCTAATTAGTAGTAGAATTAACTTTGGCACCCTGATCTATTTCTCAGTCAGTGTTATGCAGGATAATTTTTCACTTTCTTATACCAGAGTTATTCAGGAATTTAGAGCTAGAATTTAGCCTAATCTATTATTTAATTCATAATAAAATTGAGACCAGAGTAACCAAGGGACTGGAAAGTGACCGCTCAGTAGAGACAGAGGTACTGAGTAGGTTCTCTCCCACCCCAGGGAAAAGTGAAAGTCCCTCCTGCTCACTCAGGCCGGTGTGAGCCGACCACTTGCTTGATAGGTTCTACAACTAATACTGAAATGTGTGTAATTTAGAGATTGGACACACTGATCTTTGTGTCAATAACTAGACACCCAGGACTACTGAGCAAGTGACATCATTCACACCTTTCAACCCAGCTGGTGTGCCACGCAATTTAGACACAGAGCTTCTTGAAATCTCTCCCCTCCCCTTAAAAAAGGGTTCTCACCAAGAGTGGTGGTACATGCCTATAATCCCAGCAGCTCAGGAGGCAGAGGCAGGAGGATCCCAAGTTCAAAGCCAGCCTCAGCAACTTAGTTAGGCCCTAATCAATTTAGTGAGACCCTAACTCAAAGTAAAAAATAAAAAGGGTTGTGGATTTGGCTCAGTGGTTAAGACCCCCAAGTTCAAGCCCCAGCAACAATAACAAAAAAGGCTTCTCGCCCACTAATGATAAAATAATTTGAAGAAAATGTAAGCACACTCAGTACATGAAAGGAGAAAAGACCAAAAGCAAAAAGTCAGAGGATAATTGTCAGAGTTAGAACCTTGTCAATTTGAAGCTCGAGTCTCCGTGCTGGTAGAATTCAAACCTTAAATCTGGAATGTACTTTCATTCTATTCCTTAAATGGTTGAAAGAAAAGGCTTAGATATGCAAAAGTATTTTATAATGAATACTTATCTGAATCATACTCTCTTGCACAGTAATGAGGAGACTCAGCAATACGAATATACTTCATTCTGGAACTTTCAGTGTCAAAAGCTACTAGGAGCTCTTATTTCAGAAAGAAAGCGGTAATTTTGAGACATTCATTCCCTACACTCTTTGTAGTATGGGTAACTTCTAAATTCACTGCAGACACAAATGAACTTTCCCTACAATGCAACACAAGAGCCTGGGCTACAGTCGATAAGGATGGGAGGGGGTTATTGCACAACCCTTCCTGCAGGGTGTGAGAATTTTTTTCCCTTAAGGCAGAATATACTGATTCAATCCTTACCCCCAGTGTCCCTTTATTGCAACATTCTTGAACATATCCACATTCCAACTGGGTGCAACAGTTGACTTTTGTCTTTAAGGAAAGCCTTGGCAACTGATAGCATCAGAGGAAGAGATAAGCCGACCCACAGAGACAGAGCTGTAATAGGCCCCAGACCTGGTGCAAGCCCAGCTTTCTTTTAGACTCTGCCAAGTGCTGAGGATGTTTTGTTGTTTGCTTTTTAAAGCAGCCAGATCAGATTTTCTACATTGTCTAAACTCCAGCAGAAGCAACAGGTTGTGTATTTAAGGTGATCTCTATAAATGTTCAGGCTGACTGAGTTGTGAAAGAAAAAAGAGAAAGGAGGAAGAGCGTGTATATTTTGGCACTTTTCTGTGGTAACAATGTGTGCTTTAACAGAGACCCACAGAGAACTTCTTGTCTGCTTTTCAAACTCCTAATTGAATTCTCTGTATATTCTGAGATCTGGAGGATTTCAGTACTAAGTAAATTTAATATTCATACCTTATCAATATTGAGGGAAAGCCAAAGAAGACTAAAATTTCTTGACAGTCAAGTCCAGCATTATGCTTTTACATTTATAACTTCACTTCCAACTTTATAAGAAATCTCATTAGTAGGTATTATCCCCATTCTTAAAGAAGACAGCAACGCAGCTGGGGGGATTTATCTGGCAGTGTGGATATTCAGACCACAGGTGACTGACCATGACTGCAAAGTGAACCCCCAGTCTCTTCCCTATTCCCCCTTCTCTGTTCTGTTTCATTCTTTACACCTGCTAGACAATTTGCGAAAACTCAGCATCATAAAACACAATGAATAAACTTCGAACAAGTTGTTCAATATATTTGTTTGATTTTAAAAAGCAATAAACTCTCTTGATCCTTCCTCAGACTTCAAGATTACAAAAAAATGAAGGATCCAAAAAAAATGAAGGATCTGACTACAAGCAGGCAAAGTTTTGTCTGACCACAAAGTCAGGAAACTCAGTGTGCCTGGTTCCTGAAATTTCAACAATCTGCCAGCCCTGAACATGGGGGTGAGCGTGAGGAGCCTGCAGGTCTCCACTGAGAGACCCTCCTTCTCAGCTGGTTCCTGGAAGGAACGAATGTTCTCTCAGAAGCTCCCACTCCCTACCCAAACTTTAAAAGATAAGAGGAAAATATTTCCCTGACTATAAAATGGTTTGTTTTTAATATGGTATGTCTGGACCTACATAAAATCCCTTATAAAAGTTTTCTAAAAGATGACAATTCTTCACATTCCAAACTTATTTGAA
The DNA here is from genome assembly GCF_902686445.1 of Sciurus carolinensis. NCBI lineage: Eukaryota > Metazoa > Chordata > Mammalia > Rodentia > Sciuridae > Sciurus > Sciurus carolinensis. Next base: position 23,615,521 of record NC_062216.1, read on the forward strand.
AAGCCTGGAAAAATCTAGTCGGCTGTTGGGAAAGTCGACCTCTTTATGACACACATAACTTCTAATGATATGATTTCTGTCATTTTAAGTGTGCCCTCCTATCAGCTCAAAATGGATCAAAGACCTAGGATTTGGACCAGAAACTGGGCAACTCCTAGAAGAAAACATAGGGTGAAGCCTCCAAAGAACAGGCACAGGCAACAACTTCCTCAGTAGGACCCCTAAAGCTCAGGAAATAATGTCAACAGCTAATAAATGGGCTGGTATCAAATTTAAAAGCTTCTTCACAGCAAAGGAAACAATTAGGAATGTGAAGCAAGAACCCACAGAATGGAAGAAAATCTTTGCTAGCTATTCTTCTGACAGAGGATTAATGTCCAGAATTTACAAAGGACTCAAAAAAACTTAATGCCAAAAAAGCCAAATAACCCAATTAATAAATGGGCAAATAAAATAAACAGACACTTCTCAAAAAAAATACAAATAGTCACAAAATATATGAAAAATGTTTGGTACCACTAGCATTTAGGGAAATGCAAATCAAAACTACAATGAGATTTCATCTCACACCAGTCAGAATAGCAACCATCAAGAATACAAACATAGGGTAATGATGTTTATAAAAAAAGTAAATATAAAAAAAAAAAGAATACAAACAATACTAAATGCTGGAGAGGATGTGCAGGAAAAGGAACACATTTACATTGTGGGTGGGACTGTAAAATAGTGCAACCACTATGGAAATCAGTATGGAAGTTCCTCAAGAGACTTGGAGTAGGACCACCATATGACCCAGCTATACCACTCCTCAGTATTTAGCCTAAAGAATTAAAGTCATCATACTATAGTGATACATGCATAACATGTTTATAGCAGTACAATTCACAATAGCCAAACCATGGAACCAGTCCAGGTATTCATGAGTGAATGAATAGATAATGAAAATGTGGTGTATATACACAATGGAGTTTTATTTAGCCTTAAAGAAAAACAAAATTATGTTATTTTCAGGAAAATGAATGGAGCTTAAGAACATTATGTTAAGTGAAATAAACCAAACTCAGAAAGTCAAGGGTTGTATGTTTTCTCTCATACGTGGAAGCTAGAGAGGAAAAACAAAGAGAAAGTGTGAGGGGGGAAATCTCATGAAAATTAAGGGGAGACCAGTACTGTAGAGGAAGGAGACCAGAGGAAGGAGTAGGAGAGGGAAAGGGGATATACTGGGGAATGATAATGACCAAATTATACTGTTATATGTGTGCACATATGAATATGTGACAAATTCCACCATTATGTACAGCTCTAATACATTAATAAAATATGAATAAATAAATATGCTCTCTTAGATCTAGTTTAGAATTAACTTATATAAATATATTCTATAAAATATAAAATATGTACTTTTTATTCCTAATTAGCATATAGCCCCAAATCCTGTCTCAGTTCCTGGCATACCCTGGCAGGCAAGAACACCTTGCTGAATGGATGGACCTGGCCCAAGCCTCACTGAGAGGCTGAGTAGGCCCGCTGGGCAGCCAACTGTCCACCAGACCCACAGCATGTACACTGTTTGCTACCATCTCCCTCCCTCTGCTCAGCTGCATCCTCTCTTCCCTACTTGTGTATCTCCAAGCTGCCAAATACACCACCATCTCTTCTCTACATTAGAAACTGTGGACCCATGGCCTTCTTTTATTTTCTGTGTCTCTGGAATATCTCTCCTTCCCCCCCATATCCTTACTAATTAAGTGACATAAATACGTAAAACACAACCAAGAGGAAGGATAAAACTATCTGATAAGCTAATAGGCCAGTGGTCCATTCTCCATGGATTTTATTGTTGTTCATCCCAAACTTATTCGTGTTGAAAGACTTACACCTTAGCCCTTTAATAAGTAATTTATCAAAAACCATTAATGTTAGAAGTAAAAAAAAAAATTAATTACAACTTTTACCCATTTGATTTACAAATATATAACATTAATGAAAATTCTTAACTAGTAGCCCTGGATAGGAAAGCAACCTACTGTTGACCAGTCTACCACACTCAAGGTCTCTTGAAAGTATGTAAAGTCTTCCTGGAAACAACTTGTCAAGGGTGGAGAAAGAAAGGGTCTAATAAGTAAGGCCTAATAAGCTCTGAAGCTTAGGCCAGCCTCACCAGAGTCTAGCATTGCTGACAGCCGACTGACCTCCCAAGTGAGAGACCGGGAGAAAGGTGGAGAAGCTCCCTGCAAAGGCTGGTGAAATGGAGGGCTAAAGACAGCACATCCCTCCCTGTACCTCTAGGCGGAAATGCCAGGGATACATTATATCAGACCTACAGTGCCACTGGCCACTACTAGATTTCCAGCAGCAAGCTTAGTGCCCAGCACAGTAAAAGCTCAGTCAATGTTTGTTCAGTTTGTTGAAGGGATGGGCAGGAAGACGGAATGTACAGTGTTAGGGGTGGGGGACTGTTCCCATTGTTAATGGTTGCTTTTTTAGCTTAACTTTTTGCTTACTTTTCAATTGGCAAAAACTTTACCTTGAGCCATGATAATTTTATTCTGCTTTGTGGGCTTTAGATGGACGAAGTGGCTATAGTTTCTCCTAATTCCCTCTCACGCTTTCTAGGTGTGGATATCAGGAAAATCAAAAATATTTAGAGTATTGATGTTTGATTGACCAACATCAGTGGATAGTAGGACTTTGAGCTAGAATGACCTTTTCTTCTGCTTCAGTTGTTTTTGGTAATTGTTCATTCACCATCCGACTTTGCAAAAAACAGCACTTACTATTTAGGATTCATAAATTCAGTTTTCAAAACTTTAGGCCTTTGAGGGAGACAGAAGAGACCCCCCTTGTTCCTAAAGAAAGAGAAGTCACAGCCAGCTAGCTAGTGACCAGAAGGTGAGAGGTGCCATGGTGACGTCTGAGCACACCTCCTGTGATAACTTTCAGTCAGCAGCATTGCCAGCTCTTCCCATGAGTATACAGAGATTTTTTTTTTCCAATAGAAAATTGGGGTGGGGTTGTGGCTCAGCGGTGGAGCACTTGCCTAGCACATGCGAGGCACTGGGTTCGATTCTCAGCACTGCGTATAAATAAATAAATAAAAATAAAGGTATATATATATATCTTTATATATATATCTACATATATATATATATACATATATATATATATATGTATATATATATATATATATATGTCTAAATGCAGGTTGTTTTTAACAGATGACCAAAGTGAAGTCCAGAGAGGGCCACCCTGGAACAAATTCCCACCAGGTCCCAGCTCTAGACGAGCTCATGCCCACTCCTCTTTCTGCTATTATGCTGCCTCCTAGTTTTTATTTAGCTAAAGCTCGAAAAGGCCTTCAAGGGCCTGGGCGCATGGAATCATCAGCGAGCAGACAGATGTGCAGGGAAAGCCCATGTGGCAGATGCTAATGAGGAAATGTGCAGGGACTCTGGAGGGCAGGGAGCCGAGGACCTCCCACAGTTGGGAAGGGTCTCTCCTCAGGAAGTGGTGTTTCACTGACATCTACCTGAAGGAGTGGGAGGCAGAGGTAGTGTTGAGTCAGGTGGAATGGTGTATTGAAAGGCAGGGGGACTGAGAAGAGGCTCCAGCCAGACAACAAGGCCTGACGAGCCAGGTTAAGGAATTTGGAATTTATCCCAGAAGCAAACGGAAGCTCTTGTGGGCAGGAAGTCAGAGGGTCACAAGATTAGAGGTGGGGGTTTGAAGGACTCTAGGCTGTGTGGAAGAGAACACAGACTGGAGATGCAAGGAGAGGGACGTGGTTTAGGTGAGGCGGGTGCCTAAGCAGGGCCGACTCCTCAGTTCTGACTTGTGTGAAACAGGAGGTGAGGGCGCACTGATCAGGGAGGAATAGAACATTCTAACAATGACTGACAGAGCAGCCTCCACGCCAACTGCTGTTCTCTTAAATCTTCATAACTACCCCTTACGTAGGTTCTATTATCCTATTACAGAGCTGAGAAAACTGAGGTAAAGATTGCCCCAAATCACATAAATGTTCAAGAGATTTAGTTCCTTCTGCCTCTTCTTGCTCACTGATTCACTCATCAGTTCTTGGACTGTGCACAAAGGTTTGGATCATATATTGGTGAGGAAAACAGATGTGGACCCTGCCCTTGTGAAGACTGCAGCCTGGGAGGGAAAACAGACAATAAACAGTTTTCTTGTCCAAGCAAGAAAATTGGGGATGGTAAGCTAATCTGGGATCCTCAGACTGATGTTAGAATTATAGCTCTTGTATAAATCTTGAGCGGACGTACAGGGCGGAAATATTGTTAGCTTATTGACTAAGCTAACAAAATGCTTCCCACATTTTCCCTGAGGTTCCACAGGCGCCTCCCGCCACCCCAGTGAATTAGGTCACAAGTAGGCCTTGTGCCAATTTTCTCGGAGGAGGCTGCTGAGCTAAGAAGAGACAGCAGCACAGCAGTACTCGAGTCTCAAAGAGCCTGGGTTCCTGGTCCTAGCCACATATGCCACCCATCAGGTACAGCTGCCTTTGGACGTGAGGAGGTAGGAAGTAGCCCCATCTGACTGCCTCTGTGCGGGTCAAGTCACAGCTCCCTGCTCTCTACTATATATAGTAAAGAACTTACATGAGAGTGCTATTTAAAAAGACGACAGGGAGGAAAAGAGAGTGCCAGCTGCATGTTTTCCACTAAAGCTCATTTTTCATAGATGTTTCTGTTTCTACACTGACAGTGTACCAGGGGACAGGTCTCCAGGGCAGGAGGGAAGCACCCAGCTACTGGTATCTATCTGTCTTTGCTGAGTACGGCTTGGTCCATGGTACCTGATCCATGCTCATGATTACCTCTAACCTTTTCATTAATTTATTTACTTTTATTAATTTATTAATACTTTTATTAACATTACTCTCCTCTCCTCCATTGAATGTTACTCCCCTTTCCCTGATGTCTGCAGAAGGGAGCTCTCAAGAGGAATGAAAACATCGTGGAAATGATTTAAACTAAACTTTACAACGTATCTGTAATGAAGTGGAAAAGGAATGTACTATGTTCAGCAAAATGGGGAGGGAAGTAACACGTTAGGTGTTAAGTCCATCTTATGTGCTTTAAGTTATGATTAGTGACTGTTTGAAATTGCTAATTCCAAAATTTGTGATTATTTCTTAGCCAGTCTAATTTCTTGTACACTCTAAACTTGGTTAATTTTGTCAGTTTATCAACATTACACAAATCTGCCATTATGTGCCACTTTTCCTATTACAGTTGATCTGCCTGTTGTCCCCAAGTCCTATCTAGTGTACCATTGGCCTCAGATGAAAGGGTCAACATTTGGACAATACATTATACGTATATAAGAAAAATTGTGGCCAAAAGTAGCACCTGACCTAACAAGCTTTGGTTGTTTGCATTAGCCAGGTAGACTAACCATCCACTGCATCTTAGGGTTGTTTTAGAATGTGGCATTAGTTTTGTCAATGCCATTGTACTGTTGTGGACCTTAGATTTCGAACATTTTTTTCAACTTTTTCTTGCTTATTTCTCATGAAAATAGTCCTTACATCAAGATGAAAGAAAAGTGAAATACCAAGTAAAATCAGCAAACAGATGAATTACCGTTTGTACCCATGAAAAGGTCATGTTTGATTGATTTTGATTTCATACATACATATTAACTTCATAAATCTTAACTTTTGTACCAAGAAGCCTAGCTCAGTTAACATGTTAACGTGGTAACAGCTCAGAACAACAACAAAGAAAAAAGGTAACCCTAAGTTCTCTAACATTAGACTTCAGGGGAGGCCAAAGAGAGGTCTGTCATGACTTCTTATAATCTCTGCATGATCCTCTAAGATGAAGCAGATACAAAAATCCTCGGTCAGAACCAGTATTGCAATGATGATAAATCAAGAATCTTAAGTATTCCTGCTTTCTCCTCTCTTCATTCACAGTGCATATATCAAAACACATGCATATATCAAAAAATATATAGAACGGAAAAATTTAGAGAACATTAAATGTGCTTTCTTACATGTACCTACTTTGGGTAATGAAAGGCACCTTCTTGATGCTTTCTATGGTGTTGCTATTGTTGAAAATACCACTGTTGCATGTAGTGCTAGCCATGGACAGCAGCCCTTTGGGGAGAGTGGCTCCCTGTCTACAGTCATTCATTGAGAATTAAACTTTGTTTAGAGCAAAATTTTGGATTTGAGGAAATTTCCCTAATATGGAAGAATGATGTAATGGTCATGGAGGGTGGCCAGGCTCCCTTTGCTTGTTTTATTTATATTAGCTGAATTCCAGGGGAAAATGTGCTGCAAAGCATGTGGGCTGCTAACTATATTTAGCCAAACCAAGAAATATCAGGAGGCAGTTTTTTAAAAGTTCTATACTCGGTGTACTAAAAGTTGTTTTGCCAAGCACCTTGTTTTTATAAAGTTTTATCAAGCATAAGTAATACTTTTATGAAAATTTTACCTTTCACTTTGAGTAATCTCTCTTTAACTGGGCAAGTTTTCCTTGAGATGGTGGTTTCTGGGTCAAAAGATAGATACTTCATGCTAATGCCCTCATTGAAAAGATTATGTTAACTTTTCCTAGTGAACTTGGAAAAAAGGAAAGCAATAGGTCACAGCTTCTTCCCACCATTGATTGCCACTCATGTTCACTGCAGCAGGCAGAACTAACTTTCCTGTGTAATCAAGAACCTGGCAGGGTGACATAAGCAAGTTTCCCTATAGAAATGGAGTCTCCTCCACCTGTGTGAAAGAGCACGCTCATAGTCATCTTGCTGAGCAAGACAACTATGTGTGAATGTACAAGGGTGGGACAGTTTGAGAAACACAATCTTAGAATCATTTCTGATGTTACTTGCTGAGAAGTCAGCAAATAAATGAGAAAATGAGTAAAAATTTGAAGGATAATTTCTTATTACTGTCATGGGGAAAGCTATCATCATATCCCATAATACTGGTTCCCTAGAGGCCAAGTCCTTAGATTCTAAGCTACACAGTATGATTCCTGTTACGTAGGGCACCTAATAGACATGAAGAGACAGTAACTCTCAGAAGTGAGGGAACTTTTAGAACCAGGACCACTGTCTAGCAGAAATGTGAACCACAAATCAGGCCATATATGATTTAGTAGCTGCATTTAAAAGGAAAAAGAAACAAGTGAAATTAATTTAAAAATATATTTTATTCAATCTAGTGTATTCAAAATACTATAATTTGACATGTAAGTAATATACAAATTAGTAATGAGATCATTTTATATTCTCTTTTTCAACTAAATTTTTAAGATCTGGTGTGTATTTTATCCTTACAGCACATCTCAATTTGAACCAACCACAGTTCAAGTGTGTGAGTGTACATGTGGCCATTGGCCACCATGTTTGAGCATTGCAGGTCTAAAGGTATGGAACCAACACCAACCAACGTAGCAGAAACAATGTCTTCTAAATGGTCATGTCCATCTTTTCAGATCTGAAAACTACTGCTAAGTTGCAAATCAGGTGATGGAAATAAGAGCCAATCTTGGTGATAGAAATGGAGTTCATTCAGTGGAGAAGTATCTGTTCAGGACCTACTATGAGAGTCTCCACTCTAGATCCTGAATCACAACAAAAATTCCCCTTCTTAAGGAACTGACCTCCCTGGGCTGGTGCAGGGGTTGGAGTAGAGGGCTGGCCATTCAGGCAGAAAGTACAAAATAGATACATAAAGACAGTAATTTTAATAGTCAATGCTGTGAAGTAAATGAAAGAGGACAATGAGTTAGAGACAGATGGGAGTACTCTTACTGCTCACTCAATGAATCATTTGGGAAGTGAATTGTGCTGTGGAGTGTGTAAAATTATTTCAGCCTGAGGCAAAGAGTCCCTCTAATTTAAGTGGCTAAGGAGATTCTCATTTTTTTTCTTTAAGAGAAAATTTCATTATTTAAAGACACAGTACCCAAAGAAATGGAAGAAAATGAAGACACTAGTTTCTGTGTACTTCTAATAATATTTTGGTGCCAGGCCCTAGATGACATCTCTCCCCCAAGATCCAATAACCAACTTAGTGAAAATATGAGGTATAGCTTAAATAATACACAATAAGACTGATAATTTAGGAAAGACTTGCTTTCTTTTAACAAACAAACAATATACACATAATAGAGATATATATCTATCATTTATATCTGTTCCATCTCCATATTTGCTAAGGTAAAACTTCAAAACGAATTCCTTCCAAAGAATTTGGTCTCAGTTATATCCATGACCAGTGAATGCTGTCATGAGTTTGGGACTACACTGAATAATTGAATAAATATATTTGGCATGGAAGCCTGTGTTTAAAAGGATCTTGGTATAGCCAGGCATGGTGGTACACGCCTATAATTCCAGCAACGTGGGAGGCTACAGCAGGAGGATTACGAGTTCAAAGCCAGCCTCAGCAAAAGCAAAGTTCTAAGCAATTCAGTGAGACCCTGTCTCTAAATAAAATACAAATTAGGACTGGGGATGTGGCTCAGTGGTCGAGTGCCCCTGAGTTCAATCCCCAGTACCAAAAAAACAAAAAAAAAATGGATCTTGGTATAAAGAGGAACAGGGCTACCCTCTAGAATATATCTATAAGTTCTTTATGCCTGGAAGAGCGTGCAAGGAACTCAGGAAATGGTGACAGTGAGTTGTGAGTAGAGGTTCAGCTCCTGAAATTCCAATAGTGTTTGGTGAGTTTTTTTTTTTTTTTTGCATTTTTTATTATGTGCATGTATTAGTGCTTTTGAGAAATAGAATTCAATTTCAAAGAAGATAAAAAGTATTGTATAGAAATGTCTCCAGTAATTAAAATCATGAGTTCAGTTTTTAAAAGAAAAAGTTTTATTATGACTACAATACTGATTTTCAGGAACACGGTCATATTGTCTAAGGCAAAAAGTTAAGTTCCATTGGCCACAAAGATGGTGGTGTTGACTGCACGCTCTGATATGGCGCCTTACCATCAGCCATAAGTGAATCTTAATGGCAATATTTTATTATGAGACAAGAAACATAGGTTATAAGCTATTTATCAGAGTAAATGTGAACTAAGTATTTTTATCAGCTGAATTAAAAGTGGTTATAAAAACAAGTTTTCTATTTGCAGGAGGGGTGGAGGATTAAATTTCACTGGAAATGAAAGGATATGGTTAAATTTACACTTACTGAAGCTCCTTAGGGAGAATATATATATATGAAGTAGAGGAATTCTTCCTAAATCCCTTGGGTAAGAACTGAGTCCCTGCCAAGGGCACATGATGAGATATCAATAGATGGTCTTCAAATTGCCTCCCAAGGAGTAGGTCCATTTAACGTTTTCATTTTAGTGCATTGAGTACATTTGAGGTTACCCTCACTTCTGCCCTTTACCAGAACTGAGGCTAATCTTTCCAAATAAATGCTAAACAAATAATAAGTACTGGTTTGAAGATTCACTAATTTATTAGCAAGTGAGCCCATGTGTCTGAGGTTCTTTCTGGCCACTAAAATGGTGTGTTTGTGAGGAGAGCTTTGCCATCTCCCATGTCAAGCACTGGACCATTTGAGAGAGAAACCAAGGAGTCAGAGATCCAAGCTTCAGATTTGTACTAGAGGGAGCTCAGGAGAAATGGAATCCATTGCTGGGCCCAATGAGGTTCACCTGGAGTTAAGCACACTAACCATGGCAGCACTGTGTAACTGCACAGGGGCAGACCCCACTCTCCCCAAAACAGGAATAAAGCTCTGTCCCTGCAAGTAGCAGAACCAAAGGCTGATCTGAGCATGCCCAGAGCTGTCCACCACCCATGCTGCCAGAAATGGAGGGCACAGGCAAGGAGTGCTTCCCTCCTGGAAATCCCTGCACAGGGAAACAGTCAAGGTTGGAGTGTACTACAGCAATAGTTTTTAAAAGATGATAGTATGGGACTGAGGGCGTAGCTCAGGGGTAGGTCTCTTGCCTAGCAAGGATGAGGTCCTGGGTCTATCCCCAGCACCACACACACACACACACACACACACACACACACACAAAGATTGTATGAATGATGCACCTAAAAGGAAAAAGAAAAATGTTTACGTAACATGTATCATGAATAAATTTAATGTATTCTGGCTTATTTTGACATTTTTATAAATTCTGGGAAGATTTAATTGACTCTTTTGGTATATTTTAGAAATTAACAAATATCCACGAGAAGAAAATAACTATTAAATTCATAACTTTTGTTTCTATACTTTTCTCTATAACATTGATCCTGTCTTATCAAAAGACATTGACCACAAAATGCTTACTAATATCGGTTCCCCATGAATTACTTGTGCTTCTGAGATTACAGATAAATTTTTCTTTACTAGTGGCCATAATTGAGGTATAAGATGACACTGGAAAGGCCAAGTTAGGAATAAAGGTGCAATGAAATGTACTCTCACTTTTTAGAACTATAGCAGTTAAGTAATTTTATCATGTTTCATATGACTGATACCACCATATCTAGTCATATATATATATACATACATATATATGCACACACATACACAGTTAAAGAGGCAGTGTCACGGGGATGTACAACTGTTGGACAATCTGCTATACATTACTTTTAAGCAAGAGTGCATCCTCACTCATCAGGAAAGAAGTCTTCCTTGTTGCAGCCCAACTAATTTGAAACATATCGTTCCTTTATTCTCTGGATTGTTGATCTGTATTCTTGTTAGAAATGATTTAAAATATTAAGCTTTTTAGTGAAAGAAATTCTTACCCTGATGTTCTCACTCCAGAGACTAAGAATGAAGAAAACCAACTCCCAACCTAAGCTCTGGCAGTAACACCTCGCTCCACCTGCCCCAAGCAGTACTTCACTGAAATGCCCACTCACACTGCAGGACAAGACCCAGGTTCCTTCTACCTGTACATTCCTGACTCCTGTGTACATTATCACACTGACACTAAACTCACAAGAGTGGCTTTTTCCATTATTTATTTTAAAATTTTAAAAAGAATAATAACATGGAAGTATACATACCTTCAATGAAGTAGCAACACTCTTACAGTATTATCATGAAATTCAGAGGTGATGTGCAACAAACTTATGTACATTCAAAATAAGCTCAGTACTACAGTTGTGAATACTATGAACTTTTCTTCCAAAAAACTTTTCAAGATTTTGTACCATTTTTATTGTATTGGAAATGGTCATAAATAGCATACTATGAAAAACTCTATTTGATAGAAAGTCAGACAAATGACTCTTGACTATACACAGTCACGTATAACCATGCTGGAAACTTCATGTAGCTATGATAAAACTCTCATTTTTTTCTTAAGAGTAATTACATTAAATAATTGGGTTGTTTTATCTAAGAATTATTTTAGTGGTTTTAGTCATTTCTTAGGGAAAGAACTGCGTTTATTTTTATTCTTCCCAAGACACATTTGGATAGAATTCATTTACTGCTGAAAATTGGATCTGCCTCCTGCGGGGGAAGGTTAGTCAGATCTGTCATTATTGCATCTCATCCTTTGACCTCTAAGGAATGTCAAGGTTAGCTGGTCAAAAGCTAAGAAGGGTGAAAGCCATTTAAAAGTTACAGTTCTTTTCCATGGTCACAAGTCTCTTAATTCATGCTGCTTAGCTTAATTCATGCTCTTGAGCTTGCCAAAATGCATTTTTGAGTTTTTTCAAGAACTCCTTCCTTCTTCAGATGAGAGGTCAGAATGGGAGCCTGGTGACCAGGCAAGTCCTGCATTCACCACAGAACCTTGGCTTGTATATCTTGGCTATTAACATTTAAACTAGCAAGAGTTGACCTTTAAGGGAAAAGAAATGACTCTGAGTACCCAGAGCCAACTGTGCATTCCTTTCATTAATTTACCCTTGTGAGATCAAAATATGTAGAAAATGTTATTGGCAGTGTATTATTTATTCAGAAATGTCATTTAGTTCTTCAGTGATAGTTTTATGTTAATAGGAATTTGAAAAGCATCTTTATAAATTAATGATGTTCATCAGCATGTGAAAAATATACTATTCCAAAATTCCAGTATATTTAGTGATACAATCTCTCAAGAGATTTAATGACATAATGGATAATATCAGTAATATTCATATGTTACAATCTTGAAAGACTGATAGTGGTTTTTATAGCATTGAGGGGCTTTTAAAAGTACTTAAAGGAAACTATTTAAAAGTAAACCAGCCAGGCACTGTGGCACATGCCTATAATCCCAGTGGCTCAGGAGACTGAGGCAAGAGGATCACAAGTTCAAAGCCAGCCTCAGCAATTTAGTGGGGCTGTAAGCAACTTAGTGAGACCCTGTTTCAAAAAATAAAAAAGGGCTGGGGATGTGGCTTAGTGGCTAAGAGCGCCACTGGGTTCAATCCCTAGTAAGAAGGAAGAAAGGAAGGAAGGAAGCAAGCAAGGAAGGAAGGAAGAAAATGTGAACCAACTTTGTACTTCTTCAGATAATGAAGAACTCAGACCCATGGTGATTTAGTCAAGGCCTAGTGCCATGGAAATCTCCAGGTAGCTCAATGGTAGGAGCTGCTATGAAGGACTGTCGGCAATTTCAAAAGCACAGCCATTTTTAAGTGTACAATTCCAGTTGCATTTGGACATTGTTCTTATTCTTTCTTTACTTATTCTACAATGAACATCTTGTTTAAAGAGGGGGGTGAAGACAGAACTAAATGTAAAATCTGCACCAGGAAAGTCTATGGGAGTATTTATTGATATCATGTCATGTGTCTTTTGATTCTCAGAAATGGTTCCACATTTAACTTGCAAAATATCAACTGAGACTCTTTACCAGTTAGTCTCATTTTCCTGTCCCTTTACTATAGTTTTTGGATGTATACTGTACGACTGTAAATAAATGCTATTTAGTTAGGAGAGACTAAGCATTCAATACTTTCTCAGGATAATGAGTGCTGGTTGATGATGCCAACACTGAAAGAAGAAATTCTAGAAGTAAATTCGATTTCTTAATTTCAAAGCCAGCTCCTTGCCGGGGGTGGTGGCACATGCCTGTGATCCCAGAGACTCAGGAGGCTAACGCAAGAGAATCTCAAGTTTGAGGCCAGCCTCAGCAGCTTGACAACACCCTGTCTCATAATAAAAAGGGCCGAGGATGTAGCTGCATAGTAAAGCACTCCTGGGTTCAATTCCTGGTACCCTAAATAAATAAAAAAAAATAAATATAACGCCTTAAAGTTGCTATATATATTCTTATAGTTTCTCCAATAAATAAACAAGCTTTTAAAGTCTAGCATCTGAGACATATATGGAATGTCTTCGGATTATATCCAGGCTGTGTCTATATATAGCTGTTTTGAGCCCATTGCAATGTTTATATCCTAGTAACACAGAAACAGAAGGGAAAGGAGTGACAGTGAGAGCCACAGTCTTGGGAGGAACCCAAATTAGAAAGGTCCTCTGTGGCTGACGTCACAGTGCCCCTGGTAAGTGCTAGATAAGTTGTGGTTCCTTAATTAGAGACACTGTAACATAGTGGTCATGAGCCAGACCTGAATCCCAGTTCCACCACATTCCAGCTGTGAAAGCTTAGGCAGCTTACATAGTATACCTGTGTGCCTGAGCTTCCTCATCTGTAAAATGGAGATAGTAAAAGTACCCTATCTCCTAGAGTTTTTATAAGATTAGATGCATTTATAGATAAAGCACTTTGGTTTATAGATAAAGCCATTTGGTACATATTACCAATAACAGTTAACTATTATCAGTACTAGTAGTACCAGTAGCAATGCTGTCAGTATTAGTAGTAGCAATGGTAATAGTCACTACTGATTAGGTTCTTTGGGAGAGGCAGCCCCTAGTGGCTTCAGACACAGGCAATGGATAAACGGTCCCCTCCTCAGGCTTACAGGACATTTAGTTGCTAAGACAATAACATTGTATTTTCTTTTGTGGTGGGACTTTCTTGAAGATATCAGCTTATGGAATTTTATTTATTTATTTTTTGTGGTGCTGGGAATCAAATTCAGGGCTCCCACATGCTAGGCAAGTGCTCTGCCACTGAGCCGAATCCCTAGCCTTACATGTCTTAAGAGCACTGTGTTAATTTTTTTTATGTCCACCTGGTTTTTTAAAGTTCAAACAATATAGAAGAATATGAAATGCAAAAGTAAAAGACTTTCTGCCTCCATCTCATTCTGCTATTATTTTCCAGAGAAGAACTCTTTTAAACCTTTTGTTCGTAATTCTTTCACAACTGTATGAACTACTCTTCTTTCATTTACTGATTCATTAATTCAGGCAGTGCTATTATATTTTTAGTATTTTTCTTACCAGTAAGATGTTCTTGTCAGGCCTTTGGCACCAACCACCTGATAACTTTGTTAAGTGAATCTCTATATTCCCATTTCTGTATTTGTAAAACAAGGAAATGGGTATTAGATATCATTTCCACTAGCTTAAAGGAGAAAAGAGGGAAGAGAAGGCAGCTAATATATACATGGAATTCAGAGGTAAAACTGTTCTGAGGGTTATCTGGATCTAGTGCTAAAATAGTATCTCAATTTTAAATTTCTTTCTTCCTTTGTCTTTGACTTTTTATGTATTGACTCCCTTTTTATAGACTCTTCCATGACTGGCAGCCCTAGAGATTCTGTCCTTTTATTTAGCTGTCAAAAGACAAAGAGACACATTTCTCTTCCATCTTTGGTATAAAATGATCCCCGAGAAGGGCCCTAATTGGCTGGGCCTGACCTTGGTTGTATGTTTATGCTTGGATGATTTGCTAAAGCCACACAATGATCAGCTAGTCCTGAGCCACACCCTTACCCTGTTACCAAGGGTTGGAAGGTTATGACTGACTGACCCACAAGGAATAGGGCAGAAGCAGGTTGGTAAAGGCGGGGAGGACTGCAGCCACCAGATGAAGAGGGGAATGGTAGATAATAAAAACAGATGTCTCTGCAACTTGGAGTTTCAGGAAACTGATTTCAAGAAGCAACTCGTTCAATTCTCCATCAGTAGTGAGTCATACGACTGCTTTTATGAATGCTTACTGCCATGTCAGCCACCAACAGCCTCATTGCCCTTCCAGAAAAAGCATGACCTCCGCCTACACATTCTTTAATTTAGTATCAGCCATTAGTAACTCCTGGCAGCATTTCCACAGCGCTCGAAAAGCACATCGAACCTCAGTGTGACTTCCAGACAGACATCAGTGCTTCGATTCCAGCCCCAACACACACATTCAATGCAGCCTTGTTAGTAACACTGTTGGGTCTTTATGATCTGCTGCTACACAGTGCACACACGAGGGAACCATTTCCTCTGCCTGTAGGGACCCAACTTTGTTGAGGCAGGGCACAGGGTAGGCTTTGAAAAAGTGGCTGTAAAAGAATAGGTCCTATCAAAGCACAAAGGGCCTAGAGAAGAGTAAGTTCCTCACCAAGTACTGAAAATACCCCTGAGGCACTTCTCTAGGCAAACAAAAAACTAGATGCCCTTTTTGACTGACAACCAAATAAAATGGAAAGTGGGCACCAATACAGGCTGTCACTGCCTGGAACGTGATGGAGGGGCTCACAGATGCCAGATGAAGAACTGCACCACCAGGTTCACGCATGCTCATTTGGGGATGGGAGTTTTATAAATTGTACACTAAAAACCCAAAAATGTAAGTACCCTCATTGAAAGAGTCCTAATGGAGGTATATATGTATGTGTTAGATATAGATATACAGATATACCAAAGTACATACTTTCCCCCTTTATTACAAGATACATTTCTCTTTCCCATATTCCACATCAAAGGATGCCGGGCAGTCTCTTCACATAATAAAGACGGTACAAAGAACACAATTCTGACTCTGTGGGACCTGCTGATGGGTGTAAGACAGTAATGCCACTGTCACACCCTGACAGTGCCATACCAGCCTTATGGGCTTGGGCAACCTGGAGGAGGGAGGAAGAGGTGCTGTTTACTATTAGGAAGGCCTTCAAGAAGAGATCAGCTCTGAAACAGGCACAAAAGGTTGAAGGAGGTGGAAGACCACCTCAGTGGAAGGAGAGAAATCGGCAGGGGTGGGGTCCAGAAGAGGACAGCGCAAGAGGAAAGGGACACAAGGAAGGAAATCCCAGGGTAAGTTTAGGGAACAATTAGGCGAATTTGGGAGAACCAAAAAAGTGAGATGCAACAGTTGTTGGGGATTAGGTTGTTGGGACTGTTTGGGGCCAAAGTGGGAGAATTTTGAATGTTAGATATTATTAGGGGGGAAAATGAGATTGGAGTAAGAGACATGCTCAGTTTGAAGAGGCACATATATGGTATATTAAAGCAGGTAAGGCTTGCAAGTCAGGACGGAGGTCTGGGCGAGAGAGATTAGGGAGTGAAGGTGAAACAGTTGACTCCTGGTACAAAGAGGAGCTTAAAGAAGTTTAGAGCTGGATGTGGTGGCGCATGCCTGTAATCCCAGAGGCTGGGGAGGCTGAGGCAGGAGGATTAATGAGTTCAAAACCAGCCTCAGCAAGAGCGAGGCAAATAAGCAACTCAGTGAGACCCTGTCTCTAAATAAAATACAAAATAGGGCTGGGGATGGGGCTCAGCAGTCCAGTGCTCCTGAGTTCAATCCCTGGTACCAACCCCTCACCAAAAATGAAGTTTAGATCTTGGTGGGATACCTGGATTTAGGGAGTCACACAAGAATCAGCGAGAGGGAAAAAAATCAGAGTATCCAAAGTGGGAAAGCAGGACAGTTGTGTTGGTGACATCAGTGAGGAGGAGCTCTTTAAGAAAGGGGTGTGTGGTGGTGCAGGGGTGTGTGGTGATACATTGTCCCTTGCTACCAAGATATCAGAGAAGGGAGCCAGACCGCTGGAACCCAGATCTTTAAGCACAGTATAACACTATCTTTACATTGAATAAAATAACTTAAATGAATTTTTGGAAGATTTACAAAATTACACAAAAGGATAAAAATGGGTTATGGTGGCAAGAAAAGGAAAGTTTATTAACAGGACAGTGGCCACTGAGCCTCTGATATACTGCAGCTTATATTTCTATAAGGGAGAGCATTTTGGTGGAATCACTTCCACACCTATCTGCACAGGTACGGTTTCAAAACACACAAAATTCAAAAGCTATTTTTTTTCCTACTTCTGAGCAGATTGATCTATAGGTGTGTCTGTCTTATGGAGAAAAAATTGCAGAGGGCAACAGGGCACACTCCTGAATCCCAACACCTCTGGAGGCTGAGGCAGGAGGATCACAAGTTCAAGGCCAACCTCGGGGCAACTCAGTGAGATGCATCTCAAAATATAAAGTGCAAAGAATTGGGGATCTAGCTCAGTGGTAATGCACCCCTCAGTTCAGTGCAACTAATGTTAGCCAATTAGGTGGTGCTTATTCATAGGTTAAAAATATCCTTTGTTTTATTTTATAAGAAGATTTACCATGGAATTAGTTTAGTCAGCTCTTCTAGTGACTTTAAGTTCTATTTCTGGTTACCAACAAGTGATATACATTCTTTCAAAATGGATGTGATAATAGCATATGTGCACATATATACATACATATATATACAGATATATTAACACAAAAATTAATACTATACTTGGACTAATTTAATTGTTTACTGGTTTCTTTAAAATTTATTTCTTATAAAAATGTTTAAATCTTAAAGGACTAATGAGGACAAGTCAAAATTTAAAAGTTTATGAGGACCTTCCAGGTATTACATTATAAATTTTCATTTTAAAGTTGTGAAATGATCCCAGAAAGGAAAAATAAATTATCAAAGTCATAAATAACTCATAGCAGAGCTGAAATTGCACTATTTGAACATTTCTCTATCATGTTGACTCCGTGTTCTTACTTGTAAATGACTTGCCTGATAGTGACGTTATCTCTAAGATTACTACCTTAGAAAAATGCATCTGTGTGTGGCCAAGTGCCACGTAGCTTGATGGAACAGATACATCTGTGTTTTAGAGAAACCTGGGGATTTTAATTAAAGTCAACACATATTTATTGAGTAGTCTGTGAGTAAAGGAAAAGAATATGTGTGCAGGGGGCGCCGAGAAGTGAGAGAATTGCCATTTTGTACAGACATTTGGTGAACAAATAATAGCTACTGGTTTTCAAAGATATGACCCTTTACCCTTAGTAGTAATTCATTCTTTTATTTTTATTTATTTATTTGCTTATTTTGGGGGGACACTGGAGATTGAACCCAGGGGCACTTTGCCACTGAGCCACATCCCCAGTCCCTTGTGTTTTTTATTTGAGCTAAGTTGCTCAGACTGGCTTCTAACTTGTGATCCTCCTGCCTCAGCCTCCCAAGTCGCCGGAATTACAGGCCTGTGTTACCACGCCCGGCAGTAGTAATACATTCTTAAAACACTGATTACCCACTACTGCTCTGGATATATTCAATTTAGCAAGTGTAAGCTAAAATGTAAACGACACAGAAGAGACGGCAAGAGCTCACTCTGTACAATCAGATGGAGAGCTGAGGAAACATTAACCATATGAAACCTTAAAGTACCCCAGATTCTTAACTTCATGGTAAGACAGAAAGTTAAGTGTGTCTGTCCATCGTTTTTTCCCCAGTTCCTCAAACTCTCAACAAAAATTTTATGCTGTAGACCACAGAGTTTCTCAACGTCTGTCTCAGGGAGCTTTGCTTTGGTGTTGCAGTGAGAAATGATCTCATTGATTTTGCCATAAGCATGGATAAGAAAGGTCGAAAAACAGATTTCTCTTAAAAAATATACATTGTCTGTGTTTAAGAATTAATACCAAACCTTTTCAATTGGGAACAGTTCATGTTCCTTTTAATGTCCACCAAATTAGCATAGTTTTTATAAGAATCAGCAGCTAATATCTTCCTGCTGTTTTCACTGGCCTTTGAAGCAGTAGAAATGAAAATCATTTAAGGCATTTCACTGTGAGGCTGAGTTAATGCTTGGAGAACCTGACCTCACATTCCTCCCCAAAAGAGGCTGAGGCCCAAACCCCAGTGCCCCGCCCCCATTCCTCCTGACTGCAGACACCACCAAAGTGTCTCCCATCTCACATACGGTTTACATGGCAGGCTCCAGACTCTGGTCTTTTGGTGGGGATGCAAATGCTTTGAACCACATCTGCAGCCTGCACAGGGCCAAAATGACCGTTTACCCCCAGATGAGAATCCCACCCCACTGGAGAGCCGGCTGGCTGCAGGAACCTGCTGTGAGGAACAGTCCACATCGTCCTTCCTGACTCGACAGAACCCCATCTCCCCAGCTCTCAGTCCTGACTCCTTGTGCTGCAGGAGAGCCGCAGCTATCCTTTGATTCGCAGAGAGATTCCCAGAAGGATTATGAATTGGTCAGCAATTGCTCCCTCTCTCTCTTTCTCATGGTACATGGAATGGCTTCAAATGGAGATCAACTGTATGTATTAAGACATTTTAAAGAGCTACTGTCTTTCTGTAATGGAGCCAAATGTGGTTCTTATTCTACACACAAAGAAAAACTCTTTCTAAAAGAGTCTCAAGTCATGTGCTAATTTTACTTAGGCCCCTTCTCTCTTGAACCCTCCCATGTAATTAATTGTGTTGGGTTCAGGCTTTGTCTAGCGAGCACAATTCATAAAAAGCTCAGAATGAATTAAAGATCAAAGGATGGGGCTTTGTAAGGGAACCTATGTCATTTTGTAACACATGTTAAACATATACTTTCCAAAGAAGTGATCCATTTTAATTTGATTTTAACATTCTTTTGTCTATGGTACTCTTTGTAAGGTACTTCATACAAAATCCATATCTTTATCCTTGTTCTGTCTACCAAACTTAGGGGAGTATATTTGAATTCAGTTATTTTTGCACTAAAATCTTTCCCTCAACCCAATCCAATACATTGTCATTTGGCTTTTATTGACTTGTTTTTATTGCACAAATGATAATTCTCATAAATTCTGATTTATATACTAAGACACAGTAATAAGTTAGAGCTAAACAAAGCAAATAGTTATATATCAACATTAATTCAGTGGACCTAATTTCTTGATATGAAGAACTGAGGAAGAAGTAATAGAATAAAAACAAGACAACCAGGGCATTAATATAGTAAAGTTATAAGTGGAACTTAATCAGTACTTCCTGAACTGAAGACCCTGCAGAAGTTTTATATTTTATTTTATGAGTTCCAGAATTAATATATTGAGCTCTCTCATGTATGTGATACTGAGCTAGTCTCAGCCAGAGAGAAATATATGGTGGGACCACCTAGTAGCTTACCTGTCTTTATTTGGAAATGCTTAAAATTCTGTAGTCAGTATGGGGTCCTAGGAATGTAGTATTCCTACTGAATATGCCTAATGAACCCAGTGGGGTACAGAAACTGCAGCAGAAGTTTACATTGTTGTCCTTGAGAGTAATGAGTCACCATGTTTAGTGGGTGTCATGAGGATGTTGAAAGTTAGTCCCCACTTCAAAGTGCATACGAAGAGCAAGATCAGAGGAGCTCACAGATCAGAAGGTGTCGTATTGTGATTCTTCATTATACGATAGCTTCTGTATTACCTAATGAAAAATGTAAGAAAATGCATGAACAGTACATTTATTCTGAAGTCACAGTGTTTTCCAGCTTCATGATTCCAAGAATTTCTCCAGACAATTATGAATACTCCATCTTTATTAGTGTAAGCAGGGTACAAATTACTTCTTGCAATCCAGACATTGCTCCCAAGAGATACACTGGGAATTTCCAATTTACATAAAAGTTGTTTTCCAGAAGGTTCCTTTCACATCATTTATTTTGAGCCTGAGCAACAGTTCTCCAGAGAAAAAGTGATATATAGTCATAATAACCAACATTCTAGCAAACTTTTTTTGTTTACTTTGGAGAGAACAATGTAGCACAAGGCTTTATGAGTCAAACAGCTCTTCATATCTAGGTTCTGCCCTCTGACAAGTTACTTGACCTCACTAATCTATGGGGACTTTTTAAAAATGGGGATAATAATAACTCCCTCCCAGTTGTCGGGAGTCAATCAGTGCTAGGCACATAATAGGAGCTGTGTGGCTTTAACTAGGAGAAAGGAGAGAGGAGTGGTACCATCTTGGCTGGTCTTGTTCTCTCCCCTCGTCTCCCCACCTGCTACTGCTGTTCCTTTGCCAGCCACTTGGAATGGGAACAAGTAAAAAGGAATCCTGTAGTAATGGGGCTGCTGCTTCCATTTTACTAAAGGTCCATTTTGTAAAGTAACCAGACTTGATGTTATTCTTTTCTGTTGTGGAACGTTTTTTAAGTTCATAGTATGAACCAGATACTATGCTCATTCAGTCTTCCCAGTGACCCCACAGGCAGTAGCTGGGGTCAAGCTTGGTTCTAAGCCAATAAGTTTACCTGTGAATCTGGCCTTTTTTTCCTATGTCACTGTCACTTGGGTTTGTATTTTTAGTCTGGTTACTTTTGCCCACTTACTTTAATCTAACAGCAGGAAAGATGACTGAACTGGAAAATAATTTGGGCTGTATACCTGTCTTTATCCTTATCTTCTTTGCCCCATCAAACTACCTGCAAAACTATTCTTGTTAAAAAGGTTTATACAAACTATTGGGGTGGATGAGGATTCTGGATTTTCTATAATGCAGAAGGGGAATCCATTGAGTTAGTATTTACTTCTTCTATAAGATGCCAAGACCTTCCAATCTCTACCATGTCACCCTAAAAAGAAAAAAGTTTGAAGTTAGATATTCTTAAATATGTAAATATTTAAATCCTTGACTCATGATTCAGATCCTGATGGTCCTAGGTGCTATAGCTACCAGGAAGCATAAAAGTAAATAAAGTCCTTAAGGAGGGAAATATGACCCCAGATTTTTTAAAATCACATTGAAGCTCAAGGTTCTTTATGTTGGCATGCCTGACTATGAAAGGAGCTGGAGACAGACACAGGTTCTAACCTGGCTCTGCAGGTAACTTGCTTTGTGACCCTGAGCAAGTTACTTAAAACCTCTTTCCTGTTTGTAAAATGGCCTGTGACATGTACAACACAAAGTCTGGATGGTTTTAGTTCCCTACACAGTGAGACTTTCAGAATTGAAGGATGGGTAAGAGTGGGAGGTTTCTTAAGATTCTTTGAAATGGGGATGTGGTGAGGAGAGGGGGATAAAAGAAACTAGAAGGCTCTCGGTGGATTAGTTGTTTCAAACTGCAGATTTGAACAATATGACACCAAAAATGTACTTGTCACTAGGGCTATTCAGAACTCCGGCGCAACTTTTCACCATTTACACAGTTTCAATTCAGTTTCATTTCCCTGCTTCAAATTTCAGGGAAAGGGCAGCAGAAAAAAATGGGGAAACTAGAAAAATGGTGAATTTTATTTTATGTCAAATTGCTTTTTTTTTTTCAAATTACTTTTAAGTAATTTCCAAAAGTTATATGTAAGTCTTGACTTTCTTGTACCTTTTATTCTCTTTGCCTTTTTATTTCTGTAAAAATGAACATTTATAAAAATAACTTAATGAGGACTGAGAAAATGATTTAAAATTATGCATCTCAAAGTCTCAGAATTCAAGTGTCAAACTCATTTATCTTAAATGTTTTAAATTGTCATTTGCACAAAACTCAAGTCAGACACTGAAGATTCAAATGGTTTTTGCTCCTCCTTCTCCTACCACTTCCAAGTTTGTACATTTTATATTCTTCACCAGGTGCTGAACCACTGGAAAACAGGAGAGAAGGCCTAGCAAAGTTCTTCATTGCAAAGTGTACCAGCAGTCAAATCTTCAGAATGTTTATTCATTTCTCCTGAAATGCTGCATTAATAGTTTCTTGAACTATCACTTTACTAAAAGTAGCAGCTCTAAGCCCACTTGGGTTAGCAAATTTGGTGGCTCTTTTTATTGCTTGAATGAGTAGACTGACCCCCATGGAAAAAGTTAAAACCAATAGAATGAATGGAGGTCTTGGCTCTCTTGCCCTGGCTTCTTTGAAGATGAGCATCTCAGGAGTTACTCCCTAATACTGGGGCAGAGGGATCGTCATGCCAGATACAGAGCCTGATGTGGTATTTGCAGCTGCCTCAGCAAAGCCACACCGCATGGCTATTTGCTGACAGTAGGACAAGCTTAAAATACCTTAAGATCCAGCTTGGCTCTGGCCATTGAGAACCCAGGCTATCAGAGAGTAGGGGAGCAGAGACTTAGTGGAAAGCCACTCAGATGGCTTTTGATCCTGGTGCAGCAATCAGAAGAAGAGTCTGGGAGGGGATTCCAGGAATAGAATGCATTTTGCCATAGCTAGGAAATATGAAATATGAAAGAGAGAATAAAGGTAGGAAGATGGGGAAGGAGCATTTGGGGATTCAGAATGAGAGTGCTGGATAATGGATTTTTAGGGCTGGGGGGTGATTTTTATGAGTTCTATTCCCAAGTCAGTTCTAAACCCATGAAGCAGGAGCACATGTGCTCATGTGCTGGACAGTCGACCCAAAACCACACAGACATCTGGAACTTCAGGGTAGTGGCAAATCCCAGCAATGGCATGGCTGCTTTTAAAATGCTCAATTATTTTTCACTAGGACCCCACAAAATCCTTTGTTGTTAAGAATCTTTGATGCTCTGCACAGATTAAGAATACAGAACCATTTTCTCTTTATTCCTTTCAGTTCTCAAGAAAGTATTTCTTTTCTTCTTTTCATGGATTTAAGTGCGATCATTTTACTGGTTAATTACAGAAGGGCATAAAAGACACAGGAAGGAGTTTAGAACTTCCCCATGTACCTACATCTAATGATACTTGATAACAGACCTAAATCTTTTTTGACTTTTTATTAGCAGCTTCAATTCCTTGAATTGCTTCGGTTTCTGAAAGCGTTATTTTTGAAAATAAAATGCCTAGGATAAGAAATCTGGGTGTTTGTTGTTAAGTTTTAAAGTTAGGTGCCTTTTCATAAAATTGTTGCTGTTTTATCTGTTTGTTAGAGTGCCACCTTCTGTTGAAGTTTCTTTTGACAGCCATTGGTCCTTATGTCTACCTAACATGAATAGAGGAAAGCATCTTAGATGTACAATTGAGGTAAACAGGAAAGCTTTTGCATAAGTGAGATTTTAGCCATATGCTAGCTGTTTACTTTCATTGCAAAAAATTGAAATTTGAACTCTCAATAGAAAATGTTTTAAAATTTCAATCTACAATATTATTATAAAATTTAATAACTTGCTGTTACTTATTGTACACCTACTGTTAGACACAGATGTCACCATTTGTACGTGTTGGAGCTATGTCACATACTATGTGTGTGTGTTAAGGTGTGTGTAAGTAATTAGCAGATCGGAGTATACTAAAACTTTGCGTATAGTAAAAACTTCTGTAGGGAACCAAAGCAGAGAATTGTGGTGTTTACTGCATGCAGAGTTGACAGCACTGAAGTAAACAAATGACTAATCTACAAATCTACAAAAATAACTTCAACCAAGTGTTGTGTTTTTTTCCCCTGATTCTGGTAGAATTATTCTTTTAAAAAATATTGGCTATATATGAGAGGACTGAGAACTCATATCAAAGTCTTTCCCTTCCTATTCCTGGCGCTGTTAAACGAGAGCTCTTGGAAACCCGGCAGGTTTCATCACGGTCCGGGGACCCTGGTTTAGATCATCTTCTATAAAACTTCAATCAGACACCGCGATTCCCCACGATTGACTTAGCACGTGGTCCAGAGGGCGCTTGGGCGACGCCCTTCGGGATAATAACCTGCGCCTGACCCACCGGGAACTCGGGAGCTGGCAGGAGCTGGCAGGGGTGCCCAGGAGTCAGCCCCCTACTTCGGAGGGGCATTCTGTGCAGTCCCCTCTCTCACGCTGTCGCTCTCTCTCTCCCCAGGGACCCTCTGAAAATCCAGCAACTCCAGAACCAAATCCGCCTGGAGCAGGAGGCGGGCGCCCTGCGCAGCGCGCCCCCCTCGCCGCCCTTCCCGCCGCCGCCCGCCTTCCCCGAGCTGGCGGCCTGCGCGCCGCCCGCCTCCCCGGAGCCCATGAGCGCGCTGACCTCCCGCTCCGCCGCCACCATGCAGTCCTCCGGCTCCTTCAACTACGCGCGCCCCAAGCAGTTCATCGCCGCGCAGAACCTGGGGCCTGCGTCGGGCCACGGCACGCCGGCCTCCAGCCCCAGCTCGTCCAGCCTGCCGTCGCCGCTGTCCCCGACGCTGAAGCAGTTCGGCCGCGCGCCCGTGCCGCCCTTCGCGCAGCCCTTCGGCGCCGAGGCCGAGGCCCCGTGGGGCCCGTCCTCCCCGTCGCCGCCGCCGCCGCCGCCCCCGGTCTTCAGCCCCACCACCGCCTTCCCGGTGCCCGACGTGTTCCCGCTGCCGCCGCCGCCGCCGCCGCTCCCGAGCTCGGCCCCGGCCTCCCACTGCGCCTCACCGGCGGCCCGCTTCGCACACAGCCAGACGCCGGCCGCGTTCCTCAGCGCCCTGCTGCCCTCGCAGCCACCGCCGGTGGCCGTCAACGCCCTGGGGCTGCCCAAGGGCGTCACCCCCGCGTGAGTGACAGCCGCAGACCTCCACCTCCCTGCCTACCCAAGGCTGCGCCTCAGCCCCCACACTCCCCACGACCCGGGAGTCTCCTGGTAGCATTTTCCCTGTTTCCCGCCGTCCGATGTTTAAATGATCACCGCAGTTTTCCCAAGCTATTATTGCACAGCTATCTTTCCATTACCTAGATGGACACTTTTCCCTCCAAATTAGATTGCCATCATCAGCTGCGGTGCTCTTAATAATGACAGTGCCCTTAGCAACCACTTACCCACGTTCGTGCTAAGCAACTCACATATATACTATTTCATATGATTCCTAAGAGTGATCAGTTGTCCCGCTTAAACAATTGAGGATTCTAGTACTTAAAATAATTTTCTTGGGGTCACATTGTCACTAAACTGAGATTTGAATCCATGTCTGTCTGACTCCAAAAACTCATACTCTGGCCACCGAACTAAGCATTTCAGCTCAGTATTCCAATAGATGTGAAGGGGTTTGGTTACCAAGCATATACTTCAGTGTTTTGGAAAACCCTCAGCAGAATTAAGAAATAAGTTTTCATATACTGGGGTGTGTGTGAATGTATTTATAATTTAATGAAAATAAGTGAGAGTGTATGCAGTCTAGTGAAAAATGATAGTACCAATTCTGACCCTGAAAACAGTGATCTATAGGTGGATTACATGAGTCCTCTCAGTATTTCTCTTTGCAAAGTATCTAATATCTGTTTTCCCTAGCCTCACAATGGCAACCTTATGACCTCTTTTTGTGTGTTTTTTGAGATGGGGTCTCACTGTGTCATCCAGGCTGGCTCCAAACTCCTAGGCTCTAGTGATCCTCCTACCTCAGCTTTCTGAGTAGCTGGGACTTACAGGTCTGGACATCACTTGCAGCTCTGAACTCTTTAAAATGGAAAATAGTTGAAGCTAAATAAGAGGACATCTACAGAAGTGTAGTAAAGCCTTCAGAAGTAGCATATCATACAGGTGTTTGTGTTTTGTAAAAGAGTAAAATGAGTTTTGAAAGCTAGCAGTTACTCACTTTACCAAAGATTTCAAAACTGAGTAGGTGCTGGGGACAGTCAAGCCAATCCCCAATCTCAACTCTACCTGCTGAATTCCTACCTCAGAGCTTGCCAGAAGCCCAATATTGTTGAAAGAGAAATGAAAGAAGCCCTACTAAAGAATAAAATTGAGCAGACCTTAGAGCTTATGCTATTTTCTTTTATATGTAAAGTTTGGAATGTACTAATGCCACATTAAAGACAAGCATTGCTGTCTCTGGCCTTGACTAGGTGTGTCAGGGAGCATCACAGCCTTGTTTTCTTGGGCACTTTCTAAATGTTGGTTACATGAATTCTCTGTTGGAAATCTGACTTCTCACATTCTTATTGGAAAAAGCACAAATGAATATATAAATAAATAAAGGAACAGAATCTGCACAGTAGTGATACGACAGACTTCTAGTGAAAGTCAAGTCAGGGAATTTGCCTAAGGAAATTTCTCCCCAACTTTTCTGTTTGAACTTGCATTTGGCGGCTAGAAAATGAAACATTATCTTGCTCCAAAGAAGCTAACGTACCAGAGAGATTCAGAGTGGAAACTTGATGCCTGACAGTTCTCTCACTAAGATGGTACCAAATCTTGCTTCCTGGGAAGATAAGTACTATATAATCTGTTCTAAAATTTCTCATAAAGAATTTGATCAAAGATCAGTCTTTCAAAGGCATCAGGTGGTCACACTTTTTTTTAAATTTATTTTTATTGTAAACAAATGGGATACATGTTGTTTCTCTGTTTGTACATGGAGTAACAGCATACCATTTGTGTAATCATACATTTACATAGGGTAATGATATTTGATTCATTCTGTTATGTTTTCCTTCCCCCCACCCCTCCCACCCCTCTTTTCCCACTATACAGTCCCTCCTTCCTCCATTCTTGCCCCCTTCCCACCCCCCATTATGTGTCATCATCCACTTATCAGTGAGATCATTCGTCCTTTGAATTTTTGAGATTGGCTTATCTCACTTAGCATGATGTTCTCCAATTTCATCCATTTACCTGCAAATGCCATGATTTTATTATTCTTTATAGCTGAGTAATATTCCATTGTGTGTGTGTGTGTATATGTGTATATATATATATATATATATATATATATATATATCACAGTTTCTTTATCCATTCATCAATTGAAGGGCATCTAGGTTGGTTCCACAATCTGGCTATTGTGAATTGAGCAGCTATGAACATTGATGTGGCTGTATCTCTGTAGTATGCTGATTTTAAGTCCTTTGGGTATAGGCCAAGGAGTGGGATAGCTGGGTCAAATGGTGGGTCCATTCCAAGTTTTCTAAGGAATCTCCACACTGCTTTCCAGAGTGGCTGCACTAATTTGCAGTCCCACCAGCAATGTATGAGTGTACCTTTTTCCCCACATCCTCTCCAACACCTATTGTTGCTTGTATTTTTTGTTGTTGTTGTTGTTGTTGTTGCTTGTATTCTTGATAATCGCCATTCTAATTGGGGTGAGATGGAATCTTAGTGTAGTTTTGATTTGCATTTCTCTTATTACTAAAGATGGTGAACATTTTTTCATATGTCTATTGATTGCTTGTACATCTTCTTCTGTGAAGTGTCTCTTCATATCCTTAGCCCATTTGTTGATTGGGTTATTTGTATTCTTCGTGTAGAGTTTTTTGAGTTCTTTATATAGTCTGGAAAGGTGGTCACACTTTTAATCATCTTAAGAGGCAACAGTGGTTTATTCTGATCTTTGCATTGAGATCCTCTTAAGAAGATACCAGTTTTATGGGCTTACCTCAAGTCACAGAACTTGCCTCTTATCACCATCTATCATAGTTACTGGTTTTATGAAGCCAAATATTTATAACTGTTACCACAAAACAGTCCTGTAGTTTCTTAAAAATTAATGGAGAAGTCATACTGATTTGTGGCTGTGGGAGAAAAAAAAAAAAAGGAAAAAAAAAAGAGAAGATAAAGCACCGTGACTCCAAAGAGAAGTGGCAATACCAGATTGCAGATCTTCAGCTCTGTGTCAGCTCAATAAGCCATTATTATGTGGTTACCCTCTTGTCTTGAAGGAATTTTCCTGTTGCTAAATCACAATCTTGAAGAATTCATTCTTTTGGTTTGATACATGTGTCTTTTGAAATTTTTCCCCCTCTGGCATACTCTGCGATCCATCATTTGCATTCTGAATTAAAAGCAAAAATTTTGCTATTTATCCTTCATAATAATTCAAATAATCTGCCAAAGATCCAGTGTCCCTTTCAGGGTTTCTATGACTAACTGGCATCCTTGAACTTGTAGGAGCTGCCAAACTATTGTCAAATATGTCAAGGGCTAGCAAATGAATTGATGAAAGAGTCAACGAAACAAATTCATTAGTTCTTTTTTTAACCGAAATCTTAAATATCATTTTCAGATATCTCAATTTTCTTTATTATCAACTGTATACCTTCTGTTTTATTCTGTGTGTGCTTAGCATTGTTCTTATTTCCATCTGGACAGGAGAAGATTGGTACCCACTAGGTTTTTAAGTAGAATGTGGAGAGAAGGTTCTGTTTCTCTTGTGTCTGGGTAGCAAAGGTCAAGACAGGGAACAAAGGCCACGGACGCCAGTGATAAACCACAAAGTCAAGAAGGCAAAAGACTGGGCCTCCCTCAGGCTTACAGCAACAGCTTGTTGTTGGTTGACTGTGGTTTGGGGAACTTCGGCACGTCCAGTTCCTCGAGTATCTTCTTTCTTCTGGCAGCTACATTCTTCCCCAAGGTGACTGGGGTTACTGGCAGAGAAATGTCACCCTGCTCAGAGGTGCTGACAGACACAAAAGTTGACTGAATCTTTTGATGGAGGCTATGAGGAGAACATGCCTGGGAAAGAAATCTGTTGGTACTTTTATAAAATCGATGCATTGCTGAGGTCAGTGTGACACCTTGCATTCCCATAACCCTGTTTCTCCACACAGTAAATGGGCCCTAAGAGGGGGTGGGAATCCAGGTTTGGCAGTGCTCTATGGGCATAGTGTAGCATTTCTGTCTCTGCTGGTCTCTGAGCAGTAGTACTAAGGCTGAAGCATAAATCAGACCAGAGCCATCTCAGAGAATCAGATAGCACGATCTTTTGCCCGCTTTGACAGCATTGGAATCTGTTCTCATGAGAATGCCACAATGCCACAGTACTATTGTGTCTCTTAATTGCCTCTTCCATGTAAGGAGGGCTTTGTCTTTAAATGATTGTCACTAAGAACATGTGTCAGTAAGAACTTATTGACAGCCAGGCAGGGTGGTGCACACGCCTGTAATCCCAGAGGCTCAGGAGGCTGAGGCAGGAGGATCAGGAGTTCAACACCAGCCTCAGCAAAAGCAAGGCACTAAGCAACTCAGTGAGACCCTGAGTCTAAATAAAATACAAAATAGGGCTGGGGATGTGGCTCAGTGGTTGAGTGCCCTGAGTTCAATCCTGGTACAAAAAAAAAGAACTTATTTACAGATGTACTCTTCAGAGTTTATATTTTGTAGCCACTTAGCTCTTTACAAACATATTTCAGTGTCCCTCTTTCCTGACTTATAGGAAATAGGTAGGTGGGGAACACTGTTATCATTCTATGCTCAAAAGGTGAAGAGGTTTCCTAGGGTTTCGGAACAAGCCTGAGCAGAGAGGGTATAGCATGACTTGATCTTGCCTCTGTTTATTGCTAATAAATCTGTTGTCTAACATTTCTTAATTATGGAAAACTGTTGCAGTGGCAACAAAACAAAGTCCGTGTACCGTATTTAGCTGTACTTTTACATTTTAGATATGCAGAACATTCTAGACAGTTTTCAAGTCAAGACATTGGTTATATAGTAACCAATAAAAATGAACCAAACAGACCAAGGGGCACTGGGTTTTGCAGACATCTCAGAATTTCTTGTTTTTCTCATCTTATAGGAAAACAGTTAGGTAGGAGCCTTGCCATTCATAAGAGAGCAGAGACCCGTAGGGGCTAGGGTGTGCCCAGGATCTTGTTATTGGACTTGTTAGGATCCAGTATCAGAGGATTTCATAAAAAAAATCACATCCTATTCTGGGCAAGTATTGCCCAACAGATTAGCAAGCAAGGCCACATCCAAGGTGACTAGTTGATGATTCTGTAGAAATATCTCTGCACCAGGGGCAGCTCCAAGTTAGACTTGTCAAGCAGTGGATGGCTCGGCCTTGAGTCTCACAGAGCAAACAGGTAGGTGTAGATGATACACCTTTGTCATTTCATTCTTCACAAAAGATAATGTGAAGGGAATTTAATATTAGAATATTTAAATAAGAGCTCATGTTACCCATTTTTTTTGTACTTTAACCATATTGGCATTATAGTAAAATTCAGTTGAAAGTAGAATTGGTATAGGAAAATTGAGTTTGTGTATCTTGGATTATTTTATATGTTCATGAATATATTACTTTCATGAATATAAGGGATACTTAAATATTTGCCAACATATTGATGAGTTTGTTCACTCTGTAATGTTTGTGGAATTTAGTTACCCTCAGATTTCACTGAATTTGCAAAGAGGAGAATAAGAAAACTTGAACTCGTTTAAACATATTCTCTGGTTACTAGGCAGGCACTTGATCTCTTAAATTGATGTTATGTTCTGGAGATTTAAGTTTCTGAAATATTCTGACAGAACTGACCTAGAACAATTCAAGAGAAGGATGTATTCCAAATTATTCAGTAGCCAAAAGAAAAAAAAGGGAAAACCTCCTAGGTTTGGTAGTTGTCAAATCTGGAAGATTTTACCTTCCAGATGCTTGTGTATATATTTTAAATGTTCTACCCCAACCACATGAATATTATTTTAAAATGGCAAATGATTTACTGTTAAAGCCAGAGTAAACAGATCAGAAATGTCTCTTGCACAGTTGGATTGAGTGTGTATACATGAAGTATAAATGTGGGCGGCCTGTTAGGAATTGTTTACTGATTAAGGTTTGCCTCTGATTATGGATTTTTCTGAAGAGTTCTGGTTTTGGTAACAATTTACTTTGAATAAGCATTTTTCTTTTTAAATTGTACAAACCATCATGAACAGAAAGCATCCCTTTGTCACCAGATTCATTCTCTCTCTCTCTCTCTCTCTCTCTCTCTCTCTCTCTCTCTCTCTCTCTCTCTCTCTCTCTCTTGCGATGAAGGCCTGTCCTTTGGAATTTGGTTGTCTTTGCAGTCTCACATAAGATAATGTTGAGACTACAGTGATAAAGCTTTTTTTTCCACTTTTATACATAACATTTCTCATTCATAGTAGAATTCTTTGATGTCATCAGGCAATAAACTCACTAGACAAACCAACTATTTTTGTCTAGAATTAACAAGATTCGGGTTGATGTATTAGCCTAGCATTGCACCGTGCTAGATGCTCAATACATATTTGTAGAATGACTATTGGACTCTTAAAAAAAAATCTTTTGATTCTTATTTCAGTGTTAATACTTCAGAACCAAAGAAAAATTAGTACCTAAAATTCTGTCAGAAAAGGAAAATGTCTTTAAAATAAAGGGAAAAGAAGAATTAAATGTCCTTCTACTGTTGGCAATCTCAGTTTATTTAAGAAATAGACTTGTTAAAAGAAATATAGAATGGTTAGGTTTTTTATTTGGGTCAAAGAGTAATCTAAATTGTCCTCTCTGAAATGATAAGATTCTTGGGTGGCAGGGACCCAGCCCAAGCTGGCTTCTCTATGAAATGCTCCAGAGCAGTTGTTCTAAGTCCACCCAGAGGAGTCAAGTATACTGTTGTCTTCTAAGCAACAGGACAATCATAGTTGTCTTTTTACTTGTTCATGACAAGTGGCTCTTTTTAAAATATCAGTTCTTGGCTTTTCCTATTTAGATGACTTGTTCTCCCCTTGACATTCACCTCCCTACCCCTTCCGTTCTCATCAGTGCTGAGAACACAGCACTCAGTGTAGCCGCCTGCAGAAACAGTGATGCCGTCTGTCATCAAAGGCTGCTCATCATCACATAGTTGTGCAACTGAGTTATGTTGTTCAGGCTTAGAGTAATAATGGAAAGCTGTGTGAGCCCAGTAATACCTGATGGAACACAGAACAAGCTGTCTTCAATTTTATCTTTCGGGTGACTTCAAAACCTAGCTCTTCTATGTCTCAGATGTAAGTCTGTAGTCAAAAGCAGTGCAGAACTTTACTTCCAATTTTGTAGTCTTTACTTGTCCAAGTCTGACTTTTTATGTGAGATTTGATTTCACATGGTTCTGGCACAAGTTTCCTTGACTGGAGAGGGAAAGAGAGGTCAGACGTGAAGATAGACAGGACTCCCGTTCACTTACTGCAGAAACATCTGCATGTCTGTTAACAAGTACTGTGATAAACAAAAAAGCCATGGTGAGAGAGAACATTTAAGAACAATAATAATAGTAGTTGAGAGACACCAGAAGGAAAACAAACATGGTACCTGCATGACTAATTAGAGAGACCTAGGGAGACTTTCCAAGACACTAAACTGAAGGCTGATGGAAGGGAGAGAGACTCCAGGTACAGGAAAGCTAGCTACCTCTACATAGTTTTGTTAAAGGGCTGCAAGATTGTAAAAATCGAGATTATAAATCATAATTCCTATGGCTCTTACTAACATGACTCAGGTTCCTTGCCCTGCCCCAGAAATAGCAAGATCAATCTCTTATGAGAAGGATACAATTTAAAGTTGAACTAACCATTTCTTTGGCATTACAAACACAAAATGACACAATATCGTATGTTTTTAATGTGTTTCTTAAATGTCTAACTTTGTTGTGCTCTCATTTGAACTTTAAGGGCAAATTACTGAAAAGGATGGACCTAAAAAAGCGGGTTTTTATTAGTTAGGATGTTTCGTACATATAAGGGGACAGAAAGGAAGGTAACAAACTTAGTACAGATTGAACATCCCTAATTTAAAAATCAAAACATCTGAAATGCTCCCAAATCCCAAGCATTGTGAGCATCAACATCATACCAGAAGTGGAAAATTCCACTCCTGACTTCATGTGATGGGTCACAGTCAAAAATCAGGCATGGTAAAAATATTATATAAAATTACCTTCAGTATGTGTATAAGGTATGTAGAAAAAAACAAATGAGTTCCAGGCTTAGGCATGGATTCCATCCCCAAGATGACTCATTATGTACATGCAAATATTCCAAAATCCAAAACACTTTGGCCCCAAGCATTTTGGATAAGGGATACTCAACCCGTATTTGCTTAGAATGGGCTAGGCAAATGAATTATGAAAGGACAAGAAAAGTGAATCACAGTATGAAAGAAAAAGGTCCTCTTTCAAATCTCAAAATTCATATGTGGTGTATAGTTTTATGTTTTATAAGAGGTTTTAAGAAACTTGCCCAAGATCACAAACCTAATATAAACAAGATAGAGTGAGATTTTAAACCTAAGTCTTATTATAAATCACATCAATATTGCACTTTACATTGCTACTTCCCTGGGACTAAAATACAGGCCTTCCCTATGCTCAGCATTGACCTAACCCCCAAGACACACTCACACTTCCCCGAAGTATTTGAACCTTCTCTGAAAACTGGTTCCAACTAGTGTTTCCCAAACAGCTGAAGCCAACTTTCACATTCGAGGTTCTTTCCACATTAGTGAAATAGATGCAGCATTTAAAAAAAAAAAAAATGTGGGAATGACTTGTTGATACATTGTTCTATATCTTTGTTGAACTTGAATTCTAACTTCGATTTAGATGCCTGACAACTAACAATATGACCTTGTGCTTTTGTTCTGCAGGGGGTTTCCCAAGAAGGCCAGTAGAACAGCTAGAATAGCCTCTGATGAGGAGATTCAAGGCACAAAGGATGCTGTCATTCAAGATCTGGAACGAAAACTTCGCTTCAAGGAAGACATCCTGAACAATGGCCAGCCGGTACTGTGACTGATTAGGCTGGACTTGAAATATTAGTTACCCACACCAAATATCTCTTCCCTGAGACTTAGTTTCTTAAGATTTTTCTGCAGAATTATTTCATTAACCCTGAATCTCAACATTCTTAATGAGTTAGAGAGGAAGGAAGAAGGAAGGGCAGATGTTAGTGTTGGGAATACAACAAATGAGTAATGACAATAAACATGGGGATTCTGTCCTGGCTGGGTAGGTGTTGGGGTGGGAGGGAGAAGATGTGCCCTTGGAACAGTTTGTACCCAGAAGCAGTGGATTGGAATAAAAGTACCAAAAGGAGAAGTTGGTTCTGTAGAATGTATTACTTCTACCCAAAAAATACCTTAACTAGAGAAATCATTGGTGAAGTTCAGTCCTATACTACTAGATGATGACTGGATGGGTATCGATGGACTCAGAAATCTGAATGGAGAATGCATATTCCACAGTCTCATTCTAATTTTTCAGAGCAAGACAGCTAAACTTCAGTGGAAATGTTGTGTTTTAAAGCTATAGAATTGTAGAGTACATATATACATCTGGTGAAAAACATGTTATCTTTCCTCCACTGGACTTGAATCTTTCTTCATTAGGTTTGGTTTGTTTGGTTTTTGCGTTATCACATCAAGGTATCTTAAGGGGATGGGTAAAGCAAATCCAGCAACTAAGATTCCCCAGGAAGAGCAGAAGAGTCTTGTAACTTTATTATGGAATATTACCAGAAAATTTGCGTGGCTCTTAGGTAGAGGAAAAGGACTTCTTTATATAAAATCTCCCTCCCAGACACCTTTTTCAGAGTGAAAAGTCCTCTGAATTGTGTTTTCTGAGAATTTTCATTATCAAGCATTGATAGATAAAAATGTGAAAACAGTCCGTGGGAGAGGTGGCCAATAGAGGCACTGTGTTGAATGCTGACTTTAATTATCAGGGCATCTTAATCTGATTAAGGAAGATTAAAATTCTAGTGAGTTTTTTGTTAGTTATTCATTTCACTGGGTATAGAAGAACTTCACAAAAAGAAAATATTTTCTCCCTGAAATAAGTGATTGCGTATGTAAAGCACATGCTCTGGAAATGTTCCCTGGCTCTGTCAAGTAGTCTTTGAAAGATATTTTAAAAATACGCATGGGAACTTTTTCAAGCCAGGTAAAGGCATCTCTCCAGCTTGCCGCCCCCCATTTCTTCTTTTTGATTATTTAAATATTCTTTATGGACTTAGATTTCTTGGTTCAAAGTAAGACTTCTGTAAGCTACTATTTAATCATATTATGCACATTCATATTTTATTTGCCTGTCACATATTTTATATTTATATATATATATCTTATATGTAAAAGCATTATTATTGATATTTACCTGTTTAGCAGTGTATGGCATTTACAATGAGTTTCATAGACATTCACATTTCAGAGCCTAAAAGGACAAGAAAAGTAAGGTTTCCCTTTTAAGAAAATAGGATTCCTAAACAACTTTTTCCTAATGTTACATAATCTGTTACTTTTTTTTTTTTTTTTGCTTTTGTAAACAGGGGCTTGTATTTCCACATGGCATAGTGATGTAGAAACAAAACTTGGAAGTAAATTTGGCTTCTAATGGTAGCAGGTGCATTCTAGTAATGGAACAGATATCAAATTAATACTTCTACCTATGAGGAACAGGGTGGAGATCACTCCAGGCCCCCAACGATGTTGATACAGTTCTCCATGAGAACACAGGAAGGCTTTAAGAGAGCAAGTACTTAAAACTGTTCGAAAACTGAATTCACTGATTTTTTAAAATCAGAGAATTAATTGACATAATAGTGTACTGGGCTGAATCACTCCTTGTGTACTCAGACATGTACCTCCACCTCTTCTTGTCCCCTGCCCTTTCTTTACTAAATGAAATACTCTGAACTTCAGGGCTGCTTGGCACTTGATTTCTTTCACTTCCCAGTTTCAGCTGGGACTAGAACCAGCAATTACTGGAATTGTAAACTTTCCCAACATAGTTTCCCGATTAGAGAATTGTCAACAGAATTTGCATCTCCATGCAGAAGTTTATCTGAAATAGCTTTTTTTTTTTTTTTTTTTTTTTTTTTAAGATTCTGCCTTATTCCCTATTTGTAATAAAATCTCCTGTTTGCAGAATGCCCCTGATGGGGCAGGTGAGCTCTGAAAGTTCCTCCCACATCCATCATTCTCAGGCATTTCAGAACCAACTGAAGTGCAAGAATCACCCCAACCAGGGCTGAGGAAGTAGCTTAGGGGTACAGTGCTTGCCTAGTACATCTGCAGCCCTGGACTCCATTCCCAGCATGAGAGAAAAGAGAAAAAAGAAAGAATGAATCACCCTGCTGACAGAACAGAAATGTTGGCATTTCTTATAAAAATGGCCTAGCAAATGGTTTTGGCAGGCTCCAAAGTACTGATTGCTAGGTGCAAAAACACTACCATTTTCTTCCTGATGGGCAAGCAGTTTGCTTCTGAGTAGTCATGAATTATGCACGTTAGTTTTGGCAAATATCTTTAATGGTCCTGATGCTAATTTAGCCACATGTAGTCATTCTTTGTGGATTATCGTATTGGCCTCTAGTCACATACACTACATCACAGCCTAGAAAGTGCTCTTAGCAGGGAGACTTCGCTCCCCACCAAAGCAGAAGGACTATCACTGTCCGCTGGTTGGAACTTCCATTTGCTAATATTTACTAAGTAGATACCATGTGCAAAATTACTTCTGTCAGTGATACCTGTTCTATATTCTTACTGTTCAGTTTGTTCTTTTGAGTGGTTTTCTATTCATTGTGTCCGATGGCCTTAGAGCTTACTTGGCTGTCCTAGAGTCTGTGAATCACTCTGAAAATAGCATTACCTTGAAATCATATTTTGTTGTTTGAATATCTTCTTTTCTCTATGTTTTTCAGGAAGGATAAGAATAAAACATCTTTTTTAATTTCTACTTTTTTCGTACATGTATATAGGGTAATAATGTCTATCTCATTTTATTGTCCTTCCCATCCCTACTGCCCCAACCCTCCCCACATTCCCCTCTGCATAAACCAAATTTCCTTCATTCTTCCCTACCCACACCAACTAAGGATCAGCATCCAATTATCAGAGAAGACATTTAGCCTTTGATTTTTTGGGGATTGGCTTATTTCACTTGGCATGATATTCTCTTGTTCCATCCATTTACCTGCAAATGCCATAATTTCATCCTTTTTTAAGATGAGTAATATTCCATTGTGTATATGTACCACAGTTTCTTTATCCATTCATCTGTTGAAGGGCATCTGGTTTGGTTCCATAGTTTAATTATTGTGAATTGAGTTGCTATAAACATTGATGTGTCTGCATCACTCTAGTATGCTGATTTTAAGTCCTTTGGGTATAAACCGAGGAGTGGATAGCTGGGTCAAATGGTGGTTCCATTCCAAACTTTCTAAGGAATCTGCATACTGCTTTCCATAGTGGTTGCACCAATCTGCAGTCCCACCAGCAATGTATGTGTGTACCTCTTTCCCCACATCCTAGCCAACATTTATTATTGCTTGTATTCCTGATAATTGCCACTTTGACTGGAGTGAGATGAAATCCTAGAGTAGTTTTGATTTGCATTTCTCTAATTGCAAGAGATGATGAACATTGTTTCATGTTTGTTGATTGATTGTATTTCTTCTTCTGTGAAGTGTCTGTTCAGTTCCTTAGCCCATGTATTGATTGGGTTATTTGGTGTTTTGATGTTAAGTTTTTTGAGTTCTTTAGATATCCTGGAGATTAGTGCTCTATCTGAGGTGCATGTGTAGATTTTTTCCCATTCTGTAGGCTCTCTCTTCATAGAGAATAACACATCTTTTCTTTGGTCTCTGCTTTGCTGCTTACCATTCTCTTTAAATCTATGCTGTACCACTTCGTAGCTTCCAACATTAGTTGTCTTATCTCCCAACAGTGGATTAGGCCAGGAGGACTATAGGGCAGGTGAAAGGCAGAACTGAAGCAAAAGAAAGAAACAGACTCCTTTGACATACAGCTGTCTGGAGGGGGGAGAGAATAGCTACAGAAAATGTCAAAACTCAGTTTACTTTTTTACTCTCTTTCATAAATCAATGTATAATTGTGGGGGGTTTTATCTAATCATGAATTTTTTGTGTGACTTGCTTTTTTTAGAGATTAACTTATGAAGAAAGAATGGCCCGTCGACTACTAGGTGCCGACAGTGCTACTGTCTTTAATATTCAGGAGCCAGAAGAAGAAACAGCTAATCAGGTACTGTATGGCTCTGGACCTCTTGGATAGATGACAATTACTTTGTCCCTTCTCCCCATGCTGTTTATGGACACTATTCTTGGGATCCATTTTGTCAAAAGTAGAGGACAAGTCACAGGCGAGCAATTAATGTCTTCACGCAACCTCACAGTGTATGTATTGAACAAATGGCGTGTGCCAGACACTGCGTTAAGTGATCAAAACTGCTTCCATTAGTAATTCTTGTTCTTTTTATCTTCTTATTTATCTGTTTATTTTCCTTTTGAGTATCTCGCTTTTTCTGTCTTGTGCTTTAATGCAAAATAGTTTGGTATGGATAAACACCTTTTCACTGACATTGTTTGAAATAAGCTAGTATTTCCCATTATATTCTTAACATCTAGCCAAGTACCAAGGTACAGAAAAGACTGCCTTTATCTTCATTTACATTTAAAGCATTAACCAAAAAGACCTAAAATGCCAGTTTTATTCCCCTACTATCTCAAAAAAAAAAAAAAAAGAAAGAAAGAAAATTCATGGAACTGATGTAAGCAGCTTTATAATCTCTATTGCCTCTACACAGAGTTTCCAGATGTAGTTTCAAGTTAAAGGCAGAAAAAGCTTTTAAAACAAATTTAAAGCATCAAGTAAACTCTTTCTCCTATCTATTGAGAATGTCATTAGTTTATGTTAAATATTGCCACCATGAAAGTTTCATTTAAAGAAAACTAGAAATCTTGCTACATCTTATTATCTCTATCATTAGTGTTCACTTTTTTTTTCTACCATTACAGGATGTTGGGTCTCCTCATGCTTCTGTAGGGAGTGCTCTGGATGGTCAAAAGGTTAAACTTTTCACCTTTCTTCTCTTTGCAATCTTTCACTGTGACTGTTTTCCTCTTTTCTTCATTTTTAACCTGTGTGTCTATCATTACCCATATATTAATTGTAACTGCTGTGATTCAAATCAATTTCCATTTAACATTGGATGAACAGAATAACTTAATAACTACAACATGACCTCTCTTGTCACTTATTTACCAACAAATTTAATTCTGATATCAGTGGAAGCTCTAAACTTTAAATCACGAAAAGGTTTTCATTTGTTATACACCTTTTGGCGGGGGACACAATGGGGGGGGGAGTACTCATTCTTAAATTGATTAATTCCATAGTAATTAAACAAAACAGCTTGTGATGTGTTGCTCAGTTTTATTCACAACACCGTATTTCTTCCCTCAAACCAACAAACTATTTTCTAAAGATTGTGTAACTTCTTTAAGAGAAAACCTAGTTAAAATCATCCCCTATTTAATATGAAATAGGGAATAATGCCTTGTCTTCATTTCACTTTACAAGAACTGTAGGATCCACCTTAAACACCACAGGATGTTGATGGGTTCTTGGTTTTGCTTTATATTTTTAACCAAAATTTTGACTGTTTTTCTGTTAAAGAGATGGGTTCCAAATAGCTGCAGAGCTAAGGAGGGGCCCCTAGGAGATCGGGTTCTTATGGGTTAAAAAAAAAAAAAAAAAAATCATGGTGCTATTTCTTCCATTATTCATGTGCTAAAATTCCGTGTCACACTGCAGCTGCTTGCCACATGTACTCCTAGCCTTCTGGAGAGGTGCAGCTCCCTGCAGCAGCATTTACCCTAAGAAGGAAATCACGGTTCCTTTGTGTGTTATTTTTATGAACAGATTAGGAATACACAGCCTTTAGTTTTTTTCTTTCCTTCTCCTCTTTACCCCTGTTCTGAGAGAGAAAAGAGAAAAAATATAATAAAACAAACCCACCTTTCTACTTTTTGTTGTTGCTATGTTTTTTTTGTTTTGGGGAGATTTGTTTTGATTTGTTTTTTTAATGATAGGAATTGAAGACAATTTGAAATATCACAAATATTCACTTCCAGATGGGTATGGTTTTCTATGGAACTGAATTGGGTTCAGTCTATGTTTTTAAGCTGTTGTTTTAGTGCCTTAGTGGAGAGGAGGGTAAGACTCAAGAACACGTTGTTCTGTGAGGGCTTCGGGTTGCTAACTTGAACTTTCTTTGTTTGACATAGGAATACAAAGTCTCCAGCTGTGAACAGAGACTCATAAGTGAAATAGAGTACAGGCTAGAGAGATCTCCCGTGGACGAGACAGGTGACGACGTTCAGTACGGGGATGTGCCTGTGGAAAATGGCATGGCACCATTCTTTGAGATGAAGCTGAAACATTATAAGATCTTTGAGGGAATGCCTGTAACTTTCACCTGCAGGGTGGCTGGGAATCCAAAGCCTAAGGTAAGCTAAAGACATGACTTCTTAAGAGTTGTCTTAGTTCCTGTTGCTATAACAAAATGCCTAAAGACTGAGTCATGCATAAAAAAGAAAAAATCTACTCAAGTTAGTCAAAACCTAGTAAAATCTAGTCTAATTTTACCACAGAGTTTACCATTTGGGCTCATGGTTCTGGAGACTAGGAAGTCTAAGAAGATGGCTTCAGGCTTTTTCAACTCATTGCAGAAAGCAAAAGGGCATCACCTGACAAGATAGAGTTAGTGTACTAGAGAGATTGCTTTTCTAACAAAAATACTGCTAAAATGACCCATTAACCTCTAAAATCCATGAACAAATTCATCCATTAATGAGGACAGTGTCTTCACAACCCAGTCACCCCTGCCAAAGGTCTCACCTCTCAACTCCGCTGCACTGGGGACCAAGTTTCCAATAATGAATTCCAGGTACATAACCAAACTACAAGAGCCCTATTATCTGAGGAAGAGTTTGGTTTCCAAAATATAGCAGACATGATAGGAAGAAGAGATAGAGACTAGCTTTCTCAGTACTCAGAATATGAGATGTTTTCAGTACTCTAAATTGAGAACTGAGAACCATCTTCAGGAAGCAATAGAAACCAAAGAGTGGCAGGAAGGGGGAATGGAGTTGGAGGATTGAAGAAAAAACTGGGACAGGACCGAACAGGACAGAGTAGGATAGGAGTGGCCGGTAATGAGAACAACTGAATAATTAACAAAGAGCTTTCAATACACCTACATCATTTACTCCTCATTATTGCTCTCAAATTGCAAATGACTAAAGAAGGCTCTGTGAGATTGACTTTCCCAAGGTCAGAGCTGGTAAGTAGCCAGACTTAGACATGAACCCAGGGATGTGCACTGTACAGAGAAGTAGTGTGATAGAAACTTCAAATGGAGGAAGGAGGGACCGTATAGAGGGAAAAGAGGGGTGGGAGGGGTGGGGGAAGGGAGAAAATAACAGAATGAATCAAACAACATTACCCTATGTAAATGGATGATTACACAAATGGTATGCCTTTACTCCAAAAGGTACAAACAGAGAAACAACATGTATCCCATTTGTTTACAATAAAAATAAATTTAAAAAAAAAAAAGAAACTTCAAATCTCTTATCTACAAAACCAAGGCCTCCTATGTTTACAAATGGAGGTGGGGTGAGGAGTACTGTTTAGAAGGGATAATCAAAACTTCTGATAATGCAGGATTAGGCTGACCTGGGTGGGAGGCCTCTCCCTACAGCACATGGAAATACTGATTAAGGAGCTGTTCTACCAATGAAAGGTCTAGAGTAATTGTTCACTAGCCCGGCAGAGCAATAAACAGGATTATACTTTTTGCTAACTTTAGTAAAAAGAAGAGAAAAGATGAGAAATTGAAACCCTCTCAAAGGCAGAATATGGATATGAAAGTTAGTTCTGGATGATTAAAATTCTTCATTTTCTTTCAGAAGCATGCAGACTGTTTCCCCACAGGACACTTTCACCTAAGCCAGGACCTAAGCCATCAGACTTCTGCAGGATAGAAGGCAGGAAGTGCTACTAAACATAGGTTCACAGTAAAGACTTATGAGCCATATGAGGAAATCAATAACCATGAGAGTCAACAACACAAGAAACGAAACTAGAAGCCTCAGTATTGTACATATTGAACTATATTAAGGAGGCTAAACAAACTGTATTTAAAATGACTAAAATAATTTTAAAAGGAATAGAAACTCCAATGAGATAACAGGACAGTACCAAAAATGCACATTTATTAAGTATCTAGAAATAAGAAAAACACTCACTGATATGAAAACGTTAAGAGTGGAGTACAAGAGCTGAAATGAGAATCAGTAAAATGGAAGAAGAGAAAGTGATGCAATCCCTGACACTTGTAGGTGTTAATTCTCTGCAGCTTTGTGCATTTTTTGTTTTCACATTCAGGTTAATTTTACCATCATAATCTTTCCCTAAAACTGAATTCCAACCATGAAGCCAAGAAAAATAGATAAAAGAAAATGACCTTAAATTTTCAAACCCATATCTACTCACATAAAATGGAATTTTTAAAATAAACTCTATTGTCACAGGAAACTTACTTGCCACATTCTTGGCATCAAGAATTATTAGGGTAATAGCTGTGTATTCACAACATGATATCCAATGCATATATTAAAAGTAAATTTGCAGCTTTTGAATGAAATCCATTAAGACATTATACATGAGCCTCCAAAGTATTTGCAAAAAAGATCCCACATTATTTTTAAACCTTACCCAAGTTAAGGTCATTTATCAAGTTCTAAAATCATTGATTCCCATTCTTTTTTTTTTTTTTTTTTTTTTTTGTGGTGTTGGGGATCGAACTCAGGGACTTGTGCTTGCAGCGCAAGCACTCTACCGACTGAGCTATCTCCCCAGCCCTGATTCCCATTCTTATGGAACATTTTGCTAACTTGAAACAGTGAGCTTTGTTTTTTACATTAACAGTTTTTATACCAGTGCAAATTTAAATGTTTCACACCTTTAAAAAGATTTGTTTAGAGCTTTTTATTGTCAGATTTTCTTCTTTTATACTTCCTTCTTCCCCTGTTACCCTTCCCCTTTCTCCCTCCTTCTCATTCCTCTTCTTTTCCTCCCTGGATTATTAAAGAACTATCTCTGCCATAAATTATATTAGGACTATTAACAAATGGACTATTTGTCGTGTTTAAAGAAATGCATCCTTTGATTTGGCTTATAGTTTTACAAAAGAAGTGTTCCTCCCTTATCTTCTCCTCCCTCTTCATTAGTAATCTTGGCGAAAGTTGGGAACTATTTATTAATTTTATTTGAAAGTTGTAATACAAGCATAACGAAGGTGAAAATGATTAAAGAACTCTGAAGAACTGGCCTCATGGCAAGAATGTAAAAGGAATGCATTACACTTCTTTATTTCACAAAAAATAAACCACTAAAACTGTATGATAATTAGAAAAGATGATACTTTATATAATTTAATTTTCAGAGTTGAAAGTTATTAGTCAAGTCTTAGTTCTGGAGATCAATAAGTAAGATAATTTCTGTAAATTTGGAACTAACTAAAAAATAGGAGTTAGAAAACCTGTGACAAATCCTGATAATTCAAGCATTTATTTAGTACTGTATCTGTCTAGCCTTCTCCTCTGTTATAAATAGAAATTTCAAAAAGATTTTTTCACATTCAAATACAGAGAGTTGACTTTGAATGCCAGTTTATTTTCTCAGTTTGTGTTTGATTTACAGTAAGGAAGATGTTTATTTTAAAAACTGAAGAGTCTGAATAAAGTAGGCTTCTCTGTCAAGAATCAATTAGGAATGCTTTTGGTTATAAAGAACAAGAAGGATTTACTGTGGTTTAAAGAAGGG
This sequence comes from Sciurus carolinensis, assembly GCF_902686445.1. Lineage (NCBI taxonomy): Eukaryota > Metazoa > Chordata > Mammalia > Rodentia > Sciuridae > Sciurus > Sciurus carolinensis. Next base: position 23,659,858 of record NC_062216.1, read on the forward strand.
GCGGGTCTATTTTATTAGATTATTATAACAATGTATCATGATATGATAACATGATTGTAACATGAAGTCTGGGGTGGATTGGCACAGACTCAGTTCAGCATCTCGGTCATGTTAGGGCTGCCATGCTGTCGTTCATTATGATCTTGCAAGTGTGTAGTTCATAACCTAAATTAAAAATAACAGATCATCCGACAACCGTGGACCAGTTTTATTCAAAGGTGAGAGAAGCAGGGTGGGGCTTGGGGGGCTAGAGAGGCTGTTGAAAAATCTTCAATTTTATTCACACTTCATTTCTATCAACCCAAGATATATAACTGAAAATGATGGTACTTTTCAATAATCCTGTGTCTCTTTAACGTCATCGGGAGAGTTGACGAGCTCTCAACCTTTGATCATATTCTTCTCGGTCCAGAATGAAAGCATAAGAGTTCCAACCATCTCCAACCCTGGACTGCTGCCTCCCTCCGTGCTGCTCTTTCCTTTTCCCCCATTTTTATGGGCTCATATTAGTTACACATGACATTAGGACTCATTTTGACATAATTATAAAAGCTTGGAATACAATTGGCTCTAATTCAGTCCCCAGGCCTTCCCCTTGCCCTCCCCTCCCCCTCCCTTGCCTCTAATCTGCCTTCCTGTCACTCTCTCACTCATTCTGCACAACTCAGTGGCGTGATTAGCATGTGGGGTCTGTGTTTGTCCTTCAGAACAACCTTTCTAACTTTGGACTTGCAAGTAATACATTTTACTTATCAATACAATTGAAAAAAGAAACAAAAAGAAAAATGCCTATAATGTCTCTTTATAGAAATAATCAGTACCAAAATTCTATATATATATCCCTTTGTGCAAATATATTAATATAAATGTCATATTTTTTTAAAACAAAAAATAGGTATATGTTTAAAAGAGGAGGTGGCTAGAGCTGGGAATATAACTCAGTAGTAGAGTGCTTGTCTAGCATGCATGAAGCTCTGAGTTCAATTCCCAGTACCAAGAGGGAAAAAAAGGACATATAATTTTTTAAAACCAAAATAGAGCTGAACATGTTTGCTACCTGCTTTTTTTTTCTATTCAGAAGTTCGGTTTAACATTTTAATGAAAAATCAGCTCAGTCCTTCAGACCACACTGTTGTTATCAGTCCTCTACATAGAGTAAGAGTACATTCTCAGTCTTCATTTCCTTGTACAGATCTATTGGTTTAAAGATGGGAAACAGATCTCTCCAAAGAGTGATCACTACACCATTCAAAGAGATCTTGATGGGACCTGCTCTCTTCACACCTCAGCCTCCACCTTAGACGATGATGGAAATTTTACAATTATGGCTGCCAACCCTCAGGTAAGAAAGGGAGTAGGTTTGGGCTCTTTTCTATATAGTCATCTGATTGGATGGAGGAACTGTTTAATTAAAAGATGAAGTTGCACTGCTTTGACTTATGAAGCTGTTTTTCCAAATCCAGTCCATTTTCAGAGGCTAGAAAAATTCTTTGTTCCATATCTGTTTATTCCATCAGGTATTCTTCTATAGGAATGATTCTGGTGCAGATATGCATTCCTTCCATAAATATCAGTAAGGCCTCCTATGTATACACCTCTTTCGGAGGTTCTGGGGTCATAATGGTGAACAGGATAGTCCTGCAGTAGAGAATAATCTAGTAAACAAATAATAATATAATTTCTGGTAGGATTAAGTTCTATAAAAAAATTCAAGGAGGAAGAAAGGATATAGAGTGAGTGGTGTGTATAAATTTTGGTAGAAAAATGCAAAAAAAAATTTTAAGAAATACACAAAAACATCAATGAACTTGACCCAGGATTAAAGTAATAGAGTTCTGTCCTCATCAGACATTAAAATTTGATAATGCCTATATATAGCATGGTTTTGCCTTGTCTTGTGTTTGCCCTTAAATTTGGGGTCAAAAAATTGCCTTCTTAGAATTTAATGAGAAGTTGCTGGGTATCATCATGTTTCCAATTCCAAACCCACAAATTCTTTTTTCTTGAGCATCTTATATACTTTAGGCATTATGCGGACTACAGGGGACACAAAAATAAGTGATTTTGCTTAAGAGCTCAATGTGTAAGGGTAATTTTACTAAGTTCACCAAAGTTGTGTAAGTCATAGACTTTTTTTAAAAAAGGAAGCTAAAATTAACAATTTTGTATATAACTAATGATGATTGCCCAGAAGTTCTTTTTAAAATCTCTGATTTATGTCATTCCATATTTTGTTATTTCTTTCAAAGACAATATTGTTAGAAAATGTACGAATTTAACAAAACTTACAGGCTTTTAGATGTTTGTACAAAGTATCCTATTCCAATATTTCATTGTCATGTGAAGATTTTTTCTACAATAATATTAAGATTAGAATGCTACTCAAATTATACAACTAATCAGGTTTGACAAGACAGCAAACTCTTCACTATCAGTGACAAGTTTCTACATTAATGCACCTTATTGAGGTTCTAATTTTGTCAATGAATACATGACCATCACCCTGAAAAATAGTCAAAATTAAGAAGTTGCATTTTAATGAGTATGCTCACATTCTGCATAATTGTAAGAGAAAGCAAAAGTAGAGGTTGCTTTTTTTGTCTTCTTACATTTTCAGTGTGTTTCCTTGACTATCAATAAACTTCATCCTTCAGTTTTCTGCCTGATTAAAAAAAATGGTAGAGAACTCAACAAAATCCAGAATTTTTCATCGGATCCTTTATTACTCTTTTCCTCTAAAAAGGCTGGGATTTATTCTGGGGATGGAATTATCTGTGTTTCTTAAGTGCTTGGCAGAACTGGGTTCCTACTTTTAATTTCAAGGCATTTTTCCTTGCATGTTTCAAATTATTATTGGAGTGAGCCATTTTATAGAACAAAAGAACATAAAAATGCAATTGTGGGTCTGCTTCTACTCTTCTTCAAATTTTACTAATGTATTTGTACATATGGAAAAGTTCTAAATTAGGAAAAGTACAGTGCTCATGGCCAATGGCAGCATGAGGAGTTTAAGACATTAGGTCAACCTCAAGGGCCAATAGTGTCTGATCACTTACACTCTTGACAAACATGACAGAGTCACTATAGAGGGCTACTGAGGCTTATCTTTCCATGTTGCACAACTATATCATAATATCACATTGTACTCACAAATATGCTCAATTATACATCAATTAAAATGATAGTAGAGTGAAACAGACATTATTACCTCATGTATATGTTTGGCTACATGATGATGTGACCCTGCACTATGTATAATCAGAAAAATGAGAGGTTACACTCTATTTATATATGATCTATCAAAATTTATAAATGCATTCTACTGTCATGTACAACTAATTAGAACAAATAAAATTTTTAAAATTATTTTAAATAAAAATAAATTTTAAAAAATGAAAGTAATCTTGCCCAAAGTCCTGTGAATGAACCCAAGACACACACACAAAAAAGATCCCCTTTGTAAACATGGGAAAAGGAGGAAGGGAAGGTAATCAAAGAAATGACACAGCAAAGTCTGAGGTTTGAGAGTATGAGTTCTGGCATCAGGCAGATCAGAGTTACAGTTCTCACTCTGTTGCTTATTACCTATGTGACCTTTGTCAAGTGATTTCACCTCTCTATGCCTATTTCCTCTTCTAAAATATTAGAAGAACAATATGGCTTTATATAGCACATGTAAAAAGCACTCAGCTTACCTGGAACATAGTATGCTTTCAGTAAAATGCTACTTTCGTTATTCTAATTCACAAACACTAATTCCCCATCTTAGACTAGCAATCCTAGGACTTGGCAGAAGCCTGTGAACCAGGATGTAAGAGATCAGTTGTTTCTAGGTATTCTATTCCCACAGTTCTGTTCGGGAGTAAGCTGTCCGTTTGGGATGGAATTTCCACCCAACATGTTGCTGGTGTGTGGTCTTCTGACCTCCTGGCTTTTCCCTTTTATTGCCCCCCTGGGAAGAGAGTTAGGCAGCAGATGCGGCTGTGCCACAACTGCCACAGCTGTGGGCCTGGGTGGAGGAAACCATGAGCTAGAGAAGGACCCCACCCACAGCACAGCTGACACTGGCCACACATGAACTGGGAAGCTGCTCTGCTCCCAGCACCCTTGAGGGCCAAGAGAAGACCCCATGGAGAGTGGTCACCGGCCTCCTACAAGGCCCCAGTATTCTGCTTTACCAAATCCCAGGCTACGCCCCACAGTTAACCCTCTCTGGTCTTGCCCTCCACCCTTTGGAGAGAAGGCAAAGATATGAGAAGTGGACCAGTTTACATCAGGTAGCCAAAAGCCCAGCCCTCCTGACAGACTATCCCTCCCAGCCCATCTATGATTTAAGCAAAAGGTAATGTGAGTGTTTTGGGTCTACCAGAGGGGGCAGCCCCTGTTCCTAATGCCTAGTATTCCAAAGGTCTTTAAATACACTCAGCATTTTAATTAGGAGGTGAGGCCCTCAGCCTCCTTTACAATCTAAATAAACCAAAGACAACAGGAGGGAAAACTCATGAAAAGAACCTAAGGAAATCCTAAAAGTGGACATTTAGGCCTCAACCAGAGTGTGTTTCTGTGTGTATCCCATTGAAATCACTGTGAGAGAATTTTGGTATTTATGCTACTTGGCAGTAGTTGCTGTACCAAGTCTCTAACCATGTTGTCTGGTTGATTTTAATTTCAAGAGTACCACTCCTATTTTATCCTGGGGTCTTTAGGGGCAGGTATGCCCAGATATGCCAGATGCATATATTTTGTGAGGCATCTTCTCGATATTGGAATGAACATTTCTACTCATTAAAACAACAAAGTGGTATTTAAACCAAGGTAAATGGTAGACTGTTTTTCTAATTAACCCTTGGCATAAATTATCATTGTGGCCAGAGGAATGCTCATGTAGATCTGTTTAACTTCTCACGATTTCATCCTTCTACCATCTGTTATTATATACTGAAGGATTTTGTTATTTTTGTCATTTGTGAATTAAATCATGATTTTAAAAAAGAATGTCTTAAGTAGCCACTGGAAAAAAACTCAGAAGTAAAAGCTGAATCTCTCAAGACATGAAGTATAGTTGACAGAAAACTGAAGCTAACTATCTGCTTCCCCCATGTCCTTGAATTTTCAGTTACCTTGATTTTTTTGTAATTTTAAAAATACTTGGGTACAAAAGGCAGTCAACTACATCTATTTTTTCCTAATAACACTGTAGGCTACATGATGTGAAATGACCGAGGGAAAGAGGAAAAGGCTGAAAAGGCTGGAGTGGAAAAATTAGTTCAGTAATGAAACACAGAAGGCAGAGATTTTCAGAGCAGTGGAAAATAATTACAAAAAGCAGCCAAGAGAAGGGTGAGAACCAAGGAAGGAGGAAAACACTAAAGTTCAGCAGATTATTTTATAGAATATGATATTTTTCCACCTGGGTGAATCTTTTGGGAATGAGAAACATGTTAGATATTGTTGAGTGCATCCAAATTCTGCTTGGGATGGAACACACAGCTCTCAACATACCCTGTGACTCTATCATATGCAATGTGTGCAGCTCAGAGCAATTCATTAGAGACCAAAGCAATCACACAGTTTAGCAAAATAATGAGCAATTGTGCAGTTACATTAAACCCTATGCCAAAATGAGGCTCACAAAGCAGTTTATTTTAGACCCTAATCCTATCTTTAAGACACAACTAAATCTAAACACAAATGTTTTACTTTGTTTTGCTGTGTTGCTAAGTTACTTTGTACTGCACTTGGATTTTGGAATGGCTGCTTTGCAGTTTGATGTTCCCTCAAGTTGCATTATGTATACAAGTGGCAAGCCTTTATAAAGACTGTGTGCCACAAGTTAAATTCATAAACTATTAAATATAAATGTTATTTTCATGTTACATAAATAACTGACCTTGCATGGTGCATCAAATAATCTTTACAAGCCGAATGTTTAAGACAGAATCACTTTAACAATTCAAACTTCTTCTTTGTACTATAGCTTTAAACTTTGGCTTTGTTCAGAATAGAAAAGTAACACAGTTGAATTAAATACTAAAAATTATAGTTTGGAGATGGTGTTTTGTTTTAGCATCTAAGGTTTCCTGGTTCATTTCAGGCTTCTCCCTAAACATCCTCTTCCATTATTACTTCACAGATTAATAAAGTAGACTGGGTTCGATCCCCAGCACCCAAAAATAAATAAATAAATAAATAAAGTAGAAAAAAAATAAAAAGTTAAAAGCAAATACTTTAGCAATAATGTACATCAGAGCCTACTAATTAGGATCGCTAGGATTAATTGGTGTATTAGTATGATTAAAATCATTTAACACTACTCCTATATGTGCATTCTCCTAAATAAGGTGTTAAGACCTCTTCAAAACTGCTTCACTAAATTCCAGATTTTTTTTTTTCAAATAAAAGTGTCAAAATTATACAACTTCTTAATCTGGATGTTTTCTAAACGCTCCTGATCATGCATTGGTTAGTAATATATTTGACCAATAACAATACATTAATCAAATTAAAAATCTGCCTCCTGAAAACCATATCCTCTGCCCTTATATTTCGAAGTCAAAGTTGTAGAAAGTGTAGAAATACAAAGACCACAAATGGTAACATAGAACTTTTTCCTAAATTTGGGAGGAAATATTCTCTGGCAATGTGTTTGTGTGTCAGGTTACAAGCAGTAGCAGCGAGAACCCTGAGAACAGTGTAGAACTACATGATTTCTCCAGAGCAGTGTCAACCTGGAGGCCCTGTTTTCTGGAGAAGGGAAGAGAAGGCAGCATTACCCTAAGCTTAGTCAAATGATCAGCTGAGTAGAGCATCTTTCATCTCAGAACCCATCATATAAGCAGGCCCATTGAATACAACTGTGCTTGGCACCGTGGAAGCACCACAGAAGTTAAAGATTGGTCTACTTTCCAAATATTCAGCCTCCCCTGCTAAAAGTACTTTGTTTTCTCTATAGAGTAAATTCCATTCTAATGGAGTAATATACATAAGCAAAAATTGTGTTGAAAAATTCTAAAATGCCTCATATTCATCTGATATTATAATTATGTCCACATTCAGTACTGCCGTATTTTAACATTTTGATCATTAACTATATGCAAAATATAATCCCAAGTACTTTATACATTTTAACTCATGTAATCATAGCTAAGTACCCAGGCATTAACTATATTATCCTGTTTTGCAGATCAATACATTTAACTAGATATGTTAGAGTACCGGTTCCAAAAGGAACAGAATTGACTTACAAACCCAGAAAACATGATTCCAGAGCTAAGAATACCATACAAAGATGTCAGAGGCTCATGCTGGGATAAGGGTCAGGGGAGACATGGGTTAAAACAGGTTAAATTTTTTTTTTGTAAAGGAGATAAGAGCATACCTCCAATAAAGTATGTTCACTTGGAAACTTTTGGGGATCAGCCATGTCCAGGTGGGGGTCCCAAAAACTCATCTCAATGTATGTCCATGCATATAAAAATGTCTCAGACCCATGGTAATACAGTACCAGCTATGATGAATTTAATGATAATTTATGATGTCATGTACCGTTTAATATTTATAAGACCATCTTAGGTTATAGCATTAATCCTTACAATAACCTGTGAGATATATTCCTTTTCTTTACAGAAAGAGAAAGAAAGGCTTAAAAAACTCAGTGATTTGCCTAGTTTTAGAAGAAGTTAAAACTCAAATTCAGGTTAGAGGATTCCTCTTTAAGCAACCCATTCTACTTGCCCAAATTCAAGTTTAATTTAACTTACATGTTTTTCTAACCATGTAAATGATTAGTTAATATTAATTTATCTTGTGGCTCATCTGTTTTGTCCCACAGGGAAGGAGAGATCCAAATTATATGCATTCTATCACTGAAACAGCAAAGCACATAACAAGAAAGCCATATCTATCCTGTATCAGTGTATGTGAAGCTATTAGTGTAAAACAAAACATATGCTTCTTTGTGTTCAACCTCAGAACAGAATAATGGTTTTTATGTGTTCATTTCATAAAGCATCTAGTAGGATATATCAATTGGGTAATTAATAAATTTAATAAATTATAAATTCAAAGGACTTCAAAGTAGATCACATTCAAATTTTCTATAGCAGGTATAGATTTGTTGGGAAAAAATGAAATCAATTTTCATATTTCAAGCTAATTTAGGGACTCCCAAGTGTTTGATAAGAATTTGGGACCAAAGAATCTTCAGATACAATTAATCCAATTTAGAAATCATTTTCCTTTATAATGTAGTACTTTTTTCTCCTTGGGATTTTTCAGGAAAGGCAGTGTTTTCACCATGACCAACAGCAAATACTGGGAACACTAGAGAGAGTCACATATCTAGTGCTATGAGATTAAATTCATTTCTTTGGTACCACCTCTTTCTATTTGGCCATTCCAAATTCCTCTGATCTGTATTATACTCCTATGTGTCGTTCCCCTCTCCCGGTGGTTACAGCCCTGAAGAAGTTCAGATTTGGGGAGACCTGAAGAGCCCTACTGTCCAGATCCCTGCCCTTCACTAAGTCCTTCTATGGCTGTGCACACCTGTAATCCCAGCTACTCAGGAAACTGCAGCAGGAGGATCATAAGCTCAAGGCCAGACTGGCCAATTTAGTGAAACCCTGTCTCAAACCTTAAATATTTGTTTTTAAAAAAAAAAGGTGACTTAGCTCAGTGATAGAGCACCCCTGGGTTCAATCCCCACCACCATCATAAATCCTGTGAGTTTTTAAAATATTGTATCATACTATGTTCCCCCTACTAGTGCCCACCCTCCCCCCACCTCAGCCCACTCTCAGTTGGAAAACAGCTCTTCAAAACACACAGAATGTTTCTGCTCCTGTTACCTGCATTTATGGTAACTTGCAATAAAATTGGAAGTCACTGGTAGAATTTTATTTGGAACATAAATACACATAAGATAAGGGCTGCTCATTAATCCTGAGCTAGAATTCATGAAGTTTACTCATCAATGATATATATGCTTCCCATTTTTCCTCTCTTGTTTTTACCTTTTGGCCAGCATCTGAATTTAGAAGTATATTTGGCCATTCTTCTGGAAGAGAGAAAAGTGGGAAAGAAAATCATGCATGTTGCTATTGTGCTAATAATAGTTAAAAAAATAAAATAAAATAAAACAATTAAAACAAAAAGCCAAAGTTACTAGATGACTTATCCATGTTATCAGGTCCCCTAAGTTTTATGTTTGTCTATCCACAGAACAGCAATTATCAAATTTTCAATTGGCAAATTGAAGAGATATTATAACTTTTCATTAGCTAGACCCTTATCACATGATTCACATATTTTAGACAGTTAACTGTTTCTGGTTTTTAGGTCTCACATAGGTTCATTTCCTCAGAACATGGTGTCATGTTGTTGTTATGTCCTCCTGTTACTCTCTGCCTATTGCGTATACATCTTATATAGTGCTCATTTTCTTATGTAGACATCCCCAAACAAACTGGGGAGAAGAATACTACTTACATTTAATACATATATTACTAAAAAGATGTAACAGGACTGGGGAGATAGCTCAGTTGGTAGAGTGCTTGTCTCACAAGCACAAGGCCCTGGGTTCAATCCCCAGAACTGCAAAAAAAAAAAAAAAAAAAAGATGTAACAGAAAACTAAAATCTAGTTTTGATTTCAGAATTTGGCCACAATCAGTAGATATTTGCCCATGAAAATGGAATCATCACCAGAAAATAATGTCCCATTGTATTTTTCAATTCAATGTCATGTATTAGGGAAAACTTAGCAGATTACAATTAATTCATTGACAGGTATCATTTCAAGTATCATCATGGATAAAACAGCAAAGCATATTTAACATTCAGAGAAAGACCTTGTCAACTGAGTCCTTAGTTTTATTGAAGAGCTTAACTCAGGGAAGTGCTTTTCTGAGAGGGGTGGGGTTTTTTGCTAATGGCACACTGAGTGGTTGCGAAATGACGTCTTAGGAGAACAGAACCCCAGGCATGATAGGGCTTGATGGTTAACAGTTTTGCACAGCAAATAACCTCTTTTTCTGATGTCTCGGACAGGGCCGCGTCAGTTGTACTGGACGGCTGATGGTACAGGCTGTCAACCAAAGAGGTCGCAGTCCCCGCTCTCCCTCAGCCCATCCTCATGTCAGAAGGTATTTCAGCTGTTCCCTCCTATAGGGGTTACTGTTTATTTATTACTATACATTCAGGACTACTAGGATCACAGTGTGACCACAAAAGTGAACAGAAACAGAAGACAGAACATGAATACAAAATTTAAGTGTGTGATCCTTGATGATCATGCCCCTTTGCAGATCAGAAAGGAGAATGGAACAGACATTTGCTAATATGTACTAAGCCTGTTCAGATATACCATTGTTCATCTGTTAACTAGGGCACGTTTTAGATATGAAGAAATCAAGACATGACATTTAGATGGCACATGAACACAAAAATACTAGTAAATGGAACACAAATGTTCGGAAGCAAACTTCTCTAACCAATGGCTGTGAAGGCTAACCACTATAAGCTGTTGCCACTAGATTTCCTCAAATCAGCTAGGTCGCAAATGTACATTTTTAAATCTCTTAGTTCAAAACATAAGACCATTAGACCATAAATCGTGTAAGTAAGATTTGTCATATTATAAATTCTCAAATATCTGCCAACAATTGAGTCTGCTTTCCATTCCTAGTAGCCCTGCGTCTATGAAAGGACGCTGACAGAATGCTGGCAGGCAGGGACAGAGAAAGGATATTATTTCTTATCATGTATTCGCCCTAAAAGAATATGGTAAGTCAATCAGCCTGTCAATCTAGGTTCCCATCCAGATATTTTATAGACAGAACATCCTGAAATAGTCCTGATGGTAAGATACGGGCCATGCACAACACCTTTGGTGAAGAGAAACATAGGCTCCTAGAGGAAAGGCAGGAACACTGAGTAAGCAACAGACATGTCTGTACCACCCATGTGACTGGATCCAGTCCTTGGATCAACATTTGGATGACAAGTACCTGAGTATGTGCAGATTTAATTCTAAACTATTGCAATATCTGTTTCCAGGATCTTAGACCTGTATCTCAACACAACATAAACACAACATTTAGTTTTAGGTTCATTGTCTTGCATTTTTCTCTTCTGCTTTTCTTGTGGTCTTTAATACATTTAAGCTTTTCCTTATTTCAATGGGTCCTTCAAAGCATTTTTATCAGATCTGTATTTGGAGAAGAGTGAACTACATTAAAAAGCTGATGATTATCAGCCTAATATACTAATCTTTTATTTGTTCCATTCTTGCTTTTTCCAGTGAAGTGGTTTGCTTTTAAACTTACCTTCCAGTGAATACTGACTGAATACTGTTGAATTTGTATTCAACATCTTACTCATTTCTTAAGTCTTTCCTGCAATATAATTGTATTCCTCCAGCAACACACTACAGAGAGATGTACAAAATGTGAGAGAGTTGTACGATCTTGTTTTTAAAAAGTAAAACCAATACCTTTAGGTACATGGATAATTAATGCAGAAGATTTATTTTCTTTGTTAATATGAAAAGGAATTTTAATAAGAAATTATTAAATTTTTATAAAATGAGAAATTTTAATTTCCTACAGAATAAAAATTGGTGGAAAGTTAATAATAATTTCTATTGAAAAAGACTCAGTTAAAAAAAAAGATTTGATAATAAATCAGAAAAAGCTGCTGCTACTTCTAACATAAAGCCTTAAAAATACTTAGGAAAAAATACACTCATTTGTTTTCAATTCCGTTTTGTAATTTATATTAGTCTGCAGTTAGCAGATTATTAAATTTATCATAAGCTTCCAAATTAAACAAGATTTTGCTTTTCTGACTTTTCAACGTGTAAATCTTGGGGATAGGTATCAAACGAGGAAATTATATGATTACCCCATTGTATTATAAGAACACTGATGACTAAAAGCCTGGAAATAACTACTATCTATCCATGATGCATCTTGGTTCAAGGCCTCGCTCTAGATCAAGAGACAGTGGAGATGAAAATGAACCAATTCAGGAGCGATTCTTCAGACCTCACTTCTTACAGGCTCCTGGAGATCTAACTGTTCAAGAAGGAAAACTCTGCAGAATGGATTGTAAAGTAAGTGCCTGTTATGCCTGCAAAATCACCGCCTCACTTCTCTCCTCATTGCCATTTCTCTACAGTTCTTTTTGGAGACATTATGTGAAGTGTAAGATGATTCCAGATCAAAAGAAAAACTAGTGAAATACACTCAGCATCTATAATGCTGTTTTCTATCATGATTTTCCTTACTTTTAAATTTATATGAAATATGTTCTTTACTCTGAATCCTACATATCATATTCCAGGAAGGTTTGTTCCACTTATCCCTTCAAATTTTTAATTTTGTTAAAGTAATAAATGTGATGAATCTGCCATATGCCCTGAACAATAGGGGATCTTCATTTTTTTTTTCATCAAATATATACATCTATCTACTCTGACTTTTATTTCTCCCATTTTCTAGAAATTCTTAGATAAGTTACGAGTGACATTCTTCTTTCACCTGTTTTACCACAGGGCTGCTTAACCCAGGGTCCTTGGGTGAAAAGGCTTTATTAGGTGTTTGAATTCTGAAATTATGTACAAAATTATGTGTGATACAGTTTTCATCAGTTTCTCAAAGGAATTTGAAGCCAAAAGTGTTTAAGAACCACTGCTCTCATGAAAAATACTTCCATTTGTTTTTTTACTCTATTTATTGATTTTTTTAAAGTAAACATGGATAAAATTTGGGTTCCCTCTGCCGGTTCTCTCTGGGATTGCAGAACACAAGTATAAGCTGCTTAGAGGATTTTGGCATTATTTACTTTTTCAAAAAGTCAGTCTGGGGTTGGGGATATCACTTGGTAATACAGCGCTCACCTAGCCCATGTTCTGGGTTCAATATCCAGCACCACAAAAAGAAGCAAACAAAAAAAGGTAAATCTGGGCTTCTAGGAATATATAGAAAGAAAAATATATTATCAAAAACATTCTATTTTCCAACATGATTCATTCTGTAGTATAAATACACAGGTTGAAATCCATATGTGTATGTACTTCATTTGTAGTCTCTAAAAATTCATCCATTCATTCATTCATTCATATGATCCAGCAGTCCCACTGTGGGGTGTGTATCCAAAGAAAACAAAATCAAGATCAGGAGATATGGGTGCTCCCATGTCCATAGTGCATCATTTACAATAGCAGAGATAGGGAAATATGGAACGGAGCTAAGTGTTTTGTGTATATATATATCATATATATATATATATGCTTTATATATATATTTCATATATATAAATAAGTATATATATATGAAATATATATAAATATATATTTATATAAATATATATATAAATATAAAATAAATATATAAAATATATGAAATATATATAAAGCATATATATATATGATATATATATATACGTATATATATAAAGCAATGTGAAACTATTCAGCCTTTAAAAAGAAGGAATCTGCCAGGCATGGTGGCACACACCTGTAATCCCAGCAACTCAGAAGGCTGCGGCAGGAGGGTCCCAAGTTCAAAGCCAGCTTCAGCAACTTAGTGAGGCCCTAAGCAACTCAAAATAAAATAAAATATAATATATAAAATAAAATAAAATATAAAAAGGGCTGGGGATGTGACTCAGAGGTTAAGCATCCCTGGGTTCAATTCCCAGTACCAAGGGAGAAAAAAAAAGGAAGGAAATCTTGTCCTTTGTAACAACATGGATGAACTCTAAGGACATTGTATTAAGTGAAATAGTCCAAGCACTGAAAGATAAATACCACAGGACCTCCCTATTATGTAGAATCTAAAAACATCAAACTCATAAAAGCAGAGAATAGAATGATGGTTGCTGAGGGGAGGGGGATTGGGGAGACTCTGATCAATGGACACAGAATTTCAGTTAGGAGGAGTAAAGTTCAAGAGGTCTGTTGTACGTTGGGGTCTATAGTTGATAACCATGTACTATATACTTGAAAGTTGCTAAGAAAGCAAATTTTAAGTGTTCTCATCACAAAAAAGTGATAAGAATGTGAGGTAATGCATGTGTTAACTAGCTTAATTTAGCCATGCTACAATGTATATACATATTTCAAATCATATTGTACACAATAAATACAAATAACAATTTTTGTCAATTATAATTTTTTAAAATTTTTGAAGAACTCATATAGTTTTTACCTAAGAAGTTACATTTCAAGTCATCTGAAGAAATTTTATTTTAGATAGATCATTAGATAAAACCAAGAAATTACTATTTTCCTGTATAAAACTGGAATTGTAATTATGTAATAAAATGTGTATTTCTTTAAATGTAATAATGAGGTATATAGGAATAAAATTACATAAAGTCTGGAATTTATTTTATATTATAAAAAATGATGAGAGTGAATCTAAATGATGGGTATATAGAGATTGACCATACTGTTATATCTATTTTCAATCATATTTAAGAAAGAAGTCACAGTACTTCAGTTCACGAGTACAAAAGTTGAATTTCAGTATGTGTACTTATGTGATTCAGTATCATAAATGTGCTTAATACCTCTGCCTTTAAAAGAATATTGGGGGGAAAAGTGGTCTGTACTGGATGAAGAAAATGTTAAACCTTGCCACATGATCAGATGGAGTGTTACCTGCTTCAGAGAAAAACAAAGTTCTCAGTGTGTTTAAGCTTTGACAGGGGAAAGAGACTTGATAAGCCAAACACTACAGCAACAGCTTGCTCTTTGCCCAAAAGCCCCCACCCCAACTCCTGACACCCATTCCTAGAGAGTGACTACCCTTCGGGGACACTGAAACTTAGGGAAGTACCTCTTCCCACTGCTCTAGGAACAAGCGCTTCTCTCTCCCCCATCTCCATGCGTTCTGAGAGCACAGACCTGCTCGCTCGCTCATGGAGACCTTCAGCCCCCCAGACTGCATTTCTTTACTTACTTACCAGGGGGACTGGGGTTAAAAGAATCTGACTTTCCCTTTGTCAGGACATGATCTCTACCACTGGGATGGGTCCACTGTGACTAGGGGCTTGAGAGTTCACAGCGCTGTGAGCACCTCTCCTACCAATCACACTGTGGCCCCACTGGTCCAGGGTCTGACCTCATGAATGGGAACCAGCACTTTATTTCTAAGTTTAGGAAAGACCTGGAACCAGACCCAAAGCATCTCCTCCCTCTCCCTCTGTGACTCCTAGTGACCTCCAGACAGGCAGAACTGGGGGACAGCAGCACCTAACCATCTCAGAAGCCTGGCTACGCTGTTTGTTTCCAAAGTCTATTCATGCTTTTAGTCCACAATTTAAGTATACTTGATTTTTTTTTTTTTCTTTCAACTCTCTGGACTTTGCTTCATTGGTGGGAGGCATCTTGTAGGATAAATGAACAAATATCATCACAGAGCAGGAGTGGAGTAGGTGAGTTATCTGACCAATTTGGGCAAAGCTGGTTCTTCAAAGGAGTTGTTGTATAATGCAGCAGATGTGCTTTGTATATAATTTCCCACTAGTAAAGCTGGAGATTGGGGAGGTAAAAAGGCCCTCCTCAGCAGTGCTTTTCTCCTATTCAAAATCAAGGACACCACTGTAAAAAGCTGGCAGATGGCAACCGTCCCTACCCTTCACAGCACAATGCGCTATTAGCAATTAAATGTGCTTTTATCTGATCTCTGGTCAACACAACTGTCATGGTCTCAAGATTTTATGACATTTCCATTGTGATGCTAATTTGTTGAGATGGCTTTCTGGGTAATTTCATATTGCTCTTGTTATTCAGTTTCAAAGATTATTAAATAATAATAGCTCTCTGTGCTGATGGATGCATTAACTAATGTCTCCATAGCAATGCCACTCCTTGATGAGAAGCTTCATAGTATATAAACGCCAGCTGAGTGTTTGTTATTATGGTTGGACATCTTTTTTCCAAAGAGCTCAGAGCCTGGTACTGACATCATCCCAGAATTTTTTATAGTCCTGGGTGAGGTAAGATAATGTCAGAATTTTTTTAATTGCCTATTTCACTTGTTGTTCTGTAAGAAATGTTTAGAAGTGAGCCTTGTGAGTTTAGAAAACCCTGAAAAAGTTTTAAGCAAAAGAGTAACACAAGCTAATTCTAAAATCCCATTTCTTTTGCTACCAAAGGAGGAATGTGCTGGTTTCTTAGCAATCAGTGATTTCACTGTTTTAATATCAGAAAAATGTACATGTCTTTCCTTTCTGGTTTAGGTCAGTGGGCTGCCAACGCCAGATCTAAGCTGGCAACTAGATGGAAAACCAATACGCCCCGACAGCGCTCACAAGATGCTTGTTCGCGAGAATGGGGTGCACTCTCTGATCATAGAGCCAGTCACATCCCGAGATGCCGGCATCTACACGTGTATAGCCACCAATCGAGCAGGACAGAACTCATTCAGCCTGGAGCTTGTGGTTGCTGGTAGGCTCCTTTGTGAACCCTTTCTCTCTGCCCGAATGAATGTCAGATTACACTTGTAAATCAAGTCTACATTATTTAACCAATACAGAAAATAAACCGCTGACGAAATAGATTATATCATCAAAATCACCAGTAAGGACGTTATTAGGCTTAGCGTATAAGAAGCACTAATTTTTCTTACTCCAATGTAGTCATTATTCTTTTCTCCCACTAACCTGGCCAAGAAGGGAAAGGATTTTAGCAGCATTTGCAGGTCATTCAGCTTTTAATGTGTGGGACGGCCCCAGTATTACACAGGGAAAGAGTAACAGCAGCACAGGTGCCAAGAACTGAAGAACATGATTATGAAGCAAGTTCAACACACAGAACTTATTTTTAACAGAATACGCAGTGATTTCAAAATTCAAAACTTTCGTCATCTACACCCAATGCCACACACAGTCAAATTAAATTTGGATTTATTTTTTAAATTTTTTTATAATTGGTTATGTTGTAGGTAAATTTTGTAGCAGTATTGTTACATGAAGTCTTTACCCTTTGAGAAGATTAAAAGGAAAATATGCTTATGGAAAGGTTTATACCATTTTTAGGAGTTAGGCATAAGATTCTAATTATCTGATCTTTCTTTAATGGCATTGCTCTACCACTGAGCTACATCTCTAGCCCCTTTTATTTTTTATTTTGAGACTGGATCTCAGGCTGGGGATGTAGCTCAGTTGGCAGAGTGCTTGCCTTGCAAGCATAAGGCCCTGGGTTCAATCCCCAGCACCACAAAAAAAAAAAAAAAAAAAATTAACAGAGACTGGGTCTCACTAAATCACCTATGCTAACCTTGAACTTATGATCCTCCTGCCCTGCTTCAGCCTCCTATGTAGCTGGGGTTTCAGGTGTGCATACTACTCCTGCACCCAGTTTATCTGATCTCTTTTTAAAAAGAAGCATAACAAAACATAATTTTATTTCTCATACCTCTATCTACAGAGCATTTCATATACTTTATTTCAATCAGTCTTCACAACAACTCTATGAAATAATCAGAGCAAATCTCTGACTTTCCTGAGATCCTATTTAGTAAGCTGAGAATCTGCCTCAAAACAAAACTTGCTGTGAGCACTGAGATTTTTCAAGAAATAGAGTGACAATGAGAATACAATCCAAGAGGTCTTGGCTAAAATGCTGATGATTCTAAAATGGCAACAAGATATTTTTCCACACAAAAACAGTGGTAAACATGTGGGCTGTGGTGCTACCTCAGCCATGCTTTTGAACTTGGGGCAATGTACTCTGTGTTCCTGTACACTAGTAATGGTTTCATTCATTCTTCTAACCTCAAACTAAAACTGTTCCTTTTTCTAGTAAATGTATATTTTGATCATATCTGTCCTCCAGGACTGAGACTTGGGGGTCCAAGAGACAGGTATCTCAGTGTGCCTCACTTCACACTTCTGTCAGAAGATGGCAGTGCATGGTAATTGAAATCAAGGTCTCTGGCATCAGATCTCAATTCCAATCCCAGTTCATGTCTACTCTTACAACTTTTGTGGCTTTTGGCAAATATAGGATATCATATATCAGCATCTCAATTTCTCCATATGCAAAATGGGAACCATAATGTGTCTCAGCATTTTTACAACGTTTAATTACTGTGTATGAGGCTCCTGTATAGTGCTCCAAAGTGGTATATATTATTCTTACTGGTGAATGACTGACATTAAAACTTGCTTCTTTTCAAAACTGAGACCTAGAAAGAATATGAAGACAGCTTCTGTTCCCACTTTCCCAAAATAGCTTAGGTCATATAACCACGTAAAATTCAATAAAAATAAACCCTCTACATAAGTCAAGGTCTTAGAGTCTTGGGCTTGAAAATTTCAGGCTGGATTTTTATCGTCTTTGAGCTCTCTCCTATCTGTCTTATTGTGGTATATCTGTCACTCTGGCCAAGGAAGTGGGTGGTGGTGGAGAAAGACATACTGAATCTTCAAATTTCATTCTTGGTAGCTTAGAAGAGAATAATTAAACCTAATTCTTTCTTTGATATTGTTTCTACCACTGATGCAAGAAACCAATTTCTCATTGGGTAGTAATATTCAGTGTTATTAAACAATCAGTTCTGATCTTTTCAGACTACATAATAAATTTGTCTTTATTTTAAGGCTTCCTTCCTTTAAGGCAATAATAAAGTTGTCTTTTTTATAGTTTTTTATAGACAACTTTTTTAAAGTTGTCTTTTTTATTCTCCCCTCAAAGAATACAAATTGAAATTTGTAATTTATGGGATGTACATTCCTAGTTCATAGGAAACTATTTAAATCTACCAGATCGAGATAAAGATGCCTCTTCTTATTTTCCCCCTCAATATCCTCCGGCATGTCTCACCTAAGCCAGGAATTACAAATTTTCAAAATCTTCAAAGCAAACATTTCAGATGGCAGTGAGGGAATCTAAGCAGATCAGACACCTAGAAATGCTTGTCCTGCTCAGCATCACTAGGTGGCAGTGGTTGGTAAAGGCTGTGTGTGGTGACAATTAGTGAAGCCATCACAGATTCTAGCCCTGACTCAGGCATCTCCCGCAGCCTGTTGGACAGGCATTCTGTGGAGCAGATGGCCAATGGACTGTGTGGGCCTATCAGACTTGAATTAATTGAGAAAATAAATGAGGAGAATGAAGCTTACAAATCTTTGCTTGGTAAAAGAATAGTTTGGAGAGAGGACTAGCATCTTACCACCTGATGTGAAAAATGGTATTATAAAAGATCTATTTAAGCAATATTTCTAAAGGCTTCTGAATTCTCTGCTGTGCTCCTTTTGTATACCATTGATAGACAATTCATCTCATGTTTTCTTAGCTAAAGAAGCACACAAACCCCCTGTGTTTCTTGAGAAGTTGCAAAATACAGGAGTTGCTGATGGGTACCCGGTGCGGCTGGAATGCCGCGTCTCAGGAGTACCACCGCCTCAGATATTTTGGAAGAAAGAAAATGAATCACTCACCCATAGCACTGATCGAGTGAGGTAAGACTACACAATGACAATCTAACCCACAGCAGCTCAGCTCTGGTGATATAGAAAAAGATACATTTTATGTGCCATTTAAATCAGTATGTGCAAAAGCCATGCTATTGGTTATATCAAAGAAAAAAGTTACTCTTTACCCAAATATAGATTTAAACCTTTAGACAAACACTCTATTGGTATGTGACAAAGCATACTCTGACTTAACCTAATAGTGATTATTTGAAAGTGTTTATGTCAAAAAGAAAGGATGAATTCATTTGCTTCAGTGGTGACAGACGATTCAGTGGTTTTTGTAAAAGCAGATCCTCGACTAGGAATTAAGTGCACAGATTTATTCAACCTCTTGAGGTCTGCTCTTCTCTCCCATTAACTTTAATGGGGCCAGCAGCCCCTCCAGAATAAGTATGACCCTATTATCTGCTACTTGCACAATTCTGTTTCTAATGACCTAATTAAGAATGATGCTTCATGTCCAATGTCCCTTTTTAAAAATTTAGAGCCCTAATGACTTTATCCTTTTCTGCAGCATGCACCAGGATAATCATGGCTACATCTGCCTGCTCATTCAGGGAGCCACAAAAGAAGATGCTGGGTGGTATACTGTATCAGCCAAGAATGAAGCAGGGATTGTGTCCTGTACTGCCAGGCTGGATGTTTACAGTGAGTGCCACTTCATTTCCTCTGGTTGCATTCACTCATTGAATTATGAAAATTTAAACATCTGAACAGCAATTCATGTTACTCTTATCTAATCTTTTTAAACAACTCTAGCCATTTTACTTGTCAAAAAATTTATATTGCTCTTTCTCTTTCTGTTTATAGTTTCTCGACATTAATAATGAAACCCCACCAGGAGAACAAATACCCAAGTATCATTAAGGAGTTTGAATAATTAGCAAGATATGCATGTTGATTTCTCTTACATGGGCTAGTCAGTTGTGGCTTCCCTCCTTAAGCATCCTTAGGAGTTAACAATAGACAAAGGCATAAATGTCATGTTTTCCTATTAGTGTGTTCTGCAAATAACTCTTAAGATTGCTTCCTACATTATAATCCTATCACGGTGTCCTAATGCACTCTGAATGTGTGTACCATTGATGCTGGAATGTATACTTTCGTGGCTTACTGCTCTTCTCATTAATACATCTTAAGCAACTCAGCAATAGCTTTGTTTGTGTATGTATATTTGTGTACATGCATCTAAAATTAAATGAAAAAAAAAACAGTTCCTGCTGAATATACAGATTAGAACAATAGCATTATAGGATCCATTGGCATAGGGAAAACCACCAGAAAAAGATTTAAGAACTAATTTCAAATTTTACCTCTTGAAAAAGAGTTTTGTGAGATTCATCAATAAATGAGTGCCCTTAACTGTCTCTACTGCCCAATGCTTTTCAATTTATTAACGTTAAGCGTCCTTCCACAACTCTTAACTACTGTAATTATTGATGAAAAAGGTATGTTTTTAAGAGGAGGAAGAGCCAGGCACAGTGATCCATGCCTGTAACCCAGTGACTTGAGAGGTTGAGGCAGGAGGATCACAAGTTTGAGGTCAGCTTCAGCAAACTAAAAAGAGTAAAGATTAAAAGGACTCGTTGTAGCTCAGTTGTAAAGTGTCCCTGGTTGTCAATCCCCCTACCAAAAAAAAATTTTAAAGGAGGAGTGAGAATTAGAAAACTTTTTAACTATTTGAAATGATTCCCGGTACTACAGTATTATTTTAAAATGAAAATAAACTATACTTGACCTTAATTACCTCTTTGGACCGTAAATCTATAACATATGAGTAAAATGCACAAGTGTCCCTCAATGTTCCATGTCTTTACAGTGAATGTGCTGTCTGTCACAAAGAATATGTGCCTGGTATATGTCCAAAGACATTCTGTATTTACTTGCAATACTTAAGGGCTTTCCCAGTAGATCTTTGTTAAAAATCTTAATTTGCTCTTTCCTTGTAGCCCAGTGGCATCAGCAGCCACAGACCACCAAGCCTAAAAAAGTACGGCCCTCAGCCAGTCGCTATGCAGCACTTTCGGACCAGGGACTAGACATCAAAGCAGCGTTCCAACCTGAAGCCAACCCATCTCACCTGACACTGAATACTGGCTTGGTAGAAAGTGAGGACCTGTGATCCAGCATTCTTGTTAAAGCTGAAACACCAAAACCGCCATCGCCTTGACCAACATATTCCTCCATCACATATGTAAAAGGCAGAAATATACCTTTGCCTATAAGAAATTTAAAAAACACCAAAATAATATTTTTTTTACTTGACATACCAAACTAGAGTTTAAGTAGGTGATACATATAGAAGTACACACATTGCACAGAAAATTCACATTTATTGTCCAATTTAAAACTTGGAATTGCCGTGATTAAAGTGGTCTGAAATGCCAAAATGCTAAAGGAAATCAATTGTTCAAGGATAACCATGAATCTACAAGTGCCTTTAAACACAAACCACAGGTGCTACGTAGTGTGATAGCGTGAAATGTTTAACATGATGCTACGACGTCTAAAGTGCAGTGTTTTCAGACAACATTCAGTGACCCAAGTGCAATATATAAGGATGAAAAGGAAAAGAAAATGACAAAGAAATCCAAGTAAATGCCTTGTCTTTGCGAATTGTTTTATATTAAATCATAAGGAACTACTTGCCTTAATTTTTATTAATATCGAGAGTTTTCTAACAAGGTTAATATCTTTGTTCGTAACCGTTTTTTTTCTTTTGTGTAGTATTCTCTTTTCATGCTACCTTGGTAAGAAGCTTATTTACAAACCATATTAAAAGGCTAATTTAAATATAAATAATATAAAGTATTGTGAGTAAAGCAGAAATATATTATAGTCCATTCCACAAAAGGCATCCAAACCACCCAAATGACCAAGGTATATAGTATATTTGGAGGAAATGAGGGTTTGGAAGGAGTAGGGAGGAGAATGAAGGAATATGCTACCAGCACAATTGTATTGTATTCGTTTAGATAAAAGTAGAAGGGGCAGGAGAGGTGGCAAAGACCAGGCTTTTCTTTGGTTTTCTTCGAAATTAATCTTAAGGTGTAGGTGAAAAAACACTGCCATTCACAAGTCAAGCTAGAAGTTTGAAGTACATGTGCTATGGAGATTTTAGTGTTATCTGAAGTTTGTGTCGTGGTTGAAGATTTTAGATGTGCACAGCAAGTGGAATATGGATTGAGACTGCAAGAGTGGCATAAATAAGAAATTGCCTGTAGAACTAGTGTACTTGATGGAAATGGAGAGTTAAGGAGAGTCAAAAACAAGTTTGTGCTATAATGCATTTTTTTTCATTGGCACTAGATATGGTGAATGGAAATTATGATTTCACTTCCCTGCTGCCATGAAACCTTGCCTTAAGAAGGTGCTGGGGTTTGAGCAGTTTGAAAGGCATATCCACAAAGACTGCTTTTTGAATGCATATGATTCTGCATCAGCTAGACTGAGTTGATTCTGACCAGACTTGATAGTTTTAAGTCGGAACCAAAACAATTTTTAAATGAGAAAAAATAATTTGGTCTAGTAGTATAAAATATGAGGCTTCAATGGTACTTTGCTATGAAAAGAAAACACTGTATTCCTTATGCAGAACACATATATCTTTCATTATTTATAATAAAAGTGTTGAACTTTCTTAGCTCAGTTACTCAATTCATACATAGTATTTTTTTAAATAATTTTGTATCTGTATACCACCCCATATATTTCATATTACTGCTTCACATGTACAGCTTTCTACTTTGTAAGAACACCAACCAAGTTTTAAATGAGTAATAGGCTTGAGCACCAGGTGGCAGATGTTCTGTGCAGCATGGTACAAATTTCTTTGACCACACTTACATGCATTGCTAACATGGAGTTGAAGATACCGTACAGTCTCATGGACCTATATCTGTATTGTAGAATTACGACTTACGTCATATATTGCCAAATTTTTCTGAATGTGACTTTTTTGCTAATTTGCTGGGTTGGGGATTAACTAGCATTATTTTGTCACCTTTTGTGTTGTATTTATAAAAAAAAAAAGTACTATCATACTACTTTGGATTGTTGTGCTGGTATAATGTGGATTTAACATCAATAAATATTTAACAAATAATAGTGTGATTTTGTGAAGCAAAAAATTTAGTTGTTTTAGGTTTCTCCTGCTGCTGTCATAAATTAACAAAACCTTAGAAGCTTCAAGCAACATTCTTATGATCATAGTTCTGCAGATCAGAAGTTTAGGCATGATACATCTGGTTTCTCTGTTCAAAATAAGACTAAAATTGGTGTCAGCTAGACTGCATTCCAGTCGGAAGCTCAAATCCTCCCAGCTCAAGTGATTGTGACAGACTTCAGTTACTTGCAGTTGTAGGACAGGGGCCGTTTAGTCTGTCAGGCAGACTGCACTCAGCTCTTGAAGGCCACCGGTTTTCCTTGCCAGGTAGCCCTGTCCGTCCTCAGAGCTGGCAATGTGAACCTCCTTCACGTCAGATCCCTCCCACACTGATTCTCTTCTGTCAAGGAGCCAGTCCCTTTTGTATGTGCACCTGATTACATCAGGTTCTCACGGCTCCCTTTCCTAAAGTCACCTGATCTTGGACCTTAATTGTATGTGCAAAATTCCTTTAGAGTAGCATCTACATTTGTGTTTGATTAGATGACTAAAAGTAGGTATATGAACAATGAGACAGAGATACTGAGTACCATCTTAGAATTCTGCCTACCACATAAATTTATTATATACAGTCGTGTAAATACATGTGTTTACCAATGCCATGGCTTATAAGGGTTCATAAAATATACCAAGATGACAGAAGTGAGGAAAAAAGGAAGAAAATAAGAAGAGCATTAATGGAACATGAACTTAAACACACACGCACACACGCTCATATATATATCTCTATGTATATTGCATTAATATCTAGATAGTTAAAACAGGTGAACAAGAATACATTTAGGTTTTCCCACTACAGGAAAAAAAAAAGAGAGAGAGAGAAAGCTTGTCATGTATGTATTTCATACCCTTCCTAAATTGAAAATATCTGTCTTTTATACAAGCTCTATGATGTAATTTTATGGATACATTTGAATTAGACCTGAAATGTGCATTTCGCATTGTCCCCAATGCCCTATCACTTCTATTTTGTAGGTTACAAGATCCGCTATATATTTAAATGCTGAATTTATCTCTGATTTTGCAAAAGAAATGCAATAATCACTTAGCTATCCGGGTAGCTAGAGACTAATAAAGTGAAAAGTATGATTCCTTTACATTATGGAAATATGAATTCTATAGCATGATAATGAAGAACTTGGGTTTTGGAGTTGGCCAACCACGATTTGAATCTTAGCTCTGTTGATCCTGAGTGACCCGTGTGACCCATGAAAAGTGACTTTCCCTCCCCAAGCCTCAGATGAGATAATGCATGTAAAACTTAATTAACATGGTACATGGCACATATTAAAAGTTCAATAACTGTCAGTTATTATTTTATATAGTTTGGAAACTGATATAATGTATATAACCAGGAAAACAATGAATAGAAAATTTGTGAATTTGGAAGGGAAAAAAATTATTAGCCCCTAGTTGAAATTTAAATTTCAACTATTCAGTCAATTATGAATGGAAGCAAGGAAACACAGTAGTGTAAAAGTACCTGTGACTGTCCCCATAGCAATTATATTGCAAATGGTGCAAGCATCTTGAAATTCATTTACATTCAGCACTACTTCAAATTTATGGCAGTTATTAGACCTACCAGTAAATGATGTGTATTATATGATAAAACTGGTTTTAATACTTTGATAATTACTTTAAATAATTTTTTCCTTTGCATTTTATGCATTTGTAAACATTATTTCGAGAAGAGATCCATAAGATACACTAGATTGTCAAGAAGGTAAATGGCACAAAAAAAATTAAGACCCATGCTTAGAGAAACCCAAAGATACAGAAAAGGAGAAATGGCAAGCATACTTACTACTGCAATGTATCAGAAAAACATTAGAATAACCTAAACTGCTCACTAGAAGAAAGGAACAATCTACCCATACAGTGGAATATGACAAGAGTTAAGTGAAGAAGGGATTTATACCTAAAATGAATAAATATCAAAAGCAATGTTTGATGATAAAAGAGAGTTGCAAAAAGACGTGTAGTATGGCTTTGTTTATGTAATTCAATTTTATAAATTTTTAAAAACAATACATGGAAATAATACCAATTCCAGGAAGTGGTTCCTCTGGAAGTGATGCAGAATAAGAGGGCCTTCAGAAAAATGCATAATACTTTTACTTTTTTAAAGAAGTTACATGAAACAGAAAAATGTTAACATCTGTAGACGTAGGTAAGTATATTATTTTCAACATATTTTCTTCATTTATGAAATGGTTCATAATGATAAAATTTTTAAGTGTTTATAAATATTTAACTGTATAATTAGCTGAAGGTTCATGCTGAGAAGCAGTTGCAAATAATTTAGAAATAGATACATTATGCTAAGTGAATAAAAGCCATTCAAATAAAAACAAATACCGCATGATTCCACTTACAGAAGGGACCTAAATTAGTCAAACTCTTAGAGATGAAAGTAGAATGGAAGCTGCGAAGAGCTGGGGAAAAGGAAATAGTCAATAAATGGTAAAGATAGAAGAAAATGGTTCAGAGATCTGCAATACAACAATGTGCATATAGTTAACAACCATGCACTACACAAATTTTTGTTATAAAGGAAGAGTTCATGTTATGAGTTTTTTGTCACAATTTTTTAAAATAGGGTAGGGTCTCACATGGGCAGGTTAAGAAGTTTGTATTTTGTCACAGGAAAAACAGAGGTACTGAAAGTTTCTGCATAGGCGGTTGACACCAAAAGGTTCATAAAGATGACACTGGCAGCTACGTTATGGGTAAACAAGAGGGAAAACATGGAAAGATGAAAGAGAAGACAGCTGGGATGCTTCGAGGCCAAAAAAGGATCATGAAAAGAGAACAATGGAAGATGCAGGAAGCAGCAAAAGAACTCAGTAGCTCCTGGTCACAGAGGGTAAGAGAAGGAAAGATGAAATGCACCCCAGGTTTCCAGCCAGAGTAGACAGGATGACAGTGACAGACCCGCAGGAGGAAAGACCACTACAAATACCCAAATCAGTAATTCTATTATAACAATATTTCCTCAAACGTATTCCAGGGAATATAGGTTCCTGTGATGCCCCATGGGAAAAAGAATTCTGTCACCATCTACTGTATGACCACTCTTAGAAATTAAATGTACACATCAATACATTAAACATTATTATGCCTTGTGATAAAGACATTGTTTAACCCAGCAAGTCTCACACTTTACTGGCCAGAAGGTAGGTTTTTTTAAAAAGCACCTCATGAAAGCTTTCTTTTTATTTTGTCCCTATAAAAAACCAGGAACATCTTATGCAACAAACTTAAAATGCTGTCATAGAGAACAATTTTCCTTACAAAATTTCTCATTCTTAGATTAAGAACGATGACTCTCGCACCTCTTCATCACTAGAGCTACCAACAATTGGTTTTCAATAAGGGTTTCTATCCCTGCAGGAAAGTTACTAGGAATGACAAGTGAATACTAAAAAGCTTTGGTACACTGTGGGCACCAGAGCTGCTGAATCATTACTGCTTAAGACAATGAGTCAAACGAATCCAATGAAGTGGAAAATCCACATGGATCCATTTCCAGAGACACAATCTACTAAAATTGAACCCAAAGGATATTAGAAACCAAATGGCAACTAGGTAATGAAGTCTCCCAACAAGTTCAGGACTGGATGGATTCACTGATGAATTTTATCAAACTTGTAAAGAAGAATCAACACTGATACTACACAAACTATTTCATAGAGAGGAAAGGAACCCTTCAAAATCATTTAGGAACATAACTCCCAAGAGTTCTTCTGGACTATGTTCTAATTTGTTGGATTTTGATCCAATTTCCTTCCTGTGCATCTGCATTCATACTTTCTTAGTCATGATTCTTCTTTGGAAAAGGTTTGTTTCAAAAAAAACCATAACAACTTGATACCTTCGAATTTATAAATATCTAGTCTAGAATTTCCATAAGCTAGTCATCTGTTTCTTCAATTCAAAAGATGAAACATTGTTGGACTGTGTTTTAGAAATGTTGGATTTGTTTTGTAAAAGCAGGAAAAGCAATACTTCCTAATTTGCTTAGATTGGTACCCAAAAAATTTGAAATTATATCATGTCTAAATAGATACTGGTATAAACAGTAGGAATGAGCAAGTTGTGTGTGCAAGCACATGGATGCTCATGTACACAGAAACACAATTATTCACTATATATGTGTGCATATGTATATATATATATAAGTCATCCTGTACCCCACAAATTATTTGGGAAATTATTTATGCATCAATTAAAATTAAAATAGCATTAAAAAAGAAAAAAAGTCATTTTATGAAACAAGTATTACCCTGCTACCAAAACCTGATTTAAAAAAACTTATACATCCATAAACTTGATGAACACAAATACAAAATCCTCAATAAAATACCTGCAAATCAAATTCAATAACATATTTAAAAGATCATAGGCCATGATCAAGTTGGTATTGCAGGGACGCAAGGATGTTTCAACATACACAAATCAATAAACATACCACATAAACAGAATCAAGAATAAAAACCACATAATCTTCTCAGTAGATGCAGAAAAGCCTTTGATAAAATATAACATCTCTTTATGATAAAAACTTTGAAGAAACATGGTACAGAAGGATCATAACACAACTTAATAAAAGTCATATATGACAAATTTATAGCCAACATCATAGTGAATGGAGAAAAACTAAAAGCATTTCCTCTAAAATCAGAAAGAAGACTATTAATGAATACAGTATTTGAAATTTTAGCAAGAACAATCAGGCAAGAGAAAGAAAAGAAATATAAAAGAAATACAAGAAATACAAATAGTAAAGGAGGAAGTGAAATTACCTCTGTTTGCAGTTGATATGATTCTATACTTAGAAGAATCTCCTCAAAAGTCTCTCAGAACTGATAAACAAATTCAGCAAACTAACAGGAAACAAAATCAGCATACAAAAATCAGTAGCTTTTCTACATACTCAAAATAAACTCACTGAGAAAGACATCAGGAAACAACCCCAATTATAGTAACCTCAAATAAACTACCTAGGAATTAACCTAACCAAGGAGGTGAAAGACCTCTACAATAAAAATTCTAAAACACTGAAGAAAAACAGAAAAAAGTACCAAATGGAAAGATCATAATCCCAGCCACTCAGGAGGCTGAGGTAGAAGGACTGCAAGTTCAAAGCCAGTTCAGCAACTTAGCAAGACCTGTCGCAAAATTAAAAATAGTAGTAGTAGTCGTAGAACTAGTAGTAGTGATAGTAATAATAATAATGTGCTGAGTCTGTAACTCAGTAGTAGAGCACCCTTGGTTTCAATTCTCAATACCACAAAAATAAATAAGGGGGGGTTTCAAGATGGCGGACTAGAGGGTGGCTGCACTTCATGTTGCTCCAGGACTCAGTATTCAAGAAGAGGAGATATTGAGAGACTTGGGATCAACTCAAAGCCACCGGTGAACTCAGACAACTGGGAGCATCCTAGAGGAGGCCGCTCAGCACAGTGCTTGAACTCGGAGCAACCCACCGGGGCTCTGGGAGGCTGCCCAGAGGAGGAGCTGGTCTGCGAGCCATTTGGACTCAGATTAACCGCTCCTGAACACCGGGGGGGCTGCCCGGAGGAGAAGGAGGAACCTGGCGGGTCACTTGGACTCCGAGTGGCCGCACCAGAGCTACAGGTGGTTGCTAGAGGAGGAGGTGCGTGGTGAGTTGTTTGGACTCAGAGCGACTGCTCCTGAACACCCGGGGGGCTGCCCGGAGGTGGAGGAGGAGTGCAGTGGGTCGCTTGGACTCAGAGCAGCCGCAACAGAGCTCTGGGCGGCTTACCGGAGGAGGAGGCGTGTGGCAGGTCACTTGGACTCACAGTGACCGCTCCTGAACACCCAGGGGGGCTGCCCGGAGGAGGAGGAGGAGGAGTGTAGCAGGTGACTTGGACTCAGAGTGACTGCACCAGGGCTATGGGCGGTTGTCGGGAGGAGGAGGTGCGCAGTGAGTTGCTTGGACTCCTAGCAACTGCACCGGAACACAGGGCGGCTGCCTGGAGGAAGAGGCGTGCAGTGGGTTGCTGGGGCTCAGAGCGTCTGTATGGGGCTCCAGGTGGCTGCTCAGAGGAGGGGCCGCATAGCCAGGCAATTGGGTGCAGAGTAGGGTCCCAGGACCTAGGAGGCTTCTTGGTGGAAGAGCCACACAGAGACAAGCTGAGGGGTGGAGCAAAGGTTCCAGGACTGTGGGCAGCTTCTCTGAGGAGGGGCAGCCTAAGGAGACTCGTCTGCGAAGGGTGAGGCTCCCAGGCCCAGGAGGTAGGTCCAGGCCCCTGGGAACGTTGCAGAGGAAAGAAGCCCAGTCCAGGCCGTAGTTGTGGACTGAGGGGAACCTCTAGGAGGGGAACTGACCAGCGAGACCTCCCCACCGGGTGAGTCTTCCCCGCCGGGTGAGGTTTTCCCACAGGGACGGTAAAACCAGAGACACAGGCCCAAACAGGCCTTGCCTCAGCCCCCAGCCTAGTTCCCCTTTGGATGACCATTGGTCAACAAGTGGAGGCACCTCTGCCCACTAGCAGGGAATATACGCCACCTGAGGGTCACCACCCCTAGAGAGGTAGCTTCCTTGTGGAGCACCGCATTATCAACTTCCTCCAAGACTTCAGTTACTGAAGGATAAGAGGGGATATACTAGCAATCTTCAGGGACATTATAAGTCAATAGAGGAAATCTGCAATATCTTAATGACCCACTGATTCCTGAACAATATGAGAAAACAAGGAAAGAAAATGCCCCAAACAAACCTAGAGACTATAGCAATAAAATCCAACAACAGCATGGCAGAAGAAATGACAGAAAGGGAGTTCAGAATATACATAATTAAAATGATCAGGGAGGGCGATCCAAGATGGCGGCCTAGAGAGAGACTGCACCTCCAGTCGCTCCACAACCCAGGAGATAAGAAGGGGAGGCATTGAGAGACTCGGACTGAAGTGGAGCCACGGGTGAGTCTGCCCACTGGGTAAAGCTCGGCCCGGGTGGCAGGCCCAGATAGAGGTGGCTTATCAGAGCCGGGCAGGGCAGCTAGAGTCATCCACAGGCAGTCCTGCGCACTCCGGCGGTGGGCCCCGCCCACACAGCCAGCTTCTCCAGGTTCTCAGAACGGAACTGGCCCGCTAGTGAGAGCCTGTCTGAACAGAGCAGGCTCCGAGTCCCGGAGCCGCTGCAGTGCAGTGTACTCCTGCAAAGAACCAGCGGAGAGCCTCGATCTGCAATCAGCCTCAGGGATAAGGGCAGGGCAGCCGGAGACCTCTTCAGGCGGCTCTGCCCACTCCGGCTGCGCGCTCTCTTCACGGGGCGATCCAAGATGGCGGCCTAGAGGGAGACTGCACCTCCAGTCGCTCCACAACCCAGGAGTTAAGAAGGGGAGGCATTGAGAGACTCGGACTGAAGTGGAGCCACGGGTGAGTCTGCCCACTGGGTAAAGCTCGGCCCGGGTGGCAGGCCTAGATAGAGGTGGCTTATCGGAGCCGGGCAGGGCAGCTAGAGTCATCCACAGGCAGTCCTGCGCACTCCGGCGGTGGGCCCTGCCCACACAGCCAGCTTCTCCAGGTTCTCGGAACGGAACTGGCCCGCTAGTGAGAGCCTGTCTGAACAGAGCAGGCTCCGAGTCCCGGAGCCGCTGCAGTGCAGTGTACTCCTGCAAAGAACCAGCGGAGAGCCTCGATCTGCAATCAGCCTCAGGGATAAGGGCAGGGCAGCCGGAGACCTCTTCAGGCGGCTCTGCCCACTCCGGCTGCGGGCTCTCTTCACGGGGCGATCCAAGATGGCGGCCTAGAGGGAGACTGCACCCCCGGTCGCTCCACAACCCAGGAGTTAAGAAGGGGAGGCATTGAGAGACTCGGACTGAAGTGGAGCCACGGGTGAGTCTGCCCACTGGGTAAAGCTCAGCCCGGGTGGCAGGCCCAGATAGAGGTGGCTTAGCAGAGCCGGGCAGGGCAGCTTGAGTCTTCCCAAGGTAGTCTTCCACACTCCGGCAGTGGGCTCTTCCCACACGGCCAGCTGCTCGGTGCAGGCCCACAGTGAGAGCATTTCCGCACAGAGCCAGTTCCAAAACGTGGAACCAGTAGGGGGCTAGGGGCAGTATTCTTCGAATGAGCTGCTTTATCAGATTCCTCCAAGACATCAGGCTACTGAAGGCTGGGAGGTGATACACTGGAAATCTACTGGGACACTATAAGCCAATAGTGGAAAACTGCAATATCTCAGGGTCCCACTGACAACTGACCATTATGAGAAAACAAGGGAAGAAAATGTCCCAAACAAACCTAGATACTACATCAATAAAACCCAATGACAGCACAGCAGAAGAAATGTCAGAAAGGGAGTTCAGAATGTACGTAATTAAAACGATCAGGGAAGCTAATGAGGAGATGAAAGAGCAAATGCAGGCATTGAAGGAGGAGATGAAAGAGCAAATGCAGGCATTAAATGATCGCACCAATCAACAGTTAAAAGACCAAATACGGGAAGCAAGAGATCATTTCAATAAAGAGTTAGAGATACTGAAAAAAAACCAAACTGAAATCCTTGAAATGAAGGAAACAATAAACCAAGTTAAAAACTCCATAGAAAGCATAACCAATAGGATAGAACACCTGGAAGACAGAACCTCAGACATTGAAGACAAAATATTTAACCTTGAAAACAAAGTTGAACAAACAGAGAAGATGGTAAGAAATCATGAACAGAATCTCCAAGAACTATGGGATATCATGAAAAGGCCAAATTTGAGAATTATTGGGATTGAGGAAGGCTTAGAGAAACAAACCAAAGGAATGAACAATCTATTCAATGAAATAATAACAGAAAATTTCCCAAATCTGAAGAACGAAATGGAAAACCAAGTACAAGGGGCTTATAGAACTCCAAACATACAAAATTACAACAGACCCACACCAAGGCACATTATTATGAAAATACCTAACATACAAAATAAAGACAGAATTTTAAAGGCCGCGAGAGAAAAGAATCAAATTACATTCAGAGGGAAACCAATAAGAATATCAGCAGATTTTTCAATCCAGACCCTAAAAGCTAGAAGGGCCTGGAACAACATATACCAAGCCCTGAAAGAAAATGGATGCCAACCAAGAATCTTATACCCAGCAAAACTTACCTTCAAATTTGACGATGAAATAAGATCCTTCCATGATAAACAAGAGCTAAAGGAATTTACAAAAAGAAAGCCAGCATTACAGAACATTCTCAGCAAAATATTCCATGAGGAAGAGATGAAAAACAACGATGCAAATCAGCAACAGGAGGCGCTAGCCTAAAGGAATAGCCAAATAAAGGAGAAACAAAATCATGTCAAAAACAAATATGAGTCAATTGACTGGGAATACAAATCATATCACAATAATAACCCTGAATGTTAATGGCCTGAATTCATCAATCAAAAGACACAGACTGGCAGATTGGATTAAAAAGAAAAATCCAACAATATGCTGCCTGCAAGAGACTCATCTCATAGAAAGAGACACCCATAGACTAAAGGTGAAAGGATGGGGACAAACATACCATGCACACGGACACAGCAAAAAAGCTGGAGTATCCATCCTCATCTCAGATAATGTGGACTTCAAACCAAAACTAGTCAGAAGGGATAAAGAAGGACATTACATGCTGCTTAAGGGAAGCATAAATCAGCAAGACATAACAATCATAAATATCTATGCCCCGAACATAGGCTCATCCACGTACGTCAAACAAATCCTTCTCAATTCCAGAAATCAAATAGACCACAACACAATAATACTAGGCGATTTTAACACACCTCTCTCACCACTGGATAGATCGTCCAAACAAAAATTGAATAAAGAAACTATAGATCTCAACAACACAATCAGCAATTTAGACTTAACGGACATATATAGAATATACCATCCAACAAAGAATGAATACACTTTCTTCTCAGCAGCACATGGATCCTTCTCTAAAATAGACCATATTTTATGCCACAAAGCTACTGTTAGTAAACACAAGAAGATAGAGATACTACCTTGTACTCTATCAGATCATAATGGATTGAAATTAGAAATAAATGACAGAATAAAAAACAGAAACTTCTCCAATACCTGGAGACTAAATAATACACTATTATATGATGAATGGATAACAGAAGACATCAGGAGGGAAATAAAAAAATTCTTAGAAGTAAACGAGAACAAAGACACATCATATCAAAATCTCTGGGACACTATGAAAGCAGTACTTAGAGGAAGATTTATTTCATGGGGTGCATTCAAAAAAAGAAGTAGAAATCAACAAATAAACGAGTTAACACTACAGCTCAAAGCACTAGAAAAAGAAGAGCAGACCAATACCAAAAGTAGTAGAAGACAGGAAATAGTTAAAATCAGAGCCGAAATCAACGAAATCGAAACAAAAGAAACAATCGGAAAAATTAATAAAATAAATAGTTGGTTCTTTGAAAAATTAAATAAAATTGATAAACCCTTAGCCACACTAACAAAGAGAAAGAGGGAGAAAACTCAAATTACTAAAATTCGGAATGAACAAGGAAACATCACAACAGACACGAGTGAAATACAAAACATAATTAGAAGCTATTTCGAAAATCTATACTCCAACAAAACAGAAAACCTTGAAGACATCAACAAATTTCTAGAGACATATGAACTACCTAAACTGAACGAGGAGGACATACACAACTTAAATAAACCAATTTCAAGCAATGAAATAGAAGAGGTCATCAAAAGCCTACCAACAAAGAAAAGTCCAGGACCAGATGGGTTCTCAGCCGAGTTCTACAAAACCTTTAAAGAAGAGCTCATTCCAATACTCCTCAAACTATTCCATGAAATAGAAGAGGAGGGAACCCTCCCAAACTCGTTCTATGAAGCCAATATCACCCTGATACCTAAACCAGACAGAGACACATCAAGGAAAGAAAATTTCAGACCAATATCCTTAATGAACATCGATGCAAAAATTCTCAACAAAATTTTAGCAAATCGCATACAAATATATATTAAAAAGATAGTGCACCATGATCAAGTGGGTTTTATCCCAGGGATGCAAGGTTGGTTCAACATTCGGAAATCAATAAATGTCATTCACCATATCAACAGACTTAAAGTTAAGAATCACATGATTATTTCAATAGATGCAGAAAAAAGCATTTGATAAAATACAGCATCCCTTCATGCTCAAAACACTAGAAAAAATTGGGGTAATGGGAACATTCCTAAACATTATAAAGGCCATCTACGCTAAGCCCATGGCTAATATCATTCTAAATGGTGAAAAACTGAAAGCGTTCCCCCTAAAAACTGGAACAAAGCAGGGATGCCCTCTTTCACCGCTTCTATTCAACATCGTCCTTGAGACTCTAGCCAGAGCAATCAGACAAACCAAAGAAATTAAAGGGATACGAATAGGAAAAGAAGAACTCAAACTATCCCTGTTCGCTGATGACATGATTATATATTTAGAGGAACCTGGAAATTCCACCAGAAAACTTTTAGAACTCATAAGTGAATTCAGTAAAGTAGCAGGTTACAAGATCAATGCTCATAAATCCAATGCATTTTTATACATAAGTGATGAATCTTCAGAAAGAGAAATTAGGAAAACTACCCCATTCACAATAGCATCGAAAAAATAAAATACTTGGGAATCAATCTCACAAAAGAGGTGAAAGACCTCTACAATGAGAACTACAGAACACTAAAGAAAGAAATTAAAGAAAACCTTAGAAGATGGAAAGATCTCCCATGTTCTTGGATAGGCAGAATTAATATCGTCAAAATGGCTATACTACCTAAAGTTCTATACAGATTCAATGCAATTCCAATTAAAATCCCAATGATGTACCTCGCAGAAATAGAGCAAGCAATTATGAAATTCATCTGGAAGAATAAAAAACCTAGAATAGCTAAAGCAATCCTCAGTAGCAAGAGCGAAGCAGGGGGTATTGCAATACCAGATCTTCAACTCTACTACAAAGCAATAGTAACAAAAATGGCATGGTATTGGTACCAAAATAGACAGGTAGATCAATGGTACAGAATAGAGGACATGGACACAAACCCAAATAAATACAATTTTCTCATACTAGACAAAGGTTCCAACAATATGCAATGGAGAAAAGATAGCCTCTTCAACAAATGGTGCTGGGAAAACTGGAAAACTATATGCAATAGAGTGAAACTAAACCCCTATCTCTCACCCTACACAAAACTCAACTCAAAATGGATCAAGGACCTCGGAATCAGACCAGAGACCCTGCATCTTATAGACGAAAAAGTAGGTCCAAATCTTCAACTTGTTGGCTCAGGATCAGATTTCCTTAACAGGACTCCCATAGCACAAGAAATAAAAGCAAGAATCAACAACTGGGATAGATTCAAACTAAAAAGCTTTCTCTCAGCAAAGGAAACTATCAGAAATGTGAAGAGAGAGCCTACAGAGTGGGAGAATATCTTTGCCAACCATACCTCAGATAGAGCGCTAATTTCCAGAATCTATAAAGAACTCAAAAAACTCTACACGAAGAATACAAATAATCCAATCAACAAATGGGCTAAGGAAATGAACAGACACTTCACAGAAGAAGATGTACAAGTAATCACCAGATATATGAAAAAATGTTCAACATCCCTAGTAATAAGGGAAATGCAAATCAAAACTACCCTAAGATTTCATCTCACCCCAATTAGAATGGCGATTATCAAGAATACAAGCAACAATAGGTGTTGGCGAGGATGTGGTGAAAAAGGAACACTCATACATTGCTGGTGGGGTTGCAAATTAGTGCAACCACTCTGGAAAGCAGTGTGGAGATTCCTCAGAAAGCTTGGAATGGAAACACCATTTGACCCAGCTATCCCACTCCTTGGCCTATACCCAAAGGACTTAAAATCAGCATACTACAGAGATACAGCCACATCAATGTTCATTGCTGCTCAATTCACCATAGCCAGATTGTGGAACCACCTAGATGCCCTTCAGTTGATGAATGGATAAAGAAACTGTGGCATATTTATACAATGGAATATTACTCCGCAATGAAGAATGATAAAATTATGGCATTTGTAGGCAAATGGTCGAAATTGGAGAATATCATGCTAAGTGAGATAAGCCAATCTCAAAAAACTAAAGGACGACTGATCTCACTGATAAGCGGATGAGGACATATAATGGGGGGTGGGACGGGCTAGCATTAGGTTTAGGGTTAGGTTTAGAGTTAGGCTAAGGAGAGCAGTAAGACTGAAGGAAAGAAGGACTGTGTAGAGGGAAAAGAGGGGTGGGAGGGGTGGGGGGGAGGGGAAAAATATAATAAACATCATTACCCTATGTAAACGTAAAAAAAATAAATAAAAAAAAAATAAATAAAATGATCAGGGAAGCAAACAATGAGATGAAAGAGCAAATGCAGGCATTGAATGATCGCACCAATCGACAGTTAACAGAGCAAATACAGGAAGCAAAAGATCATTTCAATAAAGAGTTAGAGATATTGAAAAAAAAACAAACAAACAGAAATCCTTGAAATGAAGGAAACAATAAACCAAATTAAGAACTCCATAGAAAGCATATCCAATAGGATAGAACACCTGGAAGACAGAACCTCAGACATTGAAGACAAAATATTTAACCTTGAAAACAAAGTTGAACAAACAGAGAAGATGGTAAGAAATCATGAACAGAATCTACAAGAATTATGGGATATCATGAAAGGCCAAATTTAAGAATTATTGGGATTGAGGAAGGCTTAGAGAAACAAACCAAAGGAATGAACAATCTATTCAATGAAATAATATCAGAAAATTTCCCAAATCTGAAGAATGAAATGGAAAATCAAGTACAAGAGGCTTATAGGACTCCAAATACACAAAATTACAACAGACGCACACCAAGGCACATTATAATGAAAATACCTAACATACAAAATAAAGACAGAAATTTAAAGGCTGAGAGAGAAAAGAACCAAATTATATTCAAGGGGAAACCAATATGGATATCAGCAGATTTTTCAATCCAGAGCCTAAAAGCTAGAAGGGCCTGGAACAACATCTTTCAAGCCCTGAAAGAAAATGAATGCCAACCAAGAATCTTATACCCAGCAAAACTTACATTCAAATTTGACGATGAAATAAAATCATTCCATGATAAACAAAAGCTAAAAGAGTTTACAAAAGAAAGCCAGCATTACAGAACATTCTCAGCAAAATATTCCATGAGGAAGAGATGAAAAACAAAGAAGCAAATCAGAAAAGGGAGGAATTATCCTAAAGGAATTGTCAAATAAAGGAGGAACTAAGTCGTGTCAAAAAATAAATAAATAAATAAAATAAAATAAATGAGTCAAATGACTGGGAATACAAATCATATCTCAGTAATAGCCCTGAATGT
The DNA here is from genome assembly GCF_902686445.1 of Sciurus carolinensis. NCBI lineage: Eukaryota > Metazoa > Chordata > Mammalia > Rodentia > Sciuridae > Sciurus > Sciurus carolinensis. Next base: position 23,697,901 of record NC_062216.1, read on the forward strand.
TAATGGCCCGAATTCATCAATCAAAAGACATAGACTGGCAGATTGGATTAAAAAGAAATATCCAACAATATGTTGCCTGCAAGAGAATCACCTCATAGAAAGAGATACCCATAGACTAAAGGTGAAAGGATGGGAAAAAACATACCATGCACATGGACTCAGCAAAAAAGCTGGGGTATCCACCCTCATTTCAGATAATGTGGACTTCAAGCCAAAACTAGTCAGAAGGGATAAAGAAGGACATTTCATACTGCTTAAGGGAACCATAAATCAGCAAGACATAAAAATCATAAACATCTATGCCCCAATCAGTGGCTCATCCATGTATGTCAAACAAATCCTTCTCAATTTCAGAAACCAAATAGACCATAACACAATAATACTAGGTGATTTTAACACACCTCTCTCACCACTGAATAGATCTTCCAAACAAAAATTGAATAAAGAAACCATAGATCTCAATAACACAATCAATAATTTAGACTTAATGGACATTTATAGAATATACCATCCAACCAAGAGCAAATACACTTTCTTCTCAGCAACACATGGATCCTTCTCTAAAATAGACCATATTTTATGCCACAAAGCTAATGTTAGCAAATACAAGAAGATAGAGACACTACCTTGTACTCTGTCAGATCATAATGGATTGAAATTAGAAATAAATGAAGGAGTAAAAAACAGAAACTACTCCAAAACCTGGAGATTAAACAATATGCTATTATATGATGAATGGATAACAAAAGATATTAGGAAGGAAATTAAAAATTCTTAGAGGTAAATGAGAACAAAGAACATCATATCAAAATCTCTGGGACACTATGAAAGCAGTACTTAGAGGAACATTTATTTCATGGAGCGCATTCAATAAAAGAAGTAAAACTCAACAAATCAACAACCTAACACTACAGCTCAAAGCCCTAGAAAAAGAAGAACAGAGCAACACCAAAAGTAGTAGAAGACAGTTAATAGTTAATTCAGAACTGAAATCAATGAAATTGAAACAAAAGAAACAATACAAAAAATTGACAAAATAAATAGTTGGTTCTTCGAAAAAATAGACAAAATTGATAAACCTTTAGCCACACTAAAAGAGAAGACGAGAGAAACCCCAAATCACTAAAATTCGGAATGAACAAGAAAATATCACAACAGACACGATTGAAATACAAAACATAATTAGAAGCTATTTTGAAAATCTATACTCCAACAAAATAGAAAATTTCGAAGACGTCAACAGGTTTCTAGAGACATATGAATTGCCTAAACTGAACAAGGAGGACATACACAATTTAAATAGACCAATTTCACGTAATGAAATAGAAGAAGTCATCAAAAGCCTACCAACAAAGAAAAGTCCCAGACCAGATGGGTTCTCAGCCGAGTTCTACAAAATCTTTAAAGAAGAGCTCATTCCAATACTTCTCAAAGTATTCCATGAAATAGAAGAGGAGGAAACCCTCCCAAACTCATTCTATGAAGCCAATATTAACCTGATACCTAAACCAGACAGAGACACATCGAGGAAAGAAAATTTCAGACCAATATCCTTAATAAACATTGACGCAAAAATTCTCAACAAAATTTTAGCAAATCACATACAAAATATATTAAAAAGATAGTGCACCACGATCAAGTGGGTTTCATCCCAGGGATGCAAGGTTGGTTCAACATCAGGAAATCAATAAATGTAATTCACCATATCAATAGACTTAAAGTCAAGAATCACACGATTATTTCAATAGATGCAGAAAAAGCATTTGATAAAATACAGCACCCCTTCATGCTCAAAACACTAGAAAAAATAGAATAGTGGGAACATTCCTTAACATTGTAAAGGCCATCTATGCTAAGCCCATGGCTAATATCATTCTAAATGGTGAAAAACTGAAAACATTCCCCCTAAAAACTGGAACAAGGCAGGGATGCCCTCTTTCACCACTCCTATTCAATATCATCCTTGAAACTCTAGCCAGAGCAATTAGACAGACCAAAGAAATTAAAGGGATACGAATAGGAAAGGAAGAACTCAAACTATCCCTATTTGCTGATGATATGATTATATACTTAGAGGAACCAGGAAATTCCACCAGAAAACTTTTAGAACTCATAAGTGAATTCAGTGAAGTAGCAGGATATAAGATCAATGCACATAAATCTAATTCATTTTTATATATAAGTGATGAATCTTTGGAAAGAATAATTAGGAAAACTACCCCATTCACAATAGCATCAAAAAAAATAAAATACTTGGGAATCAATCTCACAAAAGAGGTGAAAGACCTCTACAATGAGAACTACAGAACACTAAAGAAAGAAATTAAAGAATATCTTAGAAGATGGAAAGATCTCCCATGTTCTTGGATAGGCAGAATTAATATTGTCAAAATGGCCATACTACCAAAAGCGCTATACAGATTCAATGCAATTCCAATTAAAATCCCAATGACGTACCTTACAAAAATAGAACAAGCAATCATGAAATCCATCTGGAAGAATAAGAGACCCAGAATAGCTAAAGCAATCCTTAGCAGAAAGAGCGAAGCAGGGGGTATCGCAATACCAGATCTTCAACTCTACTACAAAGCAATAGTAACAAAAACGGCATGGTATTGGTACCAAAATAGGTAGATCAATGGTACAGAATAGAGGACATGGACACAAACCCAAATAAATACAATTTTCTCATATTAGACAAAGGTGCCAAAATATGCAATGGAGAAAAGATAGCCTCTTCAACAAATGGTGCTGGGAGAATTGGAAATCCATATGCAACAGAATGAAACTAAATTCATATCTCTCACCGTGCACAAAACTAAACTCAAAATGGATTAAGGACCTCAGAATCAGACCAGAGACCCTGCAGATTATAGAAGAAAAAGTAGGTCTAGATCTTCAACATGTCAGCTTAGGGCCAGACTTCCTCAACAGGACTCCCACAACACGAGAAATAAAAGCAAGAATCAATAACTGTGACAGACTCAAACTAAAAAGCTTTCTCTCAGCAAAGGAAACTATCAGCAATGCGAAGAAAGAGCCTACAGAGTGGTAGAATATCTTTGCCACCCATACTTCAGATAGAGCACTAATCTCCAGAATCTATAAAGAACTCAAAAAACTCTACACCAAGAATGCAAATAACCCAATCAACAAATGGGCTAAGGAAATGAACAGACACTTCACAGAAGATCTACAAGCAATCAACAAACATATGGAAAAATGTTCAACATCTCTAGTAATAAGAGAAATACAAATCAAAACCACCCTAAGATTCCATCTCACCCCAGTTAGAATGGCGATTATCAAGAATACAAGCAACATCAGGTGTTGGAGAGGATGTGGGGAGAAAGGTACACTCATACATTGCTGGTGGGGCTGCAAATTAGTGCAGCCACTCTGGAAAACAGTGTGGAGATTCCTTAGAAAACTTGGAATGGAATCACCATCTGACCCAGCTATCCCACTCCTCGGCCTATAACCAAAGGACTTAAAATCAGCATACTACAGAGATACAGCCACATCAATGTTCATAGCTGCTCAATTCACAATAGCCAGATTGTGGAACCAACCTAGATGTCCTTCAATTGATGAATGGATAAAGAAACTGTGGTATATATACAATGGAATATTACTCAGCCATAAAGAATGATAAAATTATGGCATTTGCAGGCAAATGGATGAAATTGGAGAATATCATGCTAAGTGAGATAAGCCAATCTCAAAAAACCAAAGGACGAGTGATATCACTAATAAGTGGATGATGACACATAATGGGGGGTGGGAGGGGTTAGTGTTAGGGTTAGAGTTAGGGTTAGGGAGGGGGGCAAGAATGGAGGAAGGAAGGACTGTATAGAGGGAAAAGAGGGGTGGGGGGGAAGGGAAAAAATAACCGAATGAATCAAACAACATACCCTATGTAAATTTATGATTACACAAATGGTATGCCTCACTCCATGTACAAACAGAGAAACAACATGTATCCCATTTGTTTACAATAAAAAAAATGAAGCTGAAAAAGCAAAAATAAATAAATAAATAAATAAATAAATAAGGGTTAAAAAAATAAACCCCAAAATAGAAGACAGATGATTCATTTAACAGGGGCTGGAAAATATGTTTGCATGTAGCAGTGGTAGGTACGCTAGTCAGAGAGGTAAATCTTCAATTTCCTTAGTGGGAAGGCAATAGATAATGCCTAATTCCAAAAATCAAGAAATACGTTAATTAGAAATAAGATTAATACCAAATAAATCAGATTAAAGTGGTACTCCACAAGGAATAGAAAATGACCATCCAAATGATTTTAATGTAAACTAACAAATAGAAAAAACTGAATTTAAACAGACACTAAACTACAAAAATGGTATTGTTTGAGCTACGGATAATAGTTCCTCTTTCACAGACAGCAGAATATATTGTATGTTATTATAATTTTCTTTTTTTTTTTTTTTTACCCTTTGTAAATTTATGTTTACACATATGGTATGCCTTTACGCCATGTACAAACAGAGAAATAACATGTATCTCATTTGTTTACGATAAAAAAAAAAAAGAAAAAAAAGTAAAAGCAGACCTCCCAGGTGGAAGAAGGGGATCCAAAGGCAGAATTCATCAGATTGAGCAAATATTGTCCTTTTTATAGATTTTATTCTCCCGTTCTTTCCCCCTTATCTCTTTCCTTCCTGCCTACATGATTAGGCCCAGTTTTGCATAAAGTGAGAAGTGATGGGCAGGGGGAGGGGCAAGGTGATTCAGGCAGGTAAGGGCTCAGGGGGCATTAATCAGCATCTCCTTGCCTGTAGTTCCTGATAAGGGCAGGTAAATTGGGTGATCAATGGGCTCTGCAGGTCCTTGACATTCCATTCTCCCCTGGGCAGTCTCCAACTTCCAGAGGCAGATGGTTTTCATGACCCCCATTTCCTCGATCTGACCTGATACCCCATTTCTACACTAACTGCCTGTCCCCAACTCTGGCTTCATTGCCCCCTCTAGATTTAGGAACTCCTTACTGCTGTAAGGAAAGGGGGTGACGACCGCTCTGGCTGCTTCGAGCTGGAAGGGGGCAGTGTGGAGCAAGCGGTTTCGAGTTCCATTTTAGAAATCAGGTAGAACGAGGGATCCACAATAAAAGTCTGGTTGAGAAGTAACAGACTGGAGGGTCATTTGAGAGATGGGCAGTCTCGGTGTAGATGTTGATGGGACCTCCAAATCTGATGTCACCATTTACCAGTGACAAGTCCTGCTTCCTCAGGTGTTGAAGTATAACACCAGAGATGCAGGCCAAGGCAGGCGTAGAGTAGAAAGTAAGGAGCTTTATTAAAGAAAAGTAAAAGCAGACTTCTCCCGGGTGGAAGAAGGAGACCCAAAGGCAGAATCCCCTATAATTTTCTTTTCAATGGCTTTCAAGTTGCCGAAGGACATGTCATAGTCGTGGAAAACTGGCAAGCAGAACAGGGCCACTGTGGAAAGTAGCCCCCCAAAGTGTTCTGCAGGAATACGTCTTATCCTTTGCCCCAGTTCACCCCCGCTGAAGATCAAATATTAAGGGTTGGGACAACCAGCCTTAGAACTGAGCTCATGTGTGCATGTCAAGAGACTGGTCAAGCAGACTGGAGTCCAGGCCTAGAGGGTAAATGTTGCCAGCTAAGGAGCAGCAATGGCCACAAGGGACTAAACAGAGCTCACTACAGCGTAGCCACAGGGAAAGGTATGATTAAAAAGAGTCAGACTGGGCTGGGGAGATAGCTCAGTTTGTAGAGTGCTTGCCTTGTAAGCACAAGGCCCAGGGTTTGATCCCCAGCACCACCAAAAAAAAAAAAAAAGAGTCAGATTCTGGGAAATCATAGGGAAGTTATATAGTTGTTTTGCAGTTAGCTCCCTTACAGCCCAGGGGGCACAAATATTTGTTTCTAACTGATCCCTTCAGTAAAGGGATTAAAGTGTCTGGTGTAAATAATGCGATCAACACAGGAGTTCTGCTTTTAGAATAAGAATTCACTCTCTGAGATGTGCTTGGTGATAAAGATCAGGGTTAGTATTCTATGAACAAACCAGAAATCATACAGCTTAGAACTCATATGTTTCAGATAAAGATGAATAGATAAATCTGAAAACAAGACTTGAGAAATAAGACCCTGAAAATATATCACCATACTATAGGGATACAGCCACATTAATATGCACAATTCACAATAACCAAATTATGGAACCAACCTAGGTATCCTCCAACAGATGAATGGATAAAGAAAAGGTGGTATATACACACAATGGAGTATTAGTCATATAGAAGAATGAAATTATGCATTTGCTGGTAAATGGATGGAACTGGAGACTATCTTACTAAATGAAATCAGCCAAACTCAGAAAACCAAAGACTGAATGTTTTCTCTACTATGCAGAAGTATATCAAGGGTGTGGGGGAAGAAGAGAGAGAGAGAGAGAAAGGGAAAAGGGGTAGCATCAAAACAGAACAAAGATCCATGGACAGGATAAAAGATAAACAGCAGAATGAATCTGACTTAACTTTCCTATGTACATATATGAATACACCACTGTGAATCTCATCATCATGTATATCCACAAGACACTAATGTTTTAAAAACTAAACTATAAGTAAGTAGCAGAAAGATCAGTAAAGTCGAGGGAAAGGAACAGCGGGAGGGAGAAGGGGAGGCAAAGGGAAAATACTGGGGACTGAATAAGAGCAAATTATATTCCATGCTTCCATAATTATGGCAAAATGAATCTTAATGTTATGTATAACTAAAAAGAACAATTTTTAAAAAATAGGAAAAACAGGAATATAAAACCAAATGTTTCAATACTGGGAGAATTCCAGATGGCACGCACCAGCATTCCTGTGAGGAGGAAAGGAAAAAAAACACTAAGACCTACTATGTGCCAGGCTTATGCTAATACTTTAATACTATTTCATTCAATTACTAGTACTTATGCTAGTACTTTAATACTATTTCATTCAACTCTAGGAAGTGTTACTCTCTTTTCCCACTGAGGAAACGGACTCAGAGGAGAATGTAATTTGACAAAACCACAATTAGTTACAGAGTTTGAACTTGAAACCAGGACTTTCTGGCTCCAATTCCTTTTCCTTCTACTAGCCTCATTGCAAAAGATATGAAGCCCTATTCTGGGATGTTTCACATCATCTATAGGAGGGTGCTAAAAATTAGTGACATAGTCATCTTTTAGTAGATGAAGTTAGTATAAAAGGTCACTCAAATTTCCAGTAAAGATACATATAAACAAGAGTCCTATTGTACTCCTGGCAAGTATATTAGGTATTAACTTCAAATATAGATACTTAAATATGTTAATCAGCTAAAATGATTTAAAGACAATGCATAGATTTCTGTCACTCCCAGGAAGAAGAAACTGTCCCTTCAATATGCAATCTGAACACCAATCGCATCAGCACCATTCATTTGCAGTCTTCACCATCCAAACGTTCAGAGAAAGAATCTAATATTAAATTGTTCTATTTAAACTAAAACAAAAGTGATGTTGATTTATCATCATGACAATTTAAGAGGCTTCTAAAAGATCAAAACAGCATTTTGCTTTGTCAAGTAACATCCTTAGATGATATACATGACGAGTCACTGCAAGACTATTCAATAGACATTTTGCTCCCTAGTGCAGATAATGGGAAATTGTGTTCTCCGAATGCTGTGCTCCAGGTTGTATCCTCCCCCAAAATTCACCTCCTCTACCACCATACTCCCTTTTTCTTTTACCAGCTCTATCAAAGCATAATTCATCATTTAAAATATATAATCTCATAAATCTTGAAAACATATACAGCAGTGAACCTGCTACCACATCAAGATTCAAACATTTCCATCACTTCCAAGTTTTCTCTTGTCCTTTCATAGTCCATCCCTCTCTCCACCACCAGGTCCAGACAACTACTGGTCTGCTTTCTGTCATTAGAGATTAGTTTGCATTTTTAAGAATTGTATCTGACTGGAATCATGCAGTATGTACTCTTTTAGATCTGGCTTCTTTCATTCTGCACAATTATTTTGCAGTTCATCCATGTGTATAACTAGTTGGTTTTTTTGTGTTGCTAAGTAATATTCTATTGTGTAGAAATATTATTTGTTGTTAATTCACTCTCAATAATGAATATGTGCACTACTTGCTTCTGGTTATTATGAATAGAGCTACCATGAACAATAATGTTCAAATCTTTGTGTGGATATATATTTTTATTTATATCGAGGAACAGAAAGGCTGAGTTACATGTTCAACTTTTTAAGATGCTGCCAAATGGTTTTTCAAAGAGTTTGTAGCACTTCACACTCCCACCATCAGCATAAAAATGTCCTGTTTGCTCCATATCTTCCATTGTTATTGTAAGTCTTTTTCATTTCAATCATTCTGCTGGGTTTCTAGTAGTATCTCATTGTGATTTTAATTTATATTTCTCTGATGACCAAGGCTATTGAGCACCTTTTCATGTATCTAAGGCCATTTATATATCTTCTTCTGTAAAGTATTCAAATATCTTGGCAATTATTTATTTGATTTTTTTTTTTTTTACTTTTTAAATTTTTTTTCAGATGTTGATAGACCTTTATTTTATTCATTTATTTATATGTGGTGCTGAGAATCAAACCCAGTGCCTCATACATGCCAGACAAGTGCTCTACACTGAGTCACAACCTCAGCCCCTGGTTGTTTTATTATTTACTTGTGAAAATATGTTATAATTCTGAATATATGGGATTTTTTCAAACTCATAAATGCTTTACAAATAATTTTGCCTCACCTGTGACTTGCCTTTTTTATTTTATTTTTTCATTTTTTGTGTGTTCAGTTGGTTAGTTTTTGCAGTGCAGGGGACCAAGCCAGTGGTCTCACAGCTGGGCAAGTGCTCTACCACTGAGTCCCCTTTTTCATTTCATGTCTTTGGAAGTGTCTTTTGGAAATCAAAATTTCTTGATTTGATAAACCCAATTTGTCAATCTTTTCTGTGCAGTTTAGTTTAGTTTTTTTTTGTGTTTTATATAACAAATCTTTGCCCACTCCATGGTCACAACGTTTTTCCTATTATTGTCTTTTAGAAGTTTTATAATTTTAGTTTATATATATATGCCTTGGTCATTTAAACTTAGTTTTTGTGTACAGTGTGAAGTAGGGGTTGAGGTTTGTTTTTTCCACATGACTATCCAGTTGTTCCAGTCCCATCTGCTCAAAGTCTTCCCTTTGCCTTGGTGCTTTTGTAAAATAAAAAAATGAAAAAAAATTTTTTTAAAAATCAATTGACTATCCTTGTGAGGATCCACTCCTGGATTCTTTCTTTAGTTCCACTAATTTATATGTCTTATCTTTTCACCAATGCTATTTTCTTGATTACTGCGGCATTACAGGTGTAATTTCTCCAATGAAGTGATATAATTTTTTTCCAATTTTATACACCTTCTATTAAGTTGCTTTGGCTAATCTATGCACATTTCCATATAAATTTTAAAAAGCAGCTTTTCAATTTGCATTTATTAAAAACCCTCCTGGAATTTTGATTGAGATTAGACTAAATCTATATGTGGATCAATTTAGAGAAAACTAGCATCTTAACAATTCTGAGTCTTCCAATCCAAAATACAGTACATTTCTCTATTTAGAACTTTAATTTCTCTCAGCAATCAATATTCTGTGATTTTCAATGTAGAAGTTTTATACTTCTCTTAAACTTATTCCTAAATGTTATGGTTTTTGATGTTACTGGAAATGGAATTTATTCCCATTCTGCTATTGTTTGCTGCTGCTCCAAGAAGCAGAGATTTTTCTTTTTTGTACAGTTTATTTGATGGAAGGTGGTAATTTTTACAATAGACTTATTATTTCATAAACACATATGGCCATATTAGCTCAAAGTTAACAACTTCATTTTGACTTTTATGCAGTAAACATTTCTCTAGTGTCTACTACTGCCAAGAATCAAAACAAGGAAGCAGAAATACTGAATAGAAAAAATATAACACACACTCCATGACTGCACAATTTAGCGGAGAATATAAGTAAACTAATAATTTTAATACATAGGATAACAACAACAAAAACAAAGCTAGAAACCAAGATCTCTGCTAGATGCAAAAATTCTCAACAAAATACTAGCAAACTGAATTCAACAGTATATCAAATAGATCACTCATCATGATCAAGTAGGATTTATTCCAGAGCTGCAAGAATGGTCAAACATATGCAAATCAGTAAACATAATATATCACATCAACAAAATGAAGGACAAAAATCCTATGATTAGCTCAATAGATACAGACAAAGCATCCCATAAAATTCAACATGCCTTCATGAACAAACTCTGAAAAAATCAGGTATAGAAGAAACATAACTCAACATAACAAAAGTCATATATAACAAATCCACAGCCAACATTGTACTGAAAGGGAAAAAACTGAAAGTTTTTCTTCTAAGATCTGAACAATCCAAAGATGTCCATTCTTGTCACTTTTATTCTACATAGTATAAGACTTAGCCAGAGCAATTAGGCAAGATAAAGAAATAAACAATATGCAAACAGGAATAGGGAGGAAGTCAAATTATCCCTGTTTATATATGGCATATCTTATATGAAAAACCTAAAGACTCCATCAAAAGACTATTAGAACTGGAAGAAAATTCAGTAAAATTGCAGGACACAAACTCAAAATACAAAAATCAATAGTATTTATATACATACCAATAATGAGATTGCTCAGAAAGAAATCATGAAAGCAATTTCATTCACAATAGCTACAAAAAATGAAATAAAATACCTAAAATAAATTTAACCAAAGAAAGTGGCCTATACAATGAGAATTACAATACAAGGATGAAAGAAATTGAATACACACACAAAGACATCCCATGTTCATGGACTGGAAGAATTAATATTGTTAAATGTACATCTACCGAAAGCAATTTATAGATTGAGTGCAATCCCCATCAAGACAGTAACGACATTCTTCACAGCACAAGAAAAAAAAATCCTAAAAATCAAATAGAAGCGCAAAAGACTCCAAAAGACAAAGCAATGTTGAACAAAATTAACAAACCTGGAGGCAGCATACTACCTGACTTCAAAATATGCTACCAAGCCATAGAAATAAGAAACTGTATGGTCTGGGCATAAAAACACATAGACCAATGGAATGGAAGAGTGCCCAGAAAAAATACTGCGTGTTTAGAGTGAACTGATTCTTGACAAGGCACCAAAAATATACTGTTGTAGTTTGGATGTGAAGTGTCCCCCAAAAACTCATGGGTAAGGCAATGCAAGAGGTTTAGAGGAGAAATTATTGGGTTATGAGAGTCTTAACCCAATCAGCAAATTAATCCCTTGATGGAGCTGGAGGAGGTGGGTAATTGGGAGTATGGCTTTGGGGTATATATTTTGTATCTGGCAAATGGAGTCTCTCTCTCCCTCTGCTTCCTGAAGATCATGTGAGCTGCTTCCCTCTGTCACACTCTTCTGCCATGATGTTCTGCCTCACCTCAAACACCAAGGAATGGAGTTGGCTGACTATGAACTCAGACTTCCGAAACTATGAGCCCCCAAATAAACTTTCCTTCCTCTACACTTGTTCTGGTTGGGTCTTTTAGTCACAGCAGTGAAAAAGCTGACTAAAACATACAATGGAGAAAGAACAGCCTCTTCAATAAAACGAGAAAATAAAACAACCAATTTATGAAAAAATACTCAATAACATTAGCTACCAGGGAAATGCAAACCAAAACCACAATGAGATATCATCTCACGCTAGTAAGAACCCCTGGACACTTTGATCCCACAGGGCCACCTAGGAAGTTCTTTCTCCAAGATTCTTTTCGATATGCTCAGTCATCCAGGTAGTCAAAAGTCACTGCAACCATGGACCAAGAAAGCCTGGCTGCTGCTCCTACAGTCAGGAGACCTTGTTATCATCCATGTAGTGCAGGTTTTGAAGACATGCAGAACGTAAGAATTGTGGGATCGCTGAGGTTTCCACCAGGATTTCAAAAGAAAGCCAGGCAATGTATGGCAGGGTTGGAATTCCTATGGGTGGCACCTTAGAGGGTGATGCATGAAACTGTAAGAGTAAAGTGAAAGCTTCAATAGATACCCCCAGAAGTTAGAAATGCTAAGAATTTGACCTCTGCCAAGAAAATCTACAGCCCAAGGAGAAGCCATGTGGGCTGCAACTGGCAAGACAATAGCAGTAGGGCTGTGCAAACCTTGGAGCTAACATGTCACCATCACGAGCCCCAGATGCTAGAGGTGGAGCTACAGGACTTAATGTTCATCCTGCTGGCCTCATGTCTTGTTTTGGTCCCATTCCTTCTTTCTACACCCCGTTCCTCCCTTTTGGTACAGTAATATTTAACCTATACCTGTCCTACTTCTATATCTTTTTTTGTTTTTTACAGGGTTTCACAGCTAAGAGTTGCCTTAAGTCTCAAAGGAGACTCTAGACTTAGACTTCTGAGCAATGCTGGAACTCTTAAGGTTACAAAGACTCTTGAAGATGGACTGAATGCATTTTGATTTGTGAAACGGGGATAAGCCTTTGTGTGTGAGGGACAGAATGCTACACTTTGGATCTAGAATATTCCCAAAGGCTCATGTTAAAGGCTTAGTCCCACTTAGTGGCATTATCAGGACACAGTGGAAACTTTAGGAGGCGGAGATTGGTTGGAAGCAGTGGGTCACTAGGGGTGTGCCTTGGAAGGGTTTATTTTATCCTAGCTCCTGCTTGTGCACACACACACTCATTCTCATTTGCTCTTCTGCACTTTCTCACTCTTCCTCCCAGCCATTATGAGGTAAGCGGTTCTGTTCCACCACACCCTCTCCTAAGATTCCAAAAGAAAAATGAACAAAGAGCATAAATTAATAAGAGAATGAGGTTAATCGAAATATGCACATTTGCACATCAAACTTACAGTGTTTTTATAACTCCAGGCAGGTGAAGATATTATGAAGTAGGCATTCTTATATACTGCTGATATAACTTTCCAAGTCTGACCAGGTTAACATATTTGGGGATGGAAAGAATTAGAAGAATTCAGAGTTGCTTAGTAGTGAGAATTAATAAAATTTTATGATGAATAAATGTGTGAATAAAAAGACTTATGAATGATAACCAGTCTCTCACTCAAGTGAGAAATAAATAAGAGTGAATATTAAGACTAAGAAAACAAAAGAATTTCTAGTTAGCAGAGAAGGATAATGAGCTCCATCTATACATGTTGAGAGACCATTTCAAGACCATATGTTGAGAATATAGTTAAATACTCAGTCTAAACTAGGAAGAAGGAACTGAAGATACACTTGTATACTGTCTGTTTCACTGGATTTATGAAAACTGGGGGATTGACTAGATTGAATGGAAATATGTTGAAGAAGAAGACAGCTCAGGACAAAACTTTGAGAAATCAATCAACTGCTCAAGTAAACTCTACATGCTAAAAGAGAATTTTAATTCCAGTCTTAGAAAATCCATGTTTTTTCCACAAAAAATAATGGAAAGAACTGAGGAAGGACTCAGAATAGATGTGGATGGTCAAGCTCTGGCATAAAATGGTGGTGTTTTCAGACTTAGAAGATTGGTACCATTACGAAAAAAACAGAACCTGGGAACATCTGGAGAAAAGTCAGGTCACCCATTTGCTGCCAAAGCCAGAATGATCCTAATGATATCTAGCACACTAGCTGGAAAAATTGAAATGTTAAAAAAATTTAAGCTCCAAGTACTTTACCATAAGTTACTCAAGTCAGATGTTCCTTTAAAGGCAGGAGATAGGTAACTGTTAAAAGCAGTCTCACTTATTCATCCACAGGAAAGAGCAGAACGCAGATGTCATGCCCCATAGACTGATAAAACAATTACAGAGCCTGAGTTCCCAAGAGCATTAGCAAATTCACAAACTCCTATATATACTATAAATAGCTACTGAAATATCAGCTACAGAATAAGCTACAGAGGGACACCCCCAGAACAAATTAAAACAAAAGCCTCTGGGAATATAATTACTGTGTCTCAAAACACAATGAAGATGATTAGCTGGCTTGAAAAAGATCTTTTTTAATGATGTGCCCAAGAACACTTAGGGAACACACAAGTACAATCAAGGTAAACAGCAGTACTCCCAGGAAAGAACAAGCAAAATGCGACTAACAGAAAACACAGCTCATCAAGAAGAAAGTAGCTCATCAAGAAAAAGGAATGCTGGGACTGGTAATGGAGCTCAGTGGTGTGGTGTGTGCTTGGCATGCACAAGGCCCTGGGTTCAGTCCCTGGAGGGAAAAAAAGAAATTAAAAAAATAATAATAATAAAGAAAAGACAAAGGATGCTAAAATGCACAAATAGAATCTAGAACATAAGAAATTTTACTCTGATCAGCATAATCCAGCAAGCAAATGCATTTCTGTGGAAGTGCCATCCAGAACATCATAGCACAATTCCCTGATCGTTGATGTCATTCAACTAATCTGCCTGGCTTCTGTTTCATGATTATACAACTATATGATTAAAATTTAGTCTACTGGAAAACAAGAGTCTGAATATGCATATGTTCACTTGAATTCTTCTTGTATTAACCTCAACTTTCTGATATACATTCATTTTACAAAATCAAACTACTTTCTTATGTCATGGTACCAGACACAGGACAAGGCAAGGAGAAATATAAAATAAAGGAGACTCTCAAACTAAATAATTCAGTCCAACAGAGACAGGTGAAGACAATCAATACAAGATATTTTTCTCCCTGAAAGTCAGGGATCTCCTAAGTTTTGGAAAGCAATGATAAAAATTCCATAGGATACTAACCATTACTCTTTGTATCAAAGCAACCCAGCCACTATAGCAGCCATAGGGAGATCACTATCATCAAGAGAATGGATATAGGCTTTAACTCCTCAAATTAAGGTATAAACATTTTTATAAGACATAATTCTAATGGAGGAGGAAAGGGAATGAGGAAAACAGAGGATACGGGATTTGAGAACAGCCTTGAAAATTAAGATTTCAATAAGGTGGGAAAATTCCCTGTGAGTGGGGGGGAAAAAAGGAATCTCTAAGACTAAGGAAACATGTTGATTTATTAAGTCAATAATATTTATCAAGCATAAGTGTTGATCACTGTGTTTGACACTAGGGTTTGTGTGAAGCAGTTAAACTTATATTTCATTGGTCATAACTTAATCATATGGCCATCCTTAGCTGCGATATTGAGAAATGTGGTTTTTATTTTATTCATGTGTTAAACTAGAAATAGGGGATTCCATTTTTAGGAAAGAAGGGGAAAATGAATCTTGAAAAACAACAAGCAATCTCTGCTACTTAGGAAATATGTCATACACAACAGAACTAAGACCAAAGAGATTTTTAGGGTGGTAAGAAAGTCTCACATCACAAACTGAAGCACATGGTAGGACTGCAAATTGGTGCAGCCACTCTGGAAAGCAGTATGGAGATTCCTCAGAAAACTTGAAATGGAACCACCATTTGACCCAGCTATGCCACTCCTCGGTTTATACCCAAAGGACTTAAAATCAGCATACTACCATGATGCAGCCACATCAAGGTTTATTGCAGCTCAACTCACAATAACTCAACTATGGAACCAGCCTAGATGTCCTTCAATAGATGAATGGACAAAGTAAATGTAACACAATAGAATATTAGCCTTAAAGATGAATGAAATTATGGCATTTGCAGGTAAATGGAGTTGGAGAATATCATGCTGAGAAAGATAAGCCAATTCCAAAGAACCAAAGGCCAAATGTTTTCTCTGATAAGCAGATGCTGATCCATAGTGGGATGGGGAGAGTGAAGGAATTTTTGGACTGTGCAAGGGGGAGTGAGGGGAATGGTGGAGCAGTAGGGATGGGAAGGATGGTAGAATGAGACGGACATTATTACCCTATACATATGTATGGTAACACTACTGGTGTGACTCAGCACTATGAACAGCCAGAGGAATGAGAAGTTATGCTCCATTTGTGTACAATGTGTCAAAATGCATTCTACTGTCATGTACAACCAATTACAACAAAAATTTTTTTTTAAAACTTACTATTAGGAAAAAGACATAGTAAAAAAAAAAAAAAAAAAAAAAAACCTGGACATATTGTAAGATCGGATGTGGGTGGAGCCAGCATTTCCGGCACCAAATATAAGATCGGATATGGGTAACCAAAAAGGAGTTAGACCAAAAGCGGCAGAACAAAGATTTATTGGGCCAATCCCCAGTCCTCCAGGGTGAAGGCCAGGGAATTCTCACCGCTGCCCAAATAGGGCAGCAGTGTTTTGTAGTCTGGGATAGTGGGGGAAGGCTTGAGGGTTTAAAATACCTTACTTAACACATAAAATACCTTACTTAAAAAGAGTAGACATTCAGATTGCTTCAATTTGTATATAATTGTAAATAAAGTCATAATAATCACTTTTAAAAAAAACTGCAGCACACTAAAAAGTAGTCAAAAATGAGGCAGGAAAAGGGAGGGGGAGGGGAAGGGGGAGGCAGGAAGAAGAGTATCTCAAACAAAAACTGCGACCACGGTATTGAGAGAAGGTCTACAGTTCTGTTAAGAGTTTGGGAACAAAACCATAATGGGTAGAATTCAAACTAGAAAAATAAAAAACAAAGCAATTATTAGCCCTAGAAAACCTCCAAAACTGAGAATGCAAGGAAACAAATTGTTAGGGTGACTGGTGCCAATATCCATGGAAGACAGCTGAGTTCAAGCAAAGGTTTATTGACAGAGACAGTCTGCCAGGCTGCCCTTCTCCAAGGCGCAGCAGCCTGCTGGATAAAACTTCTTAACTATATAGTCATGTACAATGGAGTAGTTAAAAAATAACCCATTTGGTCCTGTGATTGTTATTTGGCGTCTTGGCTGTGGTTTTGGTAGTTAGGAACTCTTTGGGGGTGGGCTTAAGGGGAAGGTCATGCCTGGGTGGGCAGGCTCTGATTTAAAAAATGGAGTTACTTTGGTCTAAGGACATAACAAATCACAAAATACTCCTTACCTCAGTTGTGGAAGCTGGTCTCCAGAGAGGATCTCAATACTACCTGGCAATTATACTCATTTCCTCTGTTCTTCTCACCTTCTCACTCTCCATAATGACAAATTCGAACTCCTTCTACTCTCCTCAAATGCCAAGCCTCTGCCCATTCCCCACAAAACAGGCAATTTTTGAGAGAAAACAGAAGTCAACATTTAATGTTGGTAATCATGAATTTAGTGCAAAAGTCATCAGTCCTTTTATATGAGTTTCTAATATAACTCTCAACATCTCTGTGGGTACAGAGAAAGCCAAGAGTTGACCATGTATATTTGTGGGATTGCCCAGCAGATGGGAAAAATATGCAAACAAGCAAGAGTTTAAGGCACTGCCAAAGAGTGCTATTGACTAACATGATGTCATTCGTAGAGTGAATTATGATGTTTTGCTGGATGTCCAGACAATCAAGGTCCCTTTAAGCTATATATAATGTGACAGGGAAGAAGAGCTGACAGAGCCCTAGGGCAAAACAATAAATATGTACTTTGGAGAACTGCAAGTGCCGTGAATTCATTCCTGGCAGATCATGAAGGGAAGTCTTCTTCACGTCAATAGTTGCATATGAAATGCCACAACCTATATTAATCTGACCAAGTCAAGAGATTGTATCAGGTATAGCAGCTGTGATCCGATTATTTGCCCCAGGAAGCTTCCTTCTCAATTCCCCAGACCAACAAGGACTTGGCATATGAGTAGCCAGTTTTTCTGCTGTACACAGCAAAGAGGAACTCCCTTCCCCTCCATTTGGATTATTTTTGTCACCAAAAATAACCATCTGAAATTCTGTCTATAAGGTTATCATGTTGGGAAAGGAAAAATGGTTCATTTGTGTTTGTATTTGTGAATTCACTTTTTTGTTTTCAGAATGGAAGGTGCACTGTCAATCCCTAAGGCAAGTCTGTTGGGGCAGATTTTGAATAATTGGTCTAATTACAGTTATACACCTCCAACAAAACAATGGCATTCTGTTGTAATTCAGTGTGGCCTTGGTACGTCCTAGAGTCAAAAGACAAATGATCTTTGAATGGTTCACTCAATTTTCACACTATTTTGTAACAAGAACTACTTTGTGACCGAGTGGGAAAAGATGATCAGATACCTTATGTACAGGCATTTCTGGTCTTGTACCAAGATGTTGAGAAAAACAAGATGCAAGCTTAAGGTGGAAATGAACAAACAAAAAAAAAAAGAAAGAAAGAAAGAAAGAGTGGGGGTGGAGGGAGTTGGTTTATCAGGAGGCTCCAGGAGAAGGAGAGAGCATAATGGAAACATGAAACTCCCTGCCGCCGCCAACCCCCCACAGTATTTCCTGAACCACCCTTGGTTCTCCCTCCTCCTATTCCAGTCCTTTCAAGGACTCCCACCAGCACCTCTCCTTCCCCTTCAGCATTTCTGCTGCCTCCTTCAAGAGGCACAGGATATCCTGTAGAGTCAGAGCTATTCCCTTACAAGCACCAAAAAGTGGGGGAAAGGTTCTGAGATGTTACTACCTTCCACCACCCACTAGGGCACACAGTTCTGGCCAGGGAACCACCCCTAACACAAGGCAATTTCTCCTTTGACAAACCTTGTTGCAGGTCTAATAACCAGGCAACCGGTTGGTTTACTTTGTAGGTACAACCCTTTTTCAGTATCAGACTTATTTGAAAAAAATAGTTCTCCCTATAGACAGGACTCTCCAAATGACAAAATTATTTACCTCTATCACCCTTCTTGAGCAAATATACAGGAATATATTCTGGATGAATATATTTTTAACAGGAGATAAAAGGAGAATGGCGATGAATAAGGTTAGAGAGAAGCACATCAGCTCCATCTATCAGACCCAAATGGGACCCATGTTGCTAATACAGCAACATGGCAGAACCAGAGTGGGAACCAAATGATGGGGAAATGTCTCCTTTGGAGCACTAGCAAAGATGTATCCTATTAGGCTTAAGAAAGGGGGTTCCAGGCTGGGGAGATAGCTCAGCTGGTAGAGTGCTTGCCTTGCAAGCACAAGGCCCTGAGTTCGATCCCCAGTACCACAAAAAAAAAAAAAGAAAGAAAAGAAAGGGGGTTCCTAGACACAGGTGTCTCGGCAAGGTTCAGGAATTATGGCAAAAGACAAATGAAGACCCATTTCAATTCCTAGGGAAGATATAGCTGGCATGTTGGTATACAGGAGACGTACCAACCCTGATCTTGAGGTGCCAGAAAACATGAGAATAACAAACGTGACATGTACAGGGCAGTGTGCCCAGACATTAAAGAGAAAACTGCAAAGAACTGAGAGTTTGGGGGATGAACGCATGCCAGTTAGTGAATATAATATTTAGGGTGTTTAACAATTGAGAGGAACTTCAGAAAACAAATGCAAAGTGCAAAGTCTCCTTGCTGGCTGTTGGATTAGACTCTGAAGGAACAGATTCCTCAAAGAAATATAAGGAGCCCTCGGCAAAGATCAATGTGCCTAACGTAAGAATGAAGGACACTGGGAAGAAAAGACTGTTCCAAGCTGAAGAAGATACAATAGGAGAAAAAGGAAAGAGAAAGACTGGGGGCTCACAGATGATGGAAACTGGAAAATTTCAGATACAGAATGAAGAAGCCCAAGGGAATCAATCCTTGGATCTAAGAAACCCCATAGAAATTTCCCCATAGGAGCCCCAGGTAAAACTGACTGGAGAATAAGTCAATCTATTTTCTGGTGGACACAGATGCTACTTACTCAGTAGCATCTACATTCAAACAAAAAAAAACTTTCCAGACTTCTCACATAATGGAAGTCTCAGGGGAGTACAGAACATCCCTTTTGCAATCTTAGGAGTACCACCTTGGGATCTCACACTAAAGCACAGTTTCTGGTATATGCCAGAGTCACTGACTTCCCTTTCAGGATAAGATCTCCTTTGTAAGTTAAATGCTCAAGTAACCTTTTTACCAAGACAATTCATCATTAAATGTTCACTCCTCCCTAAACAGGCTTGAAATCTGCAGTTGGTCTTCCTAAAATCCAAGGAACGCTTAGAGGAACAAATACCACCTGAAGTCAACCAGGAGATAAGATCCACTGTGAGAGCAGGTAGGGCTCATGGCAAGACAAAGAATGCTTCCCCAGCACAAACCGAATGAAGGGGTGAAGGTCCCTACTTGAAACAACATCCCTTGAAGAGGTTGGCTTGACAAGGGATAAAAACCATTCTTGAAAAGTTTCTTCCAGTAGAAAACAAATGCCATGAACTATTTGCAATTGAATAGCAGGTCCCAGAACTTGGTCAACTCAACAATACTCTTGCACTGTATTGCCCCAGGATTTAAGAATTCCTCCACCACCTTGTTTAGGTAAATTCTGGACAAAACCTGAAGTCTCTCAAGTTAAATTAGCACATGTATTTGGGCTTAGATTTGTCCTCAGGGCAGAGACCTTTTGCCTGATTATAAATCTTTACCTGTGCAGATACTCTAAACACCCACAGGCAACTGAGGATTTCAGGGGATGGTTGTGTTTTTAAATTTGGATTCCCAATTATAGTAAATTCACTCTATGAGGCCCTTAAGGTACACAGAATAGACTAAGGAATGTCAAAAGACCTTTGATACAGTGAAGAAGTAACAGATCCTGCCCTGAGACTTCCTGAAATTACAAAAAGCCATGCAGACTGTGTGTTCAAGAAAAACAGGAGGGGTTTCAAGATGGCGGACTAGAGGGTGATGCATCTCCCGTCACTCTGGAACTCAGGATTCAAGAAGGGGAGGTATTGAGAGACTTGGAGCAACATAGAGCTGCAGGGTGAGTCTCTCCCACTGGGTGAAGCTCGGCCCCGGCGGCAGGCCCGGATAGTGGGCAGATTCTCGGAGCAGACCCGCCCAGTGAGAGGCTTTCTGCGCACACCCAGTCCCCAATGGCGGGCCCAGTCCGGTCCACAAGAGGCTTCTCAGGCCAGGGCAGGGCGGCGAGAGGCTTTCCTGAACAGCCCTGCACCATCCGGCGGCAGGCCCAGCCCACAGCCAACTTCTCGGAGCTGGTCCGCCTAGTGAGAGGCTTTCCGCGCACACCCATCACTGCATTACCAAGTTCCTCCAAGACTTCAGGCTACTGAAGGTTAAGAGGTGATATGCTGGAAATCTACAGGGACACTATAAGCCAATAGAGGAAATCTGCAATATCTCAGAGTCCCACTGATATCTGACCAATATGAGAAAACAAGGGAAGAAAATGTCCCAAACAAACCTAGAGACTATAGCAATAAAACTCAATGACGGCACAGCAGAAGAAATGTCAAAAGAGAATTCAGAATGTACATAATTAAAACAATCAGAAAGTAAACGAGGAGATGAAAAATCAAATGCAGGCATTGAATGATGAGATGAAAGAGCAAATGCAGGCATTAAATGATCATACCAATCAACTGTTAAAAGAGCAAATACAAGAAGCAAAAGATCATTTCAATAAAGAATTAGAGATATGAAAAAAAAAAGAAAAACAGAAATCCTTGAAATGAATGAAACAATAAACCAAACTAAAAACTCTATAGAAAGCATAACCATAGGATAGAACACCTGGAAGACAGAACCTCAGACATTGAAGACAAAATATTTAATCTTGAAAACAAAGTTGACCAAACAGAGAAGATGGTAAGAAATCATGAACAGAATCTACAAGAATTATGGGATATCATGAAAAGGCCAAATTTGAGAATTATTGGGATAGAGGAGGGCACAGAGAAACAAACCAAAGGAATGAACAATCTATTCAATGAAATACTATCAGAAAATTTCCCAAATCAGAAGAATGAAATGGAAAACCAAGTACAAGAGGCTTACAGGACTCCAAATACACAAAATTACAACAGACCCACACCAAGGCACATTATTATGAAAATACCAAACATACAAAATAAAGACAGAATTTTAAAGACTGCAAGAGAAAAGAATCAAATTACATTCAGGAGGAAACCAATAAGGATATCAGCAGATTTTTCAATCCAAACCCTAAAAGCTAGAAGGGCCTGGAACAACATATATCAAGCCCTGAAAGAAAATGGATGCCGGTTTTCAAGATGGCAGACTAGAAGGCGGCTGCATTTCATGTTGCTCCAGGATGCAAGATTCAAAAGAGGAGATAGTGAGAGACTTGGGACCAACTCAAAGCCGCCGGGTGAGTCTCTCCCGTTGGGGAGGTGTCCCGGATGGGGCGGTAACCCCGGAACGAAGGGAACTTTGTGAAGTAGAGTTGCTCGGCGAGACGCCCCTCCCCCCACTGGAGCGGTAAACACGGACCATTGGGAACATTGTAGAGGAGGTGGTTCAGCACAGCGCTTGGACTCGGAGCAACCACTGGGGCTCCGGGTGGCTGCCTGAGGAGGAGCTGCATGGCGAGCTGTTTGGACTCAGAACGACCGCTTCTGAACACCAGGGGGCTGCCTGGAGGAAGAGGAGGGGCACAGCAGGTCGCTTGGTCTAGGAGTGACTGCATCAGAGCCACAGGTGGTTGCCAGAGGAGGAGGCGAGTGGTGAGTTGATTGGACTCAAAGCGACCACTCCTGAACACCGGTGGCCTGCCTGGAGGACGAGCGCGGTGGGTCACTTGGTCTCAGAGTCACCGCTCCTGAACACCCGGGGGGGCTACCCCGAGGAGGAGGAGGAGGAACAGGGCAGGTCACTAGGACTCGCAGTGACTGCCTAGGGCTACGGGCGGTTGGCGGGAGGAGGAGACGCGAAGTGAGTTGCTTGGCTCCTAGTGACTGCGTCAGAAACTGGGCGGCTGTCCAGAGGAGGAGGTGTGTGGCGGGTCTCTGGGTCTCAGAGCTATTGTACGGGGCTCCAGGTGGCGGCTCAGAGGAGGGGCCGCATAGCCAGGCGATTAGGTGCAGAGCAGGGTCCCAGGATCTAGGAGGCTTCTTGCTGGAAGAGTCGCACAGAGACACGCCTAGGGGCGGAGCAAAGCTTCCAGGACTGCGGGCAGATTCTCTGAGGAGAGGCAGCCTAAGGAGACTTGCCTGCAAAGGGTGAGGCTCCCAGGCACAGGAGGTAGGTCCGAGCCCCTGGGAACGTTGCAGAGGAAGACAGCCCAGCCCAGGCGGTAGTTGTAGATTGAGGGGAACCTCTAGGAGGGGAACTGAACAGCAAGACGTCCCCACCGAGTGAGTCTTCCCTGCCAGGTGAGGTTTTCCCACAGGGACGGTAAAACGAGAGACACAGGCCCAAACAGGCCTTGCCTCAGCCCGCAGCCTAGTTCCCCATTGGATGACCATTGGTCAACAAGTGGAGACACCTCTGCCCACTAGCAGGGAATATACCCCACCTGAGGGTCACCACCCCTAGAGAGGCAGTTTCCTTGTGGAGCACCGCATTATCAACTTCCTCCAAGACTTCAGGCTACTGAAGGATAAGAAGGGATATACTAGCAATCTTCAGAGACATTGTAATTCAATAGAGGAAATCTGCAATATCTTAATGATCCACTGATCCCTGGACAATATGAGAAAACAAGGGAAGAAAATACCCCAAACAAATCTAGATGTTACATCAATAAAATCCAACGACAGCATGGCAGAAGAAATGACAGAAAGGGAGTTCAGAATGTACATAATTAAAATGATCAGGGAAGCAAACAATGAGATGAAAGAGCAAATGCAGGCATTGAATGATCGCACCAATCGACAGTTAACAGAGCAAATACAGGAAGCAAAAGATCATTTCAATAAAGAGTTAGAGATATTGAAAAAAAACAAACAGAAATCCTTGAAATGAAGGAAACAATAAACCAAATTAAGAACTCCATGGAAAGCATAACCAATAGGATAGAACACCTGGAAGACAGAACTTCAGATATTGAAGACAAAATATTTAACCTCGAAAACAAAGTTGAACAAACAGAGAAGATGGTAAGAAATCATGAACAGAATCTGCAAGAACTATGGGATATCATGAAAAGGCCAAATTTGAGAATTATTGGGATTGAGGAAGGCTTAGAGAAACAAACCAAAGGAATGAACAATCTATTCAATGAAATAATATCAGAAAATTTCCCAAATCTGAAGAATGAAATGGAAAATCAAGTTCAAGAGGCTTATAGGACTCTGGCATGGTATTGGTACCAAAATAGAAAGGTGGATCAATGGTACAGAATAGAGGACATGGACACAAACCCAAATAAATACAATTTTCTCATACTACAAAGGGGCCAAAAATATGCAATGGAGAAAAGATAGCCTCTTCAACAAATGGTGCTGGGAGAATTGGAAATCCACATGCAACAGAATGAATCTAAACCCATATCTCTCACTATGCACGAAACTAAACTCAAAATGGATTAAGGACCTCGAAATCAGACCAGAGACCTTGCATCTTATAGAAGAAAAAGTAGGTCCAGAGCTTCAACATGTCGGCTTAGGATCAGACTTCCTCAACAGGACTCCCATAGCACAAGAAATAAAAGCAAGAATTAATAACTGGGATAGATTCAAACTAAAAAGCTTTCTCTCAGCAAAGGAAACTATCAGCAATGCAAAGAAAGAGCCTACAGAGTGGGAGAAAATCTTTGCCACCCATACTTCAGATAGAGCACTAATCTCCAGAATCTATAAAGAACTCAAAAAACTCTACACCAAGAATGCAAATAATCCAATCGACAAATGGGCTAAGGAAATGAACAGACACTTCACAGAAGAAGATCTACAAGCAATCAACAAACATATGGAAAAATGTTCAACATCTCTAGTAATAAGAGAAATGCAAATCAAAATCATCCTAAGATTCCATCTCACTCCAATTAGAATGGCGATTATCAAGAATACAAGCAACAACAGGTGTTGGTGAAGATGTGGGGAGAAAGGTACACTCATACATTGCTGGTGGGGCTGCAAATTAGTGCAGCCACTCTGGAAAGCAGTGTGGAGACGCCTTAGAAAACTTGGAATGGAACCACCATTTGACCCAGCTATCCCACTCCTTGGCCTATACCCAAAGGACTTAAAATCAGCATATTACAGAGATACAGCCACATCAATGTTCATAGCTGCTCAGTTCACAATAGCCAGATTGTGGGACCAACCTAGATGTCCTTCAATTGATGAATGGATAAAGAAACTGTGGTATATATAAACAATGGAATATTACTCAGCCATAAAGAATGATAAAATTATGACATTTGCAGGCAAATGGATGAAACTGGAGAATATCATGCTAAGCAAGATAAGCCAATCTCAAAAAACCAAAGGATGAATGATATCGCTAATAAGTGGAAGATGACACATAATGGGGGGTGGGAGGGGTTAGTGTTAGGGTTAGAGTTAGGGTTAGGGAGGGGGGCAAGAATGGAGGAAGGAAGGACTGTATAGAGGGAAAAGAGGGGTGGGAGGGGTGGGGGGAAGGGAAAAAATAACAGAATGAATCAAACAACATTACCGTATGTAAATTTATGATTGCACAAATGGTATGCCTTTACGCCATGTACAAACAGAGAAACAACATGTATCCCATTTGTTTACAATAAAAAAAAATAAATGGAAATATTGGACTGGGAGTGTAGCTCAGTGGTAGAGAACATTTGAGGCCCTGGGTTTGATACCTAGCACTGCAAAGAAAGAATTTTAAAAATTACATCATTTAAATATAAATGTTATCCAGAAAAATGCATTCACAGACATACCAAGAATAATATTTTTAATTTTTTTAGTTGTTGATGGACCTTTAATTAATTAATTAATTAATTAATTAATTAACCTGTATGTGGTGCTGAGAATCAAACCCAGTAACTCACACATGCCAGGCAAGTTCTATACCACTGAGCTGCAACTCCAGCCCCCAAGAATAATGTCTGACCAAATATCTGGACACCATAACTCAACCAAGTTGACATATAAAATGAACTCTCACACCTTACATATGTAACTAGAATAATGACAATGCCTGATCATTGATACAATTGTGTGGATGAAATAATATATGTTATGAAAAAAAAGAAAGAAAGAAAGAAAATGGATGCCAACCAAGAATCTTATACCCAGCAAAACTTACCTTCAGATTTGATGACGAAATAAAATTCTTCCATGATAAACAAAAGCTAAAGGAATTTACAAAAAGAAAGCCGGCATTACAGAACATTCTCAGCAAAATATTCCACGAGGAAGAGATAAAAAACAATGATGCAAATTGGCAAAGGAAGGAACTGGCCGAAAGAAATAGCCAAATAAAGGAGAAACCAAATCATGTCCAAAAACAAAAATGAGTCAAACGACTGGGAATACAAATCATATCACAATAATAACCCTGAATGTTAATGACCTGAACTCATCAATCAAAAGACATAGACTGGCAGATCGGATTAAAAAGAAAAATCCAACAATATGCTGCCTACAAGAGACTCATCTCATAGAAAGAGATACCCATAGACTAAAGGTGAAAGGATGGGGAAAAACATACCATGCACATGGACACAGCAAAAAGGCTGGAGTATCCATCCTCATTTCAGATAATGTGGACCTCAAGCCAAAACTAGTCAGAAGGGATAAAGAAGGACATTTCATACTGCCTAAGGGAAGCATAAATCAACAAGATATAACAATCATAAATATATATGCCCCGAACATTGGCTCATCCATGTACATCAAACAAATCCTTCTCAATTCCAGAAATCAAAGAGACCACAGCACAATAATACTAGGCGATTTTAACACACCTCTCTAGCCACTGGACAGATCTTCCAAACAAAAACTGAATAAAGAAACCATAGATCTCAATAACACAATCAATAATTTAGACTTAACCAACATATATAGAATATACCATCCAACAAAGAGTGAATATACCTTCTTCTCAGCGCACATGGATCCTTCTCTAAAATAGACCATATTTTATGCCATAAAGCTACTGTTAGCAAATACAAGAAGATAGAGATACTACTTTGTATTCTATCAAATCATAATGGATTGAAATTAGAAATAAAGGACAGAATAAAAAACAGAAACTACTCCAACACCTGGAGATTAAATAATACACTATTATATGATGAATGGATAACAGAAGTCATCAGGAGGGAAATAAAAAAATTCTTAGAAGTAAATGAGAACAAAGACATATCATATCAAAATCTCTGGACACTATGAAAGCAGTACTTAGAGGAAAATTTATTTCATGGAGTGTATTCAATAAAAGAAGTAAAAATCAACAAATAACTTAACACTACAGCTTAAAGCCCTAGAAAAAGAAGAACATATCAACACCAAAAGTACTAGAAGACAGGAAATAGTTAAAATCAGAGCTGAAATCAATGAAATTGAAACAAAAGAAACAATTGAAAAAATTAACAAAATAAATCATTGGTTCTTTGAAAAAATAAACAAAATTGATAAACCCTTAGCCACACTAACAAAGAGAAGAAGAAAAAAAACTCAAATTACTAGAATTTGGAATGAAAAGGAAATATCACGACAGACACAATTGAAATACAAAACATAATTAGAAGCTATTTTGAAAATCTATACTCCAACAAATCAGAAAATCTCGAAGACATCAACAGGCTTCTAGAGACTTATGAATTACCTAAACTGAACCAGGAGGACATACACAACTTAAATAGATCAATTTCAAGTAATGAAATAAAGACATCAAAAGCCTACCAACAAAAAAAACTCCAGGACCAGATGGTTCTCAGTCAAGTTCTACAAAACCTTTAAAGAAGAGCTCATTCCAATACTCCTCAAAGTATTCCATGCAATAGAAGAGGAGGGAACCCTCCCAAATTCATTCTATGAAGCCAATATCATCCTGATATCTAAACCAGACAGCGACGCATCGAGGAAAGAAAATTTCAGACCAATATCTTTAATGAACATCGACACAAAAATTCTCAACAAAAATTTTAGCAAATCGCATCCAAAAATATATTAAAAACATAGTGCACCACGATCAAGTGGGTTTTATCCCTGGGATGCAAGCCTGGTTCAACATTCGGGAATCAATAAACGTAATTAATCATATCAACAGACTTAAAATCAAGAATCACACGATTATTGCAATAGATGCAGAAAAAGCATTCAATAAAATACAGCATCCCTTCATGCTCAAAACACTAGAAAAAAATAGGGATAGTGGGAACATTCCTTAACATTATAAAGGCCATCTACGCTAAGCCCATGGTCAATATCATTCTAAATGGTGAAAAACTGAAAGCATTCCCCCTAAAAACTGGAACAAGGCAGGGATGCCCTCTTTAACCACTTCTATTCAACACTGTCCTTGAAACTCCAGTCAGAGCAATTAGACAGACCAAAGAAATTAAAGGGAAATGAATAGGAAAAGAAGAACTCAAACTATCCCTATTTGATGATGACATGATTATATACTTAGAGGAACCTGGAAATTCCACCAGAAAACTTTTAGAACTCATAAGTGAATTCAGTAAAGTAGCAGGTTACAAGATCAATGCTCATAAATCCAATGCATTTTTATACATAAGTGATGAATCTTCAGAAAGAGAAGTTAGGAAAATTACCCCATTCACAATAGCCTCAAAAAAAATAAAATACTTGGGAATCAATCTCACAAAAGAGGTGAAAGACCTCTACAATGAGAACTACAGAACACTAAAGAAAGAAATTAAAGAAAACCTTAGAAGATGGAAAGATCTCCCATGTTCTTGGATAGGCAGAATTAATATTGTCAAAATGGCCATACTACCAAAAGTGCTATACAGATTCAATGCAATTCCAATTAAAATCTCAATGATGTACTTTTCAAAAATAGAGCAAGCAATCATGAAATTCATCTGGAAGAATAAGAGACCCAGAATAGTTAAAGCAATCCTTAGCAGGAAGAGTGAAGCAGGGGGTATCACAATACCAGATCTTCAACTCTCCTACAAAGCAATAGTAAAAAAAATCCGGCATGGTATTTGTACCAAAATAGACAGGTAGATAAATGGTACAGAATAGAGGACATGGACACAAACCCAAATAAATACAATTTTCTCATTCTAGACAAAGGCGCCAAAAATATGCAATGGAGAAAAGATAGCCTCTTCAACAAATGGTGCTGTGAAAACTGGAAATCCATATGCAACAGAATGAAACTAAACCCCTATCTCTCACCCTGCAAAACTCAACTCAAAATGGATCAAGGACCTCGGAATCAGGCCAGATACCCTTCATCTTATAGAAGAAAAGGTAGGTCCTAATTTTCAACATGTCAATCCAGGATCAGACTTCCTTAACAGGACTCCCACAACACAAGAAATAAAAGCAAGAATCAATAACTGGGATAGATTCAAACTAAAAAGCTTTCTCTCAGCAAAGGAAACTATCAGCAATGTGAAGAGAGAGCCTACAGAGTGGGAGAAAATCTTTGCCACCCATACTTAAGATAGAGCACTAATCTCCAGAATATATGAAGAACTCAAAAAACTCTACACCAAGAATGCAAATAATCCAATCAACAAATGGGTTAAGGAAATGAACAGACACTTCACAGAAGATCTACAAGCAATCAACAGATATATGAAAAAATGTTCAACTTCTCTAGTAATAAGAGAAATGCAAATCAAAACTACACTAAGATTCCATCTCACCCCAATTAGAATGGTGACTATCAAGAATACAAGAAACAATAGGTGTTGGAGAGGATGTGGGGAAAAAGGTACACTCATACATTGCTGGTGGGGTTGCAAATTAGTGCAGCTAATCTGGAAAGCAGAGTGGAGATTCCTCAGAAAGCTTGGAATGAACCCACCATTTGACCCAGCTATCCCACTCCCTGGCCTATACCCAAAGGACTTAAAACAGAATACTACAAAGATGCAGCCACATCAATGTTCATAGCTGCTCAATTCACAATAGCCAGATTGTGGAACCAACCTAGATGCCCTTCAATTGATGAATGGATAAAGAAACTGTGGTATATTTATATAATGGAATATTACTCAGCCATAAAAAATAATAAAATTATGGCATTTGCAAGCAAATGGATGAAATTGGAGAATATCATGCTAAGTGAGAAAAGCCAATCTCAAAAAAACCAAAGGAAGAATGATCTCACTGATAAGTGGATGATGACACATAATGGGGTGGGGCAAGAATGGAGGAAGGAGGGACTATATAGAGGGAAAAGAAGGGTGGGAGGGATGGGAGGGTAGGGAGAAAAATAACAGAATGAATCAAACAACATTACCCTATGTAAATATATGATTACACAAATGGTATGCCTTTACTCCATGTACAGAGAACATGTATCCCATTTGTTTACAATAAAAATAAATATATAAAAATTTTTAAAAAGATAAAAAAAGAAAAAGAAAAACAAGGATTAGTGCTTGGAGTTTTAATTCAGCCCTTAGGATATGGGCCCTGTCTGGTGGCGTATTTTTCCAAACAACTGGATCACATAGCTGAGGGATGCCTCCCTGTTTGTGAATTTATGGTCACAGTCACTTGTGACATTCTATAGGATGCAGAAAAATTTGCACTGGGACAACTTTTGAACATGTACATGCCTGCCATTTTTCCTCCCTACGAGCAACAGAAAGGAGGCTGCTTGCTCACCTGGAGAATGGGAAAATACCCAGCCAATCTATTGAACAACCTCATCGTGAGATTACATGTTACCTCCACACTGAATCCAGGCATTTGGGAG
Organism: Sciurus carolinensis; assembly: GCF_902686445.1. Classification (NCBI taxonomy): domain Eukaryota; kingdom Metazoa; phylum Chordata; class Mammalia; order Rodentia; family Sciuridae; genus Sciurus; species Sciurus carolinensis. Next base: position 23,728,588 of record NC_062216.1, read on the forward strand.
CTCCCAAATGAGGGCTTTGACACCCCTACCTCAACATAATTACCTGTAGATTATTGAACTATTCCAGCCAGACAGATCTCTTTGATCAGCCTTTTTCCAGCCTCAAAACTAGATTTATAGACTGGAGCAGCTGTACAGACCAAGATAAGCATCAGGTTAACAGTAACCTTAAAAAAACATTAAAGGCAAAAGCAGTGCCTCCCAGAAGCTCAACTCAGAAACCATAAGTCTTTGTCCCTGTTAGAGCTGTCTTCCTGTGGAAGGAAAGGGAATAAACATGAGCATCCACTCACTATATGCCTTTTTGTACTAAATGCATATGAGATCATGTGGAAAGAGTATGTCTTCCTGAAGATAACAGAGAAATCAAACATGTTCCTGAAATCTTGCTGTTATTAGAAGATGTTCACAAGTCTTCCCAGGTGGCAATATACTGTTATGGCCACCAGGAGTTGGAAAGCCTAGGGAATTAAGGGAAGCAACCAGCTTACAAAAATGACAAATGGTATCTGGAGTCAGTGACTTCATAGCCCTAATGGATCTCAGGTTTCCCCTCTTATACTGATAAAGACAAAGAAGGGGTTAAGGAATGGGGCTTCCCTTTAGACCAAATAGGGCCTGGATGGAAATGTAATGCTCAGGGAATAATTCTGATCCTAGAAACCCTTCTGGAGACTGTGATAAAAACATATCTACAAAAGTACTCATTATGCAAAAGAAGTCACCCTCCAATAGATACAGAAAAATATTAGGGCACCCAATTTACAAAAGCAGTTGGTTCTCTTTATTCCCTAGGCTCTCCACTTTCTGGTGACCATAACAGTATACTGCTACCCAGGGAGACTTGTGAACATCTAACAACAGCAAGATTTCAGGGATGTGTTTGTTTACTATTATCAAAAATGCTTTGGATGTATCAAAAGTAGTAACTTAAAGGGAGGTACAACCATCAGGTGTCCACAAATGGGAATTTAGTTTCAGAGGAATGGCCCATCCAAAGACTAGCAAGTTGATTTCATTCAGATGCCCCAAGCCCTGGGAAATTACAGAAATGTTAGTTTTTGTGGATACCTTTTTTGGAGTGATAAAGGTCTATCCAAATTACACTGAAAAAGCATCTAAAATTGTCAAGCCACTTTCAAAGGAAATTATCCCAAGATTTGGCCTGCCTAACATAATTAAAAGTGACAGTGCATCTTCATTTGTCACAGCTGTCAGCCAACAGGTGGCTAGAATACTGTACATTACTTGGAAACTACACTCTTCTTGGAGACCTCAGTCAATGAGAAAGGTGGGTTGTCAGGGTCTTAAGCCCCCTTGCTCTTCTCGACCAGCGACAAGGGAAGGAGACAATCCCCAACAAGGTCAGACCGGGATAGGTAGGGCCCACTGACCACCCGCTCCCAGCCCTCCGGGCGGAGGACAATCAGATGCGTCAGGGAGACCAGTCACAGCAGGAACTCATTTATTGAGGAAGTCACACAGTTTTTATGTAGGGTGGGGGCTAGGCGGGAACCAATCAGCTTAAAGGTCAGCAAGGCACGGGGCGGGGGGGGTGTCACACAGCAAGAGTCCCATAGGACTATATGGCAAGAACAAGCTAATCACGTTTGCGGAACTGTTGTTAACCAATCCCTGACGGTGGTCCAATTTATCATCATTAACCTTTGAAACCGCCTTTGAGCCTTGATCTTGCTCACTCGCCAGGGAGTAAGGAGTCCGTCTGAGTTAGTTAACGTGTCATTAGTCCCAACATATCCTCCTTTTTAGTTTTATATTAAGGGTGTGTCTGTCTTACGTTGCCCCTGGGAGGGTCTTACCCATCAAGGAACATACTCTAGCAGTTTGAGGGTCCGCCTTACTTGAAGGTGTGCCTGTATTACGTTGTCCTCATCTGAGGATCTTACCCGTCATTGACTACCACCTTAGCACTTCAGGCGGGCCCTTCAGGAGGAGCAGGGCTTAAGGAAGAGAAAGGTAATAATACAGACTTCTCCCGGCAGGAAGAAGGGGGCCATGGCTGATGTTCTAAAGTCCCAAGAAGTGAGCGCACCCTACATCTTTTGCAGGTTAAAGTCTCTTTTGTTCTCCAGTTCTCTCCCCCCTTATCTCTCCTTCCTGCTTACGTGACTAGGCCTGGTTTTGCATTAAGTGAGAAGTCATGGACAGAGGAAGGGCCAAGGTGATTCAGGCAGATAAGGGCCAAGGGGGCATTAATTAGCAGCTCCATGCTTGCAGTCCTTGATAAAGGCAGGTAAATTTGGTAATCAATGGGCTCTGGAGATCCTTGACATTTCATTCTTCCAGGAACAATCTCCAACTTCCAGAAGCAGATGGCTTCATGGCTTCATTTCCTTGATTTGATCCGATCCCCTATTTCTACACTAACCACCTGTCCTTAATTCTGGCTTCATCCCCCCCTTTTGCTTTAGGAACTCCTAACTGCTGTAAGGAAAATGGGGCGCCGATCGTTCTGGCTGCTTCGAAGCTGGAAGGGGTTAGCGAGGGGCAAGCAGTTTGGAGTTCCTTTTTAAAAATCGAGTCAATCGAGGGGTCCAAGGTAGAAGTCTGGTTGGGGAAGAGCAGGTTGTAAAGTCATTTGGGGGTGGGTGCTTCTATGATAGAAGAACAAAAAGACATGAGTACTGAAATGAGATTGGTACAAAGTAAATGTTGCAGCATCTGGAACATGCCAATGAATATCATAAAGATGACAGAAGTCAATAATTCCTCACCAGGGGGTGGAAGAATTGAGAAGTTGTTCCCATAACAAGGCCTAGCAAAGGCTGGAGAGAACAAGGCCTTTATTTGGGAACTTTAACATTGTCCAGGTTATCAGGAATGTAAACACAACATTTAGTAGAGATCTCTATACTTCTGTTACTTAGGGCTAGATAATCATACTAGCAAACATAGATGTGTAGCTTAGGAAGGTCTGCAGGCTTTAAACTGACTAAATACTTCTGACTGGCAGTTTCTCTTGATAGTTATCAGGCACAGTTGTCTAAGAATCTCTCTTTTGTAGCTTTTAGTCTTTATTCTAGTGGACTAACACAAGTGTACATCTTAAGTTATATTTAACTATTATTTCTTTTAAATGCCCAAGAATGGCTATATTTTGGTTTTAACTGTTTTTCTGGGTGTCTAAGATCAAGCTGGTCAAACTGACCTGTTCCTGTCTTATTAAAGAGTCAGCTGAGTTCCCACAGAGGTCACTCATAAAGAACTTAAGAGCAGCTTCTTAGCTCCATTGTCCCATTGGTTAGGTGGCTTCCCTTGGAAGCATTAGGGGTGTCTCCCTTTTTCCATGCACCTCCTCTGCAGCAGGTGCACTGAGTGGCTTTTCTCTAGTGGCCTCATCAATCTCCTTGATCAGGAGATTGTGTGACCCAGAGTTGCAAACCTCCTTAGAGAAGTCCTCTTGTTCCCTGGGTTTAGGCTGACTTTGAGGGAAAGACCCAAATATGGACTTTTCTTGACCTCTGTATTTAATATCAATCTCTAAGTTTGATCTTAACCATCAAGCAAGTCAGTCTGACCAGTCATAAAGTAAGAGTACTGGGCTTTAACTTCAATGTCTATGACTTTACTGTTATTTACCCCCTTTTATCTAATTGGGGTTTACATTATCTGTATTAGTACTGGAAGTTACCACTATCTGTTCTATAGGTGATGGCTTATTATCACAAGTTACCTAGGTTCTGTGTTCTGGAAGCAGCTACTTCTGCAAAACATTAACAGGTAACAGTTTTACAAAATGAAATTAGCAAGAGTAAAACTATATATTCAGCTTGTATAATAGTTATCTTAAATTTTGGCTGAGCTACACATTATATCCACTGTTTGAGATCATAGTAATTTTACAACAAAAACCAATTTTTTGACTATAACTTTAAATAAGCTGAAGTCTGACTTACTTTGGAGTCGTTCTAATATGCAGTAAGGTGGGAGGCAGAGCCTTATCTCAGGTAAGGCATGGCTCTTTACAAATCTTAAGTGTTCTAATTCTGATGTTGATCTTTGCTTCTTTCTTAAATGTCATTTTAAGAAGTTTACATATATTGATTCCTGAGTCTATATGAACACTAGTCAACACAATTTAACATTATATTTAAAACATGAATTAAAGAAAGGCCGAGAGCTTTTAACTTTCCTTTTGTGTGACAAAGTGGCAAAATGCTTTTATGTTTCACAATATTAACCTTTAAACAAATCAGGCTCTAACATTTAGAAATACATTTACATTTAAAATTCTTTATCTCAGTGTAAAAAGTAACAAATTTTACATATACCCTATTGATAACAGGTCCTATAATAGAACATTAAATGATAGAAATAAATCCCCAATAAAATTTACAAGTTTAAAATTACCATTACAGACAAGTTTAATTTGAAGAATAGCAGCTTGATAAATTTCCTGTTTTAAAAACTTGTATACCTGGAAAATATGAACACATTTAATATACAAAGAGTGACCATTTCACAATTACCTTGACACTTATATTGCCAAATTTAGTTTTTAAAGAAAAATTTAGACTCTATAACATAGTACAATACTTTTAACAGTTGTTTAACCATAATTGTATACCCCAATTTTTAAGACTAATTGTTCTAAAGAATAAAACTTAATAGACACAAAGTTAAGAGTAAATTAGTGTTCCTAAGAAATCCTTGTCATTTTACCATGTCATTTTACCATATAGATTAAACTTTGGTTTATATTAGAACATAAGTATTTCACCTTAGGAAAAACCTTAAATAGCTTTAACTGTTTCACATACATACTACCAACTTAGTTACATTGCAAATTTGTTGAAATTTGTCCTTTACTTACATAGACTTTCTTAGCACTTACTTAGACCCTCATGTTTTTCATCACACAAGCACTTTCTTACCCAGAAACATTTCCTTTTCCCTTTTACTAAATATATTTCCATACCCAGAACCTTTTATTTTCTCTTTCCTGTTGACCCCTTTTTGTTCACATTCTGAAACAACTCTTATGAAATTTCCAAATTTAGATAAATTACTCTATTTTTTTATTATTATTTTATTGTAAACAAATGGGATACATGTTGTTTCTGTTTGTAAATGGCGTAAGGGCATAGCATTTGTGCAATCATAAATTTACATAGAGTAATGCTGTTTGATTCATTTTGTTATTTTTTCCCTTCCCCCCCACCCCTCCCACCCCTCTTTTCCCTCTATACAGTCCTTCCTTCCTCCATTCTTGCCCCCTCCCTAACCCTAACTCTAACCCTAACACTAACCCCTCGCACCCCCCATTATGTGTCATCATCCACTTATTAGCGATATCATTCGTCCTTTGGTTTTTTGAGATTGGCTTATCTCACTTAGCATGATATTCTCCAATTTCATCCATTTGCCTGCAAATGCCATAATTTTATCATTCTTTATGGCTGAGTAATATTCCATTGTATATATATATATATCACATTTTCTTTATCCATTCATCAATTGAAGGACATCTAGGTTGGTCCCACAATCTGGCTATTGTGAACTGAGCAGCTATGAACATTGATGTGGCTGTATCTCTGTAATATGCTGATTTTAAGTCCTTTGGGTATAGGCCAGGGAGTGGGATAGCTGGGTCAAATGGTGGTTCCATTCCAAGTTTTCTAAGGAGTCTCCACACTGCTTTCCAGAGTGGCTGCACTAATTTGCAGCCCCACCAGCAATGTATGAGTGTACCTTTCTCCCCACATCCTCACCAACACCTGTTGTTGCTTATATTCTTGATAATCGCCATTCTAATTGGGGTGAGATGGAATCTTAGGGTGGTTTTGATTTGCATTTCTCTTATTACTAGAGATGTTGAACATTTTTCCATATGTTTGTTGATTGCTTGTAGATCTTCTGTGAAGTGTCTATTCATTTCCTTAGCCCATTTGTCGATTGGATTATTTGCATTCTTGGTGTAGAGTTTTTTGAGTTCCTTATAGATTCTGGAGATTAGTGCTCTATCTGAAGTATGATTGGCAAAGATTTTCTCCCACTCTGTAGGCTCTTTCTTTGCATTGCTGATAGTTTCCTTTGCTGAGAGAAAGCTTTTTAGTTTGAATCTATCCCAGTTATTGATTCTTGCTTTTATTTCTTGTGCTATGAGAGTCCTGTTGAGGAAGTCTGGTCCTAAGCCGACATGTTGAAGCTCTGGACCTACTTTTTCTTCTATAAGATGCAAGGTCTCTGGTCTGATTCCGAGGTCCTTAATCCATTTTGAGTTTAGTTTCGTGCATAGTGAGAGATATGGGTTTAGTTTCATTCTGTTGCATATGGATTTCCAATTCTCTCAGCACCATTTGTTGAAGAGGCTATCTTTTCTCCATTGCATATTTTTGGCCACTTTGTCTAGTATAAGAAAATTGTATTTATTTGGGTTTGTGTCCGTTTCCTCTATTCTGTACCATTGATCCACCTTTCTATTTTGGTACCAATACCATGCCGTTTTTGTTACTATTGCTTTGTAGTAGAGTTGAAGATCTGGTATTGCGATACCCTCTGCTTCACTCTTTCTACTGAGGATTGCTTTAGATATTCTGGGTTTTTTTAAATTACTCTATTTTAATAAGATTAAATATTTTGTTATTTATAGTACTCTAATTGAGACACAGTTGAAACTTTTGGGACCCTTTGTATATAGAATTGCACTTGTTAGGACATAACTCTTAGTAAACTTGTTTTTAGTTTAGTGAGGACACAAAGCAATTTTAAACCCTTTTTATTTACCAACCTATGAAAATAATAATGTTTAAGTATGTTACCCCATGGAATTTAAGGAGTTAAAAGTACTTGATGTTATTTAACAATTAGCATTTTAATTTTGTAAATTAAACAGATGTCTCTACAAACACATTTGAGTAATCCCATACATGTCAACTCTAATACACTTATTTTGTAAAAACCAAGATATCAGACAAGTGTCCTGAACAGTATTTGCCATATCTTTCCTGTTGAAGAAAAGTCCTAGAAACAATTGATATTAGACATTTTATTAACATCAATATTTTATTAGTTTGACCACCTAGAGATTTGTGAATTATTTTTGAAGGCATTTTACTTTTATTACTTTACTCAATTTAAATTGAACCTTTTTAAATCACGTGAATTAAAAGCATCTGGATCCATTTTTAAATTTTAATTTTAGGAGCGCTCAGTTTTGATACAGACAAAACATGACATCAGACAGCACGACATACAAATAACACAAAAATCAAAGGCCTTGTAACTTTATAGGTGAATCTCCATTGCAATGTAACAGATGTTCAAAACTCCAGTTGAATAAAAAAATAGAACTGATCAAAAAAGTCATGAGCTCAAAAAAAATGTAGAATTCAAAAAAAACAAGAGTCCTGGAAAAATGATACGGCCATTAATTACTTTAGTAAAGCATCATAAAATTTACTTTTGCTGGAGTTCAGGTAAGACTCTTTTTACTCTCCCTGTTTTTTTTTTTTTTTTTTTTTTTTTTTTTCTTCTTTGGGTTTGAGACTGGTCTCCTACTGAGTCTTTAGGCTTCCTCTATTTACATTTCAATGTAAACCTTGACTGAGATCTGGAAAGAGCTTACAGGTTTTAGTAGAAACTGGATGCATAGGACGTTTTAACCCTTATTCCTGGTTAGTAATCAATTCAGGTTTGGATGCAGAAACTTGTTAAACATTATCTCCCACTACTTGTGTGGAATGGGGCTGCTACATCATACTCCTTACTGGAGCATGCCATTGATGGTTGGGCTAGTTACTCCCTCCACACCAGCATATGTGAGACCACCTCGTGGCAGGAGGACTAGGTGGGCTAGGCCAGGGAATGGAAGCAGAAACAGCTGAGTCAAAGTTGGAGGAGGAGGAGGGATTAAGAGGAGAAGAAGGAGGCATTAGAGTTTGCAGGAAGAGCATAGAATTGCAAGAAAGAAGAGACTTGAAGATAAGGAATCCCTTTCCATCTGCCCGCTTGCTCACGGAAGCTGTGTGCCAATATCTTTGGTAGCCACAATCCACCTTCCCATGGAGCGATCTTTCATCCCTGCACAGGCCAATTTGTGATCGGTAGTCATTCCTTCCCAAACTAACATTTTAACGTTTAACAGGAAGGCCATACAGGGAGGGGGGAGGTTAGAGTCTGTGAGTTCTTGCCCACTATCATAAAATGGCCTCCGGGAAGATTTCCCGCCATCCAGAAGGAGGAGGGTGAGGGCTTTCACTGGAGTCTGATGTGGCCCCAGAATACAAGATGGCAGCAATGAGCCTCCTCGGTGCGGTAGTGGGCCTTCCCTATGTGTAGAGGCTGGCTGCCCTCTTGTTTTCTCAACCTTGGGAGGAGCGGACAGAGATGGATTGGGCTCCTCATTAAAGGTCTCCCAAGGTTGTTTACTATGTGGCAAGTTTCTGGAAGGAGATGCAACGGGAGGAGCCAAGAGTTCTTTAGGCAGCAGCTCTTTGGGGGGAACCTTGGAGGCCCCTTTGGGAGGTCCTGGAGAGAAGCAGGCCTTAAGGGCAGATAATATAGGGCAGACTCTCAACGGGGGACCCTCCCCTAAGTTGATTTCCCTCTTCCTAACAAGTTGTCCACATGACGATCCCATGTGGACCAGTCAAAAAGATTAGCAACAGGAAGCCAAGGGACCACCCAAGTAAAGGTGTCCCAGGCTTTTTCCGCTTGTGTATCAGACAACTCAAGGTCCCTACTCTTCAGCATGAGTCTAAGAGCTGAGAGCACAGGGTCACCATGTGTGGTGTGTGTTTGCCCCACCTTTTCAGGGATGCCTTAACTCAGAACTCGCTTGGCCTGATCTGCCAGTACTTTCGGTTTCGAAGCTGCCTCTTCACTTTGGCTGCGGATCAGCCTTAAGGGGCCCGAAGTTGGGCGCCAGATGTCAGGGTCTTAAGCCCCCTTGCTCTTCTCAACCAGCAACAAGGGAAGGGGACACTCCCCAACGAGATCAGACCAGGATAGGTAGGGCCGACTGACCGCCCGCTCCCAGCCCTCCGGGCGGAGGACAATCAGATGCGTCAGGGAGACCCGTCACAGCAGGAACTCGTTTACTGAGGAAGTCACATAGCTTTTATGTCGGGTGGGGGCTAGGCGGGAACCAATCAGCTTAAAGGTCAGCAAGGCATGGGTGTTCATGCAGTTGAGAGTCCCATAGGACTATATGGCAAGCACGAGCTGATCACATTCACGGAACTGTTGTTAACCAATCCCCAACAGTGGTCCGATTTATTGTCATTAACCTCTGAAACCGCCTTTGAGCCTTGATCTTGCTCACTCGCCAAGGAGTAAGGAGTCAGCCTGAGTTAGTTAACGTGTCATTAGTCCCAACAGTGGGTGAATCATACTTTAAGGAAAAATCTGTCAAAAAAACAACTTTACTTGGGATAAGGTAGTGGCAGCTGCTGTTAGAGATTAGGCTCCATGAAGTGCACTCAAATTGGGTCCTTTTGAAACACTGTGTAGTAGGTCATTTCAAATTTCTCTCCCTATGGAAGACATGATGTCTTTGTGAAGGATCATGTGGTAATTCATTATGTGAAAACACTGGGGACTGTATTAGCTTTTGTCCATGAGTTTGCTTCCAACAGGTCTGCACACTCTACTCATGCACTGCTTTAACCAGTTCAATCTCACAATCAAGTTCTTCCAAAAATCTGAAAGGAATAAGGATCAGACCAATAGCTCGTGACAATATGGATGGGACCATTGGAAGTATTTCTGAAAACCAATACTTCAAACTGGCCTGAGTAAACACCATGGATCCATCACATACAGATGAAGTCTCCATCCAACACTTACTGAGAAGATCAGATTCCTAGACTGTCACCACAATAGAGTACCACAAGTACTTATTTAAGAAAAAATTGGCAATATTTATCCTTCCCCCTTAATAATTTTGAGGAGAATAACCTTTTCTTAAAACATCCTTTGAGGTCCTACAGAAAGGATCTTATAGAGTGTACAGCTAGTAGGAATGGGGATAATCCCATAGTAAACAGATGGACCATTCCAAATGGAGGCTATCTCAGTGTTAGTCTTTACTCTCCCCAAAAAAGAAACTTTGATTATGCCAAGAACAAGGGAATACTGGCTGAAGTTTAACACAGCACATATTAAAATCCCATTGCAGAACACTTGGAATATGGAGAAGGGCTAATTTTGTTGGGAAGGAATAGAAATCATACCATACAAAACTGTACCACAGATCCCTTCTATGGAACATTAGAATTAATGTAGCTAGGAAGAGTTCACAGAAACAAGATTACAAAGTGTTCTAAAGAGGCTAAAACTCAAAATCCCAAGGTACAAGTAGCAACTGATAAAGGAGTAAATAGATTATATAATTAGTATTCACATATGCAGAGATCTATTTTGCATTTATAGGATGGCTTTCTTGTGCATTCAGATCGTCCGACATTTCCAACTTGAGATTAAACAGTTCCATCACCCCTCATCCACCCACTTTCAGAAGGAAGTAGCCAGAGCAGTCAGCACCCCCTTATCACATAAGACTGTGAAATGGAATTTGGACAGAAGGGAAATTGTAGCTATCTGTGGTTATCCTTTGTTAGAAAAAGCCTAGACTTCCCTGAGCACACAGCCCTTGTTCATCATTTAAACTAGCAGTACAAGACTGATTTACCCAAAATTTCCCTAATCTTGCCCCTCCCCCTTCAAGGCTGGTACAAATGAACAGATTACCAGCTACCAGGTTTCATCAATTTCTCCCTAAAGATAAAAGAAGCTTAAAACTTGTGTTACTTCAGAATTCTAGTTCAACATCTTCTCCATCTTGATGGCTTACCAAATCTTGTTCCTTACCCTAGCAACTTGTCCTGGATTTGTTGGACCCTTTTTGAGCAGTAAATACACAGCCTTGGATTTGGCAACACAAGTGTTACTAATATCATCTCCATTTGGATTACAGGTCAAGAGTTCCAAATTAAACTGGTGATAATTAGTCAAACTGAAGGCATATTACCTAAGCGAAAAAGTTGATTAGCTTAGCATTGCAAATTCAGTTATAAAGTGAAAGTAAGCATCAAAGTCAGCGACGAAGAATCAAAAAGGGAGATAAATCACAGGAATGTGATCAAGAAAGAATAGTCCAGAATATAAACTGAGATTTATCTCAGTGACATCCAAACTAGAGCACGATATAATGACTAATGATCCTGAATCATTAAAAAACATCTATGTATTTACTTAGAATATCCAATGTCCCCAGGGATAAGTAGGCAAGATGGGGATATCAAAATAAATACAATATTTGTTTAAATGAATGAAAACACAGTATGGCCTCTACCCTCAGAAGCTTACAATGAACTTGAAAGACAAAATTAATAGAAAAGAAAGTTAATTATTAAATACTTTATTTAAGTATGTTTGCCAAGTTAGGACAACAGTAGGATTTAATTTACACATACTTCCATTCAAAAAGTTTGGAAAAATATCAGTAATGTAAGATATAACTCTTAAATATCCAGAACAGTCTTCTGGGTAATGGAAGTGTAAGTTAAGTTATCTTCTTCACCCAAATTATCCCTCCCAAAATAATTTATAACATATAATTCTATCTCTAAAAAGCAGTTACAACCCCTCTTAAATTGAATATGAATGGAAATATGAAAGGAACGCAAGTTTTAAAACTTCAATGCAAAATTTTAATACACTGCTTTTAACCATGAATCTTTTTTAAAAATTTTTTTCATTTATTTGTTCTAATTTGTTGTACATGTCAGAGTACATTTATGTATTTTGATTACATACATAAATGGAGCATAATCTTCCATTTTTCTGATTGTACATATTGTAGGATCACATCAGTCATGCAGTCATATATGTACATGAGGTAACAATGTCTGTTTCACTCTACTATCCTTCCTACCCCCAGGCCTTTCCCCTCCCTTCGCTCCCCTCTTCTAAAGTAATTATTTTCTAGTGCCCCTCCTATCTCTAGTGCATCCACATATCAGAGAAAACATTTTACCTTTGGTTTTTTGGTTTTGGTTTATTTCATTTAGTAGCATGATATTCTCCAACTCCATCCATTTACCAGCAAATGCCATAATGTCATTCTTCTTTAAAGCTGAGTAATATTCCATCATATATATGAGTCATAACAACTATAGACCATTCTGCTGGTTAAGAATTCATTAAAGTTCTTGAATCTCTGAGTATAAGGCAACAACTGGGAACTGATTTCGGAAACAGAATGCAAGTTTGAAATCACAAATTCTACCAGGTCAGCTAAGGTAGGTGGAGAATTCACCTAAAATGGAAGAGTGAAGGTTTATTTTGCTTATTTCAAGACTTCTGTACATATTCCACCAGTTTGATATAGGCTAGGGGAGGGTGAGAACTGTTTAAAAGGTGTATTTCTTATTTTAATGTGTAAATACAGATGATTAAAGGTTAAGCTTAGCTTAACCTGTATCTCAGCATCACCATTTCAGTGAAATACACTGCTTTCTTCTTAACCACTGGTGACTTCAGAACATGGTTGTCCACTAAGGGGAACTGAAACCTGAGTGCAAAGCAATCATGAAGAAGTGCAGGTAGCCAAAAGCCAGTAGGTGAAACAGCAGAAGTTCCTACTCTGGCGGCATAATCTCTCCTAGCTTAAAAGCATCATATCTGTTACTATCCTGAGTGCTACATATCCCATAGGTGCCTGGAATTGTTAATGCCTGATATATTCTGTATCTTGCATTAGTAGACAATTTGTTCAATAATACTGACTTGGCTCATACTTTACTGTCACATATCCAGAGCAGATAAATCTAAGTAAATAAAATTATTCAAAAGATAAATTAAAAATAATTTTTAAAGGGTTGAGGTTGAGTTTCAGTGGTAGAGCACTTGCCGAGCATGTGTGAGGCACTGAGTTCAATCCTAAGCACCACATTAAAAAAAATAAAATAAAATAGTTATTTTTTAATAAAAGAATAATTTTAAGGAATCAAGAATATTGACTTAGACCATAACTGACTTATAATACTATTACTCTGAATTTATTAGTAGATCCTATTCATATTTTGCATGAATCTTCAATATAATCTCTTAGATAAAATAATGTTCTGCTTCAAAAAAAAGCTTTAAACAATTATTTTAGAATGCAATATTTAAAACATTTTGAAAAATGATAAATAAAAACAACATGAACCAAGTGACATTAAAATACTGCATTATTCCCCACAAGAGTTCAATGCAAAAAAAAAAAAAATGTTACCCAATATTTTACATTCAGTTCATATTTTTATCTTTATGCCCAAGCAAACATTCTCTTTTAAGACTATTGCTTTGTTTCTTACAAAGACATTTAACTCATTGCTATTGCATATATATTTAAAATGTTTTATGATTACTTTCTAAAATTTTAGGATAAGAATCATTATATTCACAATAAAAAAATGCTCTTAATGTTGTTTCCTGAACTTTTTTTTAATGTTTCAAGTGTATTTTATTTCTTCAATATTCCACATTTAATAGACACACAGTGCTTTTACTTGGCATCAATAATAAGTTGGTTTTGAAATTCAGTATTACATCAGCTGGCATGTTTACTGATCTCTCCATTCCTTTGGGGTGACTCTGCCAACAAGGGACAGGTTCCATTCTATTTGAACTTGTGTTACTATGTATGTCCATATAGCAATACAGAAAGTGGTTCCACTAGCTAATACCACATTACCATATTTGTCATGGAAATCAGTGCACGTTTTGGGTAGCTCTGCCTTGCCATTGTTTGCTGAATGCTTCCAACTTGGAGACGACTTAGTGCATTTTTGGACACATGCAGCAACTGAAGCTGCTGGTTTGGTACAAATTTGTTCCAGGTACCCTTGCAAAAGCCTGAACTGTTTTTAAGTAACTCACAATACTGAGTTTTTGTAGGTAAAAAAAAAAAACACTCCCTAAGTTCATGAGATCCATGCAGCTCATTACTGTATCAGATATTAAAACCTTAAGGACTAATCCTCATTACCTTTGGGAATGTCTACAAAATGAGCCACTTGCACCACATTTAAATTTGCAGGTTATTTCGCCCAGCTGTTCAATCAAGAATAATACTGCTTTAAGAAGTCAACTCTAATTTCATGCCTTTGTCTAACTGATACTCTTTTTTCCAACCTGTATAAAAAACTGATTGCCTAAGCACATGCAAAACAATATATGTTTAACTTTAGCATGGTTGCTAAAGTACTGACAACTAATCAATGAAATACTTATTTTAGCAACTGCCCCAAAAGTTAACTTCTAGAAAATTCAGCCTGATACAATGAAATCATTCATCACAATTAGACAATATAATTTTTTCCATTTCTGAGGCAAAACATAAATTAATATGTGTTTATGTCCCTCACAAAATGTCTACATACTAAAATTGATATGGTGTATAAGGTAAGAAAGACAGATCATACATACCCTTTAGATAAACCAATTGGTCACACATTGTTCTTTTCAGACATTTATATAAAGAAAGAAATCAACATTGGTAGCATCAATAGGTTTGATTGGCAATTGTCACCCAGGTAGTAGGACTGTTTTATCAATAACCAAGTACACCCTTGACTCTAATCACCATTATAACTGAAGAATCTCTAAACTATATCGTAAGTTGTAATCCTCCATCCACTACTAGCACATGTCCTGTAATATATGGTGATTCTAAAAGAAACACAATTGCATGTGCCACCTCAATAGTTTCTCCAAACCTTCCAAGAGGAATGCTTTTCTTTAACTCTTCTTCTTTCAAGTCTTTCGTCATATCTGTATGAACAAATCCTAAAAGAGAAATGATCATCTGGTTGAAAAGAGTAGACACTAAGATATTTGCTCAATTAGAAAAAAATGAATTTGCATCTAAAAATCTGAAATTAATAAACCTTGTTTAGGAGCTACAGTTTTGTCATCAATTATACAAATCAGTCCACAATTTTACTCACTTTAACTCAATGAATATTTACTCAACACTAAAATATATGATCCCCAAGTATATGGCCCAACTCTTAGCAAAATGTAAAGACAATCTCATGTAATGTCATGGGTGGATACAGACATGAAATAAAACAAAATTCCATTCCTTGGGAAACCTACAATTGATGGAGGAAACAATCACTTATACACACAATTATGCACAAATTATGGTGTAAGGAAGTCTGGTGGATATCCTTAGAGAGGTATAAATAAAAGGCCATGAAATTATTAAATTACACTTGTGTGGGAATAAAGAGTTGTGTCGAGGGAAAACAGGCATCGCAAAAATGGTCACATGAACCAATTTGGCCATTCTGATTAAGAACTAGTCAGTTCCATTTGCTATGGCCAAGATAACTGATGATCAGAAAGCCCAATGTTTCCAATATCTATGTAAGAACAAAATCTGATAGTCATATACAATTCTGATGTGAGTATACACAAAAAAATAAAAACTGAAATTGAGATTGGTATATGAATGCAATGAAGCTTGCAGGGACATGCTCTAAAACAAAGTTCTACAGTATGAAGTATTACATTTTATATTAAGCAACCAATTTTAAATGATAACTGATATATGTCAGGAAAAACTTTAGATTTATTAAGAAAATATTATAAGATTAATCTGAGACATACAAATACATATTACTAATAAAATGCTTAACTTACAATCAGTATTTTATACACTACTCAATCTTTTAGGTTTTTAAAAAGAAAGTAAACATTAATCTACATGAAAACAATAGTAGTTAGAAACAAATATTTGAAGTTTGGGTCACAAAAAAATAGATGGACTAAAAGTTAGACATGCTACGTGATTGTTTAATGTGCAATCTTAAAAATATAGTTTTTAAGTAGACTTACGTTAAACTAAATCATTTATAATTCAAACATAAATCAACCTAAATACACTGTCATTTAAAGTACCATATTCAATATGAATTAAATATTGTCTTTAGAATCAATTAGGCCACTAGTTTATTATGCAGACCTATGAAGTTTACTTTAGGTTTTAACTTATAAATACCTAAATATTTTCTTAAAAGTGTTGTGAGAAATAATCACAGAATTTCTATCATGAAGTCTATTAGTGACAGATCATTAGGGAAAACCTAGAAACAAGCTAACAACAGACTAAATAAATTATATCCCCACAACAGAAAAATATGCAGGTATTAACAATGATGCTATAGAAGTACATTTGAAATGAATGAAAAACTGTGCATTTAAAAGAAATTATAAACGAACTCAGTTACATCACTGTTAAAAACAAAAACGCCTGAAATCCTAGAGGCTGTGTCCACGGTAGGTGAGATCTGTAAATAAGATGGTGCTCTCTCAGTTCAGCATGATTTCAAGAAGTCCAGAAGGGAAATCATGGTGTTCAGCCTCCCAGGTCACAGGAAGATTCCCTGGCACTTCCTCAAGCGTGGAGGGGTAAGAGTGCTATTTCATTAGAGGAAGCTTACCACAGCTTCTCCTCAGACCTAGGCACAAATACTTGGAATAACAAGTCTCATGGATAGCTGCTAATCATCAATGAACACTAATAAAAATCTAAAAGTAGCCAGGCACAGTGGCACACACCTCTGATCCCAGCAGCTCAGGAGGCTGAAGAAGCAGGATCCCAAGTTCAAAGCCAGTCTTAGTAACTTAGCAAAGACACAAGCAACTTAGTGAGACTCTGTCTCAAAATAAAAAATAAAAAGGGCTGGGGATGTGGCTCCATAGTTAAGCACCCCCAGGTTCAATTCCCGGTACCAAAAAAAAAAAAAAGTCTAAAAGTAAAGTGGGTGAGAGAGTCCAAGTTGATAGGAAGGGATAAATTCATCAATACCTACTGGTTTTTCCTCTTTTCCTCTTAGATTATTTTTGATAAGAAGGACAAGAACATGTCAAGACTTTCTTTCATCATTATCTGCAGCTTTTTTTTAAATACTTATTTTTAGAACAGAAAAGTATACGAAGTTTCTACAGACCCCCTCAACACATTGCCCTCCCCCATTTCCCCTATTATTAACATCTTTCCTTAGTGTTAATTAAACCAACTAATGGAACCAATACTGATAAGTAAAATTCATAGTTTTACATTAGGGTTCACTTCTTAGGTTATACAGTTCTATGGGTTTTGACAAATGCATAAGGTCATGACAGCCACCATTATAGTATCATACAGAATAGTTTCACTAAAAGCCCTAATCTATCTGTAGCTTTTCAAAACTCCTATGTCTATCCCAGTTCATCTGAAATAAAAGCAAAAATGTGAAACTAGTCTCTAATGATAAATTACTCTGAACTCTATCAAATATGTGGTTTTACACTGAAACTCATAGGCTGTGATCCTCACATAAATAAATTCACAACCCAAGGCGTGATATATAAGAAGCTTCTGGGTTCTACACCACAAATCATAGGCCTGAGGAGAGATAAGTAGTGCTTAAACATCCCACACGTCTATCTTTGTGCTTATATCACTTTCCAGTTCATGCTTTTCTTCTATGCACCAAAAGTCTCTCTCCAATCTTTTACTTTTTAGTTGTAAAATTCTAGGAATTTTGTTCTACTCCTCCTTTTACTAGGCATATACTTATAATGACTTTCAAGTTGAGCTATAAAAATTATAAACTACCAGTAGGTGCCACTGTCCAACAAATGATGTTGCTGCATTACTTTACTGAACAGAAGTTTCCAACTGGCTACAAAGCAATCACTCCTTAAAAATCAATAAATGGATAACTGAAATGACATGCACTCAACCAACTAAGAACATTTCCATTTTATACTACATATGTAATGATACAGCCAGTACACTTGGGTGGGGGGTGCTGAGGATCACACCTAGTCTTTGCACATGCTAGGCAAGTGCTCCAGTACTGCTCCATACTCCCTACCCCAACCTTTTTTCAATATGAACTCTTCAGGAAGAGGACTACTGTTACTCATAAAAACTGCAAGGCTCTTGTCCAATGAGAATTTATATTTGATAAATTCTCAGGGAAACATATTTCATTTATCCATTTCTGACTAGCTACATAGCATAAATAAAAATCAACATCTCATTTCCATATTACTAGATCACTTTTTTCAGTTTTGACGTGTTTATACACAACAGAAACTTTATATTTAAATAAGATACCAGGATTTTATCTATCGCCAGTATATCTAAGTATCCCTTATCAGAAATACTTGGAGCCAGTGCTGGGCACTGTGGCACAACCCTGATATCCCAGCTACGCAGAAGGCTTAGGCAGGAGGACTGCAGGTTGGAGGCTAGCCTCAGCAATTTAGTGAGACCTTGAACTCCAAATAAAAAATTTAAAAGTGCTGGGGATATAGTTTAGTGGTTGAACACCTCTACCCCAGAGTACTGAGGGGAAAGAAAAAAAAAAAAAACCGCTTCAGACTAGAAGTGTACCAAATTTCAGAATTCATATTTTGGAATCTTTGGACAAATATGAGACATCCTAGGGATGGGCCTCAAGTTTAAACATGAAATTTGTTTATGTTTCAAATACACCTTATACACACAGCCTGAAAATAATTTTATAAAATGTTTTTGGTATGCCTGTACTTTGACTGCGACTGATCACGTACATTGTGTGGAATTTTTCCACCGTGTCAGCACTCAAAAAACTTTTAAATTTTGGAGCACTTTAGATTTCAGATTTTCAGATTGGGATACATAACTTGTATTATCAAGCATGGGATGTGACACTATTTACCCATATCTACAATTTCAGATGTCTATTTTCTGTCGTAAGTTTCTAGAACCTGAGAACTCCTCCACCCTAGACGCTTTAATAAGGAAGAAGAAATAAGGGTCTTGTCAAAAACTAGACCAAAATTTTAACCAGAACAAATTTGCATGTCTTACTGTTATGCTTATGGGGTAAGAGTGTGAGAAATAAACACCATGCAAAATAGCACCTAAAAGCACCACTGTAATACCTGCTCTGAGCAGACGTCATGGTTATGCATGCGTTTGACAACAAGATTGTCTCCAAGTGGTAAATACAAAAGCTCTCCAACTTAAAATTGAACAGTACCAAAACACTTAAGGCATAGTATAGAAATAAATTCAATATGTCACTATTTGTCAAATTAAAAATGCATATATCCTCCAAGCCTTGGTAATTCCATTTCCCAGATTACACTCAGACACTTGCAAATATGTGAGATAAATTATGCACAAGTATTGTTGCTGCATTTTTAGTTGTAACAGAAAAAGATCTTGATGGACCTAAAAGTCCATCAAGAGACAATAGGTTAAATAAGATAGGCGTATCCCCTATAAAAAACATTATTAGGGTGCAACTAATTAAAAACAGACATTATGATGTTTTAGTTCAGCCATTAAAAGTGATATAGCAATCACAAAATTCCAAATAGTTTATGATCCCGTGTATATGAAGTGTCCAGAATAGGCAAATCTATAGAGAGAGAAAGTACTTTAGGGTTGCAAGGAGCTGGGGAGATTGGAGGGAAATGGGGACAAAGGGACAAGGGATTTCTTAGGGGATTATGCAAATGTTCTAAAATGTATTTAGGTAATGATTGAACAACTATGTGACCACATTAAAACCACCAAGTTGTACACATAAAATGAGTAAAGTATATGGGATATGACTTACATTTCCATAAAGCTGTTATCTTAAAAAGTGAAGTAGAAGGGTAGGGATCTGAATAAAACAACTTACATTCCAAAACAAAGTACAGTACCTCTATATAAAATAATATGGATTCATCTCCAAGATATATTGTTCTATGAATAAAGAACATGTGACTAGTATAATATAATTTGTTTTCTCACACACACACACACACACACACACACACACTCTTTATTGGCTTACACATGAAATACAAAAGAAATTAGTAACAGTGGTAATCTTAAAGAAAGAAATGATGTCTAGAGAGGACTGACTCACTTTTCACTCTATGCCTTTCTGTACTGCTGAATTTTGTACAATATGTACAAATTATTTCAAACATTTTTAAGTTATATATCTATTACAGGTTCAATTTATCAAGTATTCTGTTTCCCATATTTAATATTTTCCAATTAGTGAGTATATCCATGATGAGTTTATCTTATATTTAAAGTAATATCAAAGCTCAGAAACTAATGATCTTTAAAATAATCAATAATACTGGGCGATGAATAATGCCATAATTTATTATTTTCCTTGTTCCTTGTTTTTCTTATTATGATCTGCTTTTTGACTACTTCCCTGTTATCTGAAACCTCCATTTGAAGGTGCCTAGGGAAATAATTTGTTTCTTTTTATGTCAGTTAACTCTTATGTCAGTTAGTTCTGTTAAAAGATCTGGTAAGGAATCTGGGTGAAATTACTATATAAATAAAGTTAATAATCCATAGAATTGATTTATTCTATTTCAATTTGTACTTTACCTTGACCAATGAAGCATATTTATACTATGAAAGCTGCTAGATAATATTTAACCAATATAAAATAATAAAGGACACCCTATTAAAATGGCCACATTTTTAGCTACAGATTTTTATCTATAATATAAACTACAGTGGAAAGTAAGTTAAGAAAGGGTATACCACACTTCCCTAACACTCTTTAATGTTCCCTTTGTATACAAACTGGATTCCCACTATCTAGCCCATAGTTTTGACAAATAATTCACTCTAGACAAAATTAAACCTTCCTTCTTCAGCATTTCCACTGCAGCATATACATATCTTTACTTTCAGTTCATCGCCACATTGTGATTATTTGTCTGTCTTTCCCAAGATGCTTAGCGTACTGTGACAGAAATATTTATTTTTGGAACTTCAAGAACTAGCACAGTCCCTGTACATAGGAAGCCACTTCAGGAAGTTTCCTACATGAGTTACTGTGACTTAGACATACTTGCATTATCCCTACACTACACAGCTTTTAAAATATCATTAAGTAGAATTCACTATATCTATCCACTTCTGTTCAGGATTGTAAACAGTACAGGTAATGAAAAGTGAATAATAAAAAAGTGATAATGAAAACGCAGCTTTTGAATTTTTTTCAAAAAATGGGTACATCTGAATTATAGTCAGTTCTCAAATATTCGTGGGTTTGGAATGTCCAAATTAAGCAAGTCTTTGTGCCTAAACAATGAGCTGGGATAAAGGACACTAAAAGGATTAACAGGTCATTTTGAAAAATCACTGATACCTACTGCTTAACATCAAATGTCAAATAAAATGCCAACTCTAAGGTCAACGCTGGGGCCATTAATGACTGGAAAGAAAAAGATCTACTGCAGCCCATTCTTTCTTACAAACAAGTGACCCAAAATAAACTTTTTTACATAAGTAATGAATTCTTAAATATTTACAGTAAGCTAAGACAAAAATTTCAAGGCTAACTGGCAGAGGTATATGAAAACATTCAATTTATCAGTCAAATAAATACTTAACAAAAATCTAGCACAGCAGTTAATGAGTGATAATGTGGATCTGAGCTTCAACACCTTTTTACTACACTCTTCACTAATCCACCCAATTTTATTAACTAGAAACTTAACAAAAGGCAAATAATATAAAGGTAAAATTTAGAAAACTGGAATGTTCCAGGTAATTTAGATAGACCATAGTAGCAAAAAGAAAATAACTTCAATTTTTTAATGATTATAAGGGAAATCTTAGAGGGCTTTAAAGTTTTCCATAAATTAGTAGTACAACCTTATGCAAATCACTCCAAATCCTAGGCTCAGTTTTCTAAACTGTAAAACTGACTAGAATAAGTAATCTCTAAGATCCTCTTTACCTTAAGTTGTTCCATAATTAGTACATTTTTTAAATAAATATTTTAAATAAAATATGAGATATGAGGTATTTTTTTTTCTAGTCACCAGTTCACTATTTGATTCTTTTCACAATCATCTCAAAACCACTGTACCCAGATGGCAATCAATCACCACCCAGGAATGGGCAAATGAATGGCTTCTCTATAAAGCAAAAAATAATAAAGTTATTTTAATAAAAAGTTTTTACTGACCTGGTGCAACTACATTCACTCTGATTTTCTTTCTTGCTACCTCTTTAGCAAGGGCACGTGAAAATCCAACTAATCCTCCTTTACTGGCACTATACACAGACTGGCCAGAATTGCCTTTTAAACCAATAATACTTCCTGGAAGAAAAGAAAGTAAGCAAATTCAAAACAATTAATAGGGATTATATGAAAATTCAGACAATTTATAGTAAACAAATAAAAAAGGTAAAACCCATTTTACCTTATCCTTTACTCACATTAGTAATTCTAACCACAGTCATTTGAGTAATAAGACTTAAGAATCCAAGTATGCTCCAGACAAACACAGAAAACAAGATCTGAAGGAAGCTGGTGTAAAACCACAAGTGCCAAGCAGGAGACTTGCAAACTGATCTAGAATGTAAAGCATTCTAATCTGAGTAGGTCAAATATAATGAAAATTCTGTGGCTTATAATGGCTTCCAGCAGGAAGAGGTTTGAAGCCAGAAAAAAGTCTGATTAATTTATTGTTTCTACAACCAGACATAAGGAAATACTCACTTCTACCTAATAGAATAGTTCATTTGAAGATAAACCTCACTAAATTTGAACTACTGTCACAATGTGAACTTAACCAGTTTTGCTTCAATTATAAACTTTTCATAAAAGTGCAATTTTGTTGCTTTCAGTGATATAACTTGCAATGCCTACCAAAGATTCTTAGGTGACCTCATTTAATGAATATGTAATAATAATTTATAATTCAAAATACCAACTATATGCAAATAATTGCTTGCAAAACAGAAGTGGGGAAGTAATTTTCTGCACCACTGACCTGTATTTATAATACAAAAATTAAATGAGCTCATAAAAATTTTTAAGTAATTTTATTTTAGAAAAACATTCCACTTTTTCTATCATAATCAAGTCCAATATTAAAAATTTACCTACATTATACAGTCACGCATCACTTAATGACAGGCACATACAGAGTAACCCACTGTGAGGCAATTTTATAGTCACGCAAACATCACAGAGTGTACTTACACAGAACTAGATGGTAGAGCCTACCACATACCACAAGCTACATGGTATAGTCTATTGCTCCTAGGCTACAAACCGGTACAGCATGCTACTATACTGGATACTGCAGGGAACTTTAAGGTAATGATAGTATCTGAGTATCCGAACATATCTAAAAATAGAAAAGATACAGTGAAAATACCAGGAAATATGAATTTTTCACTTTGTTACACTTGGATATAATGTGTCCCCTGAAAAGTTCATGTTAGACAATGCAGGAATGTTCAAAGGTCTAAAATCTGTTACTTTAACTTCTGCAAATTTATGCAACTGCTACTTAATTGTTGTTTAGTACCCAGTGTCCTGTTTTTTTTAATTATTTGTCCATATTTTTAAAATTAGGCTTCACATAAAAATTGGGATGCCCAATTTCTCTTGAAAAATCAGAATTTTTAGCAAAACTCAGACCACATTCATGGACACCAACAATCAACCAGATCTGGGCAGTGGCCACCACCTTTCCACATGGCCTTTGAAAACTGAACGTAGTTGTCTTCTGTTATTTATCACATGGCCTTTACTGTCATTTTCTAATACTTGGTGGTATCATTCAACATCTACCCCATCCCCATAAGGATGTGAATTTGTGATGCCTGTTTTACTCACTGATTAGCTAATTAAATATTTTCCCACAGATAAAACGAAGATAAGTTTCACAAGTGAAAGTTACAAATTAGTGGATTAAATAGGCTTACAGTAATACACAATAATTATAAACCCACAAAGGTGAAAACTCACCTACATTAACAATAGACCCTCCCTGTTGAATCATAGTCCTCATGGCAGCCTTACATGTGAGCATGGAACCCAAGAGGTTAGTATTAAGTTGAGATATCATATCCTCAGTTTTTGTTCTTACTAAAAGACTATCCCTACAAAAAAAAAAAAAGCATGTAAATTAAAAACAATTTTTTTTTAAATCAAGACATAGGTAACATTTTGATTGAAAGCAGAGTGTAAGAAGTTCTTCATATCTGAGCTAATATACCTGGCTTTCGAGCCACTAAAATAACTGATAAGCCTTTACAGAGGATCCACTTGGAAGGGACAAATTTTCCTAATTGCTAAAAGTGGAACCATGTAGCCAAAATGTTTTGAATGGCCTGAGCAATTGCCATACTCAGCTTTGTTTAGCAATATTATTAGTATATTATTCTAAATTCATCTTTTTTTAAAAAAATAGCTACCCTATAATTCCATCAGTTCATGTACTCCCCCCACAAAACACACACACACACAGTGACAGAATTCAGAATACTGGTTAGCAATGAGGAAATATTAATTGAGAAGAAAGAGAGCCCCTGGAGTTGTAGAAACATTCAATAGCTCAATATTGGCGAGGATTAGAATATTAAAACTGATCAAACTAGACACCTATTTGAATATAAAAGAAAATAATCTATGGACTGATAAAGTTTTAAAATACATTTTCTTACAAGTAAAACAACTTAATACATTAATTGGTACTAATCAAAAACCTAAATGGGTTTAAAAAAAAGTCTTTAGAAATTTACTTAGATCTATGACCAACCTGTTAACACCAGCTGCATTTACCAAGAAATTTACTTGACCTAAATGTTTCTCCATCTCTTCAAATGTATTTTGAACATCATGTTCTTTAGCAACATCACAGCTAAATGCTAAATGATTTCCTACAAAACAAAGTTACATTAGAATTAATTATAAATTATAATTTAAATTTTGAATTTATTCAATACACATTTGGTAAGCCCCTACTACATGACAGGCTTCTGCTAAACTTTGAGATAAAAGATAAGTAAGTCATGGGTTCCTACTCTCACTTGTCAAATGAAACTGGGATGGGGGTGGGCAGGGACTAAGAAATAAAGTAATATAACAAAAGTTGATTAGAAAACTTTGGAAGTTTTTTGTTGTTTTCTGCAGGGCACAGCTGCATACACCTGAGGTCAGTCTTTCTGGAAGCTGAGGGACGACAGCTTGAGCACAGGAGTTCAAGGCCAACCTGGGAAAGACTTTGACCTTTTTTTTTTTTTTAACTGGGGATTGAACCCAGGGCCACTTTACCACTGAGTTCCATGTCCAGCCCTTTTTGAGATAGTCCCCTCACTAAATTGTTAAGGCTGGCCTCGAACCTCAACCCTCCAGCCTCATCCTCAGGTGTAACTGGCATTAAGTATGTGCCAGTGCACCCAGCTAAGAGATCCTGGCTCTTAGAAAGACTGTTTTATTTTAAAAAATAAAACTTTGTTTTGAATCTATAAAATCTTGCAGGAGCCTTTTTCAAACTTGCAGTACTTTGTTCAGATTCATATGTTTGTAGTTTTAACACAACGTATGCTACTCAATTCAACAGTTTTCTGGGTTTATATTCCTTGTTTGAAACTCACATCTAATTCTTTTAGGTTGAGTTAGTTTCTTTGGTCCTGAGGATGAATTCCAAGGTTTCCTTTTTTTTTTTGTGGTACTGGAGATTGAACCCAGGGCCTCGTGCTTGCGAGGCAAACACTCTACCAACTGAGCTATCTCCCCAGCCCTGCCTTTTTTTTTTTTTAAGCCCTAAAAATGTACTATTGCACGTATATACTAAAGCCTGAATATTAGGAAAGATGAGACAAAAAAGGAAGCCATAGAAAAAAGGAAAAATCTAAAACTAAAAATCATGAATTTTTCACTAAAAGTAACTGTTACATCTCAAAAATGTCCACTTTTCAAAAAATGTTACTTCAAAAAAAATTATACTTCAAAAGAAAAATATTCCCTATTCAAGAATCTACCATTTTAATACATATGTTCCTTGATTTACAATGAGGTTACATCTAGATAAGCCCATCATCAGGTGAAAATACCACAGGTCAAAAATGCATTTCATACACCTGACCTACCAAACAGGAAGCTAAGTAGTACTGTACACTATAGAGTAAGGGGTGTCTACCCTCCTGACTGCATGGTTTACTGGGAGCTGAGGTTTATTGCACTGCCCAGCATCAAGAGAATATCATCTTGCATATCACTAGTCTGGGGCAGATCCCAATTCATAATTGTTTTGTTTTGGTTTTTTAGACAGGGTATCGCTAATTTGCCAAGGGCCTGGCTATGTTGCTGAGACTGGCCTTGAATTTGTGATCCTCCTGCCTCAGCCTCTTGAGTCACTGGGATTACAGGCATGCACCATTGGGCCCAGTCAATTCAAATTTAAAGAACTGGTTTCTACTGAAAGCACAATGCTCTCACACCATATTGTCAAGGCAGATATACCTATACTTTAAATGGGACAATTTTTTAAAACTAAAACAATTATTTTCTGCCTGATTTTGCCAAATATGTTTACAATAACGTTATCCCCTCATGCCTTTGGAAATGGTAAGGCACCTGGGAAAATCACACTTTACTAATAAAAACCAATCACTTATGGAACACATGATTCAAGGAAATGAAATGCCCAAAAGCATCACCTGTGTCTCACTCTTGGTTTTCATCTGAAGACTTGTTGGGTCCACAATTATCCTCTAAAACTCACCTAATGGTTTTTAATCTAGTCGAGCAAGCACTTATGGCTTGGGGTAACCCAGCAAGCAGCACCACCTTTTCCCTCCTTGGTCATATAATGGCAACGACTATGAGCTGAAAGAAGTATTCACGAGTATTCACTAGTTGCAACTTCAGTGAGCCCTGTATTTTCCCAAACTAGAAACAATGTGTCTGAACTGGTGGTACCAAACTTGTCAGCAACTTCTTTTAAAAGCAAAAGGCAGGAAATAACACGCTCAGGCTTCTATTCCTCCCAATGCCTTCCTGATAGTAAGTTATCAGTATTCTTCTCTCTTCTAATTAAACAGCACCCGTCTTGGTATATTTATTGATTACCACTAACAATAATTGACCATTAATAAGTCAAAAAATGAAATATGAATGTAATACAAAGAGAGGAGCCAAATAAATTTCAATTATTACAAAATGCATCAAAGCCAATCGACTTAAAGGGCTTAATAGATGCAGTAAAGCAAACCAGGTATCTCACAAAACCGGCTGGCACCCAAAAAGGTTTTTCTTTGCTACACTGCTTTGTGCATTCGCATAACGGCAGGAACAGCCCCCCGCAAAACTAAAGCGAGCTGGTTCTACGTGGCAGGCCTACCTTTCCAGACTAAACTGCTTTCCTCCCAGCCCTGTAGCTGCACAGGGGATCCTGCCCTGTCCCCTACATAAAGTTAACTGTAGAGTGGCTCTCTCCTACCAGATGCCAAAACAGAGCTCCTCACTATCAGCAAGGGCTCCCGGGAGGTGAAGGCTTATTAGCGGGGCCTCACAAGAGTGCGAAGTCTTAATAAAATCCTCCCCGCGCCCAGCCCTCGGCGCAGGTGGCATTGAGGCGGAAGCACGTAAGCGGTCTGCACAGTTCCTTCCCCGGGAGCCGGAGCTCCTGCCGCGGCTGAATCGCCAAGCCTCAGAATCGCTCGTGTTACCCACAAACTTCAGGCCTGAGACTGCAGATATGCAGCTGCACAAGTTGGATACCTACCGCCGAGGTCACCTGCGGCGGCTCTGGCCATTTCCAGATTTCTGGAGATGATCGCCAGTCGATAGCCTTTCTGGGCCATTAACTGGGCCACTGCCCTGCCAATTCCCCGGGAACCTCCAAAAATAGCACACACTTTGTTCATCTTGGGCCCCTGAGTCGAAAACTTGACTGGGCTCTCCAGGGAACCTCGGGCTTTTTTAAAAAATAATAATAATAACAATAAACAAAGCTAAACCGCAGCGTATAACCCCAGCAAACCCTTGCTCCAGCTGACAGACTTGCAATTTAAAAAGCCAAGAAAAGTGAGATCTAAACGCACCGACGTCAGCACGCACGGACCGCCGGCGCCAGCGTGACGTCAATACGCAAGACTTCCCCCGAGCTGCGCTCCACTGGAAGGCGGGCGATAGAGCATGAGCGGCGGAGGACTGGCGCCGACGGGCTCGCGCTGCCTGCTGGGACTTGTAGTCTTTTTGCCCGAGGGCAAGAGGTTGGGCGTCCGCTGCGTGGGAGGTGCGCTCACCTTTCCGGGAAGACTCTTTCCACCCTGGGAGGCTGGGATTGGGATTAGAGCCCAGGTTACCGCTCGTCCCAGTTTACTCGGTGCAGTGTTGTCAACGTACTGGACTTTCCCCGGGAGAAGGATTGTCGATCACCTAAATTAGCCCCCAGAAAGTACACTGTCGGGGCTCAAGGTGTCTACATTTCACCTAGGTTTTGTATTTGGTTGAAGACTTGATGTCCTACCTGTTGAAGAGGTGGCCCCGGGTGTCGGACTCACACCAAAACCTACCTGTTCCCCCTCCCCAAGTTGACCTACCCCCTGGCAACATCTCAAAGGATGCCCTGTCAAAGAACATAGAGCAGGAGCTCAAGAAACGTTAAATCGACGAAGAGTCTTCTTAGATCCATGAAACAAGGGTGCTATAGACAAAAAATGGGTTCCTGGAGGTTTGTGGCACACGCCTGTAAGTCAGCTACTCTGGAGGCTGAGGTAGGAGGATAGCAGGTTCGAGACCAGCCTGACGCAAGTTAGTGAGATTTCCAATCTCAAAGTAAAAAAATAAAACGGGGTAGGGATGAAGCTCAGTGGTACAGCCCCTCGGATTCAATCTCCAGTACCGCCCAAAAAAGGAGATGGAAGTCCTACACCTTTAAATAAGAGGTGCTGCAGAGTGCTCTGAGACTTAATAAGCTTAAAAAGTGATCATTTGTTACCATTATAGTGTAAAAAGGAAATTTCTTGATACAATGTCATTGCACTAGATGATTAAGAAAAGTATAAGCCATGACCCCACACACCAAAAAAATATACAACCTGCTGCAACAGAACTAATACACATGAAAACTGAGGAGTCAAACCGTAATTAATAAAGTGCAAATTTACATTAACATAAGAACTCAAAAAAAGATTCATGAAAGTTAAAAAAGTACATGGACAAGCTGGATTTGAGGACTGGATGAGGTTGGAAAAAAAGGAAGAGTAAAAAGACTAAGCAAGTTGAGCATTTTTCAAAAGCTTTATTTATTTTGTTATTCCAAAAAGGATTTGAAATGGTTTGCAAGAATAATGAGTAAGTTATTATAAAAGGCACTGCCCCTTCTTCCCAAAGTAGGGACAATAAAGTGAGGTCAGAAGAAAATTTAATACAAATAAAATTATGCTCTATGAATCTATTTAGGGCTGAGGATGTAGTTCAGTGACACAGCACTTTGCCTAGCATATGTGAAGCTCTGGGTGTGATACCCAGCAGTGCAAATAAATAGAATATAGCCAGTACTAAAGAAGAGATACGTATGTGATTCTGAGTTTCCTAGTGGTCAAAGTAACAAAGAAAATATAGTTAATTACATATAGTAATTTCTATAAGAAATAACCATCTTGATTACACAGCAGAGAGGTCTGAGCTAAAGTCCCTCTTCATGGATCCCTGTAAAGGGCACAATACACATTATAGTAGAAAATGTTCTTTGTAGGGAAAAAAAAATTGTAAGGCACAAGGCTATTTTTATAGCATCTTTATTAAAAGCAAATACAATAGAAAGTTAAACAATATAAGCAAACTTTCAGACACAAGAATGAGTCTTTGTGTGCCTGAAACAATGAGGAAGTAGCCTAATTACAGGAAAGGCAAGACAGTGCTGGTTTACAGCAGGTTTTATAGCCGGGTGCAAGCATTAGACTGGGAGACTATGTAGACCTTTGACTCTAGAAGTAAGAAAATAAAAGCTACACGGAAGAACCATTAGTCTAGCCATGATATCAGGATGGAGTGGAACAAATTGAAGATAGTCCAAACCCCTCTCCCCTCTATGCCTGTATGCAATCTTGGAAAGGAAAACTGTTTTAGACAGACTACCAACATACATGTCAGCCTGCATGCCGATCATATTCCTGCCATCCAGCATTTTATGGCAAAGTAGAGAGGTTCAGTCTTTAGGGACAGTTCTGTCTGTTTCACAGGAAAGGGGTTACATGTTTTCCCACACATTGACATTTTAACAAGACAATATGGTTTTTAGATCTGTGCCATCTGTCACAAAGATCATTAACACACAATATGAGGTGACATTCAGAATTCTCAAAATCTTCTTACTTTTCTCACTCTGTATATACAGTAAATGGAAAGGTTGGATTTTTCCTTCAACAGTCAGTTTAAACCCCAAGGGTATAATTTTTTTCCCTGTTATGCAATATCACTACTATCCTGGGTGAGAATAGCCCATCACAACATCTCAGTCCTTAGCTGGGAGGGTTATTGGCAGGGGAAGTTTCTCTCTAATTCCCTGATAGCGAAGTAAGGGTTTGTAAATTAAACTGGGTCTCTCTTACCTCGCAGGACATCAACAAAAGCTATTAGGATGAGATGACCCACCTTTAGTCTTCTCACTAAACATGTTACTTTTGTGGCAATATTTTGACCATATTTTATACTTTGTTTAATTTAAGCCAACATATTTTCTCTTGGCTCTAGTAATCAGAAGAGAAAATGCCTTATATATCAGGTTATTCTAACACTTTAAAATGGAATTTTTTATTTTTCTGATTAAAAAAAAAAATCTAATTGCCAAAAATTAGAAAAAATAAACTAAATAAAAACTTAATTGAAAAATTTTATGGCATGTGAATTACATATCCAAAAAACAATTATAAAAAAATTTTAATTGAAAGTCTACCACTCTGTTATATGAAGTTTGAATCTACACCTAATTAAGAAGCACCTTGCATGGATATTTTTATCCTAAGTCAAGATTTATAATGCCTGAGATTCAAAATGTATAGGAAAAATTATTTGTAAGAAGTTCCCAATTATGACTTTATTGACACAATGCACCACACTAAGTGCATCCAACTTGGCAGACCTGTAATTGAACTGTCACCTTTACTGCCAAGCATGTGGACTCACTGAATTCCTTAGGCAGTGATGAGTAATCTTCCCTACCCAGATTGTACGTGGCCAGTCTAGCATCTCAATACAGCCTGAGTTCTTATTTCAAGAAGAAAGATTAGAAAGTTGCCTCAATGTGGCCACACGGGGTTAACATCTGTGATTAAAAACTGACGTTGATTTTCTCGTTGACTTCTTCGATCCAATCTGCTGGCTAATCTAAACTGTAAGAAATGTACTTTTTTTTTTTATCATTTACAAAAGGCTTATTTCACTTTGAGCAAAAAGAAATAAAAAGAAAAAATGGTCCCTGAGCATTTCTGGGTTGTTGTTATTGTTGTTTTGTTTGTTTGGTTTGGTTTGGGTTTTGTTTGTTTTTTAATTGGAGTTCATGCATAAGAGGATGCTCATGGAGACAAACCTAGCACAATCCTGGCACACCCAATTGCCTATGACACAACCTTGGAATTCATTCCTAACTTTCTCACACACCCTATATCCAATCAGTCACAAAGATCTGCTGATTCTCCTTCCTAAATATCACTCCAGTCTCTACTCTCTCCTTAAAACACCACTGCCCATGTTTGTCCAGGCCCTGGGTCTGTGACGAAACAGCTGCTCCACTATCCTCCAGAACCCTCAACACCACTACCAGAGGGCTCCTTCTAAAATACAAATCTGATTTTATTAGTCTCTTAAAAAAACAAAAAAGAATTACTCCTCATCAACCATAGGCTAGAACTGAGTATGGCCACCCCCACTTCTAGTTACCTCTCCAGTATCCTCTCCTGCAATCCACCCCCCACGCCACCCCACCGCCAACTCACCCAGCTTCTTCCCAGTCCCACATTCTCAGCTGTACAAGGTCCTTCCATAGCCTGCAGTGACGACATGCTCTTTCTCACTTCCAAGTTTTTCCAAATCTTCTCAACCTCCAAAGCCCCCACTTCTGGAAAAATCAGGTTTATCATCCAATACATGGCTTGAACATCTTTTCAGTGGACCTCTTTCCTGACTTGTAGGAGGACATGCTGACACTACCCTTTTCCCCTCTCCTGACCTTATATGTGTCCTCAGGTCTATTATTATATGGGGCGATCTTCACCACAGAATCTGGAAAATATTAGGAAAGCACTGAATGGATTTTCAGGAATCTGCAAACTTTTCAAGTTAATTACAAAATCTTGTGTTAATTTCAGATGAGTAGTTCCTGGGGAAAAGGGCTACCTCTCTTTCATCAGGGTGTTAAGGGGAACTTTTGCCCAAAATAGTTAAGAACTTTCAGTCTTAAATTGTGAACTCTCTGAAGAGAGAAATGATCACACAATTTTTTGTTTTCCTATTTGTGACACTGTTCTTAGGGATTATGAATGCTAAATAAATTAATGCACAAGTAAGTGAGTGAATGAAATAACTCATTTAAAAAGAATTTATTGCTCTAAGTAAGAACCAGTGTTGGATTTAGAACCTACCTCCTGTTTTTATTGGGAAAATAATTTGGCAAGGAAGACAGGTTAAACAATTAATCATGCAATTACTATTTAATTACAAATGTGGGAAGTCCTATTGAGGAAAGTACAGAGTGCTGGAAGAGGGCATAACCAGAGACTAGGTTCAAAGAAGGGTTCTTTAGGAATATAATGTTCATAAAGAGAATGAATAATAAGGAAGAAATATTACAAAGAATGATAACTACAGTTACTATCCACTAGTATGTTATAAGGTTAAGTAGAAGATAATGTAATTTATACACAAAGAATAAAATCAAAATTTAAAAATTCAGTTTTAAAGATAGAAGAGATTGGTAGTCAAAGCAGGGTTCACATTAATCCTAGATAAAAGCATTGGGTTTGGACATTTCACCAGGAGATGCCATGGAAGAGTATAATGCCTGACATTTGATGAAACTCTTCTTGTCACCTACTCAACATTTTCTAATGGCTTGAAGCCAGCTCTGGACACTTAAGATCAGACCCCAACGAAGCATGTATGACAAGCCATCCTTAAGAGAACTCACTGTTCCTGAAGTTAATTCTGAAGTTGGCCCCGGTCCTCTGATCCCAGCTTCCTACCATTCCATTTGCATCTCTGTTTTTTTTTTTTTTTTTTTTTTTGGTTCCTCCCTACTCTGCCCTTCTGGCTAGACAGTGTCATTTGGCTCTCGGATTCACCTGCTGTGTTTCCCAGACCTAAGGAAGCCTTTCCCACCCTGGTCCTGCAGTTTCTCAGATTGACAGGTCTGTGTCTGAGAACCTGACTTGGCTCTGGGATGCTACTCAACTACGATGGACTCCTGCTGGCAGCCTTCCTTACGCTTGGGCTCTGCCTCTTCTGATTCTTCCAAGTCCACCTGGGAAAGCCAGAACCAATACTGGATGGTTTAACATTTCAAAAGGTCCTGCAGCTCAGTGACTTCTGCATTTACAGCTCACACAGGTATGACTGAGGGGATCTCATGGTAATTGCTTTTTGTTCCTCATATAGAGACCCAGTCCTCAGTTTGGATTTTGATTACATAGTCATGCAGGGAGGAAAACTTGAGCCACACACAAAAGCTTTTAATTAAAATAGGCCTCCAATGGGATTAATGTGTGTTGGAGTGATTTGTGTCCCTGCCCCCACAAGATTCAGGTTGAAGTCCTAACCTCCAATGGGACTGTATTTGGAAATAGGATCTTTAGAGAAGTGATTAAGGTTAAAAGATGTCATGAGGGTGGGGTCCTAATCCAGTAGGACTGGTGTCATCATGAGAAGAGAAAATACCACGTGCACTGTCCTTCTCCCTCCTCTCCCCTGTCCTCAGTCTCCTACTTTCTCTCTCCTCCGCCTCTGTGTATACACAGAGAAAAGGACACATGAGGACAGTGAAGGCAGCCATCTGCAAGCCAAGAAGGAAGTCCTCACCAGAAACCAACCCTGATGACACCCTCGATCTCAGACTTCCACTCTCTCCAACTGTGACAAAACAGCGTCTGTTATTTAAGCCACCCAGTCTGTGACACTCTCTTTTAGCAGCCCTAGCAAACCAATGCAATGTGACTACTCAGTTTCTTCTCTACTACAACCAAGCTGCAAAAAGACACTGCTTGATCATGTCTTTCAACCCACTGATGATCCTGTAAGTTGAATCAGGAAGAGAAATGTTACCAGGAGAACCATTCCAGATCAAAAGGAAGAAGCTCAAGAATCTCCCCCTCTTCACTTGCCTGTTTCTTGTAGACAGCCAGAATCCTCAAAGTCTCTCTCCTATCCTCTTGCCAAAGCTTGCTTTCAGGGAGGACTCTGCAATGTATTTCCTCTAAGAGGTAAATAATATAGCAGCATGAAGTGCTAAGTCACTGAGGGACATGTGAACTTAACAGAAGTCAAGTGTTAAGCTAAAGGGATGCCAATCTAATGGTGAAGTATAGTGTCCACCTGCCCAACAATTTAAGTGTATTGTGAGCTCAGGAATATCCCCAGTAGCAGATGAAAAACTCTGGGGATAGAAGAGCAAAGAAGGCAATTACTTGAATTGTGGAGCACACTCATAATGAGAAAAACAGACACCGGGTAGGTTATAATGCAGCAGGATAAAGGCTATAACACAAATGTGAACAAAGTGCTGCAGGAAGGGGACCACAAGTTTGAGGCCAGCTTCAGCAACTTTGTGAGACCCTCAGCAACTTGGTGAGACACTGTAATACAAAGCTGCTCCCCGCCTTTTCCGTTGCATCACAACCAAGCTTGTCAGTCTGAAAGCTGCTCTCCCCGCCCTTTCCGGTGCAGCCATTTTCCCCGCCTCCCAAATACCTGTCAGTCTGTG
Source organism: Sciurus carolinensis (assembly GCF_902686445.1). Classification (NCBI taxonomy): domain Eukaryota; kingdom Metazoa; phylum Chordata; class Mammalia; order Rodentia; family Sciuridae; genus Sciurus; species Sciurus carolinensis. Next base: position 23,763,343 of record NC_062216.1, read on the forward strand.
AACATCCTAGCTAGCTATTGGTTCATCACTCAGCTTGCAAGTATCCTTCTCTGTTATTGGTCCTCTGTTAGCCCAGCGGGATTTAACTGCTTAAGGGTAGCTACCCCACCATCTTTTCTCTTGCTTTCTCTCCCCCTAACTCTCTTTCTCCTCCTCACTTTCCACACTTTTTCTTGCGCAGCCCTTTCTCTTTTCCTCTCATTTTCTCTCTTACCCTGCAGGGAGACACTCTGTTTGCTTAATAAACTCCCTTATGTGATTTCCCGTGTCCGGCGTGTTTTTTGTGGGATTTCTTACAGACACTGTCTCAAAATAAAAAGTAAAAAGGTTTTTTGAATTTTTTGTATATCCTGAAAAATAGCATCCTATCTGTGCTGCAGGTGGCAAAGATTTTCTCCCATTCTGTAGGCTCTCTCTTCAAGCTCTTGACTGTTTCCTTTGCTGTGAGGAAGTTTTTTAGTTTGATGTCATCCCATTCATTGATTTTTTAAATTTTACTTGTTGAGCTTTAGGAGTCTTATTAAGGAAGTCAGTTCCTAAGCCAACATGTTGGAGTGTTGAGTCTACATTTTCTTCAAGTAGGTGCAGGGTTTCTGGTCTAATAATTAGGTCTTTCATCTACTTTGAGTGGAGTTCCATCAACAAATATATGAAAAAAAAAAGTTCAACATCTCTAGCAATTAGAAAAAAGCAAATTAAAACTACAGAGATTTCATCTCACTCCAGTTAGAATGGCAATTATCAAGAATGCAAGTAATAATAAATGTTGGTGAGGATGTGGGAAAAGGGTGCACTCATACATTGCTGGGACTGCAAATTAGTGCAATCACCCTGGGTAGCAGTATGGAGATTTCTCAAAAATCTAGGAATGGAACCACCATTTGACCCAGTTATCCGACTCCTTGGTATATACCCAAAGGATTTAAAATTAGCATACTACAGTGACACAGCCACATTAATGTTTATAGTCACACAATTTACAATACCTAAGTTATGAACCTAGATGCCCATCAATGGATGGATATAGAAAGTGTGGTAAGTATACACAATGGAAAATTACCCAGCCATAAAGAAGGATGACATTTGCCAGTAAATGGATGGATCTGGAGACTATCATGCTAAAGGAAATAAGCCATTCCCAAGAAAACAAAGGGCAAATGTTTTCTCTGATATATGGAAGCCAACCCACAATAAGGTAGAAGGGGCAGAATAGAAGTTCAGAGGATTAGACAAAGGGGAATAGAGGGAAGAGAGGAAGTATAGGAACAGGAAAAACAGTGGAAACAATCTAACATAACTTTCCTATGACATATATGAATACACCACAGTGAATCTCACCATCATGTACATCCACAAGACTGGGGCCCTAATTAGAATAAGATATATTCCATGCAGGTATAATTTTACCAAAATAGCCTCTACTGTCATGTATAACTAAAAAGAACAAATTAAAAGAGGGAGAGGGGTTGCTGGGGATGTAGCTCTGTGGTAAAGTGCCCCTGGGTTCAATCACCAATTCCAAAAACAAACAAAAGAGGGCAGGAACAGAGCTTCCAACCTGGGCCAGATAATCAGGTGTATATGTGTGTATATATATGCATACATATGTACATAATATTTTATTGTAAGTATGTATGATTATAGGCATATAATTATACTTATGTGTTTATGTGCTTGATTGTGTGGGGGAGGGTATGTGGGTGTAAAAGCAAGGCCCTGATAAGATAATAGCTAATGCTCTTGGGTATTTTAAATACTATGTACCAAGTGCACTGTTTATAAGTGTTTAATCCTCACAACAAACTAGGATGTAGAAAAATAGGGTTACCCTTGTGTTTGAAAACAAGGAAATCAAAGCACAGAGATGTTAGAGTGTCCAAGATCACACAAGCAGCAAGTGGCAGAACTGGAATTTCTGCTCAAGCAGTCTGTGGATAGAGACTATCCTTCTAACTACTGTCTGTTGTCCCAGAAGCTCTGAAAATGTGCCACGTACCCATAAATTCAAATCTAGAAACAGTCTTTAGGGCATTTAATTGTAGTTGAGATTTTTCTGGTTGCAGGAACACTGAAGCAATTCAAATATGCAGGGATTTCTCATACACAACATCACGCTGGAAGAAGCAAGCAGGGGCCCCGTGGGAACTGGAACTGGTAATTAGGTAGCCTCGAGGAACAAAGCAGCACATCTGTCTACCTCCTTAATTCTCTCTGAGGCCACAATATCCCTCTTCTCTGCACTCCACTGTTCCAAATTTCTCTTTCTCCTCCCAGACCCACTTTCTCTGTTTACTTATCAACATTCACATAGTGGAAAACGGCCACCCTAGACCCACAGGGCTTCTGGGTGCAAGTGGCTAAACTCTGACTCCCTCTGTTCAAGACAGAGAATTTGATGGGTCATCATCCCTGAGGGACTAGCTCTCCATGGAGAGTGCTGGGTTGGGGGGCTGCTGTGTGAGTGGGGTGCTCAAAGATTGAAGTGCCACTGAAGCCAGAATTGGGGACAGGCAGTTAGTGTAGAAATAGGGGATCAGGTCAAATCGAGGAAATGGAGGCCATGAAAGCCATCTGCCTCTGGAAGTTGGAGACTGCCCCTGGGAAAATAGAATGTCAAGGATCTCCAGAGCCCGTTGATTACCAAATTTACCTGCCCTTATCAAGGACTGCAGACAAGGAGCTGCTAATTAATGCCCCCTGGGCCCTTGCCTGGCCGAATCTCCTTGGCCTTCCCCCTGCCCATTTGCTCCTCACTTTATGCATCTCACCTGCAAAACCGGGCCTAGTCACATAGGCAGGAAAGAGAGATAAGGGGGAGAAAACAAAAGAGACCTTAACTATAAAAGATGTAGGATGCGGTCTCTTCTCGGGATTCTAAACATCAGCCATGGCCCGCTTCTCTCTCCCGGGAAAGACTGTATTATTACTAATTTTAATTAAAACCTGCTTAATATGCTTGCCTTGGTGTTCTTTTCTAGTGTTCAGACTTCAACATTAGAGGGAGCAGAACTCATCATCGGTAAAGGGCGGTATCACCACCATAGATAGCCAAAGGCCATTCATTGCCAGGAACACAGGTGGGAGGCAGTTCATTAGTGGAGACTGGGGGTGGGCAGATAACTACACAGCAGGTCAGATAAACTCAGAAGAGCTTTTCCTCCCACGATATCTTTGTTCAAAACAAGTTCTTGTCTTAAATGCAAAATGTGCACCTTTTTCTCTCCTCTGTGAATGACTGCATTGCTCTCTTTTTAAAGTAGCTGACCAAACACCTCATGACATCTGGAAATATTTTGTTCTAAGTTAACTAGTAGTGGATCCCAGAACCAGGATGCATATAATAAGTAAAGAAACCGAAAAGGAGGTGATAATATCTGAAGAGGATACATTAGATGAATTTTTAAAAAGCAAAACAGGTGTCCAACCTCTAAGGAGAAAGAGCCAGTCCCCTCTGGGAGTCTGTGCTCATAATTTGCTTATATTAGTGAGTTGATGAATAAAATGTTTATGAAATCCTATATAATCTATAAATAGGAAAAAAGGGATTGAAATTCATCTTAATTTATTTGGCTAATTTGTTAGCCTAACCCCTAGACCACAGCAATTTTAAAATAGATGAATATAAAGTGAATACTTCTTAAACAAAACTATGGAAAGTATTCTTTTCCCCTTCTGTTGAATAAAGAGAATAAATCAGTTGAAATGAACTTTCTAGAAAGTGACAAAGGAGAACATGAATCCTTTTCATTCAACATATAGACACAGCATAACTATTTAGGTAAGAGTCTTTAGATATATATGAGATTGACCACATAGCATCTTTTTTAACTCTAGATTTAGACTATCTGAATTTGAATTCTGGCTATACCACAAGCTGTGTGATCTTGGGCAAGTTAGTAAATTTTCTGAAATTATTAAAATTTTATTAAAATTTCCTTATCAGAAAAATAGGGACAATAATATTGACTAGAGGTTATTTACTGGTATGAGATGAGTTGATCCTGGGTAAAACATTTCACACAGGCTGTGTCTCCTCACTGTTACTAATAATCAGTAGCACCTTCTTTTAGTGAGCATAGGTGGCAGAGAATTGTGTTCCAGCCATAGTGAGACACTTGCTTTATATCATTATCCAGTTTCCTAGGTCAGAAAGCTTTTTCTCCCCTTAAGTCTTTTTTTTTTTTTTTTTTTTTTTTTTTCTCTTCTGGTATCTATTATTTCTTAGTACCTCAGACAAAATATGTCAATCATATTTCTGGTTTCTAACTTCCATTGCTTTCAAATCAATGAATAAAAAATATACATGAGACCGGAGGGCTCAACTTGGACAGGTTTCCTTATTTGTGAAGGATTACTCTCAAATATGTTTCCAAATGCCAATTCTCAGAATAACATGATGAAATGTATATACCTATTAGTATCAACCACTTCCTCTTTTGAGCACAAGCCTGGACTTACGTGGAATTCTGGGGGCTGTTTTGGAGCTATGGATAAAGTGGTGAATCAATGAGAAATAGATATAGATACTTAGAGCAGTGCTTGTTGGACGTTGAATCACCATACAAAGGTCTCATCCTCATCTTTTCTTTAACAGAGAAATGTTAACACATATCAGCTCATAGTAATAGCACAAATAGCACACAAAATAATTCTTTTTCTTTTTTTTTTTTTTTTTTTTTTTTTTGCGGTACTGGGAATTGAACCCATGGCCTTGTGCTTGCAAGGCAAGCACTCTACCAACTGAGCTACATCCCCAACCCTAAGAATTTTTTTTGAAGTACCACAAGATGTCAAAATATTTAATTTCATCACATGATCTAAGAATAACCTTCGGAGAAAAAGCATACACTACATATTTTATACATTCAATAATTTACAAATATATCACATGCTAGATATGGTGGTACATGCCTGCAGTCCCAGTTATGTGGAAGGCTGAGATGAGAGGATTACTTGAGCCTAGGGATTTGAGAACAGCCTGGACAACACAGCAAGACCACATCTCAAAAATAAAAGAAAAAGAAAAAGAAATTGCATACACAGATCCCCATCAAAAAGGGGAAAGCTAACTCTGAAACTATATGCAATCAATGATTTTCAAGTTTTTCTATTAATGTTTGACTGGTGCTTCCTTGTTAAATTGAGGGATCAACTAGTATTCATAAGGACCCAAGCCAATTTTAAAATAAAGATGAGAAGCCAGGTGTAGAGGCACATGCCTGTAATCCTAGTGGCTCTGGAGGCTGAGGTAGAAGGATTGAGAGTTCAAAGCCAGCCTCAGCAAAAGTGAGGTGCTAAGCAACTCAGTGAGACCCTGTCTCTAAATAACATACAAAATAGGGCTGGGGATGTGGCTCAGTGGTTGAGTGCCTCTGAGTTCAATCCCAGGTACCAAAATAAATTAAAAATGAGAGAAATATTAACACTGGAGAAAACCTGTTGCTTTACCTCATATGTTATGAGCAGTAGGAAAAGATTTCCATTTCCTCCATTTTTGGGACAGCAATGGAGTACTTTGGTTGAGCTCCTTAGAGGCACCTGCTGCAGATACGGGTCAGAAGACTTTGATTCATTGTGTCTCCTCACTTGGTTAGGGCCTGAGGAAGTGACATGAACAACAGCTAATCCCCTCCTACTGCTTATAGTCTAGTGGGGAAGACAGATGGTCCAGCAACGTGGAGAAGAGGGGCACAGGCATCTGGCTACATAGTGACATGAGATAGACACTGTCCCAGAAATTGAGCATCAGGCCAGCGAGCCTAAATATGAGAGGGACATAGTGAAACTAGACGAGGAAACCAAGAAGAAACATGGGTCAGGTCACGCTAGGATCAAAAGACACACTGCAGATTTGAAAGTATACTTTAAAGAAAATAGAAAGACACTGAAGTTCTTTAAAAGGTAAATTTGGGTCGGGCATGGTGGTACCCACCTGTAACCCCTGCTACCTGGGAGACTGTAGTAGGAGGATGGAAAGTTCAAGGCCAGCCTCAGCAACTTAGTGGGACTCTGTCTCAAAAAAGGGCTGGATATGTAGTTGAGTGGCACAGTGCTTGACTGGCACGCACGGGGCCCTGGGTTCAATTCCAAGTACAAAAAAAAAAAATCATTTAAGAAAAGGGGCAGGGGGGCTGGGGAGATAGCTCAGCTGGTAAAGTACTTGCCTCGCAGGCAGAAGGCCCTGAGTTCGATCCCCAGTACCACAAAAAAAAAAAAAAAAAAAAAAAAAGAAAAGGGGCAGGGGCCTGGCACAGTAGTACATGCCTGTAATCCCAGAGGTTCAGGAGGCTGAGACAGGAGGATCACAAGTTCAAAGCCAGCCTCAGCAACAACTCAGCAAGACCCTAAGCAACTTAGCGAAACCCTGTCTCAAAATAAAAAATAAAAAAAGGTTGGGGGATGTGGCTCAGTGGTTAAGTGCCCCTGGGTTCAATCCCTGGTACCTGTGCCCCCTGAAAAAGGGATGGGGATGTAACTCAGTGGTAGAGTGCTCCTGGGTTCTGGGATGAGGTGGAGGACACTTAGGGGAGGGAAAATTGATCTATAAATAAATAAATGATGACCTTGCATACATGAGGGCAAATGGATTAGGAGGGAATAAGGGATAATGTATAGAAACCGCATAGGAAGCTATCGTAGTGACCCAGAAGTGAGATGACAGTGACTTGGATTGGGGTGGCCACAGTGAGGATGGAGAAAGGTCGATGTATTTCAGGACATGGATTTTTTTTTTTAATGCTTCTTAATAGAACAAGTTAATGCAGAGAACGAGAACACGAGATGATCAGATAAATGCAGTGGATCTCCTGGAGTACACTGAGGAGCCATCTGAAGCTGATTGTTCTGTCCAGCAGAACCAGCGCAGAGAAAGGAGACACTACTACTCTTCAGTTTGACGAGATTTATTGCGTCCTCCCTGTTTCTCTGTCTCCTTTGTTCTCCCCCTATCTTCCTTCTTCTTCTCTCTCCCTCTCTCCTCCCCCAGGCTCCTAGCTGATCAGCCAATTATAGCAAAGCTTTCTCTCACGCAGGAGAGCATGCAGAGGAATGCCAGCATAACACTATATAAATCACAAGCTGTCCAAGCGCAGCATGATATTAGATAGCCAATCCTTGAGCCTGGCGTTAACACGTCACAAGTCTCCAAGGAACTAGTAAGCAAGCAACCTTTTTGGGTTCTTCCTCATTTTGGTAGCCAGTGCCCTTTGGCTCACTGCCAGGCGCCATCTTGTCCAAGATGACCCTCAACAGCTGATGACTGTGTCATTTCCCCCAGAAGTCTTCTGCACCTGGGCGAACCTCAGGGCTATCAAGTTTACCCAAAGTTGTTGATTTTTTAAGACAAGCGTGGAAAATGAACAACTAAGGGGATTCACGGGTAGGCAAGCGAGTATCTGCAATGATGTTACCATGGAATTCAAACTGTTAAGGAAGACACTGAAGCAGGAACAGGTAAGAGGGAAAACACACACTGGTTTGGGAAAGCAAGCTAGAAGGTTAGAAGGTTGGTCGTGTCCCAAGAAGTGGCGTCTGCATTGGTGATTCTAGATAACTGTAGGAACTGTTGGTTGAGACAGGCTTGGAGGTAAGGTCATTGACAGTGAAGAGTTAAAGGGGTGCGAGGCTGTGGTTGAGCAGGATGAGGACCATGTGCATCTGGAAGTCAGTCAAGTCGATGACCGTTTTCACGGTAAAGAGGGAAGACTATGAGCCAGACGACAGAGTCTCTCTTGAATGATGGGAAGTGTCTAGGATGAGGTGACATACACTCAGGGAGGGAAGAGAAGGATCTAAGAGCCTCTTAATCAACTGTTACAAATTGATTAGATCTCATAATGTCCCTCTCTCTCTCTCTCTCTCTCTCTCTCTCTCTCTCTCTCTCTCTCTCTCACACACACACACACACACACACACACACACACAGAGCAAGATATAAAACAGAGTGAAAAATTGGTGACCAAAAAGGATTGACATTTCCCGAGCACTATGTGCCATTCTACTAGATATCTGTGTTTGGTCTGACATTTTTTCCATTTCTCTTTGGGTCTGGTAAGATCTAGTCAAGAGTAGTAAGCATCTTTCTCCTGGGAATTTCAATCTTCCAAAGAACCAAGAGTGGTTGAGGGGCTGGGGAGATAGCTCAGTCAGTAGAGTGCTTGCCTTGTAAGCACAAGGCCCTGGGTTCGATCCCCAGCACCCAAAAAAATAAAAAATAAAAAAATAAGAAGAGTGGCTGAAAATGAGTTCAATCACCATCAAGATGGCTGACCCAAAAAGTAGTCAGGATTTCCTGCTGCTTTGAAACTCGGAGGCCCCCAGTTCTGAAACCCAGTTACTCACCTCCTCCTGGCTTCTGGAAGATACCCATGAACATGCAAATAAAAGTGCTTTTCTCTAGAATTAGTTTCCTGCCTATAGTCCAAGAACTCTGATACTACCAAGCAATATGCTAGATACTTTGTATGTCAACTCATCTAATTCTATACTCACAAGGTTCCATAATCCCCGCTTGATGCACAAGGCAAGTGAGGCTTGCTGAAGCTAAGGTAACTTCTCATGGACCTACAGTTGGTGCGTGGTGAAGCATAGCAAGGCACCCAGGTCCATGTCCTGGGTGCCAAGGACAACCCTCTGTGGCACAAAGGAAACAGGAATAAGCAAGTTTTCCTTCATTGTCACATAAGCTTAACATTTCACATGTAATCTGCTTTAAATAACCTTTACCAGGTAACAGTAAATACAACAAATTAAAGTTCTAAACATTAGTATAGCTGTGTGCATTTATTTTCCTACTTAAAATATCTTGTGATCACATAGAATATGGATCTTTTATTCTTTCTTCTTTTTTGTGTTCCAATTTTTTTTGGTATTCCTTAAGAGTAAGAACAACATAATTTTGTGCTGTCTCCCACATAATTTCATGCTGTCTTTATCAGATAAAGGACTGGGGATTAGCTCAGAGACAGAGTACTTGCCTAGCATGTGCAAGGTCCTAGGTTCAATCCCCAGCACCACCACCACCACCAAAAAAAAAGATAAAACCAAAACATAAAAATCACTAAAGATACATTGTTTACATAAGGAACTTACAAGATATTGTATGAAAAAATAAAGTATAAGAAATGAAACTTTCCTCTACTTACTATCTAATTGGAAAGGCAAATAATAAAGATATGAAAAATAAACAAGTGGATGGAAATGAAATTTAAATGTAAAAGTAATGTGTAATTTACTATGAAATGAAGTTTTAAAAGATGATTATGAAGTCCTATGAAGAATTGAAAGAAAAGAGTTCAGATCCATGGAAACAGGAAACACGGAATAATATGGTTGTCTCTGTAAGAAAAATGTATGATGTCTACATAACAACCTTAAATAATAAAAGGTTGCTGGGATGCATGGCTGACACGTCGTATATCTTTATCCCAGGGGAGAATTTCCAGAAGTTGATTTTGCAGATTTATGGAACATAACTTCTGAGTGGTCATTGGAGCAACCGTGTCATTTTCCTGCTTCTTCTGGCAGAACCAGTGACAAGTGACATCACTAATTCTGAGTTTATTAAGAAGTGTCATCGTCTCATGTTAGAAACCTCTCTGGAGGGTTTGGTGCTGTTCTCTCAGGTTGATTATTTGAGATTTATGTCCTGAAATGCCAAACTGCATTTTTAATCTATCATTAAAGCAGATTATCAAAAGCAGAAATGACGAGATTTAACACAGTTCTTCGTGCCCAAGACTAACAGCAAAAATTGCAATGTATTTCCCCATGTTCAAAGTAAACATGATATATTAATGAATGGCTTTTCCTCTCTCACTGAATAATTATGGGTTTCTTCTTACTAAAAACAAATTATTTTTATTTCCCCTTAAGAAGACTATGATTAATTGTACAAAATTACACTTGTCTTTAATTGAATAGATTTACTTCTTTCCTCTGGATTAGTGAGATGTTATATGTTATTAACAAGCTTGGGAAAAGCCAAAGGAACTCTTGCTTTTCAACAAAAGCTGGGTTGCTAAGAGTGACTATGGAATTACACACAGGGTCCACAAGTTTCATTTCTTTATTAAAATGACCAATGCAACTGCCCACAGTGTCATACAGTTCTAATTCTAATTCATTGGAAGTGCATTGCTATCACCCAAATCTCACCTAAAAGGACACTAGTCTTGGAAATTTTCCTAGAAAAGCACAAAAGGAAAACCCAGAGGGCTGAGGCTTTTTAAGATAGCTCTGAAGGCAGGATTTCTCAACCACAGCACCATTAAGATTTTGGGCTGAATAATTTCCTTTTTATCTTAGGTTGTTGTATTGGGCATTGTGGGATATTTACCATATCTGTCCACCATATACTCATAGTTTACACATTCCAGTTGTTACAACCAATGATACCTTCAGACATTGCCAAATGTCTCCTGGGGGACAAACTTGCCTCTGGTTGAGAACGTCTGCACTCAATAGTGATAATCCTTACCAATACCAAACTAGAAGACATTGTACTTGCTTCTGCTAGTTTCTTTCCAATAGCTATAATCCTGTTCCTATAATAGAAGCTCTAGATAATCATGTGGCTTTCTAGAATGAAGACCATATTTCCCAGCCTTCGTGCAGCCAAGCAGAGCAACCTTGCTAAGATTAGGTGAATAGAATTTAAGGGACAATTGTGTGGGCAACTTCCTGGTCATGTCCATAAGAACAAAGGAGTATTTCCTCCTATTCTGCTTTCCACCTTTCGGGCTAGGTATAAACATGAGGGCAAGAGCCTGCATTGGTCTATTTTGTGTTGTTATAACAAAATACCTGAGGCTAAGTGACTTATGAAGAAAAGAGGTTTATTTAACTAAAAAGTTTGGATGGTCAAGAGCATGGTACTGGTTTCTGCTCAACTCAGTAAATGATTTATGGCCAATGACAATGCCATCACAATGGCAGAAGTGTGCGTGACAAGGGAGAGTGTATGCTGAGACAGGAAGCCAGAAAATGGAGACAGGCCAGCCTTGCAAACCTCTCTCAAGAATCAACTAGAGGGTGATCCAAGATGGTGGACTAGAGAGTGACTGCATCTCCAGTTGCTCCAGAACCCAGGATTCAAGAAGGGGAGGCATTGAGAGACTCGGACTAAAATAGAGTCACAGGGTGAGTCTCCCCCACCGGGTGAACCTCGGCCTGGGCAGCAGGCCCGGATAGGGGTGGCTTATCAGAGCAGGGCAGGGCAGCTAGAGTCTTCCCCAGATAGCCCTGCTCACTCCGGCGGTGGGCTCCTCCCACACGGCCAGCTTCTTGGAGCAGGCCACCCAGTGAGAGCCTTTCTGCACAGAACCAGTTCCAAGTCCCGCCAGCAGCGAACTCCGGCCTGCAGGCAGCTTCAGGGACCAGGACAGGGCAGCCAGGGACTTCCCCAAGCAGCCCTGCTCCCTCCGGCGGCAGGCTCCTTTCACAGCCAGCTTCTCGGAGCAGAGTGCCCAGTGATAGCCTTTCTTGCACAGAGCCAGTTACAAGTACTGGAACCAGTAGTGGGCTAGGGGCAGCTTTCTTCGGATACACTGCATTATCAAGTTCTTCCAAGACTTCAGGCTACTGAAGGCTGGGAGGTGATACACTGGAAATCTACAGGGACACTACAAGCCAATAGAGGAAATCTGCAATATCTCAGAGTCCCACTGACATCTGACCAATATGAGAAAACAGGGGAAGAAAATGTCCCAAACAAACCTAGATACTATAGCAATAAAACCCAATGACAGCACAGCAGAAGAAATGTCAGAAAGGGAGTTCAGAATGTACATAATTAAAACAATCAGGGAAGCAAATGAGGAGATGAAAGAGTAAATCAGGCATTGAAGGAGGAGATGAAAGAGCAAATGCAGGCATTAAATGATCGCACCAATCAACAGTTAAAGAGCAAATATGAGAAGCAAGAGATCATTTCAATAAAGAGTTAGAGATACTGAAAAAAAAAACAAACAGAAATCCTTGACATGAAGGAAACAATAAACCAAGTTAAGAACTCCATAGAAAGCATAACCAATAGGATAGAACACCTGGAAGACAGAGCCTCAGACATTGAAGACAAAATATTTAATCTTGAAACCAAAGTTGAACAAACAGAGAAGATGGTAAGAAATCATGAACAGAATCTACAAGAATTGTGGGATATCATGAAAAGGCTAAATTTAAGAATTACTGGGATTGAGGAAGGCTTAGAGAAACAAACCAAAGGAATAAACAATCTATTCAATGAAATAATATCAGAAAATTTTCCAAATCTGAAGAACGAAATGGAAAACCAAGTACAAGAGGCTTATAGGACTCCAAATACACAAAATTACAACAGACCCACACCAGGGCACATTATTAGGAAAATACCAAACATACAAAATAAAGACAGAATTTTAAAGGCCACGAGAGAAAAGAATAAAATTACATTCAGGGGGAAACCAATAAGAATATCACCAGATTTTTCAATCCAGACCCTAAAAGCTAGAAGGGCCTGGAACAACATACATCAAGCCCTGAAAGAAAATGGATGCCAACCAAGAATCTTATACCCAGCAAAACTTACCTTCAGATTTGATGATGAAATAAAATCCTTCCATGATAAACAAAAACTAAAAGAATTTACAAAAAGAAAGTCAGCATTACAGAACATTCTCAGCAAAATATTCCATGAGGAAGAGATGAAAAACAACGATGCAAATCAGCAAATGGAGGAACTGGCCTAAAGAAATAGCCAAATAAAGGAGAAACCAAATCATGTCAAAAAACAAAACTGAGTCAAATGACTGGGAATACAAATCATATCACAATAATAACCCTGAATGTTAATGGCCTGAACTCATCAATTAAAAGACTTAGACTGGCAGATTGGATTAAAAAGAAAAATCCAACAATATGCTGCCTGCAAGACACTCATCTCATAGAAAGAGATACCTACAGACTAAAGGTGAAAGGATGGGAAAAAACATACCATGCACATGGACACAGCAAAAAAGCTGGAGTATCCATCCTCATTTCAGATAATGTGGACCTCAAGCCAAAACTAGTCAGAAGGGATAAAGAAGGACATTACATACTGCTTAAGGGAAGCATAAATCAACAAGATATAACAATCATAAATATATATGCCCCGAACATTGGCTCATCCATGTACATCAAACAAATCCTTCTCAATTCTGGAAATCAAATAGACCACAACACAATAATACTAGGTGATTTTAACACGCCTCTCTCACCACTGGACAGATCTTCCAAACAGAAATTGAATAAAGAAACCATAGATCTCAATAACACAATCAATAATTTAGACTTAACCGACATATATAGAATATACCATCCAACAAAGAACGAATACACCTTCTCAGCAGCACATGGATCCTTCTCTAAAATAGACCATATTTTATGCCACAAAGCTACTGTTAGCAAATACAAGAAGATAGAGATACTACCTTGTACTCTATCAGATCATAATGGATTGAAATTAGAAATAAAAGACAGAATAAAAAACAGAAACTTCTCCAATACCTGGAGATTAAATAAAACACTATTATATGATGAAGGGATAACAGAAGACATCAGGAGGGAAATAAAAAAATTCTTAGAAGTAAATGAGAACAAAGACACATCATATCAAAATCTCTGGGATACTATGAAAGCAGTACTTAGAGGAAGACTTATTTCATGGGGCGCATTCAACAAAAGAAGTAGAAATCAACAAATAAATGACTTAACACTACAGTTCAAAGCCCTAGAAAAAGAAGAGCAGACCAACACCAAAAGTAGTAGAAGACAGGAAATAGTTAAAATCGGAGCTGAAATCAATGAAATTGAAACAAAAGAAACAATCAGAAAAATTAACAAAATAAATAGTTGATTCTTTGAAAAAACAAACAAAATTGATAAAGCCTTAGCCACACTAACAAAGAGAAAGAGGGAGAAAACTCAAATTACTAAAATTCGGAATGAACAAGGAAATATCACAACAGACATGAGTGAAATACACAACATAATTAGAAGCTACTTTGAAAATCTATACTCCAACAAAACAGAAAACCTCAAAGACATCAACAAGTTTCTAGAGACATATGAATTACCTAACTGAACAAGGAGGACATACACAACTTAAATAAATCAATTTCAAGCAATGAATTAGAAGAGGTCATCAAAAGCCTACCAACAAAGAAAAGTCCAGGACCAGATGGGTTCTCAGCCAAGTTCTACGAAACCTTTAAAGAAAGGCTCATTCCAATACTCCTCAAAGTATTCCATGCAATAGAAAAGGAGGGAACCCTCCCAAACTCATTCTATGAAACCAATATCACCCTGATACCTAAACCAGACAGAGACACATCGAGGAAAGAAAATTTCAGACCAATATCCTTAATGAACATCGACGCAAAAATTCTCAACAAAATTTTAGCAAATCGCATACAAATATATATTAAAAAGATAGTGCACCATGATCAAGTGGGTTTCATCCCAGGGATGCAAGGTTGGTTCAATATGTGGAAATCAATAAATGTCATTCACCATATCAACAGACTTAAAGTTAAGAATCACATGATTATTTCAATAGATGCAGAAAAAGCATTCAATAAAATACAGCATCCCTTCATGCTCAAAACACTAGAAAAAATTGGGGTAGTGGGAACATTCCTTAACATTGTAAAGGCCATCTACGCTAAGCCCATGGCCAATATCATTCTAAATGGTGAAAAACTGAAAGCGTTCCCCCTAAAAACTGGAACAAGGCAGGGATGCCTTCTTTCACCACTTCTATTCAACATCGTCCTTGAGACTCTAGCCAGAGCAATTAGACAAACCAAAGAAGTTAAAGGGATATGAATTGGAAAAGAAGAACTCAAACTATCCCTGTTCACTGATGACATGATTATATATTTAGAGGAACCTGGAAATTCCACCAGAAAACTTTTAGAACTCATAAGTGAATTCAGTAAAGTAGCAGGTTACAAGATCAATGCTCATAAATCCAATGCATTTTTATACATAAGTGATGAATCTTCAGAAAGAGAAATTAGGAAAACTACCCCATTCACAATAGCTTCGAAAAAAATAAAATACTTGGGAATCAATCTCACAAAAGAGGTGAAAGATCTCTACAATGAGAACTACAGAACACTAAAGAAAGAAATTAAAGAAAACCTTAGAAGATGGAAAGATCTCCCATGTTCTTGGATAGGCAGAATTAATATTGTCAAAATGGCCATACTACCTAAAGTGCTATACAGATTCAATGCAATTCCAATTAAAATCCCAATGATGTACCTTACAGAAATAGAGCAAGCAATTATGAAATTCATCTGGAAGAATAAAAAACCCAGAATAGCTAAAGCAATCCTCAGTAGAAAGAGCGAAGCAGGGGGTATTGCAATACCAGATCTTCAACTCTATTACAAAGCAATAGTAACAAAAACAGCATGGTATTGGTACCAAAATAGACAGGCAGATCAATGGTACAGAATAGAGGACATGAACACAAACCCAAATAAATACAATTTTCTCATACTAGACAAAGGGGCCAAAAATATGCAATGGAGAAAAGATAGCCTCTTCAACAAATGGTGCCATATGCAACAGAATGAAATTAAACCCCTATCTCTCACCCTGCACAAAACTCAACTCAAAATGGATCAAGGACCTCAGAATCAGACCAGATACCCTGCATCTTACAGAAGAAAAAGTAGGTCCAAATCTTCAACTTGTTGGCTTAGGATCAGACTTCCTTAACAGGGCTCCCATAGAACAAGAAATAAAAGCAAGAATCAACAACTGGGATAGATTCAAACTAAAAAGCTTTCTCTCAGCAAAGGAAACTCTCAGTATTGTGAAGAGAGAGCCTACAGAGTGGGCGAATATCTTTGCCACTCATACTTCAGATAGAGTACTAATTTCCAGAATATATAAAGAACTCAAAAAACTCTACACCAAGAATACAAATAATCCAATCAACAAATGAGTTAAGGAAATGAACAGACGCTTCACAGAAGAAGATCTACAAGCAATCAACAAACATATGGAAAAATGTTCAACATCTCTAGTAAGAAGAGAAATGCAAATCAAAACTACCCTAAGATTCTATCTCACCCCAATTAGAATGGCGATTATCAAGAACACAAGCAACAATAGGTGTTGGCGAGGATGTGGGCAAAAAGGTACACTCATACATTGCTGGTGGAGTTGCAAATTAGTGCAGCCACTCTGGAAAGCAGTATGGAGATTCCTCAGAAACCTTGGAATGGAACCACCATTTGACCCAGCTATCCCACTCCTTGGCCTATACCCAAAGGACTTAAAATCACCATACTACAGAGATAGAGCCACATCAATGTTCATTGCTGCTCAATTCACAATAGCCAGATTGTGGAACCAACCTAGATGCCCTTCAACTGATGAATGGATAAAGAAACTGTGGCATATATATACAATGGAATATTACTCCACCATGAAGAATGATAAAATTATGGCATTTGCAGGCAAATGGATGAAACTGGAGAATATCATGCTAAGTGAGATAAGCCAATCTCAAAAAACTAAAGGACGAATGATCTTGCTGATAAGCGGATGAGGACATATAATGGGGGTGGGAGGGGTTAGCATTAGGGTTAGGGTTAGGTTTAGGGTTAGGGATCAGGAGGGTGGTAAGAATGGAGGAAGGAAGGACTGTATAGAGGGAAAAGAGGGGTGGGAGGGTTGGGGGGGAAGGGAAAAAATAACAGAATGAATCAAACAACATTACCCTATGTAAATTTATGATTACACAAATGGTATGCCTTGACTCCATGTACAAACAGAGAAACAACTTGTATCCCATTTGTTTACAATAAAAAAAAAAAAGCTGTAGCAAGTTGGGACTGCAGAGAGGGAGGTAAAAAAAAAAAAGAATCAACTACAGTCTAATGAAAACTATAATAATTCTTTTAAAGTACAGTGCTGTCCATGACCTCCAATAGCATCTAACTCTCAAAGAGTCTATCATCTCTCATATTGCTAAGCTGAGGACCAAGCTTCCAAATGCATAACCTCTGGTGGACACACTCGAACTATATTCAAACCATAAAAGAGTGAAATAGCTATATGGACACAGGAATTGGAGACATGTGAGTATGGTAGAACAGCAATAGAAAAGGCGCCTATTTGCCTGGCAGAGGTGCCATATCAGCACCAAATCCTGGAGAAGTTATGTTAGGATTTGTGCTGACCCACGCAGCATTCCAGGACCTTCCTCCCTACAACATTCCAACTAGGAGGGAATCTGGATTAGTCTGTTTTCTGTTGCATAACAATACACCTTTATTTATAAAGAAAAGAAGTTTATTTAACTCACTGTTTTGGAGATCCAAGAGCACAGTACCAGCATCTGCTAGGCTCCAGTGAGGGTTTCCTGTCTGCATCATGACATGGTGGACGACTTCATGTGGGACTCAGTACAAGAGAGAGAGAGATCGCATGGCAAGACAAGAGGCCAGAGCAATTCACAGGCCAGGATTGTTCTTTTTATAACAACTTGCTCTTCCAGGAACTAACCAGGGTCCCCTAAGAACTACATAAATCCCTTCCGAAGGCGGCATCCCCCAGTGACCTAATCACCTTCCACTAGACCTTTCCACTGGGCCCTGCCTCGTAAAGTTTCTACCGCCACCTCAACACCGCCACACAGGGATCAAGCATCTACCACATGGACCTGTGGGGGAGGCACTCAAGCCGTCTTCAAACCACAGCAAGATCCAAGATGGTGATCTGGGCAACATGACAAACATGGGACAACATTTTCCCTCTTTATACAAACATGGCCTTTCTCCTTCTCTCTTCCTAAAGGTATGTGGACGTCATTCCCAAGACTGCAGCAATCGTCATCTTCAAACTTCTGCAATTGCTGATTTCTGAACATCGTGTTCTATGAGAAAAATAGCCCCACATGCTTAAATGACTGTAGTTGAGTCTTCTGTCACTTGCGGTCATTGCTGATTCATGACCACAGACTGATAAGCCCTGGGGAAATTTATTATAATAATTGTTGCCAGCCATCCTAAAATGATGCTCTGAGGCTCATACACCAGCCAAGTGTCTCTTTTCACACACTTTGCTGAGCTGTATGTGGTCTTTGTGTTGCTTCTTAACAATGTTTTGATATTAATTTACCTCTCAAAAAATTTGGTATTGGCAAGGATGCAGAAAAACTAGATCCCTTCTACACTGCTGGTAGAAATATAAAATGTGCAGCCACCCTGGAAAATTGTTTGGCAGTTTCTTATAAAACTAAATAGACACTTTCCATACAACCTAGCAATCATTTGCTCTTGGGCATTTATGACAGGAAATGAAAACATTCACACACAAAATAAACCTTTGAACACATGAGTGTTCATAGTACCTTTGTAATAGCAAAAACCTGAGCACAACCCAGACGTCTTTCAAAGCATGCATGGTTAAATGAGCTCTGGCATATCCACACAATGGGATGTACTACTTATCCATAAAAAAGAGTGAACTGCTGACGCACATAACAACCTGGATGGATCTTAAGGCATCATGCCTAGTGAAAAAAGTCAATCTCAAAAGCTTACATACTAGCCAGGCACAGTGGTGCGTGCCTATAATCCAGTGGCTTGGGAGGCTGAGGCAGGAGGATCGTGAGTTCAAAATCAGCCTCAGAACAGCAAGGCACTAAGCAACTCAGTGAGACTCTGTCTCTAAATAAATTCAAAATAGGGCTGGGGATGTGGCTCAGAGATTGAGTGCCCCTGAGTTTAATCACTGGTATAAAAAAAATTTGCATAGAACTATAAACAAACCCATAAGCACACAAATGAAGATATGTAAAATTTGGTGAAAACTGAGTAAGATCCCATGGCCTAGGTAACAGTGCTGTCCTATGGTCTACTTAACAGTGCTATCCTAGCCAGTTCATTGGTTTTCATATTGGACTACAGTTATGAGATGTCACCACTGGAGGAAGGCAGGTAAGGAGTACATACAATTCTATACCTCAGTTTTGCAACTCTCTGTGAGTCTATAATTATTTCAGAATAAAGGGATTTTAAAAGTCACTCTTTAATAATCAGAAA
Organism: Sciurus carolinensis; assembly: GCF_902686445.1. Lineage (NCBI taxonomy): Eukaryota > Metazoa > Chordata > Mammalia > Rodentia > Sciuridae > Sciurus > Sciurus carolinensis. The sequence goes on from NC_062216.1 coordinate 23,782,428, forward strand.
AAGAGTTAACCAATTATCCAGAGTAATTTTTCTAAGGGGGATCTATATTCATTTTTCTTAAAATTTCTCATGTAGTCTTTGAGCTGGGTAGACTTTTGGCTTTGAAACATGACATAACTCTAAAAAGAGGAGAAAACAAAGGTGGCGTGAGGGAGGAAGAAAGCAGGGAAGAACAGATATCCTTTGGACTTAAAGGTGAATGATCATCATGGGACTGGGGCTGGGGCTCAGTGGCAGAGTGCTTGCCTAGCTTATGTGAGGTGCTGGGTTTGATCCTTAGCACTGCATAAAAATAAACAAATGAAATAAAGGCATTCTGTCCACCTACAACTACAAAAAAATTAATTAAAAAAGAGATGAATGATCATCAATCTAACAAAGAGGTGAAAGACCTCTACAATGAAAACTGCAGAACACTAAAGAAAGAAATTAAAGAAAACCTTAGAAGATGGAAAGATCTCCCATGTTCTTGGATAGGCAGAATTAATATTGTCAGAATGGCCATACTACCAAAAGTGCTATACAGATTCAATGCAATTCCAATTAAAATCCCAACGACGTACCTCATAGAAATAGAGAAACTAATTATGAAATTCGTTTGGAAAAATAAGATACACAGAAGAGCCAAAGCAATCCTTAGGAGGAAGAGTGAAGCAGGAGGTATCACAAATCAGACCTTCAACTATACTACAGAGCAACAAAACGGCATTGGCACAAAAATAGACAGGTAGACCAATGGTACAGAATAGAAGACATAGAGACAAACCCAAAAAAATACAGTTATTTCATACTAGATAATGGTGCCAAAAACAAAAAAGGGAGAAAAGATGGCCTCTTCAACAACTGGTACTGGGAAAATTGGAAATCTGTTATGTAGCAAAATGAAATTAAACCCCTATCTCTCACCCTGGTGCACAAAACTCAACTCAAAATGGATCGAGGACTTAGGAATTAGAGACCCTGCACCAAATAGAAGACAAAGTATGCCCAAATCTTCATCATGTCAGCTTAAGACCAGACTTCCTTAACAAGACCCTCAAAGCACAAGAAATCAAAGCAAGAATCAATAAATGGAATGGATTCAAACTAAAAAACTTTTTCTCAGCAAAGGAAACAATCAATAATGTGAAGAGAGAGCCTACAGAGTGGGAGAAAATCTTTACCACATGCACTTTAGATAGAGCACTAATCTCCAGAATTTATAAATAATTCAAAAGATTTAACACCAACAATACAAATAACCCAATCAATAAATGGGCTAAGGAACTGAGCAGACACTTCACAGATCAACTAATATATGAAAAAATGTTCAACATCTCTAGTAATTAGAGAAATGCAAATCAAAACTACCCCTAAGATTTCATCTCACTCCATTTAGAATGGCAATTATCAAGAATATAAGCAACAATAAATGTTGGTGAGGATGTGGGGAAAAAAGTACACTCATACATTGCTGGTAGGATTGCAAATTGATACAGCCACTTTGGGAAGCAGTGTGGAGATTCCTTAGAAAACTTGTTATGGAACCACCACTTAACCCAGTTATCTCACTCCTTAGCCAATACCCAAAGGACTTAAAGTCAGCACACTACAGTGACGCAGCCATATCAATGTTTATAGCAGTTCAATTCACAATAGCTATATTGTGGAACCAACCTAGATGTCCTTCAATAGATGAATGGATAAAGAAACTGTGGTATATATACACAATGGAATATTACTCAAACTTAAAGAAGAATAAAATTATAACATTTGCAGGTAAATGGATGGAGTTGGAGAATATCATGCTAAGAGAGATAAGCCAATCCCCCAAAACCAAAGGTCAAATGTTTTCTCTGATAAGTGAATGGATATGTAATGGGGAAGGGGGTAAGGGAAATATGGAGGAACTTTCTATTGGGTATCGGGGAAAGAGGGGAGGGGAGGAGCCAGGGGAGTGGGAAATATAGCAGAATGAGATGGACATTATTACCCTATGTACATATATGATTGATTACAGGAATGGTGTGACTCTACATGGTGTACAACCAGAGCAATGAAAAGTTGTACTCCATTTGTATACAATGAATCAAAATGCATTGCTGTCCTATATAACTAAATAGAACAAGTTTTTAAAAAGATGAATGATCATGAAATGGCAAAAATATTTTCACAAAATCGAACTTATGGGTCTTATCTAAACATACTTAATGGTCAAGAAATAAGTTACATATAAATACAATACAGACACGAAGCCTGTAATCCCTGGGAGGCTGAGACAGGAGGATCGCAAGTTCAAAGTCAGCCTCAGCAACTCTTAGTGGACCCTGTATCAAACTGAAACATTAAAAGGGCTGGGGATGTGGCTCGGTGATTAAGCACTACTGGGTTCACTCCCTGGTACAAAAATAAATAAATAAATACATAAAACGAATTATGGGGGAAACTCTTCATCTGATTATTTTTTATATACCGAATAAAAACTCTGTCACCCACCACACAACTAGCCAGGCATCTTGTCACCTATCTTAGGGAAAAAAATGAAAGTGACAAATTGAGACTATTAAGTAAGCTACAGAAACACTGCACTTTTCCCAGAAAAACAAATTGTGCATATTTATAAGTAGAGCAGGATATGCATGTGAAATTCCTTTTTGTGTGTGTGTGTGGTTCTGGGGATTGAACTCAGGGCCTTGTGCATGCCAGGCAAGCACTCTACCGCCTGAGCTATATCTCCAGCCCCTGCATGTGAAATTCTTACAAAATTATTTGAGTAAAAGAAAGGCTGACCATTGAGCTCCCCGCAGGGTAGCCTCAAGTGAGGTAGGAGTATGATTGCAATCCTTGATTTCTAGCACAATCCTCACTTCCTTCTAGAGTGGATAATAAATGGTCAGAAAGAAGGTTTTTTTTTGAAGGTCATCACTTAGTTATTCACAGAAATAGCTGCAGATGAGGGACAAAAATCCCAATAACAAGTCAAAGGGAAGTCCAGATGGCTAAAACTTTTGGAAAAATTACTGTCACCAAAGCAGGTACAAGTCTTATATGAATGTCTTGTAGCATTATCTTGGGAAGAACATGAAGATCCAGCAGAAAACTCCTTTCAGTCTCCTGGTATCCTAAAGTTTCAGACTCACTGCTTATTCAAAAGAACTCAATAAGCCTGACTTTGGCAAAGTCCTACTATATTCAGGAACTCTTGTACTGTTTTTAGTTCTACCTGTGACCTTTGACAGTATGCAAACTTGTTGACATGGGAAATCTTCTGGAAGCACTAAATGGATTATACAAATGGGAAAATCACATGTCTTCTCTTTGAACACGACCTCCCAAGATCACATGCACATCAAAATCGTGGCAAATATGGCCTGTGAATATTTGAGTCAGTGAAATTTAACATAAACTTTCATTTCCATTCTTATTTTAAAATATTAATTTGGGATTACAGTATCATTGCCTTCAAATTTCAACAATCATTTTCAGAGAGTTTAAGAAATGAAATGTAAAATGCTGGAAGCTACATTACCACGATTTGAAATTTTTTGCCAGGATTAAATCTTTGGAAATAGGAGGGGGTCATCTGGGGATTTTTGTTTATTTGGGATCACATTTTCAGAAGAGCTGCATTTTTCTAAAAAGCAAAGAGCTGAATTATGGCATCAATTTAAGGGCCTACGGCATCCAACTGTGAGGAGAAACTGAAGCAGGGAAGACTGTAATTATGACCATATTTCATATTGTACAAACTGGTCAATTCCTTTATCTTTAAGAGTGGCTGCAGAAAATGTCAAAGCTCAATTTTTTTCCCCTCCTCTGACTCTTTTTTTTTTACCCTACTGTGTGACTCACATCCTAGAGTAACTCCTGGGTGACTTGAAAACCTTTCTAGGACATCAATTCCCAGGACTCAATTTTCTCTATCAGATTGTTGCAAATAAATCTCATTTTATATCTCAGCTCCTAACAGCAGTGAAAATGCTTTACTGTGTCTCTGCTTCCTATTGCTGTGTTTAACGCTACAGCTGAGGACTTGATCATCTCTCCAAGAGCCACCGAAGATGGGAACGCGATGTCCCTTCCCCCACCCCTCAGCTCCCAGGAACAACTGAGCATTAAGGTAGTAAATCACCATCATAATTGTCTAGCTATATCCAGTCAACTGGCTTAATGAGATGGGAAGTCGGTTGCTGGGGAAGAGAAATGACATTTTAACAAGACAACTCACATCAAACTGTAATTTATCCTTCACAGCACATTTAATTTTTCTGGAAAATTATCAGAAGCAAAATCTCCATTTTGAAGATGGCAGGCCCTGCTTACCCTTTTCAAGATACTTCATTAAGTCAGCAGACTCACAGGAAACCTTCTTAAGCTATTTGAAAACCTCTGCTAGCACAATGCTGTCTCTCTCTCTCTCGTTTCTGGTGGTTCCTTAGCATTGGGGTTTTAAAATATTCCCTTTGAGATGACACAAGTTCAATACAGTACTGCTTTTTTCATTTCGGGAGTTCTGGACTTGCCTTTCCACCTCCTCCTGCTAAGGAATCGACAGGATCCGAGCTTTCTGTTTACTACCCCAAGCCTTCTTACGTATCCCCGAATCTGTGACATCCCAGAGTCTGGGGGAGGCTGTGTTCAGAGTGAGTGAGAAGTTAAGGGCTTCTCAAGGGATGGGCCAGGCAGTGGTTTCTGCAGGCACCTGGGGGAGAGGAGGTGGGGATCCGTCAACCTCAAGGGCAAACGTGGAAAGAAGATGGCACCTGGAAGTACCACAGTGGCCAAGCTCCTTCCTCGATGCTCAGCAGCTTTGCCTTGTCCTAACCTTGACCTTGCCACAGATGAGGACTTAATAAAAAACGAAGTTGAAGTCACAAATGCTTCTCCTACTGCTCCCTTGAGTTTTTGATTGAAACGCTTTCTGCATTGTTTCAGCTTGCACCGTTAGAGCCAGTCTGCTGGGTTTCCTTCCATTTCTTGGTGCTTCTGACCCTCTTTTCTTCTTTTCCTTCCTCCTAACTTATTCCTGTCCCTCTCTGTCTTTCTCTCTCCCTCCCTCTCTTCCTCGCTTCTCCTTTCAGGTACCTCAGCTTCCCAGAGAACCCCTTCCTCTTGCTCTCTTAAGTTGCCTGCGGTCTCTTGATTTAGATGGAAGTCCTAAAACAGGTAATTCACATGAATATTTTAGTCAGAATGTTGTTGCTAAGGAAAGCCTGTCGTGTTTCTACTGTGCTGTTGAGGAGATTTAAAGGACTGACTGTTCTGGGGCTTACACGGGAACAAGCAAGCTCCCTGCAGCCTTCGCTTTGAGCAAGAGGCAGCCTCTGTGGTGGCACAGTCGCGTCAGCATCCTGCAAAGGATTATTCTGCTCAGCACACCTGCTCCCTATTTCAATTATATAAACCTATTTCCACTTATTTGTTCATGATTTTGACTAAAAAATAAAATTTTTTTTTCAAACAACACAAAAGCAGAGAGATTCAACACTGCCCTCTCTCAGGCTTACCCTTGTTAATTTACTCTTCGTGACTACCTCTAGGTACTATTATTGTGCCAAATTTATACCTGTGAAACAGAGGCACGGATGAGGCAAATAGTTGCCCAGTGACACACAGCTGGTCTGTGTTAGAGCCAGGAATTGGAACCTAGGCAGGCTGTTTCCAGCTCCTGGCCAGAATCACTGCTCACTGGCTCTGTAAGTGTGTGTGCACAGGATGTAGATGGGAGGACTTTTAAAGCATAAACGCCTTATCGCCATACATACTATTATGACATTTAAAACCATTTCTGAGGGGGAAGAGGAATGGGCGCTGAAGGGGTATGGATTCCTTTTTGGAAGGCTGAAAAAGTCTTAGAACTAGACAGAGGTGATGGTTGTTCAACACTGTGATTGAATTAAATGCTGCTGAACCATATACTTTAAGACAATGGGGCCTGGTGTAGTGGTGCAGGCCTGTAATCCCAGCAACTCAAGAGGTTGAGGCAGGAGGATCATAAGTTCAAGGCCAACCTGGGCAACCCATTTCAAAATTAAAAATGTGGAGACCCTTTTTCAAAATAAAAAATAGAAAGGGCTGGGGATGTAGCTCAGAGGTAGAGTGCCCCTTGATTTATTCAGTTCCCAGTACTGCCAAAATTATGAAAGAAGAAAAATGTTAATTTTATGTTAGGTGAATTTTACTTTAATTTTAAAAATCAATTCCCAGTGTTTTGGAAATGTTTTCATACACTTATATATATAACTATTGATCTAATCAGTCCGTTGTTTAGGGACAATCAGGTTTTTGTAAGTTTTCACTGTTACAAATAATGCTTCTGAAAACCTCCTCGTAGCTTCATTTTGTTTCTTTGTGGTGGTAGGGGTTGAGCCCAGGGCCTCACGCATGCTAGGCAAGCGCTCTACCACTGAGCGACATCCCCAGCCCTAAAGTTCCATTTTGTACACGTGTGTGACTGTTTCTACAGAACAGATTCCTTGATGTGAAATTACCGCATGATGGGAAGGTGTACCAGTTTCATGTTTTTGATAGATACTGCATATTTCCTTCCCAAAAGCATGTGCCAATGCAGACACTTAAGTTAGAATCACCAATGCAAATAGATTTCTGTGTTGCACAGTGACTTTCTCATCTCCCACTGTGTGTTATCTCTATGGCCATGTATTAAACGCAGGCTCTCAAAGGCCAACCCAGTCTCATTCTGTCACTCAGACATTGGGTCCGGCCTACTGTGGTTCCTGTGCCCAACCTCCTTTACAACGTTACACACCCCTCTGCTTTCAGATCCTACATCCACACATTCCATCTCCATCTCACTCCTCAGGGGGGAAAAAAAATCTATTTCTAGAGTTTTGACAGTTTCAGTCTATCCTTAAAGATTTAACAAGTCACCTCCTGTGGTACTGGGCACTCAGTCATTTTGGAAGCCCCTCTCAGGGCCACCTTCTAGATCCTTCTTCCCTTTCTTTCGGGTCCCATCCCCTGTTAGATAAAGTCACTTCACCCTAGCCTCTGAAAGCTGGACCTTGGCCAAAGCTGGGAGGTTTAGCCTCTACCCAGGGCCTCAGGGAGAGGCCATTTTCTCAAAGATGGGATCTTCTTAGGAAGAATTTTCACAGCAGCTGCTAAAAATACACAATATTGCAAGCCCCATTCCAAAATGTGTAAAATCTTTTACCCTAAAGAAAGAATGTGCTGCTGACTCCTTGTGGGAAAAGTCTTCACCTCCCCCTCAGATGCGCCTTTCCCACACCTTCCTCCTCCCACACCGTGCGGCGAGATCTGCCCCAGCTCTGCACACTCGGGCTCCTTAATTAACTCTCTGTCAGATTGTCCTTCGTCAGTTTCATAACATCATCCTGGCATAAATAGGCCTAATCTTCCTCAGCAGGTAAAATGAGAAAATTGCTCTCCTTTGCTCTCGGCCTCTGTGCTCTCCCTGCTCTCTGCCCACCCCCCTCACCGGAAGGAAGGAAGCTCAGGTTCATTCTTCTCAGATCTCTGGAAGATTCTGCCTGTCACCTTCACCCACTGTTCATGTTGTCCTAAGGATTTAATCAGTAAATTGACAGAAAAAAAAAATTGTCTCTTTTCCATCTTCCACCTTAGGAAATATGCCCTTTTCTCAATAGGAAAAGGTTTTCTGTTTTTTGGGTTTTTTTGTTTTATTTTTTCCTTTGACAGAAAACACCCCAGGAAGTATAATCTCTGGCAGAATCTTGCAAAAAGTAATGTCTTCCAAGAATGCAATTATTCAGGCTTTGAATGACTCGAAATCTTTAACTTGCAAGGGTTTGAATTTACCCCACAGGGGCAAGCATCCATGAAAAATGAAAGGCTGGAAGGAGCGAGAGTTTCCCTAAGGGACAGTAGACACCTGTTACACTTGAGTCCCTGGAAGCACAAAGGCTGTCCTCTAATTTTCTGAGAGCTAATTTTTCTAAGGCCCGGAGGGACCCTCTGCATAATCCATTTCTGTGGAGACTTCATTTCCTGCTAGGATAGCCCTCTCCTTTCTTTTTTTCCAGGTGAACTTAACCCATTTAATTCCATTTAATTCTTTAACAAAGTTCTAGTTCTCCATATGGACTGTCACATTTTTACACGTATTATTTACTTCTTTTCTGTAGGCATTGACAAAATTATCTGACTTGCTGCACTTGAGCTGGGCTTACACAATATAAAAACCAAAACAAATGAAAGTCCAGAACAAGAAGAGTTGATTGATTTAATCATCAACCAACAGTTAAGCGATTGCTTAACAGAACTAACTAGAATTTGGTTAATGTGATTTGCTGATTCACTTAAAACCATCCAACCATATGGAGAGCCAAGTTTCAGAGACTTCCAAATCATTTCTGTGTTCTTTTAGAAGTATGTAAAAACAAGGCTCCTCTGAATTTGGGAGATTCTGCTGACTCCTGATGAATATCATGTGACTAGAATTGTGCAAAGAAGCAACACAGTCTCATGTCACCCAGAATCAAGAAACTCATCTAGGAAGAACCCCTAACTTCATACTGCAGTAAGGAATCTTGGGAAATAGAAATATCTGAGCTCCTCAGGAATTTTTAGCTTAATCGTGTTGGGAACGGTAGAGTTACAGACTCATCTATGAATTTCCAGTGGATTTAATTTTCAGTTTTTTAAGCCTGTTGTATACAAGTTAATTTCACAGTCTGCTCTCAGAGGGCCTTCTTGATAATCTACAGTGTGATCCTGAAGGAAAAATTAGTTGTAAACTTCCATTCTGGGCAGCAGCAGGACTCTTGGGGGTTCCATATCAATGTAGAACGAGGCTTTTTATTTGAGTTCTGAAAGATTTTATTCCAGCAGTGCCCTGGTCTGACAGAATTGTATTTGAGTTCCTTCCAGTTCATTTACTGCAAACTTCAGTGAGGAGAAGATAGTCCAGAGTGCAATGGCTGAAGTGAAATATCCTCATCTCTCCTATTTCCACCCTACTGATCCCAAAACCAAGACATACTCAAACATGCCTAGGCACTCACGTATACACACACACATACCTCATTTTAAAATGACAAGCACTTGCCTAACATGTCCCAAATCTTCGATTCAACCTCTAGTATTCAAAAAAAAAAAAATGCTATGAAGTTGGTAACTTCTAAAATTAAAAGTTCACCTCCTTCGTAGCTTTCTGTTAATTTCTCCCTTTGGGTGGATTTTCAAATACAAATGATGATCTGAGCAGTCCAATAGGAGAGAGGCATGAAAATTTGTTGGATTTGATAATATACAATCCTTTAAACACCCTACTAAAATAAAAAAAAATACTTATCTATCTGCACCCCCCGTTTCCATCTCTAAAAAATGAAGGCAACTGTAGCTGCCAGCGGTTCAAGAAAGATGAATAGGATCATGTTTTCCAAGTCTCTTTAAGCTTCACTGTACAATAGTGCCAGCAAAGAACAAAGTATCATTTTCCTTCAGGCAGAATAATTAAAACAAAATCTCAAGAGTCCCATCTCTATGCACGTCTCTCAAATTGATCATGCAGTGATTTTTAAGAACAGAGCAGCTCTGAGTCATTTATTTATGATGGCTTTTCATTGTTACAGTGGGGCTTTCATACACATCACCTTCGGGCTCTGGGGGACCCTTTGCATTCATTAGGGAAGGGAAACAGTCTTTCTTTCAAATAAGCAATTTGATTGCTTCAGGAATAGGTCTGTAATTACTGGAGCACTGGGATATGTTATTGTTAATAAGATAAAGAAACCGGGCTTTCTCCAAATCAGAGGGGGTTCAGTCTCTTCTTCCAAACACTGTAATTAAAATGGGGTGGCAGTGCTTTCTCATGCCCCATGACAGGGCTGGCACCAGGCTGCAGACACCAGGTCAGGAACGCTTCCTCTGTCTTTTTCTGTATGAAACAGGGTGACCGGAGTAGAGTAGCCATTAGAATATTGAAAGCGGTCCCATATCATATCTGAAATTCATAATACAGTGGGGAGGTCCAAGGTCTTTGGGTTGTGACTTATATCTAATTTCCAAGTAGTGTAAAAGGCTTAACTGTGGAAGCCTGACAAGCTTTTAGAATTTTACATTTTCTATCCAGAGCCTATAGCAGATTCTAATTGGGTGAACAAATTCAAGAGGATTGGAGACTTTAAATTCAACAGAATCAGATTTGTGCCCTATTAGCAATGGGTTGTATAGTTTGTTTTTTTTTTAACTTTCATTTTATCAATCCTTTCAATTCTTTGTGCATTCAGGCAGTTTGCTCCACAAACATTATTGATTTCCTGTTCTGTCCAGGAAAGTGCTTGGCTCCAGGGTGGAGGGGTCCTTGCCCTTCAGAAACTCATCTAATGATCTGACCCACCCCAGCTTCTGGTCCTTCTACTTGGGTTGTTAGCCTTTCACTTTTCTTTATGCCTGCCTTTCTCATGCATATTTAAAGTCGTTGGCCATTTAGAGGGCAAAATTTTTCCCCAGTCTTACACAGTTACCAGTTATAAACAACAAGGGACATTGCACTGGAACCAGGAGGTTAGAAATACCACCCTTCTCATCAAAGAAGGTGCAGTTTGGTGGCACTGTATTTGACCGGCGCTAGGAAAGCAATTCTGTTCGGTTGTACTTGATGGAGATAGCTTTAGTAAAGTACAGAGCAAACAATTTTTGAGGATGTTTCAGTCGCCGATACCGGGACAGCTTTTCGTTTTGGAGAAGATCTGCCGGAATGTAAGTATTTGAAATTGGTTTTTGGACAGCAGATTCTTCTGTCAGTACCTCAGGGAAACTCTTTGCCAAGAGAACAAAAGTCAGTTTGGGAATAGAAAGAGGAGTGGCCCTGGGTGGGCAGAAGGATGCAGCTGGCCTTGCAGTTTAAAGACCTGCCCTTATAGAAGAGGATGCGTTTCAATTGTTTCCCAAGGGCAGGAATCCTGCCACCCTTGGGGCAGAGCTGGAAATCCAGGTAAACAGAGAATAAATGATGTATTGATATTACATGACAAAGAGTGCGATCTGTGTTTCCCAACATGGAGACTAAATTGTACTCCACGTGATGGAGCGTAGATCCCCAGGATAGAAGGAAGTGACAGGGCTTGAATCTGTGATGTCATTAACCTGTACCTGTCCATCCATCGATCTGAGCTAACTAGTCATAAATGCCCATGTGGATCATGTAATAAGATTCATACATAATTACCTCAGCTTTCCACTTGCAACCAAATATCCTCTAGTTACAGAGAATACTTAGCAAGCTAATTAGTAGCATTCATTACCCTCCTCCTGGTCCCACAAGAATGATTCCTAATAAATCCTCAGTAATCTGGATCCTGGTGCTCTGCTTGATTTGGAACAAAAGGAAGCCAGAACTAGACAGGTGACGTCATGGGAGGGGCCCTCGTGCCTGCTGCAGCACAGCCCAGGAGGGGCGCTGACTGGACACCTGGGGGAGGCGCGGGACTGGCCTGGCCTCGTCTTTAAACTCCCGGTGCCGGTGCCCCTCTGCACCCTTGGTTTCTCTTCCATCAACCCACGCCCACTCCAGCCGCCCTTTCCATCAGCTCTCTTTCAACATCCCCATACAGCCCAGAGCTCGCGGTGCCCCATCAGCTTCACCCCCAGCTCACCTGCAAGCCACGGTCCTCTCTTTTGCGGGGCTGCTGTGGTTTCTCACTGCTCTCCTTCCTCCACAGAGTGTTCTTTGTAAATGCAAATTATACATCACTGCCCTGTTTGTAAACGTCCACTGCTGAGCAATCCATATTCCTTGCTGTGGTCTACGAGGACCTAAGTGACCGGGGCCCTGCCTCTACCCACTTCCCTCACCAAGTCCACTTTCCTTTTTTCTCCTCTTCCTGGAAACTGCCAGGCTTACTCTGACCTCAGGGCCTTGGCGCTAGCTTTTCCCTTGGTCTGAACACGTCTAACCCGAAACTCTCCACAGCTGGCTCCTCTCGTCCTCTAGGTCTGGTCTCCAATGTGTCCTCCTCAGAGGTGACTTCCTGGCATTTCAGCTAAAGCCAACTACATATTTTCCCTGGCCCCTACAGCTCCCACGCTGATTTGTTCCCAATGCGCCATTCTATGAAGTTATCGTATTAACAAGTTCATTGTCTTGTTCACTCTTGTGTCCTTAGCACACAGCAAGTTCCATGAGTGGATATTAATTCTAGTAATAGAAAAGTAGAGAAAAAGCATTCGATCTAGCCAAGATTTTAATTATAGGAATCAAAATCATGTAAAAGTTACTATATTTATGTTTCCTATAAAATGCAATGTGACAGCTCCAGGTTGTACTTGAATCTGTTAGGTTATGGAATTGAGGTTTACCTTGAAGGTAGTTGTAGTAGAGAAGCAGCCTGTATTACCTTGACAACAAAACATTAACTTCTTGTTAGCAGGGCAAGATTGATCAGTCAGGAATATTTCTGGCTACGAAAGGCAGCATACCTGACTATAGCTTAAATTAACAGAACTGTCTGGCTATCGATACTCTATACTCTGTAACACACCACCGCTACTTTGTGGCTTTAGAAAAAAATTCATTTGCTTACAAATCTGCTTTTCGGTCAGGCTCAATAGAGAATCCATCTGGGCCCCATTGCTTCAACTGAGAGGGGCCCACAACCACCCAGATGGAAAGATTCATTCACTCACTTGTCTGAAGCCAAGGAAGATTCCAATACCCAGGTACTGGAATAGCAGAGGCTCCTTGGACATCTTTCTTGTGGCCTCTTTACGTGCTCTTTGACATGGATGTGGAGGAAAAGGCTCACTTGTACATGGCTGGTGGAGTTGCAAATTGGTGCAGCCACTCTGGAAAGCAGTATGGAGATTCCTCAGAAAACTTGGAATGGACCCACCTTTTGACCCAGTTATCCCACTCCTCGGTTTTTACCCAAAGGAGTTAAAATCAGCCTACTACAGTAAGGCATCCACATCAGTGTTTATAGCAGCTGAATTCACAATAGCTATATTGTGGAACCAACCTGGATGCCCTTCAATAGATGAATGGATAAAGAAACTGTGGTATATACACACAATGGAATATTATTCAGCCATAAAGAAGAATAACATTATGGTATTTACTGATAAATGGATAGAATTGGAGAATATCATGCTAAGAGAAATAAGTCAATCCTAAAATACCAAAGGCCGAATGTTTTCCCTGAGGTGGATGATGATACATAATGGGGGTGGGAGGTCGGGGGTAAGATAAGAATGGAGGAACTTTAGATTATGTAGAGGGAAATGAGAGGGAGGAGAGAGCAGAGGTATGAAAGATGGTGGAATGAGACAGACATCATTACCCTATGTACATGTATGATTACATGAATGGTGTGAATCTACATGGTGTACAACAACAGAAACAAAAAGTTGTACCTCATTTGTGTACAATGAATCAAAATGAAGTCTGTAAAAATTTTTTAAAAATTAAATAAAAAAAAAAAAAGAATGTGGCTATTTCTATTTGTTAGAAGTAAGAAGCTGGGACTGGGGTTGCAGCTTAGTGGTAGAGCACTTACCTAGCATGTGTGAGGCACTAGGTTTGATTCCCAGCACCATATATAAATAAGCAAATTAAATAGAGGTCCATTAACAATTAAAAAATATTTTAAAAAATGAAATTCAAAAAAGAAGTAACAAGTCGAAGTTGGTCTATAATTAAGGCTAAGAGAATTGGACTTTTTGATGGAAAGAGGATCAAAGAATTTGTGGATATATTTTAAGAGCACTGTAAGAAGTTTATTTTTCTGACACAAGAAGAATTAGATATCCCAAGGCTATTGCAGTGACTCAACAATGTTATCAAAATCCTAGACTCTTTCGACCTTTCCTCTCCACATCTTTAGGGTCTTGGCTTATCATGCTATGTTCCTACAAGGGCTGCCACACTTCCAGCCATTACATCTACATTCTTAGCAGGAGGAAGGCAGAATGTCATTTGTTCTTCACTCTCTAGTCTCCTAGAAAACGTGCAGCTGACTTCCTCTTAGATTTAATTGTCTGGAATTGTGTCATGATGGTTCTGTCAAGAGCTCAGTTGCAGGTGTCAGAGTAGCAACTGAAGCAACAACAAAGCAAAATGAACGTGACATTGAAGCCTTCCATCACTTATTCTATAAAATGCCCACCTTCCATTTCATTTTCCACTTGGAATGATGCATCCACCCAGGGCAAGAGTCAGGTGGACCAGCACAGGTGTGGGGTTGTCTCATTCTTGAGGGAACTCCCCCCCAAAAAAAGGGTTACTGTAGTTTAATGAGTTTTATGGTCCCAGGGCCCAAGAGAAAGGGGGAGTGAAGGAGGCCTAAGAGGGAAAGTGCTGAGTCAGAGTGGAGGCTGCCTCAGACTTCCTGGCCTAGGAATACAGGTGTGCATACAAGCACGACCCACCTGGGGTCCTGGGTCCTTGACACAAGGTCCTTCAGAGAGTCCAGTGCAGTGGAGGTGCAGGGGGTCTGCTGTGGGGAACCCGCTTCCCGCTTTCTCTGCCAGGTGGGTTGTAATTGCCTGTGGTCAAACCTGAAAAGTCACACCTGGGTTTCTATCGGGGTGCCGGACTCCTCAGGATTCCCTTAGCCACAGGTCTCAGTGGAAGTTGGGAAGTTCGGCATTTTTCTTTCTAACCTCTGCAATAGAGGAAGACAAGCGCAAAGGTGACTGGGAATGTATGTGTCGAATGAACAGATGGACATTATCTGTCAAGCACCATAAATTCCCAGGAAAAATGTTCAATTTCGTTACAGACGTTTGGATGTTTGATGGTTCAACTATAACTGTTTAATTTATTTTATGTTATGTATGTGTAGAAATTGAGTAGAAGCAAGAAGGAAAATGTGAGTTTGAGCAGAGAGAAGTCAGGAAAAAAGATTTAGGAAGGAAGAAATGAGAGTAATGGGTAGGGACCAAGATGGGTCCTCTGAAGTCCTCAAGGATGGGAAAGGAGGTCTGGGACCTGGGACTATAGTATCTCAAAGTAATGGCTTGATGTTAGTTTCTTTAGTAAATTTTATTTTTCTATTTATTTTGTGGTGCTGGGGATTGAACCCAGCAACCTGCACGTGGTAAGCAAGTGCTCTCCCACTACCCAGCCCTTTTAATCTTATTTTGAGTAGGGGTCTCACTCAGCCTTCCAGGCTGGCCTAAAACTTGAAATCTTCCTCCCTCAACCTCCAAGTAGCTGTTTTCCAAGCATGATTACAGGCATGCCCACTGTACCTGCTAGGGGTTGGTTACATTTGATCCGCATGGTCCATCAGGTCTCTGGTGCCCTGTCCCTCCAGCATCTCCCGCCCACACTGCCTTGTCTCACAGGACTGCAAAATTGGGTTGTCCTATTTGGGACAGGAGCAGCATACCTTGTCAGCATGAAAGAGTTATAGTCCAAGATGAATCTTGCAGTTTTTCAGACCCCTCTTCAAGCGGAAAGTTCTGAAAATGAACACAATCTAATTCCATATGCTTATTTACCATCCCGTTTGGCTTTTAGTAGCTGCCATGGTGACAAGCTCACAGGAAGAAGGAAGGAAGGGAGGAAAGAAATGAAGGGAGGGAGGAGAGATGAAAGAAAGAAAGAAAGAAAGAAAGAAAGAGAGAGAGAGAGAGAGAGAGAGAAAGAGAGAGAGAGAAAGAAAGAAAGAAAGAAAGAGAGAGAGAGAGAGAGAGAAAGAAAGAGAGAGAGAGAGAGAGAGAGAGAAAGAAAGAAAGAAAGAAAGAAAGAAAGAAAGAAAGAAAGAAAGAAAGAGAGAAAGAAAGAAAGAAAAGAAAGGAAGGGAGGGAGGGAGGGAGGGGCAAGGGAGAGGAGGGGAGGGAGGAAGGAAGGAAAAAAGAAGGAGCGAGCAGGGCATAACGGTGCATGCCTGTCATCCCAGTGGCTCAGGAGGCTGAGGCAGGAGAATCGCAGGTTCAAAGCCAGCCTCAGCAATTTAGTGAGACCCTAAGCAACTTAGTGAGACCCTGTCTCAAAATAAAAAACAAAAAGGGCTGGGGATGTGGCTCAGTGGTTGAGCACCTCTGGGTTCAATCCCTGGTACCAAAAAGAGAGAGAGAGAAAGAAGGAGAGAGGAGGAGAGGGAAGGGAAGGGACGAAGGAAGATGAAAAGGAAGAAGTAGAAAAAGGAAAGAAAAAATCTTCCTACTAAATTCATTTAATATTTAATTTTTTTCTTTTTCTTTTTCTTTTTTTTTTTTTGCCACAGTCAGAGATGAATTAGCAATTACTTGGCAGTCAATTAAAATTCATAGCAAGCTATTCTCTGACCCTTCTGTCAGTAACAAATTTCTTATAAACCTTAGGAGAGCCTCTCCCCTGGGTTTCTTTGAGGTGAGAAAAATTCATATCCTGCTCTCCAGTTCTCATTTCTTGTACAAGGTGGTGACCGGCCCTGCTCCTGGGGCATCCGTTGTGAAACCTAGAGATAATTCTTAATTCCCCACTCAGTTATTTCTCTCCAATTTGGAGAGATCTGTGGTGACAGCTGCCAGCAAGTGCTCCTTAGCTGCAATCTTCTGTATGTTGTGGATCAAGAAGAGACATGAAGACAGGAATAGAGGAAAGGTTGTCTGTTTTCCACAGTTCTGAGATTCGATCATTCTTCAGATCTGAGAATAGACAGGAGCAGAGGGATACCACTGCCAGGTGTTTTCCAGGTGTGAAAAAGATGCCAAAGTTGAAATGAGTCTTTCTTTCCATGAGGCAGTCAAGCAACTGGTTTAGGATCTGCAAGTGAATATATGGTGGAAAACAATTTCACAATGCTTGGAACTTTCCATTCCTGCAGGATTAGAAAACTTTCAAATTCCTAGTGGTTGACAAATCTTTTTTGTCCATGATCATTTCTCCAAGGGAGGAAAAAAAGCAAAAAACAAACAAACAAAAAAAACCAGCCCTTGACCTTAAGTCATTAAAAGCGTTGAATGCATGCAAAGAGTCTCTTATGTCTCTATATTTATATAAGAGCAAACATGTTCCCACATGGAACATCTGTGAAGATAATACACTATTTCTGACACTGTTCTGTCAAAGGGACAGAGGGAAAAAGAAAGATATAAAAAGAAATGCAAATATAGCTAGCTAGTTAGCCAAGAGGGCAAAGGGAAGGGAGACTTACATTAACCTGATCTTCACAGTTGCTAAAAACCTGACAAGGGAAATATGAATTTTAACTAACTGCTAAGACTCAATTGGTTATTCATGTGTGACCAAAGAAAAAAAGGAACCAGGGAAACTTTAATTTTCTCCTTGTCAGTTTTAAATAGAGAGGCTGTCAATTCACCAAGTGCAGCTATTAAACATGTTACAGAAGGGACCCATCCTACCAACATCCAGTCTCAACATGACACCAAACCCAAGACCGCTGTGCCATTACCCTTCAATCACGTTTCAGGCAGCCCTGCCCCTGTTATGCCCCTGTTATGAGCTCCTGCTTTTATTGGGTAGCTCCATGCTCCCTGGGTTCTGCCATCATCTTGTATTTCCAGAAAGGAAATGTGGAATGACATTGGCGATTCTAATCAGCAGTCATTATGAACGCTTCCTGGGTCACTGTCTTCCACAATCACTGGGATGCTTCTTTGGCCACATGTGATCTTCCTGTGTTTCACTGGTTTGGTGCTAATTTAGTTCAAGTTAATTTAACAAAAAAATACAAATACTATGTTAAAATGTTAATGCTAGGCACTAGAGTTCTATGTCAGGCACCATGTTTTCAAATATGATTTAAAAATGGCTGTTGGAAAATAAATAAATAAATAAATAAATAAAAAATAAAAATGGCTGTTGGGCTGGGGCTGCAGCTCAGTGATGGAGCATTTGCCTCGCACGTGTGAGGTTATGGGTTCGATCCTCAGTACCACATAAAAAATAATTAAAGATGTTGTGTCCATATACAACTAAAAAAAAATTTTTTTTTTAAATTACCGTCAAAGATAGGTGAGGTGGGACTTAGGAGCAAGGTCTGGGTTAGTGCTAGCAGGCGCCATGTCTGGCTGCAAAGGTGGCGAGACAAACTCCTGAAACAGCCCAGGAAGCAGGCCAAGGAAATGGATGAGGAACATAAGGCTTTTAAACAGAAACAAAAAGGAGCAAAAGAAACTTAAGGAGCTTTTTGGATCTTCTAAATACAGAATCATGTCATCAGCAAATAGTGACAGCTTTAGTTCTTCTTTTCCTGTTTGTATCCCTTTAATTTCTTTGGTCTGTCTAATTGCTCTGGCAAGTGTTTCAAGGACGATGTTGAATAGAAATGGTGAAAGAGGGCATCCCTGTCTTGTTCCAGTTTTTAAGGGAGTGCTTTAAAAGCAAAGGCGACAGGGAAGGGACCTCAGGTCACAGGTGGAATTAAGAAATCTGGCAAAAAGTTAGCTGTTTCTTAGGGCCTGAAATGAGGGTGACCATTGATTCCATTCCTGTTTAAACATCAGGACCCCTGCCGTAACATCGTTTGTCCCCTACAGCTACAATGAAGTGTCTGTTGTAAATTTAAGAATAAACTCTTTTTTTTTTTTTTTTTTTTTTTTTTTAAGTCTAGTGACTTAGGATGCTGAGGCAGGAGGATGGCAAGTTCAAGGTCAACCTCAGCAACTTAGCAAGGCCCTAAGCAACTTTGCAAGATCATGTTTCTAAATAAAAATAAATAAGTAAATAAATAAAGATGCTGAGGATGTGGCTCAGTGGTTGACACCCCTGGGTTCAATCTCTGATGCCAAAAACAAAAAGATAGGTGAGGTAGTGCACACCTGTAATCCCAGTGATTTGGGAGACTGAGGCAGGAGGATCCCAAGTTCAAGGCCAGCCTGAACAACTTAGCAAGACCCTGAGTAACTTAGCCAGACACTTTCTGGCTAAACAGAAATAAATAAACAAAAAGGACTGGGGATGTGGGTCAGGGGTAAGTGCCCCTGGGTTCAATCCCCAGTCCAAAACAAACAAACAAAAAAGTGCTATTAAACTATTTCCCAGGGGCTGCAGTTGTGGCTCAGTGGTAGAGCACTTGCCTAGCACGTGCGAGGCACTGGGTTCAATCCTCAGCACCACATAAAAATAAATAAAATGAAGGTATGGTGTCCATCTACAACTAAAAATAAAAGAATTTTTAAAAAAACTTTGCAAATCAAATCTGTTAAGCCATAGACATCCCCAGAAAAGCCCTGGGTGTTTAGTAACTGTGATACATATTCATTCAATACGTACTTATGACTATAAATTGCTATAATATTCCTGCTTTGAAGAATATGAAATGTGCCAGGGGGTAAAGTGATGTTGTAAGGAAAAGGTATGAAACTACTTATGCTGGGTGGTCAGGAAGGACCTCCTGGAGAATTGAGCCCTAAGGAAGGAGGAGCTAGGCAAGCAAAGTTAAAGCGAGAAAGCATTTCAGGTCAACACATGGCCAGTGTAAGTTTTTAGAGAAGCCACAGTTACAGGCAGAACCCCCCGCTAGCAGCATATAGATCATGGTAAGGAGATGGGATTTTTATTTTGATTGCAACAGGAAGTCGTTGGAGGGTTTTCAACTGAATCATGCTATCGCTACTGAATGGAAAACAGTCCCTGCAGAGCCAGAGTGGAAACAAAGATTCCAGTTTGGAGGCTTTGTGGCAGCCCAGGCAAGCCATGATGTTGCTCTTCACAAACGAACTTTCCATCTGATCAGGCTCCTACTGAAATTTGTTTGAACCTTACATGAACTGAATGCCTAACTTGTGTTTGATGTGATGATTTTCAATCATAAATTATATTGCCATATCCTTAGGGTATCAGGGTTCTGCTAACCCATAGTTAAGAACTCATGAAGGATTTACTCTGATCTGCCTACTCTGAAAGAACCCCTTTGAAAACACCATTGGATATGGGAAAAATGTATGAAGGGCTGGAATCTGAGCATAGGAAATGGAGAACTCACTAGTAAAAATGGTACTTAATTCACATCTTTGTTTATGGCTATATCCCAGCACAGAGGCTGGCATACAAATATTTGTTGAAGGTACTAATAAATCAGCCTAGTAAAAGCTCAAAAAATATTACAATTAAACCTTAGTAGTACAGCACTCCAACCAGCTGGAAGTGCCCTTGGAGAGAGGCTTGGTGTTAGAAGAATTTTCTGTGGAAAGGTAGGAATGGACCCACATCTACTCCAACCTTGGCATGCCAGCATCCAAGACTTATTGCTGCTCACAGCTTCCTGAACTGCCTGACTAGGGACAATTCCATCTCTAGCTAGTCACCAGCCCCGCCCCCAGCTCCCCTCCTCCAGGGAAACACTGTAGACTAGCATCTTGATCACACACAGGCTGCTCCCCATGGACACCAGCCCCTCATCCTGCTTCCCAGCTGCCTCTGCTCCCCACTCTGCACCAAAACAGGGGAGCCTTTTGTGGAAGCAATCAAGCCCTAAATCATTGTTTATATTTCTTGGAGTAAACTTAATGCTGAGAAAAGGTTCTGGAATGACTGCCCAGGGGACTAAAGCCCATCTGGAAACATGAATAATGTGAAATTTATCCCTCCATGGATCCCCCACAAGACCAATTACAAAATCATCCTTTCCGAGAATTTCTGCCAATTTTTTATGGGGTCACCAGAAAGTTATATGTTAAGTGAAAACTGCACAGATTTATATAGGGGATAGTGAACTGGTGGGGTGAGGAATGTAGAAGTAAACTACAGGAAACAGTGATGCTCCACAGATGGAAATGTGTGTACTCTTGGCTCTTCACCTCGGGAAGTGGAAGGGATTTGTTCATTTATCGAATGACTACTGTGTACCAGGCATTCTTCTAGGTACTGGGGTGTGGACAATGAACATGACTGACATTACCCTCATGAAGCTGGCATTTTGATGGGTCATAAGCATTGGCACTAAACGTGGTGCCAAAAGTCCACACTGACTTTTAGTCCTATTTGTGGCATAGGCTCAATGAGCAACATAAAGAAATTGAGTTCCTTGCTTCATCATTGTTGAGCGTGAGATAGTTGTGCTGCCCCATTTCTTGAGAATGTGTGGTGGAATCATATCCATCACTTAAAAACTCTCAGAATGAAAGAGACTTGGCATTTATGTTCCCTCACACTTCTCTCCTTGAGCTGCAAAGTTCAACTTCGAGGTATTTGGCAGAAGGCCTTTTGCTGAAGCAATCACCTGACAACGAGAGTGGGGATCTGAGCCAGTCAGGGTCTAACTCAGCTGGAGCGGTTTGATTAGGTGATGAGCACACATTATCATAAAATTGCAGAGTGACTGTAATTCACCACATCATGGCTAGAAATTATCCTCCTCTGAGAAAAAGTGTCCAAGAAGGGTCATCTTCTTTACTGTCGGTAGTCCTTAAACTTTAGTTTCCAAGAGATCATTTGACTGAAAGAGTCCAGCTTCTCTCCTAGAAATTCAGAACGAGAAGGTCTGGGAAAGGGTCCAGGAATTCACATTTTACCACTGTCCTCACTGATTCTGTTGCAGGTGGCGCCACACTTGGAGAAATGCCACACCGTGAACTGTAAGAGAGAAGATGTGGGGTACAGATCTCCAAATTCCCTCCTCCAGATGCAAGAGCATCTTGGCCAGGATCCCTTCCTTGGAAGGGAAGGAGAAAGGGAAACTGATTGGAATGGCTGATTGTAGCTTATTCCTTTCTCTCATGCACTCAAGCAAATGTAGTTTAGCCACTACAATGGACAAGGTATGGCCAACCCTCTAGTGGAAGGATATTACAACGTGTAAGCCCCAGTCACTGGACCACAGGGAGAGGGTAACAGAAGAGAGAATGGGATTCATTGAGACTGAATTTGACTGGCACTGTACTGTGCTAGGTATTTTCTCAAACATCCACTCATTTAGTCTCAAGTTTGGCTTCCTCAACTCCTTCAAGTGTTTAGCCAACTGTCTCTTTTGCATGAAACCTTGCTGGATCACCCTAAGTCAACACATCCAAAGCTGAACTCCTGCCACTTCCACCAACCAATTCCTCCCAGAGCCTTCCACATCTCAGTAAATAGCCATTCCATTCTAATAGCTGCTTAAACAAAAAATTGAATCAATTACTTCTATTGCACCTCAAATCTGACCCATTATAAGTCCCACTGGTCCTACTTTTAAAATATATACGGATTGCTTCTCTTTGCCTCAATGGCTATCACTCTGTTCCAAGTCACCATGATGCTCTGCCTGAATTATGTCAGTAATCTCCTAACTGTTCTCCCAGTTTCTACCATAGTCTCTCTTCAGACTATTGTTGACACAGCACCCAGAGTGATTTTGTTCAAATTCAAGTTTGATAAGGTCATTGTTCGACTCCAAATTGGCTTTCCCTGTCACTCTGAATAAAAGCTGAAGTTCTTACGACAACCCACAGGGCTCTGTCCTGTCTTGCCACCAGGCACCTTGAAACTTGCTGTTCCTGGACTTCCCTTCCTCCACTTGTTCACGTGGCTTCCCTCGGTACTTCCTCCATGTCATTAATCAACACTTGCTTGCTCACTAGGCTTAGCTGGCCTCCCTTGTCTAATATTTGGTGACATCTGTTCATTTGCCCCACCTTCCTGTTTTATGCTACCATCTCCATATTCTCCTATATTTGTCTTGTTTCTTGTCTCTCTCCCCCAGCAGAATGTAAGCTTCATGTAGGCCAGGATTTTTGTCTGTTTTTCCCTGCTTTATCTTTGGAACATAGAACAGTGTCTGTTCTATGGCAGGTTTTCAATACTGTTAGTTTGAATAAATAAATGAGTTAAAGAACAAATAAATGAATGAATAAATTGGTAACCCCACACATACACCTTCTATCTTCCCTATTTTTTCCATAGAACTTATCATCCACCAATGTATTCTGGAATATGTATTTGTTCCAATTACTGCCCACTTTTCCATCTTGGAATGCATGTGCTGGAATTTCCGTCATATTCACAGGGGTATACTTATCATCCAGAAGAGTACCTGGCTTTTTCACATAATAAATATTTATTAAATTGAGTGAATGCTATTTTTGTCATTAATATTTTTGTAGATTAGGAGACTGACTTTTAATAGAATTAAATTTTATGTGATCATTTACATAATTAGCATGTAGCAGGACCAGAGTTATAATTTGGATCTGTGTGACTTTAAGCCTGTGCACTTATACTTTTCTAACTGAGAAGGCATTTGAGCTGGGACTAAAGGATTGATGAAAGTTAAGCAGGATAGCTCCCTCTGCTGCAGAGCTCTTTCCCACCATGCTCCCTCCTCTTTCCTTTCCTGACAGAGCACTGCCTTCATAGCCTGGCATGATAATTTCCTATTTTTTCTTTTGTTTTCTCCAGTAGGTTGTAAGGTCTATGTAGATGGGTGTCACTTCTTTATTGTTCACTGTTGTATGATAGGCCCACCCCAATCTAGTTCCTGTTATATCCCCAGTGGAGACTGGCTAGTTTAATGAAGGAGGGTAGGGAAGATTCCAGCATAAGAAACAGTTGGACAGCAATCAGAGAATTCAAGAGGGCAACTAGAGTTATGTATCTAGGGTAGAGGCTTCAATGAGGTAATAATGTGAAATACATCTAGAAAGGAAGTTATATATAGGATTGTGGAAAACATTGAGGGTCGTAGATATAAAAATTGTCTTTGGGGCTTTCAAGTAGCCTGTGGTCATTCTCTGTCAGTCATGGTCAACCCCACCATGTTCTTTGACATTGCTGTTGAAGGGGAGCCCTTGGGCCACATCTCCTTTTAGCTGTTTGCAGAGAAAGTTCCAAAGACAACAGATAATTTTCATGCTCTGAGTACTGGAGAGAAAGGATTTGGTTATAAGGTTCCTGCTTTTACAGAATTATTCCAGGATTGATATGCCAGGGTGGTAACTTCACACTCCATAATGGCACTGGTGGCAAGTCCATCTATGGGGAGAAGTTCAATGATAAGAACTTCATCCGATTGTGTTTATCTTAACCACCAAACCATTCCTTCTGTAGCTCAGGTGAGCAACCCTTCACCCCATCTGCTCACAATATCCCATAATCTTTGTGCTCTCGCTGCAGTTCTTTGGATTCCATATTTTCCTTATTTCCCTCCCAAGTCTAACTAGATTGCAGAGTTAAGTTTATGATTATGAATAACAACTAAAAGAAAAAAAAAAAAACTGTCTTTGGAAAGCTATTTGGGAATCACTGAATTTAGTTTGCACAGAAGCACACAGAACCCTTCTTTCAGAAGTTTAATTGGATACTGAAAATGGATTGAAAAGCAAAGCGGTAAGGCAGAATCTGATGCAATAGCCAAACCATAGAGGTAAAAAATATCCCAACTTGAATGGTGTCAGTGGGACTGGAATGGAGTAAACAGGTATGAGAAATATTTTAGGAAAGACTCGACAGGATTTAGCGAACAACAGGTTCTTGAAGACAAAGGAGAAGAGGGAATTGAGGCTGGCCCCAAGGCTTTGAATCAGGGTGGCTGGAAGAATAATTGTGTGTTTAATGGAAGGGGGGCGGGGAGGAAATTGGAAAGAGGAAATAATTGGATGGAAAGAAAATGAGTTTGGCTCCAGGCATTTCGAGCTTGAAATATTCACACGACATTCTAGTAGAAATGAACTGAATTGGAAATTCAGGACTAAAATTCAGAAGAGATGTCTGTGTAAACCCTTAAATAGTTTAGCCCCTGTAACAGGTGAATTAATACTTAGTTTCCCAAGGGTTTAGCTATTGTGAATCTTAAAAATGTCTGAACATGGGGCTGGGAATCTATATTCCCAGTGGTAGAGACCCTGAATCCCCAACACCACAAATATCTATATATTTAAAGAGTGTTTAGCTCTTGTTAAAAGTTGTTTAACTTTCTGATATTTGCTAATCTTTTCTTATTGAATGGGGCAAACTCAGAGTAGATTAGGGTGTACTCTTGCATATCTGTAACCTTTGGTGTGCCAGGGCTCTTCACATTTGATTAGACTAGGTATTAATCTTGTGGACATTTGATCACCTGGTAGATAGAGACACACAATGTAAACATGAGAAGATTTGTTCAAATACTGAAATGAACACTTTCTTGGCAAACTTTTTGATTAGTCAGATCCCTGGGACATTAGTTCTGTACACAAATCCAGAGTTTCTATTGTCTGAAGACTCAAAGGAAGCTACTTTATATAGCCAGCAACCTACTAGAATTAAATTGTTTATGTTTTTCCTCTATTAAAAATAGATAAGCAAGGCTTTAATTCTATCTACAACTTTTAAAGTATCTGATACAATGGGGTAAGATGTTAATATTTTTAAAATCTGGGTGGTAGATTGTTATCGTATTATCTACACTCTATTGAAATGCAGGAATTCATATTTTTAAAAAATTTAAAAGGAGATGTAAAACAGCAGAAGACTGAGATTCTGAGGCTTAGACTAGTCTGGGAAGATGACCTATGGAAGCAAAGGAGCGACCCTACTTTCCCAAGTTCCTCTCCTCTCCAAGAACAAAAGGCCATGTGGGTGACCGGTCTGTGAGAGGTCATGGGATAGAGAGGGAGGTGGTAATTCTTTTCTCAGGCTGTGGGTCACATAATGTCTATAATAGTCCTCTTGAGGTTAGCCACCAGCTTGGGAAGTCACATACCCACACTGGTGGTTAGGAGTCAGCATAGTCCCATGTTCAGAATCACTCGTAACTCAAGCATAGTGACAGAGGAGTCCCATGTCCACCCCACACTTTGCCCCTGAGCTCAGGCTTAGCTCTAAGGACAGGGTCACTATGTCACTTAATACCATGGTGCTTTTCTGAGTGAGCACATCAAAGCATGTGGTGAGTCTCAGGGACCATGATTCTCCTCCGAGGGCCGTGCGTGAGACTGGGAGACCTGAGGGGGTGAGGTGGGAGGCTCCCAGTGACATTTCTCCCAAGTCCTCCAGAGGTTTCTAGCACTGCGCTCCATTCCTTTGGACAACCTTCCCAACAGTCCCTCTAAAACTTCTGCACTTCCCAAAGCTGACAAACACCTTCTCTTTCTGATCTCAGTTTCTCCTTTCACACAGGCCTACCTTGGAAACACCACTGTCTGATCAACCTCAGCCAATACCAACCACAGGGTAGGCCCAATGTGGTGATAGCAATATTCCAGTAAATTAGCTCTTCAGACTAAAAACATCAGAAATTGAACTTGAAAAATGTGTGTCCTATGGCTCCACTCATGGGCCTTAGATTTCTACAAGGAGAAACAATTTTGATGGAGCAGGAAGAGTGGACATCTTTCAAGTCAGAATTCAATAAAGAGAAGCAATCTTGCCTCTGACCTTGCAGGCTTTGAAAACAGCATCTAATCCACAGCTCATCCCTTGGGAACAGAAGTCCTTCCCATAGTTCCCGAGAAAGCCTCCTTTTGGCTTCCTGCACAGCCCCCATTGGGAGAAATAAAATCTGTTTCTCTTGGGGCTCTGTGTCTCTTTTCTGATCCAGGACTCCTCCAGATAGATGCCTCTTCTGTCAGATCTCACAAGTCCACATACTTCCTGCCAGCCCTCTTCCAAATCCTCTCTTCCAGCCAACTTGCCTCTCAGCAAGACAGTAGCCATCCTTTTTCCTACTGCACAATTGGGAACAGTTTCAGTGTTCCTAGCTTTTCCTTCCTGTGCCTGTCATTTCCTCACGAACACAAGCTGCTTTGCAGCCTAGTCACACGCATGGCACCATTACTGAGACAGGTCGGACGTATGGCGCTGATCGAATTTGCTGTACCAAGTTGCCAGGACTTTCTGGAACAAATAAAAATTTAACATTCAGCTCTTGGAGCACCCCCGAAACCAGACCTCCTAAAGTCTGCTTCATTTCCATCAAAGCATTTGGGTCCTGAATTTCACTCTTGGAGATGAGTAATTAGAAATTTTAAAAGCCATTCTGATTGCATCTCTCATTTTTAGCTTCCTAGGACCACTGGAATCACAATGCCTCCTGGGGTCTTGGACTTTGAAGGTCAATGTCATGAGTTCTCATTCCAGTTGAGAAAGCCTGGAAAATTACCATCACATCTTCGTTCTTCTGGTAGCTCATACTTGCTATTCTTTTCATCTACTTACCTTCATGAACGGTTTATCCAAACACTTGCTTATCTTCTTCCCTGTGGACAAATTTGTGTCCAGCATGGCAGGCAAAATGGCCTAGAATCTGATCATCTTGATTGGTGCCTGTGGCCAGCACAAAATAAACAACACAAATTTATATCGCTGACAGAACAGAAATCATCTTCTCTGTGATGTCGTTGCTTCTTATTTTGGGGTACAGGGCATAGGAGCAGAGCTTGACTCAGGCCTGGCTATACATGTAGGAAAAGGAAACAAGTTTCTTCTGAAAACTTCCAGCCTTCCCATTTTGGGGGAGAATGAATGTACCCACCGCAGCACCCAGCTTGCAGAGCACAGAGGAGGATCCAAGCAACACGTTCTATTTGCTAAACAAAACATCTGAAATCTTGGGATATCTGGTCAAAAACCATGTAATAGCCTCATGTACATTCATTCATTCCTTAGTACTGAATAAGATTTCCAATGCCATATATACCAATGCTAAAGTTAAAAACAAAAGCTGACAGATTGGGGAATAGCCTACTTGAGTTTGGCCCTCCAGTTTGCTTCTTGTCCCAATAATTTATATTTTGGTAAATAGCATTTGAGGAACAAAAAAGAGGGTGGCAGATCAAAACAAATTACAGAACAAAATAATATAAGGAAAAGAAGCAACCACAGGTGAAATTCCCAAGGGTTACTATTTACAGATGACTCATATTTCCAGGGCCTCCATCTCTACAGCTGCTTTTACAGACCCTGTCCAGCATATTACAGACTGCCGGTTCAGTCTTCAAGTGCCACAGGACTTGTAAAGTGCATGCTTCACTTGATATCAAATAAAAAACAGAACCTTTTAAATTAAACCAACACTCCTTTCCCCAAGTTTTATCTTGTTTCTGTGGGGCAGAGAAGGTTGTAGTCTTTTCCATACAAACCTCTGCCAACACCAGCTAATGTTAAGTAAATGTGTGGGATTCAAAACTGAGAGTTGTTCAAACGTTTTCAAGTTTCTCCCATGCTTGGTTCATCGGGCTCCTAACCTCTCTCCCTGGGCTCCCAGCTCTAAAATTATATGACTGTAGTTACTTTGGCAGTGATTCAGAGGAAAGAGAGAATAGGGAGGAAGGAGGGAAGAAAGTAATTATTTTATTTAAGCATAGCCTCTAAAATGCAGATGGCATTGAAAAGGAAGAGTATTTTGTTATTGTTGTTGTTTTTGGGTGCTGGGGATCAAACCCAGGGCCTTGTGCTTACAAGGCAAGCACTCTACCAACTGAGCTATTTCCCCAGCCCCAGGAAGAGTGTTTAAAAACCAGTACCTAGACATGCACAGGACAGGCATTGTTTAGTAGCCGCTCAAGTTCACTGCCTCATACTGACTTTTCAGCTATCACAACGGCCTTGACGACTAAACCAAGATGTTTCTTAAGCAAGAGGTCCCAGGGCTATGTGGCTTTATCTTTTCCCTTCTGAATTGAAGGGAGAAAGGGCAGCTCCACAAACAGATCTGCTGTGTATTTCTCATGGTCCTGAGTGGTTCCTAAGGTGGTCATAAAGCCAACAATTCCGTTACATAAGACAACCATTGTTGAACCAAGATCTCCCAGGGCCCAGACTCGTCCCTGGTAGCAACCGTGAAACACATTAACTTTTCCAGGCAGAGTAAAATACACCCTAATGGGTAACAACTGTAACTCCTCAGCTAAATGCTGCCTTTGTGGACTCTGAGTCAATGTGCTCCCCTACCAACCTTCAGCACACAAATCTGGGAGTGCCTCCACATACCATATGTACCAAAGTGCACCCTGTATTCACAGATGCATCACTGAACACCAAGTGTGACCAGCCAAAGTAGTAACATATCAGAAGAAAAACAATGATAAGATGATCACAACACTTCAGAGTCCAAAAAGCTAAGGTGGAAGAGACATGGCTTACATCCCGCATGGCACTCAGCATGGGGAGGTGGTGCCGAGAGGGTGACATGTGTGTTGTGGGTCCTGGGAAGGCAAATGCTCATAGCCTGCGGAAGATGTTCCCTGCCTCTCTCTGAGTTGCCACTCAAAGTTTTATCTCTACCCTCACCTCTCCTTCAAAGTGACACAGTAAGCAAGTGACTAAACCGAGCACTGTGGCACTATGGTCTTTTGTTTCAGCAAGAATCTGATTTCTGCCTTTGCTCTGTGTCCTCTCACCTCATTAGCAATGGCTAGACTGATGGTTCCTGACTTGCCCTAGACTTTGGTTTTCCAACTACAAGATGGTATGAAAGCTACATGCATTCAGTGGAAACCATACTTTGAACTTTGAATATTGACATTTCCCAGGTACAAACACTCCAGTGTCCTGTGTTGCCAGGCTGTGATGTTTGGTAGGTGAAGCATAGTAAGTGCATTTGGGATCTATGATATTTCCAACTTATGATAGCTTTATTAGGACTCACCTCCATTTGGTCAAGGAGCATTCATACTGTGAAACTAATAAAGTTGAAGTTTTGGAATCCTTCATTCATTTGGGGCTTGTTCCAAAGGTCCTAGGAGGTCCCCTAGCAATGTGATATATATAGATAGATAGATAGAGACAAAGATAAATACATACATACATGTGTGTTATAACCATGATATATATAGCCATGTGATATATATTACAATGATATATATTATAACAATATATCATATACAACATATAGGAACTCTCTTTCTCTACACACATACACACACACATTTACAAAAGATACCTTAACTTCAGGTGGTTAAGAACATCTTTGTTCACTCCAACACCCCTTGTGTTAGGTTAGGTGGCAGAGAAATGGTCTAGAGAACTTTAAGGATCCAGCTATGCGGAAGTCGAGTTAGGGACATATTTGGCTGGATTTGATGGGACATATTCATCTGATTTGCAGTCCCATCTGGGTATAAAGTTATTGCTAGTCATCCTGATATGGGAGTGGCTTCCAGGAACACTACCACCCACTGTGCAGACTCACCTGTATCATGGCAGGAAGGTACAAACCCAGGATCTGCCTCACAATATAAATGTGTAACATAGCATCTCCACCACAAGTATGTGGGTCCGAATCTAACACAGTTTGAAACACATGGAGCCAGAAGCCTGTCTTGGGGGATATTCATTCAAATTTTACAGTTTACATATAAAGGGAAGTTGTTAGAGGTTATTCCACAGTTAAAATCAACCCTAGAATTTTAAATGACATAATCAAACAAAACTTTCAAAGTATACATAAACAAATTTCAATCAGTCCTGCCAGAGAAGAGACTAAATGAACCTGTTCTCTTTAGAGAAAATGAAACAAAAAAAAAAGATAGAAAAAGAAAAAGAAAAAAAATGAAACTATTAAATCATTTTCTTTAAAAGGTGACCAGAGAACATACAGCCAAAGAATATGTTAGAAGGGGAAAGTGTTATAAATACAAAGCAAGAAATTAATGAATCGAAGCTATTTTATTGAATTTCATGATTTTATATTCAACATGCACTTTGTTGTGATTTCTTTACATATTGTATCCTAGCTAATTTTACATACATGATTTTGTATTCTTTTACTTAAAAAGTCTCCTCCCGTGACTGTGTAGACTTCAGGTCCCCCAAACCTGGATCTGTCTCTGCTTGCACAGCAGATAAAAATGTACCAGGTAAATTGTTGAAAGTGGCACACATTAAGTGTTTGCTGAGTTCGATGCTGCCCTCTCCCTCATTAAAAACCATTTCCTCTGCGTCACTCTGCTTCACCCACAGCCCTGCCTCAGCTGCATCAAGTCCACACATTTCTATGCGTCCCGAAGACCAACCTCCTCCAGGTCACCTTTGCCTGTCATCAGGACCATCCACTGACAGCTCATCAACAGGGACAAGATGTCCACCAACACTTACAAGACCGGAAAGCTGCAGAGTGCCAGGGCTTCGGGAGCAAGAGAAGATGGTCACTTGGAGTGAGGGGACCCCTCTCTATGACACCTGAGCTAGCAGCAGCATCTCCTCCACTGATGGCCCAAAGGGTACAGCAGCTACCCCACGTCACTGGGGCTGGCCTTGCACCGAGCCATCCTCCCACCAAAGATATCTAATAAAATGACATCAGAGACCACATGAAATCAGCCCAAAGCAGACACAGAGAACAGGCAGTTAGTTTTCCTCCAAAATGTAAAGCCTCTGTGACAAGCGACAGAACAAATAATGATCACAGTGCTCATTTAAAAGGTTTAAAGGTGAAGAGGAACACAGATGGCATGAGGCTCCACAGGACAGTGTGACCCACATGTGATTCCCCTTGTAGATGGTGTGGAAACAGAAATATTAGCAGCCTTGGTGAGTTACTTTGACCTCTAACTGGACACACCTGCTTTTTCTTACTTAAGCCACATCAGGACTGGGAAAAACGAGATGGACATCATCTTAACTTGTATTCACATATGTTGATCTTCATTTGTTCAAGTAGAGGTATAGGAGTTGTCAAAAATTAAAATGATATTTAGATAATAATATTTTAAACCCAGGTCCTTTTCCTTCCCAACGTTATTGGTTCTGTCTCCATTGGCTCCGAAGCATTCATTGCTTAGGAGATAGTGGAAACAGCTAGAACAAAGCCCTCGGTGGAGGTGCTTAAGGGATGTGTAATTCACAGCATCTGAAGTTGACTTGAAAGAGCTGGTCATGGGAGAGAGGGAGGTGGTTTTATTTTGAATTCCAAAAGGGCTTCATTTTAAGATGCTAGTGAAACCGTAGGGGATCAGACCATTGCATCGCATTTATAAGCGTTAACCTCCAAGGGACACAGGTCATTGTACAAGGTCCATTCCCCCTCACAAAGGAAAGCAATCAAATTTGTTTTCCTGACTTGGAATAGAGGTGGTTAGAGAGCATAAGTAGAGAGACAGAGGAGAGAGAGCTAAGAGACCCTGTCTCAAAATAAAAAATAAAAAGGACTGGGGATGTAGCTCAGTAGTAAAGCAGCCCTGGGTTCAATCCCCAGTTCCACCAAAAGCAAGAACAAACAAAAAAATTCAACAGAAAACCTACTATATGGATTTGAAATCCCTGACCTTCCTCTATCCCCGCAAAATATCCCAATCACAAAGGTGGCCTTGTACCCTGGGAATTTGCCTACATTTGTAGGAGGGCTGATTAGCAGAACCTGGACCACAGACCAGACAACCAGGAATAAGCACTTCATTCAGTCTTCGGCACCTGTGGATTCTGTCTATGGACTCAGTCAACTGTGCATTGAAAATATTAAAAAATGATTGTATTGGTAAGACTTTTTCTTAGCATATTCCTAAATAATACAGTACAACTATTTACATAGCATTTACATTGCATTTAGTATTAAAAACCATCTAAAGATGACATAAAGTATATGGCAAAATGGACATGTTATATGCAAATTCTGTGCCATTTAATACAAGGGTCTTGAGAATCTGCAGATTTTGGTATCCACTGGGGTCCTGGAACCAATCTCTGATGTATAGTGAGGGACAACTGTACTTTGAACTTAGAGAGATCTAATTTGGGGAAGTATTTGAGAGATTCGATGGTCTCATGTGGATCATGAAGATATGAACATTGATAGCCCCAATGTCATCTTGATAATCATAATTGCTATCACAATGTCTTCATCTAAGACAATATGATAAAGTAGTATGATACTAACGTTTCCCCTCATTTCTCCGCCTCCTTAATCTGACTGACAGTTTGAAAGCAGAAAATTATAACGTAACATTTGCTATAACTACGTTCTTTAATTGTCATCCACAACGATTAGGAACGTCTCACAGACACCACCTCTGTCAGGCTGGGCACAGCCCACCAGGTGTTCAACCAGAACGACAACTATGCCTCTCTTTGTTAGGCCTCTGATTTATTTATCTCCAGGTATGTGGGTGATAGGCTCAGACGGTGGTTCTCTAAATGCCCAGGAGCTAAACGTCCCTGTTACTTTCTCTGGAATAATTTCATTCATTCCTTTCTACAAAGAAGCGATGGTGGTTCACAGAATTATAATGACTCAGGAAAAATTAAAAGCATTACAAACCCTGTAGGTAAAATGAGGACGTTCTTTACGTTCTGTGATGAATTGGGTGTAGCCCAAGTATTCAGTGAAGAATAAATGAGAGATTACTGATTGTCTGGTTTGGTTGCCCCTGGGGAATAGTTTGTGTGGGAGGCCAGAATACACAGGGCTCACCAGCAGGGCAGCTGGGGCTCTGCTCTCAATCCTTTCTGAAGAGAGGAATTGAATTCCTAAGCAATTTATTTTTCTGTTTTTGTGACCCAGGCTCATAGAGTCCAAACCAAACAGACCCAGGAAGAGTCTTGCTGCTGGTTGTTGATGAGAACTCACCCTCAGCCTCTGGCTTTGGAGCTTCCTAAGCAATCTCTGCCAACCTCAGGGCACCCACGAAATGTCTGTATCCTTTATTTATTCATGTATGTATGTATGTACATATTTATTTTTTGGTACCAGGGATTGAACCCAGGGGCCCTCAAAAACTAAGCTACTTTTCCAGTTCTTCTTTAAAAATATTTTGAGACAGGGTCTCACCAAGTTGACCAGGACCTTAACTTGCTGAGGCTGGCATGGA
The DNA here is from genome assembly GCF_902686445.1 of Sciurus carolinensis. NCBI lineage: Eukaryota > Metazoa > Chordata > Mammalia > Rodentia > Sciuridae > Sciurus > Sciurus carolinensis. Next base: position 23,816,004 of record NC_062216.1, read on the forward strand.
ACCTGTGATCCTCCTGCCTCAGACTCCCAAGCTCAGGGGCACATGCCTGTAATCCCAGCAGCTTGGGAGGCTGAGGCAGAAGACTTAGTCAGTGTTCCCATACACATGAGAGCTAGTTTTATGCCTTTGTTATGCCTTTTATTTTCATAAAAAATGCAATCTTAAAGTTGAAAGTTCATTTCATCTGAACACAGCTTGAGGCCCCCTCAAAGTACCCCTAAATGCTGGCCTTCCAATCTCTTCTCTGAACATGATCAGGAACAGGTAACTCCCTGTCTCCACACAAGCTCACCCATTTTTGGATGAGTCAGATGAGTCTTCCTTAAATTGAAGATTCTGTAATTTGCTTCCACTGGCCCAGTTTCCATGGGAAAACTCTTTGGAAGACTGGTAAACCATTCCCCACTTTTCACTTTTTTTTTTTTTTTTTTTTTTTTGGTGCTGGGGATTGAACCCAGGGCCTTGGACATGCTAAGCTTATACTCAATCACTCAGCTGTCCCACTATCTTTTCGTTTTTGTTTTTGTTTTGAGAAGAGGGGGTGGGTGTTGCCCAGGCTGGGCTTGAACTCCTGGGCTCAAGTGATCCTCCTGTGTCAGCCTCCCAAGTAGCTAGGACTAAAAGTGCATGCCACCCCACCCCAAGCCACTATGCTATTTCCCCCTTCAAGACTTGTGTTCACAGGCCAAGCTCCTCCAGGCCCTGTTCCTCTTCCTGAACCATGGGTTTGAGATTGCCATCCTACTTCCTCCCTCTGAACATCCTCCACCTTGTCAGGTCCCTTGTAGACTGGTGCTTACAACATAGCACAGGGCTCTGCTGTCGTCTCTCCAGTGCAGAGCAAGGCAGAAAGCTTTGTTCTAAATACTACATATTTATTAAGTCGCCTAGGATTTAATTAGCTTTCTTGGTAACCACATTAAATTATGGCTTGTTTCTTAGCAGCAACTATATATTTGAGTAGTGGGATTTTTATAATCTCAAAACAGAGCCTGCCATTTATTTACCATTGATGGATATTTTTTTGCAGTGCTGGGGATCAAATCCAGGGTCTCATGTATGCTAGGAAGTCCTCTACACTAAGTTACATCCCCAGCCCCTACTGATAGATTTTATCTTGCAATGTCAGCTGATTGGCTCAGATTTTTAGAGATCTTTTGGGATTCTGATTTTGCCCTTGAATGCATCATTCCACGCAAGTTCTGTGTCACCTGCAAATAAAATAAGCTTATTTTTGGTCTTCATCCAAGTTACTGATTAAACAAAGAAAGAAAGAAAAGAATACCCAATACCTTCCCTCGAACCCTGGGAGGAGGACATGAGCTAGTCATCATGGCAGCCCAGCATCTGAACCCCCTTTTTATTTGGGAGAATTATCAACCTCATTAGTCTTGTAGAAGGCAAGACCTCTTCCCACTCTGGAAGGTGAAAAATCTCAGTTACCGGCTCTCCCAGAGCCCTTGGTAGCTAGGGTATAGGGTGTCATCCAGGCTCCACCAAGCAGAGACATCATGCTGGGTTCTGAATCAGAAGCCACAGCTGGGACTTTAAAAAGGAGTCCATTCCAGCAGAGGGTGGAGTCAGTCCTGGGGGACAGGGTAATGATGTCAGCTGTGTAACCCTCATGAGCTGGTGCTCATGACAATACTGACTGGCCGTCAGGTCCTCTGAAGACCAGTTCAGTGATTTTTGGATGTGATTCTGATTTGTGATAGCCAAGCTTGCTGACCAGCCCTCTGGAGAATCTGTAGGCGGCCCTGTATCCTTACCAAAAATTCCCTTCTTTTCAAACTAACTACAATTCATTCCTATTGTTTTGATCTTAAAACAAGTGACATCTTTCTTTTCCATCTTATTCCCCTGGTACTATAGCGATCATATCAGATTCCTGAAATGTAGACACACCATATCATCCTCATTGGCAAGTTTGTCAGTGAATAATCCTGTCAGAAAAGATGAAATCAGTCAGGCACAATTTGTTGTTAGTGATCCTGTGGGTTTTTTGTTTTTTTTTTTTGAGGTGGAGTCTTGCTAAGTTGCCCAAATGATCTTGAACTTGTGCTCTTCCTGCTTAGGCCTCCAGAGTAGCTGGGATTACAGATGTGTATCACTGTGCCAAGCACTACTGGCTCTTCCCAATCACTACTTCCCTTACTATGAGCTCAGAGAGCATCTTCTAGTATTCTCTTTAGGAAACATGCCAAGACTCAACATCAAGTTCCGCATGCACAAGACCCTGGGTTCAATCCCCAGCCCCACCAAAAAAAAAAAAAAAAAAAAAAAAACAAAACATCAAGTTCACTAGTCTATTATTTACAGAATCTGCCTTCTTTCTCTTCTTGAAAATCAGAAATACATCTTCTCCATTTCTTCTAGCTCTGTTATGTTTCTTAATTCCTCAGGGATTATCCTAATGATCTCTGCACACAAAGATTATCAATCATATCTTCAAATTCTCTCAACAGCCTAGAATCCAATTTTCTCTACTAGGAAAATACGATCAATCTCAAACATACTTTGATTTGTACTTTATGGTTTGGAGAACATCTTCTTTGAGAAGGCAGAAGTAACACTGAGTTTGGGCCTAGTAAAAGTGAGGTCCCCACAGTCAGACTGTTGCTAGGGAGTCACTGTTTCCAGAACTGCTTCAAAAGGGCTTGATTACCCTGGGTGGTACAGCAGAGGCAGATACAGGAAATTCAGGGACAGATTCCTCCCCTACATCATCCCCTTTCACTAAGCAAACGTGACCACACTCCCAGCTCCTTAGCTGCTTGCTCATGACCCCTCTACTGAGCAACAAGGAATTGAAGGGGTTTGGCAAAAAGTCTCTGGGCCAGTTTGGCTCACATCTTCCTGAGAGAAAGGTAACATGTGGGTCTTTAACCTAAAGGTTCCTGGGTTGGATTACACCTGCAATCCCAACAAGAAGAGGGGTTGAGGGAGGTGGATCTCAAGTTTGTTAGCAAAACCCTGCCCCTGTAAACACACACACACACTGAAGGCCAGTTAGACTGGAAGACATGGGGGCACAAGCTGTGTCTATGGCGGACGCTGCCTCTCTCCTGAATACCTTGACCATTAGCTGCATTTAGCCTGACTTGCCAACAGCAGGACCCATCCATCATGTCCTCTCTACTCAAGACACCAAGTCAATTTAGTCCTACCTACCCACCCACACCACTTACTGGGAAACTCAGGGACAGATGACAAGGTGGGGCTTGATGCATTTCAGGAAGACTGACATCTGAATTCCCTGCCATTCGAGGAAGGCAGCTCTTTGCTATCTGGGGATGGAATGGGTCATGTTATTGCTCCAAGAAAACTGTAGACTCAAAGCATATGGCTGCCTTGGGCATGAACAACTCTCTGTATACCCTGGTCCTTATCTGTAGAAATCAAGAAAAAGCTAAAACCAATTTCAACATTTCCTTTCTTTCTCCCAAAGGTCTGAAGTAGAATCCACACCATTCTAAAAGGACACATTTTACTTCCCTTTACCAGATGCACAGGCTTCCTTCTGTAAGAAAAATCACTAGAAAGGAAAATTCACTGCACATATGAAAAGACTGACTAGAGCAAAGGAGACCAATCTGAGACACCAGGGTAACTGGCCCATTTCAAAGATAGTGCGAGGAACAGGAGAAAAGGGGGGGTGGGAATCACATTCTTTTTTTTTTTTTTTTTTTAATGTTTACCTAATCTAGACAATATTCTTTTTTTTAAATAAAAATTGTAGTTGTAGATGGGCCCGATACCTTTATTTATTTATTTTTACGTGGTGCCGAGGATCGATCCCAGTGCCTCACACATAATAGGCAAGAGCTCTGCCATTGAGCCACAACCCCAAATCTCCCAATCATTTTCTTAAGGAATAATTATAAAAGAGAAAGAGCAAAAATTTCCAGGTGGGCAGCCCTCTGCAGCTTTCCTCACAGATCTCCTGCACAGAGAGGAGTGGAGCTGCACCCGGGTGTTTGGCCTGGCAGCCAATTGCACATTAGAGCCCCACCCTCCAAAGGTTGGTGCCCTGGGACATCTGACTGTCCCTTTCCCTTTCAGGATTGTACAATAACTGATCGACCAAAGACAGAAGAAATAAGGTAGAAAATGGCTGTCTGGGGTGACCTTGAATCACATGAGATGACACCCTCTCCTGGAACTCCCAGTCCTCGGAGGGCAGCTTCATGAAGACCCCCACCATTTGAACAAGGAAACATGCTTTCAATTTGAGACACCCCCACAAATGCCTGGTCTGGACTCGCTATCTCTGAGGATCAGCAAAGCATTATCCAACTCACAAGACGCCTCTCGACTGCAAGGAAGAAACACAAACGATTCTGGTACTTTTCCATTTTGTCCTGTCAGGAAAGAAACATTTTTAAAAGTCACCCCATGTTCTTGATCTTGAGAAATCACCAGCAGAGTTAATAGACATCACCAGCACTGCAGAATCAACAACAATGTGTGTTTCTTCCCTCCCTGTGGCCATATGCCCAGAATGAGAGATGTAATATAAGAAGCAGAGAAAATTATTAGAGATGGAAAAAATCGCATAAAGGGAAGGAACTAGCCAAGATGTGAATCCAAATAGCAAATGGGGATGCCTGTAAGTGTTCGCAGCAGCAAGCACTTGCCACAATTGCTACTCATACCAGGATGTAAGTTCTCGGCACACAATTATGTGAACAGCTCAGTAGGCCAGGGTGATATGTGACTGTTCTCAGAAACGATCTGTTCAGATTTTGCACAAGAAAAATCAATGTAAGGAAAACATTGTCATCTTTATACATCAAACAGCGTGCTGTGTTCAATGAGATTTTTATATGATTTTAAAAACATCCTTTTAATATGTCAGTCCCCATATGATCTGCCAGCAGGATTTACACGTCATTGCACAATTATAACAAGAACATAGAAATTGCATTTCAATTCTGATTGGGTCTATAAGATCTTTGCACTCTTTCCTGAAGAGGAATAACATTCCTTTTTTTTTTAAACAGAAGAGGGAAAAAGGGTCAGGATGGCTGCCAAGAACTTCTTGGTTTGTTTCCAACGCATTCTGAGCAGAATCTCTCAGAAAGTTAAATGTAACATCCCATTCAGGGATTCAGCTAGATTGTCAGTGCTGGGAGAAGAGATTGGAAAAAATAAAAAATTCTTCCTCAGTTCCTCCCTCTACTGCAACAGTGACTGTCACCCTCTTTGTGACATGTGACTTTATCCTGACCCCCTTTACTGCCCTTTTTTCCAGAAGGAAGGCATTCGGAACCCTGTCAGTGTTTCCCAGTTGCAGACATTGGTCCTTCGCTAGTCTACCTACACACACTCCTCGTCCTCTAAGAGTTCAAAGTCACCCAACGGACTGATATTTTTCCTGTCACCCCATTTGAACTTAAGTTTCATATTTTCAGTTGCCTACAAGACGTCCAGTTTAAAACACCCCCATTATTTCAAACTCAGAGTTTCTGAAATAACACTCTGGAAACATGCTTCCCATACAATTTCCACATCCCTTTCAAAGGTTCCATCATCCCACAGTCATTTTGATATAAGTCTGAAGTGTTATTTTTGTATTGCCTCCATTTCCTATATTTATTCGACCATCAATTTCTACTGGCTATTTTTTCAAAAATGCCTCTTGGGCCATGGCTCCCTCTTCACCTCCTCCTCTACCTGCCTCCTTGCCCCTGGGGTACAGCTCCATTTCCTCAACCTCTGCTTGGCCCTGGTCTCCCCAGCCACTCTCCATGACTTAGTCTTCCATGTGGTTGTGGTTCCTTCATCCTTCCTTTCTTTTTTTGGTGCTGGGGATTGAAACATGTGAAGCACACACTGGACTTTTCCAGCCTCTAGTATTTCCTTTCTTTTTTTCTTCCCCAGCTCCTAATATTTCTTAAAACTTTGAGTTCGAATTGTCTCCTCAGCAGACCGTAATCCTGAGTGCAGGAACAATGGCTTTCTTCTTTTAACGATCCCCTCTTTTTGAGAGCCTATTTCTTTTTTCCTGTTCCCACTTTGTACTTATTTTTATTTTCCCCATATTTATTATATAAGTTCTTCTAAGCCATCTCCACATATTTGCAGAATAATCAAGTATTTCTTCTGTATCTTTCACAGTATCTATCACTGTGGTAGCTAAACACAGTTACTCGAAAGAGCCCACTCAACTAATATGTAATTGGTTTTTAAATACAGCAGGGTATATGTGAATTAACTTCAGACAAATATCTTTAAAATCTTTAAGAATCATGTTCATGGAATCACTTAATTCTTCTTTCCCCCAGATTCTGCTGTGATGTCCTTTATTATATTTCAATAACATGATAATGACTTGATACAACTAAAACGAAAGAGACAGAAAAGGCAAAAACGAAGAAATTGAAAAAAACGATGATTTTGCACATGGGAATTTAAAGGGGGTAGCCGGGAATACACTATTTCTAGATGAGGACCCTTGTTTATGGAATATTCCACCAGATATCTAGCACCACGACCCAATGCCTCCACCAAGGAAAGAGAGTGGCAGGGGAGGGAGAGAAGGGCAAGACAGGCAGAGGAGGAAGCATCAGGAGAGACAGTGAGATAACAGAGAAATGAAAGAAATAATCCAAAGTTGTTTTTTTTTTTTTTTTTTTTAAATGACTTCTCTGGCATCAGGAATAATTCAAGATCAAAGGCAAAGATTCTGATTTTAAAAGTTCTGAGTCTGCTTTCCTCAGTCCTAAGTCACTGGGTGAACTCAGATGGTGGGAGAGATTATTACAGCTCTGCTCCAGGGAGGCATTTCTTTTGCAACCCCCCTGGTTCTTGAAAACTTCACTAGCTTGGGCTTTAATGGGGGCTGAATGGTAATAGGCCAATCCCGCAATCTGTCTTGGGCAAATAAATCACAGGAAAGAAACTTTTCAGTTTAAAGGGTAGAAATTCAAGTCCAACTTAGAGTTTTGCAACCATCACCACATCATAGGAATCCCACAATTGCTACCCCAGTAGAACAAGCAGTGCTGGCTATAAATGGAGACGACCCTACTGCCATGTGGCCTGAGCAAGACGGAGAGGCAGCCAGCTGCCAAACATCCTCAGCGCCACAGGAGTCAGTTCTTCCCTTCCAGACAGGCAGTTAGAAAGGAGTCCTCGCTCCTTACCTGTGTCCTTGCTGATTGCTGTTTCTTGTGGATGTGGCTATTTGAGCACCCTGGAGACCAACATAATACAGGAGCCACTTTTAAGCGCTCTCAATTTCTGTGTCTAGTTACTATACAGAGAGGGTTTCTGTGACCCAGGTGGTCTCATGTGATAGAATAGTCTGAAGCCAGCAGTTGTTTTGCACAAAGCCCCACAAGATTTGGTGGTACGGTGATCTGTTATCTAAAACAGAAAAGGGATTTTTACTCACAGAATCCCCATCTCTAACCCCAAATTCTCAATCAGAACCAAAAAAAAATTTTTTTTCTCTTTTGGGCTGGGGATGGGACCTAGGGCCTCTGAGCTACATCCCTAGCCTGAATCGGTTCTTAATAGGAAGTCTTACTAAATATTGGTAGGAAAGGAAAGAAAGAGAAAAAAAAAAAAAAAAAAGACACAAATTCAGACCACAGGGGATGGTTGAATTAGTTTATGTTAAAGAGTGAGCTGGCAGCAAGGTATCAGTCTTCACTGCCTTTAGGGAGTTTATTGAATGTGTTTTGTGATATAATTTATAAGGAAATATGTTTTGTAGCACCCTTGAGTGCTTAAAAAAAGGGAGAAGGTAATTCCATTAAGCTTTCAATTTTCACGGGCAAAAGAAATGAACTGGATGTGATTGAAAAGATAAGGTGCTGGCCTTCACTTGAACTGACCTTGCTCCGGGGCCTGGGGACTAAGAAGCATGGCCTTTGTTCCAGAGATGTCACTTCATGTTTAATTAGAGGGCTAGAGTGTCATTTTTTTCCCTCTATAAGCCCTAATCTCAGTTTGCTGAGAAAATGACCGTTAAGTTCACAGCGGGCAAGATCATCTGATCATCATGCTAACGGCTTTGGGAATCATGTGTTCATTCTGGGGATCCTAAATCGAGACAGACATGCAAGAGATACGCCCTGATACTTGGGGAATATGCATCTCTGCTTGCTTGGAAGTCCATGGTCCACATAGCCAAACCAAAACCTTCATTAGGTTTCTCCAGTACTCTCTTTGAATCTAATCCCTTTGCCTAAGCTTTGGGGAGGAAGAAGTCATTCAAAATTAAAGAAATGATCTCTTGGCTGAGATGTAGCTCAGTGTAGGGCACTTTCCTAGCATGCGTGAGGCCCCAGGTTGCATCCCCAGCACCTCAGGAAAAATAAATTAAGAAGAAAAACAATTCTATTTCTCAAAGTTAAGTGTTTTCACATATCTGGCAGGGTTTCTAACACATCGAGTTCTGTAATCCTTGGTGTATAAATTGCCTCCCTGTGAGAGCTGGATACAGTCTAGCAATGCTGGGTTTTGGTTGTTTTCCCCTTTTCTGAATCATTTTCCTAAAACAGCATTTTATTCTGAAAAACTGCACTAATACTGTAGCTATTGCCACTATGGCTCTTTGTATTTAAATCTAACTAATTACAATGAAATCCAATTTAAAAATAAGGAGCACCTAATTTCAAAACTACAAATACCTTAACCCCTTTAAGTACTTGTCTTCTAGATATATCTGTTAATCAAGTACAAAATAATACTACCGTATTCATCTCAGTTTTGTTTATAATATCAAAATATTGGAAATAACCTGAATGTTGACCAGTAAGACACTGGTCAGTTATGCCCTTCTTCTGCCATAGACATGTGGCTATTGAACCCTTGAAATGTGGCTATTGTGACTGAGGAAGTCACGCCTGGGTAGCAGGAGACCTGCCCCACCCCCCATAGTCTAAAGCCTGGTGAAATTATTCACTAATTCAGATTGCTCACCCTGTCTTGCCTACCTTTCCCATGAAAACCCCAATAAAGGCAGTGGGCTAAACATTCCCTTTGCTCTAGTCTTCTGCCCCTACCACTCTGATGTCTTTTTCATGGACTGTGTGGTACACGGTGCCTCCTGGCAGTAGAATCACAAGTTCAAAGCCAGCCTGGGTAAATAGTGAGACCCTGTCTCAATATAAAATTTTCAAAAGGCTGGGCATATATACTTCAGTGGTAGAGTGCTTGCCTAGCATGCATGAGTCCCTGGGTTTAATTCCTAGTACTGAAAATGTAAAAAGATCAATGTCAGTTGCATGTCCCTTCAACCTACTTACTGGAGTCGGAAGCGTTGCAGAACAATGAGAATTAGCAAGCCTAAGATCCATATGGTGTTTCTGAAATGGAAATCTAATGAGCCAAATCGGAAAGTTATTACACTTGACCCTTGAACAACTTAGGGGCACCAACCTCCTCATGGAGCCAAAAATCTGAATATAACTTATGACTCCCCCAAAACTGAAATGCCAATAGTCTGCTATTGACCAGAGTCTTACCGATAACATCAACCTATACTTGATTAACCTAGACTTTGTATGTTTTATGTACTGCATACAGCAAAAAATATGTGAGACCCACCAGAGATAGCTTTTTCCTGCCACACACAAGAACTACTCATGTGGGGATGATAAGTAGCACACAGTTTCAAGCAGACACTCTTAATGCTTGAGTTTACCACAATGGCCATAGGAGGTGGCTACAAGATTACTATAGTTCTACAGTTAATTTTATGCAGTTATGGAGTTATGATAGTTTACACGTCTCTCAATTGTAAATGGGGCCACAGTCTACTTCAGTTTTGATAAAATTTAACTTTTTATAGCAGATTTGCATGTATTTTATGGTAGTAAATGACAAAATAAGACTATTATCTACTATTTTACACATTCATGACATACCTGATTTTTTTCTTGTTTCAACATGTCTAGGCTACGTGGTTTAGTGCAAGTTTTTTCAAATTATTGCAAATCTCCAAACAAAGAATCCCTTTGTAAGTGGACCTGTGCAGTTCAAACCCGCATCGTTCAAGGGTTGGCCGTAATGAGAAGTCAAAGAAATGTTCATTTGTAAACAAGAGACAGCGTATTTGAACAGTGTCACCATTTACTTTGGCTGGTTACCACTCAGTCTAACAGCTCCTTCCTGTCTCTGGTGAGGATGACTAAGGGGCAGGCAGAGCAAATCCCCAGTTCTCCCCATCACAGTCTGGAGTCTCAGGAGTCAGTGAGGGTTACTCCCCTTAGCCAAATCTGGATATTAGCTAATCTCTTTTGTAAATGTTTATTCTGTGAGGCTGGCAAACTCTTTTCCTTGGAAAGGAGTACTTTCAATAGGACTCCATCTTTTTTTTTTTTTTTTTTTTTTTTTGGTGGTGCTGGGGATCAAACCCAGGGCCTTGTGCTTACAAGGCAAGCACTTTACCAATTGAGCTACATCCCCAGCCCAGGACTCCATCGTGATAAGGACTTGGTTTAACTGCTTTGAAACACATTTTTAAAAATTTCACATGGACGCACACTTGGAGTTGCACAACTTAGTTAAACAGCTATTAAAAGTACTTTCCAAATTTGAATAATAGTGTTGTTCATAGTTCTGGATTAAAATATTCACCTGAACTTCGGAAGATATAAAAATGTCCTAAACTGGGTGTTGTGTGTGCTTCTAGTTCCAGCTACACAGGGGGCTGAGGCAGGAAAATCACTTGAGCCCAGGAGCTTGAGACTGTCCTGGGTAACAAAACAAGACACTGTCTCAATCAATTATAGTCAAGCAATCAGTCGATCAATCAAATGGATGGCCTATTATCAAAGAGTAGACAATTAAAGGCATAGCAGCTGGAAACATCACCTTCATTTGTTCCTTCTGAATGCAATTAGACTCCATTACTATATATCATGTACTCTAATAAAGTGAGATAAAATATTTGAAACTAGAGGTAAGAAATTTAATGCCACACATTAAATGTATTAAAATTAAAGTTTCAAAACAGTGATAATTTCTCCTTTGCCTCTCACCTCACCTAATGGGATAGAGAGGTCAGTAATATGAAGAAACTAACAACTGACTTACACAGGTGATTACAAAGGTGGTTTTTGGTAAAGCTACAATACAACCTGGAATTCCTGATTTTTAATTCTGACAAGTCATTTGAGATTCAGCAAAAATTAATGGAAAAATATTTTTTAACAAGAATTATGTGGTCCTTTTATTTCATGGAAGATTAAGATCATGGTAGGTCTCAGGGTTAGATCCCCAAGCCATGTTGAGACCTAAGGGGCCATAAAGTTGGTTGTAAGTCTGCTACTCTTTCCATGGCTTCTAGCACTTACCAGACTCCTTAGTAACCCTGAAGGGGAAGAGGGAGGGGAGCAGAGGTGCTACGCAGTATCTTGTGAGACCCCACAGACTTTGCAGAAGACTTCAAGCTTCTTGGAGGAACTAAACAAATAAGGTTTGTTAGTTGGAGGGGTAAAGTGTGTTATAACTACCAAACCAATTCTTGCAGATATCTGCTGTTTGAGGTGTATGCAAAGAATTCTTATGAAATAGAAATCAAGTCAAAAATGTCCCAGGTTGAGGGGAGGGAAACGACAAAATTTTAAGGATTGACACGGGGGACTTATAAAGGTTGAACATCAAATTTTAATCTTGAAACATTTTATCTAGTCCTCAAATTGTTAACATGAAAAGGAATGATAAATTATAATTTTATCATTACCATATCACTGTGTAACAAGCCCTTGTTACAAAATCCATCTACTGTCTCCAAAAAACCAATAGAAAACCCATACATTATATTACCTAATGATCTATTAACAGATGAAATTTTAACCAACTTTATACCAGGAAACTATTAACAGAGGTACTTCAATCACAAATAGCTTAAAATATGAAGAAAAGACAGGTAAAAAAAATTATCTTAACCTGTAGTAGTCTTTTTACTTTTTAAAATTTTTATAAAATACACTAATTTCCCAAAATAAAGAATATTATGACACATTGGTGTCAACTTACAACAGATGAAAGCTGGTATCAGCTTTTTTCCTAACTAAAGTTCATTTCACCAACCTTTATATATTACATGAATATCCCAGTAAAGTATTTAAAAAAAAATTCCAACACACAGGAACATAATGTACAGTGTTTTATAAAAAAAAAAAAAAAAATGAACTTAGGAATGATTTCATTTTCAACCACATTCTATATCTTTTTAAGACAATGAAACTTCTTGCTATTGCAAGAAGACTTTTCAGTCCACGTTTCTACTTCCCAGCATTAATTCTTAAAAGTGTAAAAAAAAAAAAAAAAATTTGTTGTTTCTTTACTTAGTTCCCATGAGAAAACTGTGGTAACAACCTCACTACCAGGCTGCCTTCCCTCCCTTTGTTCTCAGGACTCCCCAGACCCACGACTGCGTGGCACCGTAATGAAGTCGGTGGAAGAGGCCAATGACATCAAAGAATGGATATAAATATAAAAAGGCAGGCTCAGCTGGATCCTGCCACAATTGTAAGGTGTGGGCACACTAGCTCCCGCCAAGCCTTCCAGAGCTTCCACGGAACAGCTTCAGGAGCAGCTTTCTAGATGAACTCATCCTTTCCATCTGTTTGCTGGGAGGACACAGAGCATTTTTGCTCATGGTTCCTGCGATGGCTGATGGACACCTTAGCCAGAGAGGGAGCAAGTGTGCTCAGCAGACCTTGGTCAGGAGTAGCTTTGGGGTAGAGAATGCTGTTTATTTTACATCTCCTGCATTGGTCAATTCTGAGTGCAAACTAACCTCAGCAGAAAATTGCAACGAAATACACACACCATGCACAGTCCATATCACTGTGGGAATTGGCAACACATGCAAGGCGGTGGAGAAAGAGCCACAATGGATGAAGGTAAACTTTTCACAGTGTTTCTTACAGCCTTTGACCTGAACACGAGCGCATCACTTACCATCACATCTCACAAACGTTTTACTGTGTCCTGGGCATGCAGATCATGGGGTAAAATGGAAATTACATTTCATAGCCATTCTCAGACAGTGAGTACAATGTCAATGTTCCCCACTTTCCAACCAATGAATTGAGCTGCTTCTGTTATAAAACTAAATATCATTTCTGAATACATTTCCAGGATGCTTGTGCTTTGTTTTTCTTATCACTTCACTGGTTTCATTCTAGGGAAATTAAAAACCCATGAAATTAAATTGAGGACTAGGTCTTCAGGTTGATTCCCGATCAAACTAGAAAGAAAGAATCACTAACTTTTCTTCTCTGGAGTTTTTCTCCCTACCCCAGGCCCTTACTGATACTGACTCAATTGTATGTCTGGTTTCCCAAAGAGGAAATCCCAAATTAGAGAATTGGCAATTCTGTCTTAAAGAAGCAAAATATAACGGCGGGAGGGTAGGGGTGAGGGAGGGAAGATGCATTCTACATCGAAATGAATCTCTCGCTCTCAACAGGAGATAATCCAGCTTCTCCTTGGCTCTCATTTCATAAATTAATAATTTCTTAAAATCATAATCCAAAGAATTTATCTATTATAAGAAAGGTTCAAGTTTAAAAAAAAAGCAAATAAATTAGTTAAGCCTTGTAAACAATTGTCCATTTTAGTTATACATCTTTAAAAAAAAAAAAAAAAAGGTTGCTCAGTACAAGGCACACCTTACAGTCCCAACCGAGTGGAGAAACCCAGACACCTGCTCCGCTCTGCTGGCTGGCGCAGTTGTGCTGAGGCTCTGCAGCCACACCAACCCTCTGCTCAGCTTCTGACCCTCTGGAAGTCCACAGATGTGCTCTTTCCATAAAACTGCTTTGTGCTCTTTTGTCGTGTGATGTGATTTTAAGTCTTCCCTGTGTTTGTCTCCTCAGATGTTTTCCACAAAGCTTCCCGGGAAAAGGCCGGTTTTCCCATTGCGTTGTAATGTGCCCTTGAACCAGCCATCCTCTCGCTTTTTATGAACAAACACAATATCTCCTTCTTTAAGTTCAAGTTCTGCCTCACTTTGAGGAGGATAGGAAACCACCACCCGGTGCCTACAAAAGAGAGGGAGACTTTAGTTAAGGTTATTCAAAGCAGCGGTAAGAATGGTGCACTTTGGGTCTGTACGAGCCTTCAAGACAGACAGAATAGGAAATGGCGTGAATTTGTTTAGAAGGGTCTGTAAAAACTCAAAATATAGCTCTTCTCTGCTTTGTAGAGACTTGTTTGGCTTTAACGGTGTTTGCATATGTGCATCTGTCCACTCCTGATGGCCCAGAGTGGTTTGTTTAAATGACCTATGCAAGAGGGCCACTTTGATCCCTCCCAGTGTTTGTATGTTGGCCAGACAGAAGGAAAGTCCTGTTCTATTTCCCAGGAGGAGAACTGTCCTGCCCTCTATTCCAAGAAGACAGGGGAGTATTTATTTGGTGAGACTGGGAGAAAAGCTGAGCAGCTGGGTTCAGGCCTCTCTGAATTGCCTGCCTACAGGCTGAGTGAGTTCTGCTCTGTCTTATGTTGTAAGCGGAGAGGGGTCAGGATCAGGCCTGTCTGCTGGTGGTACATCTGGAAGCCTGTCTCTTTGCTGCCCTTATTCTGGGGCTTGGCATGGGTGAGGCAGGAATGCTGAGGAAGTTCATCTGCTTTACACAGCCACATTCTCCTTTGGGAAGGTAGCTCAAAGTCCAGACATGGAAGGCAAGACTGTGGCCACAGATTCAATCCACTGCCACCAGTAAAGAGGCTGACATTCTGTTAGTATCAGATCTGTGTCTATTTCACCTTGTTTCTCAACTCAGGTATCAGTGGGAAAAGGTAGAGTTAGCATTAGACACTCCAGCAGCTTGTTGGTTTAATATTACCTATTTCCTGCCTCCTTACTGCTGAGTCTCCCTGCATGGGATTACTGTCAGCGGCCAAGGAAGCCAGAGGAGGGTGAGTTATTTTAGGATCTATATTCTTTTAGTCTTTTCAATTTATCCAGTGATATTTCTTTCCTTTACTCCTTTTGCTTTTTCTAACTAAATGGTGGGGGGTGGGAATGGTGGCATATGGTAACTAACACCCCATGGGACTACCATGATCCTTGCCTTCCTGGATTCTCAACACTTGTGTAGGCTTCTCCCACAATGCACAGGGATGACCTGTGTGACTGATAAAATATTATGAAAGTGACAGCGTGTGATTTCTGAGGCTAGATCATTAAAGGTATGTGGCTTCCAGTTTACTTTCTCTTGGATCATACACTGTGGGGAAAAATCACCTGCCATGTTGTAAGGACACTCAACATCCCTGTGGAGGTCAATATATGGTAAGGAACTGAAGCCTCTTTCCAAAGTCAGATCTAGCCAGCTAATAAGTGACAAGAATGAGCCACCCTGGAAGTGGATCCTCCAGCCCCAGTCATTCATATCCATTTACATTTGCAAAGACGATATATCACACTATTATACTATTAAAAAAATATCTTTACAAAGATTAAGTGGCTACCCAAACAATCACTCAGTTCCTTTGGGCACAGAGACCAAATGCTCTTCAACATCTGAAGCAAAAGCACGACACAGAGGTTGGAAACTGTTTAGAAAGAGTTAGCTATTCAGACACAAGTATTTATAAACACATGGGTAAAGGTTCAATCAAGCACAGACTGGAGAAGGAGGCCTGGCACTGTGAGGGAAGAGCTGGCCTAGGAGGGGGGGGTGATACAGTTTTTTAGGGACACATGAGCTGCTTAACTTTGGGTCAGTTATCTTAGCTTTCTCGGCCACAGTCTCTGCATCTGTGGAATAGGACTATAATGAGATGCTTTGAATGAAGCCCTTAGTATGGAAACTGACACAGAGTTCAACCCCAAAACATGAACATATGGCTTACGCAAGAATAGGCAGTACCTAGCATTTTTTGGAGGTGAGGTTTCAAGGGTGGACCTCTAACCAGGAAACTCAGGCCACAAACTAAAGACTCTCCTGATGATGAGACTTAAAGAAACTTGAAAACGATCAGAGTTTTAGAATCCTTTCTCTGACGAACAAGTTTATTATGGCTTTATCTGAAGAAAAGATGCAGATGAGATTTCTCAGGTCTGATGCCAAGGTGCTAAAAATCCAGGTAAAAAGAAATGATGTAGTTGCCATTTGGGGCAAGTTAAAATTTAAGCAAAGCTTTACAATTCTAGAAAAAAAGTATACAAGTGATTCCAAACACATTCAGAGTATATCTCTCATGAGACCCATTTCTGACTGGTTCTCTGCGAGCTGCCTTAAAGGTAAAATGGAACCAAAATAGTTTGAAAAACTTGAAGTGAATTAGATTAATATCTGCATTTTATAAAATGCACTAAACCAATTTTGTCAAAAAAATTTTTTTTGAACTAGAACTGCTGCAGGGCTAAGAACATAATCTTCCTGCCAAGTTCCCAGTGGGAGCAAATTTTCATTGCTCAGTTATAAACCTCTGGGGGGTGGAATGAGAAACTATGTGCATAATGGAAACTGTGACACAATCTTGATCGTATGAAGACTACCAGGTGCAGCAGCGACAGACTCCACTTAGAATTCTTCCAGCTCAGATCCTGGCCACGGGCCTTGAGAGGTGGTTTGCACAGCGTTTTCTAATACAGACTCATGTGGTCAAATTCTGGGCACAATAGGCCAACTATCTCAGGCATTGAAAAGCTTTGCCAAGTAGAATGTTCACAGACCCACAAACAGATGTAAGGCCCAGCTGTGGAGGTCCTTCACATCTGTGCCCCGCCCTCCGCCTCACTTGGATTAGGCCCGTCTTTATATCAACAGGGCTCTGGGGGCAGTTCTGAACCTCAGGAGTCCGTGCACTCCTCTTCATTGTCCCTGTCACCATCCTGGTTGGTGACCTCATTACCATCTACTTCCTTTCTGTCTTGACTCTCTTCCTGTCTCCAATCTATTCTACACATTTAATATTCTTAAGTGGCAACTCTACTTGTAGCTACCCATTGCTGAAAAATCACTACCAGCACCCTAATGCCTGTAAGGTTAATCCTCAGACTAGTCCAAAAGCCCTCAATGATCTGGCCTTAATCTCTATTGCTACAGCTGCCGTTATCGCCTTGAATGTACCAAACACCTCCCTAAGCTGGAACATGTCTCCCAGATATGGTCTCCACTTCTCCCACTCCATACCTTGCTCACGTGGTTCCTTCCTCTGGGAATTTCTTTAACACCATCTCTACCCATCCACACCCTATCAATCTCTCAAAGCCTGGCTCCAATTCCCCCCTGTGAAATCTCTAGCCCCAAGGCTGGAAGTAATTTCATGCTTGACTAAATCCCAGAGGCCTCCATGTATATTTCTTAAGGCCCTTAGCACAGTCTACATTGTATTATTACCATCTGTGTCCCTGTCTCATTTATTCTACCAGACCATAATCTGCTTGAGGGGTGAGACGATGCTAAATTCACTTTATATCTCACACTTCCAAACACAGTTATATATGGTAATTATTGTTAAGCATGGATCATGATGCAAAGTCCTATTTGTACAGTAAAGCTATTTTTTAAATGTATTTTAACTGTTTCTTATAAAGGAATGAAATCCAGACACCTGCTACCACATAGGAGAACCTTGAAAACATCATGCTAAGTGAAATAAGTCGCACACTAAAAATACTGCGGGACACACACTAAAGGACAAACACTATATTACAAGACACCCAGGATAGTCACTCAGAGACAGGAAGGAGAACAGCAGCTTCACGGTCTATGGAAGCACAGACGGGGAGTTGCTGTTAAAGGATGCAGAGTCTCAGGGTGGGATGATATTTCTGGAGATGGACAGTGGTAAACGGTTGTAAACAATCAACGCACATGTACCTGACGCTGCTAAATTGCACATTGATAAATTGGCAAATTTTATCTGTATTTTACCACAGTTCAAAAAATGAGGTGAACAAATGAATAAAAAGAAAGGAAATATTAAAAGGAAGAAAGGGAGAGAGAGAACAAGCTGACTTGTACCATGGCTGCTGGAAAGTTCCCCTCATCTCTTTGAACAAAGAAATCTGACATAGGTGTGGGGTGTGGGGTGTGGCTCAGACCTGAATGGGCCTCTGCCTCTGCAGGGCTGTGTGATGAACTCACCTTCCAGTGACAGTTACCAGGGTAAAATCAGAGAAACAAGTCTTGTTACTACGTGGAGAAATTCCACTCACATCCAAAGCCAAACCTCCTGGTTTGGGCTATAGTGTTCTAGCTTTCGCCTAGACAGACCCTGGCAATCTTTTATTAGTACACATTTTCTATTTCCTTAGTTTGTCTGGCTTCTCTGGTGTTCTCTGAAGTTCATGCATTTTCATTTCTAATCTCCTCTGGTTTAGCCCAAATTGGCCTCCCTGTAACTCTGGGTGCCACTCAATCCATCACCTTGACCTGGGTGAGTAACCACCACTGCTTTCTGCCAGTTGCCACAGCAATCTAATATCCAATTACACATTTCACTCACAAGACCCTGCTAGCTGGCTTGGGGGCTTGCTCAGAGTCCAAGTAAATTATGTCCATCACTTCACCCAGTGGGTTCATTGTCACTGACTTAAAGAAATTAATCATGCTGGTTAAGCCCGACTGCCTTTCTATAAATCTATCTCTATCCAATGTGTTTGTTTCCAAGTGTTTTCTAGCCTAATCCCTGATCAAAGATCATAGGTTCTTTTCCAATTCAGGAGATGGGCTTATAGGTATTTGATTATCAGTTTAATTCCTAAACTTAAAAACACACACACAGAGAGCTGACTTGCTGTGTCTCCCTAAGCCATACATATGTACATATATGGGGGGAGGGGGTTGGGGTGTCACACATTTGCCACCCCTTCCAAAACATTTTATTTCTACTTTCTCTTTGCAATTTCCTAATTATCTTTTCTCACTCCTCAAATACAGTCTAAAATATTTGTTCTATTATTTCTGCTGTCATCAATTATACATTCTCTGCCTCCAGGATAGAGTGCTATTTCTTGCTTGTTTTTCTTCAGTCGCTCTCACAAACACAAAAGAATCCTTTTGTTCCTTAGAGAATTCCCTCAGCTGACACTGAGACCTGTCAACACACTTCAAGGTTCGTCCTTCCTTATTAAGAGACTGCTTAAGTCTTTACCTCACATGAATGCTTCTTTCCATCGACAGCACTGGCAGCCTCAGTCACGAACTTCTTTCTTTCTTTCTTTTTTTTTTAACTTTACTTATTTATTTATTTATTCCTTTTACTTTAGATTTATGAGACAGGGTCATGATTTGAGAGGTTTGGTGCTCGCTCTCATTAAAATCTGTAGGAATCCCTATCTCATATTGTTCCAATATCATACACTAAAAATATTTCTATGAAATTCTATCAATAAAAGTTCTACCAAAAGAAACCTGGGCTTCTGCACTTTGAGAGGGCAAGGGTTGTTGGTGTTCACATTGTCAATCAAGGAAACATAACATCTTCAAATGCTTTCTGAATCATAGTGATATGAAAGTTGATTCTTCCTTCACGTTAAGCAACAAGTACTTTTTACTGTGCTAAAATTTTAAAAATATGCAAATAGGTCATTCCTAAATTATATACTTGGTAGCTTTATATTTTTATTTGGTTTTCCTGGTGCTGGGATTGAACCCAGGGCTTCACGTGCCAGGCAAGTGATTTATCACTGACTACATCCCCAGCTCTCCCTGGTAGCTTTCTATTAAAAAAATTAATTTCTGGTAGATAATAGCACATTTTCTTATACTAACTTCCTTTTGTTTTTACAGTCGGGCAGACTTAAGAAAATAAGTTAAATAAATACCATTCCCATCATTGTATGAAAGTAAAGGGCTTTGAAAAGTTGGTAGAGCTGGTTATTGTATTTAATATGTCATTGAGCATATGAATTATAAAAATATAAACTTGGGCAGGAATCTTCTCTGAAGACCTATTTCCCACTCCTAAAAATTGAAATGGTTATATAAAAAACCTGTGAGAGAAATTCAGAGTGCCCGAGCCCATCTGTCCCATCATTAAATTCTCCATGTTCCCTGTCTGATGTGCATCCCTTGCTCCCCAAAACGCCATCACCTGTCTTCGTTAGTAATTTCTCCTTTTCAGACCCGCTGAACAGCAGGAGCCTGCTGTTCAAAATGAGCCCCTCTAAGAGGAAAGGGCTGGAACGCAGAAGCCACAGAGATTGAGGACATCTGGCAACTGAAAAGGAATGCATAATGGGGTAGGAGGCTAGCAGTGCCTGACTCAGGGCCTGCGGAGAGTCTGGGCCAGTGAACCATCCCTGGAAACAGTCACACAAATACCAGAATGACAGAGGAAAGAGGAGACAGCCTCAGGGAATGCGGGAAACTGCAGATCAACGCCTGGAGGGAAAGAGGGGGCCTTTGTGACCAAAAGAAAGTACACAAGTGATTGGACTATCTCCAGGGACAGAGCCTCCTGTCCCTGGAAAGCAGAGTAACAGCACTGCAAGAGAAAGCCTGGCTCTCAGAAGAAAAGATCAAGTGAAGTCAGGACACAACTTCAAAGCTTTACCAAGAGCACAACAAGAAAGGAAGATTGCAAGTGGAAGGAGGAGACGCCTTTTCAGGGTAATGTCTCATTTCACAAGTGGTTTTATAAGAATCAGAACTATTACTTCACCTCGCTATAAAAACATAAACCGTGTACTTTGGACTTAACGCACACAGGTTGTTTAAAGTTTATTCTTTCCCATTTTTCATAGTGTTTTCCCACATTTTTAAATTGGTGCATTAGAGCTGTACATAATTATGGGAATCTGTTGTTACATATTAGTATATGCACACAATATAACAATAAAATTTGGCCCATATCACTCCCCAGCACTTCACAGTTTATTTTTAAGTAAGAAAAACGTGCTGCAAAATCACATAAATGAAGACTTTAGATTTTGATGAGTATGAATGTTCACATGGCTCTATCTGGGTGGGTGGCACAATGCTTGTCAGGCATGGGTGAGGCCAGACAATCCCCGGCACAGCAATAAATAAATAATTAATTAAAAAATGCAATGGTGAAGTAATTTGAGTCCTTTTAAAGTATAGCACTTTATCCATTCATCTGTTGAAGGGCATCTAGGTTGGTTTCACAATCTAGCTATTGTGAACTGAGCTGCTATAAACATTGATGTGGCTGCATCATTGTAGTAGGGTGATTTTAAGTCCTTTGGGTATAAACCGAGGAGTGGGATAACTGGGTCAAAAGGTGGGTTCATTCTAAGTTTTCTGAGGATTCTCCACACTGCTTTCCAGAGTGGCTGCACCAATTTGCAACACCACCAGCAAAGTAAAAGTGTGTCTTTTTCCCCACATTCATGCCAACATCTATTATTGTTTGTGTTCTTGACAATAGCCATTCTAATTGGAGTAAGATGAAATCTTAGAGTTAATCTGCATTTCTCTAATTACTAGAGATGTTGAACATTTTTTATATATTCATTAGTCACCTGTATGTCTTCTTCTGTAGAGTGCCAACCCCAAAAAACCAAAGGCTAAATGTTTTCCCTGGTAAGTGTGTACACACACACACACACACACACACACACACACACATAATGGGGATGGGGGTGTGGGGGTGAGAGAAGAATGGAGGAACTTTAGATTATGTAGAAGAAAGTGAGGGGGGTATGCGAAAAATGATGGAATGAGACAGATATCATTACCTATGTACATGTATGATTACACAAATGGTATGAATCTACATGGTGTACAACTATGGAAATGAAACGATGTATCCCATTTGTGTAAAATGAATCAAAATGTAGTCTGTAAAAAATTTTTTTTTTAAAAATATAGCACTTTATAATATGATGTCAGTTCTCTAACACAGAAAATGCTATACAGAAGGCAAAAGGCAAGGTTTCCATGAATTAGAAATTTGCTTCATTTAAGAAATGTGGGTCTAGAGGGAACAAAGCTTACAGAAACAATACAAAGGCACTTCAAGCAAAATGTTTATAGGTTTGTATGTTATGGGAAAATAGCACACCACTTTTAGGGCTCTTCATGATGTCTTCCTGGGTAATGAACAGTATTCCATTTCTCAGTTTGTATAATCCAAGTAGATTTTGTCTCATTAAGTGTATTTTCTTTCCTAACACACTCCTAGAACCCCACTGGCTATATCAAACAGAACTTCTCCCATTTGTAATCATTATTCAAGGGCAGAATCACTAAAACAGAGCTCATTATTCTGAGTGTACTGAACCAAGTCACTGGGTCAGGAGAAGAGTCAGAACTAAGACTGAGGACAGTCACACTCTTCTGAGTCAGAAGGAAGAAGGAAAGAATTCTCTGAGCAGCCGAACTCTCTAGCTGCTTTAAGCCGGCAGGTGAGGATATCAACTTTTAATAAATGCAGAGGTTAAATACAGGGAGTGACTGCTGGTGATGGAACAGAAGCAGGAAGAAGGACAGAAATACGAACGAGTTCCTAGTGACTGACAAATTTCATCTGGATACATTCTAGAGTGGTGGACCAGAGAAAACAAAGAAAAAGATGGTAGGAGACCTACCCCACCGAAGAGGCCTGGGGACAGAGAGGGGAGGAGACCAGAGTACACTGCAGCATATGAATACTCAGAGCTTGTTATTAAAAATTCAGCTGAAAATAAGGACGCAAGAAAATATTTTAGATATCAGACTGTGTTTTCCAGCAAAAAAGCTTGTTCCTCAATTCACAGTTTTCTCCTAGAAGGCCAGGGAACTCACCTTTCGCAAACAACAGGCCTAGACTCATTGATGACAGGACCCAGGGAGGAACATGCCTGGCGAGGAGGTGGAGCGATGGGGACCGCAGAGTCCAGGGAGCTTGTCTTCCGATGGAAAGCATCCTGGGCCAGGGCTGCTCCTGCTGGTGCCGCGGTGACCAGGCCATCCCCATCCACAGGGCAGGAGCCGGCCCTGCCGTGGCCTCCCCCAGACGGTAGCTCAGGACCCACAGCGCCCTGCAGGGGCAGCTCTCCACCACTCAGCTCCACTTCCAGGGTGGGCGATGCGGGAGGGGACACTCGGGGCTTCCGTTTGGTGGAGGCACCAGAAAGCAACTTCAGTAAACCCTTTTTTTCTTTCTAGAAAAAAAGAAATAGGGAGAGTAGTTGGAGATGGATGGTGCTGTTGCTGTTGTAATCTAGGGGTCCCTACAGCTCCTGCTTTGATTGGATCTTTTACAATTGTTCCTTGATACTTGGTTTATTGGTAATCTGGCAGCCAGCTTTTGTGCAGTGTTAACCTGACTGTTTGCTGCTGCTTCTCCCATTCAGCCTGAATGCTTTTGTTTTCGACATCCTGTTGTTCATTATCATCTTCTGTGGAGGTAATGAGATAAGTAGATTAAAAAGAAGACATAAACCACACCAATTTATATCTCAGGTTGATAAAAATGCAAGTAGATATTTAAGAAGAAAATGAAAAATTCAGATTATGGATTGCGTTGTCTGAAATTCTGCTTATCCTGTCTCTATTGTAAGGGAGATGAATGAAATGCAAACCCAACAGTATGTTACTCCACACCCATGGATTTGAGCCTTATCATTTATAGGAATGATACCTTCATCAGAGTGAAGGGCTAAACCACTTCTTATGTATCATTGCCTTGAGGAAATTTAACCAGTCGATAATAACAGAAGTCAAGTCATTTCTATTGTGTAAGCACTTCCTTGATTAGAAACCCCAAATGCCATATTTTAATGAAAAGTTTCAGTATATTAATATTTTAAAATCTTTTTTGCAAACAAATGCAAAAGTAACAATTTTCCCCAACAACCTCATTCCCCAGAGGTCACCTCTTGAATTTTTGCCTCTTGACACTTTCCTGCTTTGCTCTGCTAAGAAAGCCAGAGCTTGAACTAGCTTTTCTTCATTCCCAAACTTGAAGTGCCAGTGTTTTTTGATCACCAAGTTTAACATCATTTTAAAATCATTATCTTAAATTGTTTTACTAAGATGTCAACTACATCATTAAGTCCTCTGTATGGAAACATTGCTTGAAAATGGAACATTTCATAGAGAACTATTTCTTCAGAAAGCTCTATAAGCAAATTGGAACTATTAAGGCCCACTAACAGTGACATGAAATTATTAGGACCCACAAGGAAACAAAACACTGAGGAATTTTTCTTGGAAATATGAGCCAGTTCAGATACAGTAAAAAACCCTTGAGGAAATGAATCTGAATCCACAATAACACAATTCCATTAGAGTCAGAATGGCAGAAAGGGGGAGACCAGAGCAATCATTTATCAGATGATGACTGGGAAATTGCACCACAGTCCCCATTTGCTTAATGCTGCTCACAGTATGCATTCTCCCACGGGCTGGAAATGGGAAGCAGGGGTAGGAGGGATAGGGAGTGAGTGCCAAGGTCATTCTGTACCAGCTTGACTTAGGCTGCAGCTGAGCAGAGCCAGATTCCTTCAAACCCTCCCCAAGGCTGAGCAAAATCCTTCTGCATTTCCCCTCTGTTGTGGTTTGGATGTGAGGTGTCCCCCAAAAGCTCACATGGGAGAAAATGCAGGTAGGTCCAGAGGAGAAATGACTGGGTTGTAACAGTCTTAACCCAATGAGTGAATTAATCCCTAGTGGGATTAACTGAAGTGGTAGGGTGTGGCTGGAAGAGATTGGAACTGGGGCATGGCTTTGGGTGTATATTTTGTATCTGGAGAGTGGAGTTTCTCTCTCTCCTTCCTGATGATGTGAGCTGCTTCCCTCTACCACACTCTTCTGCCATGATGTTCTGCCTCACCTGGTGCCCCAAGGAATGGAGTCGGCCTTCTATGGACTAAGACCACTGAAACTGAGCTCTCAGTTAAACCCTTTCTCCTCTACAATTGTGCTGATCAGATCCTTTTAGTCACAGCAGTGAAAAAGCTGCCTAAAACACTCTCAAAGCATGACTTCAACTCATTTACTGGCTTTTCTTCACATATTTAATGTCACATTATCCCACAGGCTACCATATGCGTTCCAATAAATAAACCCACAAATTTGGACTACCTGCTTGAGTGCAGAAACTGTATCTTACACGCCTCTGTATCTTGTTCAGGGCCTAGTACAGAGTCTTTCACCTATTAGAGTTGAGAGGCCAGGACAATACGGGAAAAGGATAAGACCAGCGGAAGGGAGGTCAAATATTTAGGCAGTGATAGGGCTAAGAAGATAAAAGAGGGTTTTGTATTTCCCCAATCCAGAGGAAATAAAATCTTTCCTCTATCCAAAAGTCAATGAAGTACCCTGACTCAACAACTGCCAGTATTGTGGCCCCACTTCTTGGAAGGACTCTGAGGTCAAAAGAGTTGAGAAATAAGCTGGGAAGAATAATGTCTAACAGCTAACCCTTCGAAGGTAGCTGTCAGCTGCAACTTCTAGCTACCCCTACCATGATGTAAGAGGGCACACTCTAATCCTTGGACCCCCATGGATCCACCAAGAACATCAAGTCCATTGATAAATTACCATCTCAGCAAGCCACAGCTAAAGATGTTGCTTAAAAGCCCAGTACCGGGCACTCAGAAGAATATCAGATAACTGAAATGCACTCAGGGAACAGCCTTTAAAGTGATTAAGAAGAAAGATGACTTGGTTCATTGAAAATGATTAAACACATTAAATACAGCTTGCTTTAATGACTTCTAAGGGATGTGTTATCATCATCAACTGATGCTGACTACCCATGGAGCAGAAGGCAGAGGATTAGGTATCATGGCAGGGTGCAGGGGGTATAGGGAAGGGATGCTAACACAAGAAAGATGCAGCCCTCGTTTTTGGGAGCTGTGCTGTTAATTTCTGGTGTTTTCTCTATTAGCAGAACAACATGCCACTTGGGAGAGATAACTTTGCAAATTCAGACACTTATCAAAGGGCACCTTTGTTTTTCTTCAAAATTCAACAGCAGAAATGAAAACTGGAGGAATTAATGCAGACTACACTTCAGCAAAGCAATTTTTTAAATGCAATGTTAGCACACATGAAAAAGGGTCCTGTCTTTTAACATAAACCTTAATAACTCATCTCCTGTGGGTTTTTCAAGAAATTATTCCCAGATGAAATGTTTTTAGAATCATCATTTTTCCCTTCAGAAGGACTGATGATTGAAAACAGCATCACATACCAATAAAACAAACAAGCAAAAAACCAAAACAAAACAACTCTCTGGGTCAGAAAATGATCACCAGATAATCAGAGGGTTTTTTTTTTTAAATATATGAGATAATTTCTGACCATCAATTTAATTCCCTTCTATCAGTCACATAACAATGAGTCTGATGTGGGAAACACCAAGTTGGAGCTCTTTCCCGAGCAGAAATAAACTTTATTTGAACAATGCACAATTAACATCATTCTTCCAGTGAGTCTTCCTTTTTGTTTTTCTTTTTGCCCTCAGACATATGCAGAAATTAGCAAAAAATAGTAATACTGGCCCTAGGCCATCAATAATCTATATAACCAAACTCCCAAAACTCAGAGTCATTCATTGTTCTTAGGTAAGGAATCTCAAAAACTTATTTCATGTGATCGTCTATAGTAATCACTCACACTTTGAACAAGTATTTACAGAGTGTCCAACAGGAAGAAGGCAAAGTGCTAAACTTTGTGAAAAAGACAAAGAATGGCTCACGCTGCCTAGTAGACACAGGAACCTGGCTATAAAATAGGCCCTCTGCCCAAGAATAAAGCCAGGTAAGGGGAGAGTGATGACCTGGGGTGCCTGAGATACAGGGGACCAGGATAGGGGTCTTTAAGGAGGGGCCCTATGAAGAGAGCCATGTGAAATTATAGACATGATCAAAACACCACTAGCTTCAAGAATTTCATTAAAATGCTTTCAGGAGGATTTCTACATTTATTCACAGCAACCTGATGAGGCAGGAATTCATTACTATTCTCGCTGCCTGAAGCTCTCTAAGCTTGCCTAAAATCACCATGCTAACAAGGGATGTTGGTGAGATTTGAATCAAGCCCACGCTCTTCTCTTCTGTGTGTCCAGCACAGGCAATGTCTCTGGGAGCACGGGGGAGTAATAAGAGCAGGCGCATTTCCCAGTCGCCACAGATCACAAAGGCTGCTCTCAGTTGAACTCTGTGTGCAGATCTGCATTGCGAAGAGCTGGTCTGGATCCCAGTTCTCAGCAAGGGCAGGGCAGAGACTGTTCACTTAACAGAGAGGGTGGGCTTCCCTTCCAGAAAACAGAAAGGCAAAACACACAGATAATCTTATTTCTGAGAGCAAAAGAAGAATGGGGAGGAAAGAAAATGGTTTCAGCAAAGAAACTACTCAGCAGGGACTTCAGGAAAAGGGCTCAGAATAGAAGACAATGAACATTTACAAACTGGATAGGATGCTCTGCTTAAGAAAATGAATGGAATTGGAGAATATCATGCTAAGTGAAATTAGCCAATCCCCAAAAAACCAAAGGCTGAATGTTTTCCCTGATAAGTGGTATATAATAGGGGTGGGGTTGGGGGATGAGAGAAGAATGGAGGAACTTTAGATTATGGAGAAGGAAATGAAAGGGAGTGGGGTATGAAAAATGGTGGAATGAGCCAGACATCATTACCCTATGTACATGTATGATTACATGACTGGTATGAATCTACATTGTGTACAACCACAGAAACGAAAAGATGTGCCCCATTTGTGTACAATGAATCAAAATGCAGTCTGTAAAAATTTTTTAAAAAATAAATAATTAAAAAAAAAAGAATAACAGATCCTCAAATGGTAGCTGACTAAAGAAAACCTGTGGTTGGCTCCCTAAGAGAGAATCTTGAGGAATTTGGGGGTGGAGATTTGAGGTACTAAATGTTGATGTTTTATCCATTTTTAGAAAAACAGTAGATAAAGCTGTTAAACTCATGATTATGAAAAATCAGGGATCTCATAGAAGGAAAAATAAGAATGATAGAAGGGTCAGGATTTCATATAAGCAATAACTGAGATTATATTTGAAAATAGAGTTCCAAATACCTATGATCCAATAGAGTACACATGCCAAGTTAGCTAGAGACTTTAACTCTGGGACAAAAATGTAACTTCTAGATATCCCTAAGATTCTGTGAGGCAGGACATCCAAATAAAATATAGTTCAAAAGGAACAGCCCAGGCAGGAAAAGAGATTCTCATACGCTTTTCCCTTGACTTGCTGATAGTTTAATCTCACAGAAAGCTGAGCACACTGCAATTCTGGATCTGATTCTGATAACTGTGGGAAGACAGAGACCAGCCAGGAGCTGGACAGGCTCTCCCAGAGAAGCAGAAATACCAAGAACTTAGAAGAAAGTGCCCAGAAGAGGCTGGAGGGAGGTTTTAACTCTTCTGTTTAAAAGAACTGATTTTAAAAGTTCAAAGAAAATATATGCATGACATGAAGACGCTTCAAGAGGAAAGGGAGGACTCTCAAAATGAAATCCTACCCATACAATTGCAAATTATTCAGGCAGATTAAAATGTAGAGGTGTCCAAAGGTACTGATGTGATTCCCCAGGAAGCAGTCTAATAGGCTCTCTTTTTTAAAAGGACAGAGACAAAAGATCAAGAGAAGGGCCTGTAACAAAGAATATAGCATGGCCCATAGTGAGTCAAGAAGGCTAAAGATCAGAATGAGTTTAAACTTGCCAAAATGCTGAAGACAAAAAAAAAGGGGGGGGCGGATTTTAAAAGTTCTGTTTGAAACAAAAAGAACAAGAAAGACACAGATCTGCTATCTGGGGTGTACAGAGGTTCTCAGATGGGAGGAGCAAAGGGAAGGATAATCTTCATACTGGAAAGGAAGAATAACCCTTGAATAAGAAGGAAATGGATGAAGAGATCGAATGGATACTCTTGACAGGTTAATTCACCTCTGAATGCAGAGAAAATTAACAGGCAAAGTGTAACCAATCATCTATAAGAGATTATGGTGAACCTGGGGATCAAGGTCAACTCAACAGGCAAAGAAGGACATGTTTCAAAAAGAAGACAAGGCACTCTGCAGACTGGGAAATTCTAGAATAGTATTAAATGAAAGGTTTACAAGCACTTAGGAAAGGAAAGGAGAATCTGAGGAGACTCTTGCAGGAAACATTTGCTACCAGTCGGCAACAACAAAAATGAAGGGACATGTGTTTGGATAGAGCCCGAAAGGCATTTGCTTTCAATGTGGCATCTGGCAAGTGGCCCCGTGATTCCCTAGAGGTGATTCAGAGTGTGGGCTATTGACACATAGTGGTGAGGATTTGTGATTATTTAAGTGATGATGATCATGGAATTACTGAGTTACTATGGATGGACTTGAGAAGGGAAGACTTGGAAATCCATGACATGAGCCATAGGTGAAAACAACTTCAAGAGCATGAGCAAAAAAAAAAAAAAGAAGACACAGGACAACTTTGGGAACACCTCAGGGCATCATGTAAAAGGATCCGTAAGTTCCATGAGGCCACCTATAATGAAGGGAGACAGATGTGTGCTCAGCGACCTTCCTCTGAGTTAGGACTGTCTGACCAGGGACCACCCAGAACTGGGGCACTAGAAGTCACTATGGAATCCAAGCAGAGGATTCCTGGATTAGTTGCTGCTATAACATTGCCACTGACTGTGTGTGGAAAAGCAGGTCTGAAAATCAAGGGCGCTGGTAGGGCCCCATTCCTGGACACCATGGAAAAGAACAGATTTCCTTGCTTTTTTCAGGTCTAGAGGCTGCCGGGATTCTTTGGCTTGCGGCCCCTTTCTCTCATCACTCCTACCTCTGCTTCCCCTTCTGCTTCTCCCCTAACCCTGCTGCCTCCCTTTCAGGAAGATCCTTGTACTGGGTCCACCCAGACAGGCACTCTTAATTTACGCACTTTTGCCAAGTGCTTTTTGCCAGCATGGAAAGCTATCCCCGGGTTTCAGAGATTAAGCGGTGGACATCCCTGGGAGCCATTATTCTGTTGAACCATAGGAAACTTTAAGTTTCAGAGATTTGATGAATGCTATACTGGGAGTCCTGGGAGCCATTTCTCATGAGTGACCAGGGCCCTGGGACACACCATGCCCATGCCTTAAAATCTAAACCATAAAAATAAATCTTTTAACAGATATTAACAAAGTTGAATGTGTCGGCTTGATTACAAGTTTAATGTAGTTGATTATAAACACTGAACAGACACCATCTTTTTCAAAATCATGTTAAAAGTTAAATATTAGCTTTTTAGTAAGCTGTAAAGTTTATTTCCTTATAAATTCCTGTTTACAGGCTCACCTACCCATTTAAATCAAGCAACTTGCATGACCACTGAACCAGGAGCTGAGAGTTTATGACTCCCCTACAGCTTCCCAGGATATGAGAACAGTGCTGGCCGCAGTAGCCTTAGGCAGAAATGTGATGTTATCCTGCCACTCCTGTTCACATTTAAGCACCATCAGTTTCTCTTCCCTTCAACCACCTGTCCCAAAACCCATCCATAGGCCAGTCCTTGGAACAATTTTCTATTTGTATTTTCTTTGATATTCAGCCCCAAGTGAAAGATGTGAAAAATGTATATGAATTTAGAAAATCATTCTTTCCCTCTATTTCCTTCTTTCTCTTAAGGAACCATGCTGATGATGTCAGATGTACTGTGGATTAAATAAAGCCACAAGTTATACTTTTAATCAAAAGTTTCAATCCCCTTGTGTCTTCATTTTTTTTTTTTTTTTTTAATGGAATAGTGAACAAGCAAGAACAAGCGAATGGGAAAAATTGAGGATAGTGAAATGATGCAAGAATGAGTGAGCAGAGGGGAAAGAAGATTCCTCCACGGGGCCACTCTGTGAGAGGCGGCAGGCCCGAGTCTTATTCACCGTGGCTTCCCTAATGCCCACAGAGGGCCTGGTGACTGGCGGGAGTCTGAACGCAGGACAGGGTGGTGCCCGGTTTCCTCCCCATTGCGTTCCTGGCCTGGGCGCAGTGACTCGCCCGTGGTAAGCACCCGAAGGACGCAGGCAAGGAGCATCTATCTGCCTTAGCTAGACACCACAGCACTGGCACAGGCAGAGAGGCGGGAGCTCTTACTTTACTGTCCTTGTCCGGTTTGCTCGCTGAGCTGCTCCCACAAGCCGACGACGCGCTGTCCGGAGACGTGGGAAGTCCAGGGAGAATGGTCACTGTCCGGCCGCCGGGCTCGGTTTCCAGAGAGGCAGCAGTGATGCTGGGGGAGGTCAGCGAGGCGGCCGGGGCACAGGCCAGAGGGGCACCGGCTCGACTGATACCAACAGCAGCGGCGTGGGCAGCAGAGCCTGCCATCGAAGGCAGAGGCTGTGGGGAGGCCAACGAATGGTGGGGCAGGCCCACCGAGGCAGGCCCGAGGCAGGCGGCATTCTGCACCTGGATGGGCGTCACCGCGGCCGTGGGGCGTTCTTGGTTATGTGCTGCAACTGGTAGGCGACAGGAGGAAACAGTAAAAGTCAGCTTCTACCAAATGCTCCTGCTGAAACACGAGTCATTTCACTGCATCAGACATAATGAAAGGTTGCTACTGCTACTTATTACAATGCAGAATGGATAGATAGTAGTTTAAATGCAATTAAAATCTTGGCTGGATCCCTAGACGCTATTTTCCTTCCAGGTCAGCCCTGGATTCTGTTGAGAACCTAGAGATTCAACTATAATCCCAAGACCCTTTCCTTAAAGAGAACACCCTTCACACACAGCAGGTTTTTTGATGATTCTCTACTGTGTGGAACCACATCAGCCTCAAGTCCTTTTTTCTATTAACCATTTCTCCTTTCTTAATTTTTGAGTTGGGGGTCTTGCTATGTTGCTCAGTCTGGTCTTAAACTTCCGATCCTCTTACCACAGCCTCTTGAGTAGCTGGGATTATAGACAGGCACGCATCATCATGCCTGGACCATTATTAACCATTTTTCTTCTTTTTGTTTTTCTGGTAGAATTTACAAGCCTTTAGTTTACCCCGCCTTTGTTACCCAAGACTCTTGGTAGGTTTTCAATGCTACAGAATCAAGAAAGCTATTCAAGATTCTACTGGGTTTAAACAGACTCACAGCTAAGTTCATCAACAATAATCAACAAGACAGCAAAGAATCACGCAGTGGTCATGCAGCTAGGAACAGTGAGATATGAGACAATACAATCTTGATTACATTAGTCATATTTTCTTTTTCTCTTTGAGACACGGTTTTACTAAGTTGCCTTGGCTGGCTTCCAAGTTGAGATCCTCCTGCCTCAGTCTCCAAAGTAGCTGGGGTTACAGGCATGGGCTGTTGCACCTGGCTAGAAATTGTAACTTCAGGTTCTATACTACTCTACTGACATCCTTGGGATTAGTTTAATTTCTTTCAGATTTTAGATCTGTAAATCAGGTTTCAATTAACATACAGAGCAGACTTAGCCTAAATAAACAGATATAAAGTGCTACTGACTAATTTGTACCTACTTCTACTCCACTGTGTGTCTATGTGTGTGTTTGTGGGGGGAGTTGTATACTAGGGATTGAACCCAGGGGCTTTTACCACTGAACTATATCCTTGGCTCTTTTATTTTCTTAATTTTAATTTTTTTTTTTTAGTTGTAGATGGATGCAATACCTTTATTTTACATATTTATTTTTATGTGGTGCTGAGAAGCAAACCCAGTGCTTCACATGTGCTAGGGAAGCACTCTACCACTAAGCCACAACCCCAGCCCCAAGGAAGGGTCTCACTAAGTTATTGAGATTGACCTTGAACCTAGGATGCTCCTGCCTCAGTCTCCTGAGTCACTGGGATTACAGGCATGTGCCACCATTCCCGGCTTATTCTACTCCTACTCCTCATTTTAATGTCATACCTACTTTTCTCAACATTTGCCATAAATGATCTGCTATTAGGCAAATTCTTTCCCTGATGTGTCCCCATCTTCTTTTCCTCTTACCTGTCCTCACTGCATTGCGGGCCTGGTTGACTGTCATCTGTCCAGTCATGTGCAATAGGACCTTAGTCTGAGGACTTGTCTGGATGTGAGCTGCTGACACCACAGCCGTGGGGACAACGCTCGGTGTCCCGGCCACACCGTTTCCCTGGAGCTTCTGGACGGGCCCTCCTGCCGTGGAAGGACTGACCATGGTCACCCCCCGGCTTGCCTGACCCGCAGTAGACATAGGGACTTTAGCTTGGGAAGCATTTGTCACCGCCCTGCCAAGACAGAAACAGAAAGAAAACCTAATCCATCAGCGAAATGGGAGACAGAAAAATTAAAGGCAAGAAAAATGACTCAGGGCCTTGAAGACAGAACGTTGTAAAAAATGAATGGAGTTATTTTTACAAAGTTTTAAGAAGAGCAAACTCAAAGAAATGATGGCCCCAAGGCAAAGAAAGGTCTTGAAATTGCTCTGAGTCACCAGAGACCACATGTCATACCCTCCTAAGAACATACAGTTGCTGGGCTCAGTGCTCCAAGTGTGGCCAAGCATCTTCACTGACTTCCAACATCCTAGATTCTCCTGCTTTCACCCACCAGGCAAGCCAGGTGTGTTCCCTTACAATAGCCTCCTTTCCACAGCTTCTGACCTCGCTCTACTTGCTTCAGATGCATTGTTCAAGTACCTGTGTGTACACACACACACACACACACACACACACACGTACATACACACAAGCATGCGCTCTGGGAATGTCCTTTCTGGCTTCCCTTGACCCATTTCAATCTCATTTATGTTTCAAGACCCAGCCCAAATCCCATCATTTCCAGAAGTCTTGCCTGAGGTCCAAGTTTAAGACCCTGTGGTTCCACTGTTTCATGCAGATTCCTTCCTTCGTTCTGTTTTTTGTATTCCACATAGTGTTTATAGTTTGGCCTTTGATTATAAAATGTTATGTCTTCTTTTTTCAGAAATAAGCCCCATGTTAAATGCTGATGACTCAGTGAAAGTGCCTTGAAAGCAGGGCCAGTATAAAAGGGTATTTTTCTGTTCCTTCAGTATTTGCACAGTTATAGGGGAATGGCTAGCTCTAAACAAATTTATTTACTATGAACTTAATTATACTAGGTACAAGGTGATTTTGTATAATGTATTTTTTTCTCATATTCTAAAGTCATTTAGACAATGACAATTCTGTATAGAGCAATTCTTTAGTGGGTAGGGTATTTTAATAGCCCAAACATACTTATTATTTATCATAACGACTCAGAAAGCACTTACTGTAAACAAGAATTGCTCCAGAGTTAAAGAGAGACTTATAATAATCCGTTTTTGAATCTCAGCTTGACCAACTTCATTTATTTACTATTGTTTGTTATAGTTCCCTTATTTATTACTATTACTTTTTTGCACCAGAGAGATTTTTAATCTGCCATTTTCTGGATGGGCTGGATTCTGAATGTCGATTTTAACATATATAGAAGGTCTGTATTGATTAAAAATTTGCAAGTCAAATTAAAGCTAACATTCTGTCACCATCTGCAACAATAGTGATTTTCATTTGATTAGGCTGCTGGCCAATGTATAAATCAAGGCCAACAGCTGACAAACATGTCAGTTCATTAAGCCATTTGTTTAAAATCAGGACATTTGAACAATGATTTAACATAGTTAAACCTAGACTGTTATTAAAAGTCCAGTGGTCAAAACCTGGGGCTTCTTCCATGTTGATTTCATTACTGGTCATTTCCTTTCATTCCTGGGAATAGTTTCCTCAGCGACCAGAAGGTAAATTATCTTTAAATAAAATAAAGAAAAATTTCATATATATAAAGTGTCTATCATTCTGTAACAGGATTTTATGATCTTGGATCAGATTATTCCTAGGTGTGTGGAGGCAGGGGCTGTCGTGCACACTTGCAGGATGTAATAGCATCCCTGGGCTCTACCTACTAGATGCCAACAGCACCCCACACCTTCAGTTGTGATGAAATGCTCAAAAGTCTTATGAAAACTATGTTCAGTTATTGCCAAATGTCCCCTGGGGAGCAAAACTGCCCTTATTTAAAATGGATCAATGCCATATTTAAGACATTTTTACTTCTGACTATAATATAGAAATTGTCAGAATTTGGAGGTAATTGTCAAGTTAATGAATGGATACAGATCCATACTGTGTGGGCTGGAGTCCTTCGACACTGTCATTTCAGACAAGTTATTTGATCTCTTTATGCCTCAATTTCCTCACCTATTAAGTGGGGGATAATAATAGTAACTACATCGATGAATTGTTTAAGGACTACGAGTTGATAAACGTAATGGGTTTAGAAATCGGCATGCCTGGTATATAGTAAGCATTATATAAACATGAAAGTATTAATGATATAGTTCTTATTTTAAACACTACGCCTTTTATTTTCTAGTAGAAAAACAGGGAAAATGGTAGAGTCTTCTAACACATAAATTAAAGAAAATAACTTCCAACCCAATATATTTATTGGTAGAAACCTATAATTTCACACATATCCATGTTAAAAGTAAGCTAAGATCTTAACATTAAAAGGGGTTTTAGTAGATAAAGATATGAATTTTTACAACTTTGGCTATGTAACAGGCAATTATAATGTGAGAAGGAATCTGAACAGGCTGGAAACCCTGGGAAAGAACAAAGCTGCTCTGTTTAGAACTTAGTAAACCATTGATTCAAAACCATACCTTGTGACGGGTGCCACGTAATTGCCAGGGAAAACCCCAATCTTGCTGGTATGCATTGATGTCCCTTTGAACCAGCCATCCTGGCAACGCTCAAACACTAAAAACATCTCCCCTTTCCTCAGTTCTAGTTCATCCTCTTTCCGGGGAGTGTATGGGTAGATAGCCACATACCTAGAATGGGAAGAAAACTTTTGATCTCAGGCTAACAGACATACCCCAAGACGCTCAAAACTCTTGTTTGTTACAAAATCTTGAATACTGTACAAATGTTACTGAAAGTATAAACTTTTAATCTATAAGTAGCATTAGTAAGTCTCTGTTGAAAGAGGCTTTGCTGTCTACATCTTATTTTACTTATTTATTTTTTAGCATGTTTGTTCCTTTACCTGCAGCAAAAAGTCATGGGCAGTAAAGGATGTGACGATAGATCAGCTTGACCCTCAACAAAAACAATAATTTAATTCCAATTTTTTTTTTTTTTTTAGTTTGCAGCTTGTTATTTATTCATTCTCCAATGCTTTTACTCTTTTTTCATTTTTTTATTTTTACAGACTGCATTTTGATTCCTTGTACACAAATGAGGTACATCATTTCCTTTCTGTGGTTGTGCACGATGTAGATTCATACCATTCATGTGATCACACATATACATAGGGTCATGATGTCTGTCTCAGTCCACCATTTTTCATACCCCCCTCCTCCCTCTCATTTCCCTCTAAGTAACCTAAAGTTCCTCCATTCTAAATGGAGGCAGAGGCCTTCCTTACCAAGAGTTTCTCCTCCCAGTGTGGAAGACAGTATCCCACCAAATGGTATTTGCGAGGTGTAAAAGAATTAATGCTGTTTCTAAGAGTGCCTAACTTGCTGCTATGGATTAGGTTCCCACTGGGAAAATTGGGCACTTCAAATGGCACTTGATAGACTTGAGAAGTCGCCTCAAATGAGGACATATGGTATAAAATCCCACTGAGAAGCACAATATGCTGCCTTCTAGACACAAGCTCAACCCAGAGGCTTGGGCTGCGCCTGCTCGTATATGCTCAGTCAGGAAGGAGACCGAATTTGAAAAAGAGGAAAAGAAAGTCTAGGTCCTAGCGAGTACAAAACAACCTTACAATGTAAAGGGACTATGCCTATCAATACCTGGAAACCAACCTACAGTCTGGACTGGGGCTCTAAACTGGTTCATGTATAAATCCACATATTCAGGATTTACAAAAATCTTATTGCATTCTGCTGCTAATAAACACTGTACAGAATAATTAGCTTTTCTGGATAATTATTGCTGGGGATGTATAGTTTTTTATATGCATACCCCACCTAGATCTGATTTTTTTTAATATATTTTTTATTTGTTCTTGATAGTTATACATGACAGTAGAATGTATTTTGACATATTATACATACATGGAGTATAACGTCCCACTTTTGTGGTTGTATGTGATGTGGAGTTACACTGGTTGTGCATTCATATGAGAACATAGGAATGGTATGTCCAGTTTATCCTACGGTCTCCTATTCCATTGTCGAATCCAATAAACTTCTATTCTTCCTTCCCCCGCCCCCTTATTGTGTTAGCATCCACCTAGATCTGATTTGTGTGGAAAACCTTCCTGTTCCTTAATGTACTACTGCAAGGAATGAAAATGAAGACCAAAAACTCAAACAGGAGTTGTACAAAAAAAGGGCAGTTCCCCACACATTCGCTATTAAAAAGAAGCAAAGGGCAGGTTTCCCTCAACTGTGAAAAGCCGTTCTGCAGCAAGGCACGCTGCTGCGTTAGGCTCACTCTGTTTCAGCAGTTTCCTAATTATATGCGTGACCGGGTAGAGGTCTGCAGAACACAAACCACGTGGTGGGCCATAAGCCTGTCAGCAGCTCATATCAGAAAGGTGTGTTTCCACCTCTGCTGTTTGGGCTGAGTTTTAAATGAACGCTTAAGCAGTAATAAATGACACCCTCACTTACACGCTGGGGCGAGTCTGAGGCCGTAAATGTGCAATCTGGTCAGTGGCTCCTGCTACAGGCCTGGGTCCCATTCCGGCAGCAGCAGCGGCAGCAGCAGCAGCAACAGCAGCAGTAGCGCCTGGCGGTGTGGAGGCGAGGACAGTGGCAGCCAGCAGAGGGGGTGGTGGAAGTGGGGGATTCATAGTCTGGTATGGAAGAAAGAAAAGGAGGGGGCAACAAAATATTTATTAAGATCTGCTATGGAAGGTGGGAGGGAAAAGGCATCAGAAACCTACAGCGTGAGATCTGAATGGAACCCACACAGAGCGGAACCAGCAGGCTGCCTGCTCTGAGAGTCCCTCTTTAAAAATTCACCTTAAAGCCACAGCAGTTTTTTTCACCTAACAGGTAAGTAATCACCCTTGGGAGGAGGAAAAGGGGGCGGGGGGAGAAAGAAATGATGCCATGTAATTTTAAGATTAATAGCACTTTTAAGTTCAAACTGAGATAAGAATTCAAATGCCTGTTGAGGGGGCAGCTAAGTCATGCTGCTTGCTAGGAATTAATTTGTGATTGTTTCTGTAACCTGAAACTTAAAACACAACACAAGACAATTTAGCTGCATTATATCTTGAATCACTCCTTTGAAAGAAATTTTCTTTTGATGCTTGGTCTCCAAAAAGCCCAAACAATAGCTGTGCCACAGTCACTGGGCTTTTGTTGCTACTTTTGCTTATTCTTTTCTTAACTCTGCCAGCTTTTGAAATTTAGGACTATCAAGGCTGGTAATCTTTAACAAGTACACTAGTGAAAAGCTGCTGGTTTCTTTATGGGCACAGCCTAATGTGGTTCTGCCTACAGGACTCCATGTCTTTTGAAAATCAATGGAGCAATTGTTACTTGCTGATCTATAAACCCCAGATGATTCTCTAGGGTCTGCATATTGAAACTCCTGGGAAAATAGGCACACAATGATTGCCTGAATACTTACCTCACCCTCCCCAAAACTTTGAAGTCACTAATCATAAAAATTGAAACCAAATAGAAAAAAGGAGACTAACAGATGTACCTACATAGCATAAACGGCTTCTACGTATCAGCATATTAATGTGAAACATTCAGTGACTTCTAAACATAGCTCATAAGCCATTTTATTTCTATTTTTTTTTTGGAATAAAAATTTGAACCTCATCAACATGCGCTTCATCTATTAATGTACATGCTTCCAGAAACATAAAAGAGTAGGGAAAAAAATGTCAAATTTCTAGACACATTCTGCCACTGTTTCTCATATTTAATTTTTTGCAAGCATGACTTTTGGTAAGGATTTTTCCCATGCTGCAATGTTAAGCTGGACAGGGGAAGAGGTTAGTTTATAAAGTTAGAACGCCATGAAAAATTCACACAAAATTCTACACAAAACATGGCTGCATTAAGACTTATTATAGTTCGGGAATTTGCACGTACTGGGACTTGGAATGTCCAAACATTTAAATAGGAGAGGATGGTCAAGCATTCATCTCTTTGGCCTCCTGCAAGACCAACTAGAGCAAAATAAAGATAATCCTGGTAAAATACTCAGCAAATAGGAGCTGAGTGACTCAAAGATAGTAATGTATCAGTGGCTTCGAGGGTGAGATAACAAATCTGCACTATACATACATACAGGGAGAAACTGTGAAAAAAAAACCCTGATTTCCAAACCCAGTCTCAAAACAGCATGGCTGTGGAAAGGCGGAAGACAAATGGCATGTGTTCAACAAGGAAATTAAATTTATCTGTTGTATCTTAACTTTATAGAAAGAGGCTACACTAAATAGGCCTTAAGGAAAAAAAAAAGGCAAAACAAATCTATGGACCTTATATAAAAATAAGTCTAGATTTTAACCACATGTAAAGAAAAGTCATATCTTTTCATTACAAAATACAATAAGCAAATGCTTCATGTACATTACACTTGCAAAGAATGAGTGAGGCACTGAGATATGGCATAAAAGAGGATATTCTGAAGGACCCTGGAGGTTTTGCCTAAGAGAAAAAACAGTTCTGTCTTTCTGTGGTTGAAGCATAGTCAAGTATAGATGTTCTTAATAAAATTGGATGGATTCCCCCCCCCCCCAATACTGAGTAAGGGTGCATACGACCAAGAGAGAAAGCCTGATTAAAATCAGATTCCTAGATGCTGCTTGGCCCTGTGTGGTTGGTAAAATGATAGGGCTCGGCCGAGCCCAGGGCTGGGACACACAAGGAAGTTCTGTGGGTTGCTTTATAAACAACCTAAGCTGAAATATTCTGGTGATGTGGAAGTTCAAAAGGTAATCCACTGTGTATTGTGCTTCAGGCAGTTTGCTATCCTGCAAGACTTGAAATTTCTACAGAGCAAACCAGAGCCTTTCATTCACCAGGAGCGGACTTGGAGACCTGCCTATTATCTCACAGTCTGGTCCAGCCCAAGCACCAGAGGCCAAGATGCACTCTCCCCCACCAAAAACAAACAAATGAACAAACAGATAAAACAAAACAAAACCCATCATCTATGGATCTGCTAGGAACACAGGTCACATTTTGTTTGGAGTGGCCTTCTAATGTGAAATAGCCATCTTTTGCCATTTCCAGGGTCTGTTCCCCTCACACCCCAATTTTTGAAAGGGATAGTTTTGCTTTATAGAAGCAACATGGGTTTTGCAGCCAGAAAAGAAAACAAATTCCAACCCTGGTCCAGCCTCAGGCCAGTCCCTGACTTCCCTGTTTGATAGAACGAGCGGCCAGGGAAGGGGTATCTTCTCTCTGAGGGCAGCATTCCAAGATACTGACAGGCCTCATTTTCTAGTTGACGTTGTAAGTGAAAAGTTCAAGTACGTGGGTGTGAAGCTTTTTCTTTCTGGCACACTCTCTGTCTCTTGCCCTTTCATGCAACCAGCCCAGAAAGTGGTTAGATCTGGATTTGGCCAAGGATAAGGGGAAACATCCAGTAGGTATCGAGCCTGGGCCAAGGGCTGCAGGCCAGTAAAGTGCTTTGTGTTGGAGTTTCAGGCACAAGCTCAACTGACAATAAAAGGATCATTTCCTTTCCAACTGTCTTTTTATGTATGTATCTCCTTCACAAACTTCCTAAGGTAGAAAATGGGTCTCTTGGGCAAGTACCATTTAACATTCTCAATCTCATCATCATTTCTCTTTAAATGTCTAATTTCCAGTCAACTCACTTTTCAACACTACACATCAACATCTCTGACCTTCTGGGTACTAAACTCAGACACACATCAGAGGTTGATGAGGGAATGGTTCAAGCTACTACATCAAGATGCTTCCTTCCTTCAAGGTAACAGTGTTGCCAATTTCAGCAGCATTGCCATCTGTATGCACAAACTATAATTTACTGGTCCACATTTAATCTACAAGAAAGAAGAGAGATTTCCACCCAATGAATTGTGTAAATTATGGAAGGTCCCTATGCCTTAATATACCAATCTGCAAGACAGAGTTAATAATGAGATGGATGGAACTGGAGACTATCATACTAAGTGAAATAAGCCAGTCCCCAAAAGTCAAAGGTTAAATGTTTTCTGATATGTGGAAGTTAATCCAAAATGGGGGGCAGGCAAGGGGAGAAAAAAAAAAAGAGAGAAAGGGGGAAAAAAGTGAGAGGGAATTCCATCAAATTAGAGGAAAGATCAGGAGAGCAGATGAAGAGGATTGAGGAGGAGGAGGAGAAGGAGGAGGAAGGGATGAACAGTGGAATGAACCTAACTAAATTTTCCTATGTGTATGCATGGATGTGGTAGAGAAGGTCCTGATATCAGGTCTACCTACAGGACACTAATTGACATTAATTTAAAACGTAAACTATAAATGGATTAAAGAGGGAGTGGAGTGCGGGGCAGGTGCTGGGGACTGAATTGGAGTGGGTTGTGTTCCATGATTTGTGATTATGTCAGGGTATATCCTGTGGTGTACATAACCCCTCAAAATTTTAAAAAGTAATTAGAAAGGGTTTACGTAAGTTGCCATTCATACCGGGAAGAACAGCAGAAGCTCACTGAATGGAAGCTATTGTCATGATTCATGACACTTGTAAAGTAAGAGACTGTCTCACACTTCTCTGTATTGCTGGCACTTGGCTTTGCAGCCAGAAGGTAAGAGATCCTCCTTGAGCGCTTCATGAACTGGAACACTCGCTGTGCCTCTAACACAGCTCTCATCTGGCACAGAGGATCAGGGATTGTTAATCACTTGTTCTAAATGTTCTGCCAGTGCACAGAAGATATAAGGCTAAGATCTCCACCCTCCTCATCCACAAAATTAGCCAAAAAACCCACGACTCTTAATGGCTTGATGTCTCAATGAGGTAGTTGTAATGCCAGTGTTGCTTATAATGTTAGATATTTAACACTTTAACTGTTACATGTGAAATGTATGGGACATATGCTCATAACTTCATTCTGCATAAAATATTAAAAAGTCTCCATTTATGAAAAAGTACTAGAAATAATCTTCATTTCCTATTCTAGTAGTAGCATTTATTAGCTATAAATCTACACCATAAGAAGTCTGGTTTCTTTTCTACTGAGTTGCATACTATTGCTGTGATAGTACTCAAAAGTCTTCAGAAATTATTTCAATTTTTAAATAGAACACTTGCCACAATTAATGTAAGATGCAGAGGGCATACGCTGTTGAGATTTTTTCCACTTAAACATAACATATTAAATCTGAAACATTTCTGCCGACCTACCAGGGACTTTGAGATCGAGACATCTCCAGGGATGACAGACAAGTCTGTTTATAATTAGTTTTTCATTAAATGGTATTGGCACACTAAACATACTGTTTAATAAATCTTTCTCTTGCTTAACATGCAAGCTTTCTTATATAATCCTAGGATAATATGGTTGAATATAAATTAATTTTTATATATTCTTGCTCTCTTGTGACCTGTCCCATTGATTTGCCCTAGACTAAACCCCCAGCTGAAAGGAACTGGTCATTTACCATATTGTAAAATTTTCAGCTCACAAGGGCTGAAACTCAGTCAGCCTTAGGTCTTTTCCATTAATTAATTTTTCTAAGATGAAAAAGTCAGTCTTTTTTTTTTTTTTTTTTTACTTCACCTTAAGAAATCATGTTAGAATTTTCCAGGCAAGGTGGTCATCTGGAAATGGAAATACCAACTAGTTATGTGTGTGCACTGGGGGTGGGAAAGGATGGGGAGAGTCTCCCCTGGAGATTAGAGGGCAGGATGCTTATGAAATTTGGCTCTAGTCAAACATCCGGGGCTAATAGATTCTCATGGAAACCACATTTAATAAATGTTAACCGAAATTCATCTTCTCCCCAGATGAATCAAGGCACGATCTCCTTCACCAAACAATTACACCATCAAGGAAGCTGTAACCATCCAGGGAACATTAAAAAAAAATAAAAATGGCAAACTTTAACTTCTAATTGCACATTATGAACTCCATTAAAATGTAAGAATATATTTAATTCTATAAAGTTTTCGAAAGTCTGTGTAAATTAGGTAGTAACTGTATTTATTTGTACCTACCTTGTGTCAAAATCACTTTAATTCTTTATAAAATGTATCTTTATAAAATGTATTGAAAAAATAAATATTAGATAAGAAAAATGAAGCAAATATAAACTGAAGGCAATAAAACCAGATGGAGTCAACATTTCAACTAATATGTTGTGAGAGCCTTTCTGGACAGGGTTACAAATTTGGCTCTAAGCTGTCTCGCAGAGAAAAGTAGAATCTTTACAACATATATAAAATCCGCACCCTAAAGACAAACCAGCTGCTGGGAACCCTCCCCACTGCAGACTGCAGAGGAAACCATAACGAAGTGAGCCAGGCCCTCCAAGGCATTCTTAGGGTAAACCAGTGGCGCATGTCGCAGACCCACCTGGCAAGGAGGACTAGATCAGTAATAGCCATTCCACTCTGTGATCTAGTTCTGTGACATACACACCATCCATCCCAATTTATGAATAGGGACACTGAGGTATACAGAGGCTGAGTCACTTTCCCACGGTCATAAGGGGTTAAGGGGGACTGCACCCCAGGTACGTTTCACCCAGGTTCGTGTCTCCATCTTCAGGACATCCTGCTTCTCTAAGAGCATCACAACAAATTACAGGTGTGGGGTGGGACAGGGTGATGCCGCGGTCCAGAATTGTGGCAATCCAACATTTTTGTCTTTATTCAACTCAGTGATGGAACAAATAGTCTGCATGTACAAGCCAAGGTATGTGCCTGGACAAGAGATGTCTCACCATTGCCAGTTCCTTGCAATCGACTGCCTACAATCTTTGGAAGCAGGGACTATTGATTTTCTCTACTGCCTGAGGTCTTGGCATTTGCTTGTTTCTTCTCTTGGCGTTTTCTCTCCAGTGTTCCTCTTCTCTGTATCTATCTCCATTGGCTATTCTAATTTTCCCTCTTAATTTCTCCCATTCAGAGGTTTTTAAGCAATTAGCAATTATTCTACCTGTGGGATGGTATGTTTTCAGAAGGAAAATCAACATAATCTAAGGGAGCCTTCCATGACAGTCAGTATGTTTGGTAACCATAGCTATACACTAGATGAGAAACTAAAGGAGGAATCCTAAATTCAGAGTTGGTATCAGTTTATCGTGTGACTCAAAGCCATCCATGTAGCCTTTGGGATCCATCTCCTCGGTGTTTCTATAAATGTGTCTTTAAAAGAAATAAGCAGGATCTAGAAACTCTAGGGAAATAAAGGTTAAGCCTTCAGGAAACCAGGTTGAACTGTAATAAAATTAAATGTATTTTTCAGAGTTCCTCTAATAGCTTCAGGCCCATGATACTCATTGTTAAAACAATGTTCAGGTTGCCAGCAAGAGACTGTCTAATTTCTTTTTTTTAAAGATTAGCTAAAGATTAGATGAAAGATAGGGATCCATCAAGTATCGGTATAAACTGCAGGTGACAGGAGGTGGAATGTACCAGACCAACATGACAAAATACATACAAGAAAAATAAAGACAGAGAAGCTATACTCACTCCAAGGGCAGTTGGGTAGGGGACATCCGATGGGAAAGTGAATGAGGGGCCAGTTGTCACTGGGCTGCTTGGGGGTGGGGTCACAATTAACCCGGTGGTACTTATATGAACCTGCCCAAAAAAAATAAAAATAAAAAAATAAAACAAGTTATTAAAAAGAAGGAGGTTATATTTTTAAAAATCTGTACCTTCTGCTGTTTTGGGAAGGCAAAACTCCTTTCAGTATATTCAACCCAAA
This sequence comes from Sciurus carolinensis, assembly GCF_902686445.1. Lineage (NCBI taxonomy): Eukaryota > Metazoa > Chordata > Mammalia > Rodentia > Sciuridae > Sciurus > Sciurus carolinensis. Next base: position 23,860,755 of record NC_062216.1, read on the forward strand.
CTGACCAATTACCTATTTATACCAGGCATTTGAGTAGACACTGCAGAGGCATGTGACACGTCCTGAACACTACAACACTGTACATGCAGAGCTGAAACTGCCTGGTTTTCACAACACACTGCCTCATTTTGCATGCTACCATAAGTCACACTGCCCTGTCAGATGGTCAGATATCCGGTGCTCCACTAACCTTCTGACGATTTCGTGGAAGATCCTGCTAAGGTGAGTTGTGGCTGATATCAATATGTTAGATCTAGGCAACATTCTTAAATATTTTGCTATCTTCAAGATCATTTTTTGTGACTTCGAGTCAGTTGGGATGCATAATTAAAATCCAGCTGCCTAGACATGCCTACAGCAGGCAATTATTTATAAAACCTTTAAAGGAACAACGTCAAGCCAAATTAGTTGTTTTCAAAGGTGTCTTATCTAGGATACGGCCCAAGATTAATCTACTAGAAAGAAATTGAGTTATTCGGGTCATTTCGTTGCCTGTGTTCAATTACTTGATCAATTTCACTCATGTTGTACAGCAGGTCCAACTCAGAATGCACTGATGCTGGGTGATGCTGTAGAAATAGGGGAGCGGGAGGGTTCCTGAAGAAATAGACTGGTTTTTCCTCCACCATGTACGGAAGTGATGTAGTTTACTGGAACCTTGTTTCTCCAAAGAAACGATGATACATCAAAAATGCTAGGCTTTCAGTGTTGGGGGTGGAGCTCAGTAGTAGAGCACTTGCCTAGAATGCACAAGGCCCTGGGTTCCACCCTGACCATACTGGGGTGAGAGGGGGAGGCGAGGGAAAGCTTGGTATATAATAAAAATGTAATCCCAGCCAGGAACAGTGGTGCACACCTGCAATCCAAGTGACGCAGGAGGATGGCAAGTTCAAGGCCAGCCTCAGCAACTCAGCAAGGCCCTCAGCAACATAGTGAGATCCTGTCTCAAAGTAAAAAATAAGAAGTTCTGAGGATGCACTTCAGAAATATATAAGAGGAAAAGAAAACTGAAGGTAAAGGTGGGCCTGAGTAAAGAAAAGGAAGACAAATCAGGCTGACACCTAAAGGCAGATTCAGCAATGAAACCTGCACACGGGCTCTTTGCTGGGCAGAGGAAAAGTTCAGCCCTGTTTTAGAGCCTCCCGGGGACGTTCCCCACGATCTCCATGGTTAGGAGGGAGCATGTCACATATGCTACACATACTCAATGCTTTATTGTGGACTGTGGTTCCTTCCAATGTACACAGTGCCCAAGATAAGTGGTGTTTTCTGTAAACCTGGGCGGGAGAAACCGGGAAGCACTTCAAACACTTCCCATCCTCTTCTAGAAATAACTTCTCCCTGAGGCAACTCGCTACCACTGAAAACAGAACTGCAGTATGGGAGGAGAGGCCGGGTGGCTGAAGGGGAAAGTGTTTTAATGGAGCACAGAAAGAGCCTTGTTTCCGAAGCTGCTCAAGCCCAAACAAAAAGCCAGCTCTGCTTTTACAGTCCTTACTCCCAGCTTTGGTGTGGCAGGGGCAGACCTGCTCACACCTGGCTGCTGAGCTCTCTGCAGAAGAGGGAAAGTCTCAATTTATCTTTCTTTAACTTTTTTCTACTCCCCCAAAGGCTCTTCTCAGTCACTGTTGTCACCATTCGTAGCAGAAGCTTGTCTTTCATGTCAAGAAAACCTCACTGGGCAAATGTTGCTGGAACATAAGATGGAAATGCAGGGTCAACTTTCTAATAGTGAATGGCCGTCTTGACTGTCTCCTCCTGCAGAACTTATTAAAAAACCTTCTGCTTTGAATCTTTCAAGATTCACCTCACTTGGCACTCTGACCTGCAGTCCGTGTGTATTTTTCACATGGGGAGGATTAGCTGCATGTAAAATAACATGGTTCCCTCCTCCGCCCATTCTTCAACTGATTCATTCATTCAAATATTGACTGGGTGCTCACTAAATGTCTGCCCTATGGGATGTTATCCAAGAACAAAAAAGACCACTTCCTTCATTGCACTCATGTTTCAGTGTGTGTGTGTGTGTGTGTGTGTGTGTGTGTGTGTGTCTAACTTTTCCTTAAAAAGATTGAAAGTCGTGTGGCCTTTCACTTTAAAAAAAGTCAAAACAGCACACTCCCATTCAAGAGGTGAATGTATGTAACTCCCAACACACAGTATGAACCTACAGAAGCAGTGTTAAATAAATGATAAGGGGAAAGGATTTTCAATAAAACTGGCAAGGAAGACCAAAAATTATGCTGTAAATGTTTACTTTGTGATCCAATATCAAACTTCTTGAGGACCAGGACTACTATAAATTTCTTTCTTTTCTTTAAGGGGAAATTACTTTTATTTTTATATTTAAAAAAAAAAAAAACCCAAAGCTATATTGTAGAGTAAAATGTAAAATCTGCATGAGTCTTAAAAAATGACCCACGACTAGAAAGCAATTTCTCTTGCATATGGCAGGAGGTTCTTTGACCTTTAGGTTGAAGGAAATATAACCGTCATCTAATTGGATAATGCTGGTAGTTCTGTGAGGGGGCAGGTGCACAGTCAGGCTCATTTTATAATCCAGAATGAAGGCCTAAGGTAGGGAAGTCTTCTGTCTTATGTATCTTGACATATACCTTAACTAGAAGGGTACAATAATAAGGTACCAATAAGCACTTGCCAAATGAATGAATGAAAGTTTGTAATCAATTGTGTTTTTATTAACTCAAGAATAATGTGTAACTTCCTCCTCCCTCCCCCTCATACCGGAGATTGTAGCCAGAAGCACTCTACCACTGAGCTACATCTCCAGTCCTTTTCTATTTTGAGACATGGTTTCACTAACTTAGCTGAGGCTTGCCTCACACTTGCAATCCTCCTACCTCAGATTCCTGAGCAGCTGGGATTACAGGCATGTGCCACCACATCTAGCTGTACAGTTAATTTTTAAGACTGTCAAGTCTTGATGAATAATGAGCTTTAAAAAAATGCAAAGTCACCTTTACTCAGGGTGCACACCTGTAACCCCAGCTACTCAGAAGGCTGAGGTAGGAGGACTGCAATTTCAAGGTCAGCCTGAGCAACTTGGAGAGACCCTGTCTCCGAATAAAATTTTAAGAGGATTATGGATATAGCTCTGTGGTGCAGAGAGCATGTGTAGCATGTGTGAGGCCCTAGGTTCCATCCCCAGGAGATGGGGGGAAAAAAAACCCCAAAACCCCTACAAAGTTTGTTTCTAATTTAAATTAAACGTTTCTTTCCATCCTTTCTCTTCTTTCTCTACAACTCTGACTGGAAAGTCTAAATATCCAGGTAAGTTAACACAGACGTAAGGAGCTGCAAATGTTTCAACAAGAATATCTTAAATTTGAGGAGAGATAAAATTTAGGCTGACAATATCTTCCAAAGTAGCACTGTGAGAAGGTTTTGGAAAACTGAGTGGCTGTTTAGTGAAACTGGTATTATTGGACCCATCTTGTAAGTGCTGAGTTTTCCTTTGAAGAAGACTCAGTGGTTCTGGGTTGACACACTCACGTTAATTTTCCATTCTCCATTTTTCCACCTATAAAATAAAGAAAGGTTTCATGTTCCAGGAAAGCTATTACTCCAGAAGTCTGAAGTAAGCTGGATTTCCCAGCTAGTGAACAAACAGGCCTGCAAGCGGATCCTTTGGTGGCCCAAGCTCTTTTCCTCCTCCCTGAGGATTTACCTGAGAAGGGGCACTGCAGGAAAGCCCAGACAGTTCGCTGATCCTCGCGGCCGCGGTGGGGTTGCTGGAGCTGATGAGGACAGGAGGGCTGATCTCCATGGAGTGGCGGTTCTGGGACGCCTGGGAGGACTTGTTTGCCATGGTGAGGGAGGTGAAGGAGTGCCGCTTTTTGGTGTTCTTCTTGGTGTCGGAGTGCTTTGGGGCGGTGCTGCTCTGGGTTGCTGCCGAGGTACATTCTCCAGCATCGACTCCTGGCATGGGAGGCTTATCCCATTCTATCAGCTGCTTAGCAGCCGAGTTAAACTACAAAAGGAACCGACAAGCCAACATGAGGTCAGACAACTCTCAAAGTCTCACTGAGATTCATTTTCAACATGGTGTGTGCTAACAAGCCACCCCTTTACGGTGAGCACATACAAGTTATAATTTGTCCCCACGAGACGTCTTTCCTCTTGACACTGGAATTTCCTTGTATTTCTGTCACAGGTAGATATTAAATCAAGAATAATTCCAAGGCAAGACTTGAAAAGGTAAAAACAATTTTTTTTCCTTGAATTTTCAGGCACTGGGGTTGTTAGCTCAGTGGTAAAGCGCTTGCCCAGCATGTGTGAGACGCTGGGTTTGATTCTCAGCCCCACATGCAAATAAATAAATAAAGGTCATCAACAACTAAAAAAAAAAAAAAAAAGAATGTTCAGAATGTCTCATTTTAACATTTGCCAGAAACAAATGAAGATGTATTTCAGTTTGCTGATGAAGTTTAGAAAACAACCAAAAGGTTATTCAGGAATTTGACTGAACACTCTGCTACTCAGTAATGACTGGACATTTGCTCAGAGCACAAATGAACATTGAAAGAGCAACTGTAGGGGTTAGCAAAAACAAGCAAAATGACAAAGAATGAAACCGTTCAGTATTAATGCACATGCTTGCCTCTAAGTATCTTGGGGGAACCTCACAAAAATGTTGGTAGAAATTCTGGATATATTTTTGTCATGTCATTTTATCAGTTATCTTCACATCTGCTCAAATTTTAAATCATAATAGAGTAAGACATGAAATTTGAGTCCTGTTGGCAAGCCAAGCTAACTTAGTCTATTTGAAAAATCCCAGTGTAAAACTCAAGAGTGTGAGGGGTCAAAACATATGTACTGGGCTGATAAGATCAACAAGAAAGGAAAGAACATTAGCTTTTTGTTTTCCCTGAGGCAAAATAAAACATTTCCGGAAAGCTTTAATGATAACAAGCTGCATGTGACTTACCTAGATATTACAGTAATGGAAAAACACTGGGCACACTGCTTAACCTCTTATAAAAAAAAATCTGAGATAAAAAATAATAAACTGTTTAAAGGTAACGTAGGTTACATTAAGGACAACAGAAATTTTCCCATCTCAGATTTACACACTCAGCACTTCAAAATGCCTTTATATGAAATAGCATCGTCCAATGTTTCTTCCTACCCACCTCAATTCTTCAGACCATGTCTTCAGATAAGTAAGATGCCCTACTAGAAGGGAAATCCTGCTAGTCAATATTTAACCAAATAAACTTGCTTAAGCACACCCAGGCTCCTCAGGAAGCTGTTAATTGCAGCTCAACAGCCCAGGTGCTTCTAAGGAAGATTGCAAATTGACTCACAATTTGTTCCTATGGCTCCCTGGGGACTGGAATTCAGGTGGCCTGTCTGATCCATAATTGGAAGGATAAATCTTTTTCAAACAAGAACATCTCTTCTTTCTCTTCAAAGAGTGTTTCCATGGGATAAACTTTCAAGGATAATAGGCAGCAGTGTTAGAATAACACCTTATCAATGCGTGAAGTACCAATGGCAGGAGACAGAGGATCCTGAAGATTCTTGTGGTATGTGTTTAGTGATGAAGGAATGAATGCTATAAAAGGGTGGCCAGACTACAGCAATAAAAAGATGTTAGGTCAGGAAATCCAGAATTTATAAATCCCACCTTGATCAAGCTTTCCCACCTTCTAGGTGGTCTCCAAGAGAATCAAATACCCAAAGGAAGGTAATGTTTTGTTATTATAGTGGGGGAAGCTCCAAGCTCACAGAAGAGCTCTCATGAACTTTAGTGGGCTGAGGCGGGGTAGGGTCTGGAGCAAACAGGAAGCAAACTAGGCTGCTGAGCTACTTCCTATCCCCATCCCAAGTTCATCATTTCTATTAAATGAAAGTCCAGAGCACCCAGCAGTGCTGGAGGAAAAGGAGACAGAGAAGCCTCCTTATATTTTGATGCCATCTCCCGGCAAGGCACGAGCCCTCCAAGGCTGAAGCTTGATCAGTATGCCAGAATCTGACTAATCGACTTGACACTCTTGAGGGAGTGTGAGAACACTTCCTCCTCATCCAGGCCAAAAATACGCCTAGATGAGACTACTGCATCTACTTGGTATGGTGTTTAGATTAATCTGGGGTCAAACCAACAACTCTATTAGCTGTGCTTGTTTTGAAATACTACCAAACTCAGTCAACCATCACTTACAATTAATATTGTGTTAATATTTCCATAGGCTATCCTCTGATATAACTATCTGAAAATTAAATCATTGTTCCCTGTATTTCTTACTATTTTTCTCATAAAAATACTGGGTGCTTCCTTTGTTTCTCTTTCTATACCATATCCTCTCCATTAAAATAAGAACACATTGAGCATCTATTATATGTTGGATAACAGGCTAGATGCTGGAGATCAGAGAAATAGTCTCTGCCCTTAAGGAGCTTATAAACACATATAAAAATAACACAAGTGTTTTCCATAATTTCTTAGGTCTAGCTACATTTGCTCAGCAATATGCTTTTGGAGATTCATCCATATTGTTCCATGAATCAGTAGTTTTCTTCAATGGCTGTGTAATATAGTCCAACATGTGAATGAACTATGATTATCCATTCAACTGCTGATTGAAGTTTGGGTTTTCGTCCTTCTTTTCTCCTCCTTTTCCTTCCTTCCAATAGACTGGATATTAAGAACCAATACAGCCATGAAAATCTAGTACATGCCTTTTAGTGGACATAAGCACACATGTCGATATATCAAGTACATATCCAGGAGTGGGTCCAGTGGCATAAGGCTGGCCATGTTTAGAAAAATAAAGTCACATGCAGAAGCATGCATCTACAAGAAGTTACAGCCTGGGATGGAAGAATCAGCAAACGGAGAGAAGAAGACCACAATTCTAGGGCTAGTACAGCCATTAACTAACTTTGCCACCTTAACATGGACCATTTACCTCTACTGAGTACAGCCTCCTCATCAATAAAATGAGCATGATGTTGAAGCCAATGATTTTTAGGTCTCTTTTAGCTCTCCAAATGTATAATGCATAATCTCACTTTAAACACAGTTTATGTTCCTATTTTATTTCTATTCCCTTAAATAGCCTAGTGTATTTTTTCTGCATTTCATTTTTACACAGGGTCAGTCATATTAGTTAGCAAGATGTCATCATGCTTTAAAATTACTTTTGATTTCTTCTGAAGCAGCAAAAGTTACTCTGAATAACACTGCTCCTTGCTTCATTTTGTAAGGTCCAGAGAAAATCATAAAGTGAAGATCACTAGGTGGAGGCCTCAGGCCTCAAATGGAAGGTGAAAAGGCTTTTGTTGGTAAGTGTAACCTGGCCTTTGGTAACAACAGGAAAGCAAGGATCTCACAGCTTTAAAAGGGATTTTTGACAAAATTCATTTATGAATGTTTGTTTGAGCTCAGTCGTGTGAGCTTTCTGTGACATTTATCTAACCACAACCTTTAAAGTTTAAAGTGGACTCATCACCCACAAAATAAATTTGTACCCTAAAATACCTACTTCTAAGCATTTGATGAGGAACTTGGACAAGACTTAGGTTGACACAAGGTAAAATTCGGTTTACTGAAGCTGAAGGGACTAGGGATTTATTGATCTTAAAATTCTTGTCCCTTTTTGAGGAAAAGCTGAAAATCTATAAAGATTTGTCATTGGGAATTATCAGAAATTTAAGTAAACATGGAAGAAAATACTGATCAAATAATATTAATAACAAGGCATTTTAAGAAATATTAAAATGAGCTTCCTCTGCATGTGGCTGCCCTCTTGGCTAAAGAGAATATGGCCTTTGTAAAAGATGAGACTTAACATTTTTTAAAGAGAAAATAATTTTAGAGATCTATATTTCAGTCACTATTTCATATAAAGCTTTATGGATGAATTCATTTCTAGCTTTTGAATACCAGAGAATACAAATAATAGGTTTGAGAAGAAACCAGTTTATAATCTACTATAGTGTCACTGAGCTAATTGTTTTTTGGCAAAAAGCAGATAAAACTTGAGTAATATATGTTTGTTATTTTTTAAAAGAAAATTAAGTAGTACAAAATATTATGGGGTAAAAAGTCAAGGGTCTCAACCAGATCCCCACATCTGTCTCCTCTCAACCCATTTCCTTGATGTGTTTGCACTTAACAAATCAGAACAAATCCTTCCATACATTTTCTATGTAGATGTCATATAATGCAGGTACTTTGTTAATTTTTCACATGAATGAAACCAGGAAATACATACTATTCTCTCCCCTAACAATAGCTCATGAATATATTTCCATGTCAAAGGGACATGGTATTCCATTATACAGAGATGTAATCATTTAATATATTTTGGCATGCCTTGTGCAAGTATATCCATGGGATAAGTTCAAAAGTTAATTTGTTATATCACAGTGTAAGCTTCAAGTATTTTTTGAAGCATATAGCCAAATTATATCACCTCCTACAATGCCTACGTCTTTGTTTCCCCAATTGTTAACTCCATTAGTGTTACCAATGACTAGTTAAGCCTCTATTAGTTGGAAAGGTAAGAAACATATAGTATTGTTTAATTCACATTACTCTATTTATTAATGAGATTAAACATCTATCCTTTCTAGTATTTGCCTATTCCTACATCTTATCTGTATTTCTATTGGGTTGTTTGTATTTCTCTTAGAGATTCATATTGTAAGTACTCATAAAGTGATCTTTATGCACTATATTATATATGTATAAGTTAAAATATCACTTCAATTTAATGTTTCTATGAATAAAATTTTATTTTGCTTCAAATTTATCAATCTTTTCCATTATAGCAATTTAACATCAAGCCTTAAAAATCTTACATCATAACGATTTTCAAAAAGAAATCTTTTTCTCTAGTATTTAATGGCTCCTTCCTTCCTTCCTTTCTTCCTCTTTACACCTCAGTCTTTGTACTACATGACTGTATGGCTTTCTTTAAAGAATACAGAGGAAGTGCTGTTTCTTCCACCAGTTGTCCTATCATCATAGAATTAACAGTCCATCTTTTCCTCACTTTATAAAGCCATGCTGTACATGTAGTATTTCAACATTTATTACATTTCTAGGTCCAATGTTTATTCCCCAAACAAGTCAGACATTTTGAAGAAAACCACTGAATTAATACTATGGAATAGAAATTCATGTCCACTTTACATCCTCTTAGCAGAAATGAAAATATTTGGTCCTTTGCAAAATGCTTCTTACAACTTGGCAATGAGGAATTTATATTCCCATTAGTATTTCTATTTTTCCCTGCAATTTAGGTAACAAGGCTTTTGTGTTTGGATGATCTAAATATAAAAGGCAAGCTCAGTCTTCATTTATAATACAAGACTCACCCACAGAAGAGGAATAACTTGAGAGACTAAAAGGATTACTTGGGAGTTTTTAGAACTGATACAAAAGCCTCCCTTAGGCAAAAACTCCATTTAGGTCTCTGTAAATATTTGCTGAATGAATAAAAATATTTGTCTCTTGGAATCGTCAGGGGAAAGTCTGCCTCTGGACCAGTACTGTGCAAACAACTATAATATGAGCAATACATACAACTTCAAACTTTCTAGTAGCCACATTTAAAAGGATAGAAAGAATAGGTAAAATTAATTTTAATGATATACTTGATTAAGCCCGACACATCCTAAATATTCCTTCTACATATAATCAATATAAAAAGTTGAAATAGTAGCACTGCTTCTTTGATTACCAAGTCATTGAAATCCAGTGTGTATCATGTACTTATATCACACCTTGGTTTGGACTAGTCACGTTTGTGGGGGGCAATACTGGGAATTGAACCCAGGGGTGCTTTCTCACTGAGGTACCTCCCCAGCCCTTTTAATATTTTTATTTTGAGACAGGATCTCACTAAGTGTCTGAGGCTGTCTTCAAACTTGTGATCTTCCTCCTCTGCCTGCTGAGTCACTGAGATTACAGGCTGAGCCGCCACGTCCAGCAGTCTAGCCACATTTCAGTTTGCTCAAGGGTGACATGTACATTGATAGCTCAGCTCTAGTCTGTATGCACTTCAAGAGGGAAAAGAATCTAAACCACAAAGTGGCTGTCCTCCTCATGCTCACTAAGCACCAAGAATTTGCTGAACAGAGGAAAGAAGTCTGGACTACTCCCCTGACCTCCTGTGGCCCATGCTGCTGAAGCTTCCTGAGCCCTGAAGCAGTTGTAAGACAACAAACCTTACTCACTAGCAGTAGGCTAGGAAGAACAAGGACTCCCCATGTAACTCTATGTCCTGCTGACGCCAGAATTAAGGACAGGTAGTAAGTGTAGAAATAGGGGATAGGGTCAAATCGAGGAAATGAAGCCATGAAGCCATCTGCCTCTGGAAGTTGGAGACTGCCCCTGGAAGAATGGAATGTGGAGGATCTCCGGAGCCCATTGATCACCAAATTTACCTGCCTTTATCAAGGACTGCAAGCAAGGAGCTGCTAATTAATGCCCCCTGGGCTCTTACCTGCCTGAATCACCTTGGCACTCCCCCTGCCCATGGCTTCTCATTTAATGCAAAACCAGGCCTAGTCACATAGGCAGGAAGGAGAGGTAAGTGGGGAGAGAACTGGAGAACAAAAGAGACTTTAACCTATAAAAGATGTAGGGTGCGCTCACTTCTTGGGACTTTAGAACATCAGCCATGGCCCCCTTCTTCCTGCCGGGAGAAGTCTGTATTATTACCTTTAAATAAAACCTGCTTAATATGCTTGCCTTGGCGTGCTTCTCTAGTGTTCAATCTTCAACATTAGAAGGAGCAGAACGGTAAGTGGCGGTATCACTGCCAAGGGAAAAGGTTTTAGGGACTGCCCCCTGCAGTAGGCAAGGAAGAGGACACATTCGTAACTTAGTTCTTCACTTAGTTATCTTTACCTCTGTTGGCCCTTGCTGTTAAAAAATTAATTAGTGAGAATTTTCCTTTCCAGATTTCTAAATTTTAAATGAAAGTACAAAGGGAGGTACACATCATTGAAAGTCTAAAAAGAATATGAGTTTAGGTAAGCTGAAAAAGATACTGTCCAAGAAAACCATGGGAACAGCCCTGCACTGGAAGTCAAAGATTTGGGTTAGAGTCAGGTCTCCACTGGGTGAGGTGGTACCCTCCAGTAATCCAGTGACCCAGGAGGCTGAGGCAGGAGGATCACAAGCTCAAGGCCAGCCTTGGCAAAGTAACTTCAGTAATGTAGCAAGTCTTTCAGCAACTTAGTGAGACCCTGTGTCAAAATAATTTTTTTTTTTTTTTTAAAAAGGGCTGAGAATGTGACACAGTGGTAAAGCACCCCTGTATAAAAAAAGACTCAGGTCTCTGGCCACACTGGAAGGGTAATCTTGGGTGAACTATTTCCATTCCATAGCTTCCATTTCCTTAGCTGTATAAAACAGGGAAGGCATTATCACTTCTGCATACGCCAGTTGAAATGAGTGTAGGTTCAAGTGCCTTGTAACCTATGAAGCACTATACAAACATGAGTAATTCTTCCTTTCAGAGGTGCCCAAGCTCACCATTCAACAGCTTTGTTGCCTTGGGCAAGTCACTTCACCTTGCCTATGCCACCCAATTTCCCCTAGGTAACATGAAGCTGGTCTTCATGATCTATAAAGTTTCATGCCTAGGTACGCAAATAACTTTTCTCAACTCAAAACAAAAATACCCTATTCAAAAGACTCAATAGGCAGAAACTTCTATGTGAGGAATAGTCCTCAGGTCCACAATGACTAGAATCAAACCAAGGGAAGACTTTTACTCATTCAAGTTTTTCTGAGTGACTGTTGTAAGCCGGGAACCATACTGGATGAGGAAACAGAGACACATGCATTCTAACTTAGGAGAAAAGAGAACCTAGAAAATAGCACAGTGGATCCCTAACATGGGTAGGAGGTGCAAATTCACAAGCCTGCAGAACTCCTACAGGTGAGGTCAGGAAATGAACAGTGAGGTCACTCACTATTTGTCAGTTAGAGAAGAACAGTGAGTTTTGGGCATCCTCTAGTGACCCAGGGAGTGTCTGTCCTCTTTCTAGGGCAAATGGCTTGGCAGTATCAGCTGATTTTTTTTTTTCCCCCAAGGAAAGCTAGAAATAAGTCATACGTAAAATTTCCTGATTTTCTTTCTTTCTTTCTTTCTTTCTTTTTTTTTTTTACAGCTAATTAAAACAAAACCACTTTGAAATTCAAATAAACAAGTCACCTGAGGGTCATACTAGGTAGTGATCTCTGATTTAGGAAGGAAAAAAATCCAGAAGAAACGAGCAAGGGTAGGCAAAAAAGAAGTCTTAGGAGGCCTTGCTAAGTCTCCCAGGTCAACCACTCAACGAACTCCAGAAATGAAAGAGGCAAAGGCTTTCGGGAACATGAGAACAATGGCAGATGTTATCAGGAGGACAAAAGAGGAGAGGGCACTTTTGAGGTCTGCAGGGGCCACAGGCTAGCTACAGGGAATAAGAAAGCAGAGGCAGCAAGAGGGGTAAATGGTTCTTTTGAGAATATGGCAGGAAAAGGAAGGAAAGAGTAGAACTTCAATGAAGAGAGGGTAGTCATGGAACAACTTTTTTGAAGGCAGCAAAAGACAAGATCCTTTTCCTGTATTAAGGGAGAACCAAGGGAAAGAGAGTGATTGACATGCAAAACAGAAAAAGATACAAATGATGTGACCAAGTTCCTGGAGGATAAAAGACCTGGAGGAGAAAACAGCAGCTGCAAAAGGACAGCCTTTCACAGGCATGGATGGAAAATGTGCAGAAAAACTTAAAAGATAGATGGAAACAACCCTGAAAATGAAGGCTCATTACTAGTGCCTGCTACTTCTGAAGCAACAGATCTACAATCTAATTATGGTGCTGGGGCAAGACTCTTTTGGATAATTTTGAAACTGGGCTCAGTTTGTGTAAACATCCAGTAGGACCTGACAATACATGAGGTTTTGTATGTATGTTTTTATTTTATATTTGTGAACCAAATGCACATGATAAATCAGAAATGCCTATTAACGAGTATACATTCCAATGATACACTTTATTTTCCAGAACCTCATTACCAGCTGTAGGAATACTACAGAGGAAATATACACCTATCCCAGGAGGTAAAGAATATGGAATTGTCATTAAATTCTAAGCAAAGCCTTGTCAAATGTGAAATGACACACCGACAGAAATTCCACTGTAATGTGTAATCAGTTAATAAATCAGTGAACAGGTTTTTCCCTGGTCTGGGATAACCTAGAGTGTGTTTTTGGGTCGGGGGTATGTACAGGTAGGTGCATGGGAAGGAAGCTGGCACAGGAGGACAGTGCCGAGGATGCTGACCACCACGACTTTGCACCTTTGTCTGAAATCTTCTCCGCATATGGAGAAAATTTTGCCCAGCATGTATGTTAAAGCCTGATGTGCACATTACCACTAACCTTTACTATAAAAAGTAATGTTCTACAATGCTTAGGAAAAACTTCCATAAAATATTCCATTTCATTATAGAGAAGCTTTTCTCCCATTTCACTATAGAGAAGATTTTCTCCCATTAATTTTTAAATCGAAATGCTTCTTTCAAGCCATTTTTATTTTCCATATGCACACAAATACCCACACAGCACAGAACATTCAGCCTTCTTCACAGGACACTAGACATGACTTAAGAGTTGGTTAAATAAAAGGAACTTACTTTGCTTAGTTTAAAAAAAAAAAAAAGCCTTAGTTCTAGCAAAATTCAGGACATGCACACAACAATATAATAAAATTTTAAACAATAAAATTTAAAAGATACTGCTTATGGCCATGATTAAATTGTGATTTTCTCTTAAGAAGGCAACCTCGGATATTTGAAATTGAGTAATGACTCATTTCTGAAAATTAACCTTTTACACGTTACAACTTGAACTGTTTTCATAACGTTTTATGAAAAATCAAAACATCCCATACACTTTTAAGACAAGCTAAATATAATAGTGATTTCATACACTGTTAGGAACAGTACTCATTGCATGTCCTCCAAGGCAAGTACAGGGCAATCACCCAGGGCAGGATGGAGACTACCATTTGCCCCTTAATTATCGGCTGTGTTCCCTTAAACAAGACACTTGTCTAAAATAAAATGACAAAAATAATTAACTAAATTATGGTTTAGCTACAAGAGGGTTTATTATGTAACTCTAAAAACTGATGGTTAGCAGTACTGCAGTTACGTACAGAAGGGCAAAATCATGTATGTAATGTCATTAATGCATAAGGAAAAAGAATGGAAGGATAGTTACCAAAATTATATGTGTTGAGATCTAGGATTATTTATTCCCTTTTCAAGTCCTCTGGAATGAAAAAAGGGTAAATTTTCTACAGGTACACAAAGAAATATCCCACATGAATTTTTTTTTTTTTTGCAGTGCTGGGGATTGAACTCAGGGCCTTAGTGCTTGCGAGGCGAGCACTCTACCAACTGAGCTATCTCCCCATCCCCCCCACATGAATTCTAAAGGCAGCAATTCCAAGGTATGTTTTGCAGGTACAACCAGAAAACTCAGCTGGGACCCTGGTCTCTGCCTGGGATTCTTGGAGAATCAAAGTGGACATTAGATACCGTCCTAGGTCTCTGGTCAGGCTAGGCAGGAGATCTGCATTTTTATGTCCTATCAAACTACTCAGAGAACCGCAAACTGCCCATTTGGGCAGGGAGAACTCAATAAATGTTCACTGATCTTTACAATCTCAGCTCCCTGAATGTCTTCCTTGTGGGAAACAAAAGGAAACTCTTAAATTCTGCTGAATAATAGATGGAGCATAAACTAGCCTACATAAAGTTCCTTACCTAATCTAGCAACTCCTTTTCAGATGGCGTCTCTGGCAGCTGTTGGTGGAACTCAAAGGAGACGTGTCTTTGCTTTTAGAACTTGAGAAGCCAGAGCCCATTTTTCCTTTTCTCTTTGTGACAGAAAGAGAAGTAACCAATTTTTGTATGAAGCTGATTACATTCAGAAAACATGAAACCTGCACCTTGGGACTTGCCCCACAGTACTAAAGACCAACAGGCAAAAGCTACTCAAAAGCAGGTCCAATTATCATCTGCAGGTCAGAACTGGGGAAGAAAGGATGGTGCTGAGTAACACATATTCTCCTTCAGTGATTTCTCAACAGTATCTCTAAAATTTCACTGACAAAAATGAACTTACTTCAGAAGGGGAAATTTGGGCGTTATGCAATTTAGTACTTCTCCCTTTCCAACTTCCCAACAATTGCCCTAAATTTCTTTTATAAACATTGATTATACTTTTTAATTTTAAAGGAAAAATAGCATTCAAAAATATAAATGATAGAGTATCTCTTTATAGAGTTCAATCAACTCTTTGATTATTAGATCAAAGACTATTATTTTGCCCTTCTGCTATCATTATTCTCTACAGAAAAGACTTTCAAGTTAAAAAAAAAAATCAAGTTAACACCGCTATTCTTAGTTCCTGTGAGGGTCACCTTGGCAACTTCAAACCATGTACCTAAACCTCCACTTCTTATTCTTTGGAACACAGATAATATCTTCCAGGCCCCTTACTCTGTAAAGGAGGAAGCTAGCTCTCCCACTCCTAAGGCCACTTGTACTTTCTGAATCCCGCACATTTGATTTTCCATGATCAAAGCTGATAATGCATTCTATTCCTCAGCCAGAGGAACTTATTCCTTCTATCTAAAATTCTGTACCCTTTAGCCAACATCTCCCCAATCCTGCCCTCCCGGCTGTCTTTTCCATATTACAAAAAAATAAATAGCATGGGTTGCCAGACAGAATCCACAGAGTATGGCTACCATTACTTTAGCCTGGGAAAATTCTAAACTTGGCATAACTAAACACTCCCTCAGCCTGGCATAAAATAAAGAAAGAAAGAAAAAGATCTGAGGTCACAAAGACCCAGTGGCTCTGAGGAATGTAACTTCCTGACATAACATGGAGAAAAACCAGTTAAACACATATCTAGGTAGGGAATGAGGGAAATATGAGCTGGAAAAATTTGAGGTGGGCAAAATCTACAAACCTACAAGTTCTTAGGTTGTTCGTTCATTTAAGCAATATTTATCAAGCATCTACAATCAGCAGTTGCTGTGTGAAAACCTCAGAAACTCAAGGTCAATGACAAAGTACTGGCCACTGGGAGCTTACTTTCTAATGCGGGAAGGGAAGGTGGGGAACAGTTGGTAACCACATTGACAAATAACTAGAAATAATTAGAAAAAGGTGCTATGAAGGAATAATAATAATGGTGGTGGTAATAATCAGCCTGCACTTATGAAGCTCTTACAGGGTACCAGGCACTGTTATTTAGTACTACTGAAATTAATATACCCTATATGGAGATGTTTTATTATTTTAAACATGAGAAGACCAGGCCCGGTCACTCAGATAGTTAATGTTGAGGCCATGACCTGAAGCCTAGCTGTCTCACTCCAGGCTTCAAGTTTTCCGCTATGGCCACACCAGAACGTGTTTGAGGTAAGGCAGTGAAGAGCAGAATATTACCTTAGATAAGGAAGTGAGGGAGAACCTGTCAAAGAGTGAAGTGAGACATAAAGAATGAGAACTGTAGCCCTATTTCTGGCAGTAACTCAAAAATAAGAACAGCTCTCTCCTAGGCCACTTCTACACGTTATCTGCACATAAGGAATACTATGTTACATATTATTGATGGCAAAGAAGCAAGTTGCTAAATAACTTCTAGTTATTGAAAAACCCAAGTGATATTTCAAACAAATGATGAGAAATCAAAATAAAATAAGAAACTTAATAAAAATGTACAGTTCACTATAAGCCTACAATAAATACACAACAATGTTTGGAAAATGTCCAAAATCCCATTTTTAGCACACTTCATTCAAACCTTTTGCATGCTAAGAATCATGTCATCCTTGTCCAAATAATTGCTACAAATGAATGAGTCAGCTCCAAATTAACAGGCTTGTTAAAATCTTCTATTCTATTGTACAGACAACTGGTATTTTTGAACAAAGAAAAAAGCAGGCTACTAATTTCTCCTTCTACTATTTTTTCAAACTGCATTCAGTCTTTGACAAATATACCCTTTTTATACATATCCTGGCATGTTGTCTTCAAGGAAATTCTCTCCACGTCCCAGCTAGCTCAAGCCAAGGCAGAGTTTGTCTAAACAGAACCAAATCCATACAATCCAAGTCATGGCCACAAAGAGATGTGATCAGAGAATCTCCAGAGGGGAAGGGTGAGTGGAATCAAAGCAAAAGAACCCTTGTCATGGAGCTAGACAAGGACTCCAAAGGGACAGAATGCAGGGCCATTTATATAGCCATTTTTTTTTTTTTATTCAGTAACCAAAGACAACTCCTCTTCAATCCTTGAAGAATTTTGTGTTTTATTTTAACAAGGAGATCCATATGCAAATCACAAAACTGTCAATCCTCGTATCACTACAATACAGGTGGAGATCAGAGCCCACAGTTACTAGAGGCCAGGCAGAAGAGAGAGGATCATGGAACACAGGAAGGCAGAGCGACCTATTCCAGCAGCATTTTTCACCATCTCAATCCTCCTGCTGCTCACCTCCAATGCTCAGCTTCTTTCAATCTGCCCTACCTGCTCAATTCCACAGCTCCACATCACCTCTGACTGACAGGTTCCACTTCAGCTCTACCCCCAGGCCCATTCTGTTTAGTTTCTGCCAAAAGCAAAGTCCTAGGACATCTCCATTACTAATGCCAACCAGAAGTAGATAAGGGGAGTCTCAGCTTCTGCAAACACTCCTGTGCAAAGAAAGACGTGGCTCTGGAAATTCGGGAATGCTTTCCCTCATCATGCGTGGTGGTGAGGTTCTCTCATTGGATCACTGCTCTATTTTGGCATCTGGTGTAATCAGAGCTCCAAACTACTCTTCACAAGGCACAGTGGTGCTAAACCCTTTGAGATGAACTATCTCATTCCACCTTCTCAAAGACTCTGGGAGATAACTGCCTTTGGCGGCAATGTGAAAAAGCAAAAGCACCTATCCCTGATGGAGCCTTAATGTCTGTTCAAAAGACATAAGAAAACTATTTACAAGTGAATTTTTGTAACGCGGTCTGCTTTTATTTTGGGGACTATCTGGGCTCTTAATGTGGGCCAAATAAGATTAGGTTTTTGAAGCGGGAGAAAGACCATTATTTAGGAAACAGTTCTGGTTTTGGATTGCTAGAATTTCCTTTTCTGCATCTGATAGTGCCCTGGAAGACATTCTGCACTATTGAAATAGGTGGATTTTGATCGGCTGTGATTGAAATTTGCCTCCACTTCAATCACCTAAGGGCTAACCCAGGTGTCACTAATGCCCAGGTGCTCTGCTCCCCACCAGGCGCGTCAATCTTAACATCAAAGAAATGTTCATAGGCTTCTAGACATAAATGAGTTGTTTACCACAACTAGAAAAGATGTGATTCAAATAAGGAAAATGCTCACTTGGAAGGAAAGTGGCAAAAAAATGAAAATGCTTTCCAGTTGGGCAGAAGTTTACCTTTCCAATTTAAGTCAGAGTCAATAATCCTAACGACTCAAGTGCCTGGGACTCTAGACTTGCGGTGGGTGGAGTGTCTTATGACTATCTGCACAATTCTTCACCTGCCCCATAACAAAAATATAACAATACCTTCTCATGCACCACAAACCAAGTATCTGCATGTGATATTGATAATACCTAACAAGTAAAGACAGGCTTTTATTACTAACCTTGTGCTTACTCATGCTCTTTAGCATAACTATTCACATACTTGGAAATGCTTGTAGTTTTCCATGATCCACAGTCAGAATACATAAATAATGTGCAAAAAGGATTGACCGTTTAGAATTTTTTCCTGTTGTTTACTTTCAAAGGAGGGGAAAAAAAAATGCCAATACACATGAAGGATATGGATAAAATTCAAGACTTATATACATGCTTTGAATTACTTTCCCTTGGATATACAGTAGTGAAACTGATTTTTTATGAAAACTCTGGCAATCTGTGTAAGGAAGAAATTGAATGCTGGCTACAATGACATAATTTGTCATTTTAGTCTTCAAAATCATGCCAAAATAAATGCTTCAGATAAAAAGATGGCAAAATAACCGATTTTTCTTTTTTATATACTGAAGATATATGCTTTAATATTTTACAACAGAATTACTTCCAGAAATGCTCTCTCTTACTTTCTGGCTTTTTGCACATGCTGTCCTTCCTGCGTGGGTGTTCTTCTTGCCATAAAATGCACCCTTCCCATCGCTCTTGTGAACCTCCATGTATCCAGCACACAAAAGACCTCACTTCTTCCCGGAAGCTGTCTCTGACTGCAGGCAGCACTTTTGTATGACTGTTTGGGCTGTGGTTGCTTCATTCTTTGAAAATGCCTTTGATTTTGTTTTCAGCAAGAAATGTTTATTACTGAAGGGCATTTAGTTTATAATACACAATATAATGAAAGCCTACTGTAAATCATAACTTCCTAGTTCATTTTTAATTTCTGCTTGTGATAGTTAATATCCTTCTGTGGTATTTAGTGGGACTGGTTAATTTTTAATAAAGATGTACATACAGCTTAAAAAAAAAAAAAAAAAAAAACCCACAAGTACCTGACAAGAACAACTTAAGGAAGGAAAAGTTTCTTTTGGTTCAGGGTTTCCGAGGTTCAGTTCATAGATAGCTGAGTCCATTGCCCTGGGCCCAAGGCAAGGCAGCATATGGTGTGGGGGAAGGGAGAGATGGAGGGAAGCTGTTCCCCTCATGGCAGCCAGAAAACAGACAGGGCATGGGGAGGGGGCTGCATGGAAGATGAACACTTCCAGGGTCTGACCCAGGACCCACCTCCTCCAGCCAAGCCCCACCTGCCTATGGTCACCACCCAGTTAGTTCATTCCAGTTTGACAACCTAGGTTACAGCTCTTGTAATTCAATCATTTCATCTCTGAATGTTCCTCATTAACACAGGAGTTTTTGAGGGATACCTCATATCCAAACCATAACAGCCTTTCTTTTAAATAACAGAACTGTGTTACTTTATACGTGTTCTTTAAAAAAGAAAGCCTGGCCACAAGCGTTCCGAGTAATGCTGATTAAAAAGGGAGAGGGAAGTGAAGGAGTTGCTAGGATATGATAAAGATTCATTCGTTTATTTAACCAATGTTTACTAAAGGCCTTATCTCTGAGTCACTATTTTGCTCTGATGATATGGCAGATAATGAAAGAAATAAGCACATAAACAAATACATTAATCTTCCACTTTACTCAGGAACTTCATTAACTTTCTGATCCTACAGCTGGCAAAAGGAATAGAACACCTGGAAATAGTACAGATGATTGACAGTAAGTGTACAATATCTTTAACCAACACAGGAATGCTCTGAGCGGGAATATGAAGTAAAGAGAACTGAAGGACAGAATGAAGTTTTCCTAATCCATCCAGTGATCCAGGAGAAGGCATTTCTGAGGCTGCTCTGTGCCAGGATGACTCCGTAAGACTCATATTGCATGATTAATATTTACTTACTGAGCTGAACATTAACGAAACTCATGATTCTACAGATTAACTTACCTCAACGTAGGAAATCGGAAATATTCCTATTTTGTCTGCCAACATTCCTTCAGCCCAGTTTTCGTCCACTCTGCGGATCACAGTCAGAACATCATCCTGGAGAAACAACAATCATCACTCTCCCTGATCCCTTTATCAGTTAATTTTCCTTTGCAATAAAAAAACTCAAGTTTCAAGAGTACATGAGTAAAAATGTTGTGACATATCTTTATACAAATTCCGAGTCTTTATGAATTAAATGATAATCACCAGTCAACCTGATGTTCCATTAGTTGGAAAAACCATAAACTTTGACCTAAAACACTGGCCTCTTATTTTACTGAAATTCATAAACTGCAACCTCAAATTCTATCTGCCTGAGCATCTTGAATTTCTGTTTAAATTGATTCTCAGACGCCAGGCATGGTGGCACATGCTTGTAGTCCCAGTGACTTGGGAGGCTAAGGCAGGAGGATTGTGAGTTCAAAGCCAGCCTCAGCAAAAGCAAGGCCCTAAGCAACACAGTGAGACCCTGCCTCTAAATAAAATACAAAAATGGGCTGGGGATTAGTAGCAAAGTGTCCCTGCATTCACTCTCTGGTAACCAAAAAAAAAAAAAAAAGAACATTCTCAGATGCTTCTCACTTTCTGATAATACACCAAAGGTTCAATCAAATGCAATGCATATCCTACTGCCTTTTTTTTTTTTTTTCCCAAAACCATGATATTTTGCTTAAAATTCCAAACCTCTTCATCAATTCAGTAAATATATTGCAGGTGCTTTTTATGCAAATAAACTTACATATAAAATAAGGAAATAATAATGTCTCATCTGTTATTCATGACTCAGTATTGTAAAATCCCTGAGTGGCCCATACACACTTTAAAGTGCCTTAAAATAAATTTAGGCTCTAAATATGAAAAAGATACCATGTAGAACATTAACCAAAATTATCTTTCATAGAAGAAGTTTATGCACAAAATTACTTTCCTTGTGACTTAGAGCAGACTACGAGGTATTTTTAGAAGCACAGTGAGAGGGTTCACACAAAATTCTTTTTCCAAGAAAAAACATCAGCCACCTTCCACGTATAGAAGAAGAGCTGGTAAATTCATTCTAACTTTACCTTTGCAAATGGAAGGCAATCTTTGTCCGCTTCCTTATCTTTCACTTCAAAGTCATAAAGTGCTTTGCACTGAGGTGGGGGCTGAGGTAATGGTTTGATGATCTGCACAAAGTTGGTGGGGAAAAAGCCATGGATGCCGTTGACTTCCCCGTGGTACCAGTTTTCATCAACTTGTCGTCGCAAAATAATGATGTCACCTTTGCTGAATTTAAGGTCTCCAGGCTCCTTTCCTTCGTAGTTATATAATGCTTTGGCACATGGTAACTGAGGTATACCCTTAAAGAAAAAGACAAATTTCAATGAAAGAACAGTCCAAAAATATACATAAAAATATAACTTTACTATTTTTAAGTCAAGGTCAAATTCACATTTTGCCCTTTGAAGAACATCTTACAAAAAAAAAAAAAAAAAAAAAAAAGAATTATGTATCCCATCAATAAAGAGCAATTACAGCCAGGTATGGTAGCACATGCCTGTAATTCCAGTGACTTGGGAGGCTGAGGCAGGAGGATTACAAATTCAACACCAGCCTCAGCTTTAGTGCAAGGCACTAAGCAACACAGTGAGACCCTGTCTCTAAATAAAATACAAACTAGGGCTGGGGATGTGGCTCAGTGGTCCTGAGTGCTCCTGAGTTCAATACCAAGTACTCACCTCCACACATACACACACAAAAGAGCAATTACAAAACAAATATCCATAGTAAGATAAGAACAGCGGGATATCTATGCAACAGCTACAATGTAGCCTTCTATTCCCAAGTTTAATTTAGTAGGGGCCTTTTCCCTGTTTGTCTGGGAATATTATTACATGAAAATATGAGTTGTGAGTCCAACTCTCTGACATGAAATTCAAAAACTTATAAAAGGTTCATATTAAGTATTTTAATCAGAATAAATGATAAACACTGAGAATAAAATTTAATCAAAAGTATAATTCATCAATTTACTAACTGTTCTTAAGCTTGATTGATAAAAATCAGAGCAGACTATGGGCAAAACTTTTCCTGATGCTGCTTTCAATGGGGACAGGAGATTGTATTCCTTTGTGAATTCAACAATATTTATTTAGGGCTTAGCCCATTCCTGAGTCTGGAATGCAATTGTGAGTAGAACACAGTTCCTGTCCTCCCATAGTTTACAATCTGGACATGTTCAGGCACATGGTCTGGTGTAGTTTAAAACCAGTCAACTTTGCTCTCTCCTCATTAGAGAACACTGTTAGGCTGATAAGATAAGACAGGGGGTCTTAAATGTTACTGCACTGCATTATGATTTTGAATGACAGGTTTTTAATGGCGTGTACCCCCAAGGCAATTGAATCAAATGGGTTCAATATGATACTTCCCGAAGGCATTAGTGGGCCCACTCTTGAGCCTTAGCTGTCATTTTAAGATCTCTGGCCTCTCTGGAACACTGCTGCCAATCATTGAGTCAGAGGATAAATGGCAAATCAAACATGTCTATAACAATTCAACGAGCTAGATTATAGGTTCCTGTTTCTCATGTCCCCATTCATTTATTCACTGGTCTAGAAAACACTCCACTGAACACTTTATGAAGCTTTTACTTCTTACCAGGCGATATGCTGATATTGAGGATTTAATGAAAAATAAAGCACAATTATTTTCCTTAAATATAACGACAACACAAAGTGTGTTAAATGCAAAGATAAAGACATGTGCACTGTTTATGGGAGCAGAGAACGTTGAGGTTTGGGGGATGGGAAAAATCAAATACTTCCCCAGTCTTAAAGGATACATAGGAGCTAACCAAACTAAGTTGGAGTAGGGGAATAAAAAAAAAAGTGAGAACATTCCAGGCAGAGGTGAGAGCCCCAGCAAGGACAGGGAAGTGAGAAGCAGCGTGCTGTGCAGAGGGACTGGGGTTTGGAAAGAATGCAGTAGTGTTCTTGTGCGGGAATCAAGGGGCATAAGGAATGTGAGAGTAGGCAGAGGACAAAGTCCATGGTGGAGGGTCTGGAAAGAGACGTTAAGGACTTTGGATCCAGCAGTGCAGTCACCCATGGGTCCAAAGCACACAGATGGACACGGTGTGACCAGGTGCAGACAGGTAAGCCTGGCAGTGGAATGGAAAGTAAATGGGAAGTGGCAGGTGGGCAGAGAGCCATGTGTAAAGCACAGGCCTAAGACAGGTGATTTTTTTTTTTTTTAAGTTTAGTCTTTTCAAGAAAGTACAGCAATAACATATTACTCCTGTTACTTCTTCATACTCCCCCTTCCTCCAAAAAACACAGATCAAAGTTTAATATCCTTGATGTCAACAGAACTTCACAGTACGGTGTTCAGTTACTATTTGGTTCTCAGTCGGAGATTTAGAGAATGGACTACCCATAAGCCAAACTTTTTTGCTAAATCTTTTTGTTTGGCTTCAGAGGAAGAGTAATTCCCACTCTCAAAATGATAATGGCAGTCATTTTGCCTTGGCTTGGTCCATGCAATGCTGTGGTTGGTTAGTTAAAGCTCCTCGGAGGGGTCAATATCCCAGGAAGACGAGAGTTGAGCCTTTCATAAGTACTGATACCCTCATGTGCCCTCTTGACTGTGGACCCTGCCTTAAGATCTGGTCTCTAATGACATGACACCTGTCATTCAGCCTTGACATGATCTTATAAGCAGTTCTGTTGTGCCCTTTGGTTCCTCCAGCAAGGAACTGCCATTCAGGAGCTGATCCCTCACAGTGCCATGAACTTTGCTCATATTTCATCGAGCATCTGTGGAAGGAAGAATTTTTATTTTTGTCTAACCTCACGTATACTTCGTTCCCATCTCTATTTCTTAAAGCCTGGTTATCACGACTTATCAATATTTCCCAAGATAGGTTTAAGGAAATAACAATAAATACATACCATGGTAAGTACCATTATGGGGGAAGAGCTAGAAAGACAATTGACAAAAGAATTAGAGAGTTAAATTAACTCTTGTTGTGCAGCTAAAGAGGTTATGATCAGGCGATAAAGGGAACTAACTAGTTGGGAGCACAGACTCCGCTGCTTGAATACCATCTCAGTGCCTTACTAGCTGTGATTTTGGGCAGGTTAACCTCTCTTTGCCTTAATTTCTTCACCTGGTTGTTATAAGGATTTAGTGAATTCATGTATATAAACCCCCTCAAATGGCCCAGAAGACAGTAAAGGCTACAAGCATGAACTATCGTCCTCATCATCACCATCACCATCATCATCATCACCCAATGTGAAAGCCTGGTCACCAGTGAAATGGGGCACCTGACAATGTGTTTGTCTCTATGAGGCTGGATGCTTTTCCTTTTGGATGGATTCACACAGCAATTACATTTTTAACATATATTCTCTGTATGACAATGCAAAGAATGTTCCTCCTAGGAAGGGCTCGGGATTTTGAAATGTGCATTTCTGAAGCACACATTTGTTTTCTGAGTAGAATCCATTCATCTTCTGGTTGAACAGAAGAAATTACAAATTCACTGACATGCACCGTTTAATAGGGGATGGCATTTTAGATGTGGCTGTAGTTCATCTTGACAGGGCTAATGTAAGGCATTGGAAGCCTGCATGAATTAATTGAAAATCCTATTACAAACTCGGTGACAAATAACTCTATTCACCATTATGGCCTGTTCTCTCGATTTTTCCCCACCTCAATTAGCTCTATTTGGCCCACTCTGCCCAAATTCATGCCAGCCAGATTCATGCACCAAGATACAGATTTAGCACTCTTAGAAACCATTCTGAACTGCTCCTTGAAGAGATCTGTAAAATTCCAAACGACCCACAGTACAGTTCTTTTGTAATATGCTGATGTGAGAACTGAGGGAAGTTATCTCTTTATAGATCACTTCCACACACCAGTGGCCTAATGGACTTATTAACATTTCCACATAGCAGATCTATGAAGTATTCCTACAATCATCACGTAGTCTTAACAGAACGAGCATCAAGGAGAAAACTTATTATGAGAACAGTGACATACGACATGACCAGCCTAGGATTTTATCTCTGCGATACAACCAAAAAAAATTCATTAATTCACACTGACTTGTTAAATGTTGACTGCTATGGTTATTTCAACGATCAATAACCACAGAAACAAAATCATAAAACTTATGGCAATCGAACCCAAGAGCAGACATTTGTGCATCTGGCAGTGTTTTTCTATGGTGTTCTTTTTCAATTACATTCTAAGAGACGAGAAAGTCAGTTTGTGTCAAGTTTCTCAAAAGAAGGCTTCCCACATTAAATAAAATGAATTCTACTCTGATTTCAAATCAAGCCAAGTTCAGTGATCTTTAGAAGTCTTATTCCCACACAGACTGCAGATGATTAAGGGTAAATGGTTAAACAACTTGGAAGAGCAATAAAAGAACACATTTTCCTCTGCAACATCTGAAGGATAAAGCAAAAACAATTGGTTGGAAAAACCTAGTAGTGCTCTTCTGGGTAAAATACGTCTGGGGCCCAGGGAGGCTATGCCTTCTCATTCATCTCCTTAGAAAGGTCTGGAAGCATGTCATTGCCCGGCCCTCTGCCCTCTATGCCTTTAGCAGGCTTTCGAAACTGCTGCTTTTCTTCTGGACCCTCTCATCAGGCCACGGCCCTGGAGGATCTGCAGAGCTTACATTTCACTTGGAGTCTTTCACTTGGCTACACATGAAAGGGAGGCTTAAGGGAGAGAAAGTCAGAGAGAACCTGACACTGCAGTCTAACCTTGGGGGTGCGGCTGTCACTCATGCTGCCAGCTTTATCAAAAAGCTCGGCAATTCAGGCCAAGTATTAAAACAATTCTGCGTCTAAAATAATTTTGGCAAGCAGTGCATTGTTTTGTTCATTTTTAAAAAAAAAAAGGTGAGGCATAAGAGTGGACCAGATTTACTTTTCAAATATTTTTTTGCTTCTAAATTATACATGCAGGTTTTCCTAAGTATAAGACATAAAAATCCTCCATGTGATAGGCACACAAATATTTTTCATTAAATGCTTTACACTTTCATTTCTGTGCCATCAAGTATATGCCAATATATCTGGCAAAATGCTGCTTGATGTTCTAGCTGCTATCCTAACAGGTAAATAAAACATTCACTGCCAATTTATTTTATAGACTCTAAATGCCAATGCCCAGATACGTATGCAAGACAGCTCCTCTAAATTCAAATTCCTTCATGCATTTCTTACTGCTCCATAAAGTAAAAAAGATTCAATGACCTACTAAAAAGAAAATCTAGAAGACACTCATATAGTGGGAACAGCTATAAAATGTGTATAACTTAATAATTTAGTTATATCTAAATTGACACAAACTCTGCCTGATTTCAACTTGACTTTCAAAAACTTTCCAGAAAGAAATCAGAAATAGAAAAGTACCACACACAGGGTAACAAGCAGCAAGATGGACTGAGGAAAGAATTATTTTAAATGTCCTTTGTGCAACAAAATATATGCTGGTTTTTCCTTACAAAGTAAAATATCTATAAACATATAACAATGGTATTTCATGAAAATACTGAGTCTTTAACAGTTAATAAGTCTTGAATACTGTTCTCAGAATGTCTAGGTCAGATGTTTCAATTTCAATATTAGAAATGTCCATTGATTATTTTAAGTTATTTTTTCCAAAGTAATAGCAGAAGGAACTAAGAATCCCATAATCCCACTGTAGTTCATCTTTTATTTGTTCTTTCCTTTAACATTTATTTGTGGGGAATTTTATCTGATGATCATTTTCTTAAGCTTCCATCTCCCACCCACCCCAAACTTGCCCCATAAAAGTTTCCAATCATATTAACTTAAATCTACCAGCACCCTGGAGACAGCAGTTGTAAATAAATAGCATTTAAGAAAAAACATGTTTCCTCACCGCAATTATTCTTTCCCCCCCTTATTCTATTATCCCAGTGTCCCCTCTTTTATTTTTGTATACTCATTTTCTTCAGCTTTCTCTGGTCTTTGTATCTGGACCAACCTTCTCTATTCCAGATCTGGTTCCAATTTTACCCTGGCTCAAGAATGCGTGAGCTGATCAAGGCCATTCTGAGGGGGCACCCAGGAGCCCCGTTTGAAAGCAGTGCTGTAGGTGAAGATGTGGACTATGGGTCATTGTTTAGGAAATGCCTTACTTAGGAGATGGGGGAGGGGGACTAGAAAGCAGGGAGGTAGGAAGAGAACCAGCAAAACATAACCATAGTTGTAAAAATAATTCTTGTCCACACCACCAGTGTCTATAAGCTGGAGATGGTTCCCAATTACCTCTTAAATTAATGTTCTAAATCATGAGTTTTATGGCCCTCCAATTGGATTGACCGTTCCACCTCATATTTTTCACACTCAGCAAGCAAACCAGTCTTCTGTCATCATCTCCAATCTCAAGCATACCACTCTTCCTCTTCCTTCTTGAAAATTCATTGAGAACAACCCATCTTTCCTCTCTCCTCCTCTCTTCAAAGGTCCCTGGTATCTGTAAATATGTATCATTTACATCTACAGTCGGTAATTATGTGGCATTTCTTTCACTTGCATTTCTATCGGTCTAGGACAGCTGCTTCTGTTGTCTGGAAGCAGAT
This sequence comes from Sciurus carolinensis, assembly GCF_902686445.1. Classification (NCBI taxonomy): domain Eukaryota; kingdom Metazoa; phylum Chordata; class Mammalia; order Rodentia; family Sciuridae; genus Sciurus; species Sciurus carolinensis. Next base: position 23,888,965 of record NC_062216.1, read on the forward strand.
ATAAATAAGGTTAAGAGCAGAGATCTGATTCTTATATAGGTCAAAAGGACACACTGTTCCCTCAGATATAAGGGCCACTTGTCCTTCAGGACCCAACTCAGGCACTGCTTCACTGAAGAGAGTCTCCCAACATTCCCCCACCTAAGTCTGATGGGGTGCAGCTCTAACGCAAACCCCAAGTCTTACACATGCTACTACCATTTACAACCTGCTTCCCCCTGCTGGAATGCCACCTCCTAGATATCTGGGATTATATGTTATTCATCTTGACATGCAACGTACCCTACCTCAGCATCTGAACACATTCTTGTTGGATAGACAAACAAAAACACAAATGTTATCTCCAGGAGGCGAGCACTAAGGTGTTGATGAACAAGTGGAAAAAAATTTTATATCCAGAGGAAAAGCAACTAAAAAGACAATTCTACAGATAGATCTGCCAATCATTGAATATGTTGCCATCGATCTATACAATTTATTGCCATCATTGAATATGTTGCACAACATATGTGATCATATATATTGTGCTCCTAGGAATCCCTCATGAGGGCAGACTGTTGGTCTGTTCTTACTGCCTCTGACGTACACAGTGCATGACAGACACTCGATTCTGAAACATTTGAGGAATAGGAAAACCGAAGAGAAATTTTATTCCTATTCCCCGAGGCTTCTGGGAAACTACAGTGCTCCAGGAAAACTCTGGGAGATATGAGCAAGTTCTGCTAATGCAAGTCTACTGCCACGGGCCCCAGACACATAACTGAAAACATAAAAATCCTGGACACGGGCACTTGAGTGTTTTATACTAAGAAAACTGCTGGCATTTGAAAAATGTGAAACAAATTATGGAGTAACCACAGTAAACAAATATTTTCCTTACAAACTCATATGGTGGTTATGAGAAAATAGTCATGTAGCTGATATACAGCTTTTTTTTCCTTGGATGGTCTTAAAAAGGGAGTATCCAACTGACAGACAAATCATTAAAGAAAACAAATCTTATGGATTGCTGTAAGGGAAGAGAGCTGTTGAGAACACAATTCACTGAAGTAAAAATGCAGGAAATTCATGTCATTCACTGCCCTGAATATTAGTTTTCTGTTTCATTACATGTTTAATTACAATAGTAGTTTGCAGGGAACAGGAAATGTCCTTGGGAAAATTCCCTACAGTAACTCAAGTTACCAGTTTGAGGACTCATGCAGGATGGGAGTATTTCCTGGTAAAAGGTCATGTTTCTACCTATTTGGAAACAGTTTGACTCCTGGTAAAGAATTTGCCCTTTTCCTGCCCCCACCCAGTGCTAAGTCTCCCACCTGACCCTGGGGTTCGGGTTGTGCAGCTAGACAGGGCAGAATGACCATGTTTAGAAACTACATGCAGAGTTTCTTACCTAATTCTTACAGAAAACCATGAAGGTAAGGAAAATCAGAAATACACAGGAGAAGGGTGTGTGAGAATAGGTTTTAATATTAAAGAGGTCAGGTGAATTACCTGGTTTCTGGTTTTTTTGTCTAGTGTTTTCTGTTAATACCTTGGAGAAAGAACGCTCATATGATTTAAACATACCATTAAGTGTGAAAGGTAGTTCATAGTTTCAGAATTAAAACAACATTGTAATAGGCCCACACATATATGGACAACTGACCAAAGTGCCCAGGCAATTCAACTGGGGGAAAGTAAACATTTTCAAGGAAGATTCTGGAACAATTAGAAACTCAAAGGGTGGGGTTGACTCCCGTCTTCCACTGTATAGAGAAATTAACATGAGATGAATCACATAATCAAATGTAAAAACCGTAAGTTTTCTAGAAGAAAAAAATGGAAGAATATCTTGAGCGATGGCATCAGCAAAACAAAAAACAAACAAGAAAACCCTAACCATAAAAATCGATGCATTGGACTTCCTCAAAATTGAAAAATTCTGTTCATCAAAAGGCACAATGAAGAATACAAAAATATAAGCCACAGATTAGGAAACTATTTCCAACACTTACATTTGACAAAGACTCAAATCCAAAAATAAAAGGAACGCCCACAACTCAACAACAAGCAAAACTTCAACTTAAAATCAGGCAAAAGATTTGAAAATAGATTTCAAAAAGAAAGATAAATGTACTGCAATGAAAGGGACTCAACATCATTAGTAATCATGGAAATGCAAAAAATAACCACAATGAGGTGTTTGTTCACATCCATTAGAATGATAAAAACTGACAACAGAAAATGTAGAGCACCTGAACTCACATGTACTGCCAGCAGGATTCTAAAACTGTTTGACAAATTCTTATAAAATTATATATACATTTACCCTATGACCTAACAATTCCAATCCTAAATTAGCCCAAGAAAAATGAAAACAGTTTGTCTATCCCGAGACTTGTACAAAAATGCTCATCACAGCAGTATTCTTAATTACCATACTGAAAAGAACCCAAATATCCATCGATAGGAGAATAAACAATGGAACCCCACTCAACTATTTAAAAATAAATAAATAAATAAAGATACGGGGGCTGTGGGTTTTAGTTCAGTTACTACAGTTGCAGAGAATTTGCCTAGATGTGTGAGGTCCCAGGTTCAATCTCCAGCACTACAAAACAACAACAAAAACAAATTACTGATATGTGTGAGTGAAAATAATCAGAATACTATATGATCATATTTACGTGACACTCAAGAATAGGTAAGACCAATCAATTGTGATAGACATCAGAACGGCAGTGGCCCATGTGAGATGGGGAATGAGTGGCAGGGCCTGGAGGAAAATTTCTGAGACTCTGGATATATTCTGGATCTTGACTTAGATATTGGTTACCCAGGAATAGAAATGTCTGAAAAATTATTAGATTGTATATTTATGATCTAATTCCCATATGCAAATTTAGCTCAGTATAAAAATGTTTTAAACACATACACCAATAGCAGCAGTTAGGGGAAAATATGATCAACTATAGCAGATCTGTCACTACGTGTGGGGCACAGACACGAAGATACACAAGTATCACAGTGAATTCCAAGCTACATGGGCGATGAGCAGAATGGAAAAACTGGAGAAAGAAGAAATCTGAGGTCCAAGGGTATGGAGATTACATATCTTAAAGATGGCCACCTTTCTAACAGGAAATGCACCTCTGAACGACCCGGATGTGCACACTGTAGTGTCTCTACTGTAACCTAAACCTGCACCTAGCCCAGTCAACCTCCTACCAGATGTCCAGGACACCTTCTGAATCCACAAACAAAAGGAACAGAAAACAGCAGTGTAGTCGCTGGAGAGAGATAAAGATGATGAAATGTGTTGGAAAATATTATGATGGCTAAGTGAATGGTTAGTAAATTTTACAGTGGTAAAATTAAAATTTCAAATACTATGAAAAGGGCTTACACAAAGAGAGTAAGACCAGTTCATATTCACGGAAGAAAAAAAAAATGCAGGCTTTGACAGATGCATGTATTATTTAAGTTGGATAAAAGAGCTTCCTGGCAGAGAGGGTTGTTAAATATTGCAATGGATTATGATATCTCTTTCACTGGAGACCTTTCAAAACAGGACAGTCTCACAAGTTTGGTTCTGCCCAAAGGCAAAGTAAGAAATTGACTTGTGATCTCTAGTAATACTATGATTTCTATGGCAGTCAAATGATTTGAAAAAAATTAATTCTTGATGATATTGTCCTTTGTTTCTCTTTTAAAAGGTGGAGTCTCAAGAATAAAGGTAGTAATAGAGAAAGTGAACAAGAGAGAGACATTTGGAAAGAAATAATAAGAACATGAATTAGTCTATGGAAGTCAAAAAGGCAGTCTCAATCCTTCAGAACTTATCCCAGCTCCCTACAAGGTCATTAGGAAAAGCAGAGACCATTCAGGGCAGCTGGCAACCAAGATGCCTTTTATCTATTTATTTTTGCAATGTTAGAAAAGGAATACACAGGAAGAATGTATTACTGTTACTACTCTTCAGAGGAGTGTTCTGCTTGTCAATGAAATGTGAAGTTATAAAGTAAAGAATGAATAATTACTTCAGAAGAACATCTTCTCACTTTGACACCAACAAAATCCTCCTATACACCTGCATATGCTTTGAGATTGTGGTTTTTCAAAAGGATTAACAGAAAACACTGTAGAGACAACCTTCTAGTTATTCCATCCAAGGTCTTTCAGCTTTGATTAAGTCTGTTGGAAATGATACTTTTATAAATATTCTGTGGTACTAAAGTTGAGGGTTACATGAAGATACTAATTGCCTATATTCTCTGCTTTCTCTATCACCTGACTGCAAGAAATGCTACCAGAAATAAAAAGATGCATCCATTTGCAATGAATAATTTTACCAGTTGGTATATTATTATTGCAAAGAAACCTGTTTTGTTGAAGCTCCCTTCCAAAAAAATATTACAATTTAAATCCATTGATCATTTAAGAAAAAAAAATTAGAGCAACTTAAAGGGAAAGGTTTACAAACTATGCCAGTTCTGACAGGTCGAAAGCTAACTCATTTTCTTCTAAATAATTAAACAGATATGAATTGCAGATTTTTCAATCAAATGAGACATTTATATAAAAACGACATTAGTTTTATATTACCAGGTGATTAAGTATACAGCAAAGAATATAAAATCAAGTGAGAGTTCATGTGCACATGAGACTATTTTTATTAAGCATTTAATTTATATTGCATAAGAGGATAACAGATCATGCCAATTGTATTCACAGTAGTGGAAAATTTAAGACAATTGGCAATCTGAATATTTTTTGGCCACGGCAATATATTAAATTACAGTTCTGAAACACCATACTAGCATATTTTAACTGCATGATTTTTTTTAAAAAATTACTTAAACATTATAAAATATTACAAAAAGTTATTTTAACTAATTATTTAACTAAATACTTTTTAGACAGTGCAGTCAGGTTTTCGTGTTCACAGACTGTGAGCTTCTTGTGGGCAGGAACTGAATCTCATTCATCTCTGTCACCTGAGAACCCACCATAGGACACAGAATCCAGTGGGCGCAGAATACACTTGTTAGATAACTGCTTTACTGCTGCCTCTTACTTTGTTCCACCTTAGATCTTCCAGATTCATCTTCTTAGCTGATCATCTGTCTGATCCATCCCTTTCTAATCCCCTCTCTATCAAATACAGCATAAACCTTTATGGCACTTAAGATCCCTACAATCCTGCCCTAAACCATTTTCTCAAATACTTCACATTCCTCTCCAATAAATATCCCCAAAGCAAACTAGATTCCCTGTGGTTCCTTGATATGCTCCATCTTTTCCCATCTCTGAGACTTTTTGGAGGAAGTTTCTCTATTCCTGTTTTACATTCTCAGTTCAAATTGTTAGTCTGCATCTCATGTTTTACTCTAAAGAATTCTGTTTAGGAAATCAGTCGGGTGATCTGTATGGTACACTTGCCTATAGGAATAAATAAGCAGGTCCGGTCAGACATGGGCGTCTGCTTGTGTTTGCTGTTATTTTACTTGAATTAGGAAAGGAAATCAAAGGAAACAAATCAAGGGACTTGCTTGCAGTTAGGTTAAACATATTTAAATTGTTTTAGTGACCTCTTGCCCAAAGTTATGTTGAAAATACAGATTTTTAAAAATATCAATCTATAGCACTTCTAAAATATAGGGAGAAATACCCATGATCATGCCAGAAATTTTTAGAGACTTCTAGAAGGATGAAAATAGGTAAAATCAAAAAATTCAATGAGCAGATTGAAAATCTATAGGACAGGGCTGAAGACCAAGGTGGTGACCTACCTCACAAAGCATACCTTCTAATACATCGGGAAAACAGAGATGAAAAATGACCAAAAAGTTGAGACATGAAAAGCAGCTTTAAAAAAGTCCAATATCTATGTAAAGCAAGTTTTATAAAGAGAGACTAGAGATAATGAAGGGGAGAATTGTGAAAGAAATGTAGTAATAGAAGCACATTTTCCTGAGCTAAAGATATATACAGTCTCAGCTAGAATAGTCTCATTAAGTGCCAAGCAGGATTAATGAGGAGAGAAAAGATCCACATTCAGACACAGCTCATTACAATTCAAAACTCCAAATATAAGAGAAAAATTATACAAGACTGGGGTCAGCTGAGTTTACTATCATGGAAACAAAATCTGAATTTTTGGCAGTGATATTGGATAAGAGTACAACAGAGCAATGCTTTTAAGTCTCTAAGGGAACATGACTTAGAGGAACTTATCCAGCTAAACTGTTAAATATGTGTTTTTTGGTGGTGTTTTTTTTTTGTTTTGTTTTTTGGTTTTTTGTACCAGGGATTGAACCCTGGAGTGCTTTACCACTGAACCACATCCCCAGCCCTTTTTAATTTTTTATTTCAAGATAGGTCTCCGAAGTTGCTTTGGGTCTCACCAAATTGCTGAGGCTGGGCTTGAACTTTCAATCCTCTTGCCTCAGCCTTCCTAGCTGCTGGGATTACAGGTATGTTCCACCACACCCAGCAAGACATTTGTCAAACACACAAAAATCTCAAAGTTTATCACCTATGCATTTCAAATGGAAAAACACACAAAAAAACTGTATTACTCAAGGAAGTTTTTCTCAGCCTAACCCCCACGGCCTCCCCACCAAAACACAGAAAACTCCTAGAGAGAGAATAGATGATACAGAAAAGACAGATGGATGAACATATTCTAGAAGACACAAATAAAACAGAAAATAAACTTAAAAGAGAATCCATTGCACCTAGAAGTGGAGCAGGGTCTAGTGACACGGGTCACATTTGCTTCTTCATAGTTCCAACCACCCTGCTGTGACTCATGCTTATATAATCATAATACTGCAAATGCTCTTTTCACAGGACTTCCATTTTTAGACTCAATCTCCACACCTAGCAAAAGAAAAATTAATTATAGCTACAGAATAGAATGTTTATAAACTCTGACAATATCAAAATAACAATGCACTGAACAAAAATCACAAGTTAGGCTGAAGGGAAGTTGGGAGGTAGAAGTCATCTCAGTTTTACTACATGGTATCTGAAATTGACACTGTGCAAGACTAAGAAAGCAAGAAATGGAAACATATCATTTAAGGTTGTAATGGTAACCAGAGGAACTGGAGAACAGAAGACACAGGCATTACCTCTGGAAAGCAGGAGTAGGGAGAGAGGAGGGGCACTTTGTGGTTATAGATTTCTTTCATGAACAGGTATTACTTAAAAATGCATAAGAAAAAGGAACAGTGCACAAAATTCTAATGTGCTTGCTCTGAATTTTAATAATTTGGTTTATTGAATAATTCATACAAAGAAGATAAACAACAATATAACTTGAGAAACAAAACATTTTAAAAGCAATTGAAACCTGTATTTTTCTTCACCAACTACACAGTAGATTAGCTCTAGAAAGAATAAGAAAATTTAGGAAGACCCTGATTATTGTACATAAATCCTCACTCTCCCCCAGTCCCACTCCTACACTCTCTTAACTATTCCTGATCAGAATATTCATGTCCACTAAAAACTTGACTCCAGGACTTCAATACAGCATCAGTAAGACACCAGTGAAAGTCCCATAATGCCTGTGATTCCGACACTTTCTTATCATTAATACAGACTTAGTTTCCTATGGCAAGTTCCTTTATCGATACAAAGAAAAAGCAAATTGTACCTAATACATTGAATTGTTAGAAAAGAAAAACAAGACACAAATTGTCTCCACCATCATGCTCCCTGCTTCTGCAAGACGGAGTCACTCAATTAATTGGTGTGATTTCACCTTGAGTGCTTCAGACCAGGAACGGACAACCCAGGAGCCTGGAGGGTTAAGCATGATAGCTTTGGAGAAAATAATAAAAGCCTGAATACCTTCCCTCGATTCAAGAGGGGTTAGTTTTCTGAACTTGTGAAATGTGAGGAACTCACTTGACATGTCACCTTCAAAAATACCTATTTCAAATACAAACAGGAATCTAAGTGCAATGCTGATGCCCAGCTATCTAGGAGCTACATTTGAAGAGGAGGGGATGGAGCTACATTTGAAGAGGAGCTACATTTGAAGAGGAGGGGATGGAGGCAGTGATGACGACTAGATTCACACTTAAAGCAGCATTGCCCTAATGGCACTATCACAACTGGTGCTTTTCAAACTTTAATAAGGACACAGATAACTTGGGGCTCTTGTTAAACACATTTTTCTGATTCAGTAGGTCCAGATGGGGCCAGCGGATCTATACTTCTAACAGCTCCCAGATCATGGGGAGGCAGCCAGGGGAACCACACTCTGGGCAGAAAGGGAACCAAGATCGTCTCCTTCCCAAATTCCTTTAGCTGGTTCTTTACCAATTTTGCCCCAGGCCTCATCTTCTGATTCTCTCTTCTCTTTAAATTGACTCGGAAGGTGAACTCATCTATTTCCTTTTTTTTTTTTTTTTGGTACAAGGAATTGAACCCAGAGGTGCTTAACTAGCAAGCTACATCACCTGCCCTTTTTTATACTTTATTTAGAGACAAGGTCTTGCTGAGTTGCTTAGGGTCTGGCTAAGCTGCTGAGGCTGGCTTTGAACTCGACATCCTCCTGTGTCAGCCTCCTGAGTCGCTGGGATTACTTACAGGTATGCACCACTGCCCCTGGCTGATTTCCTTCTTTTAAAACTATATAAGCCCTTCGCAACCCCGGTTGAGTACTAGAATCAACTAGGGCATTTCTTTCTTCCTTTAAAGTTTTATAACCCCACAACAAAAAAAATTAAATAAAAATCTGAGGTCAGGTCTGAAGCATATGTATTTTTAAATGCTCCTCAATCATTCTTGTGTATTGGGCTATCACCTGTGAATCTAGACCATGACATCTCCCAGATCTGACCTCAGTGACTTCTCACCTGATCTCCAACTACCTACTCCATATCTCCTCTTGAAAATCTCCCAGGTATCTACAAGTTGACAAGTCCAACACACACCTCTTGATTTCCTCCTGCCCCAACAAAACCTGATCCTTTACCACTTTCCCCCATCTCGGTAAACAGCTGTGTTCACCTAGGTGCTTGGGCCATAAGACTGAGCTTTCCCATGATGCCTCTGTTCCTGTTCTTTCATGACTCATATTCAATTCATCAGCAAGTCTGCTGGATCCCAAATCTGTCTGTTCTTATGACTTCCATTGCTACCAGCCTCAGCCAAGTCAACTGCTATCTCTATATTGCCAACCTTGACCCCAGAGTGTTTTTTCCACAATGTCTCTTACCTATTAACCTCTCCATGGTTTTCCACCCCACTTGAAATAAAAGAAAATCCCTTCCCCTGGCTCCCAATGCTTCCCATCCTCAGGCCCTGCTTATCCTCAGCCCTCTCCTAACTCTGCTTCTACCCATAAACCTCCCGCGTCTCCTACAAGGGCCTTGGTGCTTGTGGACAACTCCAGGCTCTTTCCTATGTCAGGATCCTCCTCTTGTTCCTCTTCTCCAAGGTCACTTCAGAGAAGGCGTCCCTGGGTATCTCCACGTAGCCCCACACACCCAGCACGCACCATAACTCCTCCACCTGCACTTTCTGCCCTGTTCATTTGCTTCATGGCATTTATTTGTACTAGTTATTCATTTGCTGGATTATTGTTTCCACTCTCACCAAAATGCTAGACCATAATCTCTTTATATATACATATACATATATATTAGTTATAAATAGACACAATATCTATTTATGTCTTTATTTTTATGTGCTGCTGTGTGGGAAGCCATCCTTATTTAGCAGAATCAGACTAGGTTGAGCCATGGGACGCAGAGGCCTGGCTTCCAGGAACTAACAGCCACGGAGGTCTGTCCCAGATTGCCAGAAAGCATGTGGTGCTGTGTGGGAGTGATTCCCTGTCTCCTTCTGGAATTTTCCCCTAAGAGAATGGCTTCCCCTAACTCTACCCTAGCCTGTCCATCACAGAAGAAGCTCCTCCCAGTCTTGCTCCCTTTACCTGTGTGTCTATAAATAAAAGAGAGTTGGGTTACTCCAGGTTGTTGTTGGTAGAGGCCAGAGCTGGTATGGCCAGACCACTCTCATTTAAAGAGTAGTGGCTCTTGTATTTATTGAGGTAAGTTTTTTGGGTAAACAGATTGAAAAAGAGTCAACATCATCCTCTGGCAGTTAACTCCTTTTCTCATCCATGCAGGACATGGCTGAGAGACGCCCACACTGGTGAGAATTGAACCCAGTGCCTCCCACGCGTGAGGCAAGCGCTCTACCACTGAGCTACAGCCCCAGCCCTAGACTATAATCTCTTAAAACAGTGAATTTGTCTTGTTCACTGGAGGACCACAAGCATCAATATCCATACCTGGCAAGTTGCAGGTACTTGGTACATACTGGTGTTGTTATGGTTTAGATACAAGATGTCCCCCAAAAGCTCATGTGTGAGACAATGCAAGAAAGTTTAGAAGTGGAATGATTGGGTTTTTGAGAGGTTTCGCCTAATCGGTGCACTAATCCTCTAAAAGGGATTAACTGGGTGGTGACTATAGGCAGGTAGGTGTGGCTGCAGGAGCAGGGTCACTGGGGGCCTGCCTTTGGGGTGTATATTTTGTCCCTTTTGAGTCTCTCTCTGCTTCCTGTCATATCCTGAGCTGTTTTCCTCTGCCACGCCCTGCCACCTTGATGTTCTGCTTTACTTCAGGCTCAGAGTGATGGAGACATCTATACACTGAGTCCTCAGTGGAGTCCTCCACTGAGTGCCAAAAACACTTCTCTTCCTCTAAGATTGTTCTTGTCAGGTTTTGGTCACAGTGATGGAAAAGCTGACTAAACAGCTGTTTTGGACTGAATTTTTGTGTTCCTGTCCCCCAACGCCAAATTCATATTGATAACTCCTAATGGGATGGTATTTACAGGTGGAGCCTTTGGAAGGCAATTATGTTTGGGTAGGGTCATGAAGATAAATCTGAGGGGGACAAAACCATGGGAGTAGAGGCTCCCTAAAGGGATTAGTGCATTTAAAAGAGACACCAGAGTGTTTCTTTCCTCTTCCCCTCTTGCAACATGCACTCACCAAATACACCACAGAAAGGCCATGTGAACACACTGCAAGAAGTGGCAAGCCAGGAAGAAAACCCTCATCAAGAACCAAATCTGGGCTGGGGAGATAGCTCAATTGGTAGGGTGCTTGCATTGCAAGCACAAGTCCTTGGGTTCGATCCCCAGCAAAAAAAAAAAAGAACCAAATCTGCCAACATCCTTGATATCCCAGCCTCTGGAACTGTGAGAAATAAATGTCTGCTGTTCAAGCCACTCAGTCAGTCTTCTTATAGCAGCCTGAGATGCCTAAGACATTGATACAATGAATAAAGTGTCTTGACAGAGTCACAGCTGGAGGGTTCTGTGACATGCCCTGAAGTTCTGTAATTTTACGATGTACAACCATTTTATTAATAATCTGAATGAAGGGATAAAAGGGCATATTTAATTTGCTAGCAACAGAAGTCTAGAAGGGAGCGTGAGCTAGCTTATATGTTCATAAGTATGATTTTAGAAGATTTTCACGGATGATCGCTATGGGCCAAACAAAGCAAATATTTACTGAAATGAGCATAAATTTGTATATTTCGTAAAACCACTTGCACAGGTACAGGAAACTACAGAAGACCTGTCTAAATAGCAGACTGAATGATGAAGACTCCAGGCCTTCTGCTGCTACAAGTTCATCATGAGCCTTAGGTAACATAGCTGCTGTAAAAATTAATAGAGACATCAGACCGCATGAATGAAATGCTGACGACAATGACGGAAGGAGACAGTCTTTCCATGCACTGACGGATCGGTGACATCTGGAACAGCTGGTTCAATTCTGTATAGCCTAATTTCAAGGAATATTGATAAAGTGATCTAGCCTGGAAAGGTGAACAGTCAGTCTAGTGAATGGTCTGGAAACCACGTGAGAATATATGTCTGAAGGAGCTGAAAGAGTTAAAGCTTGTGGGGTGAGAGGGGACACCAGCAGTAACACAGTCATCACCGAGCATTTTCAACGTGCCATACATACACAAGCGCATGAACACCACCTGCTTGAAGAGGGTGTCGTCATCACTGCTATTTAACAGAAACGGGCTCAGGGAAGGTGTGTGAGCGACTCAAGATTAAGATCATACATCTGGTAAATGCTGTGATTGGATTCCAGAGCTCACACTCACAACCAGGAGTCTTTAAAAACGTGTAGAGTAGACATATGGAGCGATATTAGACCTTTTCTAGCAATGCCCCCAGCCCTAGACTTACTCTTTAAAGCTCCAGGGCCTGAAATGAAAACAACAGAAGAAATTTACAAGAACCAAGCTCATTATCAAAATGAGGAAGAACTGAAGAATTTCTCTAATAATAAGCTCCTAGTCAACAGCATGTTCAAGTGGAGACTGGCTAGCCATCTGTCGGTGTGCAGCCCAGAAAGCAGCAGGTCTGGGTGGGGGCGCTGGGTCCTCCCTGCTCTCAGCATTATTCCTCAACAAAACCTGTTTCCTTTTCTATCTAAACATCCACTCCAAATCCACAGCAAAGAACACTGAATGGTAATTTTTCCAACTCTTCCAAGTTCTGTTGGTCAGCTACATTTGAAAGGATCAGAAACTATCTGTAAGTATAGCACTTGTACATAACTCAATTATAATAAAATGGACAAGCGATGCTAGTTCATCGTGCCGACTCCACACACACAGCTGCCTGGTAGACACGAGTGGACTTACGATTATGGTTTTTGCTTATGATCTCTTTTGTCCTCCAGTTCTAAATTCTTTCAGAAAACATAGATGTTTTCCTAAAGATTTCCTCAGCCTGTACACTGGAGGATCTTCACTTCATAAACACCCATTTGTGCCAAAGGAAACATTTTTCATTGTCTAATTAAATAAGATATAAACTAAGCAAAGGCTAATATTTGCAAGAAGAGACAGACATGTTATAAAATTAAGCACTGAAAGATCCCCGCACTTACTTTAATGAACATAAAATAAATCTGTAAATGCTATGAAAGTGTATGAAATAAACAAAGATCCTTCATAATTCATTTTGTTAGTTTTTTCAATTAGGCACATTTTAACTCCATGTCTGACTTACTGTTTTTTAAGTAAATGAAACATTAATTCCAATGTTTTTAAATATCACTGTATTTTCAAATTGCTTGCATATATGTGAATAGGTTTCCATGCGTTTAGGAAATCTATAGTTCCTAATATAGTTTCCTGTATATTTGAATGAAAATATTAATAAGTGTATAAAACATGAACACATACACACTTATAAAGCAGATTAAAGGTGCTAAGACCTTGGTTCTCTCAGGCAAGGTCCTTGAGAGTTTAAAAGTTTGTTTTTATGTTTTGGGTTTTTTTTTTGCCCCCCCCACCCCCTTAAGAAACTGTGTGCCTAGCCTCTGTTTTAAAGAATCACAGGAATTTGAGGCTAAAAGAGACCTTAAGGATTATTAGTCCAATTTCCTCATATCAGGACAGAAGTAAATTGAAGACCCAAAGTCATATAAGACAATTAGCAGTAAAGCCAAGACTTAGGACCACAGGTACTTTGGATCTGACATCTGAGAAAGAGGGGACCCAAAGCAGGACAGACAGTAAACTGGGATTTGTGGTACCAAAATTTACATGGTTTAGGCCTTTATTTCCTGATTGTCTAGAGAAATCAGTCCAACCGGACCCAGACAGTGATTTGTGTATGAGTGCGTATACATAAAGGACACATCTCTGTGTTTCTCCTGACCATCTCTGACCTTCCCCCACTTCCCTTTTCATTAAGTACACAAGCAATACAAAAATCTTTCAAGAACAGGTTGTATCCTTGAAAATTATTTTACAGTACTGAAAATTTTTAAGTAACACCAAGCTAATTTTAATATTAATAGCTCAATACTCAGTACAAGATTGAAGTTCTAGGGAAAAGTATTCCACAGGAATAGACCCCACCCATGTATGTTAAGCAGATTAATGGCTCCAGAGATGTCCACATCCTAATCCCTGGAGACCTGTGAATCTGTTTACCTGATGTGGCAAAAGGAACTTGACGCATGTAAAGATCATCCTGAATTACGTGAGTGGGCTCAAGTAATCACAAAGGTTCTCAAGCCAAAGAACAACCCCAACTTAGTTCAGAGCTGAAGGGAGATGTGACTAAGGAAGAATGTTTAAATAGATGCAATTTGGCTTGCTTTGAAGATGGAAGAAGAGTACCATCAGCCAAAGAATACTTCTTCTAGATGCCAGTAAAGGCAAGAGAACAGGTTCTGCCCTAAGGCCACCCAAAAGTAATACAGCCCTACCTACACCTTGATTCTGGCCCAGTGAGATCTCTGTCAGACCTCTGACCTACAAGTTAATAAATGTATTGCTTTAAACTACTACGTAATTGAAATTTGTTACAGCAGTAAGAGAAAACTAACACACCATGTGCACCAATAGCCAACATTCTCATGTGGCCCAGGATTTGTAGCACCCAAATGCCACATGGAAGAGAGAGGGCCTTACATCATGCCTCTCTCTGAGGGACTTCCCAGTCTCCATAGGTTATATGAGGATAACTTCAGGAGAACAGTGCACAGCTTGGCAATAGAAAAAAAGGCTCTTAAAAGTCCCCATACAAAGACAACACTACACGAACTCCGGGTAAGTCAAATTTCCCTGTTTACTTTAGCTCATTCTTTGAACTACATTTGCCTCCAAGTGAAACAAAATTTACTCTGAATAAATTTTACAGTGTTCTACTTGAAACAGCTGGTTGGACTTTTCCAAAAGCATCTTGTCAGAATTATGTATTTTTTCCTAAGACATATTCCTTCCACTAAGTCATACCAGAAGCCCGGGTAATCATGGAAGATGACAGCGTGGATGTAAATCCCTTAGATTTCCATTCTGCAATAAGCTTCTTAGAGGAAGGTGTGAAGACATCAAAGAGCTTAAATGCAATGCTGAAGAAACCTGCATAAACTGTGGCCACATCCACAGCATGGAGGGGCAAGCAGCAAGGAGAGACTTTTAGTTCTAAGTGCTGAACAACCAAAGCCAGGCCATCTGCATCAAGACAAAGGTCAAAGAAGCCAATGTGTCAAATGCAGGCCAGGCTTTAACTGATTCTTTCCAATTTCTAACATAAAGAGTCAATGTGGAAAGTGATTTCCAGTGAAGAATAAAATTGTATGAAAAAGGAAGGAACAAAAAAAAAAGGAAAAAGGGAGAAAAATGTAAACTACAAACCTATAGAGGAAAAAAATGTGCCCAAACCAGAGTCTAGGGGCTCATGTTCCCAGTCTCCCTTATATAAATACTAAGCCTCCGCCTCAATGCATTGTTGACATTACATAATTAGCCAGTTACAATAATAACACTGCAGCTTAACACACTGCCACAACTGGAGGAATTTTAACTACTCTAGTGAATTGCCTGTCACCAGCTACATCTGTGCTGGTCTTCAAAGCAAAAGTGGGGAAATAAAAGAGATGAACGTTTAGTATGCAGACTAACACAGAAGAAAACAAGAGTCTGGCCCATGTAAGACTAGGGTTCTTGGGAGTTTTTATTCCCCTGTTCATTCTTTGTTTTTATTTAGTTAATTCAGCCTTTGGTCATTGCCTACTTAAGTAAATAAGGCCCAGTAAAAGCACCTCAAATGCACTGTGAAATAGTAAAATAGCAATAATAATAATAATGACTTACCTCAGATTACTATGTACCCGAAACCAACTCAGACATGTTTATTCTTCCACTTCATCAACTAACACACAGAAATACTTAAATTCAGCACTCATTCTTTGATTTTTTTTTTTTAAACTCTACATAAACAAATGAAAAAATACCTTAAAAAAAAATCTTCAGATGGCTTAAGAACCTATGAGCATTCCCAGCTTTAGACAGAAAGGATTTAACCTGCCAGGGGTCCTTCTCGTTTCTCTTTATTCACACATTCACTCTACGGACCAGAGGGTGCTGCATTCTTTCCTCAGTAAAATAAATTACATCTGAAATGCAGCCTAACCCAGGCACTGGGGACATTACAGATAAAATTCTTTCCTTAGACACACTGGGCAGGAATGCTTGGTCCTCCCACAGGGATGCCAGGTATTCTCTCCATTGTTTGAGAACACAGTCTTAGGAACTATTACATTTGGAAGGAAGCTTAGAAATGACCTACTTCACCACTGATGTTTTACTAAAAAGAATCGCAATATCTTTTCTGCACCACTGTAATTAACCCTCAAAACCCTTTCTGGTAAAATTCCAGGGAGGGCCAGTTCCTCCTACCACTGCTCCTGGGAAGGCAAAAACAAAGGACTGTGGTGCCAGCTCTGTCCAAGGAGTCATACTGAAAAGAACGGCTTCTCCATGTAACACACCTGTTTCCTCCCTCCCTTATTTGGTACCTCAGCTTCTCCTCATCCCTGTCTGACGTCTCATATCCAAAGTTCTTTGAGCAAACACACACTTTGGAAAGAGTATAGAGGTCACGCTGTTTCAGTGTGTAAAAGCCCAACATTCGTCCGCCTACATCATGCAGATAACTATTATATTCACGTCAATGTCATTTCTTGCCCAATTTTTAAAACCCAACACCTTCCCCACTCATTTGGAACACGGCTGCTGTTGGTGTGATTTTCAATCTTCTAAGGTCGATGTACCAGAGAAGAGTGGATACATGGTCTCACAAAAATGGTTAATTTAGAGGGTGTCCACCACTATCTAAATCCCGATATCTGGCCTTTTCTTTCTTCATAGTTCTTACATTTACTGTCTCCTTATATATGATAGTTTATTGGACACCTATTTTTACTTATTATTATCTGTCTGTTCCATGTTAATGAGGTGAGTGATCATATGTTTCATTTACTGTTGTATCCTCAGTGCTTAGAGCTAGCTGTACCTGGTGTATACTAAGCACTCAATTTTTGTTGAAGAAATAAATGGAATTTTGTGGCTCATGGGAAGAAGAAAATAAGATATTTTGAAATATTCCAGAAAAAATCCCATCATGTGATTGCCATATTTACACTAAACAGTCTTGATTCAATACAATCAAGTTAAAAATTTTAGAGTTACTTGTGGTTTACTCTACAAAGGAAAAGAAAGATAATACATTATTATAACTGACTTATTAGAAATGGCTGGTTTTTATATCCACGTCAGGTAAAACACAATACAAAAAAGGATGACCAAAACCAAACACTACCTGAGCAGGTGCTGGCATAGGAAGGCACAGCATCCAGAGCACGATCCCTGTTTCCAGGAGTCTTTCTTTCCAGGTATTCCTAATTTCTTAATATCACCTAAGAAACTCAAAATTCCTTAAGAATATTATGATGGAGACAGAGTATGGAAACTAGAATTTAAAGTAAGATATCGATCACAGTCTAGTTTGGGGATTTCAGATCCAGTCGTGCTCTGACATAACTTGCAAAGGGCTTACAGGAAAGGCCTTCACTGAACACAAATGGTGAGTTTCACTGGTAATGATTTACCTCCTCTGTCTTGCCTCTCTTCATTTGTAGGCTATGCTGCAAAACGACTTACACACTTCACTGTCCAGACATGGTGACGATTTTACTGTTTCCTTCAAGAGACTATACTCTGAAACAGAGATGTTAATAGGTAAAGAATTGCTTTTTTCTAACATAAAAAGGAGAAAGGTGGCTTTTAGTAGTTTTGTTTTTGTTTTAAACTCTTGAAATCTAAAAAATAAAATGTTAACAGGAAACAAATGAGTTAGGACATGACTGCCTGGTGTAAGCCTTTGCTATAATAACAGGAATGTGGAAAGGGCCTTACTATTCCTATAAAATCATGAAGTTTACGGGACTACAAAGATAAAGCTGACAGACTACCTCCATTGGAAGGTCGGTTTGTTTTTGAAACAGTGATGGCTTGTGTCATTCTTTTAGTTTAAATCTGTTACCTGGGACATGGCAGTAAGGAGGTCAGAGCATGTGAGCAACAATCCTTGGCCACCAATGGACACTCACTTGCATGAGTACCCGAGCGGCACAGGTGCCAGACCTCAGGGCACATGGGCAGCAGGCCGGCCGGGAGCCCACATCCCACCTCTGCAATCCATCAGAGCAGCAGACCTCTTGCAGGAGGGCTACATTGTCAGAACAAATGATCTACTGACAAATTATCTACTGGCTCTTCACTCTTTCCAAAACGACAGTGTTTCTAGCTCAGCAGCAACTCCAGAGCACATCATACATACACATATCGACACAGTCCTGACCTTTCACACTTGATTCTAGAAAACAAGATGGCGAGGCCACACGGCATGTCATCAACATGGGCAGTGAAGTCAGTCAGACCTGGGCTTCAATTCGGGTTGCTCTACCCAACGCAAACTCCTTCACTTCCCTGAGCCTCACATGGGGACAGGTATTCTTCTGACCCATCAAACTTAACAGTGTAATAATATTCTGAAGAGAACTAAACCTCAGGACCTTTATGTTCCATTCACAGTACTAATTAACCATGAGCCACTGAAAAGGAGATGTCTGTTGCAGGACAAAAAAAAAAACTGGTGGCAAATGATCCCTAACTTCCTAAAGTGTTTTATTACTTTTCTGCACATTGGCAAAGTCTGGGCCTTAATGGGTACCATCTAAACTATACCTTGAAAAGCATCATCTACAACTGAACTGGATTAAGCCAGCAGAACAGGGACAGCACTGGACAAGATGATACTTGTCAGCGACTATCTGTGAGATAAAGGGTTTTATTTCCCGACAGATTCTAGGTGCCTCATCTTAGTTATCAAGTCGTGAAGCTATAGGACCACCAAGATAAGTCTCCTTATTCCCACTGTCTTGGAAATGTGATCAGGAGTTAGAGTCCTTTTAGAATGAAGTTTCAATCGAAAGGGACAAATTATAATAGGAGCTTTAAGATTTCCTTCCCTATGAAGATCTAAAAAGTTTTTTTTTTCCATTTTTCTCATTCATCCCACAAATGTTTATTAAATGTTATTATTTAGCACGTGCCAAGCACTGTGCTAAACACCCGGAATAAAAGATGATCAAGGTAGAACCAGCCTCTGCAGTCAGTCAGGGAGCCCATTCCTGAAGACAGGGACAGTGACAGAGAAGCAGTGGAAGGGAAGGTTATCACTCCACTCCAAACCTTCTCAAACAGCTAAACTCTTCTGGATGTAGTGAGGAGAAAGGAAAGACACCTAAAATTTAAAAAGTGAGTTCTAGTCTCAGGGCAATATTTTAGTTATTGAAAGGTAATTACCATCTTTTAGTACCCACCTTCAAAGCTGGGGACAGAGATAAGGGAAGAAGGGGTCAGGGAAAGATGGGTCTACGCTGGAGGGAGATGAGTCACAATCACAGCCACAGCCCCACACTGGAGGAAGTTTCAAGAGCTAAGGAGGGGCTGGGGTTGTGGCTTAGTGGTACAGTGCTTGCCTCGCACATGTGAAGCACTGGGTTCAATCCTCAGCACCACATAAAAATAAATAAATAAAATAAAGATATTGGGTATAAACTGAGGAGTGGGATAACTGAGTCACATGGTGGGTCCATTCCAAGTTTTCTGAGGAAATCTCCATGCTTTCCGGAGTGGTTGCACCAATTTGCAATCTCACCATCAATGTATGAGTGTGCCTTTTTCCCCACATCCATGCCAACACCTCTTATTGCTTGTGTTCTCGATAATAGTCATTCTAATTGGAGTGAGATGAAATCTTAGGGTGGTTTTAATTTGCATTTCTCTAATTACTAGAGATGTTGAACACTTTTTCAAATATTGTTGATCACCTGTAAATCTTCTGTGAAGTGTCTGCCCAGTTCCTTGGCCCATTTATTGATTGGGTTCTTTGTATTTTGGGTGTAAAGCTTTTTGGTTCTTTATAAATTTTGGAGATTAGTGCTCTATCTTAAGTGGATGATGACACATAACAGGGGAGAGGTGGGGGTAAGAGAAGAATGAACTTTGGATTTTGTAGAGGGAAATGAGGTGGGGTGGAGGAAAGAAAATGGAATGAGACAGACGTCATTATCCTATGTACATGTGTGATTACACGAATGGTGTGAATCTACATCGTGCACAACCACAGAAACAAAAAGTCGTATCCCATGTGTGTACAATGAATCAAAATGCAGTCTGTAAAACTAAATAAAATTAGAAAAAAAAAATTTTTTAAGTAAAGGTATTGTGTCCATATACAACTAAAAAAAAAATTAGCTATAGGAACTTGAAGGACTGGAGTTGTCCCTTATAAACTAAGTTCTAACTCAGCCTCTATCCCCCAAGCCTTCAGTGATGTCTGTTGTAACAACAGCTTTGAAGAATGAAAGGCAGGGAATTTCTCCCTGCTTGAGGCAATGGGATCAGAGAGAGGGCAGCAATCACAGTTAGGAAGAACTCACAAGGTAAAGAGAACCCAAAGAGGAGGCAGGATTCCAAGGTCACAGAGACCTGGCCAAAAGGCAGATCACAAGCTTCCTCACACACCTCCACTTACCTACTCGCAGATACTGCCCCTCCCCAGGATCCTAAAAACACCTGGGAGGACACTGGACCTCCCAAAACATAAGGGATGGGAACACAAGTCATTTTACTTAACTGGAAAGGAAGGAGTAATGTCACAGAGCTGAAAGATTTAAGGACCTAAAGTTAATATAGAAAACTTGGTCCAAGAAAAGGTAACTTCTCCAACAAGAGTAATGCTGGCTTTATTTTCTGAATAGAATGACCTGCAACTTTAAGAAGAGTGGCAACTTGAAAGTGCCCGGGTTTACCATTGATTTATTTCAGCAGTACAGGTAGCTCGCTTTATAAAACATGTTTTACAAACAGAGACAGACTATAAAACGATTGCTTAAATCAAATCTTATTTTCTGTTTTGATTATAAAATAGCCTGTTCCTTCAGGTATGAGAAACAGTGAAAATTAAGCTATTACAAAAGGAACTTTTGAATTCATTTATTCCAGAGTATTGTTTTAGAAAATACAATGTTAATAATAAAATGAAATTTCTGGACATATTTTGAGTATTAAAATATACTATCCTCTCAATAAAGAATTTGTCCTTTCAATTAAAATTATACTATCATCTCTAATCCAACTCAAGTTATGATTCTTTTTAAAAACTCAAGGCCTCTATTTGACATGAAAGGATTCCTTCTGATACCTCAAAATATTAGAACTACTAGAACTGTTCTCTAGTTTTTGGCTGAAACACTTTAATTAGTTTGCCCATATAGTACTTTTTATGACACATCTCTTTCAGGTTGTAAGCAACTTTTCAAGCTTATTCCTTTTTTTCATTAAAGTAGTCTTCAGCAACAGCACAGTAATAAAGGTCTTATTAAGATCTCATTATGTTACCAGGTATCTGAATCTATAAATAAAAATATTACAGCAGGCTCATGTCAGATGTAATAAAGGTAGCAGTAAAGGGAATAAAGGTACTTTTGGAACACACAGGGAAGGATAGTTGTACTGGATTCAACAGTGTCTTCCAAAACTGATACCCACTTGGGACCTTAGAATGCAAGATTCTTTGGAAATAGGGTCTTTGCAGATGTAAGCAGTTAAGTCACATTGAATCCAAATCCAATGACTGGTGTCCTTGTAAGAAAGTCATGTGAAGACACAGAAAACAAAGAAGGCCCCGTGATATGCAGGTAGGAAGTCAAGGAAGCCAAGGAATGCTGGAAACTAGGAGGAAAAGAAGAAAGGATTCTTCCCAACACCCTGCAAAAAGAGCCCAACACTTTGATTTCAGACTTCTAGTCTCCAAACTTCAAGAGAATGTATTTCTGTTTTAAGCTACTTGTTTTGTGGTAATTTGTTATGGCAAACGAACTAGGAAAATAATAATCTTTGACTAAAACAGCTTTCCCGAGATGCACTAGTTCATTAAGTGAAATAGAAAGCAGCAAAGACACACAGTACATGTGCAAATTCCTTAACAACACAATCTACACATTTCCTTCACTACTCCCGTTGCAAATCATGACGGTCATACACTCAGGAAGTTCTTTGTGTCCCCAGACTGCTCCAAGGTAAAAGCAAAACCTAACTACGAAATGAAAGGCCCTGTGTACACATGGCTGTTCTACTAGCAGGACCACTAAGAAACGACATATTGTTTCCCCCTAATCATTTGTGAAAACCCTCCCTTTATTTACAGTATAAAAAGTAACGAAAAGGTAGTTGCAATCATTATAATTCACTGAAAATCTGACAGGGGGTGGCGGGGAAGGCCACATGTAAAAACACTGACGCACTCAAAATCTTGAAAGCTTTCCTGGCTTATTTAACCATTTCAACCTGCCTACCGCAGTTTAATAAATTCTAAATGAAAAGCTTTGTGCAAAAGTGGCCCAAACTGGCAAAATAATTTCTTCCATGCTCCTTGTATCAATTTTGTGCGTGTGCTTCAAGCTTTCAGCAAGGAGTGTTAAACACATGCTCTTTTCTTCTCCAATATTTTGGTGGCTGCGTCACTAAGGAAACAGTTTATCAATGTAACTGACTTTTTCAATGGAATTATGTAGTCACCTTGACATCTTGAAAAAGTTAGATATAGCACAAAAGCAAAGATAAAAACCTGAAAATGGAAATTTCTGGGGATACAATTAAACTGTCTCACTCCAGTACAGATAAAACAGCGTTGGCTTGAATAGTTATTCAGAACAGGCTCTTACTGGTGCAAATGGAAGCTTTTCCAAATGTCTACGCTGAAGCACACAGCAGCTCTCTCAATCCTATCTCCATTGATGCAATATTCAAGTGCACCCAGAAGAAAGCAAATGTTAACCACAATAAGCAAATACAATATCCTCCCCGAGTCATTGAAATCAATTCAGAAGAGACTATCTGCAATTAGTCCACTATGTCATGAAGCAGTAAAGCCGTCAGCACCTCATGCTGATGTTTTGCTGTTATTTTAGTCCCATCAAAATGCTTTCCTTGCCTGGTGCAGTAGTAGCGTTCGCCTGTAATCCCCGCAGCTCAGGAGGCTGAGGCAGCAGGATGGTGAGTTCAAAGCCAGTCTCAGCAACTCAGCAAGGCCCTCAGCAACTAAGTAAGACCCTGTCTCTAAATAAAATATTAAAAAATAATTAAATAAAGTGCTAGTGATATGGCTCAGTGGTGAAGCATCCCTTAGGTTCAATCCCTGGTACAAAAAAAAAAAAACTTTCCTTGAAAAATCTGGCATTTCACTTTGACCCATGCCACAAGGGTGGGTAGAAGCTGTAGTGAGTTAGCCTGAGTTTTCTTACTCCTCCTCATTGCAGTGTTTGGGAAATGCCAGAACAAGATCTATGTTAGGACAGGAAAGAATGGGTGCAAAAGTGGGTATGCTACTGTCTCCTCTTCTCAGGACTCCTCTGTGGATCCTTCAAGAGTCACACAGTTTCTTGTTTCCAGGGCCATTAGTGTAAAGTGATAAGTAAAGAACAAAAAAACAAAAAAAAAACAAATCAAACCAACCAACCAATATTTCCCCCTATTGCTAGAGAAAGTAGGGTGCATAGGAAACCAGCCAGCTTTGGGACAGGGAGGCCCGGCCTCCTACTGGCTCCTCTGCGCTCCCAGCCCAGTGCTGCGCTTCCCTCAGGGTGAGTTTCTTCACTGGAGGCTGAGGGGAGATCAAGTCTGTAAGGCACCTACCACCCCTGAGGTCTACTACACTCAATTAGGTTCGTCCTTTTCTTTTTCTCCTCCTACTGCCAGAAAAGCTCAGGTTTAAATTCTGGCTTTCGGCAGAAACGCTGCAGATGTGTCAGCCTCCACCAGACAAAGCACCAGGACTCCGCCCCCGGAGAGTTATTTGGGGGATTTTTTTTTTTTTTCTTTTAAACATAAACAAATGCCTCCAGCTATTCCAAGACTGTTATGTTCTACTTCAGTATATGAAGACTGCAAGTTAAAACTGTCACTCTGAAACTGTTCCCTTTGGGGCCAACAGACTTGACGCTGCTACGGCGTGTCATGGTTTATGGTATGGCTGGGTGATTACGACAGTGTAGGTCCACTCCGGGGCACAACTCACCCTAAGTGTAATGAGGAGGCAAGGTCTCAGGACACAGCCCTACCACTCTCCTGGATTTGGTCCCTTGGCCTGGGAACTACAGCTCAGTTCTCTAGACAGAAGTTCATTCTCTCAATGATGGAAAAGGACAGACTCCGGGTCTTAGGAACAAACTAGCTGCTGTTACATTCAAAATCTGGACAAAAGGGACTGTATCCAGGTTATTTCTTTGATGTTGTGGTATTTTTTTCCTCAGTTTTTTCCCCTCTCTAGATATTTGACATAATTTTTTTTTTTTCAGCTGTTTTAAAGCAACCTAAAGGGTGGGGATTTTGCTCATGTTTGGGACAGACTGATAAAAGGGGACTAGTCCACCCCTGGTAGCCAGCATGAGAACTGCCAGAAAACTATCAAGAAAATCTTCAAAATACATTTTTTTTTTTTTTTTTTAAATAAAAGACAGAGGCACACACTTGGGGAGCATGAAGTTAAGATATTTCTCCATCTCAAATTTGTTCTGGGTGGTGCTCACAATTGCTTGAGTATCTATTTTAACTTTTTACTGCAAAATAAAGCACACACAGATACATGCACAAAAACAAGATGAGCAGAGCAAAGATTTATCACAAAGGGAAAGGCCTGCGTATCCACCGCCAGGCTGAGACATGGCACTGGCCAGAACCCGCGAGCATCCTTGTGGCTCTAGTGTCACCACATCCTCTTCCTCAAAAGGCAACCACCATCCCGATTTTTATTTAGGCACACTTCTTTAGACATTATGGTTGTTTTGCCTTTTTAAAAGTGTTATTTAAATGAATTATACATTACTTTTGTGAAATTTATCCATGTGAATATCCAGTTTTCAGTGTATTCCTTCTCACAGATGCATCCTATTCCACTGTACAAATATGACATATAAATATATATGCATGTGTGTGTATATATATATGTACACACACACATAAATCATCTTTCTTTTTTTTTTTTTTTTTCGGTAGTACTGGGGACTAAATCAAGGGTTCTGCTACCAATGAGCTATATCCCCAGTCCTTTTTTTGTTTTTGGAGACAGGGTCTTGTTAAATTGTCCAGACTGGCCTCAAACTTGTAATCCTCCTGCCTCAGCCTCTAACAGCTGGGATTACAGGTGTGCACCACTGTACCCAGAAACATATGACAATTTATCCATCACATTTTGGTACACATCTGAGTTCTTTCCAGGTTTTCGTTATTATGAATGTGTCTGTGGTTTACATTTCTAAGTATATTCTAAAGAGTGAAACTGCCGCATCATTGGGTACACATATCATAAATTTTGTAGATTATGTCAGTGTTTCAAAGAGGACGGACCAAATCACATTCCACATCAGCTGTATATGAAGTTCAAGAGCCTCACAACCTTACCATACTAGATGGGTATAATGGTATCTCCCTGTGGGATTCTCTCATTTCCCTCTAACATATAACATTAAGCACCTTTTCTTTTTTTAAATTCATTTTTATTGTAAACAAATGGGATGCATCTTGTTTCTCTGTACATGAAGTAAAGGCATACCATTTGTGTAATCATACATTTACATAGGGTAATAGTTTTTGATTCATTCTTTTATTTTTTCTTCCCTCCCACCTCTCTTATCCCTCTATACAGTTCCTCCTTCCTCCATTCTTGCCCTCCTCCTACCCCCCATTATGTGTCATCATCCACTTATCAGTGAGATCATTCGTCTTTTAGTTTTTTGAGATTGGCTTATCTCATTTAGCATGATATTCTCCAATTTTATCTATTTGCTTGCAAATGCCATAATTTTATCATTCTTTAGGGAGGAGTAATATTCCATTATATATATATCCCACAGTTTCTTTATCATTCACCAATTGAAGGGCATCTAGGTTGGTTCCACAATCTGGCTATTGTGAATTGAGCAGCCATGAACATTGATGTGGCTGTATCTCTGTAGTATGCCGATTTTAAGTCCTTTGGGTATAGACCGAGGAGTGGGATAGCTGGGTCAAATGGTGGTTCCATTCCAAGTTTTCTTTCCAGAGAGGCTGCACTAATTTGCAACCCCACCAGCAATGTATGAGTGTACCTTTCTCCCCACATCCTCGCCAACACCTATTGTTGCTTTTATTCTTGATAATCGCCATTCTAATTGGGGTGAGATGGAATCTTAGGGTAGTTTTGATTTGCATTTCTCTTATTACTAGAGATGTTGAACATTTTTTCATATATCTGTTGATTGCTTGTACATCTTCTTCTGTGAAGTGTCTGTTCATTTCCTTAGCCCATTTGTTGATTGGATTATTTGTATTCTTGGTGTAGAGTTTTTGAGTTAACTTTATATATTCTGGAAATTAGTGCTCTATCTGAAGTATGCATGGCAAAGATTTTCTCCCACTCTGTAGGCTCTCTCTTCACATTGCTCATAGTTTCCTTTGCTGAGAGAAAGCTATTTAGTTTGAATCTATTCCAGTTATTGATTCTTGCTTTTATTTCTTGTGCTATGGGAGTCCTGTTAAGTAAGTTTGATCCTAAGCCAACATGCTGAAGATTTGGACCTACTTTTTGTTCTATAAGATGCAGGGTCTCTGGTCTAATTTCAAGGTCCTTGATCCATTGTGAGTTGATTTTTTGTGCAGGGTGAGAAATAGGGGTTTACTTTCATTCTGTGCATATGGATTTCCAGTTTTCCCAGCACCATTTGTTGAAGAGGCTATCTTTTCTCCATATTTTTGGCCCCTTTGTCTAGTATGAGAAAATTGTATTATTTGGGTTTGTGTTCGTGTCCTCTATTCTGTACCATTGATCTACCTGTCTATTTTGGAACCAATACCATGCCGTTTTTGTTACTATTGCTTTGTAGTATAGTTGAAGGTCTGGTATTGCGATATTCCGTTTCATTCTTCCTGCTAAGGATTGCTGAAGCATCTTTTCAAAAGCCTATTTGTCATGTATTTTAACAATGTGTATTTTAAACCCAAAAATCTTTTAAAATATTGTTATTGTCTGATATAGTCAATAGTTATTTCACTTTCTCCACACAGTCATGTTTACAGATGCATTTCTGACCTTCTACCTGGAATATTTTTTCTCCTACCTACGTAATATCCTGTAATACTTTCCCTGGCTAAATTCTGTTGGTAACAAACCTTTTAATTTTGTTTGGCTAAAAATGTCTTTATTCCACCTGCGTACTTTGCAAAATATTTCTAGTGGGCATCAAACCCTGGGTTAATAGTTATTTTCTTTCTACATGTTACAGTTATCATCCCACTGCCGCTGGCTTCTAGTGTGCGTGCTAAGAAGTTGTTGATAATATAATGCCTAGGAAAGAAGTTTGTCATTTGCCTTGAGGATTTTCTTTTTTTTTTTTTTTTGCTTTTATTATCTTTAATAAAATTAATTATCTTTAATTCCTTTTTATTTATCTCTCTTGGAGTTCATTCGATTCTCCAGTTTGTACATAGTGGTTATCAATGTTAGAATCATCAGTCACTGCCTCTTCAAATATGACTGTGCTCTATATTTGCTCTAAAGTCCTTTTGAAATTTTACAAATAAGTATTTTAAAATCTATGAACACATTCTTAGTTTCTCTTAATCTCTTGTCTGTGTTTTTCTTTATTCTCTGTTTTATTTTATATATTTCTTTCACCTATCTTTCAGGGGGTTAATTCTCTATTTGGTAGTATCTAATCTGTTGTTAAACATACCCAGTGATTTGCTAATTTGGGTCACTGTAATTCGCAGTTCTACAATTTCCATTTCACTTTCTTTTATACCCCATTAGCTCTCCTGAATTCATGTTTTCCCTTAAAAATACTAAGCATCATAATTTTAAAGTCTGTTTCTGTGATGCCAATCTATGATGCTTCTGATGCATTTTTCAATTAATATTCCTCCCCCTGGATTTTGCTAATGTTTCTTTCCTCTGGAAGTGCTTTTTTTTTTTTTTTAAGCATTCTCTCTCTTTTTTTTTAACCTTTATTTGTTTTTTTTGTTTTTTTTTTGTTTTTTTTTTTTGTGGTGCTGAGAATCGAACCCAGTGCCTCACACGTGCTAGGCAAGCGCTCTACCACTGAGGTGCAACCCCCAGCCCCCTGGAAGTGTGTATTTTTGATTAATCATCAGATATTGTTTTTGCAAAACTGTTAGTAGAAATAATTTGAGAACTGGGATAATATTATATATTTCTAGAGCAGATTTAAAACTTAACCCCTGCCACATGCCTCTGGAACTAGCACTCCACATTCACCTTACTCTTATGACTACAGGGAATGGGAAATTAGAAACTGGGCCTCATTCTGCCTAACTTTGGCATCATAACTCTACTATCTTATAATGTGTACAAAAGAAGGTTTTATACTTTCACGTGCTATTCTGGTGTCCCTCAGAAGAAAGATTTAGCCAAAATTACCCAGCCCACCATTACAGGAACATGTTCTCCTGGTCTTGTATTTCATTATAATAAATTGTTCTCTATCTCCTCCATCCCTACCCGTAAGTTAATTCATGAAATTAGTCTAGAATTGTGTCATTTTTATTCAACAAGTCACATTATTCTCCATTTGTAAGTCGTTTAATTAGTTTTGACTATTTTACTGTTAATGAGTATGGAACATTCAAAAAAATAAAAAGGAAAGTTCATCCTTAATTCTATCTCTTTCATTTTTAGTTATACAAAGGCCCACCCCAGAATAACCATGCTTACTGTAAGAAAGATTACATTTGACTGGTGAGCTAATTAACCTTTTAAATATAAAAAAACTTACTGACATTTTATCTTAAAGTCACAAATTAATAGACCTGATACTCCATCAACTAACAAATGATGAAATTTCTTTAGCACTGTTTGCCTCGAATAGTATTCTATCTCTTTAAAATATAATTAAAAGTGGATTCTTGACTACTGGACACTGATCAAGTTCAAATTGCTAATCAGGTCCTATAGTCCCCTGGTTTCTTTGCTGTATAAGCAAATTGCTTTGTGGAAAAGAGCAAAACAAGGTCCTCTGTTCCATCTTTCATTTAGTTTTCATAGTAAGAAATTGGTCTTCAGGTTACTGTAGCTTTCAACACTTTAAAACACAAATGAAAGGTCTAATTATTAAAATACCAGCATCAGCACAATGAACACTTTTAACGACCCCAGTTTTATTTACGCTAGTGTTTTGCAGGAAAACATATACCTCTGTAAATGTCCAAAATTCACAGGACTTGCTTTTGCTCCTACTTTCGATGCTAAGTATAACACATAAATAAGTACCAGTACATGCATGTGATTTGTATAATATTTTGAAACATGTTCATGTTATTAGAAATAATGCATTCTCCCAGTACCGCAAAAGGAAAAAAAAAAGAAATAATGCATTCTCTATGGAAATAATCAAATGATCTTTTCTGAAAGCATCTAATTTATATAAATCTTTACAAATATCTATCAATACCTTATTCAAAAGAATATTAAGGTGGAGAAGTGAAAAGAAACCACACAAAGACACATTATAATGAAACTTCAGAACATCAAAGACAAAGAGAAAACTTTTTAAAAGGAGGAGGATAGATCATCTAACAAAAGAATGACAACTGGGCTAGAAGCTTCACCAGAAACAATGGAGGACAAATGTTTCTGAGAACATTTTTAGGGCTGGGATGTAGCTCAGTGGTACAGCACTTGCCTAGCATGCTCAAGGCCCTGGGTTCAATCCCCAGCACCGGAATGAATAAATAAATAAATAAATGTATGAATGAATGAATGGATATCTTTGAAGTGATGAAAGAAAATAAGTCAATCTAGCCCTGAAACAAGATCAAGAAAATGCAAAATAAAGATCTATGCAGACATATAAAAATAAAGAGAATTTATTACCACCAGGGTAGTTTTACCCACTGCAGCTTCTCATGGATGAACTTTGAGAAGGAAAATGACCTAGAAAGCAAGTCTGAATTTCAAAGAAAAGAAAGGTAAGCAAATACACTGGTAAAACAGAAACAAATCTAAATAGTCAGTAAAACAATGATAATTTCTAAGGTTTTTTTGTTTTTTTTTTTCAAGGGCAGTGTGTAAAATAGAAAGGAAACAACTAGAGTGGTGTTACTTGAGACAGGTGTTAACATCAGGTTTAATTTTAGACTCTGGTATGCATGGACTATTTCAAGGGTACCACTAACAGAATAAAAAGCACATAATTTCTACCTGTATTCTCACAGCAGTCTACTGCTTGGCTGAAAAGTGGTTTTCCTCTACACCGAGATTCAAGGACTCAAGTTCATACGACCTTGTGGGAAGTAACCCTTAGAGTCTTGTCTTTTGAATCTAGAAAGCAGAAGGTGAAAAGGGGCATGGATGAGGTTCAAGCATTTCTCAAAGCCTCGGCCCCAAAAATGACCTGATAGCCTCTGTTCACATCCCCGGGGCCAGAACTCAGTTACATCCTGACCTGTAACAGCAAGTGAGTCTGGAAAATGTACTTGAGCATATGCCCAAGAACCGAAGACGAATAAGTGTTGGAAAGTGGCTACAAGTTTCCATCACAGCTTCCAAACCAGTGGGAATAAGGAAACAAACAGAATTCAAGCAACTAAAAAAGAAAGGCAATTGGGGGGAAGAGAGAAGGATAAAAAGGTGAGACAAATGGAATGGTAGGGCAAGATGATAGAAACAACATCAAACATATCAGTAACCACAACAAATGTAACAATCTGCCAGATTATAATGAATTTTCAAATAGCAACAAAATCCAGCAATATGCTATTTAGCAAGAAACTCAATAAAACAGACATGACAGGCTGAAAAATGTGGGAAAAAATACAAAATATGAACAAAGTAATTACTTACACCAGCACCATTTAAAATGGATTCTGCCCTCCAAAAAGGAATAAAGACAGCACCTACATAATAATTAAAAACTTAACAGGAAATATAATAATTCCATATATGTATATCTATTAAAATAACCTCAGGTGTATATACAAAGGTTAATGAAAACACAAAGGAAATAAATAAACCTAACAACAATAAGAGATTCCAGGTTGGGGACATAGCTCAGTTGGTAGAGTGCTTGCCTTGCAAGAACAAGGCCCTGGTTCAATCCCCAGCACCGCAAAAAACAAACAAACAAACAATAAGAGATTCCAATGTAAAGGACACATGTGAAAACCAAACAGTGACAGTAGACATCATTTTCATGTACATATTTTCCAAAACATGTTTGCAAGTGATGAGCCACAAGAAAAGCCTCAATGGATTTCTAAGAGTAGATATTATACAGACCATGTCCCCTAATCACAACACAATTAAAATTAATATACAAAAATAAAATTTAAACACCCCGAGTTGAAAAATTTTAAAGCACTTCCAAATAACCCATGAGTCAAAGTAAAGATCAGAAAGAAAATTTCTCTATCAGTAAGAATGAACTGCAGCTCACTAAACTATGGAGAAACACAATCTTAAGGTTTAAAAAAAAAAAAAAAAAGCTACAGTTCGTGCATTACCATTTTCAAAAAACTTTTCCTGCTTTGTGGTAAAGTATAAACTCTTTTTACCAGGCGAATTAATGATAAACACAAGTTGGTAGAGAAATGGGACAGTGAGAGACACACATAGGTGACCTCCCTGGTGTTGGTGATACATGTTCTGAGTCTTAAATTGAGTGATAAATTCTCCAGTATACATGCAAATTTATGTCATATAAATAGCCTACACACTCTCACATGTATTAAGTATTGCTATCATGTGATACACTGGCACATACATTGTGACAGGTTCAACTCTGTGCTCCTTTTACCATTTTGTTTTTATTTTATTTTTTGGCTGGTGCTAGGGATGAACCCAGGGTCTCATGCATATTTGTCAATCACTCTACCACCGATCTACACCATCAGCCCCTTTTCACCATCTTAAACTCACCTTAATGGAATATTATTCAGCCATAAAGAAGAATAAAATTATGGCACTTAAGGTAAATGGATGGAATTGAAGAATATCATGCTAAGTGAAATAAGCCAGTCCCAAAAAACCAAAGGCCAAATGTTTTCCCTGATAAGTGGATGATGATATACAATGGGGGTTAGGGGTGAGAGAAGAATGGAGGAACTTTGGATACATCAAGGGAAATGATGGGGGTATGAAAAATGATGGAATGAGAGACACCATGACCCTATGTACATGTATGATTACATGAGTGGTGTGAATCTACATCATGTACAACCATAGAAACAAAAAGTTGTACCCCATTTGTGTACAATGAATCAAAATGCAGTCTGTAAAAATTAAAAAAAAAGAATGTTGTGTTGACTCCCAAGGGGTAACATTCAATGCAATGGTTTGAATTCAAGGGAATGTGTTCTTCAGGATAGAAGAGAGGAGCAAAGGAAATTTTCTTCACTTTTCTTATATATTTAGGTGACCCTAAGTATATTTTCTTTTTTGTAGTTTTTTTTCTATTTATATAATTATGTAACTATGTGGACTTTAGTCTGATTCAAATGAACTAATTATAAAAAGGAAAAACATAGGAAAATTTGAACACTAAAAAAAAGACAAAAAACAAAACAAAACAAACAAACTCCATTGCTATTCATCATTTCCTTCCTAATCACAGATTATGAAGATCCCATAGGAGTTTGGTGAGAAAGGTAAGTCACATCCCAGAGTAATTTGTCTTACTAACTAAAATGGGCAAACTGACAAGTTCCTGGGGCTTAGCCGGCCAGAACAACCATGAGGTTCCCTTCTAGAATACTTAGCCCTTTCAAAGTCAAATGACAGTGCTAAGAGAACGGAAGTCCTTAATGTGCCCTGGAGCCAATCTGACACAATGTCAGTTAAACAAAAACACTAGAGCATTCCAAACGCAAAGAAATGAAGACAGCAAACGGCAATGTAGGATTGTCACCACTTTTGATTACTGGAGGTCTGAAACATCTTTTCTATGACAAGGTTTAAAATGTGACCAACATTTTCTAAATAAATGTTTTCTGAAAGAATTACATTTTGTAAAGAGCAACAGAAACATGAAATTCGGAATTAGAGTTTCTACTGGAAAAGTTACGTTTTGGATGTTACGATACCCTCTCCATCCAACTTCCAGAATTGCCTTTAACAATTAACAAATACGATCGCTAACTTATTCTGTAGTGAATTTGTTGATACAAAAACCAGGAAACAGTTTATCTCCACTGGGAATATTTTGAAGACGGGATTAGAGGCAGGCAGGGGCAAGGAGGATCTGTAAAAAAACAATATTTGTTAAACTAAAATCACATAGGCACACATGGGAATTATTTTACTTTCAACAAGTTCTGAAAGTAGTAACAAAACCAGGGAGAGTT
Organism: Sciurus carolinensis; assembly: GCF_902686445.1. NCBI lineage: Eukaryota > Metazoa > Chordata > Mammalia > Rodentia > Sciuridae > Sciurus > Sciurus carolinensis. The sequence continues at coordinate 23,922,273 of NC_062216.1, forward strand.
AACAGACTAATTTAACACTGATGTTTCAGGAATGTTGAAAGAGACCAGGCATTTAGACTTCATGTTGCTAAATTTGTTCATCTAAAATCTAAAAGGCATTTTCATGACAAGGACTTTGCTATTCCTCAGCGTTTTCTCTCATTAGGCAGCTTATTTCCCACTCAAAGTTATAATGCTGTATTCATAATACCATAATCATTTCCATGGTAACTTCCTGTGATGTCACAGAGAAAACACTGTTGACTTCTCCCTAGGCTCCAATTTCCCAGCTGAAATCATATGTTGATTTTATTCTTTTCTCAAAGTGAATCAAAGATTTACTATTTCAAATCCTGGGGATGAGGTCTGAAAACCAAAACCCTATCTATCACGACTACAGCCCATAGAGAAACCCAGTAGTGAAGGATGCTGGCTAAAAGTACAAGCCCCAGAGCCAGCCAACCTGAGTTCAGAGCAGGTTCCGCCAGCTAGGAGGATACGGGTCTTAAAGTAGCAATGTTCTCCAGTTTTGACTTACCGTCTCTAAATTGAAAAAGTACCTCATAGGCTGTAAGAATTAAAATGAGACATTGTATATCAGATGTTTAGCAGAGCACCTGGTCAATGTCAACTCAAAAAAAAGAAATCATCTGAGGTTCCCCTGGAATGTTCAGTTATCGCTGACCTCAGGATATAAAGTGGAAGTTATCTTTAGTTATCTTTGTATTCATTCAGCAAATATTTGTTGAGTGTCTGCTTCATACCATGCAGTGTTCTTGGTGCTGGGAAGATAAGGCATGGTATTAGTGCCTTGGCCCTTGCAAAAGCTGTTCCTCTGCCCTGCTCCAGGGTAGCAGGTCGCCTGCCTCCCACCGCAGGAAGCTAGTTCCTGAAATGAGATGGACCTGGCTCCCCAGTCCCCTCTACTTTTCTCTATGCCCACACATCCAGGCAAAGAGAGCACACATTGAACAGCCTCCAACAGTGAGCCTCTGCATGGATGAGAACCAGAGTTCAGGCTGGGCAGTATGATCACGGTTGACCCTCTCATCTGAAAAAGCGGATGCAGTTCTTTTTAAGGAAAAGTTAAAATGAATACAAGTCTCAGCTTGCAGTCCACTTATAATTATTTGGGTTTACAGCACAGGGACAACTCTTTGAACCTCTGAAAACACATGGTAGGGAATGCCTACCTTCAGAAACCAAAGCATTGATTAATTCCAAGCCTGGGTAACTACCGATTTCTATAAAAATAACACGATACCTTCGTCTACCAATTTCATGGCAAGTGGAGAAACTGTTGATGACAAAATGAGATCCCAAATACTTCTGAATTCCTTAGATATGCTGTCATCCTAAACTAAGCTAAATCATCAATTGATCAGTAGAAACTCTGGGGTAGTTTTTAATAAAAGGAAGCATGGAATCCTGACAAATGAATGCTTTCTGAGCAGGACGACAATAAAATAAAGAGGAAACAAAGATTCCTCACGTAGATAGTAATGCAGACTCTCTTGGACTCTATTTGGGATACATGGCTCTTGGAAAGACAGGGCATATAAAAAAAAAATTGGTGAATTAATGACTGAATAATCTCCATCCCTCCACCCCTCAATTCTAGTCAAGAGATAGCTCTTCTTTTTTTTTTTTTTTTATGCAGTTCTTAATCTTTTTTTTTTATTGTAAACAAATGGGATACATGTTGTTTCTGTTTGTACATAGAGTAAAGGCATACCATTTGTGTAATCATAAATTTACATAGGGTAATGTTGGTTGATTCATTCTGTTATTTTTCCCCTTCCCCCCACCCCTCCCATCCCTCTTTTCCCTCTATACAGTCCTTCCTTCCCCTATTCTTGCCCCCCTCCCAACCCTAACTCTAACCCTAAAACTAACCCCTCCCACGCCCCATTATGTGTCATCATTCACTTATCAGTGAGATCATTCTTCCTTTGGTTTTTTGAGATTGGCTTATCTCACTTAGCATGATATTCTCTAATTTCATCCATTTGCCTGCAAATGCCATAATTTTATCATTCTTTATGGCTGAGTAATACTCCATTGTATATATATGCCACAGTTTCTTTATCCATTCATCAACTGAAGGGCATCTAGGTTGGTTCCATAATCTGGCTATGGTGAACTGAGCAGCAATGAACATTGATGTGGCTGTATCTCTGTAGTATGCTGATTTTAAGTCCTTTGGGTAAGAGATAGCTCTTCTGATCTGTTCTTCCTGACTTCCTAAGGGTAACAGAGATCTGTGATTCCATGAAATTACATATTTAGGAGCACACTACAGAAGAAAGAACACAGACCTCAGTGCTAAGGTTTTTTTTTTTTTTTTTTTTTTTTTAGTGCTAAGGTTTAAAATCAGTCTTTAAACAGTCTGGTTGTTCTAACTAGCAGTGTGACCTTGTGCGGTTACTTTTTGCAAAATAGGAATTAAAATATTTTGTCCTACAGACTAGGATAAAGAAAGTGCCTGGCATAATCTTGGCATATGTAAGACATTTAAAAAATATATTAGTCATCTCTCTTCCTCTTTCCTTCATTCCAACTTACCTTGACCTAATTTAAGTTCTGAGGAAAAAGGAACTCAAGGGCTAAGTAAAACTTCACAGGGGATTATCAAATGAGATGTGGTAAACCAAAACAAATCCCACACAGCCCTGATCCCAGCACCCCCAACAGGCATTAGTTTCTAAAGACGGTAATGCTGTATCCCCCTAGTGCTTTCCTAGAGGCCTCGAGCACTGTGGTTTCTTTTGAGGTGTACATCTTCTTTTAATCAAACTAATTCAACAAGACTGCCAGCACATAATTTCATTAAAGTCCTATGTTTTCAAAGATTTTATCACTCAACATCAAAACAGTACATTTTTGGGACAAAATAATAACATCTCTTTCTTCCAGGTTCAAATCTTTCTTCGGCAACCCTCAAACTAACTCCCAAAGCAAGCCAAGTGTGATGTTCCACATACACGAAAACAATGAAAGTATGAAGTTGAGAATTTAATACACAACTTATTTACACAATCATACTCAATCTTGGGTATCCCAGGCATTGACTCCCTGTGACACCTGTCATACAATTCATGTGAATATAGGTTCATGTGTATCTTGTTTCTGGCATTTAAACCAATTTCTAATATTAAAATGTTGATTAGCGGGTTACAAGACTTTGTACGAGCTAAAATTTCTTTCTGTCAATCAGTCATTCGTTAACTAAGGAAGGGAGGAATCGATTGTATATTAAAATGGAAATTTACTAGCAATGTGGAGTTACTTGATGTGCTGACAGAGTAATAAGGGAGACCAGGGAAATAGCTTCATTAAACGCACTATTTACGTTCCAGTAAATCCAGTGTTTTAAATTTTTTGACATTTGTTTTGAAATCAGATTCAAATTTAATACATAGTATTTCCCTGTTGGCAAGAGCTACAACCAAGTTAATGCCCCTAAGTCTAGCTTTTTTTGCACAAGCTTTTTGTGCTTTAAGGTATCAGAAGACCCATGATTCAGGTCCAAATTAATACCACGTGTATGTCATTGGAGAAACAGAGATAACGTGTCCGATTTCTATCATGAAAACTAATTTATATTTTTGTAATCCCTCTGATAAAGCAGTAATACGCATGACCAACTTTCCCAAGTCCTATCTCTTTTAATAACTGAGTTTGTGAAAATCAGATCAAATCATCTACAAGTGCAGGCCAATTTCCGGCATGTCAAACGCAACTATCCTGAATGGTGGCAAGCACAGGGCAGTGCTGAGCACAGGCTTCTTGGGTTATTTTTAAGCCATCTGATGTCATCGAAGTATTGACAAATACTCACCTGTCAGAAAAATCTTCCAGCACATTTTTTTACTTAGTAATAATCACCAATAACTCTCAGGGAAGTCCAATGACATCAACTGGACCAATAAATTTCTATCTTTCCCTTTCTTGAAATTTACCAACATACCATACGGACGCTGAATGCAATTTTTCTTACTCAAAAAAAAAAAAAAAAAAAAAAAGAGGAAAGGGAATTCCAAGAATATTTAAAGAATTTCTTAACCACAGTCACAGACACAAAACACAGACCCTGAATTGAGAAAACAAGCAAACCGCATCTAAAGGAGATCTCAAATCCTCCTTGGCAGGGCAAACTGGGCTCTGAAGAAACAGCTGGGGCTCACTGGGGACATTTATTATTGGTCCTTTCCTTCACTGCCAACATGACGAGACCAATGTATTCACATTTTTAATTCGTGTTTTTAAATGGAAAAAACAGTGGTAAAATGGGGAACATGGAAAACACAGCAGTAGTAGCGACAGCTCCCTAAGAAAAGTCTCTCTCAAGTTTGAATATTTCAAGAGATTTACTGACACTAAACGGCATTTCTTGACTATCAGAACACTTCAAAAGATTAAGAAAACAGGAGAAAATCTATGAAATCTTCACTGCTATAAAGGGTAGCACTTTCAAATATTTGAAAAACATAGGTCTATAGACCACACACACAACTCAGTCTACACTGGAGTCATGGCCCCTTGTAATAATTCAGCAACACAAACCTGCAGATGCACAGGGATCTGCAGGCACTGCCCTAGTATCCAACAAGACTGCTCGAAGGATTCAGTCTAAATTACTCAAATTGACAAACACCTCAGGCAAGTGTTTGCTATCTACGGTGCTCATCACTGGCTCTAGAAGGTAGATTATACAGAGAATCCCTGCCCTTAGTTCACAGGATTCCTCAGCTGCATCAAAGGTGCAAACTTTATAGGGTACACAGTGGAAGATACTCAGGCCATGGGAGATTTGGCATTGCTTTCATTTTTACCAGCAGGAAAGGAAGAACCAGTGAAGCCTGGGATAAAGTGAATGGAGCAGCCATCCAAGAAGAAATGAGATCTGCTAACTTCTGGGTATTACATCATCTACTAAACCAAAATTCCTACATTTTCAAACAAGTCGCGACAATATACAGATACCTTTTAGGAGTGAACCCTGGCTTCAACAGTACCCTAAAAGGAACTGAAGAGCTGAGAACTCGGTCCACAGTCTGTGGCCAGCTCCAGAGTGGCCTTCCACACTCCTGGGCTGCAACCCTCCAGGCTCTGGCTGCTGCCAGTTTTGCCAAGAAGATAAACCCAGCTGCAGAATGGGATGGCAGGCCAATCCCTGCCAGTCTATCTGCAGAGGACACTCATGAGAAAGCTTCCCTTTCCCTTACTCCTTGTCTATGTTAAAAGCCACCAAGACTCAGCAGAGGGCAAGAGATGGGGTTGTTTATACAGCTGCCACTTTGCAGAGGGCTCTATCAGGAGCAGCCCCTCTCCCGCAGAGCTGGACACAGATCACAAGCCCCAGGACACCGTGGGGAGCACCAGTAGGGCCTGGGGGAAGCAAACAAAACACAACGAAGTACAGGCTCTGGTCTGATTTGCTGGGTTTTTTTAATGTGTGGGTAAGATTCTGTGCAGTAGGTAAAATGAAACATACAAAAGTAAAAGAACTTCATTTAGAAATGTAAAGATTGGGCTCAGAATTGCTTAGTTAAGGCCTCATGTTTTCTTTTTTCCTAAAAGGAAACCACATTCCTTCACTAACCCTCCTTCATCCCAACCCCGACTGCCTGACCCCAAGTAATAGCAGTTTCTGCCCAGAGTTAAAATGACCTCTGCCCTTCCACCCACTTTATCTTATATAGGAATTTCATTCATCCTTTTGTTTCCCATGGAAACCCATTGTGCCCTCATTTTCCCTAACACTTTTGCTCATATTCCTAAAGAAACTCAACCAGCAATGGAACCAGCCCTGTGGCAGGGGGGGACAAGAGATGACAATTAAGTCTTATAAAGTTACACTTCTTTTTAGTAGGATGAATACAAAATGTCTTAAAAGATATCTTTTATTTTATTATTATTATTTTTTTTTTGGCGGTACTGGGGATTGAACTCAGGGCCTTGTGCTCGCCAGGCAAGCACTCTACCAGCTGAGCTATCTCCCCAGCCCCTTAAAAGATATCTGAGGGAGAGAGATCATATCCAGTCACATATTGCTCTCCTAATGTTTAGTAAAGCATTCTTCTCATTCCTAATCATTAAATTAAGAACACATAACCTAAAACGCTGGTAAAGAGGCTGGGTATGTGGCTTGGTAGTAGGGCACTGGCCTGGCATGCGTGAGGCCCTGGCAAGGGTCCTTCAGTTCTCAAAGGATCCTCTTGGCTCCGGAAGTTCTCCCTCTGTGTCCTGCTTCCCCTAAGGTGTCAACTCTCCTTCTACAGGATCCTCTTCAGCAGGGATCGCCCTGGACCCTATCTGAATGGTTACTGGTACACTTCCCCGCTGGAAAGCAATCTGTGTGAGGACAGGAACTGTACTGAGCTGGTAACTGGACTATTCTCAGTACAAAGTTCACCCCCTGGTGAGAGTCAGTAAATATTAATGGAAAATTAAATCATGTGAGTTTGAACCCTGGTTCAACCATTAACTCACACTGTGACATAAAGATACTTAAGTCTCCTTACTTGCAAAATGAAGATGATCAGATGGACAATACTATACGTGCCAGGAAGTCATGCAGTAACTGTGCACAGCTTGCCTTCTCGTCAGTCCCAAGTCCTTCTACTCTGATGGGTGCCGTCCTCCCTCACTTCCGTCTGTGTGTTTATGCCATATTACCTTCTCCTCTCTGCTCCCGTCCCCTTCCACTCTTCATTTCTGTATTTCTCCAGCTTATTTTAATCTTCTTACCATGAAGGATCATTTTGCACTGGAAACTGTGAACTTTTTACCTTCTAATTCACATTACAACAAAGCATTTTCTCTGACTCTTTGGCTCATGCTCTCAATATGCTTTAACCTTGGAATATTTGTAGTATGATGTAAAAAATGGAAATAAACGCTAATTTTCCAAATTATAATGAAACAACATACAGACCTTAATTTCTAAGAGGTCTAAGCCTCTTTTAAATTAAAAGAAAACCTTTTGAAATAGAACTGTATTTGTGTAAAATATTTCCTTTATACTATGCAAAATTTTACATAATTTTTAATATTGTGATGTTGCTTCTTTCTTCAGAAAGAAAAAGGAAATAGAAACCCTTTCCTCAAAGTAGAATTACTTTCACAAGATAAGTACTAAAAACAAGAGACAAAACCTTGATAGTCCTAAACCTAAAATTCCATGAAAACTCACTATTCTACTGTCCTGCGCGTGGGACAGTAGAATTAGTATTTCTGTTCATTCTCCGAAGAAGAAACTAAATCAAAGAATGCTGATCAGTGGTGACCTACCACCTCTCACTGGAGAACCCAGAATAGGCAGGTCAGCACCTGTCTACTAAGAATGAGAACAGGCAGAACTGGACCTGATCCAATTCAAGTGAAGGTCTGTGTGCTTCCAGCACTTTTTCCAATACTGAAAGGTGGTAAAATCACCATGAACAATTAAAGTCTAAATGCAAATGTGTGCATGTATTTACATGGTTTGTAGATAAAAATATCCTAAAGATTTGTTTCATCACATGAAGGGAACTTGCCAGGTACTGATAAAACTCACACGACATCTTGCTAACCCTATCCCAAGTCACCATCTGGTGGCTGCCATTCCGGACTCCATGTCTTAAGAGGGGAACTCTCAATGTGGTGTTACCTTATGATCTGTTTTACAGTTTACTACCAAAAGCGAAAGAAAAATTGCAAAACCCAGTGTTATATACTTCTTCCCAAATGTACCTAATCTTAGCCTTTTACTGATAACTGCTGGAAGAAATGCTTCTATGAGATCTTGTGTTTCTAGTTTCCAAAAGAGTCTGTGATATTTAACCAATACTAAAGAAAAAGTTTCTAGTTCAAAGCAACTGAGTGACACAATAACCTCGACACTTTTTACTATCTGATCAAATATACACCTCTATATAAGATGAATATTCCTATCCAAAATGTTGGTTATCAGAAGTGTTTGAGATTTTGGAATATCTGGGCAGAATTTACTAGTTGGGCATCATGCCTGTGCTCAAAAAGTTTCAGATTTCAGAGCATTTCATATTTCAGATTTTCAGATTAGAGATGCCTTGCCTATTTTTTTTTCTCTTTTCATCATTTACTTTTAAATAGACTTTGTTATTTAGAGAAATTCACAACAAAATTGAGCAGAAAGTACAGAGTTCCCACAAAATCCCTGACTGACACAAGCAAAGCCTTCCCCATTAACCATATTCCTAACCGGAGAGGTACATTTGCTATAATCCATGAACCAACATCAATATACTTATCACCCAAAGTCCATAGTTAACAACAGGGTTTACTTTTGATAAAATATGTTATGGATTTTTACACATGTACAATCACATGTACCCATCATCACAGTACCATACAGAATGGTCTAAAATGTCTAAAAACCCTCTGTGCTCTTGTCTATTCATCCTCCTTACCCCTGAGTCCCTGGCAACAGTGATCTTTTTACAAACTCCACAGTTTTGCTATAGTCTTGAACTAATTAAAATGCCATCTTTTCAGATTGGTTTCTTTCACTTGGAAATATGCATGGAAGTTTTCTCCATATCTTTTCATAGTCTGATAGCTCATTTCTTCCTACTGCTGAATGATACTCTTTTGTCAGGTTGTTCCACAATTTATCCATTCGCCTATCGAAGGACATTTTGGTTTCTTCCAAATTTTGGCAATTATGAGTAATGCTACTGTCAACATACATGTGCAGGTTTGGGGATGGACATGGGTTTTCAGCTCATTTGGGTAAATACCAAGGAATACAGTGGCTGGATCACATGGTAAGACTATATTTAGTTTTGTAAGCGACTGCCAAACTGTCCTCCAAAGTAACTGTACCATTTTGCATCCCTAACTGCAATGAAAGAGAGTTCATGTTGCTCTACATTCTCACCAGCACTTGATTTTGATGGCACTGTGAATTTTTTGCCATGCTGGGAGATTGCAGTGGTATCTCGTTGTTGTTTTAATTTCCATTCACTAATGATATAGAGAGCATCTTTTCACATGCTTATTTCTCATCGACATATTTGCTTTGGTGAAGTGCCTATTCAGGTATTTTATCCATTTCTTAATCAGGATATTAATTTTATTAAAAAATGAGATTTAGGTGAAATATTTTCTCCCAGTTTACACCTTGTCTCTCATTCTCTCGACGCTGTCCTTTGCAGAGCAAAAGTTTTTAACTTTAGTAAAGTCCGTCTTACTAATTCTTTCATGGGTTGCGTCTTTGGTACAGTATCTAAAAATTCATCGGCAAACCTAATGCCTTCTACATTTTTTCCTATGGTATCTCCTAGGATTTTTATAGTTATATTATGTTTAACTCTGTGACCCATTTTGAATTAATTTTTGTGAGGGGCATAAGGTGCAGTCTAGATTTTGTGTGTGTGTGTGTATGTGTGGTATGTACATGACCAGTTAGTTGTTCTAGCACCATTAGTTGGAAACACTATCTTTTCTCTATTGTATTTTGCTTCTTTGTCAAAGATAACTCTCTTATATTTATGTGGATCTATTTCTAGGATCTCTAATCCATTCCATTTATCCTACTTATCTATTCTTTCCTTATTACCATCCTGTCTTGATTACTTCAGATTTATAGTAATTCTTGATCTTAAGAATCAGTCCACCTGGCTTGGTGGCACATGCCTGTAATCCCAGCAGCTGGGGAGGCTGAGGCAGGAGCATTTCGAGTTCAAAGCCAGCCTCAGCAATGGAGAGGCACTAAGCAATTCAGTGAGACCCTGTCCCTAAATAAAATACAAAATAGGGCTGGGGATGTGGCTCAGTGGTGGAGTGCCCCCGAGTTCAATCCCCAGTACCAAAAAAAAAGAAGTATCGGTCCTTGAACTTTGTTGGTCTCCTTCAACATTGTGTACACTACTCTGGGACTTTTACCTCTCCACATACATTTCAGATCACTTTGTAACATCTGCCAAGCAATTTGCTTGAATTTTAATTGGGATTTTTATGGAGCTTACAGATTAAGTTGGGAAGAATGCTGAACATTTTGACAATATTGAATCTTTCTGTCCATGAACATGGACTATCTCTCCATTTCTTTCATTCATTTTTCTTTTTATTTCTTGCATCAGAGTTTTATAGTTCCCTCATAAAGACCTTACACATATTTTGTTAGATTTATACCTAAACATTTCATTCTTTGGGGTGGCAAATGGCATTGTATTTTTAAAATTTTAATTCCATTTGTTTGTTAATGATATACAAGAAAGAGATGGGCTTTTGCATATTAACCTGCCATCCTTGAATCTTGCTATAATAACTTATTAGTTCCAGCAGTGTTTCATTTTTTTTTTCCAGATTTTCCACTTAGATCATCATGTCATCTGCAAACAAAGACAGTCTATTTCTTTCTGCTCAATCTCTATATACCTTTTCTTTCCCACTCTGTTCTTGTTAATTAGCTAGGGCTCCCAGTACAATGATGACAAGGAGTGGCGAGAAGAGACACCTTGTCTTGTTCACAATTTTATTGAGAAACTTTCTAGTTTCTTGCCAATAAGCATGATGTTATCTATAAGTTTTTAGTAGATGTTAACAAGCTGAGGTAGTTCCCCTTTATCCCGCCCCCCCCTTTTTTTTAAATCATGAATGGGTATTGAATTATGTCCAATGCTTTTTCTACATCTAATGAAATGATTATGTGAGTTTTTCCTCTTTAGCCTGTTGATGTGATGGGTTCCATCACTTGATTTTCACGTGCTGAGCCAGTCTTACATAATCCTGGTGTATAGTTCCTTTCATATATTGTTGCATTTGATTTGCTAATACTTTGTTGAAGACTTTTGCATCAAGGCTCACAAGAGATATCGGTCTATAGTTTTCTTTTAATGTCTTTGTCTAGTTTTGGTATTCAGCTAGTGTAGGCCTCATATAATATATTAGGAAATATTCCCTCATTTATTCTGAAGGAAATTGTACCAGAATTGGTATAATTTCTTCCTTAAATTTTGATAAAATTCACAGCAAAACCATGCAGACCTGAAGTTTTCTATTTTGGAAGGCTAATCATTATTGATTGAATTTCTTTAATGGATACAGAACTACTCAGATTGCCTATTCATTTCCCTCTGTTTTGTTAATTACAGGTGTTACACTAACCTTCTTTCAGAAACCCCAAACTCACAAATTTATATTCTATAAAAATGTAGGCTACTAACAGACAAGTGATGTAGTATGTGTAATATATGTTAGCTACATCTGTAATAGTGTCCTAAAGTGAGCAAAAGATAACAAATAAATCTTCAAAAGTACATATTCTGAAAAAGTTTTAGGAAAATCTGAAATCACACAGTTTAAAATTAAGAGATCTAAGTTTTTTTAAAAAAACTACTCTTTTATTTATGTTCATAAGTCCTGAATTTAAAATGCTAGCTATTTGGGTAGAAAGGAAGAAAGAAAGTAGATATGTAGGTAGGTAGGCAGGCAGTGTTGGACAATGAATCCAAAGTCCCAACCATACTAGGCAAGTGCTCTAACACTAAGTTACATCCTAAGATCCTGAGATACATCTTTTAGCTAAAATCTCCTATAACTGCCCTTGCTCATTTCACTGTTTTTAAGTAAAAATAAAATTTATGTAATTACTGTTATTATCACTACAGATGTATGCTCAGAATTAAGAAATGATTTCTCCTCATGTTTTCACATCAATGATGTGTATTAAACTATAATATATGTGGAATATCTCACAAGGAAAATCCTTGTAGATTATAGCTACATGCACAAAGCAGGTTGAGCCACTGTGTAGTTATACCCAGCAATAATTCTTTTTTCTAGTTTACTGGACACACACATTGGAAGGAAGGAAGAGGGTGGGGGAGGGAGGAAGGAGCTACCTATTTCAGTAAGCTAATTGGGTTTTTCTTATTTTTGTTTTCTTGTGGTACCAGGGATTGAACCCAGGGGCTTGCACACACTGGGACAGCACTCTATTACTGAGTTACATCACCAGCTCTTTTTATTTTTTCATTTTGAAAAATTGCTAAATTGCTGAAGCTGGCCTTGAACTTGTAATCTCCTGCCTCCACCTCTGGAGTCACTAGGATTGGGTGTGTGCCACCATGCCTGGTAGCTTGACGCTTCTTATATGATCAGATGAGGCCTGGTCAAACACTCTGAGTTAGGCCACATGGACAAGAGCAGCACTAGACCTGATCCGGGAGAAAGGAGGGAGAAAGGCAAAGCCCAAAGCTAGCGGATGAACAAGACAAGCTACACCACCAGGGCTCTGGACACAGTTAGGAACTCCTCCCATTCAGGACAGGCTGCTAAACCAGAAATGTCTGAAAAACCTGTTTCTACAGATGGGCAGCATCAATGGTGGTACCACAATGTGCACGCACCTCACGCCACAGAACTATACCCTCTGAAGTAGTTAAAACGGTAAATTTCATGTTGTGCATATATTATTATCCCAAAGAAGTATTATTTTTCAAATGAAGGAAAAATGTTTTCTAGTATCACTGATCAAAGTCACTGGGTCTTTTCAATTTCCCTGAGCACGTTCCTATGATCTCCCAAATCATAATGATACAAAGAATTCTCTTGTGGACTGAACTTTCAGCAAGAAATAAGCTCAAATGTGAATGCTGTCATTCCTGGGGAGAACAAACACTTAGCCAGAGTTTGGGCCAGAATCAAGTTTGATATAGCCATTTTTTATCTTAAATGTGTATGTACGTGTGAGATTTGTGTGTGTGTGTGTGTGTGTGTGTGTAAGAGAGAATATGTGTATAATATCTGCCCCCAAAACGAAACAAAATACTGGCCTGCTATGAACCCTGTTTCACCCATTTCCCTGAAGCTGGGAAAACCTGGTATTGGGATTCAACCACTCTCCTCACAAGGAGGGAAGGTGGCCCCAAAGGGAGCACCCCCACCCATGATCCAAAATGCAGATGAAGCCAAAGTCCCTTATTGTTAGTTTAAGAATGAGAGCAGCTTTAACTGTCTATTTACATGCTGACTGAAGCTAATATTGAAATGCATTTGTCAGAATGCAGAGTGGGTAGTATTGTGCTTACTAAATACATAAATTCATTAATTAAGGGAAGGCAGCATCTAAGAATAAAAATATTAAATAAAGGTAACCTGGAAGTAAAACTTCCCTTCAGGCTATTAGGAATTAACTATTCTTCCAAGGTACCTTGAATATATAGTAATAGACAGTATGTAGAAGGTAGACCTTTAACAGACCCCACCCTGGAAATCAGTCCTGAGCAAAGAAGCAAGGTTCTGCCACTCCAGTGACCTCCACCACTGGCCACAAAGTCACCATACGTAAACCTCAGTACCCTTACTTACATAACAGAATTCGCAGTAAGCTCAGTTATCTGGCTTCTCAACTCACAGAAATAGAAGGAGCTGATAGACACAAGCACAGGAACAGTGGAAGAGGTGGCAGCTGACCTCCAAGGAGACAGGAAAAGAACCAGACTCTGGACCACACCGAGACCCTGCAACAATGGGTGGGCAGTCCTGAATCCTTAGGGAAGGGCTAGCTTATGCCATGTCATCTCTTTTCAATCAATGAAGGTCAGATTTAATGAAAATTACAAAAGCTTGAGAAAGGAGTGCTGGTCTTTTGCGAGACTCTAGTTCGCTCAACATTCACCCATCAGAACACTTTTTTTCCTCACCAATGAAAAATAAAGGAGTCGCTAGTATATTTTCAAGTTTTTCCTCCTGGAAGAAACTATTTCAAAGCTCTCAGAAATTACATGGGGAGAAAAAAAAAAAAAAAAAACCTGATATGTTCTGCACTGAAATCTAAATATTTGCGCGACAGTGTCTAGGGGCAGCTTGTGTTTGTTCTCCTTTGTCTACTGCTTTCTACTTCCTTTAGGCCTGTTTGCAGGCAGAGGGCCAGGAGACAGCTGCTCCCTGACTCAAAGAACTCACACTCCAGAACTCTGTGTTCCTGTGTTCTCGCTGCTGGAACCAAGGCTTTCTAACCTGGGAAGGGGAGGGCATTTCTTTATCTGTGCTTCTCTCATCAAATCATCACCAGAATCAATTATTCACTTGTCACCCTGCATAAAGTCATTTTCTTCACTTACATGACACACTTTTTACCCCCAGATGTTTATTATCTAAGGTGACTGTAATGATACTTGGATAGACAGTTTGTTATTAGCGATCAACTTTCATGCAATCAATTCAAATCAGCATGTGGCAATCTAAATTAGGGGAAAGACAGAAGGGAAGAAAAAGAAGAGAGAAAGGAGGAACTTTGGGTTTCTGCTTCAAATACTAAAATTACTTAAATCAAAGTGAATCATCTGTCCACCAACATGTCTCATTTCTCATTGCTTATCTAACCAGGAGAAAAGTAATTAATGTGGGGAATAATTTTGTTAAGACGTGCATGATTTTGACTGTTCTAATGATGAAATTGAACTTGACGAGTTTTCTTTCTTTGCTATAAACTTTTGATACCTATGACTGGAAGAAAAATGTCAAGTTGTCCATAGCTAGCTGATTCTTCACATGAACAGTGATGAAGAATAAATTTCATTTTAAATACATGTCATTTCACAAGATCTGTGATTAAATATTTACACGAGCTTTCCTCAGTCAGAAGCGAATGAACCAATTGAACTTCTGTTTGATCCTCTCCTCCACAGAATAATTCTCCCTTTTAATAGTACTTTCAGAGTGGCTGTTTTGGTGAGGGTGGATGGTGGAGTGGGACAGGCACTGGGGATAGAGAATATTTGCTTTGTCCCAAGAGAACAGGCACCGTCTGGCACTTGGAGGTTTCCTCAATTCACAGTCCTGAGAGGCTTCCAGAAGTCTGGGACTGGGGCACTCAGCTCCACGGGACTGTCCTTCACCACACTAGACTCCTCTCACCGCCGAGTGCCACTATGCAGCACAAAGCTCAAACATTCGACCTGCCATTATTTATTGCTGGGTAACATACAAAGGAAACTTGACACTACATGAAACTGCAAATCTGGAATAAGAATTTACAAATTCATAGATTTTATGAGGTTTGTACTTACAATCTTCAAGAATAAAGTCATTGAAGAGGTCTGAAGGACAGACTTCTTTTTTCCCCTGTATTGGGGGTTAAACTCAGGGTTCCCCACCTGCTAGGGAAGCACTCTTAAACCGAGCTACACCCCCCCAGCCAAAGGGGTCTTGATGACTTAAAATCAACAAGACTGAAGGTCAGGCGCAGGTTAAATTTGCCTTAAAGGCAGAAACTTAGTAGGGGAACAGCTCGGAAGTGGTCTTTGGAGGTTGGGAGGAGAATAGCTGAACCACAACTCTCCTTCACACAGGAGGGTCTCAAGTGCTTAGTGAGAAACAAGAGGCCACGCGACACGTGCTGTGTTTTCAATGTGCTGACGCATCGTTCCATGCCCTCCGGTGAGCAAGAGCAATCCACGGTGGCACTCAGCAAGGCCGAACACAACACAGTGGGCAAGTCAAGTGCTGATTTTATCCTTTTTGTCATTTTCCTTTCAAGTGTAAGATTCCTAACACACTCTGCTGCTGACAACGTTGATAAACAGAACTCTGAGAAGCATCCGAGCACACACACAAAAACAGTTCTTTCCAACAAACCATGATAGGCAGTCAACTAGCTGAGTCCTCATCCTGCTGACATGGACGAAGATGTACATTTAAGACCTATGTTCCAAAAAATAAAACTTAAAATTGCTGCATGTACCAAAAGCTCTATACTGATTCAATGCAGACCCCATCAAAATACCGATAACACTCTTCCCAGGGCTAGAAAAAACAGCTCTAAAATTCATTTGGAAGAAAAAAAGGTGCAGCATGGCCAAGGTAATTCTAAGCCAAAAAAGAAAACGCTGGAGGAATCACAACACTTGACCTCAAATGATACTACAGAAACTGGGTGCCGTGGCACACACCTGTAATCCCAGCGGCTCAGGAGGCTGAGGCAGGAGGATCTCGAGTTCAAAGCCAATATCAGCAAATCCTAGGTGCTAAGCAATTCAGAGAGACCCTGTCTCTAAAGAAAATACAAAAAATAGGGCTGGGGATGTGGCTCAGTGGTCAAGTGCCCTGAGTTCAATCCCCAGTTGTCCCCCACAAAAGAATTAAAATAAAATAAAATAAAACTACACTAAGACTTCATCTCACTCAAGTTAGAACGGCAGCGACCAAGAACAGAAAGGACAGGAAATGCTAGAGCGGATGTGGCAGGGAAAGCGGCCCTTCTACACTGTTGGTGGGACTGTAAACTAGCGTGACTACTATGAAAGTCAGTATGGCGGTTCCTCAAAGCTATGCATGAGCCACCACAGGATTCAGCTATACCACTCCCAGCTATTCATCCTAAAGAATTAACTCATCACCCTATAGTAACACATGCGTACCCATGTTTACAGCAGCACAATTCGCAACAGCCAAACTACAGAACCAGCCTAGGTGCCCAACGATGAATGAATGGAAAGCCCCTCAGGACTGTGAACTGAGGAAACCTCCGAGTGTCTTATATATACACAATAGGGTTTTATTTAACCGTAAGGAAGAATGAAATTGTATCGCTTGTTTGAAATGAATGGAATTAAAGAGCACTGTGTTAAGGGACATATGCAAAACACAGAAAGCCAAGGGTTGTACTTTTCTCTCATATATGGAAGCTAGAGAGGAAAAAGGAAGAGAGGGAGGATCTCACAAAAAGTGAAGAGAGAGCAGTAGAGTAGAGGAAGGGGAGCAGGGAGAGGGAAGAGGGGAGGGAAAGGGAAATACTGGGGAATGATATTGGCCAAAGATATTGCTGTATTCTCTGCAGGTATAACTACGTAACAATGAATTCCACTATTACGTGTCATTATGATGCACTGATTTTTAAAAAGGAGGAAAAATGCCCAACTTGTTATGTTTGATCCTCACCAAAGAAAAACAATTTCCATTTAAGACAGATGGTTATCAGTTGTCCTGAGAACTCTGTTCTGAGAGAAGTTAGAAACATTAACATTGGAAAAGAAGGCAGGTTGAATGAGACATGCATCAGTTGAAAACATTCTTTATGACAGCATTTCATTTGAACACCTGAACACCATACTCTTGAGACGCACCTTATAATGTACAATTAAAAGCAACATCTTTCATATCTCACAGTAAAAGATAACTGCTCGATGCTAGATGACACGGTACTTCAAACTTTCAGCGCCTATGTGCCATGAGATTTAAAATTCGTCCTTCAGGTTCCATGAGTTCTACAGTCTTTTTTAGGGGGATCTGAAATCTTTATAGAGTACACATTGTGAGCGGCCGAGCTAAAGGAGAACCTCAGTGCTAAAGTGGGTAAACAGAGGTCAGTAACAATAGACTATATGATACGCCCAGCTAAAAGTAAACTCTCTCCACTCATCCATCAAAAAAACTCTCCTGCTAGTTTTCCTTGTGACATTATCAAGTGTGCCTGTCCACTATGTGACAACAATATTTGGTCAATCCATTTGTGTGGTTTTTCTTTTTTTTTAAAGATTGACTGTTCCCCACCCTGGAGGCAAAGACTACTGCAAGACCAAATCATCAATGTGAGTCGGGCACGGTGGTGCAGGTCTGTGATCCTGGTGGCTCAGGAGGCTGAGGGAGGAGGATCATGAGTTCAAAGCCAGCCTCAGAAAATGAGCGAGGCCCTAAGCAACTCAGTGAGACCCTGTCTCTAAATTAAAAAAGTAAAAATGTCTGGAGATGTGGCTCAATGGTTAAGAACCTCTGGGTGAATCCCTGGTACCAAAAAAAAAAAAAGAAAAGAAAAAGAAAAAAAAAAATCAGCAATGTGGCCATTATTACATGCTTTAAATTGTAAATCACTGGTTCCTCTGTATATTTTGGCAATTTCCTAACAGGAATTTAAGATAATCGAATTTAACTTTAACAACGCTGTTAGATAAATACCATAACAAAATAATGAAGTCTGCTTCAATAAAAGCGGAATAGTAATCCGAGGAGAAATTTCAGTCAGTTTACTGCTTCCCTTGTTAATCTCTCACCTTCTAAAATACATTTTACAACTAAAAGTGAGAAAGAACTGATGTTAACGACTCGCTATTTGGTGACACTTTAACTTTCACGGAACATGTTTGTTCCTTCCTGCTCTTGGCCGCCCTTCCAGGGCGAGTTCAGCTGAGAAAACTCAGTCCTCAAAGGGAAGGTTCTGAGCTGCCTGCCCAGGAGGCCAAGGGGACTACTGTAGGTATCTACGGCCTGGCTGTCTCCTCGGGGACACGGTCAGGGTCACCACCTGGAGCCCTTCCTGAGGTTCAAGGACTGCGATATCACCTCCACCTTCCCAGGCACCTGGACATCAGTCCTAAACACGCAGACCTTCCCTAAGGTGACACCCCCATCCAACCAGCAGGCCACGCAGCCCCCGCGTGAGTCAAGGTGCCACACTCGGCACTCACGGAACAGGACGGAATGATTACTAAGCACGACCCAGCAGGGAAGAGTGTGGCACAGATAATAAGGAACACAGGTGGAGTTCTGAGGGTTGGCAAGATCTGGGAAGGTGATGAGGAAGTGACCCCTAAAAGGGTCCTAAACGAGTCGGGGGGAAATGGGAAGGCAGATCCAGGGCACTCCAGACAGGTGAGGAAGAGGAAGGCGGCCTGGTGGGAGGCAGGCAAGGGTGAGCCCGCAGCTTCTCACTCAGAGAAGGCCCCCACGGAACACGAGGATCACGTGCACGGTTCTGGAGGCTGCGGATCCACTGTGAACAAGACAGGCAGCTACTGCCTCTCGTGGAGAAATGGAAAACAGATCGATGCATGAATACAGAAGTGAACCTCAGGTTGTGATAAGTACAAAGAAGAAAAATAAAGCAGCTTAAAGCACAGCAAGTGCAGAGGGGTTTCTATAAGCACAGTCAGTGGAAGGGTGGTACGTGAACAGAGATCTGGATCAAGTGGGGGAAGTGATCCACAGAGAGGGATGTGGTCAGCACAGGCAAAGGCCCTGCGGCAGAACAGTCCACTATGTTCTAAGAACAACTACAAAGCCAGTGTAGCAGAAGTGCAAATGTCCCCAGTTAAAGGCATCCCAGTATGTGATAAAATGGCCTCGTTTCCATCTGGCATCATGGACAGTAATACTGTCCTTGTAACAGAGAAGCCACCACTGATTTCTAAATATTCATGGTGATAGGAATGGGACAAGATTTCCCACTGAGACAGATCCTGTATGGCCCTGATGTCGTAAATAGTTGACGTGATTTTGTTGTGAGTTGAAGGGGGAAGCCACTAGACAGCTGTCAACAGGAAATGGCATATTGTCTATTTCTGCAGAGCCACAATCTAATCTTTATTTTTGAAAGATATCTGTCTATGGAAAACTGACTCTAAGAGGCAGAAGTAGCTGCAGGGCAACCAGATATAGGGGGCCAATGTAACCCAGGAGATGATGGCAGTTTGGACTAGGTTACTGCAGAGGTGTTAAGAAGTAGCATGACTAGGGATATTTTGAAGAAGGGGCCATCAAGATTTGCCTAAGGTGCAGAATTAGTATTGTCAAAATGCCCATATTCTCCAAAGCCCTATACAGATTTAATGCAATTCCTATTAAGGTTCCAATGACATTCTTCATAGAAATACAAAAAGCAGTCACAAAATTCATT
Source organism: Sciurus carolinensis (assembly GCF_902686445.1). Taxonomy (NCBI): domain Eukaryota; kingdom Metazoa; phylum Chordata; class Mammalia; order Rodentia; family Sciuridae; genus Sciurus; species Sciurus carolinensis. Next base: position 23,941,897 of record NC_062216.1, read on the forward strand.
TGGAAAAATAAGAGGCCCAGAATAGCCAAAGCAATCCTCAGCGAGAAAAGTGAAGCAGGAGGCATCACAATACCAGACCTTAAACTATACTACAGAGCAACAGTAACAAAACCAGCAATGGTACTGGCACCAAAACAGACATGTACCCAATGGTACAGAATAGAAGACACAGAGACAAACCCACATAAGAACAGTTTTCTCATACTAGACAAAGGCACCAAAAACATACATTGGAGAAAAGAAAGTCTCTTTAACAAATGGTGCTAGGAAAACTGGAAATCCATATGCAGCAAAATGAAATTAGACCCCTATCTCTCACCGGGCACAAACCTTGATTCAAAGTGGATCAAGGACTTAGGCATTAGGCCAGAGACCCTGTACACAGTAGAAGAGAAAGTAGGCCCAAATCTCCATCATGTAGTCTTAGGAACCAACTTCTCAACAAGACTCTTAAGTGCAAGAAGTAAAATCAAGAATCAATAAATGGGATGTTATCAAACTAAAAAGCTTCTTCACAGCAAAGGAGACAATCAACAACAGGACAAAAGAGTCTCCAGATTGGGAGAAAATCTTTGCCACCTGCACTGCAGATAGAGCCTTAATCTCCAGCACATATAGAGCACTCAAAAAACTTAACACCAAAAACACAAATAACCCAATCAATAAATGGACTTAGAAACTAAACAGATACTTCACAGAAGAATCGGTCAACAAATAAATGAAAAAATGTTCAACATCACTATTAATTACAGAAATGCAAATTAAAACTACACTGAGATTTCACCTTACTCCACTCAGAAAGGATATTAGAGAACACAAGCAATAATAAGTATTGGCGAGGATATGGGGTAAAAAAGCATACTCATATTGCTGATGAGACTGCAAATCAGTGCGGCCACTCTGGAAAGCATTATGGAGAATTCTCAGAAAACTTGGAATGGAACTACCATTTTGACTCAGTTAACTCACCCCTCAGCATATGCCCAAAGGACTTAAAATCAGCATACTACAGTGACACGGCCACATCAATGTTCATATCAGCTCAATTCACAATAGCTAAGCTATGGGACCAACCTAGGTGCCCTTCAACAGAAGAATGAATAAAGAAAACACAGTATAAATACACTATGGAATATTACTCAGCCTTAAAGAAGAATGAAATTATAGCATTTGCCAGTAAATGGATGGAAATGGAGACCACTGTGCTGACTGAAATAAGTCAATCCCAAATAATCAAAGGCCAAATGTTCTCTCTGATATGTGGATGCTGACTCACAATGGCGTGGGGGTAGCAGGGAGTCACCAAATTTGACAGGGCAGGGTGCAGGAAGGGAGGAGGCATGGGAATTAGAAAGAGAGTAGAATGAATCAGATGTAACTTTCCTGTGTTCATATATGAATACTCAACCAGTGTAACTCCACATCATGCACAACCACAAGAATGGGAAGTTATACTCCATATAGGTATGACATGTCGAAATACATTCTATCACATATAATTTTTTTAAATTTATTTTTAATGTATACAAATGGGATACACATTGTTTCTGAATGTACATGAAGTAAAGGCATGCCATTTGTGTAATCATATATCTACACAGGGTAATGGTGTTTGATTCATTCTGTTATTTCCCCCCCCACCCCTCCCACCCCTCTTTTCCCTCTACAGAGTTCCTCCTTCCTCTATTCTTGCCCCCCTCCCAACCCCCAATTTGTGTCATCATCCGCTTATCAGTGAGATCATTCGTCCTTTGGTTTTTTGAGATTGGCTTATCTCACTTAGCATGATATTCTCCACTTTTATCCTTTTGCCTGCAAATGCCATAATTTTATTATTCTTTATAGCTGAGTAATATTCCATTGTATATATATACCACAGTTTCTTTATCCATTCATCAACTGAAGGACATCTAGGTTGGTTCCACAATCTGGCTATTGTGAATTGAGCAGCTATGAACATTGATGTGCTGTATCTCTGTAGTATGCTGATTTTAAGTCCTTTGGGTATAGGCCAAGGAGTGGGATAGCTGGGTCAAATGGTGGGTCCATTCCAAGTCTTCTGAGGAATCTCCACACTGATTTCCAGAGTGGCTGCATTAATTTGCAGCCCCACCAGCAATGTATGAGTGTACCTTTTCCCCCACATCCTCTCCAATACCTATTGTTACTTGTATTCTTGATAATCACCATTCTAATAGGGGTGAGATGGAATCTTAGGGTAGTTTTGATTTGCATTTCTCTTATTACTAGAGGTGTTGAACATTTTTTCATATATCTGTTGATTGCTTGTACATCTTCTTCTGTGAAGTGTCTGTTCATTTGCTTAGCCCATTTGTTGATTGGATTATTTGTATTCTTGGTGTAGAGTTTTTTGAGTTAACTTTATATATTCTGGAAATTAGTGCTCTATCTGAAGTATGCATGGCAAAGATTTTCTCCCACTCTGTAGGCTCTCTCTTCACATTGCTGATAGTTTCCTTTGCTGAGAGAAAGCTTTTTAGTTTGAATCTATCCCAGTTATTGATTCTTGCTTTTATTTCTTATGCTATGGGAGTCCTGTTAAGGAAGTCTGATCCTAAGTCAACATGTTGAAGATTTGGACCTACTTTTTGTTCTATAAGATGCAGGGTCTCTGGTCTGATTTCAAGGTCCTTGATCCATTGTGAGTTGATTTTTGTGCAGGGTGAGAGATATAGGTTTAGTTTCATTCTGTTGCATATGGATTTCCAGTTTTCCCAGCACCATTTGCTGAAGAGGCTATCTTTTCTCCATTGCATATTTTTGGCACCTTTGTCTAGTATGAGAAAATTATACTTATTTAGGTTTGTGTCCATGTCCTCTATTCTGTACCATTGATCTACCTGTCTATTTTGGTACCAATACCATGCTGCTTTTGTTACTATTGCTTTGTAGTATAGTTGAAGGTCTGGTATTGCGATAACCCCTGTTTCACTCTTCCTGCTAAGGATTGCTTTAGCTATTCCGGATTTCTTATTCTTCCTGATAAATTTCATGACAAAATACAACACCCCTTCATGCTCAAAACACTAGAAAAAAGAGGGATAGTAGGAATATACCTGAACATTGTAAAGGCTATTTATGCTAAGTCCATGGCCAACATCATTCTTAATGGAGAAAAACTAAAACCATTCCCTTTAAAAACCATAACAAGACAGGGATGCCCTCTTTCACCACTTCTATTCAACATTGTCCTTGAAACTCTAGCCAGAGCAATTAGGCAGACTAAAGAAATTAAAGGGATACAAATAGGAAAAAAGGAACTTAAGCTGTCACTATTTGCTGATGACATGATTCTATATTTAGAGGATCCAAAAAACTCCTCCAGAAAACTTCTACACCTCATCAATGAATTCAGCAAAATAGCAGGTTATAACATCAACACACATAAATCTAAAGCATTTTTATACACAAGTGATGAAACAGCTGAAAGGGAAATGAGGAAAACAACTCCATTTGCAATAGCCTCAAAAAAAATAAAATACTTGGGAATCAATGTAACCAAAGAGGTAAAAGATCTCTACGATGAAAACTACAAAACATTGAAGAAATAAATTGAGGAAGACCTTAGAAGATGGAAAGATCTCCCATGTTCTTGGATAGGCAGAATTAATATTGTCAAAATGGCCACACTACCAAAAGTGCTATACAGATTCAATGCAATTCCAATTAAAATCCCAATGATGTATGTATAATTTTTAAAAATCTCTTTTTAAAGATTTGCTAAGGTGGCTTCACTGATTTGGAGAAGAGTATGGAGGCGTAGTCGAAGATGAGGCTGGAATGGGTGACTGGAACCAGATTATGGAGGGCCTGGAGAGCTGGCTCAGGAGACGGCAATCTGGATCTGTTGGTAATAGGGTACCAAAGAAGGGCTTTGTGCTTTAAGCAGTGATCCAATAGCAGCTGGAAAAGAGGAGAGAACAAAAGAGGGAGACCAGCTCAGGTGCCCACAGCCCTGTGCAGCACAGGGAAGACAGAACCACCAACACAGCCAGGCATCATGGGAGGAGAAGAGGATGTGGGAAGAAAGGTAGCATGACCAGCTTCAGACATGCTGGGCCTGAGTGCCAGCCAACCTCACGGGCAGCAAGGTCAGCTGAACATGCAGGACCGGTGTCCACTCGCAGGTGAAGGCTGGAGATGAGTATGTGGAGTCATCAGCAAGGGGGTGAGCACTGAAGTCGTGAGACTGAAACAGGATCACCACCAAAGAGGAGGCTGGGCTGAGAAAACCAGGGACGAAACCGTGGGGACAGGAGGAAGAGGTCGATTCAAGAATCACAAGGAGAGCAAGGTCAAGTGCACAGATGCAAAGCAGGTAAAGACAGAGAAGTGGATGGATTTCCTAAGAGGGACCTGGCAACTATCAAGAGAGCCACTCTCTTCAAGACAGGAAGGTGCTCTTGCAGAGTATTAAGGGAAGTGAGCCAGGCCCAGGAAATGTGGATGCGGGGTTACGTTTTCAAGGTTGGGTTATAAAGGAAAGAGAGAAAAGGGGTGGTAGCTTGAGGAAGTTAAGGCAGGGCGGTGTGTGTGTGTGTGTAAAGAATTAACTATACACATGGGGAACTTAAAGCGTCCAGTGGAAAGGGACAGCCTGAAATTGCAGGATGATCCAACCCACTAAGGATCAGGAAAAGGAGAAGGGCAGAGACATTACCCTTGGAAAGAAGGGACTTCTCATCCTCTGGCAGACACAGGAATACGGTCAGGCCTGTGACCTCAGTGGCTGCCAGGTTACTGACAGCACCCTCTGACAGAACATAACAGAGGAGACAAGAAATAAAGCTACAGAGAGCAGCACTCCCCTAACCGTCACTGTGAGGGGAAACAGTTTTCTGACTGATGCCATTATTCCAGTTAATATCGTGACATTAGAACAACCAAATGTTGTGACTCACAATTTGCCTCTTTTGTTTAGTGCACTTCACATGAATGAAAGAGGTAGGTGGTTAATGCCCTTGGTAAATGAATGAAGAAGCACCTTCCAGATAATGCAACTCATACTATATATAAGAGGGTGTATTTTGCTTCCGAAATTAATTTAAACTCCCACTTGGTTTGTCTTTGGCAATCGCTTGACATTTACAATTCAGTTTCAAATTCGTAAATCAGGAGGATTCTGCTTTCTGCTGTAATCTTATCTATGTATCATACCACCACCATTACAGAGCAGTAAAAGGCAGAACATACACAATGCCATAAGAAAGAAAAACCTGGTGAAACTTGCCTTAAAAAAAAAAAAAAAAAAGAGGGACTCTGGTGGTGCAGCTCAGTGGGATAGCCTAGCACATGCAAGGCCCTGGGTTCAATCTCCAGCATGTGGGGGGAGAGAGGAGAGAGAGACGAGAGAGAGACAAGAAAGAGAGAGAGAGAGAGAGAGAATGCAGAAGAGATAGAATATGTGAACTAAGCGGTTAATGAGATGATCCATCAAAGCCCAGGCTAACCTCAATTTAACCACCCAGTACTCCCACAAAAAGGGAGATAGAGAAAAGGCACACACCAGCAGTACACGTATTTAGGTCAGTAGTTTTTTTAAATAATTGGCCACAATGAACCATCAATTTTATAAGAGACTACTACAGATAATGAAAACCTATCTTTCTAAATCTATTTTATATCGTCTGCCAAAATTGTCAATGAAGCCAAAGTCTTATAATAACTGTGACTAGGTGATAAATTGAATGAGTTAACTAGCATTAGTCACCCCTAATTCTAAATCTAGGTGGTGCTATCTCAATTACCAGACTGCTTTTAAAAAACACACTGGGGGGAAAAAAATCCAGAGTTTCATTAATTCCCATTAGAAAACAATAGTAATAACAGAAAAGAAGAGAAATCATTACATTGTAACATCAATAAGCTATTTCAAAAAAACTCAGTTGATTAAACACTAAAAAGATTCGAAATGACAAATGAAAAACAAAGAGCTATTCCCTATTTCACATATTTGAAAAATGTTCCTCCTGGATACACTGTCTGTCACCAGATATTTCATCTTTCACTGATAGGTATATGGCAAAATGATTCATGGATACCATCGGTAGACTACAAAAATATGTGGTTTTCATAACAGGTGTTAGGTGTCGAGTTGGAATTTATGCTTTACAACTTGTAATGGAACCACAGCAACATGGTTCTTTTTAAATCCGAATTATCATTTTATATTCTGAAACAACATTTGGCAGGGGTGGCCAGGTCCCTGGGTGTTCCATAACATCCATGCATTATTTATTTTACTATACCACCATATTGAGCTATAATTTACTCTGTGGGCCTTTCTCCACCAGTGAACTGGAAACAATTTGTGAGTACAGAGACACCGTATCCCCAGCCACAGAACCGTGCCCACCGGAAGCAACCCCAGCACTCTGAAGAGGGACGCCAAAATGCAATGGGATAGGAGCAGTGGAATTTCTCACAGGGAAATGTACCATCCCTGGACATGTGAGCAGAACGTACTGCATTCCAAAATGCTTCAATTCAGGAAATTCAAAAGGGAAACTGTTTTAAAAAAAAAAAAGTCATGATAATGAATGAAGGGAACAGTACCAATCATGAAGCCAGGATGTGATTCTGAATCCCAAACACCTGATCTGAATTATATTAAAAATTTTACTTCCTATGAAAGTAATACTTTTATCTCTGCCTTTATTCGAGTAGCTATTTTACTATTCCGTGTTTTGTTACCAGGAGCAATAAGTAGATCATTACTGAATATATATTCTTAATGTATACTTTCAGTAGGAATTAAAAATCCATAGTAGAAAACATTTGCTATAGGGCTGGGGACGCAGCCCAGTGGTAGATCACTTGCTCAGTGTGCCTGAAGTCCTGGGTTCCATCCCCAGCACCTCAGAAGTATATGTGATGGAGGGATAGATGGATGGATAGACAGACAGACAGATAGATGGGCTACGAAGTGGGGTAGTTTGAAAACATGGTAGTCTACCTAAGCAGGTTTCAGAATACACGGGCATTTGTTTCCGACAGCACCTGTAACAAATCAGCACAAACTTCATGTCTCAAGACAACACAAATTTATCGTCTTACCCTCTTCGAGGTCAGAAATCTGAATGGGTGCCTCTGGGCTAACTCCCGGGTATTGGCAGGGCTGCATTCCTTTCTGGAGGCTCCTGGAAGAATCCATTCTCTTGCCTTTCCAGCTTCTGGAGGCTGCCTGCACTCCCTGGCTGGCAGTCCCTCCCTCCATCAACAGCAGCTTGTGTCCTCGTCACAAGACCACTCTGACCTACTCCTGCCTCACCCTTCTACTTCTGAAAGTGCCTTTGATTCCACTGACTCAGTGGGTTTACCAGGACCCTCTCCTCACCAAGGTCACCGACTAGCAACCTTCATTCCACCCGCCATCCAATTCCACTTTGCCGTGTTGCCACACATCCACAGGTCCTGAGATTAGAAAATGGACAGCTTCGGGAGGAGGATAACGAGCATTATTCTGCCTGCCACAGTACACAATCATGTCAGCACACACACCAAATTTTATTTTTTCAGACACACAGGCACTGTACCCCACATAAGAGACCTTGAGATTTCCCTACTCCAGATCCTGAACTCCAGACTCATTCTGCTGAACACTTCTACAAATGTCTCCTATAACTTTGTTGTGTTAAAATTTTGTTTTTTAAAAAAAAAGATCTCTTTAAAAAAAAATCTAAGTGATTCCAAGAATGTAAATCAGAAAATAGTTAAACCTGATTTTAAAAACAAACAAACAAAAAAAACTAGCAGCAGCCCCACCAAGAAAGCTCCTTTGAATTTATAGACAGTTGGCATCAACTCTAATCATGTCCCGGGGAGTTCTGTGCATGGCTGCTGTCCATAATCACAATGCCTCAGCTACAGGAAGCGGATGCACAGCTATACTTTTGTTAAGTTAATGTTACTTTCTTTCAGAAGTGTGAGTTTCCCCAGAAAGTCTAGAGGTCTCCATTGAGTAATCAAAGATAGCTGAACTCTGTCTCACATATCACCACTCTCCAATAACAATCAATTGTGACATTTTAATTCCAAACTCAGTTGTAAGAAAATGGAGCCGTCTTCATGATTTTCCTTCCTTTTTTATTTGAATTTAATTAAGAATATTTCTAATTCTCTAATGAGCATAGAAATAATTTTCCGAATCTTCAAAACAGCAATCACAATATTATTTGCTCTATATGACTTTTTAATATCCAAAGTGTTTCTGAGAACACTTAGAAATATGAATTGGTGTGCTTCAAAAACAAAAACTATCCTAAGGTCATATACATTTGGGAAAGGATGCATACCATGCCCCCACTTTAAGAGGGTCACAATATGCACAAGTTGGTACAAGTCCCAAAGCACTGAAGCCTCTAACTTGGTTTAACATCTCTGTTTCCTAACACCTTTGTACATGTTCTGGGCTGAGGCAGGAAAGTGAGAAGGTAGCAGGAATATACGGTACAACTCCACAGAGTATTATTACTCATATAAGTGGTACGTAGCTTACTCCACAATTTTGAACACAGCCAACCCCAGAGTACAGGGGGTATACAGAAAAGCATTTGCAAATATCAAGGTTGAATCAATGCCAGATTGCAACTATGATTAAAATTTACTTGAAACAACTCAAATGTGAAAAGGTTCTATTGTCTCTATTGTTTTTATATAGACGAAACATTTAAAAAACAATGCTTACTTAATTCAATAAGATGTTCAACAGTGCAAGTCTATACAAACTGCATTATGTTTATAAATAATTCAAATGTATCTCACTGGAAATAACGGCATCAAATAGAACCATAGATGATCCATGTTCTATTCATAAGCACCAGACAATGAATTTTTTAAATTTTTCATTTATTTATTTGGTGCTGAGGATTGAACCCAGGGTCACTTAACCACTGAGTCACATTCCCAGTCATTTTTATTTTTTATTTTGAGACAAGGTCTCCCCCTAAGTTGCTTAGGGCCTTGCTAAGTTGCTAAGGCTGGCCTTGAACTTGCAATCCTCCTGCCTCAGCCTCCCAAATTGCTAAATAGGCTGATTTTTAAAGAGCATCTCAAAGGGATTTTCTTCATTTATTAAATAATTAAAAATAATATTCAAATAAAAGAAACGAAGGTAATTTTAAAAGGATAGGAAATCTTTTAAATGACTTTCCCTCTGTTTTTCCATAAAATTCTGGAAATATTTCAATCAAAATCAAAACTTTTATCTTTAACCTAAAAAGATTAAGTATCAACTATTCAAATATTACTGATTCCCTCTTTTAAAAATTTCTATAAAAACTGGATCTACTTCTTGAAGTTTATAATCATTAAGTATAAATGCCTTAGGCTCAACAGGATGATTATTATTTCAAATGTTATTCATAAATAAAAAGAAAAATAAATTTCTCCTATACCCAAGACTCTAAATAACTAGCATTAAGTTTTACACAAAGCTGCTGCAGTTTAATTACTTCTCCAAAATAACCAAATTACCCAATACCGTTCCTTCCAACTCACTTCAACCATCAACTCCTTTTTCTACTTCTGCCTGAACTGTCTCACTATTATATAAAGTGACTGATTCACTTTATATGTTCATCAAATACCTACTAGATACCAAGCACTTTTTGTCTGTAGACATTCAAATATATCTAGGTATGAGGTGATCTTGATCTAGGAGGAGATGGCGGCAGGAGGGATATTCAACAGTTTTCAAAACTCTGGAAGGAAAATATATCTAAGACGCGGTATTAGTGAAAAGGAAGGTCTGCCTGTGTCCACTGTAGGGAGAGAGTGCCAGGTCAGGGAGCTGGCCAGGTGAGCAGGCACCCCAAGAGGGGGACACTCACAGGAAGGCAGGTCCCAGGACCTGGCTTAGAGTAGCCCTCCCTGGACAGCCAGCACCCACCAGTTAGGACCTGCAAGGCGAGAGACAGGGTCTCACTCTCAAAAGGCTCCTTAGACTCAATAGAAGACGTCAAAGGAACAAAAGGGGGAGTTAAACATTTAGATCCGCATTTGGTAAAGATGCTGGAGTAACGTGGAGAACGAAACAGAGGAAGTAAAAACTAGAAATGCATAGACCAAGTCGGAGAGCATCCCGATTCTCACAGTGCCTTCAAAATCACTTCACGCTTTCCAAAACTTCAGGGACAGTGACTCCCACAGAGATTGGGAAACGGAGTTCTGAAATGATTAAGAGACCTGCCCGAGGCCACATCATAATGAAGAAAAGACTGAAATGAAATGCCCTCTTGAATCCAGGTAGTCTCCATCCATTGGTCCTCTCTTCCCAGTCCCTTGAAGTTAAAAATCAAGGGCAAATTAGGGTCATATCACATTCCAGATAGTATTTTAGTTGGGGCAAACGAACTGAGGTTAACTAGTGAATATTTTCTGATTGCAACAGCAAGAAACACACACAGCCAATAAATAAAATGGAATGGTGCCGTCAATTTTGATAAATGGTGCATTACTCCTGAAAATCGGCTGCTACAAGGTATTTTTCATCACCTCTCTTCAGCAATGTACTTCAAAGCCACAAATAAATTCATGCCAGTCAAACAATTAAGCAAGACTTTGGTTTAATCCCTAAACTCTGAACACAGACTCTACTAACCTGTCAATCAGTGGTGTAAAGTGTCTGGCTATAAATATTAAGCCTTTATATTTGACATATTATAATGAACTTTGATTTACTCAGAACAGCTGAAATGCAGTGTTCTGGTTAATTTTATATGCTGCTTATCTGGAAATTAACACATAGTATGAATAACATAAAAGAACTACTTTTTTTTTAAGAACTAGAATAAAAGAATTTACAACTAAAAATCATACTGAATATTCTTTTTTGTTGTTTTTCTTTTTAGATATACACAACAGTAGAGTGACCATTCTTATCCCTGGTCTTCATTTGAACAGACAATGACAACTAACATTTACTGAAAGCTTATCAAGGGATAGGTACTTTTCTAAGTATTTTTATATCTATTAATTCACTTCATTATATTTAATTTCATCTAACAACGATAAATAAGAATTCTTGTAAGTCTCATGAGAAACAAATCAAGTTATTTTAGATGGTTTTTATTATTTGGCTTCTAGAAAATTGAAAGTTAATATTTCACCACAATAATTCATTGACTGATTTTCTTCCTAGACTCCAGATAATGAGCAGCTTCATCAGTAAAGCAGCTCCCGCTACCCTATTATTGCATAGAACCATTACTCTTTCCTGCTTGTCAGCTCTGCCCTTACAAGCTGACATTTCATTAAGAGAAATAATTGAAAATCTAGCTTTCAGGTAAATCCGAGGGTCTTCCTTCCCCTACCATTTCTCTATTTTTACCCCTGCCCCAGAGCAGCTATAAAATAGCTTCTGTCCCTATTACCATCTGCTTCCCTGTCCTGTATTCTGAGATATCCTGCAACTGCCATTCAGATTCTCTGTGTTCCTTAAAGCTGCAAAGTACTCCTGGTTTGCTGTTGTGGTTTTTCCTTTTCTACCTCAGTCTGTGAACTCTGGGAAAAGCATCCAAATTACACCAACAGTGGATCTCCACTGGGGAAAATTTTGCTCACACCCTGGGAACATGAGGCAATGCCAAATTTCTGACTGCCCCAACTGTGACAATTAATCAGGGGATCAAGGAAGAGTGTGCTACTGGCATCTCATGAGTGGACAACTGGAGATGCAGCTAAACGTTCTACAATGCCCAGGAGTGACCTCCACCCAAATTATCAGGTCCAAAAAGTCAACAATGCAAGACTAAGAAACCCTGATCTAGAATATGATCTCAGACCAAGTATCAAATCACCCAGTTATCACTGGTTGCAAATTATAATTGAACTCTTCAAATACACTGCCCTGGCAGCCTAAACACATTTATTTATTTATTTATTTATTTATTTATTTATTTATTTATTTATCTATCTATCTATTTTTGTTGTTTATTTCTTTTTTTAAATTTCAAAATTCTTCTTAGATATATATGATAGTAGCATGTATTTTGACATACATACGTGGAGTATAACTTCCCATTCTTGTGGATGAACGTGATGTGGAGTTACACTGGTTGTATATTCATATATGAATACAGGAAAGTGTTTTGTCCCGCAGTTTAGCTATTGTGAATTGAGTGACTATAAACATTAATGTGGCTGCATCACTATAGTATGTCTCATTGTAGTTTTAATCTGCCTTCCTCTAATTACTAGTGATGTTGAACATTTTTACATGTTTGTTGACCATTCATATTTCTTCTTCTGTGAAGTGTCTAAGGACATTTTGGTGAAGAAGTTTCATTATACCAGAAGAGTGAAGACCTAACAGCTGTTTTCATGGGTGAGGACCAACACACTTCTAACACTGGACTTGTCATTTAATAGACGTTGCTTTATCTCTCACAGTGCAGCCTGCTTTAAAGAATTGCCTGAGCAGAGCACAGTGGAGCACACCTGTAATCCCAGCTGCTCAGGAGGTTGAGGCAGGAGGATCACAAGTTCCAGGTCAACCTCAGCAACTTAGCGAGACCCTGTCTCAAATTTTTTTTTGTACCGGGGAGATTGAACCCAAGAGCACTTAACCACTGAGCCACATGCCCAGCCCTTTTTATTTTGAAACAGGGTCTCACCAAGTTGCTTAGAGCCTTGCTTCGAACCTGCAATCCTCCTGCCTCAGCTTTGCAAATACCTGGGATTATAAGCATGCACCAGTACACTGTTTTGAATTTTTTCTTAAGGACTGGGGAACTGGAGGGGTGGGGTGTGGATGCAGCTCAGTGGTAAAGCACTTGCCTAAGAGGCATGAAGCCCCAGGTTCAATCCATAGCACAGAGATGGGGGAATATAAGGGATGAGGGTGGGACAACACAAATAAGGGCTGGAAAGGTGCTCAATAGTAGAACATCCCTAAGTTCAATTCTCAGGATCAAGAAAAAAGAATTGCTAGTCAATGCTTGCAAACAGCTTCGTACCAGGGTCAATAGGTTAATGCTATGATATTTACAACAGGAAATCTCCTTGCATTTGGCACTCTAAGGAATCTTCCCATTAAAAGCAATTCAAGGTAAATTGAGTTCTGTCTAGATCAGGGTTTCTCAACGTTAGTACTGAGTGCTGGCATCTGAGACCCATGATTCTTTGCCTGGGCAGCCGACTGTCCTGTGCACTGTCCCATGCATAGCATCTCTGGACTCTACCCCTTGATGCCAGCAGCATTCTTCCTTCCCCATCATGACAATATGTATCCATTTCACCAATATATTCCTCAGGGGCAAGACCACTCCCATAGCCCCATTGAGAACTACTGTTCCAGAGTCTTTTAAAAATTAACTTCTAATTTAAGTTTTCGACATCTAGATTTTGATACACTGGGTTTGCCAGGTACACATGTACTGAATAACTAAATCAATAAGTTATTTATATGGATATTCTTAAAACAGGATTCTATCTATAATCCTACTGTGCAAAAAAAAAAAAAAAGAACCCTAATTGAAATGTTAAACAATAAACAGTACTCCAGCATTATGTTAATCACAGGGATATCCTTACGGATCAATATCATCAAACTTTTTGTTTATAGTTAAGTTTTTAAAGATATCATTTACTCTGTGGTATGACAAAATTCATAATAAAAAATAGTTCACATTTAATCAATGTTTACTATATACTGTGATTTAAGTAGCGTCACCCTCACAAATAGTATTTTTAAAACTCCTTTTGATAACATAATAACTCCTTAAGAGAGGTCCCATTTAAACATGAGGGAGGTGAAGCACATAGAAGAGAAGTAACTTGCCCAGTCCCACAGGTGATCCATGACACAGCCGACATTTTGACCCAAGCAGCCTAATTCAGAGACCGTGTTTTGGGGGCTGGGGATGTAGCTCAGCAGTCCAGCGCTTGCCTAGCACACAATGAAGTCCTGGGTTCAATCTCCAATTGGAGGGTCTGGGGGGAACCTCCATATTCCTACCTGTTAAGTTACACTGTTTCTCATATAATAATGTCACATTAATGTTACAAATTCACATAGTAAGCACATTGGGGGAATTAATTTCTTTTTTTAATTTATTTATTATTTTAGTTGTCAATGGATCTTTCATTTCATTTATTTATTTATCAGACCCAGGGCCTCACACATGCCAGGCAAGCGCTCTACCACTGACCCACAACTCCAACCCGGATTACTTAATTTCTTTCAATAACATTTCTTCTGCATCCAAAGTGACAAGATTGTTCCTGATAATAAACTGCATTTACATACAGTTACAGCCACAGGAGGACGGCCTCTGTACCCAGCTGCCTAGACTCCAGTTTCAGCTCTACCACAAACATGATTCCCTTCTCTCCACATGACAGGCCTGGACTTTCTACCTCCTTTAGGTGGAATTATGGCCTAGCAACCTGTTTTGGACAAGATGACATGAGAAGTAAATATGACACTTCCAGGTGGCGACTTTAAGCCTGAGCTCAACCTGCAGTTCCCTTCCTGGAAGCAGGCACTAAGGTGGAGCCTGTCAGCCTGGGTCTCTGAGTGATTATGACAGTGACAATGAGCAGGCTCCCACCAGACAGGAATCCCAGGTAAGAAATAAGCCTTTGCTGTATTATACCTCTCAAATTTCAGGGTTCTTGGCTGCTGTACCACAACTTAGACTACTGTGAGTCATGCCTTGACTTACTAGTTATATAACCAAGTTAGTTAACTTCTCTGTGTCTGTTTCTTCATCTGTAAAATGGAGATAATGGTAACTATCTCACAGTGAGAATTAAGTAAGTTAATGTACACAAAGCACCCAAAACATGGCCTGGCACGCAGGAAGAACCCACTCTTGATCCTAGATATTCTTACACAAGCAAAAGCATAGGTATTACACTCAGATCATGGGTCTCTAAATTTGAGGAATGGATATATAAATACATGTGTTGCACCTATACTGTCTTTTTATTCTAATAATAAAATGATAAATATGCAGACTCAAATGCTAACATTTACTTAACTGATTAGCATAACAGACTGAATGACAAAACCAAGAATTATCCCCTGCTACAGAGTGACATAAGGGGGACCCAAAAACTAGAAGGCAGAGGCGAGATGACTGCATTTAACTGACTTAACTTTTGCTTTTACCTCATCCCCCTCCAGCAATGCATACATCAATAAGCACAGACATACACACGTGCACACACACATGCACATGCACACACTCCCTTCTCAATGAATAGGTTTAATTTGCCAGTCAACTAGAAAAAGATTCAACAGAAGGAGCCAAGAATGTAGTGCCAACTGGCTGTGTGACCTGCACAGTAATGTCTGCTGATAAGCCAGCCCCTGACATCTACCAACTGGAGACACAGTAGGCACGAAAGGAGGGCTACCACGAGGAAAGTCAACCTGGAACGTTCTAGACACAGAGCAAAGTGACTGGATTAGGAAGCATGCTCAGAATCAGGGAACACTATAAAGGGTCTCGCCTTCCAAAGGTGGTCTTTACCCAGTGCTTTCTTATTTACTTGGGAAGAATTAAATCTGATTTTGAAAGGGGAAATGGTTGTGCATGCCCATTAGGTAACTGGTCAACCACCAGCCTGTGAGGCACACAAGTATCTGAAGTCATTTGTAGACATAATTTTGGTGGGAAAAAGAAACAGATTTTCTTTAAACATGAAGAGATAAGCTATGTTTACACATTAAGAAAATATTCTATCCTATTAAAAAATAAACTGTTCAGAGAGCTGCCATCGAAAAATGGTTTTTGTGTGTGTGTGTGTGTGTGTGTGTGTGTGTGTGTGTGTGGTACTAGGGATTGAATCCCGGATGTTCTACCACTAAGCTGCATCCCCAGTCCTTTTTATTTTTTATTTTGAGATAGTATCTCACTAGTTGCTTAGGGCCTTGCTACGTTGTTGATGCTGGCCTCAAAAAAAGCAATCCTTCTTAGAAAAAATTTGGGGAAAAAAAAAAAAAAAAGGCAGTCCTGCCTTAGCCTCCCAGGTACTTGAGATTACAGGTGTGCATCACCATGCCTGGCTGTATGTGAGATTCTGTGTAGTTTTAAATGTTCATTCAATTACCAGACTCTGAACATGGCTCCTATAAAGGAATGACATCCTCCAGCTGGGTCACATGTAGAGTAATGAAACTGCAATGAGTTAAAGAGAATTTTTAAAATATTTTAAGGGCTGGGGATATAGCTCAGTTGGTAGAGTGCTTGCCTTGCAAGCATCAAGGCCCTGGGTTCAATCCCCAGCACCGGGAAAAAAACACACACACACACACACACACACACACACACACACACACACGTCAACAACATTTTAAGGAAGGATCCCTGAGACCAAACCATTAGTGAGAAGCTTCAAGATATTGAAGACATCCATGTATTACCTGATAAGGAATTAGTATTAAGACGCAGAGAGAGTACACCCTACACTACAGCGTTAAAGTAGAAACAAAAAATGAGCTTTTTGTGGGCTGGGGCTATAGCTCACTGATACAGTGCTTGCCTTACACGTGCAAGGCACTGGGTTCGATCCTCAGCACCACATAAAAATAAATAAATATAGATACTATGACCATCTTCAACTAAAAAAAATGGTTTTTTTGTTTTTGTTTTTGTTTTTGTTTTTTAAATGAGCTTTCTCAAAGACCTATAGGTTCAGTTTTAGCAAGAAACCTGGGCTTGGTCAGTTTGGGGAGAGTCCCCCGCCCTTGGTATCTCCTCTTGGTAATTTTCTATCCCCTGATCCCCTCTCTCTGGTCTTAGGCTATTAATACCCAGTGGTCTTTGCTATCTTCAGAGTTGAGCCCAATCTTTCTTCCCTACTGCCAAAGTCTTCAGTAAAATCTTCCTTACCATTTTAACAAGGGTCAGATCATATTTCCGTTAACATCTTGGAGCATGATCAGAATTAGTGGCGGTCAAGTCCAGCCTGCGCTGGTAAAGCTCAGCTGGGCGAGGAGGAAGAGAGCCTCCAGGTGCCATGGGTTTGGAAGGGTGTGGGGAACCCTCACAGTGGCCAGGTGAAGTGTCGCCTCACACGCCATTAGGAAAAAGAATACAGAGCTGCCAGATACTAGGCCCTCCCAGTTCACCAACGCCTGACTGCTCTGTGCTGAACATCCAGCACATTCTCACCCATCCAGAAAGACACCTGTGAGGTGGGCGGGGCTGAGGATGACGAGCTCTTGTCTATCATTCCCTGCCACTGAATTCAGCCTAACTCAGCGACCACATTGTCAGGGTTCACTGCTCCACAGCACCTAACTGCTAAACAGAAGTCCCCACAGACGGAGGCTCCTGAATGTTCGCGTCCACCAAGGAAACACTTTTCCTATGAGAAACTTTTCATCATTAGCATCTTCCTCTATTTTCTCCACCTTGGGGCCCTGCCTCCCATCACTTCAAAAGCAGCATCTGCAGCGCCTTTATCCTTTTTTCTTTCTTGTTGATTTTAAGATGATCTACTTAACAATTTCAGGCATAAAATTTGACAGGTAAATAACTTCAAAGGTAATGTTGTTCCTCCTTTGCCCTTTCCCAGTCTCAAGGTATGGTGTCGGTCCTCTGTGCACTCACAAAAAGGATGGCCTGACTGCTCAGCACTGTCCTCAGCAGATTCCTAGATACACTGGAAGATACCAGACACGTGTGGATCCTTTAAGTAATACTTCATCTCTTTTTCTTATTTACCTCCCTCTTCAACTTGGAATTTTTGCCATTTCGTAACCATATGTGGGCGGATGTTTCTGCCAAGACTGTGCCAATGAAACTGGTTATAAATCTACCTACTTTGTATAAGGGGATATTATTGTTAGCCCTGCCTATCTCTATTAAAACAAGAGGGGTATGCTGAAGGCCGGGTGGCCAAGTGAATGCAGAAAAAAGGTGATAATGAGAGGCTAATGAAGTGAATTCTGAATCATAAGCACTGTTCAGAAAACAAAAAGACATCTGTGAACTAGTTACCGCTATTCAGCCCACATGTTATTTGTCGCTACTAAAATAACTGTTCAAAGTTAACTTTTATCAAAGATTTCTCTGAAAAAAAAAAAATTAAAAGGAAGAGTCTACAGTTTCAAATGTTTAACCATTTCACCTTCAGCAATACCCAGCTCATTTGCAAACATTTCTATGTTAATGAAAATGAGTTCATTATTTTCAAGAATACTCATAATAACTGCAATGAAATGTTGTTATGGTTTGGATGTGAGGTGGCCCCCAAAAGCTCGTGTGTGAGACAGTGCAAGAAGGTTCAAAGGAGAAATGGTTGGGTTGTAAAAGTCTTAACCCAATCAGTGATTAATCCCCTAAGAGGGATTAACTGAAGGGTAACTGAAGTGGCAGGGTGTGGCTGGAGGAGGTGGGAATTGGGGCATGGCTTGGGGATCTATTTGCATCTGTTGAGTGGAGACTCCCTGCTTCCTGGTCACCACAATGTGAGCAGCTTCCCTCCGCCACACTCTCCTGCCAGGGTGTTTAGCCTCACCTCCAGCCCCAAGAAATGGAGACAGTCTTCTAAGGACAAAGACCTCTGAAACCATGAGCCCTCAAATAAACCTTTTCTCCTCTACAGTTGTGCTGGTGGGGTCACTTAGTCACAGTAACGAAAAGGATGAGTAAAACAGGTGTGAAGAACAACACAAGATATTTCAAACAGAAACTTCTGAAGGCTGTTGCTTAGGACAACCAAATTTCTGAAAGTCCCTTAAAACTTCCCAAGGCATTTACGATAGATCCAGTTTTACTTACTCATTGAAGAAAGTGGCTTGAGAAACTGTGTTCAACTCAGGACACTAATGTTTTTATGTGGGTTTTTTGTTTTTGTAATTGGCATATTTATTTATGGTACACAATCTGTTTTAATGTATGGATACATCAGAGAATGATCAAGTGAGTTGACATCTCTCCACCACCTCACAGTCACGTGCCACAGGATGACATTTCAGTCAATGACAAACTGCATATACAATGGTGGTTCCCTAAGATTATGTCATCTACTAATGCCGCATTCATAGTTTGTACGAGTACACTTTATGATATTCACACAACAAAACTGCCCAAGAATACACTGGTCCTAATCATCCCGGTCATTAGGTAACCCATGACTATACCATTTTGTTTGCGTGTGAAGAGAACATTAAATTTCCAAGCACATAATACATGTTTACTAACCACCCATGCTGCCCTAACCTGTTTCATTCATCACAGAGTTGACGCTACTTGCATAGGAGTCCTCTCAGTACGGTGCTCCATGTATCAGCAAACCCAAATGAACATCACCCAGCACCCGCCTTACTGCTAAGATATCTTTTCAAATAGCACAAAACCTTCCTTTTCATCTAGAGCTGAAGTTTTAAACCTGCTCCGTGTTCAAGTCCACGTGAAATGGACCCACATTTAAACATTTAAATTAATAGATGTTCTTCAATAAACGAACCCTTCAGCAGACAGGCAGTGAGCTTCACCCCCAATTCTGTATAGGATTGTTTGGTTTGATTTTGTGGGAGCAGTGTTTGGGTTCTACATTACCATGCATTAAAGTAAAAGCTCTAGGGATTGAGAAGGTCAGAAACATCGGAGCAAATAGCATGAGCTTTGGCACAGGCTCACGACTAACATCTGGGCTCCTGAACTGTATGTACCCAAGGAGACACTGAGACAGCCAATTTGTACTAAAATAGGGGCGGAGATGCATCACCCCACAAATCCTTCTAGACCAAAAGGAGAATGGGACCGTGGGGCTAACATGAAAAATCAGAAGCACAGGCTGAGATCCTCCTGGATCACCATTTGGAAACCGTGGCCTCTTAACGTGGCTACTGAGGTACATACTACACTCTTTGGGAAACAGAAGTTAGTTTCCTCCTGTAGAATCCTTTGATGCTTGGCAAATCAACCTGGGTTTAACCCCTCTTAGGACCCCTCAGGACCCTAAGTCTGTTGCCAGGTAGTTAAAAGCAGAAAGTATGGCATCAGAAACTGTTTAAAAGATATGAGATAAAGTATCAAGTCATTTGAGTTTCATTTCTATTTTATTTTATGTATTTGGTACCAGGGATTGAACTCAGGGGCACTTGACCACTGAGTCACATCCCCTGCCCTGTTCTGTATTTTTTCTTTAGAGACAGGGTCTCACTCAGTCACTTAGCATCTCATTTTTGCTGAGGCTGGCTTTGAACTTGCAATCCTCCTACTCAGCTTCCTGAGTCACTGGGAGTTTTAACAGGCACACACCACCTCACCCAGCATCATTTATATTTTAAATAAAATCTTAAGATTATATGAACAGGGGCTGGACTTGTAGCTCAGTGGTAGAACACCTGCCCAACACAAGGAGGCACTGGGTTCAGCACCACATGAAAATAAATAAATCAAAGAAAGGGGGGCTGGGGAGATAGCTCAGTCGGTAGAGTGCTTGCCTTGTAAGCACAAAGCCCTGGGTTCGATCCCCAGCACCCAAAAAAAAAAAAAAAAAAAAAAAAAAAGAAAGGTACTGTGGCCATCTATAAATAAAAAAATAATTTTAGGGGCTGGGGAGATAGCTCAGTTGGTAGAGTGCTTGCCTTGCAAGCACAAGACCCTGGATTCAATCCCCAGCACCGCAAAAAAAAAAAAAAAAAAAAACGAAAAAATAATAATAATTTTTAAAAATTATATGAATGATTATATGTCAATGGATATTATAAATAGGATCTTTTGGGAAAAAAGAATCCATAAATTCTTAATCAAATCTTTTTCTATTTCAATTTAAAATACAAATACAAAGTAAAAATTACAATGCTAAATTACTATCTTTTTCACTCTTCCTCAATGGAGAAATAGTCTGTCTAAACCCATTCCAATCATTAATCTGATGTATAATTGAATCACAAATATAAAACTACTTTTACATGAAAAAAAAATTTTTTCACCATACCATTATCAAGCAACACTTTTAGGATAAAATATCTCCAAAATTACAGCCAAAGGAAAAAGAGATTTGCAACATTAAATTCATAGGCCCTAAGAGCCAAGATTTGCCCTTATATTTTGGAAGTGTTTTTCTTTAACCATTAGTGTACACAACAGTCTCCTGGGAAACTGGCTCAAAATGAAGATTCCTGGATCCCAGCGCCAGGAAACGGGATAGAGCAGGTGTGGTATGGGGCTGGCTGTGTGCATTTTATCACACCTGGGGTTTCTGATGCAGGTGGTCCTCAGAAAGACTGAGAAACAGCACTGCATGGAAGAGAAGTCATTCCAAGATAACTGTCCAATCTTCCAGCCCCCTCTCCCATTCCATGCTTTTTTTTATTGTCTCATTTGACAGCTTGTAAACAATCCTTCATTGGATTACTGTATTTCAAAGAAAATCTGTGAAATGTTACTCTCACAATACTACCAAAAGGCGAGGCATAGTTGAATAAGAGAAAACTGAAAAGCTTGGGAGCTCTAAGGAATCATTTAAAATTAGATCTGGATGGGATCTTGATCATTCTAGGCTAATTCTCTCATTACAATCTTTAAATAATATTTTGAGCATTCCCCTGACTATTAATTTTGTTATCTACATTCTCCAGCTACCTCATTCATGCTAGGAAGTGAGATGATGCCTGAAATTTAAATCAGTACTCATCAGCCTCTTGCAATGGCTTTTCAAATAGCCTTGCTTTCAGTTTCTGTGTTTCCTATTTGAACTTTTTCAGAATCAGAATTCTTTATTAGCTGTATTTATTTCATTATTTTCTAAAAGATGACCTAAAACCTCTGGGAAATTCCCACCTAACCACAAACGTAATTTGTTGCACTGACTACAGTAAACTTATATTTTTAAGTCACAAATTCAGCTCTCTTTACTTAAATAACTGCAGACATGGCAGGCTACCCTGGAGTTGCCAAAGTCAATATGTTAAGTCTGTCTCTAGGGCAACAGACTAAAGAGTAGTAAATGAGGTTTGGAGCTGCATTCCTGTTCATTTCTGATTTAGCAACAGGCTTCTACATGCTCCCATTATGCTCTGGCCATCCCTTTGTCTGATCTCAAAATTACACGGAGTAATTTTTTTTTTTTTTTTTTGGTTGTTCTGTTGTTTTTTTAAGACACTCCATTTCAATTTTTCTTACTGTTCTCGCACATAAACTTCTAATTTTCACGACCACGTCATTGTATTTGCCTGCCCCACACAAACACACAAACGTACATGCACCCCTCCACCATTTAAAATCTTTTCCATGTGAATTGAGGACTGTAAGCATTCAGCAGCTTAATTAAAAATCTGCAAACCCCTCTACACAATGGACCAGTGCTGATTCAATAAGTACTTCCTGCTGCTTTTGTAAAAGCTCTTCCCAGTTTTTTATTTTTTTAAAGCCACTACACAGATGATCCCTTTCTACCCAATCCTAGAGTTCCACAAAACATCTTTTCTGTGGACTCAAGAACACATTACATCTCTAAGGCAAGAGTGTCAATCAATCTAAATTCTCCTACACCATAAATTAATAATTAAATTCATCTAACTATAACTAGCATTTCTTGGAGGGGAAGGACACAAAATTCAGTGTCTGATTAACCAATTGTGGACAGGAATATTTAAGATACACTGATGTCTAATAAAATGACACAAAATAATGATATTTTAAGTTGCGCATGTAGAACTGAGAAACAATGACAATCCCAAAGTACTGAATTTTTCTAAACTTTATCTGTATTTTTAGGTGTTGTTACAACCAATGAATACCTTTTATACTTTAAATTGTACAATTACTTACCATTTTACTAATGGAAAACAAAAGGGACGTACCTAAGGCTCTGTGTAAAAGTGAAAGGTAAAAAGTTTTTCTCATTTTTATTAGTGCATTATAATTACAATAGAATTCATTATTACATATTTGTACACATACACAAAAGAAAAGAGCTAAAATATAACAAACTAAAAATACAAGACACTCAGTTTTTGGAAAAAGTTTTGCAAAATACAAAGTTACATATTTATACTGATCACTTAATGTACGCAGGTAAATACGCAACACTAAACACACCCATATTATGTAAGCAGATATTTCATCCTAGTAATGGCATGATTGGCATCAGACATCTCCAAAAATAAAGTGGCCTAGATTTTAAAAGAATTTGCTTATGTTTACATAAGAAGAGTGGTTCATTTCAGACAACAGAGGGAAAAAAAATCAACTTTACCAACTCCCACAGGACAACCTCAAAGAAGGAAATAAAATGGAACTTCTTCCTCTGAACAAATCTTAGACTGATGCCTGTGTCTATGAATGAACTGTGAAGAGAAGACCCCAATGACCGTGCATACTAGCCACATCATAAGCCGAGTGACCAGTAATATATATATTCAAATGACTGCCTCAAGTCTCCAAAGTTTGTCTATACTCCACCTAAACCCACTGTATTTTGAAGTAAGCTTATGTTCTGATACCAGATTAGCAAAAATAGTACATTATATACAACTGTCTATGCACTTCTGTCTACCCTCAAGAACCTATTCTTGCCTACCAGGGGAAAACCACAAAATCCAGCTACAAATGTATCAATGATAGTAAACCTCAGTTTCTGCTACAAGTAACACAGCCAGAAATATGCAAATACAGCTGAAAGAAAAGCAAAATCGCTGTGGTAGGTCAGTAATAAAGACTAGTCTTATAACTGCAGGATATCCTATAAAATGAAATGTAATTTGTAAATCATTTTTAATGTACAGGAAACCAAAGGAAGGGCAATAGGGGAGTATTTGCACAAGACCACCTTCAAAAGCTTCTTCCAATAAAACCCAATCTACTGAAGAGAAAAGAGGTCACATTCGTTTTTAATGAAAGGCAAGCAAAACAATCAAACACCTGTGCCCATTCACTTGTGCAAATATGAGTTGCTTAAGTCTAAAAGAAAAACAGTTTGTCAAGAGTGCCACATTCATCTTAACCTGCAGCAACTGAAGGCTCGATGGTTATCAAACTACTCCAGCAGCCCGAGGACACTTCACCTGGCCCCTCTGCATGGTGTGCCCGAAACCACCTAGATTTCCTGAGAACGAGATCACTAAGACTCACTTTGAAATGTGTAACATTCAAAATAGGACTCAGCTATAGGTCACTTTAAATTGGAGCATATTTTGGAGAGAGCTCAAAAAAAAAAAAAAAAAAAAAAAAAAAAACACGTCCAAAATAAAACAAAGGTTGACCAGAGAATGTAAGTTTTCCCCAGCATATCTTAAAGTTCTCTAGGTATGTTGCACTGACACTATCACTGACGTATCAAACTCCAGCTCCAGCTAGGAGCACATGCAGTCCTCCTAGTCTGCATTCTGTCACTTTGTTCTGCTCCACAGACACTGAAGAGGTCATGCTTAATGGCCAAAAAATTCACTACGTGCCTAAAGGAGAAAGTAGAAAAGGATAGGCAGGCCTGAGGGTGTGATTATCTATTTAAGCATGCAACTGTATTTTAAACATAATTAGACTAATTGCCTCCCAGTCGTAGCTGATGCATCTGCACATGCAATTAATTAGAACTGATTTTTAAAGCCCTGTTTGGAATCCTTTGTTTCCCACTCCCTACAAATCAAATTACCAAGGAACAAATTTAATTTTTCAACTTTTATTTTAAGAAAGACACAAACTTATATTAACTGGGTCTGATCCACTAATATAAGTCATTTAACTGGCAATTATTTTATTCTGAAACTAAAAGCCCATTCAGATTTTTTCGTCTATAAAATAATTTCCGGGTAAAGATGACAACCTTGTAAGACTGCTGTAGGGAAAAAAAGAAAAAAAAAAAACTACTCAAGTAATCTCATAACTGTTCATCTTCAAAAGGAAGGTAGAAAGAAAGTTCCCTTTTCTAGGAAAATGAGAGAAGTATATTATTAAAATCTGCCTTTCCCCTATTGTTTTATTATCCACTGGCTTTTCTACCCTAAACAAAAAGTAGTTAAGGAATTAGAAAAGGTGCTATTTTACCAGAGGAAAAAGATGTGATTGGGAAAAGGGTGAGGACTGAAAAGGAAGGTTCAGACAATGGGCCTGGAGACGTGGGTAGGCAGCTGCAAGGGAGGGACAGGAGGCGAACTAAAAGTGTAAGGAAGGACAAGCATGATAGGCTTAGAGACCACAAAGGCGGGCAGACTCCCCGCTGAGGCATCTTCTCCCAGACAGTATTTACAGAGTGGAAGAACTGTGCACAGCATCCTCACTGAGTGGAGGACCAGGTCCGAGGGAGAGTGACTAACATGTGACCATGTAAGGGGCACCTGGGAGCTGCATGAGGGCCTGGAAATGTGAGGCAAGTCGCAGGGTGTGAGCCGGAGTCTGGAGAGGGAGAAGACAGAGGTGCAGGCTGAGGACCGCCATAACCTGCGCCTGCGTGCAGGAGGAAGGCTGGACTCTGGAGAGGGGAACAAGGTAGTGGCACTTGACTAATAATGGTAACACATCTGGGGGAGGCACAACCTTGTGCTAGGGGCCAGAGGGAACAGTGTTCCTGTTCTGAAGACAATAAAGGAATTTGGGGCCTTGTGATCCCAGCCCGAGGAGGTTATCAGGACATTCCTGGAAACCTGAGCTGACCACAGGAATAGAAACAGGAAAGGGGCACCGCCCACATGGACAGACCACCCTGCTTCCTGAGGCGGGGCTTGCAGCACTCACCTGGAAGGAGTCTGGACGCGCCTGTGGCAGGCAGCAGACCTCCTCCAGCCGGAGCTGCCATGCTCACCTCTGGTGCCCTCGGAACTGCTCAACACAGTGGGCAAATCCCCATGCTATGGTTTGAATGGGTGCCTTCCAAATTTCAGGTGTTGCCAATGTGGTGATGGTATGAGGAGGCAGGGCCTTTGAGAGGTGACTAGGTTGGTGGGGGGCTCTTCCCCATGAAGGGGATTAAGGCCCTTGCGAGAGACTTCATGTGGCAGCAGGTCAGTTTGCCCTTCCACCTTCCATATTCCTTTCTGAGCAACCACCTTAGAAGCACAGGGCAACTGTCGGCCAGGGACCAAGGCTGCCAGAACTGCTGGTATCTTGGTCTCAGACTTCCCAGTCTCCAGAATTGTGAGAAATAAATTTCTGTTCTTTATTAATTACCCCACCTCAGGTACTGTGTTAAGGTAGCATAAATGAACTAAGTCATCCTGTTGGAGGAAAGGGGGCACGTTCTAATTCTACAGGGGAAGTAGCCCATGTACCAGTGCATGTGTAAGCACACAATCATCTGATGGTGAAAATCACAAGCATCCGTTCCCTGTGTGTGTTGGGTCACCACAGGCCACGTTAGGAAGGATCTATTTTCAGCAAACTGTGACTCCCTAAGTCAATAAGTTGGAGGAAGCATGTGCAGACTTAAGTATGCTAACTGGTCAAAGATGCAGTCATGTTCAGGAGTGCCTCCGCAGGGATGCTTCAGGGAATTTTATTATACATATACAATACGTGTATTAGAAAAAGGAAATTCATTTCTTACCATCATCAGGCTCCAGACGCTCAACAGAACCAACCCACAATGCAATTGTGAGATGCTGCCAAGCGGGAAGAAGCAAGGATATCTGAAGGCTAATTTGAATCCACGCTACATCATATGAGGAAAGATGCTCAAGTCACGACACAGCTGAGATTAATAGGTGCTTCCACCCACTCCTTCAACAGTTTTAGGTACAAAAAACAATGTCACTTCTCTTCCCAAGAATACCTTAAGCACAGAAGTTTGCAGAAATACATGAAAAAGTGTTCTTCTCTAGGCTTTCATTATCCAGCATTCTGGGTTGCTTTTAAGAGTACACCAACGCCATCAGTTACAAAGGATTTGTATTCACTTCCAAGAGCTAAAAACAGAGATGCTGCTATAGTTTGCAATCGTGTTGCTCATCTCTCTCTCTCTCTCTCTCTCTCTCTCTCTCTCTCTCTCTCTCTCTTTTTTTAACCAAAAGGCTCATGGCAAGATTATTTGTTTAAATCACTCCACAATTACCTTCATAAAACAACGCAAAGTGAAATGCCAAATAAGCATACATGACACTTTAATTTACTCCCCTATGAAAACACTCAATCTAACTTAAACATCAGAATGACTAACAATCACTTTCCTACTTGCTACATTTTTTCAACATGAGGTTTGCAGAATAATTAACACCAACACACAGCAAGTAAAACTCATTCACTGATTTTATTTGTTATCTTAGCAAATTCTTACCAAGAGCAGACTATGTACCAGGCAGTGTGCCAGCTGTTGGGGATACAGACAAGCACAATTTTAGTCAAAGTTCTAGCCCTCAAAGAGCTTACTGTCTACTGGGGTGGAGTAGGAAACAAATGTATAACATGATTTTAGATGGACATAAGTACCACGAAGAAAAATAAACCAGGGTAAGGCTGCAAGACTGATGAGAGTCAGGGGCTTGTTTGGAATTGGTGGTCAGAAATGACCTTCGTAAGGAAGTGACAGAAGAGAAGAGACCAAACTGAAGTAAAGGAGCAAACCATTCTCCCAGGTAGGACAAGGAGCAGGTGCAAAGGCCCCAGGCCTTCAAGCTTTTGTGAATGGCAAGAAAATTCTGGTGGCTGAAGCAGAGGTGGAGGAAAAGATAGGACTTGGATGTACTGCTGAAGTCTAATGACCCAATATATAATATAGCTTCGTATAGGAAAAGACACGTGTCACACTAACTGAGGTGTAACTAGGTGTAACTAGAGGGCCAGGAGTCTAAGGCCAGCCTGGCAACACAGTGAGATCCCATCTCAAAACATAAAACAAAAGACATGAGGGGAACAATAAATTTAGTTAGGAGACGGTTTCAACACGTAGACCTTAATCTGGTACTCCTTAAATGTTTTTACCCTTTAGATTTTATGAGAGGGTGGGAAGAAGGGAGTTACTCCTTAAATTCCATTCTACCTAAAGAAAGAAATACAGAAAGTTTTATACACTCCATAACCCACATTCCTCTGGGTGACTTTATTAGTCAGAATAATTGAAAACTATTGTTTCAAATAATCTCAGTCAAGCAGCCTTAAAAGTCATGCACAAAACAAGATAACCATCCTCCTGCCTTTTATTATAACTACATGAAAGTCATGTAGGAGTGAATAGTTCTTTTGTCCTTAAACAGGCTATTTGAAAAACAGAAGCATACTGTGTTTTATTGTCAATTCATGGTTCACAAAGCCTGAGAGGTTGGCTTTCGTCCTTCAAAAGCTTTTAATGGACAGGTACATTTAAGCCTTATTTTACAGACTGTGAGAAAAGGAATGCACTGGGAGAGGTCCACATCTCCCTTTTATGAAAGGAGAGAGATATCAGCACTGCAGGGTGACCTCACCTATGAGGAATGCATCAGTGACATGGAACAAAGGTGGCTTCCTTCTTAAGGAAACACAATCTGTTTCAGAAAACTACTTCATTACTTTTGAATGATTTGGGGCTACCCAGCCTACCAGAAACTGTCTCATTCTTTAACCTCTATTTGTTTTATTAACGAAACTGTTTTGAGATATCATTCTTTGTTCAAATGTTAAAGGAAAAAAAAAAAAAGCCTTGTGCAATCATTAATCAAAACAATGTATTGTTCAGATCACCTTTGATCATAAGTGTTTGTGCCAAATAAGTGTGTTTATCAGTTGGAGACTGTAAAGGACAGACTGTATGCCTACAAGGGTAAGGACTCTGGTATGCTGTCCACATGAGATGTGGTAGGGAAAAAGCAATTAAATCCATGTGCAGGCCACAGTGCAGAGGGACTGCGTTTTCACATTTTAGAACATGTTACATTTTTCAGTTTATGAAATTTATCACAACTTCCTTTTTCAAACAGTGATATCAATGCAAAACAAGTTCTTTGAGAACGGAGTAAATTCATTCATGACTAACCTAGATGCCATGAAACGAATGGAACACAGAGTTGCTAAAATAATACTTCATTCTTTCAAGATGACAAACATTTAGTTACATTTCCCCCCCCACCCAAGATAATGTGTTAGGAACTTACTCTCTGACCAGGCCCAGTAGTACATACCTGTAATCCCAGCAACTCAGGAGGCTGAGGCAGGAGGATCACAAGTTCGAGGTCAAGTTCAACAAACTAGCAAAGCCCTAAACAACTTAGTGAGACACCCTCAACCCTCCCCCATCTCAAAATGAAAAAATAAAAGGGGCTGGGAATGTAGTTCTGTGGTATAGTGCCCCTGGGTTCAAACCCCAGAACCAAAAAGAATTCACTCTCTAAAGTCAGATATACAGAGTTCCATAAAATCAGCTCTTAAATGTTTGCATGATCATTAAAGTGATTCTGCTATCAAACTATACAATAGCTACTGTTTTCATCCAAAAGCTACTGATAGATCATTGCAGTATAATTACTCCCAACTGAGCAGATTGTATTATCTAGTAGTACATGGTTGCTAATAATTAGCAACTATGTATAATTGTCACTTAACACTTAAATGACTAGGAAAATTTACTTTCAGTACCTAATTACAAATCAATTTTTGCCTCAATTTATCTTTGACCCACCTATTTTGTTCTTTGGCTTACTATCCCAGTATGCCTGGTAATACTGCCAAGAAATGCTGGACTTTCAGTACAGGCACGGAAAATTACTGTGTTGAGGGGCTGATGCGTTCATGAGCAAAACATAAACTCTTTTTCCATATATTCTAAATTTCAACATATATCACTGAACATAGGCAGCTTAAATTCTAAACTGGCAAGCACTCAGTTACAGGCAGGATGGGGGCAGTCAACAAAGACAAGACAGCAACTGTTAATGATGAGAACTGACCTGGTACCACTAAATGGGTACCAGGAAAAAAAGCCACAGGGTGAGTCTGGGGATTCTGAGAAATTTACATAGAAGATTAATGTGAAAAAATAAATGTCTTAATCCAAGAAAAAAAAAAATCACGTTTAGATCACAAAGAGAAATTTAAACCTAGCAACACGAATTTACATAATAATAACTATTCACATAGAATTCCCACTCCTTCCACAAAGCTCTTCATTCGTAGCATACCTAGAAACCACAGCACAGTGTTTCTTAAGTTCTCCTCTGGATCTGCCATTCTCTTTAATCTATAATGCAAACGGTACGTAGATCTAGTGTTCCTTATTTGTAGGTATCAGATAGCTTACTCCCCCAGGAGAAATAATAACTCAAGGTATTTCTATGCATATAGTTAAACAGTTGATACATTAACAATCACAGAGAATCAGCCTTGCAGGTATCTGCACCAGAGAGCCATGGGCCCCTGTCATGTTTTATATCACAGCTGGCTGGCTTATGATGTGAGAATTGGAAAGGATCCCTAGGGACTAATTTATTCTTCTAACTGCCCTTTTCTTCCCTCTTTCCGCTTCATTCTCAAGAATTTTAATTTAATTTTGAATGTGCATGTTGCTTCTCATGGGATTTAAAATGAGGAGGTGCTATTGCTAACCACAGCATTACTTGTGCTGCTGACCATCCACAGGATTACTTAGCACAGGAATTAGTGCATAGAGGATCTGCATCAAAACAGGGGCCTTTATTAAATGTAATATTCTCATTCCAAAATTAGATTTGCAAGCAAACAAATCACAAGGTGATGGGTAAAAATCAACATGACCATTGGATAGTTAATTCCCCTTGGTCTATTTCATTTTCCTCAATGTCAGGATGATGTGCCTCAGGGACAAGAGATAACAGATCACATATTTTAACTTTTATAAGGCTTTTGAATCAACTCAACAGCACATTTTTTTCTAATAAGCTAGGAAAACATGATTTTTAGACCACCATGGTGGGTGCAACACAAATGTTTCAAGAGCCACTCTCAGGAGCATTGTTATTCAGGATCCAATTATAGTCAAGTTTCATAAGGGTTTATGCAGTCTTAGGGTAATACTTTCAATGCTGACTTAAATAACAGAAAAATGTTTGGGATTAAGCTCACTAAAAATGTATGTGTGGTTAGGCACTGTCACTTATGAAGATATGAATGTGTCCAAATGGATCTTGAGATTCTGGAACATGAGCAGTCATCCACCAATTCCATCAAGGAACAGTCACTGAAGCCAAGTGTGATGGCCCATGCTTAGAATCCCTGCAGCTCAGGAGGCTGAGGCAGGAGGATCGCAAGTTCAAAGTCAGCCTCAGCAACTTGGCGAGTCCCTGTCTCAAAATAAAAAATAAAAAAGGGCTGGGGATATGGCTCAGTGGTTAAGTAGCTTCTAGGTTCAATCCCTGGTACCAAAAAGAAAAAGAAACAAAGAAAGAGTAAGTGAATTACCTAACCCAATACCTAATACTTCTTCCACAGTAAAGGAACAGAAAGAGTTGGGGGGTGTAACTCAGTGGTGAGCACATGTTTAGCAAGGGTGAAGCCCTGGGTTCAATCCCCAGTGCAAACACACCAGAAAAAAAAAGGTATAAAAAGATTTGCTCCTGCTTTCAAGTTCCTTATACCTTGGTACAGAAGACAAAACTAAAACACAGAGAACAATTAAATACCAAGTGTGGGCAGAGGACACTCAAAAATCAAAAATGTAATAGACAAGCTATATATGTGTTTAAGATCAAGCGTCCATGTAATTACAAACATTTACTTTAAAAAAGCATTTGGATTGACAGTTTTTGATTCCTGTTAATAGTTGCAAATTACTGACACTACCATAAGGACTACAGAAACAGCGGGAGGCAGTTTAATTTGGGAAGGTGGTAAAAACTATAACCACTCAAATAAAAGATGGAAGAAAATTAAAGGGAAAATCTGAAGGTGAACCAAAGTATGAATCAGCAAGGTAGTAAGTTATTTTTAAAGACAGGTAAAATCGGATGTAAAAAACAAGCAGCGCGTTCAGAAGGGTCACGTGACAGCCCTTGCACAACACGAAGCCCTATTCAGAAGTTCACTACCGCGCTAAGAGCTCTTCAGGACCTGAACCCAAGCAAGATGAGCAAGAGCTGGAGAGCGTCCAAAGGAGAGCAACTGAAATGATTAAAATGTTCGGAAATGAGTCCTAAGAGGACATGGAAAGCAAACACAGTTATTTAGTTCAGATAAAAGGTGGCTGGGGAGGAGGTCAGGGCTGCACAATAGCCAGCAAGGTCAGGAGGAAGAGCGGACCAGGGAGCACTTCTTTTCCATTAACATGGGACGAGAAGAGGAAGGAGATTAAATTGCAAGGACAGGGATTTACACTTGATACAAAATGAGAACTTCCTGGCTAGGAAGACCGAAAGGCATGAAATAAGTTGCCAGAAGCTTTGAAATATCCTTTTTAAGACACTCTTTTAAAATACAGTAAATGACAGTTTTCATAAAATGTTCACCCAGTGTCCTCTCTTACTCTACAAAATCATCAGTAAGTGGTTTAGCATAAATTAGAAGACAGTTAAAAAATAAATAAATAACCTATTTAAAGCTGAAGCATAGCAAGGTTCCTTCCTTCCTGTGGCTGAATTTCCGAAATTCATCAAAAAGTTATCAGTCACAGAAATGCATTTGTTTCTGTACATGACTAAAATCAGAAATGGTTTCAGTCAATTAACGCAACCAGTTGTTCCAGATCAAAGAGACATAAAAATAGTCAAAACTTGGTCAAACTGACCAATAATATTTACATTACATAATCTTACTGCTATGGAAGTAGCAGGAAAGGTGGGAAAGAGTGGAAAAGGCAAATAAATACAACACACACAGACATACATTCATTCTCTCTCTTCCTCATTCATACATATGTGTACATATATGCATACAAACATGCATTCACATGAGTTGCATTCAAACACCATATGAAGGCAAGATAATCTTTCCTAACGTTAATTTTTAAAAGTTACAACTGCACTGCAACACACACCTAGTTTCCCTTATAGAAAGTCTACTGCCATAGATTGATCCTAAATGTCTTCCAAAGGCCATGTGTTGAAGGCTTGGCCTCCAGACCGGGGAGCCTACAGGAAGTCAAGTCATCGGGGAGAGGTCCTTGAAGGGGATATTGAGACTCAGGTCTCTTCTCTCTCTTTGTACTTCCTGGCCACCATGACATCAACAGACTCCTCCACCACACCATGAGGTACTGTGCCACCACAGAGCCAAAGCAACAAGGCCAAGCAACCACGGACTGAAACCTCTGAAACCAAAATAGACTTTTCCTCTTTTGTGCTGGTTATCTCAGGCATTTTGTCACAGAGAGATGACTAACATAGGGAAATAAGTCTTTTCAATACTAAAGAAAAAACTAGGAACTGGAGATATAGCTCAGTTGGTAGAGTGCTTGCCTCTCATGCAGAAGGCCTGGGTTCAATCCCAGCAACACACACACACACACACACACACACACACACACACACACCAACTAAGTCAAAAGGTATGTATATTAAACTCTTCAAACCTCGATTTTCCTACACAGGGAGGAAGGAAGAAAGGATAAACAGTCACAGACGTTATATGATGAATTCCACTGATAAGAGAGGAAGAGGAGGTACAAGAGATAATATTGCTTACCATTTCCTGTTACAGATTAAGTACACAGAAGCTGATTTAACCAGTATCATACTGTAATCAGTGGTAGAACGAGGACTAAACTACATATATAATACCATCTGTAGTTTCCAACTTATAAACTGCCTGGTTACCTAAAGTTTAAGTTTGCTGTTTAAATGCTATGAAATGTCCTATAGCATTAACAATGTAAGTGTTGGTTAATTAAATTACCAGGACCCAACCCCACCGCCACACACACATGCCATTTATTTAACATGGCTGTGATGTGGTACTAAAAGTTCTAATTTCTAGCAAGTGAAAACTGAAGGTACTAATGTTTATTAAGCAACTACTAGATACAGAGCACTGAGGGTTCCTTCCCTCATATGACCCTTATGGACTTAGAAAACCATTTTACAAGTCAAGATGTTAAGGAAGTATCTTGCCCAAAGCCATATATATAACAGGAAACAGAGAAGTTCTCCCCAATGGTAAACTCCTGCCTTTTCTCTGTATCACATTTTCTGTGCAGTAGGAATCACCAAGTACACAAAAAGAAGTATTCAGAGGACGAAGTCAATTCCTCTGCATTTCCCTTGAAAATTTTTTGAAAAAACTTTGTTTTCTTTGGCATCTTCCCTACACTTGATGAAACCTTCTTCTATATCCTGGACTTACTCATGCTATCCTCAGTGAGGGTGATCATATGGCCCTATCTGCCCCAGTCAGTTCTGGCCGACTTCTGTTGACTCTGCAAGATTACCAACAGCATCCCTGTCCACTCTCCAACATGTCCAAGTGTGGAAGATAAATTCCCTGGTCATCCCCACTAGAACTGCCCCCTCCAGACCTGCTGGCCCCAAAGAAACTTAACTGCCTGCTGCTATAGTTTAACATGTCCCCCAAACTCATGTGTTGGGAAATTAGGCCCCAGTGCAACAGCCTATTAATAAGATAAGATTTGACTGCTGGAATTTCACTGTGTGAGAATTTTTACATGAGGATACTACTCATGCAGAACAGAAGTAGGTAACAGTGGGTAGACAAGACCTACAGAGCAAACCAGCTGCACCTGGGCCTGAGATTAAGTCAGGCCCCTACTCTGTCCTCACTTCAAAACACCACAGAGCTGGGCACAGTGGCGCATGCCTGTAATCCCAGTAGCCTGGGAGCCTGAGGCAAGAGGATGGAGAGTTCAAAGCCAGCCTCAGCAATTCAGCCCTAAGCAACTCAGCAAGAGCCTGTCTCCAAAAAAAATATGAAAAAAGGGCTGGGTTGTGGCTCAGTGGTTAAGGATCCCTGGGTTTAATCCCCAGTACCAAACAAAAAACACACCACAGGTTTTCTCACAGTTCACCTGAAGGTTCCATGGCAGGCAGAGTGTGGGCTTAAGGGCCAGCAGAGGCAGACTACTGCTGCCCAGGGAGACTGAGGAGACACATGTTGTCTCATCCTACCAAGACGATATGGAGATACCCAACTTGGTTTGTTCTAAGTGTCCAGTATCAAAGTTGGCCTTTGCTAGGGTAACTATGCTTAAAAATTTCTGGTCTGCAAAGGATCTCAGGTATCAGGTAAGCCCCATTTGATAAATGAGGAAACCAACTAAGGCCTACGGAAGAGAAAGCACTGGCCTAAAATCACAAAGCCAGGTCTGGAAACCAGGCCTCCTCACTCTTTCAACGGTCTAGATCTTCGACTTCCGCACATGATACATTTTCATGCCTCACACATTGAGACCCAATATTTTTCTGATGACAGACTTGGACTTTCTTGAAATAGGTGATATATAAACATTTCAAGCTGTCACATGACAGTGCCTTTCAACCAACACTTCAGTTCCAGCAACATCACAGCCTTGGTGCAACAGTGTTAAAACAGTCTCAATATCTTCTAATATTCTGCACATCACAAAAATGAGAAAAGAAAAAAAAAAGTGTCACTATTAGTACAATCAAGACTTGAATGAAAATAATTAAGCCTCTCAAAAATGGCAAAAAATATTTAGCCTCATAGATGTAAGCTCTTCAGCTGAGTTCAACTGTTGAGGGGAGAGGGTAAGAACATATGAAATGCCGGAAATAATTCATCAAAGGCCGTGCTTCAAAAACAAGTTTTATAATGGGGAAAAAAATGAAAGATTTGCTAACTAAAGGTCACTTTGAATAGGCTGAGCAGACAATGAAAATTTGAAGTTTGAAATTTAATTGTACTACATTTATTAATGTTTAATCTATGTGTTCAAATTGTTCTAAGTGTCTAGTATCAAAGTTGGCCTTTGCTAGGGTAACTATGCTTAAAAATTTCTGGTCTGCAAAGGATCTCAGGTATCAGGTAAGCCCCATTTGATAACATATATATAACATATATATAATATGCTTGTGTTTTTTGCAGTGCTGGGGTTCAAACCCAGGGTGTCACGTATGCTGGGCTAATATGTGTTCACTGTTTTGTTCTTTAAAGATTTAAAAACCAGGCAGCTGGGGCTGGGGTTGTGGTTGTGGCTCAGTGGCAGAGTGCTCACCTAGCATGTGTGAGGCTCTGGGTTCGATCCTCAGCACCACATGGAAATAAAATAAAGGTATTGTGTCCGCCAACAACTAAAAAACAAAAATATTTAAAAAAAAAAAAAAAAAAAAAACAGGCAGTTATGTACATTAAAATGCAGGAATATTTCTAGCACTACAGGAAGTAAATCTCCTTATTACATACCTAATGTTCAACTTTAAACCACTGGTGCTCACACAAACTTCCAGGGATCTTATATAAATGCCAGGGCTATTTGTATCCTACATTGATATTCTTACTCTGTTGCTACAGTATCACTTTGGGGGAGCTTTACCTAAATTAAAACTAGACATGGCATATCCTACAGCAAACCTTCATTTCATTTCTGTATAATTCTTCATTGCTTAGGACCACTCATTACATTTTAAAATAATGAAAATTCACTTCTGTTCATGCATTTCAAAACAATTCTTTCCTTACAAAAAAAAAAAAAAAAAATCAGTTTAAGGAATTTACTTCCTTAGGCTAACAAAAAACCTTGACAGCCATGTCTTTCTGCACTGTATTTAACTTAAAAAATTCATTTGCACATCCTCCTACTGCTCACTTTTTCCATGTTTCACAATGCAAATAATCTACTACTTCACTGCTACTGTCAGCCATCCGAAATGGCACCTCCATTCCCTTCCCAGCTACCCTGAAAGAGCCCACTCACACATCTATCTTTAAAATGGCTGTGTTTACAGCTACCCATATGTTGCCATTCATGAAGCAACTGCTACCACCCTGGTGACTAGGCATTGGCAGTAACATACGCTGGAAAGGGACCCACGTGAAGGGTGGCCAGAGTTTCAGCGATTTTTTTTTTTTTTTTTTTTTTGAGGTTGCTACTCTCAGAAGTCCCTGAAAAAAAATTAAGTGAGGATGGGAGTTATGCATATTCTTCGTGCTAAGAGCTTGGGGAAGGGAGTCTCAGTGGCAAATCTGTCTCCAAGCACTCAATTTCTACCATAAGTACCCCTCACTATACTCTGCTTCCATGCAAACAGGGCTTGCCTGCTAGCTGAGTTCCTCCCTGTGTCAACATGTGGAATATTTCCACCTTGAGTAAACCTCGCCATATGTACTAGATTGCTATGCTCGGGATCCTTGTGAACAAGCCTGCTACAGAACAAACTGCAAAGTCATTTGCCTTTTGGCCTTAAGATCAAAAAGATCTTCACAGATCATCTTCGTTTGCTTGAACCACGTTAAGCCAACGACTAGAGAGGGGAAGGATTAATCAAATGGATCTGCCTAGAGTGTGGAAAAAGCAGGCATTCTCCCTGTGAGAGATGATGGAGTTGTGCCCAGGGGAGCCAGGGGACCCTGGGAAGATGAGGAAGAGACAGTGGACAACAGAAGGGCGGCAGGGACTGAGGACTGCCCCTACTCCCATACACCTTTTGAACTTCTGATTTGAGTCTTCCCCTCCTCTGAGACCATTAACTAATTATGGGGCAAAAAGAGCAATTTGGGAACACAACCTGGGAAAGCAACTGAAGGAAAGGAAAGGACCCTTCTCCCCCACGCTCCCCTTTCAACCCCTTGGCATACAGACCACAGCTGCAGAGCAGTACAGGTGGCTGGGAGGCAGGAAGGTGAACAAACCTTGAAGTTCTGCACCTGATGATGCAGAAGCCAGGTGAGGAGCTGCAGCTAAAGACGGGGTAGAGGTGGAAGCCTGTCCTCTAATTTTCCCTTTCCTTGCCCAGCCAGCAACACTGAATAATCTTCTCTCTTCTTCAGTCACCCAAAGGAGAATTAAAAAAAAAAAAAAAAGGGCTGGGGCAACAGTGATATATAGCGATGTGCAATTGTTTCAGTCAAGGTCGGACTACATATACAATAGGGTCCCTAAGATGATAACGGAGCAGAAAAATTCCCATTGGGTAGTGACATCGAAGCTGTCACAATGTCACACTGCAAACATCACTCACGTGTTTGTGGTCATGCTGGTGTAAACCAACCAACCGCACTGCCAGTCATAAAAAAGAATAACATAAACCAGGCATGGTGGCACACACCTGTAATCCCGGGGACTCGGGAGGCTGAGGTAGGATTGCAAGTTCAAAGCCAGCCTCAGCAACCTAACGAGGGTCTAAGCAACTCAGTGAGACCCTGTCTCTAACAAAATATTTTTAAAAAGGGCTGGGGATGTGGCTCAGTGGTTAAGCACCCCTGGGTTCAATCCCTGATACCAAACAAACAAAAAAAGAATAACACATATTATGATGTACAATACATAATACTTGATAATAAACAACTGTGTTGCTGGTTTACGTACTTACTATATTTATCATTATTTTAGAGTGTTCTTATACTTAAAATAAAATGAGTTTACCATAAAACAGTCTGTGTGTTACACTGGCAGTAGCCGCATCCATCCCAGGTTCACCATGTTTCCTGATTACACCAAGAGGTCACTTCTAGTGCCTGACCTATGCCAAGCAGGTCTGCGTAAGTGCCCTCCAAGATAGTCTCACAGGGACAAAAACGCCCAGCAACACGTTTCTCAGAACGTGTCCCAGTCATTAAGCGACACAAGACTGTAAATAAAGAAAATGAGGAAAGTAACCCCCAGGTGTGGCCAAAAAGAATGGACGCTGATCATGCTGCTTGTCATGTGTATGTGACCAAATAACTGAGCTCCCATACTCATTGTTGGTAGCTCTGTATCAAAACACTATCCATTTTATGATCTTTTCTTACCAATCACTTATGTTCTCGCCACCCAAAACAGAAATATTTTCCTCCTCTGTGAGGAAGACAATAACTACTTTTATCATAATAGTAATAATTGTTACTATTACTATTATACATCCATTTACATAGTCTTTACAATCTTCCAAGTATGTGTACATCGATTCTCGCATTTATCCATAAGAATTCATTAATAGGCTAAGCAAGTATTATCCCCACTTTACAGTGTAAGGAAACAGCACAAAAAAGAGGTTAAAATGTGGAGAGAAAGTATGGCTTAGGGTCCCTAGAGAGTGACCAGCGGCTCCCTCATTCACTTAGCAAGCCTCCTTTGAGCGCATCAGACACTACAAAGGGTTCTGAAAAGTCAAAGATAAACCTAACTCAACCCACCCTCCTCCAGCTTAATACTTCCAACATCTCTGCAATAAAGCTTAGGTCACAGACATATTAAATTAACTGGCAAGTCACCAACTATGCCTGGTATGAAGTTCTATTTATAATAAAGAACCAAAATACTATATGCATACACCTATAAATGTATATGAAAAGATCTAGAAGATACACCCTTAATGACATACACGTCTATAATGCTGAATTTATTTTACAACCAAAATGTTATATACTCCCTTTGAAATTTACTTTCTTTCCCATTTTTAAATACTACTACCCCTCAAGAGGAATTGGGAAATGTATATGACTATAGTTCCATAAAAAGTGTGACATATTAAAAAAAAAAAGTTACTAAGCATTTCTCTTTTTAAATTACCATATGTGCGCCACAGTCTCCCTTCTCCATTCTTGCCTTCTACCCCACTCAAGATGCCAGAGTCTGGGGCTGGAGGTGTGTAGCTCCATGGTGGAGTGCGTGCCTAGCATGAGTAAGGCCCTGGATTCAACCCATTACCACAAAAGCAGGGCAGGCGGCCAAAAGAAAAAAAAAAAAAAAAGTCATCCTGACACCAAAGATGTCACCACTGAGCCTGCTAAGGAATATAAAGGTCAGGGGTAAAAGAGACACAAGGCCTGGAGTAGGGATCTAGGATGAAATGAATGAAATACGTGGCCAAGAATATCTGCAACCAATGTCATTTGGCCCAAAAGACCCCACTCTCCTATTTTAATTCAGTCATTCTAAAAAATCAAAAGAGCTCCCTTATCCAAACCACCACGTTAAATGTCCTGCCTAGCTCCAGTATGAGTTAACATAGTCCTTCATCACCATCTACGCAGACATCCATTTCTTTGACAGTGTTTAACCCTTCCACACAAGGGAGGCACGTTCTGACCACTCTAATCCACACTTAATCCACCCTTGACGATGCATTTCATCCAGGGAGAACTCAGCACAAACCTCATTATATAGACTCATTCTCTTCCTTATTCCACCAGTTGGAGCTACACAATATGCTGACTTATTTGCCATTTCTTATGCATTCCGCCTTCCCAGAATGCAGACTCTCTGAACAAAAACACACACTGATGCCACCTGTCCTGGCATGGTACATAGATCGTGGCACAGAACTGAGCCTGAGAGATCTCCACAGATCCAGTAGGTCCTGCAAAAGCACTTTGCCGGACTCCAGTTAGAGATGAATCCAGTTGGTTAAAGACAGGAGAGTAGCAGGAGTTCTCCACTCTTGATATTTTTGTCCCTTTCCTCCAAAACTTTGTGTATTTGGTATATTGCAACATAAGCCTCAGTTTTCTTTCAGCTTTCCTATCTACTTTATTAAACTCTAACAGGCAACTGGGGCAGCTGAGGTGGGTGGGAGAGTCGGAATATTTCCCAAGGGTATTCCAACTCAGAAGAAAAGACACAGATGAGTAGGCATCACAGGTCTCTGGGGGTAACAGGGGCTGAAGGGACTGGCAGTGGACAAAGAGGTCACTCAGGGGCTGATCTTTAGAGATACACACAGTCAGCTGAGTGTGGATTCAACAACACAGAAATCTGTTTTCTCAGTTCTAGAGCGTGGAAGTCTGAAATCAAGATGTTGGCAGGGCTGTTTTCTTCTGACGTCTCTCTCCTTGGTTTACAGGTTGTCTTCTCCACGTGTCTTCACATAGTCTTCCCTCTGTCTGATCTTCTGTTCTTATAAGGACATTAGTCATCTTGGATTAGGGTCCATGCATGTGACCTCATTTTACCTTAACCACCTCTTTAAAGATCCTATCTCCAACAGAGCCACATTCTCAGGTACTAGGGATTAGTATTTCAATTAGAAGAATTTTGAAGGATACATTCCACCCCGTAAGAGTAATAAGAAACTAGAAAAGGGAAAGGAGGTGAGATTGTAGCTATGAAGAAATGAATGCATACTTGGCGCTTGCAGGGCAAAGGGAATTTCACCTGTGTTCCTTCATATTTAGATTTCTCTACTGTTCCTCTGTTCCAAACCTTTACCACCAAGCTGCAATCCAGGTCAGTTCTAAATCCCCGCTCATCATCTCAGTCCCAGTGACCCATCTTTCCAATCCCAAGTGAAGAGTCCTTACTTCCCTATCACCCATCCGGCCCTTAACCCCATGAAGCCCTTGTGGGGGTTCTCAATGCCTTGTAGGTTAGCAGACTTAAGACTTGTCTTTATCCCTGCAGCTTAGTTCACACATGCCTCTGTCCATTATTCCTAGGAGTCAAGCCCCTCCTGCTGTAGGTCAAGGTCTTTGGAATGCTTTTCCCTTCTGTCCCTTCTCCTGTTCAGCCTCCACTCACAAAATTAACATTATTTCACCGTTAAGATCTCACTCAATGCCTCTTCCTCAAGGAAGGTTTTAAGACCACCCCCCCCACACACATATACACACTTTTGGGGGACTGAGGGCAATAACCAGGCACTGAACCTAGGGGTGCTTAACCACTGAGCCACATCCCCAGCCCTTTTATATATTTTTTATTTAGAGACAGGGTCTCACTGAGCTGCTTAGGGTCTCACTAAGTTGCTGAGGCTGAGTTTGAACTGGCAATCCTCCTGCCTCAGCCTCCGGAGCTGCTGGGATTATAGGCATGCGCCACTGCAACCAGCTACACATTTATTTTCACATGAAACACAGGTCCTCCTGCCCTCTCCTCTAGCTCTCTGTCATAGGACTTATCACCTTTAGTTACATACCTGAATTATGTTATTAATGTCTCTCCTGAGAGACTGACCCCACACTCAAAAGTTCAAGAGCAACAAGCTGGGGATGTATGTAGCTCAGCAGCAGAGCAGTTGTCTAACATGAGCAAAGACCTGGGTTTGATCCCAGCACCCACCCTCCGCCCACCAACCAAAAAAAAAAAAAAAATTTCATCACCAGGATCTTGCTGTTCTGCCCATCCTTAACTATTCAGCCTCTCATATAGAATTTGGCACCCAGTAAGTGCTTAATAAATACTTGTTAAAGAAAGAACAAATGAAGAATAAATTAGTGTCAGTCAGTGGTCATGTGATCTATTTTTGCTGAATAAATTCACTGTGAGGCGGAAATAGTGTGAAATCATTAGGTAATGATATCTAGGGTGGATGGATACATGCACAGATATTAAATTTTAAGCTAATGGAATTACACATAGAAAGCAGAAATTTATTCTATTAGGTCACAATTCTATAGGAACTACTTAAAAACTTCTTCAACATGTTCTCCATATCATTCACACTCACACACACACTCACATATATAATACAGAGAGGATTAGATAGATACCAACATTCTGCAAGCACCTATTTTAGTGTGTTGAAACAGTATCTGCAGTCTCCTCCCTGTGGCTCATTCTGCTGTTGAACTCTAACCAACAACCAATAAGAATTCTTTATCCCAGGTAAAGAACTGGCAGATCCCATGGTGACTCCAATCTAACACTTACTCTTTCCTTTTCTCCTTCATATTAGACAGGAAACACTAAAATTCCGGGAACAAGATGTGTGTCACACATTGGAAATGTTCAGATCTGCTGATAACATTCAACCTACCCTGGCTAAATGCATGAGGAAGCCACATGGTCACAATCTAATGTAACACAGAACGTAACTAGTAAACTGAAGCAACATTCCACGTTATCACTTTCAGCTTTGCACAGCATGTGGAAACAGGCTTACAGCACCATTTGGTTGTGTCAGAACATCTGAGGGAGGAGGATGCACATTTGGGATTTATTACCCTGGCTCACCTCGGGGTAGTGTCCAAAAGAGTATATTACACCGCCATGTGGCTATATGTTACAGACTTTCTACTTTTAAAAAGAGTATGTTCTAGAGATGTATTTACTTTCAGGTGCTTGGAGTATATGGGTAGACTGGGTTATTCTGAGTACTTGCAAGCAAAAGTTACCAGTAAACGCTAAAGAGAAACAAAAAAAAGTTGTTCTTTTTATAGGTATTTTACATTTGCTTCAACCCAACTACCCGCAGTAGTAGTACAAGACACATCTGTTTGATTCACCTCGACTATTTTACATGAGTTATAACGCTCAGATTCAGCTGAGTTTCTTGGCAACTCATTTGTCTCATGCCAAAGAAAAAAATGGAAAGCAAATTAGGAAAATCATATAAACCAGAAAAAACAACAACACCATAATCAAAATCTCCAAATAACCTAAGAAAAATGAAGTTCAATTTTAGAAGTAGAGCAGTTCAGATCTTTCATTTAAACAGCATTAAATGGTCAATTTTTATGTGAGAAAGAAAACTTAAAATGTAATGGAGAGTAAGTGGAATGCTTGAGATTCTCCTTTTTATCAGTGAAATTCCTTTTTATCACTCAATGCATTCCTCACAACAGGTAAGGTGTGTCAACAACCAAGACACTCCTCCTCCTCACAGCCGGAAGCCATGCTTTCCCTAGTCTAATTAAGAGGGAAACCAAACCTCTCCCAAGATGCAAATCTACCTCTTCATTAAGGTAAACAGACCTGAGTCTGGTGTCTTAGAAATTATCACTTGATCACTGGTTCTGGGGTAAAAATATTTATGAATCCATACATACTAATCAAGATACCAATGAATGTCATAAAATTAAAGTAAAAAGGAAAGCAGTAAGCAGGTCAATTTCACAACACGTGGGCTCCAAATATGGAGAGCTCCCCTTAACTCAAATTTCTCCCTATTTGTGTGTGTGTTGTTGTTGTTGTTGTTTTTACTGGTGACTGAAACCGGGTCTTCTGCATGCAAGCCGAGCACTCTAGCATTAAGATACATCCCCAGGCCCTTTTTCTTCTTATTTTTTGTTTTGAGATAAGGTCTCACCAACTTGCCCAGACTGGCCTCTAATTTACAATCCTCCTGCCTCAGCCTCCCCAGTCACTGGGATCACAGGCGTGCCTGGTTTTCCCTATCTTAAAAAAAGAAATTATATATGAAAAGAAACCTGATAGCCAAATGAGGAAACTGTTCTCTAATGATCCAAACAATTTTCTAGTGATTAAAATGCTTCACATACTTTACAATTAGTGATGTAAATATATTATATCATTTGTTAAAGATGAGCCTGAGAAGGAAGTAAGAAGACTACTACTCAGTTGCAGCTGTCTGATGTTCACATCTGTGAATTCATACTATAATGCTATTCCAACAGGAAGTTCTATATTAAATGAAAGAAGTCAATTTTGAGTTTTGACTATGAGCATTTCAAAAACAAAATTCTAATACAGCTTAACTGTTTTTTAAAAATAGACTTACCACTTTGGCCAATTACCAAAATTGCTTCTTCCAAAAAAATGGAACTGTTTTCATTATCTGATGGCCGTGACTATTTTCATTTTTGCAAAAAATGACAAAAGACCATCTTATCAGGAAGCCAGCATATGCAACATAATTTATATTTATGTGGAATACTCCACCTTCTAGAAATTTAAGTTGTAACAACTGTGCAAATATTTAACTTCACCTAAAATTACTTCAG
The DNA here is from genome assembly GCF_902686445.1 of Sciurus carolinensis. Classification (NCBI taxonomy): domain Eukaryota; kingdom Metazoa; phylum Chordata; class Mammalia; order Rodentia; family Sciuridae; genus Sciurus; species Sciurus carolinensis. Next base: position 23,986,488 of record NC_062216.1, read on the forward strand.
CCCAACCCCATGAAAAATCATTTTGATGGAAATATTTCATTTCACTGCCTGTAAAGCCCAATATAAAGCTAGATGTTTCAGCATAGTCCTAAGTGATATTCTGTTGCTATGGCAACGAAACTCTACTACCTGTGGCCATGATTTGTTAAGAATTCCTCCAACCAGTAAATTCTGTGCTGTGCATTCATAAAATCAAGAGAATGACTCTAAGCAACACAAAAAAATAAGGATCGATTTCCTACTTATGATCTATCCACACGCATATTTACCACATAAATATGCATATGTACACATGCACACAATTATGACTCCCAACTCCACCAAAAGGCGAAAACCGTCTCAAATTTCATTTTAAAATAGGGACAAAAACTGTTGTTTTAGATTTCATTGAATAAATGTTACTGTTTCCCAAAATATATCTTAAAAGACAATGAAGATTATCTGGAGAAAATTTGAAAAACCATAAAATTATATTATTTACATCTTATCTCATTTCCAGATAAAAAAAGAAAAAAATAAAGACCATGAGGTAAAGAGGTATAATCTCCTATCTGTTCCAGATAGTGCAGCTGCTTAAGCAATGAGCTAATTTAGAAAATATAAAGCCAAAAAGTACAGAAAAATGTGGTCATTACAACGTTTATTCACCAAATTGCCTCTGCAGGCTACTCACCCTCACTGGGGGGCTCCAGGCTTGCACCCGAGGCTGCTGTCCACACTGGGAGCTCTGCAGCTCTTTTGCGCTACAATTAGCCACAGTGCTGCCCTGAGCCCTTAATGCATTTGTGCAGTTGGTCCCACTGCCCCCACCAGGGCTAGGTTTCCAAGGCCTCTGCTTGATGCCATCCAGAAGTCTGACCAGCAGGATGTTACTGGGAAGCTCCTCAACACCAGAGCCAACAAGAGTCCTGCATTCAGGACATCTGAGTTCATTCCGGGAACCTACAATACCCAGCAAACATCGTTTGCAAAATGTGTGCTGGCAAGGCAAGACTTTTGCAGAAGCATCCAGGCGTTCTAGACACACAGGACACTCCAAAAGATCCAACAAGGCAGATTCATCCATCTTGATCTACTTTATTGAGAAAAAGGCTTCAGAAATGTTCATAGTTGTGTGCAGCTCTTAAAATGATTCATGTAACATCCATTTCAGACTTTGCTCTAGAGTCATGGGATAGAAGGAGGAAAGAGAAAATTAGTGTTATCTGGAGAAAAGTTCACAGAGGAGCCAAGAACCAAAAAGTATACAAAAGTGCTTCCTCTGCATGGTGTAGCATTGCTTTGGAATGTGGTTCTAAACTCCAAAGTCAACAAAAACAAAACAGGCTTTTTAAACAATTCAGAATTAATCCCTAATGCTATCTAGGCCTTTGCTGTGCAGAAATGGCCATCAATTATTTTACAGGACTCCTGCAATAAACAGGATATATAAAATGCAGTAAAGAACATTTTTTTCAGCTCTGAAAGTTGCCTTAGTACAGTCTTCAACTCACAGGAGAAGCTGAACAGAAGCAATTGAGTTTTCTCTACCTGAAATTACTTTTAAATCTAAGTTACCAATTTTTAAGCCACTTCAGAGTTTAAGAAACCAAGTCTCAGGTGATCCTTGTGGCAAAAGATTCCAATATTAAATACATATGTTTCTTCTCTGCCTTAAAAACAACTGTTTAATCTTGCCCAACCAAGAGCTGAAGATTGACAATTCTGAAGGATAGAACTAAGACGTGCTTGAAAATAGCTAAGACATAACAGCCACCCTTCGTGGTAGTGGTTGACAAACTCCGAAACAGATTTCTGAACGGCCTGTCCTAATCCCATTCAGAAAATCTGGCAAAATTATCACCCAAAGAATTCGACAATGGAATGCTAAGCTGAAAACTGTGAGCATAATATGAAAAGATGGGGCCCATTCAGGAAAAAGCATCCAAGCCAGTTACTGTACCGCCCTCCCGCCCCCCCGCCACCACCCCTAAAACAGATGTAAATGCGAGTGCCTAGGGAAAAAGGGGCGAAAAGATTGGGATGGCAGCACCAACAGCTGTTCCTGGCCACGGCGGGCGGGGGAGCCCAGGGCTGCGCCCCGCTTGCACGCGGCCGAGCACAGGTAGTCCCGACCCCGCAGGGAGGCGCGCCGCCGCCGCCGCCGCCGCAGACACACCCGGGCCAGGTGTCGGCGGCGGCGGGCAGAGGACGGTCCCGGGCGGGGGCCGGGGCCGGAGGGGTCCGGGAACGGGGGTCTCACCCAGCAGCCTCATCTCGGTCTCCCACTAGGTCAGGCTGAGGACGAAAATTCCCCACACGACTGCTGGAAGTTTTCAAGGACTTAAAAATAAACGTGCAGCCTTAAGTTGCGAAACTCAGTCCCACAAAGTGCCACGGGACGCAGATCTGTCGCCCCGCAGAGATGAGGCGACTCCACGGAGAGCCAGCGAGCCATCCGGGAAGCGGAGGCGCTGGGCTGCGCCCGGGGAAACCGCGGCACGGAGCCCGGGCAGCTTCCTGCCCGGAGAAGGCAGAGAGGCCGCGGGCTCGGTTCCCGCAGCGCCGGGTGGCCGGCCCAGGGGGACGCGCGGGCGAGGGGACAGCGGCTGACCGGTGCGGGGGTGGGGGCGCGCCGCGACCTCCGCCGCCCCCGCGGCCCGGGTCTGCCGACGCCCGGTGCCCGGCCCCCGCGCCCGCCGCGCGCCCTACCTCGCGCCTCGGCTCCTCCTCTTTGTTCGCGGCCCCGCAGCGGCGGCCGCGGCCGATGCAGATGCGGCCCCGCCGCGCCCGCCGCTCGCTGTGTCGCTGACGCCGCGGTGGCACCGGGAGACTCCTCTCTGCTGCCCCCCTCACGCGCGCACACACAGCACGCCGCCGCCGCCTCCCACTTTCCCAGCCAAGGAGGGCGGAGGAAGAGGAGGAGAAGGAGGCCGAGCCGCAGCCGGCGCCCGGGGCGCGAGGGGGCGGCCCCGCGCCACAGCGCCTCCCCCCGGAGCGGCCGCCGCACCTCGGGGAGGCGCCGGGCGCCCAGTCGCTCCCCGCGCTGAGCTACCTGCGCGCCGGACCCCGCCGCACCCAGGGGCAGGGTGGGGGCGGCGGCCGGCGGAGGCGCCGCAGGAGCCCGGGGCCCGGGAAACCAGATCCCCAGGGGGCAGCGACGAGGGAGGTTTGGGGACAGACGCCTGCTCCCGGAGGAAAACGCGCCTGGAAAATGGAGCTCCCGGGGAGATGGCGCTGGGAGTGGCGGCTGAGTGAAGAAGGCAGGAGCCCGGGGCGAGGGCTGGCCGCGTCCTCCTCCTGCCTCGCGGTGCCCGGCGACCCAAGACCGACTGCTCCGGACACGAGGGCCGGGTCAGAGGAAGGGCGGGAGCAGCCCTGGCGGGAATCGATCCCGCTCTGCTTGGCGCCTGCTCGCCCAGTCCTGGACACTTAGTCCGTAGGGCCATTGCGAAGTGCTTGTTGCCCCCGAAGTCCGGGAGTGGCGTGCTGAATCGGTGGGGGACAGTCCCGGGGCCTCTGTCCAGTTGCGGGATTCCAGCAGGCATTTCTCCCCCAGGTATCACCCTCCCACACAACCCCGAGCAGGTCTGGACCATTGCAGACCCAAAAACTCACAATCGGGGAGGAGGAAAACAGGAGGGCGAGCTTAAAACCCAGACTTGCAAGGGCCTCAACACCTGCCCTAAACGGGGAGAATCCCAAGTCTGACCTCAGGTGGGCTGGAGCCGAGAAGCTCGCTGGGAGGCACCTCTTTTATCTGAGCCTGGGAGGCAGCCATCTTCACTACTGTAATCTTTGTTTTGGTTGCCCCAGGCACACACCTGTAAACTCTGAAGCTTAGACTTGAAAAACATGGTGTCCAGAGGCTTGGAGGTTTGTTTTTCAGACTCGATTCAGAGGGAAAAAGAGTTAAAACTGTGTCATTGATCTCAAAGTTATTATTTTATTTCACCTAATTAAAAAAAAAAAAAAAAAACTAAACACCATTTCTCAAAAGTGGGCAGAAACTAGGCAGAAATAAGGAGAAAGGGTTACAGAGATTAGGCAAGAAATCCCAGCCAGGCCTCCAACCAGACAATTTGAAGAAGAGTCTCAGATTATCCTCTGGTCTCCAGCCAGGGTCATGGCTAAACCATTCAAGACAAATGAGGATCACTTAAGTAAGCAAAAATTATAACAAGTAACAATTATCATTCACTGCAAGCCAGACACTGTGCTAAATACTTTACATGTATTAATTCAAGTCGCACAGCAACCCTTTATGTCATCCTTCCTCAGCTTTGTTCTAAATAGATTGATGTGTTGAGAGTCATATTGTATGAACACCAAAAATAATAGCCCACTTCCCTCTCCATTAGAAGGGAGGAAATGCACATGCATTTGAGAAAGACAAGGGAAGGAAGGAATAGATGGGTTGGAGAATTTTTTATCTATCTGCAAACAAGGCATTCTGAAAATGAGTGTTAAGTCCATTGCAGTTCTGCATCTGGAACTGTGCAGATGAAGATCAGACTGACTGGAAAATTAGGTCAACAAACAGAAAAGGATTTTTGCGTCCAGTTTATAGTTACTAAAACTGAAGTTCAAGGGGGTTAACTTCCTTCCCAGATCACACAATAAGTAATGTTGAACCAAGACTCAATCCAGCTCTCCTGATTCCAAGTCCAGTTTTCTTACCATCAATCTAAAGCTCTCTCTTTTGCATATCATTGTGATATCCTTCACCGAAAGCAAAACTAAAGACAGCTCGTCTATTCCCAAGGGAAAGAAGAAACTGTTGATCATGTATTTACACTGGGGGAGTTTTGTTTTGTTCTTATTTCCATTTGTTGTTGTTGTTGTTGTTGTTGTTGTTAGAGCATCACACAAGATCATAGGTAGAAACTCCAGGAAATTAACAGCCATTTTCAAAGAACTAAAGATACTGAGTCCCAAGACGGCAGTGATGGAAGAAACCAGCACATACATTCCATTGAATGCCTCTGGTGCATACTTACTCTATTTTTTAGGACATACTTTTTTTTCCCTGGTGTGGGGGTGGGGGTTGTACTGGGGATTAACCCAGGAGCATTTCCACCACTGAGTTACATCCCCAGTTCTTTTTTAATTTTTTTATTCTGAGATGGGTCTCACTCTGTTGCTGAAATTTGCAACAAATTTGCAATCCTCCTGCCTCAGCCTCCAGAGTCCCTGGGATTACAAGTGTGCCACCATGCCTGGTTTAGGATGCAACTCCTTTAGTGGTTCTACTTAATCTAGCTGTTAAATGAAGGCTTAAGCAAGTTCTTTAATCTCTTGATCCGTTTTCTGTCATACTGTAAAAAAATCTTAGAATGGTCTTGGTCAAGAAGATGAGATAATGTCCTGATTCTTTTTAATCAGCACATCTTTATTAAAGTAAGCTATCATCATCATTATCAGCCAAGAATCACCCAAGCAGAGTGATATTAGTTATCCTTTCTTTCCAGGGCCTTAAAATACTAGCAAATGAAAATCCTGTCAAGAGAATATCATAAGGAGAGGACAGTGGAGAAAGAGAAGCATATTAATTTTCTCATTTTTCTGAGAACTGAAGGGAAGGAATGTGTGTTATGCTTATGACCCCTGTGACTTTGAGCAGATACATGAAAAATATAAACACATTCTGTGACATAATAATGATAACTTGGATGTATACAGTTCTTATCCTCTCAAAACTTCAAAGTCCTTTCATATATATTATCTCATTTATCTTCTCAGCTTCCCTCTGGAGCAGTAAAGACAGATATAATTATCTCCAAGATGCAGAATGGGGGCGTGGGGAAACAAGGAATAACAGACGTTATTGCTCTTCGTGGTAACACAAATCAGACTTTAAAAACCCCAGTCCCGTGTACTCTTCAATAAGCTCTGGTACCAAGCTTACACATGCATGCACATATGCATCTGATTATCTTTTTCCTTCAAAACTTGTTCCTCCTGCAGTCGCTGCCATATTGATAAATGGCACATTATTTATCCAATTGCTCAAACGAGAAACCTAGGCATCATCTTTGACCTCTCCCTTTTTCTCTTCATCCCATTCTGTCAACAAGTCCACTGGACTCACTTCTCCCAAAATATCTTTCCATCTCTATCCACTTCTCTTTGCCTCCTACTATGGTTTGGGTGTGGTTTGTCCCCTCCAAAATTCTCCTTGAAATTTGGTCTCTGAATTTCACAGTGGTGAGAGATGGAGGAGACTTGAAGAGATGTTAGGGTCATGAAGATGCCACCTTCAAAGGGATCGATGCCTCTCTTGCGGGACTGAGTTAATTCTAGAAGTGAGTGAGTTCTTTCTCCTGCATGACTAGATTACTGAGAGCAGATTATTATAAGCAAGGTCACTCCTCATGCTGTCTCTTCATGTGCCCGCTTGCCTTCCACTTTTTTACCATGTTATGATGTAGCACAAGGCCTTAACCATAAGCCAGAAAATACCAATACCATGCTCTTGAACTTCCCACCCTCTAGAGCTGTGAGCACAAATAAACTTCTCTTCTTTATAAGTCATCTAGTCTCTGGTATTCTGCTAGAGCAACAGCAAATAACTAAGCCACCACCACCCATTGCCTCTGGTCCTCCTAAACAGCCACTCTGGCTCCATTCTTATTCCTGTGGTCTTGTCTGGAAAGGAGTGGCATTCAATGTGAGCTACAAAAATCTTGGGGGGAGCCAGGTGTTTCAACATGTGATATTACTTCTTTGCTTATAATCAATTTCTTCCTATTATACCTGAAATGAAAACTGAACATCTTCCGTATCTTACAAGATCCTTTGAACCCTAAACTATCATGTTGTCCCAAAGCATTTATTTATCTCTTTTATAGTACTTTTTGCTAATTTTTCCATTATTTATTTCCTATGTCCTTTACCTGACTACAAGCCAGGGACTGGGTCCACTGAGAATTCCACTGAGAGTCTTTGTTACAATCTATCAATCAATAAATTTTATGTAGGAGATGAGAACACAATTCCTCCCCATGCATTTCACAGTGAAGCTGGAAAAACAGCTAAATAAATGCCAGCTCTTTAACACAGAATGTAAACGCAGGACCAGTTCATCTTCATTCTAGGTCTTAGTTAATGGTGACACCACCTACTTAGTTCCCCAATTATGCAAGAAAACGCAGTTATCTTCACCTCCCCTTCTCTCCCTGATCCCTCCCCTTCTCACCTCTCCTTATGGACAACACAGAGATCATCAGAAGTGTTTGGTGAATCTCTCCCAATCCTTCTTTCAGGCCTAGTTGTCTCCCACCTGGACAGTTACTATCTGCCCTGTTCCTAGTCTCTCCAGGGTACTTGATTCTTAGAGGTCAAAGGCTATGCTCTCTCTAACTTGACCTCGGGCAAGTTCATCTACTGTGCCTGGAATTTCCCCTTTACAGCGGGCATAATAACAATACCTTAGGGTTTTATGGCAGTTTTACATAATAAAAACAAAATGGTTAGAACTATGTCCAGCACATTGTAAGTGCTTAATGTATGATTTATTGTTTTTATTAGAACACAGATTCAATCCTGGATCTACTGTTAACTGAATGACTTTGCAAATTTCTTTAATTCTCTGAGTTTCAATTTCCTTATCGATACAAATGAATATAAATTATCTACTTTGAAAGCTTGTTGAAAAACCCAGCACAGCAATTTTGGGGAAGGTACTGGGAACTCAATGAAATGGTTGCTTCTGCCTTTTTTTCCCTAGGTATCTGATTGCACCTGTTTTCATATAATTAGGGAGTGGCTTGGATTATGTTTAAGGTTCTTTCCAGCGTTTATTTCCAACCTAATTGCATTAAGGACATCTAAGGGCAGTGGAATTCCCCTTGGATAAAGCCCAGTGGTCATGAGGCACCATAGCTGTCATGAAGCAGGGCTGGGAGTCAGGCAAGCCCAGAAAGACTATTTTGATCTACAGTAGTGGGAAGGTGGTGTCTGGCAAAAACTCTGAGCAGATGGAGTATTTATAGGCACTTCCCGAGGATTTCAGTTCAGTCAGAGAGGATGCTAGGGAGAAAGTTGGATGGTGAGTGGGAAGCAACTGAGCCGCTTCTTCTGCCAGCCTTCCTGAATCGTGTCTGAACATTTGAGGAGCTGTGTTTGACAGCGGAATACCTGGGGAGAGCCGGAGCTCTCTAAACAGACTAATTCTAATCCTGTCTTCAGGGAGTGTTCTTGAAGTGTAGCTCAATCAGAATCACCTGCAAAGCTTATTACAGGTGTGGCTGCTCTCACTTAGTCCTTGGAGATTCTGATTGAGAAGGACCAGCCTAGGTTCAAGAATAGGAGAACCTGATGTCAGTCAGACAGGAACTACCATTAGAGAAAGGCGAACCTACACGTACCCAGAGTCGTATTAAAAAGGAAGTAACCAGGTACTGACCTGGAAAGCTGATCCAGAAAGGGCACTCCAGGGCTTTGGCTTAATTGAGAAGAATAAAGGATCTTAGAACCAGAGCTACTTTGCTAAGGACAATATGAGAGCATGGCATTAATATTTCTGTTCATTCCACTCTGCCCCCAGTCCCCTGCCCACCCCATCAATGAATGTTGGACAGATAAAAGGAAATCCATTTTGAAAAGAAGCCAGAATACTAGCCTGCCCAGAGAAACACGTGACTGGCCCCAGATTCAACCCAGGCCCCCACAAGTAGACACATCACTCATATTGCTAAGTACTATTCAATTTCAATGAAAACATAACTGAAAATTAGATGTCCCTAATGTATTTCTGACCCAAGTTCACCCAAAGATAAATTGAGGCTATTTGGGGTGAAAAAAACAGGATTGCTTCCTTTCTATTAAAAATACGTTATCTTGTCAAATTCCATTATCATTTTAAAAGCTTAAACCTGGAAGTAGTCTTTTTTGCTTCTAAGCAAACTTTACCTAATCCAAACTATTGAAGAGAAAGTAGATAAATGTCCCTCACTTTATCTAACCGTCTTTAGGAAATGAAATTTCGTAATCTTTCTTAGCCACCCATCTTTATATATTAAAGTTTATTTATCAATTTTCAGACTTTTTCTTTCTGATCCAGTTGAAAGATAAAGGGAGACTTTTTAAAGGCAGTTACATAAAACAGCTTAAAAATACACACACAAGGAAAACATGTATGAACTCATTAGAGACTCAAAAATTATGACCCAGGCTTCTCTTTTTTTATCATAGTATCAAGCAAAAGTTGTGGGCTCCTGTCAGTTGACCTACCCTTATTTACATGTACACACAAGTCAATCAAAGCCTATGTTCCATGATCCTCTGAGTAGAAATGGTACCATCATAACATTATCTTCTTTCTCTAGCTCACTCTTCACCTTTTTCTTGCTCCTTAATAAAATGTATGTTTATTCATGTTCATACAAGCATAATAATCTTCACACCAGGTACCAATATGACCATAGTTAAATCTTGCTTTCCTAAAAGTTTGCCTGAATTCATTGTTATTTTCCTCCTTTCACTGAAACCAGTTATTATTTTTCCGTTCCTCTCAAAAACCTAGATCACAAAACTTGCACCTGATCATCAAGTGATTCCTTAGGATTTCTGTCCTTATACCTACTTGCACATTTTCTTTTTCATTTTCTAAACTCTCACACAAAGTGCGACTCAGGCAGGCAGATCAACGTTAAAAGAGCAATTTGAAAAACAATTTCTTTAAGTAAAAAACATAATTCTAAATTGTTTCCATCATCATTTTATGCCATATAAATTGAGCTTATGGAAGACCTAATACATTTATTATAAACCATTTCCCATGTAAATTATATAGTATGTAATAAAAGAACTCATTCATCAAAAAATATAGTAATGGTTGATGTTACTGAATTAAACCGACATATAACACAGAAAATACTTTTAATGACACAATCAAAATAATCTCTTTTCCCTGTAATTCCAATGAGTGACTAGAGAGTTGGGGCTTTTTGGGGTTTTTTTTGTTTTAAATAGGAACCCAAGATGGTATCAGTCCGGTTGACATTCTTTCTCTTTGACAAGATTGTGGAAGACTAAAGATTAAGATAATTTCCTTGTTTTCCATGATGCTTTTATGCAAAAATGATGATTTGCATAATTTCTTTTCAGTCTCAATTGAATTTCTGAAGCTATTTTTCAAGCAAACTTCCACATGTCTCCAGTGTACACCATCTGTCTCATCTCTCTTTCTCTCTTTTTTTTCAAGTATTACAATTATCTTGTAACAGGAGCTGTCAAATCTTTATTCCCGAAGGATTCTTTTCTTTTGATAAATGAAAAGGAACTGTATATATTGTTATGTGTGGTTGTACGAACGTGACGGGGGTTAAGGAAAGGTTAGATGTTCAAAGCAGTTATGGCAGAGTTGATATATTGGAGGAAATGTGATCAAGGAAGATGGTTGGTTAGACTTCAAATCAGATTCTTTACTTTTGGAAAATAAAGGAATGTTCAGTCCAAAGGTTGGGAAGAGGAGGGGCTCTTACAGCATAGAAGAATTTGCAAATTCTTAGCTTTACTAAGGGTTCTGTGGCCCATACTACAAAACATTAGAGGAAATATGGAAGTAAAGAGGGATGGCCTTCACAGGCTGCAAATTGCTTATAAAGTCTATCGGCATTTACAAGCCGTTGTTGCTTTAACTAGGGGAATCAAGTTTTATGTTTACATAGTAAGTGTATACTCAGCAGGAACTTCCAGGAAATCACATGAATTGCCAAGAAAAAGTCCATATTGAAGTATTATTTAGAAAAAAAGTCCTGCCAAAAACACTAAAGAGGCTTTTCTAAATTGAAGTTCACCAGGAAGTGCAATAGATAGAATTTACGCAGTTCTCAGAATTTACAACCAATAAATTTTATAGCATTTCATAAAAATTTTAGTTGCAACTCAAATTAATTTGTAGCACACCAATTACTGAAATCTAGTAAGAAGCTTCAAGATACAGTTTAAGCTTCATTTATCCAAAGTCGTTCAAGAATGAGTTACTCTGTTTTTTTTTTTCTGGTACTGGGGATTGAACCCAGGGGTGCTCTACCACGGAGCCACATCCCAGCCCTTTCGTTTTGTTTTGAGACAGGGTCTTGCTCAATTGCAGAGGATGTCCTGGAAATTGCAATCCTCCTGACTCAGCCTCCAGAGTCACTGAGACTACAGATGTACACCTCGGAGCTCTGCCAAAACCAATGTTTATTTAGATAAAAAAACATTTGAAATATAGTATGTTTCCCTGACTTTTGAAATAGAAGACACCAAATCAATTAACATTTATCCTCCAGGCCATCATTATAAATAACTATTGAGTTATATATCCCCTGTACTTTTTATTTTTTATTTCAAGGCAGCAACTTGTTAAGTTGGTCGGGCTGGCCTCGAATTTATGATCCTCCTGCCTCAGCCTCCCAATCCATGAAATGCATACTTTTAACGAGTGCTACCAGATTTTACACTACAAAAACTAAACACTTTAAATATTTATCAGCAAGGTACGAAAATACCTATTGCACATCCCCAAACTACCATTGCTGGACATTACTCTATCAAGTTTGTATCATTTTGGTCAGTGCCTGATACCTGATCAATATTTTAAATTGCTTATTCCTGCCTGCCACTGAAGTAATCTCTTTTTACTTGTTCGTCATTGGGATGTTCTCTTATTTGAATTTGTTAGTCTTCATTTTTAATGCGAGCACCAGGTTGTATTAACCCCCTATGTGATACTGACATGGCTAATATTTTTTCCAATCAGTATTTAGTCTTTTCAATTTCTCTATGATTTTTTTAAAAAAAATTTGAACAATATCAAACTTAAAGAAAAGTCACAATTTTACCACAAAGACTTTCCCTTCCCCAAACCATCTGAGAGCAATTTGCCAACACCATACCCCATCAACTCAGACATAAGCAAAATATCATCATTAAAATTGGGACATTACCATTCATATCACCACCAGTAAATTTTGCCAATAACAACAATAGTGAAGTCCACTAATAATACCCTTTAGTGAACCATCCAGTTCAGAAACATGCATGGCATTTAGGTATCACAAGGGTCTTTAATCTCCAATCACTTTGGAAATCATGTCTCCTTCTTGAGTCTGTTGTTGTTTATAAACGGGATAGTCTGTGGAATTTGGATTTGAACACATTCCACGTTAGAGTCAAGTTATCTATCTACCTTTGAGAAACAAAATCACAGCTGATGCTACATTCCTTTCCTGGCTTCCTACCAGATGGCTCATGACTTCGATCTGGTGTCATCCAGTTTGATAACTTGTTTAAGATGATATCTTCCCAGTCTTCTGCCCTTGAGGTTGTTTTCCCTCTGTTGCTTTCCTTCTTGGGAAGTACCTTGAGACTAAGGAAATACTCCCTTATCAAACTTGGCATTTCTCTCTCAGTATACGCTGACGGTTTGCAATTTTATTCAAAGGACTGAGTGTTACTCTCCTTAGTTGGTCTGGTGCTTCATTTCTCCCAATCCATTGAAGGAAAATCCAGAAAGAGCCAATGGACACAGCATGCGGCCACCTTCTTGAGCTGGCTGAAGTTTCTCCCACTCTTTCCTCACGCATTTTCTGTCAGAAACTTTTCCTTGCTCTTGGTAACATTTCTAGTAGATTCCATGGCTTTTCAGTCACTTTCTGATTCTAAGGACAGGCCCTTATTTAGACATTATGTAGTTTGATCCAATCTAAGTTAAAACTTCAGTGTCGTATCCAGTTCAAAGTTTTTCCTCTCTGCTTTCTAAACCAGTGGTGAGGAGGGGTACGGTTGCCCACGTTGTCTACTCCCGCAAAGCTCCCCCAAAGCTGGGTGGGGAGCGTTTGGAAAGGACTGCTCCAGAACATGCTATCCGAAGTCTGTTTCTTTCTTTGTGGACAGCGGTTGAGTTTTTGGAGATTTCCCTGGGATTTGATCTGTGCAGCTGAGTCTTTCAAAAGATTAACTTTTAAATATGTTTATCCTTTTGACTTCGTTTATTTTCTGTCTATTATCTTTCCTCTTTATTTTCTCTTCCAATTTTTTGTTGGTTCATGTTATGTTCACATTCTGATTTTTCTCTTTTTTGTTTCTTTTTGTTTGGGTGATTGAATTCAAGAGTGCTGTACCACTGAGTTACATCCCCAGCTCTTATTTTATTTTATTCTATTTTATTTTATTTCGAGATAGGTTCTCACTAAGTTTCCCAGGCTGGCCTCAAACTTGCAATCCTCCTGTCTCAGATTTCCAGGTTCTAGGATTGCAATTATATACCACCAAGCCCACGGTCCTTCTAATATCTCAAACTGAACTTTAATTTTATTCTTCTCTTTTGTCTTTATTAGTAACATATTTAAGGCTATGACTTTCTAAAAGGAATAATTTGAAGTGTCTCATGTATGTTTCCTGTTGCTGTTGTTCTTTTTAGATAAACATGATGTCATATATGTTTTGGAATGATGCTTTCTCCATTGTTGCTTTTGGAGTTTGATTTTTTTAAACCACACTGACAGTTGTCAGTAGATATTATCCTGTTTTCTGATTTCAGAGTTGCAGATAGCATCTAAAGCAGTCTGATTCTTTTTCTTCCTTTTCAGAAGACTGTGGAATTTTATCAATATCTTCAGAATTAGAACATGTACTGCAATCTCTGCTGTGTTCCTTTTTGGGTGCCTATTTCCTTGGAACTCAAAGAATCCTTTCTATTGGAAAATAAAAGTCTTTCTTGGCTCTGTAAGGAAAAGAGTCTTTCTTGACTCTTTTTCTTCACCTATTTGTTTAAATATTGTCTCCCCTCTTATAGCTTTTTTCCATGAAATTCCTATTTATTTATATATTGTAACTTATGGATCTATCTTTCTGGTCCTCTTATATTTATTCTGACTGTTTCTGTCTGTAAATTTTTGCTGGGTTTTTTTTTTTTTTTTTTTTTTTTTTTCTTTTTGCGGTGCCGGGTATTGAACCCAGGGCCTTGTGCTTGCAAGGCAAGCACTCTACCAACTGAGCTATCTCCCCAGCCCCTAATTTTTGCTGTTTTGAGAGGTTTTTTTCACTTGTCCTTCTTGACCCATTCACTTCTCAATATTTGCCATAATTTTTTTCAATATATCTGCTGTATTTTTAAACTTAAAAAACATGTTTTTAAGTTGCAGCTGTAGCAATTATATGCTCTGACTGGAGCCCCCGATAGCACTAATTACTTCCCTGTTCAAGTTGCCATGCACACCTCTAGCCCTTCTATTTTCTTTTTTTTTTTCTTTTTTTTGTGGTGCTGGGGATCGAACCCAGGGCCATGTGCTTGAGGCAAGCACTCTACCAACTGAGCTATATCCCCAGCCCTAGCCCTTCTTTCCTGCCAGCAGCTTCCTGTTCTGGGTACTGTGTTTGTTCTTCCACTTTCTGGCTGTTACTTTGCCTACCTGCAGTATTGTTCACCCTGAAGCCCGGTCTTAAGCAGCAGCCATCCTACAGAAACAGGGGGCTCAGTGGTCTCCCACCCTGTGGACCAACAAGTAATTAGGGGGAAAATTTATGTGGAAGCTTCCGGGCTCCCCAGTTCCTTTAGTTTTGAAAGTTAATTTTCCTCCCATTCCTAAAGATAAAGAAACTTGCTGGGCTCAGTGGCACACACCTGTAATCCCAGCTGCTCGGAGGATGGGGCAGGAGGATCTCAAGTTTGAGACCCACCTGGGGAACTTAGTGATATCCCATCACAAAATAAAAATGTAAAGGGCTGGAGGTGTAGTACAGGGATAGAGTGTTTTCCTAGCATGTATAAGGTCTGACTTCAATCCCTGGTACTTAAAAAAAAAAAAAAAAAAAAAAAAAAAATATATATATATATATATATATGAATTTTAGGTTAACTTACCAGTTACTCCTTGAGGGCCAAAGAAACCAGATGGTCCTTTCTTGGACAGTTGAGGTAGCTATAGGGTTATCATAAAAAATATATTCCATAGGATAGACTTTTGTGAAGAGATTTATCCCATTGATCTGAAATTCAAATTTAACCGGATGTCCTGTATTCCTCGTGGTTAAATCCAGCTACCTTAGCTACACTATTCTCTCTCCTCTTTCTTTGTGACTCTGGATCTCATGCGCCAAACTTTCACCAGTAAACAGAGATCTCTGACCCTTGCCTCAAGGCCCCTCTCAGGCATGAGCCTAAGTAAAGATGAAATAAAAATGTTTACTAGTGTAACTCCACGTCATGTATAACCACAAAAATGGGAAGTTACACTCCATGTAATAGATGTCAAAACACATTCTATTGTCATGTATAACTCAAAATAACAAATGAAAAAAAAATTTTTAAAAGACTGAAAAAAGTAAATAAAAATGTTTATTTTTCTTGTTTTTAATTGACCTAGTAGATGACAATTTGTTCAAAATAATAATAGCAACACAAATACATTATTATTTTATTTATGTTTGCTTATGGATATGGGTAATTAATGACAATAATGCTATGAGGGACAAAAAGGAGGAATTAGGATTATTTTGTTATAAGATACTTGCACCATCCATGAATCAGTTTAGCATTATTTGAAAGTGCAGTGGGATTAGTTTTACTTTTAAATGTATATTGTAAACCCCAGGATGACCAAGCAAAAAGTATATATGAAAAAAGCTAAAACATATGCTAAGGAAGGAAATAAGATGAAATAATGTAAAAGACTCAATTAAAATCACAAAAGGCAGAAAAAGAATAGGAGACAAAAATAGGATGAACAAGGGCATAAAGAGGAAATAGTAATAAATAGGATGGATATTAATATAACTATATCAGTAAAACTTTGAACATCCAAGTTCTAAATAAACCAGTTAAAACACAGAGATTGTCAGAATGGATCAAAAAACAAGGTCCCCAAGGCTGGGGCTGGGGCTCAGTGGCAGAGTGCTTGACTAGAAAGTCAAATGTGAGGCCCTGGGTTCGATCCTTAGTACCACATAAAAATAAATAAATAAAATAAAGGCATTCTCTCCATCTAAAACTACAAAATAAAAAAGTACAAATTTATGTTGTTTCCAAGAAACCCAGTTTATCTACAAAGATATATATGCTTAAAAGTAAATGGATAGAGAAAGATACACCATGTTAACATGAATTGAAAGAAAGCAAGAAGAGCTATATCAATTTCAGATAGCACAAACTTCAGAGCAAGGAAAGTTATCAGGGATAAAAAGGGGAATTACATATGATAAAAGAATTAATACTCCAAGAAGGCATAACTATCCTTAATGTGTAGGCCCCTAACAGAGAATATCAAAATACGTGAGGCAAAAACTGATAGAACTGTGAGGAGAAATAGAAGAATCTAATATAATCAGAGACTTCAACACTTCTCTCTCAGAAATGGATAGATTCAACAGCAGAAAATCAGGACACAGTTGAGCTTAACAACCACATCAATCAACCAGAAATAATTGACATCTACAGATAACTTCATCCAACAACAACAAAATGCACATTCTTTTCAGTCTCACGTGGGACATTAACCAAGATAGACCTCATTCTGAGCCATAAAACACATCCCCGCAAGCTTTAAAACTGGAAATCTTACAAGGCTGCTCTCAGAACACAATGAAATTAAAGTAGAAAGTGGTAGCAGAAAGATAAATATCACAGTACTTAGGGAATGAGCAATATACTTCTAAACAACACAAGGGTCAAAAAAATAAATCTCAAGAGAAATTTAAAAAAAAAATTTTTCCAGTACTGTGAGTTGAATGCAACCCAGGGGTACTTTACCGCTGAACTATATCCCCAGTCCTTTGTTTTTGAGAGAGGGTCTAATTTGCAAAGATTGGCCTTGAACTCACTATTCTCCTGCCTCAGCTTCCTGAGTAGCCGGGATTACAGGTGTGCACCACCATGTTCTGCTTAAAATTATATATATACATATGTGTGTGTGTGTGTGTGTGTGTGTGTGTGTGTGTTATATATATATAAAATATATTGCAGAGAGCCCTAGGATGGCGGCTGGCGTTGAGCCAAGAGGTGGCACATAATTAGTGTTAACATGGTGTGATCTACTTTTGCCTGATTAGTTAATGTCTCCTCTGCACTAGTGGTCAACAGATGTTCCTCATTCTTAATTGGTACTGTGGCGCATGCTCCAACCGTGCTACTTAATCCTAAGTTGATTGGCTGTCTTAGGTATATAAGACACGCACCTATAGGAAGCACCTCTGATAAGCAGCACCTCTGATAGATCGCAGAATGAAGATCGCAGATCACAGAATGCAGGACTAAGCAGACACCTCTAGGTCGCAGATCGCAGAATGAAGATCGCAGGTCACAGGACTCACCACTAAGAAGCACCTCTGATAGAAAGCACCTCTTATAGCACATACCTCTAGCACGCACCTTTAGGATGCAGGATGCAGGATGCACCTCTAAGAAGAAGCAGTAGACCTTTGATAAGTGTAGCCTCTCTGAAAGAGTAGCATCTCTAAAATTAAGCAGTCTCTCTTCCTCCAAGCAAAGTCTCTCTTCCTCCAAGCAAAGACTCTCTTCCTCTAAGCAAAGCCTCTCTTCCTCTAAAACTAAAAGTAAGCAAAGCCTCTCTTCCTCTATAAACTAGTGAACAAGCAAGTAAGCAAGGAAGTAGCCCAGATAAAGATAATAGAAGTAGTTCAGTTCCAGTTCACCTCCGATTAATTACTGTGGGTTGTTGCTGCGGGCGGCAACAATATATTATATATAAAACATATATAATATATATTTTTTTGTACTGGACATTTAACCCAGGGGCACTTTATCACTGAGCTACATACCCAATCCTTTTTATTTGCTTTGTTTGTTCTGAGACAGGGTCTTACTGAGTTGCTTAGGGCCTCCCTAAATTGCTGAGGCTGACCTTGAATTGCAATCTTCCTGCTTTAGCCTCCCAAGCTGCTGGGAATATAGGCATACACCATGGCACCCAACCTAAAAATTGTTTTCATATACAAAAATACACTTACCAAAAATTGTGAGAAACCTGGCACAGTGATACATGCCTGTAATCCCAGCAGCTCCGGAGGCTGAAGCAGGAGGATCATGAGTTCAAAGCCAGCCTCAGCAATGGGGAGGCACTAAGAACTTAGTGAGACCCTGTCTCTAAATAAAATACAAAATAGGGCTGGGGATGTGGCTCAGTGGTTGAGCGCCCCTGAGTTTAATACCTGGTGTTAAATTTGCAAGAAGCAGTCAAAGTCATGCTTACAGAGGAAGTTATAAAACGGAATACTGATATTAGAACAGAAGAAAAATCTAAAAGTCAATCATTGATGCTTCCACGTTGGAAACTAGAAAACGAATAGTAAATAAAATCCAAAGGAAACAGAAGAAAAGAAATAATAAAAATTAGAGTAGAAATCAAGGATAGGGAAAACAGAGCTGGGGATGTGGCTCAGTGGTAGAGCGCTTGTCCAAAATGCACAAAGTCTTGGGTTTGAGCCCCTGTGCTAGGGGGTGAGGGAAGAAAACAGGAAAAGAGATAGGGAGAAAAGAAAACAATAAAATAATAGAGAAAAACCAATGGCATAAAAAACAAGCTGGCTCTTTGAAAAGATCAATGAAATCAATAAGCCTCTAGCCAGGCTAACTAAGAAAAAAGAGAGAGTGTACAAAATATTAGTAACTGAAATGAAAGAAGGAACATTATTACAGAAAGCAGGACATTAAAAGCACATAATCAAGGAATATTACGAATAACACTATGTTCACCAATTTGATAACCTAGATGAAATGGAGCAATTCTTGAAAGGCACAATCTGCTAAAAGTCACACAAGCAGAAATGGACAATTTTTTAAAGCTTTTTAGTTGTAAATGGACACAATATCTTTTTTTAATGTATTTATTTTTATGTGGTGCTGAGGATTGAACCCAGTGCCTCAAGTATTTGAGGCAACTGCTTTACCTACAGCCCCAGCCCTGAAACAGACAATCTTCATAGGTCTATATTATTACAGAAATTAAATTGATTAGTTAATAACCATCCCAAACAGAAATTACCTTGCCAAGATTGGTTTACTAGTGAACTCCATCAGATGCTAAGGAAGAAATAATGCCAATTCTCTATAATCTCTTTCAAAAATAGAAGCAGAGATTAGTTCCAAACTCATTCTATGGGCAAGCCTACATTACCTGATACCAAAACCTAAGGCACTTCAAGAGAAAGAAAATTAGGAAACAATATTTCTCAAGAACACAAATGCAAAAATCATTACCAAAATGTTAGCAAATCAAATCTAACAGTATATAAAAAGAGGTATTGATCACAACCAGCTATGCAAGCCTGGTTCAACATTTGAAAATCAATTAATGTAATCCACAGCATCATCAGACTAAAGAAGAAAAATCATAGGATCATCTCAGTACATGCAAAAAGAACAATGGACAAAATCCAACCCATTCATAATTAAAAAAAAAAAAAACTCTCAGTAAACTAGGAATAAAAAGGAACTTTCTCAACATGATAAAGAATATCTACAAAAGACTTACACATAGCATGATACTTCATGGTGAGAAATGTGAATTTTTTTCCACTAAGTTCAAGAACACGGCAAAGGTGTCCCCTCTCACTACTGCTTGCCACCATCATAATAGAAGTTCTAGCAAATGCAATGAAACAAACAAAAAAGAATTTAGGGGCTGGGGAGATAGCTCAGTCAGTAGAGTGCTTGCCTTGTAAGCATAAGGCCCTGGGTTCGATCCCCAGCACCCCCCCCCAAAAAAAAAGAATTTAAATGTGTACAGATTGGGAAGAAAGAATTAGAACTTTGTTCACAGATGAGATGATTGTCTATGTAGAAAATTCAAGATACAATTATCTTGAATTTTTAAAATTCCTGGAACTCATAAGCAATGATAGCAAAGTTTCAGAATTCAAAATTAAAATTTTAAACACCAATCACTTTCCTATAAGCCAGCAATAAAAAAAGGAATGTTTGAAATTTTAAAAACACCCAATACCATTAGCATCCTCTAAAATGAAACATTTAGGTATAAATCTAACAATATATTCAAGATCTATTTAAAACACAATGAAACTCAGATGAAAAATAATCTGTGACACACTTAATGAAGAGATATTCCATGTTCATGTTCAGAATGATCCGCTGGTCAGTTCTTTCCAACTTGATCTATAGATTCAACACAATTACAATCAAAATTGAAGCGAGTTGTTGCATGGATATGGACAAACTGATTTTAAAGTGTATTTGGAGAGGCAAAAGCCCCAGGAAAACCACACAAAAAGTGAAGGACAAGAACAAAGGTGGAGGACTGAAACTATCTGGGTTCAAGACATACTATAAAAATACAGGAATCAAAACAGGATAGTACTGGTGAACGAACAGACAGGCCAGTAAAACAGAAGAGAGCCCATAAACAGACTTACATAACTGTAGTCAAATTATCTTTGACAAAGCAGCACAGGTAATACAGTGGTGAAGGCTTATCTTTTTAAGAAGAGAGAATTTAGACATAAGTCTTATGCCCTTCACAAAAACTAACTCAAGGTAGATCACAGGCCTAAATGTAATACACAAAACTGCGAAATGCCTACAAGGTAACACAGCAAAAACTGTAGATGACCTTGGGTTTGTCAATGACTTTTAGATACAAAACCAATGGCAAATCCATGAAAGGAAGATTTGACTAGCTGGACTTTCTTTTCTTTTCTTTTCTTCTTTGTATGTGTGTGCATTGTTATTTTACTGGAGATTGAAACCATGTGCTCTACCACTGAGGTACATCCCCAGCCCTTTTTGATTTTTATGTTGAGACAGGGTCTTACTAAGTTGCTCAGAATGGCCTTGAACTTGCTCTCCTCCTGCCTCAGCCAAGTTGCTGGAACTAGAGGGTGCACCAGACTCACAAAGAACTCTTAAAGTTCAACTTTAAGGGAAAAATATTTTAAAAACAGGCCATAGACCTTAATAGACACTTCATTAAAGAAGATAAACAAATGGAACCACCATTTGACCCAGCTATCCCACTCCTCGGCCTATACCCAAAGGACTTAAAATCAGCATACTACAGAGATACAGCCACATCAATGTTCATAGCTGCTCAGTTCACAATAGCCAGATTGTGGAACCAACCTAGATGTCCTTCAATTGATGAATGGATAAAGAAACTGTGGTATATATATATACCATGGAATATTACTCAGCCATAAAGAATGATAAAATTATGGCATTTGAAGGCAAATGGATAAAATTGGAGAATATCATGCTAAGTGAGATAAGCCAATCTCAAAAAACCAAAGGACGAATGATATCACTAATAAGTGGATAATGACACATAATGGGGGGTGGGAGGGGTTAGTGTTAGGGTTAGAGTTAGGGTTAGGGAAGGGGGCAAGAATGGAGGAAGGAAGGACTGTATAGAGGGAAAAGAGGGGTGGGAGGGGTTGGGGGAAGGGAAAAAATAACAGAATGAATCAAACAACATTACCCTATGTAAATTTATGATTACACAAACGGTATGACTTTACGCCATGTGCAAACAGAGAAACAACATGTATCCCATTTGTTTACAATTAAAAAAAAGAAGATAAACGATGGCAAAAACATCCAAAAATATGCTCCATATCATGTGTCATTAGGGAATGCAAATTAAAGTGAGATTTGCGCCTATTTTAATGGGCAAAATAGAGAACACCACATGCTGAGATGCATTAGTGTTTTCCAGAGAAACAGAACCTGCGAATATTAAAAGAGATACAGGCAGGCACAACGTTGTGAACCTACAATCCCAGTGACTCCGGGTTGAGGCAAGCAGAATCACAAGTTTGAGGTCAGTCTCTGAAACTTAGTGAGATCTTCTCTTAAAATTAAAAAAAAAAAAAAAGCTGAAATGACTGAGGATGTAGTACAGTGATGGGAGGGAGGAGGGAGGAGGGAGATTATGAGACTTATCACAGAGAACTGGCTCACAGGGTTATGGAGGCTAAGGAGCTCTGTGAGCTGTGCTCTGCCAGCCGAAAACCCAGGAAAGCTGGTGGTACAATTTATGCATGCCTGAAGGCCTGAGAACAAGGAGAACCAATGAGGCAGGAGATGATCTGAGATGTCCTGCTGCAGCAGTGAGCTCTCAACAGAGTGGACCATAGCCAACACCTTGTGGAGGGGAGTCTGCTTTACTGAGTCCACTAATACCTGCTACTGTCATTCAGAAGCACCTTCACAGAAACACACAGAAACGACGTTTAATCTGGTGCCTCTTGACCCCTTTAAATTGACACATAAAATTAACCATCAAGTATACCTCTGTCAACTTGGAACCCATAAACCTCTCCTTAATTCATACTTAATCTCCAAATAAAGACAAAAAGAAGGTCATGTTTCTGCCTAATATAATACAACCATCCTGCATATAATTAAAAACATACTTGTGAAGATGCTGGGGAAGAGTCACTTTGTAACAGTTGTTCAGTCCAATATTTAAAAAGTGGGAGGAAGACTTCTCAGTGGAGTGGATGACTAAGGGAATTCACTGACATTCAACATTGGACAGTCAAATTCTCATAGACACAGAAAGTTGGACACTTTGTATATAATATAAGAATAATACCTGAGAGAGACACCAGCATGGCTGATGTCAGCGTCCCCAGCTCACTGTAGAGGGAGGGTGAGCACAGGCAGAAAAAGAGGAAATCTCAGTGAAAAAAAAAAAAGGCTTGGGGCAACCTGTGGAGTAGAGAGGGAGACCGATTTTAACTGACCCAGAGACAGTGGGGGAAGAGGTTGAGTGAAAAGCAGTTAAAATCTCTTGGCTGATCAGCAGAGTCCAAGCAGAACCAGAGTCCTCACAGTGGAAGGGACCACTTTCTGAGTGTCTGTGCAGTAGCAATCAAAGGCTGGAGATTGGGAATTCATAAAGGAGGTTGCCAGTCTGACCCATCAGTCAGACAGGACAGAATTATGGGATTCTGGGTGTGCATGGACTGAAATAGGCACAGAGTGACTGAAATAGGCACAGAGAGGACTGGTTAGGGCAATACAGGCTGAGGACACCAAGAAGAGAAGTCCTGACATTGAATAGGAGCATCTGGAAAGATGCCAGAAACTGATCAGACAGGTGTGTCTGTACTCCAGGTCTGACCCTGGGTGATTCATAACCACGGAAATAGAAAACATGTAGTCTGTCAAAGTTTAGACTCCTCACCCTAATAGTGAAGTTTTCTGGAGATCCCCGAGATCCAGACATCCAGCAGAGATTGGCATCTCCCAAGGAACAGGGGGGTGTGGAGCAAATCTCAGATACCTACCGACAGAGTTTCAAAAGCCAGATAAGACCACACCCCAGCTACTGGAACTTCCAATTTTGAACTCTATGTGAGCCCCACTATAGGATTACACTACTCATCAAGACTCCCCAGTCTATCCCATCCTATACTGGAAGATGGGACTCCTGGCCACAATGATTGGCAGCTTGGTAAGAAACAGAGATGTGGGACTTCACAACCGCCAGCCCTTGACCCAAGTGTTACAGAACCCAAAAGTAAATACAATAAATGGCACAACAGCATAAGCAATGAACGTCCATCCTTGCCAACAGTTTTGACCAGCTCAGTGAAAATAAGTCCTTTATTTCTTATCATGAAGATTTTTTCCAATCCTCCCTTTTTCCTCTTTTTAAAAATTTTTAATTTTCTGCCAGGCATGGTGGCACACGCCTGTAATCCCAGCAGCTCAGGAGGCTGAGGCAGGAGGATCATGAATTCAAAGCCAGTCTCAGCAAAAGCTAGGAGCTAAGTAACTCAGTGAGACCCTGTCTCTAAATCAAATACAAAATAGCACTGGGGGTGTGGCTCAGTGGTCAAGTGCCCCTGAGTTCAATCCCTGGTACCACCCCCCCCAAAAAAAATTACTTTTCTTTTTACTTTTTATTATTATTTTCTTTTACTTTTTTTTTTTTTCAACTTTTCTCCATTCTATATGATTGCATGTGTGTGTGTGTTCTCATGGTGGGAATAGTTTCAAAACTACACATGCATTCATAAAATTTTTCTTTCATTTTAATTGCTCTCTTCTTCACCCATTTCCTTGTTTTCTTTCTCTCTTTCTTTCTTTTCTTTTTTTTTTTTTTCTTATTTGTTTGTTTTTTGTTGTTGGTGGTGGTTTTTTGTTTTGTTTTGTTTTTTGGTACCGGGGATTGAACTCAGGGGCACTCGACCACTGAGGTACATACCCAGTCCTGTTTTGTATTTTCTTTAGAGACACGGTCTCACTGAGTTGCTTAACTCCTCACTTTTGCTGAAGCTGGCTTTGAACTCATGATCCTCCTGCTTCAGCCTCCCAAGCTGCTAGATTACAGGTGTGTGCCACTATGCCAGGCATCTAGTTACTATTTAGGCTTCATTTGACTCTGATGGGGTAAAATTGGACATGGGTCTGATTTGTTGATCTTTTATTTGTTTACTTGTTCTTATATTGGTGTTTGTTCCTCTTATTAACCTTTCTTCACTCTCTTCCCACACAAATAATCAGTTTTTCCTGTTCCCTTTTCCTCCTTATTTTATTACTTTATTTACTTTTTAATTCCTCCATCTTTATAGCTATCATCTGCTACCTATTTACTTCTCCTCTGTTCACGTCTTAAATATTTCAAACTTTCTCCTGCCTTCCTATTGTATTTTCTCTTCACTTAAAGAACTGTAATTCCACAATCTGATTGAATTATGTAGTAAATATAATTCTTACCCCATTTATGTTGTTGTATTAATACAGTGGGTAACATAGTAAACTCCTGCTGTTTAATGTCTGATCTATTTCATGGTTATTTATTGTTAGTGCTGATGTTAGATGCTGACCCCACCATTCCTATATAAGTGATAATTAGTGTTACAGCTGTAAAAGTAGACACTGGACATTTATTTTAAGTTTATGCATCAGTTGTTAACATTATTGCTATTCCTTGTTCCCTCTTTCCATAAGAGGGACTAAGAAGTGATTGGGACACTTTGAGTTCACAGAATAGAGATCCTCCCACCAAGAAACATTCACAACTCATCCAAGGAACAATGAACCTCACTCCACACACAAAGTAGACCCCCTTGAGCCTCAGCAATACTTTATCACATAGAATAGGAGAGAGAAAAACTCCAAACCAACAACCAGGTCCCAAGTGTAAATAATTGGAGGGGGACCTTAGAGCCTACTGAACATCTCCTCATTTGTGAAAAACAGAGAGATGTCCCTAGAACAAAAAAGATATCTATACACCAAATGACACACATATAAAAAAGGAAGAGGAATTCATCTGAAAGGATGCATATGCTGAGACCTCTGAAAATGTAGGGAAGCAAGCAAACAGTACTCCCTCCACATTCATAAACCCCAACAAAGGAAACTACATATATGGAAGTGGGTGAAATTCTAGAGAAAGACTATAAAAACATAATATTAAGATGAACAATGAACTACAAGAAGCTCTAAGCAATTAATTAATAGAGCAAATGTAGGAAATAAAAGACCTTTTCAATAAAGAAATAGAGGTACTGAAAAGAAACTAATCAGAACTACTGGAAATGAAAGACACAATGAATCAAATAAAATATTCACTTGAAAGTATCACCAGCAGAATAGACTGCATAGAAAATAGAACTTCAAACCTTGAAAACAACACTTTGGGCCTTGAAGACAAGGTATGTGAACTTGAATATTCAGTACTTGATGAATGAAGAAGGAAGGAAGGAAGGAAGGAAGGAAGGAAGGAAGGAAGGAAGGAAGGAAGGAAGACCAACCATGATCAGAATACACAAGAACACCAAGAGATCAGACCTGAGAGTCACTGGAGATACAGGTTAAGGACATTAAGAACCTCTTCAATGAAATAACAGCAGAAAGTTTTCCTTACCTTAGAAATGAGAGAGACATCTACATACAGGATGCATATAGAACCCCAAATAGATAGGATCAAAAAGAGCCTCTCTAAGACACATTATAATTAAAATGCCTGACATAGAAAATAGGGAAAGAATATTAAAAGTGGCAAGAGAAAAACATCAGGTCATATTTAGAGGCAAACCAATAAGGCTCACTTCTGACTTCTCAACTCAGACCCTAAAATTGAGGAGGGCCTGAAATGAGATAGTCCAAGCTTTAAAAGAAAACAATTGCCAGTCAAGATTATGAGAGCTGGTAAAGCTCTATTTCAGAATCTATGGAGAAAAATTTGCCATAATAAGGATAAACTAATAATTCATGACCACTAAGCCAGCACTACAAGGCAAAACAACAGTTTAATGATATGCTTCATACAGAAGAACTCAAAAACAAACCCCAGAGTTCCCAAATAGGTAAAATTTACCAGAAGAGCAACTAACTAAATGAAAATCAAGACAGAATTAACTATAGCAAACAAACCAAAATGGCAGGAAATAACAAACATCTATCCATAATAACCCTGAGTGTAAAGAATCTCAAATCCACAATTAAAAGATAGGTAGGTAGAATGTATTAAAAAATAAGATCCAAGTATATACTGTTTGCAAGAGACTGGTCTCATAGGCAAATAAACTCATAGACTGAAGGTAAAAGAATGGAAAAAATTTTATATGCAAATGGAGTCCAAAAACAAATATGAGTAGCTATTTGCATGTCTGACAAAGCGTAGTTTAGGCAAAAATTAATCAGAAGAAACAAAGACAGCCACTACATACTGGTAAAGGAAACAATCCAACCAGAAGATATAAAAATAGCTAATATTTATGCCCCATATATCAGTGCACCTAATTGCATAATAAAATATTTCTTGACATTAAATCCCAGATAGACTATAATACAATAATACTGTGTGATTTCAATACACCCCTCACCAATAGACAGATCATTCAAACATAAAATCAATACAACCTAATAATATTATGAATTGAATGGACCTAACAGACATCTACACTACATTTCTCTCCTTCTCTCTCTCTCTCTCTCTCTCTCTCTCTCTCTCTCTCTCTCTCTCACACACACACACACACACACACACACACACACACAAACAAAAAAAAATAACTAGCTAAATTCACTTTCTTCTCAGCAGCTCATGAAACTTTTCTGAAATAGACCATAATCTAGGTCACAATGTAAATTGCAGTAAATACCAAAAAAATGATAAAAATCCAATGTATCCTATCATAATGAAATGAAACTAAAAATTGACAGCAAGAAAAATAATAGTAACCACATAAACACATGGAGATTGAAAAAAACTCTTTTAAATGAATGAATCATAGAATAAATGAGAGAAGAAATAAAGAAATTCTTAGAAACAAGTGAGAACAGAAATACAACATATCAAAATCTCTGGTGAAGTATGAAGGCAGTTGTAAGAGGAAAGTTTATACCATTGAGTGCCTAAAAAAAAAAAATAGAAAGATCTCAAATAAATAATTTAATGCTACACCTTGAGGCCTTAGAAAGGGAAGAATGAATTAACACCAAAATCATTAGTAAGACAGGAAATAATTAAGATCAGAGCCAAAACTAATGAAATTGAGATTTAAAAAAATACACAGGATCAATGCAACAAAGAGTTGGATCTTTGAGATGATTGACAAATCCTTAGTCAAACTAACCAAATGAGAGAGAAGACCAAAATTAACAAAATTAGAGGTGAAAAGGAAGATCACCACAGACACTTCTGAAATCCAGAGCATCATAAGAAACTATTTTGAAAATTCGTACTCCAATAAACTGGAAAATCTAGAAGACAATGACAAATTTCTAGACACATATGACCTGTCCAAATTGAGCTACAAAGATATAGAAAACATAAACAGACCAAAATCACACAAGGAAATTAAAAGAACAATTAAAAGCCTTCCAACAAAGGAATGTTCTGGATCAGATGGATTCTCAGCTGAGTCTACCAGACCTTTAAAGAAGAATTAAAAGTCTTCCTCAAATTATGGCATGAAATGGAAGGGAGGGACTCCCAAATATATTCTAAGAAAACCCTGATATCAACATCAGACAAAGACTCATCAAGGAAAATAAACTACAGATCAATATCCCTGATGAACACAGATGAAAAAATCCTTAACACAATATTAGCAAGCTCCATTCCAAAACACATCAAGAAGTTAGTCGACTGAGATGAAACTAGATTCTCCACTTCTTCTGGCAGGTGGTGCCTGCATAAGTTGCAGGTCTCTGCAACTGAGAAAGCCCATTTTAGTGTTAGCAGCTAATCAAGGCAGGGGATGCCTGCCAGCATCAGCTCTGAGGGTTGTAGCCAGCAAAGCTGATTCTTCTCCACTACTATTGAGGGGCATGTTGCAACTTGTAATGGTGAGCTATGTGCTCCAATGTTGTAGCACCCTCCAGCAGCTCACTGACCATTTCTTCTGCTGGGTTATTGTCTCATAAATTTTAAGAATGAAAAACACAGATGAGGAAGAGTGAGTGTAAAGGAGTAGGATTTATGGAAATGGGAAGTAAAGAGACAGAACTCTTACAAGGTAAGAAGGAACCTGACGGGGTTGCCACTTGTGTGTACTAGTCTAGGGGTTTATATAGCTCTTGGGTCAATGTTGGTTCAAATTTATGCTAATAAGATTTGGGAAAGTATCAACATTATTGGGGAGCCCTTGAGTATCTTTCCTGAAATTTCCATTTGGGTCTTCCCCCACTTCCATTTTTCCTCTACTCATTGGGAAATGGGAGGTTGAGGTCAGTCGATGGTATGCTTAGGGGTGTGGGGCTGTGGTGCTCTGTGGAGTGGGCATCCACAGTGGGCCCAGGCTGGGCTACTGTGGTACGACAGGACAGGTTGGCACACCCTGGCTTGCCTTGGCCTAAGCTCTCTGTGCCTCTGACCCACACTAGCATGATGGGCTCTGCACTAGCATGATGGTCTTCACACTGCTGTGGCCTGTGCTCACTGCCCATGTTCCAGTCTGCCTGAGCCACTGCTCCACTGCTACTTATACTTGGACAGGGACTTGGATTCACTATGATTAAGTGACTTTCATTCCATGGTTCAATGTTGGTTCAACATAAACACATCAATAAATGTAATTCACTACATAAATAGAATTAAGAACAAAATCATATGATCATCTCAATAGATGCAGGAAAAGGCCCTTAATAAAATCTAGTACCCATTCATGTTAAAAACACCAGAGAAACTAGTTAGTTTCTATTCCTATAGAAGAAACTAACCTCAACATTATAAAGGCAAATCCAAAAGGCAACATCATACTGAATGGAGAAAAACTGAAACCATTTCCTCTAAAATCAGGAACCAGAAAAGGATGTCCACTCTCACTGCTCCTATTCAATATAGTCCTTGAAAAAACAATTTTTTTTTTTTTTGTGGTACCAAGGATGCTTAAGCCTTGAGCTACATCCCCAGCCCTTTTTAAAAAATTTTATTTAGAGACAGGGTCTCCCTAATTTGCTTAGGGTCTCACTAAGTTACTGAGGCTGGCTTTGAATTCACAATCCTCCTGCCTCCGCCTCCTGAGCTGCTGTGATTACAGGCATGCTCCACTGTACCCGGCTAGTCCCTGAAACTCTAGCCAGAGCAATGGGGCAAGAGAAGGAATTAAAGGGCTACAAAGAGAGAGAGAAAAAAAAATCAAATTATCTGTTTGCTGAAGACAAACAAAAAATAGACCCCAAAGATTCTACCAGAAGCCTTCTAGAGCTGATGAATTCAGCAAAGTAGCAGGATACAAGATCAACATTCATAAAGCAATAACTGAGGTACTTGTCAACAGAAGCATGGATAAAGAAAATGTGGTATATATGTATATACACAAATGAATTTTACTCAGCCATAAAGAAGAATAAAATTATGGCATTTGCCAGCAAATGGATGGAAGTGGAGAACATCATGTGAAGTGAAATAAGCCAGACTCAGAGATTCATGTGAATATTGTTTGATTTCATATACAGAAGTTAGAACAAGGTAAGAGAATAAAAAGGGGGAGAAGATATCATAAAGATAGAGTGAATATCAGTGAAGTAGAAGAAGGAGATTTAGGGGGAGGGAAGGTGGACAGGAAAGGGGAAGAAATGCATAATAAATTTGACAAAATTACACTATGTGTATGTGTAAATGTACCACAGTGAAATATATATATGGTGCCAATCAAAAATAAATAAATAAGTAGAAGGTAGACCAGCAGAGGAAAGGGAGTAGGGGGAAGGAGGAGGGGAGGGAAAGTGGGTAACCTGGGAATAAAATGGAGTAAATTAAATTCCATGCATGTATGATTGCATCAAAATGAACCCACTTATTATGTATAACTATAATGTACTCATAAAGAAAAAAAAAAAACCAAAAATATTACTTCTTCCACAGAAGAGAAGGCAAAGTTCTTCAATGATACTTTTCTTGATATCTCATAACTCAAATGCTATGATATAAAGTTAAAGGACTTAAATACTACAATATAAAACCAATACATCTTACGTTACATGGTAAGGGAATAAGGCAGAAAAGAAAACAAAGTGTTGTCTGTCTCTCTCTCTCTCTCTCTCTCTTTCCCTCTCTCATTTCAGTCCTTGTTTGTGTAATTGGTCATGTAGTCATGGGCATGGCTAGAATTTATAACCACCTCTACTACTCATACTGCATTCCTCTGCCTTTGGTAAGTACCTCAGCTAGCCATGTTTCTTTCTTAGTGTGGTGACCCAAATCTTCATTCCTAAAGGGTCTGGGTTATTAGTAATCCTGCCTGGATTGAGTTGCTACAGTTTTTCATTGACCTTGATCACAGGGCATAGTAATACTGAGAGATGCCCTGAGGGACTTCCTGTATTCCAGACTTACATTTCCTTGCCTCCACTGCAGAATAGTAATACAATTGTCCTCTGGTAGTCAGGAGCAATTACACCAGTCAATGTCATTACTCACTTCCAAGAGGAGACACAATGATTCCACAGAGCTATTAAGACCCCTGCAACAGGAACTCTCATCTTTTGCTGGTAGAAATGCAAAATGGTACAGCCACTTTGGCAGATAGTCTGGAGGTTTCTTACAAAGCAACACATGCTCTTAACATACAACCCAGCAATTGCCCTCCTTGGTCTTTAAGAACTTGTATCTTATTTCCACACAAAAACCTGTACCAAGATGTTTATTGCAGATTTATTCATAAAAGTCCAAACTTGGAAGCAGCCAAGATGTCTTCCAGCAGTTGAATGGATAAAGGACAATGGAATATTGTTTAGCAGTAAGAATAAATGAGCCGTCGAGCCATGAAAAGACACGAAGAAGCCTTAAGTGCATAATGTTGATGCATATTATTAAGCCAAAATAAAAAGGCTATATATTTGTATGACTTGAAGGTATATGACATTTTGGAAAAGGCTAAACTATGGAGACAGTTAAAAGATCAATGGTTACCAAGGATTGTGGGGAGGGAAGAATGAATAGGTGGAGTGCAGAGAATTATTAGGGCAATAAAACTACTATGTACAATACCATGATAATAGATATATGTTGTCATAAACTTTCCAAAACCCATAGAATGCACAACAGCAAGAGTGAACCCTAATGTAAACTGTGGACATTGGATGGTAATCACAGTCATTGTAGGTTTATCGTTTGAAATAAATATACCACTCTGGTGGGGTGTGCTGGCAGTGGGGGGCAGTAGCAGTGTATGAATAGGGGTGTGGGGCCCATGAGAAATCTCTGTACATTTCACTCAATTTTGATATGAACCTAAGAAAAAACAAAGTCTATTAAAAACTACTTTTGGCTCTTGAGGGAAAACCCCATGTGTGCATTGTAGGATATGTCCACATCTGTTGGTATAAAAGCCAAAATTTTCAAAATTTTCACTTGCCTTAGTTTCTTCATCTGTTAAGCGAGGTCAATAATGGTGAGGGCCTTAAAGGAGCAAATTTCAGTGCTAGCAATTGTAATTAATGAAGGACAGCAATGCTTTGTTTATTGGAAAAGTAAGATCAAGTGCAAATTGTAATAGGCACATTATAAACTTCTAATTATCATAAAAATTATACTGCTACACAGACAGAATGCAAAAAATAAAAAATAAAAACAAAAACTCCCTTAGCTACTGTAACTTGGTAGAAACTGTAACACCAGTACATGCTTGATTGACATCTACTTGAAAATTGTGTACATCAGTGTAAACTAAAGAGAAAACTAATAGATTTTGGGGTCATTTTGTTCAAAATAGGGAAATACTTTCCAATAAAGCACTATATTATACTGCAAAAATAAAAACTAAGATCAAGCCAATTATAGACTCATACAAAACACAAACTAAGAGAAATTTTGTGCTGATACAACATGTGACCACCTGCTTCTGGGGCAACACGCCCAGGGCCCTGAAATCCTACGAGCATGAGGTTTGCTCGAATAGTGAGACTGTCCCTGTGACCTCATCTCGATTCAGAGCCTCTTGTTTATTTCTGGGTGTAGTCATGCCTCAGCATAATTCAAATGCTCAAGGATATTTATCATACTTGTTCATGTTTCCAAAGAGAAAGGATTTGCTGTTCCCTGTGGTGGGCTGGGAATACAGAGCGAGGACACCTGCTGTCTTTCCCGTGCCAGAGGGAGCACCTGGCATTTCCCAGGCTATGCTTTTCTAGAAGACAGGATGATGTGTCTCAGGTCACAGGTGGCCTAGCCCACAGCTCTGTTGGGCCTGCCGGCCATCAGGCAGTCTGGAACCTCTCTTGCAGGTCCAGTGTCCTCTATGTCTTCTTCGCCTTCTTCTCCCTTCTTGCAACTAGGAGGATGAGGCCAGCTTGTGGCTGCTGTGTAAGTGAACCCAGTGGCCCCCAGGTCTAGATTTCATGAGGGAGTGGATGCACCCACAGGCTTCAGTTCTAAACCTCGTCCTTCAACAGCTTCTCAGAAACCCTGCTCATCCATTAATAAAAATGGTGCCCTGCTCCACATTGGACCAGTGAGCCTTAGATTTAGTATATATATATATATTTTTTTTCTTTTTGGTACCAGGGATTGAACCTGGGGGCACCTTACCACCGAGCCACATCCCCAGTCCTTTTTATTTTTTTATTTTGACAGGGTCTCATTAAGTGGCTTAAGGCCTCACTAAGTTGCTGAGGCTGGCCTTGAACATATGATCCTCCTGCCTCAGCCTCCTGAGCACTGGGATTACAGGCATGGACCACCATGCCAACTTAGTCTTCCTATTTCTGAAAGTATTAGAGAGGAACCACTAGAAGTCACATAGTCATTAGTAGTCACATGCCTACTATTTCACCTACATAAAAATTTTTACATAAAACATTTGGATGGGGAAGGAGGGATAAGGAGTTAATGTTTAATGGGCATGGGATTTTGGTTTAAGAAAGTGAGAAAAATTCTAAAGAATGGATGATGGTAGTTGCCAACAATGTGAATGTACTTATGTTAACTGAATCATACATTTTAAAATGGTTACAATGGTAAATTTTATGTTTTTTACACTTTGCCACAATAACCAAAAACTCAGAACAACAGCAACATTGTAGAGCATGCAACAACACACCCAAATTTAAAAATGTATTTTTTCATCTGCTAGAATGATCAGGGTGACAATAAATTTTCTCATAATATTCCCAACATGACAGGTTGAGTCAGACAGTCCCAGATCTGAATTCTAACTGTGCAACCCATCAGGTATACGACCTCAAGCAAGTTACCAATCTTCTTCAATTACAGTTTCCTGATACTCAAAAGGTATAGAGTCTTATACATGCCCTCGGTTTTCAATGAACTAATGTGTAAAGGACTTTGAGGTAGATCGGGCAAAGAAAGGACATTCAAGTGTTCCATGCAGGTGGGTCTACAAGCAATGCCCGCCTCTGTAGAGCTTGTGCCATCTCCAGGTAGTTCCCGGAGTTCTGTCTGGTCTGTGGAAAACCCAGTCCGATTTTCTGTCTCCAAGCTTATCAAAGGCCAATCCAAGGACCTGATGGGCTATTTTGTAGGAAGACAGGAGCTACACCTATTCATAAATTTTTGAGATAATTGATGACCTCCTGGAAAAAATGCTTCTAGTTTTAGAACCACTGGACACCACCCCAACAAGAACTTCTTCTATTGGGATGGACTGGTCTTGTGCCTAGAAGACTCCACCTTAACTCGTCAGGAGCCGAATTGTCAAGATGGCAGTAAAACCGCAAAACAGGTACCATAAAAATCTAAACCGTTAGGTTGATCCATCAGGATGACTTCAGAGAGTCTCTATGTACCTCCTCAGGTTGGTATGAACATGCAAGCATGAAAGCAAATTAGTCCAGAATCTCTTCAAATTAAATAATAATGTAAACCTCTTCTATGAGTCAAATTATGATTAACAGCTACTTTATTGTCAGGGTAAGATAAACTGTGAAAATTTGTATTAAGAATGCATGAATGTGGGGCTGGGGTTGTAGCTCAGTGGTAGGGTGCTTGCCTTGCATGTGTGAGGCACTAGGTTTGATCCTCAGCACCACATTAAAAAATTATAAATAGAGACATTGTGTCCATCTACAACAACAACAAAAAATTTTAAAAAGATACATAAAAGTAACAATCATTCTGTGACAGTTTGAAGATACTTCGGGCTTTACATTCTGTAAACCTAGGCCTCTCTGCTATCTTGGAATTCCATTCATAGGTGATTAGGTTTAAGGGAACTAGCTTGTCTCCACTGTTGAGAAAAGCGAGGTCACTATAATCTGTCAACACCGAAGAGGGAGGACCTTAACACAAGGACTGCTGAGGTTCAGGTGTCAGCGAGTGTGTGGACGTGAGGACAAAAGCCAGCGGGCAATGAAAACCAGCTGGAGACAGATGGGAGTCAGGCAGCTGACACATTTTGTAACCAACTTGCTCTCCAGGCCAGATCGGGTATGTCACACCACTCACCACCAAACAAGTCACTCCTGAAGGTTTTCTATGTCCATGGTGCCCACCAATTGCATCTGTTTGAAAACCTTTTCCAGATCAAAACTATTTCTGCCCTTGCTTTATGGTGAGGGACTCAGAACTTCAGAGTAACATTTGTTTAAAATACTAAGGTGGTCCAGAGCTGTCCCTGAAAAAACAAATCTATATTTGTGTGACCATTTTCTGTAGATATAGGATATCTTCCTACTCTGTCAAAAATGAAGGCCAAGGGTTGGGGTTGCGGCTCAGTGATGGAGTGCTCATCTTGTACCAGCAAGGCACTGGGTTCAATTCTCAGTACCACATAAAAATAAATAAATAAAATACAACTTAAAAAAATATATATATGTATATAAAAAACTAAGATCCATGACTTTTATATTTGAAAAGCATCTTGCACAAAGTTCCTCCTTTGTTTTCCTAAAAAAATAGCCCCACAGAGGAATGTTATTTGGGGACTGTCACAGGAACAAATTATCTAGAATTCAGCAGTTCTAGGCTCTTTAAATTTGACCTTCATTCAAGTTAGTCCACTAAACACGAAATTGTAGACCCCATTAACTCTGGGCTTGGTGCTAGGATCATCTTGACTGGTTTATACTTCAATGTTTAACATTCAGATTTTATTGAAGAGATTTGTAAGTACCACTCCTCGAAATTTGTTTTTGTATTTGTGGCAAAAAAAAGAAGAAGTAAAAATCCTACAGAGGACACCATTTATTTCAGTGACATCTCATTATGCAAGCATTTCACTGAGAGAAGAAGCCATTCGTCCTTGGACAGTGAGTAGGGAGTGGGAAGTAATGTCAATGATGTAACTTAAAATAATATAAAAATTACATTTTGCATATGTTCTACTTATTCCATACTGCATAGTTCCATATATGTTATATTTATGCAAGCTTCACTTTATGGACACTAGAAGGAGTTTTACAAGAGTCGTTTTGATTAAATGTAATTTTTCCTTGTACCCTAATCTGGAACTTAATGTGGAAATCCTGTCATTGTTTTCTGGACCTGTTGCTGGATGTCATTAGTTAAGCCACAGACTCTGGCTTGGCGAGGCCCCTAATTCATGAGCAAGGGCCCACCTGAAAAGCTGCCCCTACTGAGAGTGGTGGTTTCCAGCCTCAGCCCAAGTGTCCTGGCACCTCCCACTGCCTGTCAGGTAGCCCTGAGTTCAGCCCACTTCCTAGACCTGAGCTCCACCCGCCTGTTAATGTTGCTGTTCACCAGCTTTTTTTGGGACCAGCTCCTGCGTCACTCAACCGTTAACTGCTTTGGAGTAGGACCTCTCTGTTTCAACAATCTTTAGTACAGTATCTGGCATCTAGGAAATGGCAAATAAATGTGTTGGAACAGAACCTGCACATGGCTTCGCCATTGCTCCTGTGGCTTCATTCCTGAGAAAGGAGCACTAGCAACAACCACCCTTCC
This sequence comes from Sciurus carolinensis, assembly GCF_902686445.1. Classification (NCBI taxonomy): domain Eukaryota; kingdom Metazoa; phylum Chordata; class Mammalia; order Rodentia; family Sciuridae; genus Sciurus; species Sciurus carolinensis. Next base: position 24,022,757 of record NC_062216.1, read on the forward strand.
AGCAGGGATCCTTCTGTACCAGCCCTGAAAGCAGCTCTCACAGTAACCTAGGCATCTTGTCTGTAGCAAATCCCAACCCCAGGGAACTAGTATATTTACCCTCCTCCCAAAATGAGAGTGTTGGAAATTATTCAGTCTCTCTCCCCATCCCCGGGCCCCCAACATTTGCCAAGACCTTCAAAATCTACATCGTGTACAACCATAGAAATGAAATGATGTAGCCCATTTGTGTACAATGAATCAAAATGCAGTCTGTAAAAAGAAAAAAATATAAAAACAATAAAAGAATTTAACTTTTTTTTTTTTTTTTTTTTTGGTGGTGATGAGAATCAAACTCACCCATGCTAGGCACGCACTTTGCCAGTGAGCTCAGCTACCACTGCAGCCCTCTTCAAAATAATCTTAAACTCAATCAGAACTAGCATATCAACCCTATTGGTTACTATTTTTGGATGCTTTCTCTTTGATCCTGGTTTTCAGTTTGGAGATTCTATTGCAGTTTTTCTCTGAGTGTCTCCTAGAACCACTGGCTACAGAATCCCTATCATTTTATTTGAAATACTTATTCCTCAGCCCCTCAACAGACTTATTCATCAGAATCTCTAGAGGTGGGATTCCGGAATTTGCATATTACACAAACATCCCAGGTATTTTCATGCTCAGTGAAGTTTGAGAATCCCTGACTCTTTTTATATGTTATTTGTTATAAACACCCATATTCTTGGGAAAAAAAGGGTGTTTAGACAAGTGGTGTAATCTAAGAAAATATCCTAAGTAATATGATGATGATGATGGCCTTCAGTCATGTTAATAGCATTACTTAAAATAGTTACAAATATATTATCTTCATTTTCCCTTGACCTCTGTACAATGTGTGTGAAATGATTCTCTAGCAAGATATATGTTCACAATGTTCTACAAGTGCACTGCAGTGGTATTAAGTGGGCGTATTAAGTAAAACAAGAAATTGGTGCCTAAGTGCTAGAAATAGATGATGATCTATACAATCAATAAAATATTTATTGAGGGCTGCTATACATCAGGAACTGCCCTCAATCGGGGAGACACTGCAATGAGCAACACACAGTCCTGCCCTCAGGTTGATCATGGTCTAGTAGGAAATGTAGACAGATAGGCAGGTGAAACTACTCCCTTGTGCAGGAACAAGCCACGGACAGAAAGAAAATCATCTTACTGTCAGTCACACTGAATCCAGAAAAAGATACAAAAGCAATTCCTTACTCTCCAGAGAAAGGAATCTTTGTAGTCCATACAGGAGCGACCGGAGAGCCCCCCAGCATCACTGTGCCCTGGGCTTCCTCCCTGTCCCCACTGTAAACAACCATAGTCCTGGCTCCTTGTAAGAGACCAGTCCTGGTGGTCCATGCTTGTAATCCCAGACTCTTCAGGCTGAAGCAGGAGGGTTGCAAGTTTAAGGACAGCCTTGGCAATTTAATGAGACCCTGTCTCTAAATAAAAACTAAAAAGGGATGGGGATGTAGTTTAGTGGTAAGCCACTCCTGGGTTCAATCCTTACTACAAAAAAGAGAGAGACACAGGTCTAACAGACTGCTCCTTCAAGATGGTGTGGAGAGGGTGCCTGTCTCTCTGAATCTTCCCCCTGGAGCACCTAAAAGATGTTTTATGGAAACTGTTTTTCCCCCAGGATCAGCTGGCTCACACAAAGTCTGTTTTATTTAGCAAGGCCCCTAGCCCTGGGATGTGTGGACAGACTGGAGAATGGAGGAAAGTTCATGCCACCCTGTGCCACTCAGGCCATTCAGCTCCTTGGGCGAGCACTGGGGCACTGGGAGTAGCTGGACCTAGCAAGAGTATAGGAAGGACAGGCCTGAGTCCTGTGACCAATCACAGAAGCCAGAGGTGGCCCAGGGAACAAAGGCAAGGAGGAATATTCATGGCAGAGGGACTGCATGTGTACTGGCCTGGAGACCAAAGAGAACACCAGTACTCAGGGAATTTCTAGCCATTCTAAATCCCCAGAAAAGTTGTGGTTTTTGTTTTGATTGTTTGTTTGTTTTTTTCCTGGGGATGATACTAGAGATTTGACCCAGAGTACTCTACCATCCCAAGGGGTTGAGCTACATCCCCAGCCCTTTTTAGTTTTAATTTTGAGATGAGGTCTTTTTAAGTTGCTTAGGGCCTTGTTAAGTTGCTGAGGCTAACCTCAAACTTGAGAACCTCCTGTCTCATCCTCCTGAGTCTCTGGGGTTACAGGTGTGCACCACCACATCCAACTCAGAATAGTAAACTTAACTCCTACTCATATTTCAAGGTTTCACTTAAATCACACCTTCTCTAGGGATCTCTCTAGTACCTTCCTACTCTCATCTGTTTCCTTCCTAAGTATCTACAATATCTATCATTACATTGATGACTTGACATTTCATTCTGTATTCACTATTGTGGAATTATCTGACACAAGCACTGGTTCACTTATCTGACATGAACATTCTGGTTCCCTCAACTAGACTGTAAGCCACAGGAGGCAGGGACCATATTTTATAGTTTTATTTTTTAGTAATAACATTATTGAGATATAATTCATAAGTCACACAATTCCGCCATTTAAAGTGTACAGTTCAATGGTTTTAGCATATTTATAAAGTTGGGCAATAATTCTCACAATTTTAGAACATTTTTATTATCCCCCAAAGAAACTTGTACTCACTAGCAATCACTCCCCACTTGTTCAAACTACGGAGTGTTGGACTGTGTCCTCCTAAAAGATATGTATAAGTGCTAACCTCCAGAATTTATAAATGTGACCCAGTTTTGAAATAGGTTCTTTGCAGATGTAAGCAAGTTAAGATGTGGTCATCCTGGATTAGGATGAGTCCTAAGTCTGATGTGACCAGCGTCCTTTTCAGAAGAGGGAAATTTGTATGAAGGGACACGGACACAGAGAGGAGAAAACCACATGAAGAGGGAGACAGAGATTGGAATGACACACCTGTAAACCAGGGAATTCTGAGAATTGTGGGCAATTATCAGAAGCTCAACAAGCCACGGAAGGTGTTCAAGGTTCATCCATGTTGTAGCATGTATCAGTACTCTATTCATTTTTATTGCTAAACAATATTCCATTATATGAGTATACCCCATTTAGTCTATCTACTCCTCAGTTGATAGACAGTTGTTGGACTGTGTGAATAATGTTGCTATGAAGACTCATGTACGAGTTTTTGGGTGGATATTCTCATTTCCCTTAGGCATATACCTAGGAGTGTAATTGCTGGGTCATATGATAACTTTATATTTAAGAATTATATTTGAGGAAATTTCACACTTTTTTCTGAAGTAATTATACCATGCCACATGCTCACACTCCTTGGTGTATGAAGATATGAACTTATTGCAAACACTTGTTATGATCTGTTTTTTATTTTTTATTTTTATTTTTTTTGCTATGCTGGCGATTGAACCCAAGGCCTCATGCATGCCAGGAAAGCATTCTACCGCTGACCTACACCTATTTTTAAAATTTTATCTATCCTCATGGATATGAAATGCTATTTCATTGTGATTTCAATTTGCATTTCCCTGATGACTGGTACTGTTGAGCGTATTTTCACATCTTTCTGGGCATCTTCCTTGGAGGAATATTTATTTAGACCTTTTGCCTGTCTTATAACTGGGTTACTGTCTTCTTCTTGTTGATTTGTAGGAGTTCCTTATATATTCTGAATATTGTCTTTAGTATTGTGTTATTTTTATATCTTAGAGTTTTTAAGCATTTCTCAGTATGCCTAATAATACTGAGCACATGATGGGGGTTGTTTGTGTCTTGGACATTTCTGGTGTCTGAAAGATAATTTGGTTTTTATTTCATGTTTAACGAATGGACTGGAATAACATCATCCAGAATTGTTGGGTCAAAATTGTTTAGGGAGAAGAACCTAGTATTTATGGGCTACCCATCAGGTACCATTACTGTGTGATTCTCACCATAACCAAGGAGGTTCTGTGTCATTATCCCCAGTGAGCAGATACCCACAAAGACTTTCAGTAACTTACCAGACACCTGCTTTTGTCTCTAGAACCTGCACTTTTAAAACATCCTGTCCCTTTTACCCCCTTCACAAGAGTTATCAAAATCAGACTCACCTTACAGACTTCTAATGCATGTAAAGTATCAGAAGGTTAGGTCTCATCCAAGGAACTAGGAAGCAGTTTATATGGTTTTTCAGTTCATCAATTAGTAAAATCCATTCAAATACTTCCCGGAAGTGAAGTATAAGAATAGAGAAAAAAATTGTAAGAATAAGATAAATTGGCCATGTCAATAGTTTGAATTATTTTCAGAGGGCTGTCCAAACAGTGATTTTAAAAAAGAAATTATTTTGTCATGAGACACCTTAAATCATCCCTGGGAAAGAGAGCTCACAAGAAAATTTAGCTTCATCTTCCATTCTTCCCAATTCTTTCTTTAAAAACCAAAGCACAGAAGTGGGAATACATCTGCAGTTACCAAACGGGGAAAGAAAGAACGTGTGATTCTAGAGTTTAGGTGGGGAGTGTGTAACTCTGCAGAAAAGTATGGGCTTGCTTCAGAACCTACCAGCTCTTTCCAGGCAGTACAGAGTGCACGTGGTTTCTGCAGCTTGTGAACCTGGCTCCAGGCCAGCTCCTTGCTCTCTTGAATTGCAGCCAAGTACCCTGGACTCATCGCCTGAACATGTGAGTGAGTGGCAGGCACGTGTTCCTGCCGCATCCTGTCCTCTCCTGGATGGCCACTGACATCTAATTCTCAAGCATCTCATTTCATTTTTTTTATAGACAAGTGTCTTCACCCTTCTAACTCTAAAAATAGAGGTGAGAGGAAGACATAGTTTGGAGGGTCTTAGAAGTTCTATATAAAGTCCTCCAAACATTAAGAATCCTCAGATTCATCTCTGGGACACAGCACGTCAGACTATTTTAATTAACAGCCTATACTGGAAATTTTTCTTCTAGGAAAATAGCTACTTGCAAACCATTCTTGTTTGGTAAATATGGCATTTTCCTAAAGGTCAAAGGAAGACATCTGAAAACATAAAAAGAAACAGAAAGTGGACTAATTTCTTGAAATTAGCCAAGTGAATTATGAACAAAACAACCTATGGTTCTGAGAAAAAAAAAAAACCCAAGAATGAGATTAATTAGCCATCTCAATACTTTGGCTTATTTCCACAGGGCTGTCCAAACAGGGACAAAGAAGGGAATTATTTTGCCACAAGATAAGACTAACATACCCCTGGGAAAGGGAATTCTCAGGAACATTTTTGCTTTTGCAAGAAGGGCCGTGTCCACACTAGATGCCTCTTTGAAGTTTTTCTCATGTCACATGCGCCTGTGTAGTTCTGGACCTGGTTCTGTGTTGGATGCCCCACTCCCCGCAAAGCAGGCTACGCCCACATCTGCAGCAAACTATTTCTTCAAGAATTCCTAGGCAAAGTGGACAATGGGAATTTGCTTCCTTGTCTTGGAAAAGTGCAAAGAAATTTCTGTTTTTCCCAAGGGCCACTTGAGAAATATTCTGTTGCTCCAGAAGTTCAGCCTTTGACTTTCCTCACTGCTGAGAGTCCATCAGCACCTGCGGGTCCTTGCCCTTCCTTGATGACAGATGGGTGTAGTTTTGAGAAGTCCCTGGGCCTTATCTCACCCAGCCCTTTGAAGCCTTTGACAGCTGCTGCTACTGACACTTTCTTATCCCTAGAGAGGAAGTAGCTTCTGAAGGCTTTGAGGCCCAGTTCACAGTAGGGGTGTTTGAAGGGTGAAAGGTAATTTTAATGTGGTTTTTCGATTTATGTAATGCTTAGGTTTCTTATTCCGTATTTCCAGGGCAGACATGGTAATTAAAATTGTCCTCCTATGGCAAGTAGGGATGAAGGTTGATGGGAGATTTTCCTCTGATTGTTAACATTCTACCTTTTCTTCCCCCCCCCCCCCACTGAAGTGTCACCAAGCTTTGTCTCTCACATCCGAAAACCTAGTTTGAACTTCAAAATGGGTTGAGAGGAGCAATTGAAGGACAGATGTAGTTTTCTCTTAGAAAATGTCTTCAGTGAGTGCTAAGAATTGAAGGACTTATTTTGATTGAATTGTTGGTGTTTAGTGAGATTAAATACATTAAGTCTGGTAAGAATACATAGACTGCGTGCAGAAAAGCATGTAAAATATTAAAATATATAAAGTAATTATTTTAAATATAAATCTGTATTCATGATTCATTAAAAAAAACTGAACATATTGATGAAAATAATGCATTTTTGTTTGTTTTTGAAAAATACAAACTCACCAGATTAATCACAATAGTACCTCTGGAATAATGATACTCATTTATTGAATATTATTTTTTAAGCACCATATTGGTCCAATATTACAGATGAGAATTTATTGATGAGAAGTTTAGAGAGAGGTAATTTGCCTAAGAACTGAGTCCCACAAATTGAAAATAAAGTCTACTGGACTTCATCAGACCAAGTAAAGTGGAAGTTCCTAATGAGAACACAGTAAAGGACACAGTTAGTTAGGATGAATATAAAATGAATGATATGCACGGACACAGGAAACCCAGCCATCTGACCACTTAAACTATGAATTATCATCCTGAAAATACACGCACCACTGCATTACCCCCGTCTTTGCAAATAGTCAAAGGTATGAGGGGTTGAGAAAGTGAGGTTCTTACAGAGAGTATGTAACAGAACAATGAAGTACAAGAAGATGGATTTGAAGGATTAACTTTAGGTAAGATTTTGAAGGTCCTGAGTTCTAGGAAAGGACTTTTTACCCTGTGGGTGAGGCCACACAGCTACTGACATCTGAATGGTGTTTGCCTTCATTCATGTGATTACACTTGACCCTGAGAGTGTGAGAGTTGGTATTTCCAGAAAGGAAACTGCTAGGCTGGTAAACAGTGGAGGTACCTGTTTCTACAAAGCTTGGGTTTTTCCTACTTTTTCATATGATTTACTAGCTTCTAAAATATGTAATCCTTTGGGATTATAAATTACCATCAAAAATTACGAGCAAAAAACAAAAGTATTTTGCCTGGCATGGTGGTGAATGCTTGTAATTCCAGCAGCTCAGGAGGTTGAGGCAGGAGGATCACAAATTCAAAGCCAGCCTCAGCAACTTATTGAGGCCCTAAGCAACTGAGTGAGACCCTGTTTCTAAATAAAATATTAAAAAAAGGAAAAGGGCTGGGCATAGGGCTCAATGGTTAAATACCCCTGGGTTCAGGAAAAAAAAAAGAAAGAAAGAAAGAAAGGAAGGAAGGAGGGAGGGAAGGAGTGAGGAGGAGGGAGGAAGGGAGGGAAGAGGGAAGGAAAGAAGCATTTTATATGAGAGAATAGCAAATGGCCAACTCATTATTCTGTTAGCATGGATTATAATACTTTTCCTAGAAGAGAGCTAAGTCCAAAGGAATAGAAGTTAGGAACAAGTAAAGAGTTATTTATGAACTTTTTCTTGCTAACAAAAGTATTAAATATTTTACTAAAAAATAAAAATAAAGAAAAGAAGAAGACAAAAATCACCTATAATTTTACAACCAATAGATAATTTTAACACTTTGGGAGCATTTTTTGGCATACTCTACAACCTGCATTACATCCGACCAATCCTAGTCCTGTGACCTATCTTCTGAATACATCCCCAACTCATCTGAGTGCCCCAGCCTCCGCCCTCATGGAGGCCACCACCACCTCTGGCAGGCTTACCCTGCTCTCCTCCACACCATCTCCTTCGCTCCAGTCTGGCTCATCTGCTCCACTTTCATTCCCTACCCTGAAGCCAGAGCACTTTTTTTTTTAAAATGCAAACTGCTTAACTGTTTTGAATGGCTTCCCAAAGCCCTTTGGGTAATGCTCAAATGACTCACCAGGCTCTCAAGGCGCTTGACGGCGTGGGTCCCAGCTGGTCGACTCAGGCCCTCATGCTCTGCCCACCAGGTTGACACGAACCTTCCAAACCAGGCTCTGCCTCTCGCAGCCCTGGCACTCGCTCAACCTTAGCGCTCTTCCCCAGCCTGTTCGCCTGCTTTTCAGCTTTCAGACTGCAGCTCCTTTGGGAAGATTTATTTGACTCCTGCCTCTCTCTGTACTGGATTAGAGACCCCTGCTACCGTCTCAAGTCTCCCTCCATTAATAACACTTCTCAGTATATTCTCACCTTTGTGTTCAACAGCTTACCTCCTCCACTAGATAGTAAACTGGGAGAGCAGGGTCCTCCTCACTGATTCCCCACCCTGCACCCTGCACAGTGCCTGCAGAGGGTAGGCGTGTGCTATTATCCAACACACAGCTGCATGTGGCGGAAAGGTGCTATGTATCAATACATAGCATATATATATATATATATATATATATATATATATATATATATGCACCATGTGAACCATTTAATAAATTATAGTTTTCTTATAGATTTTATTCTGTGTTTGATGCAGAAATTAATATTATTTGTGCATAATGATAGTTTAGTTTCTTCCTTTTCAGTCCTTATCCCTTCTATTTCTTTCCTTGTCTTACTTTACAGTTAAGATCTCTAATGCAATGTTGAATACGTGTGTTGGTAATTTTGTGTGTGTGTGTGTGTGTGTGTGTGTGTGTGAAGCATTGGAGATTGAATCCATGCTAGACAAATGCTCTACTTCTGAGTTATGTTCCCAGACTCTCTTTAAAAATTTTATTTTATTTTGAGACAGGTTCTTGCTAAGTTGCCCAGGTTGGCCTTGAACTTGTGATCCTTCTGCCTCAGCCTCTAGTGTACCTGATTTTTAAAAGGGAAGATTTACCATTTCGACGTTAATAATCAAGTACTGTATAGATTTTAGAGTGTTAATTTTCATATTTTAAGAAAATTACCTTCTAATCTTAGTTTACTAAGTCCTCTTTTTATAACTTATGAGTGAAATTGACCAAATTGATATGTGCATGTTCAAATATGTAACAATTTCCACTAATTATAATGCACTAATAAAATAAATAAAATTATGAATGAATGATGGATTTTGTCTAATGTTTTTCTTTAGAATCTGCTAATGTGTTGAATTATATTAGATTATCTAATGTTTAAACTCTTTTACATCCTTAAAACTGGTTATGATATTATATTATACATTGCAGGGTTTGATATACTAACACTTTAGTTATTAACTCTATTTTTATTAGTAAAATTGGACTGTAATTTTCTCTTGCTGTTCTTGTCTGGTTTCAATATTGAGAATATTTATACTTTTGTAAGACAAGTTGGGGAAATTTCTCTTTTTTTATTTTCTAAAACAGTGTATACATAATGGAGATGATCTGTTCCAAAATGTTTGTGAGGATTCATTTTTAAACACTTTCTAGACCTAATGCATCTATATCTGTATCTATATCTATCCATTAATCCAAGCTTGTCAGTTGTTTCATTCAAATCATCTGTGTCCTTATGACTTTGTCTTTTAAGAACTCCTAAATTTGTCTTTTAAATTTCAAATTCAGTTTTCTATGCTGTTAATTCTCCTCTATAGTGCCTTCAGAAGTACTTTGGTTGTGTTTTACTATTGTTTCATCCATTTCATGAAAATTTATTTTTATCTCAACCTGCATTTTTCTATCTTTATATGTATCTGCCATATCGCAAGCCCAAAAAGTTTATTTTGGCTCATGGTTTCAGAGGTTCAGTTCATGGTTGGCTAGTTTTATTGCTATGGACTTGAGGTGAAGCAGAACATGGCGATGGGGTGGAGGAGGGGCTTCTCAACTCAGGGCAACCAGTAGTTGGGGAATGGGAAAAGGGAGAGGGAGGAAGGGGGTAGGAATAAGATGGAGAAGAATCCGCTTAAAGTGAATATTTTCTTATAATAGGGATCACAAAGAAGTTACTTTACAAGGTCAACTTCCATTTTTATGCTGTAAATCTTTCAAAGTAAGCATTTGTATTGCATCTTTAAGGATAGGCTTTTTTGTTTTTTGAACTTTTATGTTCCTATAATTTTGTTCAGTTTATTCATTTTTAAATAAGAAAATGTGGCTGGGTATTGTGACACATGCCTGTAATCCCAGTTACTGGGAAGGCTGAGGCAGGAGAATCACAAGTTTGAAGCCAGTCTTGGCAATTTAACGAGACCCTGTCTCAAAATGAATAGGGCTGGGAATGTAGCTCAATGCTTGCCTGTCATGTGTGAGGCCTGATTTCAATCCCTAGTACTGAAAAAAAAAAAAGAAAAAGAAAGAAAGAAAAAGAATTCTATTGGAATTCAACTGGATAGCTATTAGATATCTATTACCTTCAAGGTTAGAGAGGTAATGGGAAAATACCAGAAAGATTACTTATCTGTGTTAGTCAGCTTTCTGTACTGACACATACTTGAGATAATCAACTTATAAGTAGGAAAGGTTTATTCTGGCTTATGATTCAGTCCATGGTTGCTAGGCCCTGTTGATTTGGGTCCTGTGGTAAAGCAGAAGATCATGGCAAGGAGCAGAGGGTGGAGCAAAGTCACTCACCTCATGTTGGCTGGGAAGAGAGACAGAGTCTGGCCTTTCACCATCTCCTGCAAGGGCATGCCCCCACTGACCTAAGACCTCCCACTAGACCACACTTCTTAAAGGTTCCACCACTTTCTGATAGTGCCAAGCTAAGGACCACTCCTTTAACACATGAGCCTTTGGGGGACATTCCAGATCCAGATTGTATAAAATAACGCACATCATCGCCATCGGGTAGTGTGCATATGTTATACAACGTCTTAAGATGGGCATTTCCCACAATGCTCAGTGCTTGCCACAGCCCCACAGAGCACAGGCCCACCCTGATTTTTTCAATCTTATGAAATCTTCATGCAATTTTATCAATGAGAATTTTACTCATCTGGTTCTCCCTCTCCAGATTAGCCAAGGCATAAAAAACAAACAAAACAGGGAGAGAAAGAGATCATCAGTTAATTGTCTTGTGACATCCTAGCTCTGAGAGAACTGGGTCTCTCACATACCAACTCCAGTTGGTGGGGAGTGGCTGCCTGAAGCTTGTTGAAAATGATCCTGATGCTCTTTCTGGCTCAGTGGGAAAGAGCACTTTGATATAGCGGCTAAGGGCCTGGGAGTGGGGCACGGCTGGATGAATACCACAGATTCGCTGCCCCTATCCTAATGACTGTCCATGGGTGTGACATAAAACAACAATTAACAGCAAGCAATGTTTACAGGACCCTGGCCTCCTTAAAGCTTATAAGGGACTCATTTCCACATGACCCAGTGGACTTGGCTTGTGAAGTGCTTGCCCCAGACATCAGTGATCTGAAATTGGGCCCAACTCGGGAGACTGGCAGACTAAATCCAGGCCAGTGAACTGCATGAGCACTGATGTGTCTCTGTGTGAACGCACCTAACTTCGCAGCCGTAGGGCTGTGTCTACAGAAGGGGCGTCTGTTGTCAGACCATCCCCCACACTCCCATCCTCTTCTTGTCATCCTTTAGGGCAGCTTAGTCTTCCTCATGCCATGTAGAAGTGGTGAGGCCACAGTGCAGAGGATTAGGCACATGACCCCTTACCGCCCAGCAGTAGTTCAGAAAGTGGTCCCCAAATGGGCAGGTGGCCCAAGCTGGAGCCAAGAATCCCTCTCTTAGATGTTGTGTCTGAACGCTTGAAGGAAACCACTTTCTCTCAGCTAGAGTATCGCCTGCGCTGGGATGATAGAAGCCTGGAGCTCTCTGATGTCCATCATGGTAAAGACACCTACATGCAGTGAGGGAGAAGGAAGCTAATGAGAAAAGCAGAGGCAGAGACACAAAGGGAGAGGGGACACCTGCTGACATCGTCAGTGTTTCTTGAACCCTCGTTTTGTATTACACCCGACTTTGATATCTTTTTTTTTTTTTTTTTTGCACCAGGGATTGAACACCCAGGGGTGCTTAACCATGGAGCCACATCCCCAGCCCCTTTTTTATATTTTATTTAGAGACGGGATCTCCCTGAGCTGCTAGGGCCTTGCTAAGTTGCTGAGGCTGGCTTTGAACTTGCGATCCTCCTGCCCTAACCTCCTGAGTTGCTGGGATTAAAGGTGTGCGCCCCTGTGCCCGGCTTGGACTTTGATTACTGAGTCAATAAATTCACTTTTAATGGAACTATTTTGATTTGGGTTTGTGCCTCTTGTCTTGGTCTTGATAAATAGAGTACTTACTCCTTTTATTAACTGTCCACGTAAGTTGGGACTGGTTAGTTTTTCTCTTTATCTTAGAAGGGATTAGTGAGCAAAGGCTCCGTCACTTGTATTGCCACCACTGTCCTGAAGGCTTTCCAGGTGTCCCAGACATTCACCCTCTCTACCCTCAGCTATATGGCCTGCAGGAAATGGGTACATGTGTAAGGAGGTGTCCTGTAGGCAGGTGGCACAATTTTTGTGCCTGAGAGTTCCATACAGTGTGGTATGGCCATCTGGCCTCTGGTTATTACACCCTCCCTATGCCAGGATAGGGGAAGACTGTGGCAAGACCCTTAACCTTTTCCTGCTTCCATATTGCCCTTTCTCTTTCCTCAATGCAAAGCCCAGAGTGTACACAACATAGACATTTCTTAATCTCAATCCAGTTTCCCAGAATTTAGATATGGCTGTCAGTCTATAATGTTGCCCGTAAATCTTCTGGGGCTCTCCACGAATGAGTTCATTAGAAAGCAAGAGCAGATGAATGGGGTACTGTGGGTTTGCAGCAGTAATAATTTGGAAATTCCCAGACAGATATGTTTGGATGGTATTATGGGGATTCCGGGAGGACCAGAGCTTTGGCACTGGAGATGACTGCCTGAGGCAGCTGGGAAGTAGCCTGAAGATCTGGTGAAAGGTGTTAAAACGAGAAAAAGAGTGGACGGTCCTGCAGACAAACTTAAACAACTTCATCACTTTGGCTTTAGCCGGCCCTGACTGGCTGAGGCTTGTTAACTAAAAAAACCGCTTCCTATCTTTCTCCTGCCTGGTTTGGAATGATGATAGCATTGTTGATAAGATGCATTCACTACATTTAACCACAAATGGCACCAATTAGTTATTTCATAAAGTTTAGCCTGCACCAGTACAATGTCTTGTCTTAGCTATCTGGGGTTGGAAGGGGCAGACCAAAGGGATCAGAGTGGAATATGTGTCTCTAGCCTGAAGAAAAGTTGTCAACAAGTCAGCTCTTCGTCTAATTTGAGGTGACAAGTGGGGATGATATATTCTGACAAAAGAATGCTTGACTCCATATAACTATGTAAAGATAATAAAATGTGTTCATGTTCGTATGTTCATCAATGTCTCTACTACTGGACTTGGCTGTTTTTCAGATGCAAAATTTTTCTTCTTCTTATTCCCCTCCCCTCTCCCCAAAACATGAGATGTCTGTGGGAAAAATTCTCCTAACAATTTACAACATAATCTCAAGCAGTTCTGGAGGTGAGGGGTTTGTCGGCTTAGCCATGCTCCCTCCGAAACCTCTAAGGGATCCCCTTTCCTTGCCTCTTGCAGCTCCTGGTGGCTCCAGGATTGTGGCTGCATTTCTCCAATCTCTACCTCCATCTTCACACGCCTTCTCCTCTTCTCCCCTGCGCTACCCCTCTGTATCTCTCTTTCTTTTCTTGGCAGGCCTGGTGCTGGAGATTGAATTCAGGGGCACTCCACCACTGAGCCACATCCCCAGTCCTATTTTGTATTTTATTTCAGGATAGGGTCTCACTGAGTTGCTTAGCACCACGCTTTTGCTGAGGCTGGCTTTGAACTCTTGATCCTCCTGCCTCAGCCTTCTGAGCCACTGGGATTACAGGCATGTGCCACTGCACCTGACTGTATATCTCTCATCAGGACACTTGTCATTGGATTTAGGGCTCAAATAATCCAGAATGATCTCATCTTGAGATCTGTAATTTAATTAATGTACAAAACTCTTTCTGAAGTGAAGACACATTCACAGGTTCTGGAGGTTAAGACATGGACACATCTCTTTGAGGGCCATCACTCAGACAAATTCTCTCAGCTTTTGGTAAACTTTCCCATGAATGCAGCACTCCATAATCCATGGTGATTAATCTGAGAGACTAAGACCAAATGCACTCAATTCACCCCAAACAGATCTTAATTAAAGTGACTATGAAGAGGACTCTAAGGATGAGTTCGGTTTACAGTGTTGACCTCACCCATACCTCTCCAGAGTCCCAGGAGTGTGTGGAAACCAATTCTAGAAACCCTTAGGGTTCACCTTGGAAATCCAAGTTTTGGCCGGAGGCATTACAATTCTACCATCAATAATAATCCTGGTCAGTGAACTGAAGTTATCTGAATGCTTTCCAAGGCTGAAGTTTTCCTTTCTTAAACACCAGGAGCTCTTTTATGACTATGGATACCACCATGCTTCCAAAAGGAAAACTGGTTTCCACATAAGAATTATAGTTTCTGAGATGCAAACATAACTTGAGGGAAAATGTTGTTTCCAATTTTCAGTACCCCTCAACTGGACATACATGGGGACCCAGATCTAAGGTGCCTCACACAGGTTTTCCTGACTGACAGGTAGAACTAGGGTTTCCAGTGCAGGAGAACAACTAAAAAAATCTAAACAATGAGAGAGAACAATCTAAAAATGCTTGTTTTTTGAGAGACTGCCTAAGAGCACTCTGTCCAAAATGTCCTTTTTGTCTATGCCACCAGCTAGGTGCCACTTCTTTGCTCCATGGAATGACTCACTGATGCCTATAATAGTGGGAATGGGAAAGACATTCAGAGGTGTTGGCAAGTGTGTTACTTGGAATAGCAAGAACTCGGGCTATTCCTGCAGCTTCCATTAGATTTCTTGATAATGTTAAGGGGAATGGAGATCAAATCATGGTTAGAGTTGTCTGGTGGGGAATGGCAGACCCAGCAGTCAAGAGGCAAGAAAGGGCATTTTCTTTTGTGGGGAAAAATTCAGAGTGATTCTGAAAGACAGAAATTTTCAATGCCCCTACCCTGTCATGGTTTCCAGGGGTCAGAGTTACACCAGGTTCCACCACCACAAAATAAGCATGTCCATTTCAGTAGTTAAAACTTGTTTCTAAGTATCTCCTACTTGTACCCAGACCTTTTGTCTAGATAGGTTAGGTGCAAGAGGGACAAGGTTGAATATATGAAACTTAACGAGACCTGTTATTATAACCTTCATTTTGACCCTTGTGAGCCAGTATAGGGAGACTCAGTGGGCAATGTACTCAACCAGTGGTCATTATCCTGGTGGTCTAGGGCACATCAATCCAAGAGGAGAACCCACAATTCCCAAAGTTGCATTTTAGGAGGTTGTCACACCCACACATTAACAATGGAATTCACAAAAATAGTACATTAAATTGGCCCAAAGTATCCTCTACTTTGGATACTTTGCCTCTTCTGCCTCTAGTCTGGCAGAAGACTACTTTAGCTTCCCTCTGCCTCTGCAAACCTTGCCCAAACTCTGTCATTTGAATTGGTAACCTCTTACTCTCACAGGACCTGTTACGATAGGGATTTTGGTACCCAGATTCAATGGAATCATACAAATTTAACTCCTCCTTACCCTGCCCCCACCTCCTACAAACACCAGCAGGTGAGCACCACCTGTAATTCCCCTTGTGGAATTTGTTTTTCTCCTTAAAGTGGTCAGGATGAGGGTAGAGGAAGAGGGAGGAATTGGGACACGAAGAGAGAGAGAGCAGCAATGTCCTCATGGCCAGTACCATTTATTACAAAAGCAGGAAGAACCTTCTGCATATCCAGGGTAAATTGTGGTACTACTTACTACATGAGGCTACTGCCAGATTGGTAAAGAGGTCCTCCATCTGGAGGGTGGTGAGCAACAACAAGGGCACTGTTTGGGCAGCTGTCTTTGATCCCACCTCCTGATATTCAACTGCAAACACCTTTCCAATTTCTCCCGATGGACAGGCAATAGTGTGGAAGGCACTATTGTTGACCTGGTGACCATACAATTTAGTCAACATGCTTCCTACTACCTCCTGTGGACTTCCTCCTGAAATCACATTAGCTGGCTTAAAAGATCCTCATCCATTTTATTCCAGTAATGCACATCTCTGTCTAACCTTTTCACCAAAATTGTCAAGAATTTGGAAAGGTCACTGTGGAAAGGTGAGTTAATACATTAGCCTGGTACAGTTTCATAGATGGGTATTAGAAGACACGAGATTCCTGGACCAGCGGCAAAAGACAACTTATTACTTCTAGCAATAGAAGTAGCCTGAGTATCACTATTTTGTCATTGGTTCCCTGAGTCACAGTTCCTACAGAGTGATACAAAGTCCAGAAGATACCTGCACATGCTGTGGGTTGTGTTATGTGAGAGAAAACCTGAGCTTAGGGAACCTATGTATTTCCAAATGGACAAACATACCTACTCTGATCTGAAGGGAGACACTCTAGTTTCTAAGGTTCCCTGAAGAGTTAGTCCAGAACAAAGGGCAGTTAGCCCCTCATTTTCAAGATGTGCAGACCTGGAAGAGGCCCATGAGGAATCACTTCCCCAAAGTGCCTGCTCTCATTTGACAGAATACTGTGCCAAGTGTTCACAGTTATTCTGAATAAATATTACAGAAAATGCAACAAAATTTTTTGCCATTAAAACCATTAGGAGAGAATGTTAAATATTTGCCTCCAGAATGACTCTGAGGATAATGATGAAGCCTCTCTGCCAGTAATGCACCCAAGAAATGGCAGGGAAGCATCTTTTAGGTTTTTTTTTTTTTAAATCAAAAATTTTAGGGCTGGGGCTGTATCTCAGTGAGAGAGTGCTTGTGTAGCATGTGAGAGGCCCTGAATTCAAGCCCCAGTACTGAAAACGATTAATTTCGAGATAAATCTGGATTCACATGTAGTCATAAGAAACAATATAGAGAGATCCTGTTTACCCTTTACTCAATCTTCACCAGTGGTAACATCTTGCAAAATCATAGAACAAAACCATAATTGGGATATTGATATTGGCATAATCACAATGCAGAACATTTTTATTAGTGCCAGGATCCTGCATGTTGTCTTCTTAGAGTCAGCAATGGTGTTTAAACCTTCCTAGTTCTTTCTAAATATTATTTTCTTGGATAATCCAAACCTTCATTTAATCTGTGAAGACACGGAGTCTTAAGCAACCCATCTGTCTGGTTTTGAGGTAAAGCAGCACTTTAGCTAATTAGACTGATGGCCACAGACCAAAAGGATAGGATGTTTCATCCCTATAATGGAAAATTATTATATATATATCCTTTTTGAAAATATAAAGAAAGTCGTTCATTATAGAACATTAAGAATGCATGAAAAAAAAGTAGGAAAAAAATAGCTACCAATTATCTTTTTTCTTTGCTGAAAGTGAGAGAACTATATTTATGTATCTATATGTCTATCTATGCATAAATATATTTTGCCACTGCTATGCTTTGAATGTCCCCACCAAAATCACATTGAAATTCAATCCCCATTGTGAGGCATTAAGAGGGTACAGATTTAGCTGGGTAAATTATGGCACATGCCCATAATCCCAACAACTCAGGAGGCTAAGGCAGGAGGATTGCAAGTTTGAGATCAGTCTCAGCAACGTAACAAGGTCTAAGTAACTTAGCAAAATAAAAAATAAAATGAACTGGCAATGGAACTCAGTGGTAAAGCACTCTTGGTTTCAATCCTTAGTACAAAAAAAAAAAAAAGTGGAAGCTTAATCTGACTATGATATTTGGAGATGGGACTTTTGGGAGATAATTAAGACCATAAGGCTGGGACCCTAATCCAAAGGGACAGTGACTTTCTAAGAAGAGGGGGAGAGATCCGAGCTAGGACAGTCTTTTTTTTTTTTTTTTTGTACGAGGGATTGAATCTAGGAGCACTCTCCCACTGGGGTACCCCCCGCCCCCAGCTTTTAAATTTTGAAGTAGGATCTTGTTAAGTTGCTCAGACTGGCCTCAAACGTGCAATCCTTCTGCCTCTGCTTCCTGAGTAGATGGAATCACAGGCATGTACCACTATGTCTTATTATGTGATGGCCCACATGGCTTTGGACCCTGTAAAATCTTCACTCGCAAGAAGTATCTCTTAAAGTGCAGCTGTCAGACCTTGAACTTCTCAGCCTTCAGACCCATGAACCAAATAAACCTCTATTCTTTATAAATTACACAGTCTCTGGTAATTATTTATAGCAACAGAAAATGTGCAGAAACAGTTATGTTCTTGAAATTAGTAACATCAAAAGAAGGGGACAGAAGATTCTTGTACCCTTTTCCTCTCGTCTTCACTAGAGAGACAATGGTTGAGGCAGCAGGTTCTATAGCCAGTATTTCAGACCTCCCTGGCTACGAGGAACTCCATCTACCCTACAGAGACTACCTGTCAGTGGGCAGATGGCCAGTGGCTTCTGAATAAGCTGAACAAAGAGCAAGCCCACTGGCTTCTGGTTTCTGGGAAACTGGACAGATGAGGAAGTGGTTGCCCTCCAGAGAGGCAATTTTTTCAATCATCATTAGGTTTATGATAAAAAGATGGTAGAAAGCAATAGTGCAAAATGCGTAACTCTCTCCCTGGAGGTCAGAGCATGAGTCACCGTGAGTTTGGCAGTCAGAGGGTGGCTCTTTTTTAAAGCACTGAACCCAGTCATCAGCCGCTGACATTGTCTCTGAATACCCCTCCCCCTTCAATGCCAGGCCCTAACCACAGATCTGGTGGTGCTCAGGGAATTCTGCCAACAGTATCCCAAATGCCAGTGGGCTGATTGGTCAGTGCTTACTCAAACGAGCCTTCCCAGCGAAACTGTAATTACCTCCCACTCCCCGAATAGGATTTACAAATGCAGTTATTTATGTATGATCCTTTTACACATGATCTCATGCATTTTACTCCTGCTAATGAATATTTCCCATGAGATTTCATGTTTCTTAGGAGACTTTACTCTCAGAAAATTCCTCTTATATTAATGCCATTATAAATAACTTATTGGCATAAAAAAGAACCTTGTTAACCACAGATTGCCACGAGGGTAAAAGTGTTTATCCCTTCATGCAATAATACATTTCTCTTATTTTAAGAATGCTTTCTTTCATTTGAGTCATGAATGAGGCTGGGAATCAATTAAGTTTCAAGTGCTGAGACACCGGATATGATTTCTAAAAATAAAACAAAATGATTTGGATGTACTTTAGTAGTATATCTAATAGGATTTTATTCAAAAGCTCCCAAATATAACTATGTGACCTTATAAAAATCTATCTGAACATCTATTTCATCATTTATAAAATAGAGGTAATTCATGCCAATGTCACAAAGATGTTTAGATTCAATAGTGAGGTTTCTCTTATGTGGTGGTTTCAGAAGTCCCCAAGACAGATGCTTCCCAGTGTCCTGATTTAGCCTAGAGAAGCCCTGATGGTAAAAATCTCAAGTTCACATACTGACCCTGGTCCTTATCAGGAAAAAGGGGCTAAATTGATGCTTTGAACTTAATGTCATTAACCAGATGGTGCTTGTGAGCAAGGCACAAACTCTCCAAGTCTCACTCCATCTACAAAATGAATGTGGAGTACAGTTGGGGAGGCGGATAGCAGCTAGGCTGGATCAGAGGTATTTAATCTTGACAGCACATTAGAGTCATCTGGGGATATTTTAAAAACGCTAATGTCCAGACCACACCTGAGAGCAATTAAATTAGAATCTGTGGGGTTAAATCACATCAATGATTTTTAAAACTCCCTAGGTAGTTACACAATACAGCCAAGATGGAGAACCACTAGACACCGTCCAACTAAAAAACTCAATGATTCTAAATAAAACATTTAGTGCTCTGAAAAATAAGACCTTATTAACGTTGTCATTGGTCTATAACATTCCAATTCAAGGGTCACAGTATTTTCCTGGGTTAAGGTTTTTAGAGGTGGACACAGTGCTTATAAGAGATTAAGACTTTTCCTAGGGGAACTGGACCCCACCCAGTCCTCAAACCTGCTTCAACCATTATTGTCTTAGACCACATGTTAGTCAGTCTTTTGTCACTGTGACCAAAATACCTGACAAGAATAACTTAGAGGAAGAAAAGTTTATTTTGGCTCACAGTTTCAGATGTTCAGTCCATGGCTGGCCGACTTCATTGTTCTGAGTCCAAGATGGAGCAGCACATCATGGTAGAAGGATGTAGCAAAGAAGCGTTGCTCCACTCTTGGCAGCCAGGAAGCAGATAGAAAGGAAGGGGCCACAGGAAGATTAACCTTTCCAGGGCTTGCCCCCAGGGATCCACCTCCTCCAGTCACATCCCACCTGTCTACAGTTACCACTCGGTCAAGGTTACAGCTCTCATAATCCAATCATCTCGCCTCTGACTATTCCTGCACTGACACAGGAGCTTTGGGGGAATGCTTCATATCCAAACCATAACAGATCCTGATATTGAAGAGAAGTCTATCATAAGGTTTGTAAGTAATTGTGGTTGCCAATGCCACAGCATGGCCTTGGGCAATCAGTCTCATCTTATTAACCCTGGCCCTCCTCTGTAATTGGGGGCAGTGTGGACTAGATTATATATACTGTGGTTCACTTTTAGGAATTCTAATGTTGTATTTTTTCTTCTTTTTATTTTTTATTTAGAGATAGGGTCTTGTTAAGTTGCTCAGGGCCTTGTTAAGTTGCTGAGGCTGGCTTTGAACTTGTGATCCTCCTGCCTCAGCCTTCCAAGACACTGGGGTTATAGGTGTGAACCACCACATCCAACTGTTTTTTCTTATAGTAGGAAATTAAATGTACGTGCCAAAATACTTTTCTAGGGGAAGGTACGGAAATGTGACTGGTAATTCCAGTACCATATAAAGAAATCAGAAACCTATTGTATTAGATTATGGAGAGAATTTTCAAGAGGAAATTTTACTTTGCACACTTAGGGATGTTTGCTATGTTTTTTGAAGTATCCAGATACCTTAGAGATATGTCATCTATACCTTAGAGATAGATGTTATATTTCAAAAAATTATCATGTGTGCAAATTAAACATAGCTTTATGCTGCATTTTGAACACATGATGCTGGAAACTCTGCTTATTGAAATTTTATATGCAAAATAGGCAAGACTATATAATTAAATCACCAAGAATAATGAGATCATAAATTCCAATAAAACATAACATTCTATCAAGAGCAAGCTGCAGTTCAGACTTGTAAAGTTATAGCCATATTTGCATTATTACTAGGATGTAACCCAGAGGCAAAGTTTTGAAGTCTATTTTTATGTGTGCACAAACTACTGGAACACAAAGGTTCTATATTGATAAAAATTTCTCTAGCTTGATGGATAGTTTTTCTGTAGAATATGTAGGATTGATAGTACTTCTTTTTAACTACATGTTATACATTTTGGCTAAGTGGAAAGTTTTTCTGTTGCCTACATTACTGCATATAAGTTGTGTTATTGATTGTGAAACATGAAAAGGTCCATCAAGGTTTTGCCTAAACTGGAGAGGGAGAGAAACTGTTTGTAGCGATTGATAAAATTGTTATATCTCATTAGGGAGAGGTTAAATGTATTTCTTTGCTGTGTGTTTTGGTTATATTTTCACCCTTTTTAAAAAATGTTAAGTATGTTAAAAAGAAGGTGTGTGTGAGTGTGTGTGTGTGTGTGTGTGTGTGTGTGTTTTGCCTCTTCAGGATCTGACTGAAGCTTCTTCCTATATTTGGGAAATTCTCCTCTGGATGAGAATGGAAAGGAGCAAAACCTTTAAAAATTTTTTTTTCATTAAAAAAAGTTGAAAATATTAGATGAGAAAAAAGATGAGACAATGTCACTATGGCATCCATTATCCAGTCTCCCCGGCAACAGGGGAGGGATGCTATGACCTGGCAGAGCCACTGAGAGGATTCTACCCACAACTTTGGAGCTACACTGTGATACAAAGAAAAGGAGGCCAGGGGGATCTGTCTGTGGACAGCAGTTGCAGCCACGCCCCCTTTTGCCGGGGCAGCGGGGGCAGCATCCTATGCTGCAGGGGGACAGGATGCTCACAGAGGTGTCCACAGTTCAGAGTGGCAGCCGCCTCCTTTCTCGCTCCAACTTTTCACTGTAGTGGCTGCTGCCTGGCTACACCTGAAGACTTCCTGCGTCTCCAGTACTCCTGGTGATTCTGTAACCTACCCGGCATCCTCTAGTAAATTCCTTCTCCACTTGTAATCAAAGGCCCAGAATAGCAAGGCTATATAAACAACTTTGATGAGTATACTTTGGGTGGAAAATAACACAGAGAACAAGGAAATCCTTCATCCTTAGGTTTTGTCAAAGGAAATGGACAAGATGCTTTGTTCTTTTGTTTTTGTTTTAACTTTCTTTTCCAACTGATATATAAAAATAAATGAACTTACTTTCCCAACTGGTGTGTGTGTATCTATTATATATACACATATATATTCTTTTCCATGGGGTTTAAAACACCTTATAAAAATATATCAAGACCCCTTTAAATTTAGATAAAAATGTTTCAAAGGGGGAAAATTGATAGAGACATAAAATAGAGCTCAGCATGAAGTTCATGCCCAAAGATATACAATGAAGTCCTATGTACTCGTTAAACATTAAGCAACAAATTTGATTCTAAGTTTTCCACCAGCTAAAAGGAAGAAAGAAAAGCCACCAATCACAATTCCTAGCTAGAAAACTAAGTAGTTGCTTGTAAGAAATGCATCTATTTTTAGTACAGCAGGCTCCTCTTACCATGGCTTTGCTTTCCTCCGTTTTAGTTACCCATAATCAACTGCAGTCTAAACATATTAAATGAGAAATTCCAGAAATAAACAGTTTTAAATTGCATGCTGTTCAGAGTCTTCTGATGAAATCTCACACTGTCCTGCTCGGCCCTGCCTGGGACGCCCTAGTCCCTTTGCCTGTACTCGACAGGCTACCTCCCTGTTGGTCACTTGGTAGCCGTCTTAGTTATAATGTCGCTGTAGGGGTGCAGGGCTTGTGGTCAGCTACCTCAGCATCCTTGTCTAATGCCACGTCCCAATGCCTGCTTCCTTTACCTCACTCCATCTCACTGGTCCACACTTTATAACCTCATATTATCACAAAAAGCAGGATGGGGACAGCACAGTAAGGTATAGTGAGAGAGACACATCCACAGAGATTTTATTGCAGTATAATTTTCCTATTTTATTAGTTGTTGTTAATCTCTTACTGTGTCTAATTTAAAAATTAAACTGTATCACAGATACAGAAGTAGAGGAAAAGACAGTATATACAGGGTTCAGTACTGTCTAGTTTGAGCATCCCCAGAGGGGGGTCTTGTGCCCAGTGGGTGAGGGGGAGTACTCTATTCAGACTGGGTCATGGGATGGGATTGTAGCTTGGTGGTAGAGAGCTAGCCTAACATGTGAAGCCCTAGGTTCGATCCTCAGCACCGCGTAAAAATAAATAAAGTACAGGTATTGTGTCCAGTTACAACTAAAAAATAAAAATAAAAGAAATGGATCAAAGTTTTTCCTAAGGATCTTAACTAGCAGGGTATAGTGTAATAAAATGAGCACAAATCTCAACAAAGAAGAGTTGTAGGATATTTTTAGTGCAGTAAGTAGCTATGTTTTGAGTGACCAAGTTAGGGAATCTCTTTTACTCTTTTTTATTTTGCTAATATATTTGCAACCATGTCATTTGCACCAGGGTTATTCAAGAAGAAATTTGAAAAAAAAGGAAAAACATCTATTGGTTGCTTACTATGGGCTAGACACTATGCAACGTATTATATATGTTACCTTAGACAACCTCAACCATACTCAGAGGTGGTCCCATTTTATAGATATGCAGACTGAGAGGTGACTTGGGTTAGGGCATCAGGCTAGAATTCACTTCATTTGGGAATTTTCTAAGGAATTTCCTTAGGGCACACTTTTGCTTTTATGTAAAAGTTGATGACCCAAGAGCCTTCTTATTTGTATCAACTACTTCAAGAATATTAATAAAACTTGAACAAGTTTATGAAGTTCCATGCTAAAAACTTCAGGAAAACAAAAGGGAACTCTATATAGTCCATTCCTCTCACCAGGGAACTCATGACTTCATATGTTAATCTTTCTGATATTTCGAATAGGTAAGTATATATTTCAAGTAAACATGAGACGTCTGCTACAAATTTCTGTGCCCACAATTCTTTATTCTGTGTTTTCTTACTTATTTTAAAGTCTATTTTGTTTTGTCATGGCCTTTGGTTAAAATAATGAATTGATTGACTCCTTACATTTTAAATCTTCGAAGGAGCAAAAAGATCCTGTGGTGGAAATTGATTACCAGACAGAGGGTACAAGACCTAAATCCCTTATGCTATAATTCAGGGGCCCTTCCAACTAACCCTCCTCTCCAGGGTCCCTCCCCCACTGATCTGCAACTGGGCAGGGAATCTAGAGTTTCTTCCTTAAGCAGCTTTAAGACAACTTCAGAAAAATTGACCATGACCCAGTTTACATAGATAAGAGATTCCAAACTGCCTGGACATCACTTTGAGAAAGAGAAGCATGATTTTCATAAGTAGAGAAGACAAGATGAAGGGCTGGAAGAGTAGCTCAGTGAGGCCCTGGGTTCTGTCCCTAGCACAAAAAATATTCAGAAATTAAAACACATCCCCCGTACCCCCCAAAAAACCAGGACATGCAGGACTACTTGAGGGTGGGAGTCAGGGCCTAAGCAGGCAAGGACCACTGTGAAGGTGCTCACTATTCGGAGAAAAAGTCAGAGATGTGAGTAGAAGAGTCTAGAAGACAGAGTCCACTTTTGAGAGAAAGGAACAGTGGGTAGTATGTGGGGGAACAACAAGATAGCCTCGCTGGGAGATCAGAGTTGGACGGGGAGAAGCCAAAATCTGAGAAGCAGAAACTTTTCCCATGTCTAATCTAGAGAAAAAGCCAAAAGTATGTGTTCTATCCAAGCAGGTTTTTTCTGCTTTCCTGAGTATCTGTAGGTCACCTTTAATCAGGTACATTCCATAATAATTGTCCTAAATCTCACTGTTCTAAGAAGCATTGTCGTGCCATCAAGAAACAATTGGTTTTTAAGTCACTGTGATTCCGTCAGACTGCATGACTGGGCACTTGGAAGCAATCGTGGCGACGGGTGTATGCAGCTAATTAGCTGATGACCTCTTTGGAGTGACGTCAAGGAAGGGCATAACCAGATCCACGGAGCCTGCATTTGGCAGGGCAGAGAGGCATGACTGCCAAAAGGTGCTGTTTGTTGAAGCGTGAAACGAAACCAGGGCAAGATAAAAGGAGCTTAGTCCTTATAAAAATAGTATTGTTTTTCTTTAATGAGCTCTTTTTAATCAAGCAGTCTTAATCAAGAAAGCTTTTTCTCAACTGAAGTTTTAAATTTCCATTTTCAGGTGAGATCCTTTCTGTGCCAAATGTAGACGTTATCTGATGAGGCACAATAACCTTTAATGGCATGCTAGAGGGAGTTTATCATTTTAATTGTTTTTTCTAATTAATAAAAGATACAAACTTCATACTGAAGATAAATTTTTTTCCCCAGAATTTCCACAGGCTATAAAAAAGTCTTTATTCACTTAGTCAATAAACATTTATTGAATACTTAACTGTTATCAACACATTTTGCCAGACTCTAGAAATGCAGAGGTGAGCGACATTTCTCAGGCAAAGAAGTTCACGAATCAAAAAATTTTAGGCGTTGTAAGAAATGCAAAAAAAAAAAAAAAAAATTGTCCATGTGTATAAATTGTGGAGGGGTTCACAGAGAAATGGGGACTTGGCATTATCTCAGGATAGTAAGAGGGCATGGAAAAATGTCAAAGCAGACCAAAAAAGTGACATCACCAAACCACCTGTTAAAACGAAAATGAACATGCAAACCAGCATGTACCAACCTCACTCATCTTTGACTAATTTAATAATTTGTATCTTATCTATATATCATTTACACCTCACTATTTACTTGATATTGTTCTTTAAAATGACTCACTTAAAAAAAACTACATTTTTCTAATAATATTTGCACTGGGCAATGTTCCCCTTTCTCTTTTAAAAGATCACTTTTCACATTTTTTTGCACTTTCTCCAGGTTTTAGCGTGCTTTTCTTCCAGCAGTCCATAAGTGACTTTCCTTTCACCACCTGCCTCCTGCCTGAAGCTACTTTTGCCTCGTGTGCAGAGCTCAGAGCCCGAGGACCTGGGACCTGAAGTCCCAGGATGTCTGACAGGTTTGACCTGTGAAAGCTCTGTTCCCTTTCCTTGAGTTTGGTCAGGTTGCCAGAGTCCCCCTGCCAGAGATCAGGCTGAAGCTACTCTTACATTGCACCTGCACCTCCTCTGGGCCAGTCTCCTCTGGGGCACTTCCTTAATATATCACTTGCATAAAAGTCCTTGCTCTGTATTTGCTTCTGAGGAACTTGATTAAAGGCCATCCCACCGCCCTCTCCACTCCTGTCCAACGCCCACCCTACAAGAAAAACATTCACCCTTGTATTCATTCACAAACTGTCTGGTCTTCCTGACTCAGCAGACAGCAGCTTGGGAAACACCAAGCTGACACAAATATATGTAATTTCATAGAACAGAAAATTCTTGGGAGTTCTAGGGCAGATACTTTATATTCCTGTCCAAGGTGGGGCTGTTTTAAGAGACTGACTTGTTAGAAAGCAGTCGTACTTCTTAGCTGTGTCGTCTATTTAAATGTTTGTATCAATTCTTTCACTACCTGTTAATGTCTTCTGCTAGTCCTCAGCCCAAAGGTCCCGCCTGCTCCAAGCCAAATCTCTGATTCTCCTTTCTCCACCGCTGAGCCCCATTTTCACGTGCCTACTAGTCTTTAAACTGGAAAATAAAATAAATCCCTGCCTCCTCCTTTTTATCTATCTATCTATCTATCTATCTATCTATTTTGGTGGCACTAGGAATTGAACCCCAGTCCTCATGCATGCTAAACAAGCAGTCCACAACTAAGCTACATCTCCAGACCTTTTTAAAAAATGCCTTTGTTTTATTTATTTATTTTTATATGGTGCTGAGGATTGAACCCAGTGCCTCCTCACACATGCTAGGCGAGTGCTCTACCTCTGAGCCACGACCCCAGCCCTCCCCAGATCTTTTAATCTTTTTTTGAGGCAGGGTCTTGCTAAATTGTCCAGGCTGGTTTTGAATTTACGATCCTTTTGCTTGGCCTTCCCGGAAGCTAGGATCAAAGACGTGTACCATTGTACCCTGCCATCTTTAAAATGATTGTCTAAAACATCTTTTGTCAAGCTTCATTAACTCTTTTTTTTTTAACAGTACAAGTAAAAGGTTTACTTTATATTACTGTTCATAATATATTGTAAGTTATCATGTTATAAAAACATATGATACAATTTTTTTTTGGTGTGTGTGTGTGTATGATGCTAGGAATTGAACCTCCTGCATGCTAGGCAAGTACTCTACCACGGAGCTGCATCCCTAGCCCTATGATAAAATCTTGTAAGAAACTGAATGAACTGAAGCTTGACAACTCCTTTAAGAGACCAGAATAAAACTGCAGGGGCTGGCTAAGTTCCACTAATTTCTTTTCATTTTCTTTGATTTTTTCTCCTGATCTTCAGTTATCCTTCCTGCAGGTCGCTTTTTCAATCCCTTTGTTTTCCTAGTTTGTAGTTTGCTTAGGTCTTGTTTCTGCATATGAATCCTTCCATAAGTTGTACCAAAAGTATCATGGGAGATATTTTTCTTCTTCTTTGGCTTAAGGGCTTTTGGCATTTTCACAGATAATTTATAAAGGTCATCTGATGCCAGGTGTGTCCTCCTCACGACCAGATCCAATGAAGGTCCCATCTCTTCCAATTCAATCCGTGGTGTTCTGCAACTAGATTTCTTTAACAGCAACTTAGAGCTTCGAAAGTAAATCTTCCCCTTCAGTGCAGTGAAATGCAGAACATACTCTAATCCAGCCAGGTGAATATTTGATACGGTGGGGCCTCGGAAAAAGTCAATAAGAAGACTTTTTAGGCTTCTATAGTCTTCAGTTGCATCAAAAGCATCACCAGCAAATATTAACATGGGTTTTGTTCCCTCGGGACATTTACTATTCTGCAATCCCAGCTACGAGGGTGGTTGAGGCAGAAGGATTTCAAGTTCAAGGCCAGCAACTTAGTGAGACCTTAATATCTTTGAGAGACACAAACTTCTCAATACCTAATTCAATCATATCCAGCACATGGTAGTCATACATGTGACCTATTACTAGATTATTTGGCCGCTTCTTGTTATGGGAGCCAAACATGAATAAAGAACAATCTGACTTCTTTGAAAAGAATTCCAGTGATGTCTGATCCTCAAATGGTCTTGTAATATTTTTCTTTTTATAGAGAACGCCATATGGTTTTTTCAGTGCATACAGTGAAATAGACCTTCTGAAGTACCCAAACTCTTGAAGATTCTTCTTATCCAAATGTTTCCCACATCTTTAAGTACTTGTGTCACTGTTGCATTTGCATTTCCCCCTTTAATCAGCATGGCACTTTTAATATTTTCACTGAGCTTCGGTTCTCTCTTCTCAAGGAATCTCTTGGCCCTTTTCGTTTTGGGTTTTTTACATAACTCGATCCAAGGCATCCATGGCTACTGCAGCCCCAAACTGGTCAAAAGTGGAAACCGCCCGGTTAAGCCAGATAGGCGCGTGCACCCCTCTTCATTAACTCTTACGCATTATTTTTTATTACTCTTGTTAATCAGATTACAGATACCTGAAATCATTATAATATATATTTGTCTTTATTTGGTTATTCTTTCTTGACCCTACTAGAAATGAAGCTCCAAAGGGTAGGACTTGGGTTATACATTACAATTTTTTGAGTATTTTTGTGTACTGAGCATGACCCAATTTGTAAAGAAACATAGCACACAAAAATTTTTAAAAATTTGTTTTATAAATTGTGTGGCATTTTACCAGTCAGAATGGCAATTATCAAGAATACAAGTAATAGTAAATGTTTGCAAGGATGTAGGGAAATATGTCCACTCATACATTGCTGGTGGGACTGCAAATTGGTATAACCACTCTGGAAAGCAGAATGGAGATTCCTCAGAAAACTTGGAATGGAACCACCATCTGACCCAGATATCCCACTCCTTGGCATATACCCAAAAGACTTAAAATCAGCATACTACAGTGACACAACCACATCAATGTTTATAGCAGCTCAGTTCACAATAACTAGGTGCCCTTCAACAGATGAATGGATGAAGAAAATGTGGTATATATACACAATGGAATATCACTCAGATATAATGAAGAATGAAATTATGGCATTTTTCAGTAAATGGATGGATCTGGAGACTATTGTGCTAAGTGAAATAAGCCAATCATAAAGAACGCAGACTGAATGTTCTCTCTGATATGTGGATGCTACCACACAATATGGCATGAAAAGGGAAGAACAGAAATTCAATGGATTAGACAAAGTGGAATGAAGGGAAGGGAGGGGAGATGGGAATAGGAAAGACAGTAGAATGAATTGGATGTAACCTTCCTGTGTTCATACATGAATACACAACTAGTGAAACTCCACACCATGTACAACCACAAGAATGGGATCCTAATAAGTTATATTCCATGTATGTATAATATGTCAAAATATATTCTATTGTCATGTGTATCTTAAAAGAACCAAAAATATTTTTTTAAAAAATTGTGTGGAGGACTGGGGTCGTGGCTGAGTGGTAGAGTGTTTGCCTAGCACGTGTGAGACACTGGGTTCCCTCATCAGCACCACATACAAAAAATAGTAATTAAAAAAATAAAAATTGTGTGGAGTTTTAAAAAAACATAATTCCAAACTTAATTTTCTATCAGAATTCTTCCTATGATTATTGAATATACCTATATATGTCTATTAACTTAGTATAGGTAGACTTGTGACTCTTTCATTAGATTAAAAAATAGGGAGATGTTTCTGAGGATTTAAAATCTTTGACAAATCAACTTTTACACCCAAAATATTTGTATGTGCATAATTCCATTTTACCACCAGTAAAAGGTCAGACAACAGACTCAAGGTGTCTGAACTTCTAGCACATCTGATCATCCTGTAGTCCCATGTGAATAATTGGAGAGGAAATGGAAAGTCCACAGGTATCCTCTCAGAAGATTTATGTTTGAGCCTAGGTTTGCCTCAGTCTTGTGCATATCACAGATACTCTGAGGATTAATTTCCTGTATTATAAAATAAAATAATAACAATCTTGTTAATTTACATAAAAGCAGGCACAAATTGTTAGTATTATACAACTACTAATAATTGTACATTTTTTCTGGAGTCTTATACACAAACTGCCTTCAGTTCATGTACATCTTTCCACTTGCAAATATATTTCAAACAGAAGTAGAAACTATATTATTTAAGAAAATAATAATTGAAATTAAAAACTAATTTCAACCAAGTAGTGATGAGAATATAAAGCAACTGGAACAATTATTCAGTATTGTAGCAAGTGTGAATTTGGTACAACCACTTTTGAAAACTGTTCACAAATGGAACATATGCACATCTTAAGACAAAAAATTCATTTCTAGCTTGGGTGTGGTGGTGCAC
The DNA here is from genome assembly GCF_902686445.1 of Sciurus carolinensis. Classification (NCBI taxonomy): domain Eukaryota; kingdom Metazoa; phylum Chordata; class Mammalia; order Rodentia; family Sciuridae; genus Sciurus; species Sciurus carolinensis. The sequence continues at coordinate 24,053,308 of NC_062216.1, forward strand.
ATCTATAACCCCAACAACTTGGGAGGCTGAGGCAAGAGGATTGAAAGTTTGAGGCCAGCCTCAGCAATTTAGCAAGACCCTGTCTCGAAATTAAAAAAAGGAATGTGGCTCAGTGGTAAAGTGTCCCTGGGTTCAATCTTGAGTTCAAAAACAAAAAACAAAAACAAAACTATTCATCTCTAACTTCTCTAACTATACACTCAACAGAAACTTGTGTATATGTTCACTAAAAAATATGTTGAACACTTACCACAGCTGTATTAAAAATATTAAAAAACTGGAAATAAACTGTCAACAGTACAATGGACACATAGTAGAATCTTTTCCAATGAGAATGAACCAAATAAACAATCTACACTAAATACAACAACATTGACAGATCTCAAAAAACACAATTTCAGGCAAAAGGGAGTCAAACACAAAAATTTCAGACCATATAATTCTGAGTATATATATTTTGAAACAAAACTATGGTGTTCAAAGAAAAGATAATAGTTTTCCTTGAAGGATGTGTTAGAGAAAGATTTCTGGAGTGCTAGTGGTGATCTCTGTCTTTACCCATGTGCTGGCTGCTTCAGTATTTTAGTCAGCTTTTTTCACCACTGTGACCAAAAGACCTGACAGGAACAATTTTAGTGGAGGAAAAGTTTATTTGAAGGTCATGGTTTCACAGGTCTTAATTCATAGACAGTAGGCTCCATTGCTATGGGCCTGAAGTGAGGCAGAACATCTTAGTGGAGGAAAGCAGCTCAGGAGTGCCCGCCCCCAGTGACCCACCTCCTCCAGCCACACCCTACCTGCCTACAGTTATCACCCAGTTATTTCCTGTGTGTGGGGGTTGGTTAATGAACTGATTAGCTTAAACCTCTCCTAACCCAATCCTTTCAGCTCTCAACTTTCTTGCACTGTCACACACATGAGCTTTTAGGGGACAGACACCTCATATCTAAACCATAACAATGAGTATATTCTTTTTGAAAAGCAACTGAGCTGAACAATTATGCTTGGATATTTTTCTGTAGTTATGTTTATATTTCAATAACAAATTTACTTAAAGGAGAAACTATTTAATGGAAGGAAACCATTAAATGAAGAGTACATCAGACTGAGTAAATTGGTTTTCAGGAAAACATAAAAAAGCCTTGATTTGTAACATTTGCCAAATTCTATTATGTAACTTCTCTTTCAATGTTTAGCTTGTCAATGATTTAACAATTATCCCATTAAAGTCCTGAATATTTAACAGTCAGCTCTCACTGGAATAAACCAGTTCTAACACACCAAGTAGACAAACTGCTGAGAGAATTAACTCTAGGAATGCCTTGTCTCTTACAGTTAACTAATGCTCTTTGATTTCTAAATATGCTTTCTGCATTATAGTTCTCAAAAGAAAATTATTATCATGCAAGTTTAATTTATAAGAATGTTATGCACCTAATAATACTGCATCAAAATATGTAAAGTAAAAATTGGACAAAAGTACAAGAAGAAATGCATATAAATCCATGGTCATAGTGAGATATTTTAATACATCTTTTTCAGTAATTGATAGAAAATCAATAAAAATCAATAGATAATAACAATTGAATAACACTAAATTGAAATGTTACTAATGGCTATGTAGACCCTGGATCCCCACTTCTGCATAATGGACATCATTTTAGGAAAGAATGCACCTCAACAAATTTCAACTAATTGGTATCATATGGTGAAAAAAAGGCGGGGGGCCAAAGTCAGCCCACTGTCTTTTGTAAGTAAAATTTTGTTGAAAAAAGTTGTGTTCATTTGTTCACTTATTATCTAGGGTTGCTTTTGTGCTAAAATTAAAAGGATGGAAAATAATCCATAGTTACACTAACTGAAGGAAAACTGGCATGGCTTTATTAACATCAGACAAAATAGACACCAGAGCAAAAAATATTAGGGATAATAAGGGTCATTTTGTAATGAAAAAGGGATTAATTTATCAAAAGGATATAATGATCCTCAAATATTTATATACCTAATAATAGAACTTCAGAAACATAAAAGGAAAATGAATATAACTGCAAGGAGAAATAAATACAAAATAATAGTGTATTAGTTTTCTGTTGCTACATAACAAATCACCACAATGTAGCACCTTAAAACACGATCCATTTATTATCTCATAGTTCGGTAGGTGAGGAGTCTGGCAATGCACAGCTGAGTTCTCTGCTTAGGGTTTTTCCAGGCTGAAACTAGTTTTGGCCCACATGGTCTCTTCTCTGGAGGCTCTAGAAAGAATGAACTTCCAAGCTCACTCGGGTTGTTGGCAGGGAGGGGCGATTTGTAGTTGTTAGGACTGTTCCTGTCTCACTGGCTGTCAGCCGGGGGCCCCTCTAGTTTCCCAAAGGCCACCCCAAATCCTCATCACCAGGCTCTCTCCGGCTTCAAGCACACTAAATTCTTCTCACATTTGGAGTCTGATTTCTTCTTCTGTGACCAAAGGAAATTCTCTCTTTTTAAAAGGCTTATGTGGTTAGAGCAGATTCCTCTTGGATAATCTGCATTTTTCTATGGAATGTAACATGATCATAAGAGTGCCATTTCTTCATATCATAGGTTCCACCCACACTCAAGGGATGAAGGGATTATACAAAGATGAGGATCATGGAAGTCAGTCTATGATAAGTCTTTCCTCAGACTCTCAATGACTTACAACCATCCTACGTTAAAATACACTTACCTCTATTTCAAGGTCCTCAAAAGTCACATCCCATTTTAGCATTGATCTCTAAATCCATATTCTCACCGTCAAAATCATTTCACCATCAAAGTCAGGTATGGATGAGGTCATGAGTATAACCTGTTAAGTACAGTTCTTAGGGCACAATTTATCTTTATCTGTTGTCGGCTCAAGAATTAAAGAGGCAAATCATCTGCTCCTTGCTCCCAAGATATGATGGCATGACAAGCAACTAGCCACAGTGGTGTGCACCTGTTACCCTAGCTCTCAGGAGACTGAGACAGAAGTTGGAGGCCAAGACAATACAATGAGATACTGTCTCAAAAATGACTTACATATATTTCATAATTTCAGATAATTCATAATTTTGAAAACATAGATTGATACAAACACTTGTTTTCTCGTTAATATGAACGCATCTGGTATTTGTGACTTCAGACCAGAATAGAGTTATAGCCAACTTCAAATGAATTAAACAAGCAGAACTACACATTCCACCAGTATGACCTGTGAATATAGAACCATCTATTGTTCTTAGCTCATGTCAAGCAAGAGAATACTAAGACCACCTGTTTCCTAAGGTTACATGTGTACCCTCTTGAAGATGTTTATTCTCTTGAACTTTGACAATCTGTATTAACACAATGGTTTTACATGGAATATTTTTCCAAGAAAGAAGAAAGAAAAATATTGAGAGTAACAAGGAGAGGAAGAAGGCAATCACAGGAAAAGTGATGACAGATTTGAGATAGATCGAAATAGGAAATTAAATGAAGAGTTGGTCAGAAGAAATGTATATCCCCAGAAATCCCAGAAAGCACATGCTGAGTTTTCCATAGCACCTGGAATGAGGACCCAAGCCATTTTATTTAAATATTGAAAGAAGGCATTTATTGAGTGCCTATTGTATGTATAGGCCTAATACCCAATGTTGATAATGAGTCTTATTTCTCAATGCCATCCTTTTAATACCTTTTATATTCCAAATATTCTTTTGCTAATCCCTATAAACTTAAACATCCCTATTAATGTGGTGAATTTCATTTTAGAAAGAAGGTAATGACAAGAATAGTAGAAAAATTAACCTTTTGGAATTCTATGCTATCTCAATAGCTAAACACACCATTTGCAGACAAAGGAATGAACAATTCTAAGTGTATAGTTTAATAAATTCTGGCAAAGGTAAACTCTTGTGTAACTAAATAAGTTACATTTTCTTCCTTCTCAGTTATTTAACATCCTCTCCCACTTAGTTCTAGGCAATCACTAGTCTATTTTCTATTACTATAGATTAGTTTTTTCTAATGTCAAATGAAAGGTTTGGTTCAATTCTACAGTTGTTTCTACTTTCACATAGAACATTTTTGTACTAAAACATACTGTATCAATTGCTCATTCTTGTTTGTTGTTGAGTAGTATTCCATTTTATGGATGTACCACAATTTATCTATTCTCCAGTTGATGAACATATGGGCTATTTCCAGTTATTTGGTTTATTATGAATAAACATGTTATGAACATTTATGTGTAAGTCTTCATGTGGACATATGTTTTCATTCTTATCAAGTTAATACCTAGGAAAGAAATAAGAGGGATGTATGCGTAGTGTACATTAAACTTTTTAGGAAACTGTCAAAGTGTTTTTCCAAAGTGGTTATATCAGTTTTCATTTCCACCAGCCGTGTAGGAGAGCTTCTGCTATACCACATTCTCAGTAGCCTTTTATTTTAGTCACTTTATAGATTATCATATCTAATGTAATTTGTATTTCCTAATGAATACAGTTGTCTCCATTTGTTCATGGTTTTGTGATTCATAGCTTCAGTTACTCATGCTTAAAAGAAGTCTGAAAATATTAAATGGAAAATTCCAAAAATAAACAATTCCTAAGTTTCTAATTGCATACCTGAGTAGCATGATGCAGTCGCATGCCTCTGCCGGGTCCTACTCTGTCCTCCCTGGGGTGTGAGTCATCCCTTTGTCCAATGTATCCACACTGTATATACCACCCGCCCATTAGTCACTTAATAGTCACCAGATTGACTCTTGCTGTATGCAGCCCAGGTGTTCAAGTAACCTTTATTTTACTTTATAAAGATCCCAAGTCACAGAAGTAGTGAGGCTGACAACTTGGATATGCCAAAGGGAAGCCATAAAGTGCTTCCTTTAAGTGAAAAAGTGAAAGGTCTTGACTTAATAAGGAAAGAAAAAAAAAAATACTCTGCTAGTTGCTAAGATCTGTAGGAAGAATGAATCTTCTGTGAAATTGTGAAGAAGAAAAGGAAATTCAATATTGTGAACATAATGCATAGTTAAGAAGGAAGAGGCATTAAATTTTGGGTGGAAGAAACACAATACGCATCCTGAGAGACAGAATGGTTTGTGCCAGAAAGTATTGAGACTATATGAAGACTTAAGCAAACGATCCTCTGAAATGCATGACAGTAAGCCATTTGCTACGCAAGTGAAGGATGGTTTCACAGATTCTGTCATAGGTTTGGCCTAAAACATATAAAAATAATTGGAGAGCTTACCACAGGGTGGAAAGGGGAATGGGGAGAGTGGATGGAGTGAGTCTGGTTAACAGGCACAAAATTTCAGTTATGTAGGGGAAATAAGTTCTATTATTCTATAACACAGTAAGATGACTATAATACTATAGCTATAAGAGAAGGTTTTGAATGTTCTCACCACAGCACCCCATAAATATCAACAATTATGTGTGGATTAAAAAATAAGAATTTTTTTAAAAATAATTTTTTACCCTGCAAAAACTGGAAAGGCTGCATCTGCTGATGAAGAAGCTGCTGCCATATTTCTGGCAGCATGGAAGAAGTTGGTTAAGGGGAAAGGATATCATCCCAAACAAGTCTTCAGAAAGTGATGACAGTAGGCTGTTCTGGAAGAAGATGTCCAATAGAACCTACTTCACAAGTGGAAAGAAGGTACCAGAGCAGAAATCATGGAAAGGCAGATTAACTCTGGAGCCATGTAACAATGCTGCAGGACACAAGATAAAGGCAGGCAGAGTTTATAAAGTGAAGAATGCACGTGCTCAAAAAAAAAAAAAAAAAAAAAAAAAAAAGAAACCAAACAAACCAGAAATTGCCTCCTCATGTTCTGGCAACATAACCAGAAAGCCTGGGTGACAACCACCTTGTTTATGAATGGTTTCACCAATGCTTCATCCCAGAATGAAATAATACTTTGACAAGGAGGGATTGGAGTTTAAAGTCCTATTAGTAACAGATAATGTGCCTGGTCATTCTGAATTTGTTTGATATGAAAAGTAAAATGTTGAAGTTGTAATTTTACCTCCAAATACAACCTCAATGCTTCAGTCCCTTGACCGTGGCACTATTGTTAGTCAAGGTCACATACATCCACTTGGGACTTGATCACACTGTATAAGCAATTGGTGCAGAACCTACACCGGACATGATGCAGTGCTGGAAATGATTCACCACTGCCGATGCAACAACATTCATCAAAGCTGCAGCGAACGGACTAAAACCACACTCTGTGAATGTCCGCTGGAAGGACACAGGAAGCTAATCAAAGGCTTCCTGGGGATTGATGGAAGTGAAAAAAAAATCATTCATGCTACAAGGTGAGTTGGTGGAGAAGAATTTGCTCCCACGGTTGATGAAAAAGTGGAAGAACATATTGAAGGCCATCAAGAAGTATTAATGAAAGAGGAATTGGAAGAGCTTGACGAGTCACCTACAAAGAGGAAGATGAAGAAGGATCTGAAGCAGAATCAGCAATGTGGATATTACCGTAATTTGCCCGAGTGTTTTTTAAATTTGTTCTCTTTAGATATACATGAGGATAGAGTGTATTTTGACATATTATACATAGAGTATAACTTTTTCTGACTAGAATTCCATTCCTGTGGTTGTACAGGATGTGGAATCTCACTGGTGGTGTGTTCATATATGAACATAGGAAAGTTATGTCTGACTCATTCCACTTTCTCTCCTATTCCTCTTTTCCCTCCCATCATTCCCTTTGTCTAATCCACTGAATGTCTATTCTTATCCTCCCCACCTCATTGTTGTGTGTTAGAATCCACATATCAGAGAGAACATTTGACCTTTGATTTTTTTGGGGGATTGGCTTATTTCAGTTAGCATAATAGTCTCCAGATCCATCCATTTACCAGCAAGTCATAAAGTCTTTCTTATTTATGGCTGAGTAATATTCCATTATGCGTGCGCATGCACGCGTGCGCACACACACACACGTAATATATATATATATATATATGTATATATATATATATATATATATCCATCTACTGAAGGGCGCCTACGTCGGTTCCATAGCTTAGCTATTTTGAGTTGAGCTGGTATAAACATTGATATGGCTGGTCACTGTAGCTGATTTTAAGTCCTTTGGGTATAAACCAAGGAGTGGATAACCAGGTCAAATGATGGTTCCATTCCTAGTTTTTTGAGGAATCTCCATACTGCTTTCCAGAGTGGTTGCACCAATTTGCAGTCCCACCAGCGATGTATGAGTGTACCCTTTTCCCCACATCCTCACCAACGTTTATTGTTACTTGGATTCTTGATTGTTGCCATTCTGACCAGAGTGAGGTGAAATCTCAGTGTAGTTTCAATTTCCATTTCTCTAACCACTAGAGCTGTTGAACATTTTTTCATATATTTGTTGACTGATTGCATTTCTTATTCTGTGAAGTGTCTGTTCAGTTCCTTAGCCCATTTATTGATTGGGTTACTTGTTTTTTTGGTGTTCTTTCAATTCTCTATATATCCTGGAGATTAATGCTCTATCTGAGGTGCAGGTGGCAACGATTTTCTCCCATTCTGTAGGTTCTCTCTTCACATTCTTGATTGTTTCCTTTGCTGTGAAGAAGCTTTTTAGTTGGATACTGTCCAATTTATTGATTCTTGATTTTACTTCTTTTGCTTTAGGAGTCCTGTTGAAGATGCCCAAGTGTTTTGAATTGTATAAACATTAAAGGACAAAATTATGAAATATGATCCCTGGATGGAATGCAGCATCTGATCACCAAAGGATTTCTTCAGCAATACTTTGGTAAGTTAGAGAGACAGCTTCTAAATACAATGCTCTTCAAAAGTTTTTGGCAAAAAAGCTTCAACTACTGAGGAACCCAGTCAAAATCTACTGCTAACATCCCACCATTGATTTCATCATGGCTCAATGAGCCAGGGTCACCAGAAGCAGATGATCCTTCTGACATACTGTCAAAAAGCCAATAGTAGCCTAATGCTATGTTGCAATGAATATTTTGCTTTACTTTACCTCATCACATAACCATTGTATCATTTCATATCACCACAAGAATAGGTGTGAGAATAGTGTAATAAGAGAGAACACATTCATATAACTTTTATTATATTGTTATTTTATTATTAGTTATTATGTCTAATTTATAAACTAAATTTTGTCATAGGTAAGTATTATAGGAAAAACTAGTGTTCAGTATTATCTGTGGTTTCAGGTATCCCTTGGGGGGGTCTTGTGACAGAACACCTGAGACAATATAGAAGGATTATATATATATTTACACACACACACACACACACACACACACACACACACACACACATACTTTGGCTGACATTTTCAGAGGTTTAAGTCCATGATCTGTTGGCTCCATTGCTTTTGGGCCTCCGGTGAGTTTGTACATCATGGCAGGGAGTGCATGATGGGCAGAAAGCAAAGAGAGAGAAAGGGAAGGGGCTGTGGTCTCAGTACCTTCAAGGGCATGCCCTCAATTCCCAGATTCCTTCCACTGAGTCTACCTACTAAAGGTCCACCAACTCCCAATAGTGCCACAGACTGCTGACTAAACCATTAGCAAATGGGCCTTGGGGGACATTTAATATCCAAGTCATAACAAGGAAGGACTACTGTTTTCAACTATTGTAGTGAGTATCTTTCCATGAGCTTGACATTCATTTGTCTTCTTAAGTGTTTCCAAATATTTTGTCCATTTTCAAACTGGGTTGTCTTATTGTTGAATTATATTGTTGTTTACATAATATATGTAAGATTTTTGCCATATTTTACAAACATCACCTAGTCCGTGACTTGACTTCTTTATTTTTTAAATAGTACTTTTTGAAAAGTTTGTAATTTTGATGAAGTCAATTTTTTTTTTTTGTGGTTTGTACTTTTTAACCTATGATTAGGGAACTTTTCCCAAACCTCAGATTACCAAGATTTCACCTATGTTTTCTTGTAAATAACATTGTATCTTGGTTCACAAACAGGGTATATATATTTGCCCATGTAAGTTTTCTTTAATTACTCTCACCAGTATCTTACAATCTTCAGTGTACAAGTTCTACACAAATTTTTCAAATTTATGCCTGTTTTGTATTTTTAATGCTATTATAAATTATATCTTCAAATTGTTTTATTCTTGTATACAGAAATCAATGCTTCACATTGACTTTGTATCCTGCAATCATGTTAATGTTTTTTTCTTCCATTTGTGTAGATTCTTAGCATTTTCTACATGTTATGACTACTATGTCCTATGTGAAGTTTTTCTTTCTTTTCAATCTGTTTGCACTGATTTTATTATTATTATTTTTCTTTTTTTTTTGCATTACTGCAAAGGCTAGAATCTCTGGTACAAAGTGTAATGTAAGTGGTGTAAGCAGACATCCTTGTTCTTTTTTGGTTTGGGGAGAAAACTTTGTTTTTGTCATTAAGCATGCCAGATGTAGGTTTGTTTACTTTTTAGGTGACCTTTGTCAGATTGATGTGTTTCCTATCTATTCCCAGTCTGCAGAGATTTTATGGGAAATGGATATTGGATTAAAAAAGTTTTTTTTTTTCTGCACCAATAGAGAGGATCATGGGCTTTTTCTTTTTTAATATAATATAATGAATTACAATGATTTTTTTTTGAATGTTAAACCAATCTTGCATTCCTGGTATATATTCTACTTGGTTATCATGCATTCTTCTTTTTTATGTATTTTTGGGTTCAACTTGCTAAATTGTGTTAAGAAATTTTTCATCAGTGTTCATGAGGTTGGATGAGTCTATAGTTCTCTTTAATTATAATCCCCCCTTTTTTCCTGAGTTTGGGAATAGATAATGTTATGCTCTTAGAATGGAGGGAAAATGTTCCCTGCAGTCCTATATTTTGGAACTGCTTGTATAAAATTGGTACTATTTCTTTCAGAATCACTCAGTACAATTCATCATTGAAGCCATCTGGGCCCAAAGATACCTTTGTTAGAAGACTTTAAACTTCTATTTCATAGTTTGATATAAGGCTATTCAGATTTTCTATCTTTTGGGTGAGCTCCCCCCAAATTCATGTTGAAGCTTTCATCCCCCAGTTTGGCTCTCTGGGAGAGAAGGGGCTTCTAAGGAAGTAATCAAAGTTAAATGACATCCTAAGAGTGGGGTCCTGATCCTACAGGATCAGTGTCATTATGAGAGACAGCAGAAAGCGTACCTCTCCTCCCACGCACCACGCAGTGAGAAGGTGGCCATCTACAAGCCAGGAAGAGAATCCTCCATAGAAATCAAATCAGTCAGAAAGCTAATGTTAGATTCTACGCACTAGAACAATGAGAAAATGGATTTTTATGGATCAGTTAATCAGTCTATGATTTTTGTTATGGTAGCAGATCACAGGTAGTTTTTGGCTTAGGAAAAATACACTTTAACTAGACTTTCAAATATATTGGCATAAATTATTCACATTTTCTTATTACCCATTTACTGTCTCTCAGATCTGTAGTGACTAACCCTCTCCCATTCCTGATGTTTCTAATTATGTCTTATGTCTGTCCTCCCTTCTCTCCCTGTGGTACTGGGGAGTAAATCCAGGGTCTTGCACATGCTAGGAAAGCACTCTACAACTAAGCTATATCCCAGTCCTTTTTTATCTTATTTGGAGGTAGGTTCTTGCTAAGTTGCTAAGGTTGTTCTTGAACTTGTGATCCTCCTGCCTCAGTCTCCCAAGTAGCTGGGATTACAGGTGTGCACCACAGCCCCCAGTCTCTTAAGTATTTTTCAGTCATGTTGGACATTTGTCTGTTTTATTGATGATCTGAAAGAACAAGCTTTTGGCTTGTCTAACTTACGCTTTATTGGTTCTTGTGACTTAAAAACATCATTTCCTCTTTTTTATCTATTTTGATTGTGTTCTCTTTCACATTTTAAGATAGAAGCCCACGTTTATGAAATTTTTTATAGTATTGTGTTTAATGTAAGGAATTTCACTGATCTCTGCTTTAGACACATCTCACAAATTTGAATCATTTTAATTCATTTCAAAATATTTTCTAATTTTGGTGTGATTATTCATTTGATGCACAACTCCTTTAGAAATATATTTGATTTTCACATACTTGGGGATTTTTAAACTTCATCATGGTCAGAAAACATACTTTGCATGACTTGAATGATTTAAAATTTCTTGGTACATTTTTTAGGCTCAAAACATGGTCTATCTTGGTAAATGTACTCTGTGGATTCTTGCTGCTTCAAACTCTAACTAAGCTCTAACTTTGTATTACTGTTTTGGGGAAACCTCTAGCTTTTTATGATCAGTCTCTCCTGGTTCTAAATTCTTCAGTTTTTCTTTCCCTACAATAATTTCAAGTTTGTTGATCATTTTTTAAACACAGGCATAGCTGTTTTACAGTATGTCCAGTATCTAAAGCCTGTGCAGATCCTGGTCCTGTGATCTCCCACTTAGCCTGTCTTGATTCTTGTGCGCTATTTTCTTTGACTCTATATCTGTATTGCTTTTGAAAATTTACTATGGTGCTTTTCAAGATGTAGAATAAGTGTGCCCACCTTCAGAGAAGCACTGGACTGGCTTCTGCCAAGCTCAGGAGACACTACCAGTTGGGGAAACACCCTAAATTGTATTTCAGTCTAACGTTTCCTGGCCCACCCAGGTTCTGGTGCTCAAGGTTCAAATCACTTGAAGGCTAGTCTGTGGGTACAATTTTGACTTTTTTTCTTTTTCTCTTTTTATAATCCCTAAGTTTGGGAATGTTTTAGTCTTAGTTATTCTGTATTGTAAGGATGTAACCCTTTGGGGTTCTTCCTTAATAGAAGGAGGAAATTCCCTAACATGAAAGGCCCTTGGCTAGTCTTTAACTTGCTTTGCTTCAAGAGTCCACTATACCAAAGTATAAGGTAATACACACTCTTTCCAGTCACCAGTGGATCTATTCACTCCACTTATCTCTCTGGCTTGACACTTTCTTTAAAGCTTTGACCTGGCAATATACTATCTTTTAACCTCTTCTGTTTTTCAGATTTATAACAAATACACAATCTTGAAAGATCCATCAATAAAGTGATGAGGGTTAGAATATGTGTTAACCTATGGGGGAAAAACCCTAACTTTACCATTTAAAAAATATTGTTAGCAGGGAAGTGTGTTATTTCCAGAAACAGGAAATGTCTAAGATTCTTTTTTTTTTTTTCCTTTTTGCAGTGCTGGGGTAAAATTCTTAATGTATTAATCCCAAGCATATTTTTTCCTATCCTTGTTTTTCATTCTTTAGAGAAGTTTGCTTCCTTATTTATTTATTTATTTATTTATGGTGTTAAGAGATTTAATGCAGGGGCACTCTACCACTCAGCTATAATTCCAGCCCTTTATTTTTAATTTAAGACAAGTTCTCGCTAAGTTGCTGAGGCTGGCCTCGAACTTGCAATTCTCTTGCATCGGCCTCCAGAGTCCTTGGGATTACAGGCATGTGCCACCCTGCCCAACTAGAGAAGATAAATTAACGTGCAACTTAATACTTAAGTTATGGAACCAACCTAGGTACCCTTCAATGGATGAATGAATAAAGAAAATGTGGTACATATACACAATAGAATATTACTCAGCCATAAAGAAAAATGAAATTATGGCATTTGTGGTAAATGGATGGAAATGGAGAATATCATGCTAAGTAAAATAAGCCTATCCCCCCAAAATTAAAAGCTGAATGTTCTCTCTGATATGTGGATGCTGACTCACAATAAGGGAGGGGAAAGAAGAAGAGAAGTTTATTAGATTAGACAAAGGAGAATGAAGGGAAGGGAGAAAGGATGGGAATAGGAGAGAAAGTAGAATGAATTGGACATAACTTTCCTGTGTTCATATATGAATATACAACGAGTGTAACTCTACACCATGTACAACCACAAGAGTGGGAAGTTATACTCCATGTAGGTATAATATGTCAAAATACATTTCATTGTCATGTGTAACTAAAAAGAACAGATAAAAAACTTTAAAAAGGGAGAATGTGCAACTAATAGTATATCAGGGAAACTGGCTTGTCTCTGACCTTAATGTGAGTGACTTAATTTCATGTTATACCTCAATGTCCTTGCCTGCTAAATGGAGATAATACAATTATTATCCTCATAACCCTTTATTAGCTCTAATGTTCTATGAATCTAAAATGTTTCCACAGTTTACAACAATACCTATAATAGACTTTCCTCAACAATAATAGTCTTGCCCACTGACACAACCTTTCCATAACAACACTCCAGTCATTCACTACCAACTGACTACAAAGGAAACAAATCCCACTTGTCATTCCTATTCCTGTAAGTATGACATCTTTTGAAATATGGGTACAAGAGCTTTTTCTATTGTTAAACCACTATTTGCTTTTCTAGTAGTTGGAATAGTTTAAGAATTAACTAATAATCCCCCTCCCCCAAACCATTCCACCTTTCAGGACTATAGAGAATTAAAGTGCAGAATTCAAATATTCTTGCATTAAAAAAAAGTGTGTGGGAATTATCAGGTATGAAACCAAACAATAATTCTCAGCTCTGTGTAAAAGCATCTTATTGAGAATACTAACAAAAGACAATCAACAGTATACTTCAGGTAGATAATAAAATTTAATAGTAATATAAAATAAACATACAAAAATCAACTGTTTACTTTTGGATGTTAAAATAATATACATAATAAATTTGACATAGTATGAGTGCTGCAAGATAAGATTTTATTTTTTGAATTATAGATCATGCCAATTGGGCTGCTTTGTACTCAGTGGTTCAGAAGTTCTGCTTTTATTACTAAAAACATCTGGACTGTAGCCATCACTAATACCATGATGTAATACTTGGCATATTGTACCTGAAGCCATGTGACCTTAATCTTAATGACCTAACTCCTCTCACGATGTAAATAAGTAAAAGAGGCAAAAAGTTCCCCATACTAGTTACCAAAACAATCACAATGTTAAAAACAAAAAAAGATTCCTTTTTCCTTTTTTTCATCTCTTACTGCTATTGAAGTACACGCATGGAAGAAGTTAAAAACCAAAGGGCAACTTTATAATATATGCTAGGTCATTCATAGTCTTGTTTTTAGAAATAATATTCCTGCTTCTAGTCCCTAAAGAGAAACAAAAGTAATTAACCAACTTTTTAAATATCAGGAAATATAATTTTATTATTTTTTCATAATCAAGTCTTTCAGTGATTTCTAGGACTGTTTCCACTGAGCTAGTTCAGGAGACACAATGGTTGAAAAATGACTTAAGAATATCAACTTCAAGGCTAAAAATACCACTTGAAAATGTAAAGATTTAAATAGAGCCCTTGACAAGTTACTTAATGCAGAATTGCTGGTCAGGATGAAAACAAGCCTTAAACAGAAAGAAAGGTCATGCTTAAATACTTAAACAAAAAACCTCAGGCAGGTCTTTTGTGACATTGGTAATTTTTCAATTTAAAGACATTTGCTGAAAGTCAAAGTTCTTACTGCATGGTAAATCTTAAAAACCACCAAGTCCAGTTCTAGATCCTTGCTTTGGCTGGATGATTTAATCAAGTATATATTCTATAGATTTTGACTACAGAATTCAAAAAAACAAAACAAAATATATAATGCTAGGATCTTAACTGAAAAATTGCATGTTTCTCTGTCTTTTTCATGCACTAAGCATGCCCATCTTAAAACTGGTATTTCTTATAAATAATCTTTGTATTTCCCACTGAAGCTTGTTATTCTGATGAGCCAAATTCAAATGCTTTCATACACTTGAAGATTAAAGAATGTCCTGAGGATTATTCATCATTATCTATAGAAAAAAGGAAAAACAATTAATCCACTTCATTTAAAATCAAGTTGTGTCTACTCAGTACAACAATATCAACAAATTCCCACATTCGTTCTTTTGCACACTAAAAGAAGAGATTTAATTCAGGTTTTTCTTCTTCTTCTTCTTCTTCTTCTTTTTTTTTGCAGTCCTGGGGATTGAATGCAGGGTCTTGATGTGCTAGGCAAGTGCTGTACCACATACCCAGCCCTTAATGCATTTTAAATGTAATTTGTTTTGTAATAGCACATACTCATTGTAAAATATTGAAACAATATATCAGAGAACAAAGTGGGAAGCAAAAATCATCAGAGAAAAGACAATCAGTGTTAAGAATTATACATAAATTTTCCAAGATTGCTTTCCTAGGATATTGCTTTACACAAATGTCTCTCTTTTTTTTTTTTTTTTGCGGTGCTGGGGATTGAACCCAGGGCCTTGTGCTTGCAAGGCAAACACTCTACCAACTGAGCTATATCCCCAGCCCTACAAATGTCTTTTTAAAAAATCATACCAAAATGTAGTTTTGAGACATGAGTTTTGCACTTAAAATACATAATTCGTGGAAAGATAGATAAATAAGTGCAAGCAAGATGATAAAGATTATAAAGCGGTAATGGTAGAATCTAGGTGGTGGGCATACAGATAATCATTATAAAGTTCTTTTAACTTTTCCACATGATAAAATTAAATTTTTTTTGTTTTAATTAGTTATACATAAAAATTTGAATAAAATGAATAAAGTGTTGTAAAAGAATAAGTCAATGAGTCATACACAGTGGCACATGCCTGTAATTCCAGCTATTCACAGGGCTGAGGCAGGAGGATAGGAAGTTTGAGGCTAGCCATGGCAACTTAAGTGAGACCCTGTCTTGAAAAATAAAAAAGGGCTGGGGATATAGCTCAGTGGTAAGTGTTGTACCCAGTACCAGAAAATAAAGAAAATAAATTATGGATATATTCCACACTGATTTTTATGCCTGCATAATATTATTTTATGAATATGGCATAATGACCATTCATATTCATATATGTTTTGGTTATCTTCAACTTTTCTTTATTCTATAAAGCAAGATTGAATGAATTAAACAGATTTCTTAAAGTAATCTTTCAAAACAAGCATTATCTCTTACATTCTGGAAAGAGTGATATTCATTTAAAGTTCAAGTGTCATGTCATATCACTGCATAGCTTAAAACCCTTTGCTAGCTCCTTACTGCCTCAGAATAGAATGAATCCATACTTCTTTCTTTTTTTTTTTAAATATATTTTAGTTGTTGATGGACCTTTATTTTATTTATTTTTATGTGGTGCTGAGGATCAAACCCAGGGCATCACACATGCCAGGCAACCGCTCTTCCACTGAGCTACAACTCCAGCCCGAATCCATACTACTTAAGGAGGACTGCAAAGCTTTTCACTACTCTAGTCTTAACATTTAGTCTCCATCTTCCCCAGTTGCCCCCATAACTTACTCTTTAGTAACACTGAATTGCTTATAGTTCCCCTACAACAATTTATATCCCTGTATGTATAAGTACTAATACTGAATTCATGTCAAATTTTCATTCCTCTTTGAAAATCCAACTCTGATGTCTTCTCCCTAGGAAGACCTACCCTGCCATCATTATATTTCTTCCAATGGCTGGATCATTGTTTTATGCAAGTTATATACATTTAAAATTTTTCTAATGTTATACTTACCACTCTGTATAGTTTACCCACTTTTACAATTATAAAACATTTAGAATCATCAGAAAATTAATGAAAACACATATACTTGGTACCTAGAAATAATAAAAGTTATCTTTGACTCTCTTAGTTTAGGCTATTGAAGGAGAAACAGAGAGTACCATTTTCTATCCTTATTTGCCTTCTCTTCTTCCCCAGGAGCACTTTCAGTACCCTGAAATTAGTGTATATTCTTCCTTCTCATATCTTTTCATTTTTATTAAATACATTCACAAGTAAATAAAATTGTTTTAAAGCATTATATAAATGGTATCACATGTTACTTATTCAACATTGTGTTTATGGGTATATTCATATGGAAAGCTGGAAATCTGATTTAATAATTTTAACTGCTGCATAGGATTTCATTACATAAACACAGCATAGTGTTCCATCCAAAATGAATGTGGAGAGAAGATATGTGTTTCCTTTTAAGAATCTATAAGCTTGCACCAGATATGGTGGTGCAGGTCTAATCCCAACAGCTTGGGAGACTGAAGCAGGAGGATCACTAGTTCAAAGTCAGACAGCCTCAGCAACTTAGTGAGACCTTGTCTCAAAATAAAAAACGGAAGGGCTGGGGATGTGGCTCAGTGCTTAAAAGCCCCTAGGTTCAATCCCTAATACCAAAAAATAAAAATAAAAAAATAAAATAAAATCTATAAGCTTAGGCTGCTAATGCTAATACTCAGTGTAAGGACTTATGCTCCCTGTCACTCTACCACTGGCCACGGTTATACTCCTCCCCTTGTGAAGGAGCTTACTAGGAAATATTTTAAACAGTTTACAAATTTTACTAGCTCTATCAATAGCTGCAGTTATTGATGCTTACCAAACCTGCACTGTAACAGGATCAGGGGAATGAAATATGAAGCTGTCTTCTCAGAACTCAGGTAATTTCCAGAGAAAGAGAAGAGAAATGTATTTGGACAACCTTCTTTTTACTATATTCCTTAATGACTTGATACCACTTTTGAGTGAGCTGGATAAGATTTTGCCACCTCCTCCCTTCTCTCCCTATCTACACACCCAACACAAGAGAATAAAATTGTGTAGGCACCACATGTAGGTGACATTGTTTTATCCTTATTGCCTAAATATGAACTAAAAGACAACGATCTCTAAGCAGCTAGATATGGGATCTTAACACCTCCAATAAGAAAAGCTCCAAAATAGATATTCTAAATCTAGTTGGTATAACAGTTAACTTTCTGATAATTAACCATGAAAAGAGCAAGTTAACTTATTCATATAATGCAATATACATTTTTAAAAATATTTTTTTAGTTGCCAACGGACCTTTATTTTATTTATTTATATGTGGTGCTGAGAATCGAACCAAGTGCCTCACGCATGCTCGGTAAGCACTCTGCCCCTGAGCCACAACCCCAGCCCTGCAATATACATTTTACACCAGTTTACTTAGTGGCTACATTAATATGTTATAACATTTTATGGTCTATACTAAGATTTTTTTTAAAAGGTTGCCAGGATGTGTGTGTATTTAAAGGTAGCCATTTGGTTTTTGTAATTTTACTTCCCCCATCCCCAGGCTAAAGAAATTATGCCAGGTCCTGTGATACAGAACACCAGGGTTCTGGTTTCCTTTGCATTTGTGTGCTAGAGAAGATCTGATATTGCTGCTGCTGTTTCTTCTTCTTCTTTTTTTTTTTTACTTTAAATCATCTGTTTTCTTATTTGTTCTTTTTAGTTTACATTACAGAATATATTTTGACATATTAGTACAAACATGGAGTACATCATATTTTAATTAGGATCTCAGTCTTGTGGTCTGATATTGCTTCTTGAGGCCTGATTCTTGCCTTCTTCAGGGCAAATGATCTATGTAGGCATGCATCCTTTTGAAGCCACTCAGTTGTCTAAAGAGGGTGTCAATTTTACCTTGTGGCTCAGCTGATTGTTATAGCTCTCCACTTGAGGAGGCAAAGTAAAATAAAAGCTCTTCAGATACTTGTCAGGATGAAATGAAGCCAAGCATATTGCTGCTGATTACTGTGAAAAGCTCTGTTACAATAGTACTTATGATGAAGTGTTTGAAGGATGAACAGTCTATATGTGAACAGAACTGGTTTGATACTCCACACAGATTTGCTTAAATGGCATCATTCTCTGGCCTCATGGTATCAAATTATACCATGAACATATTACAAGAAATTTTATGACATCCAAATATACAAATTATTGAGAATATTTTTCATTTAATTATAGCACTATTTTAGGGGTCCAAGATCTCAATAAAATCAGGAATCTATAAGTTCCTGATAATGTTTAAATTTTAGATTATCATTTTGATGATAAAATAATGTTTTAATATTTGGAAAAATAAAACATCTGTTTTATAGTAATAATTCACAACTGACAGAATTTTCAAAGACTAACAGTTGAGTATGCACTGGTGTCTATGGACCTTTGGATTCTTGTGCCTGGAAAATCCTTTTCTCCTTAGAGGAAGCCATGTGTTACTCTAATTTGAGGGACATCATACGATAGTTCCCTCTTTTTAAGAATCATAGGATATTTTTTCATTGGTCAATACCCAAAATGGCCACCCTCTGAGCAATGAATATGCTTGGTCCCATGAACACTGTGACTTATCCAATTAAGTTTCCTGCTTTGCTAGAAAGATCTGTGTTCTATTTTCAGAAAATGTAGAGACCTGAAAATAAACTTTGTATTCTTTTTCATTCCTGGCTTCATATATTGTTGTACTTATTTGACCAAAATGCTGACTTACACAAATACTTTTAAAATTTAATTTTATCTCATACCTGTATATGTTTTTAAATGTAATCTGAAACATTTTTTGTAATAAGATGGAAAATAAAATTCTATGAAAATTTATATTACTAAAACTAAGCATCAACATTTAAAATCCTCTGTTTTGGTCTATAAATTAAACTTTAAAGAAACAGGATAATTTTTTTGACATTCTAGAAATGAATTCCTGTTCAAATTTTTACCTATTTCTTTATACAAGATTACACATAAAGATTGGTAAGACTTTTTCTAATTTCTAGAGTTGCCCAATTAGGAAGCAATTTCATTCAAATATTACTATATATAATAAAAAGATATTGACTTAAAGAATCTAAGACAATAAAAGTATATGACAGTGTTAATTTTACTTAAAAGTGGTCTAATTTTATCAATTTACATTTTTCATGTCATTTAAACATCAGCATTCTTTTTTTTTCAGTGTTGGGGATTGAACCCAGTGTTCGGGTGCATGTTGAGCTCTACCACCAAGCTATACTCCCAGCCCTCACATTTTTTAAAAATACAAAGACGTGAGAAAATCTTACCTTCTTGATAGGCTCCGTCTGCCATGACTAAATGAAGAATCTTGGCATAAAGATGCTGATGTTCATTTCCCAAAATATTCTGAACTATTGTTGAACAAATCTCAATATTTTCATCTTCATCTTCATGAATAACCTATACCAAATTTCCAAACATTAAAATTCGAATAACTTTCTTTAATTGGAGGCTTCATTTATTATATAACAAATCTAATGACCAATAAAGATACTCAATATTCTCTAGTAGTCAAACAGTCAAAAGTAAATATTTTAAATGACATTTTATTTACCTTTATTTTCTCATAAACCTCAAAGAACTTTTCAAAGCCCATTTCTTGCTCCAGGTGAAGTCTCAGTTCCTCTAAATGGTTAAAGACACTATCATATTCACATTCACTAGTAGTCTCACCATCACTGTTATCTAAAAAAGCATAAATAAGACATTTTATGATTAAAAATACTTAATAAAAAAATTCTTACCCAAATCAACTAAAATTCCATGACAAGTGAATAATATCACTGAATTACACTACTTCTAATTTCAATGTAAACAGTTGCTGTTATAATATTTGTCAATTATATAGGTAATCAAAGCATATATAAATCTGACTTAATGAGAACATTACTTTGGGAATTTTTTAAATAGAATTAATCTTTTATTTTATAGAATCTTTTTTTATAGTGAAATGGATTAGAAAAAATTCCTAGAAATGTAATTTAATTTAGGAAAAAAAACATACTTCTATGTTTTGCATTGAAACAACCAACCCTAATTACTATGTTTTAAAAGTTGATGATAAACTTGGCACACAGATGCAAAAGGCAGGTGACTTATGACACACATCATAACGTTTTAGGAAAGTTCCCAGAAAGTTACAAATACCTGATATTTTTATCACATACATGCTAGAGATATTTGGAAAAAAAATTATTTAAAAACTTTTTTTTCACTTTAGTTCTTCCCAAATAAATGTAGGAGATAAAATACACAAACTTATCATGCACCTTAGGGGTAATGCTATGAACAAAAAACGGTTTCAAAAAGAAAAGAAACAAAAAGAGTGATAAGAAAACTAAGTTATTATCTTTACTACTGGAAAATAGGTCAAAAAAATACCAAACAAATAACTGAATAAAATGTGTCAAAAAATCCCAGACATAAATTAATCAGGAAGAAATGAAATAAGTGTGGATATACATTTGAGTGAAAAGAAAAATAATGAAACAAGGGCAGACACACAGAAACATGATGCTTTATTTAAAAGTAGAAATGGCTTGTAACAGATATCAGAGAAATACACTCTACTTTAAGTGTTCATACACACTGAAGAAGAAAAGGCCCATCTTGATGGGCTGGGTCTACTGGGGCCACACACCTGAGTGCCATTCCTCATTCAGTGCACTTTCACTGCTGGGATTGTCATCATCAGCCAGATCCGTCCCATTTGCAGTCTGCTCTACATCACTGTTCTTTAGGATGGACTCTTCCTCCTCGCTGTATTCTTCACCAGGTTGTTCCCTCAGTAACTGCTCCATTGAGGCCTGAAGTTCTTGTAAATCTGTGTCAGTTTCTTCAAACACACTGAAATTAAAAAAATCAAACTAAATATCATCGCAACTTTACCTTATTTTTACATGCTATGTCACCTCAATATGTATGTGCCCCCTTCTACTTAAAAATATTAATCACAGATTAAAAGAAATTTTAAAATGCTGTATAGTTTGTAAATTTTTTTAGTTGTCAATGGACCTTTATTTTATTTATTTGTTTGTTTGTTTGTTTATTTATTCATTTATTCATTTATTTATTTATTTATTTATTTATTTATTTATATGTAGTGCTGAGACTCAAACCCAGTGCCTCACACATGCCAGCCAAGCCCTCTACCACTGAGCCACAATCCCAGTCCTAAAATCCTATACAGTTTTTAGTCAAGGAATGAATACAATTGATAAATATAGCACATTACACAAATTTGGAAAACATAAGCCAGAAGACAATTTGTTTAAAATGATACCAATTTGTCAAAAAGAATCACATAACTCAATATTATTTACTGCTTAAATTTTGAAACGATGTTTTGATATTTTAAGAGGGCAGATTAAAAGATATTTTTCACCTGTTTTCCACAATAAATACTTAATACTCAAAAATTTTAAATGTAATTTTGAAAGTTCATTAAAATGTTTGTGTGACTATATAATAGTTCTAACACCATCTGAAAGGCTTCCCATGTAAATGCCCACAAGGTATTTGAATATTTAGAAATGTAAATAAGTAAGGAATTATACGTTTAGATTAACAGAATAATCACTGAATAAAATGTTTACCAGAAACCTTATATTAGGTGTGTTTTCTTGAACATGTTTCTAAAATAAGTAGACTTTCATGTGTAATTAGAGAACATACAAACTATCACAATCTTCACTGGAGAGTCCTGTTTTCAAGGCATTATAAATGCTGGAATAGACTAATTTATACAAATTTATGAAGTGTTTTAGCTTTTTAAGCAGTTTTATTCTATTATTTTAATTTTTTTTTTTTTTTTTTTTTTTTTTTTGGTGCTGGGGATCGAACCCAGGGCCTTGTGCTTACAAGGCAAGCACTCTACCGACTGAGTTATCTCCCCAGCCCCTATTATTTTAATTTTATCCACACCGAAACTCATGTAAGAGACATGGAAACTGTAATCTAAAAATTTAAATGGTTTGTTCAAGGCCACATAATAAATAAATGATAGAGGATTGAAATCTAAGTCTCTTGAGTACTTCTACAATACTCAAGAAGCATATTTCAAGGCTTTTTGTCTCTTATGACTTGCTTCTTTCTCCTAAAGTGGCATACATGGAAATGTTGAATGCTAAGTGAGTTAAGTGAGGTTTTAGGTATATGAAGATGTTTGAGAGAGATTATGGACCCAACTTGAGGATTTCATCTACTAGAAAAATAATACTAAATAAGACACAAGGGTTGACAATGGCCTTCTAAAAGTTCAGACTCAAACTAGTATTTACTGAAGAATTAAAAGATAATCAGTATTTTATACAAGATTTTGAATATAGCTTACATTAATAGAAAAAGAAAATAGTCTTTTCTTATGCAGAAATATCTTTATTTTGTACTTATGTACATATACTCAGGCAATTTGACTTTATAGCAGCTATAGAAAAGCAAAACTCTAATCAGAGTAGGAGTGTCTAATCTTTTTGATCATCCCACTAATATCATTTAACAGTATCTCTAAGAGCAGCTTACCACGTACAGCTGCTATGTCCTATTGCTACTATGATGAAACACTGTCCTGTTGACAGCATCTTCTAGTGGCCAGCCTAGAGGAACTGGTGCCCAGTGCAGCTGGGAGTCCAGTAAGTGAGGCTGTTAAGGCTGCCACTGTTAGAAAAGCATGAGGAGATTACAATGTTATGAAATGAGCACTCAAAAACTGTTCAAGATACTTTAAAATTTGGTCCTGAATTTGGCTTAGTTGACTTTCTTATTATAAAAACCTTAAGTAAAGTGGGGACCAAATAAACTTCCAAAGACAAATGTCAAGTGAAATTTTCCTACATTTTAAATAACATTAAAAATAAGTTTTTGGATTTTTCAACTAATACTGGAGGCATCTATCTATTTACCTACCTACCTACCTACATATGGGTGGTACTGGAGATTAAACCCAGGGGACTTTTTCAATGAGCTACATCACCAGCCCTTTTTATGTTTTATTTCGAGACAGGGTTTTGCTAAATTGCTCAGGCTGGCCTTGGACTTGATATCCTCCTGACTCATTCTCCTGAGCCTCTGGGATTACAGGTGTGGGCCATCACAATACTGAAGGCTTCGAACTTATATTTTAAAATCAAATTCTGTCATTAGTTGGTAAAAGAATACAAGCAATACATATGCTATAGTTCACTTAGATAAAAAATGATAGTTTTATTAAAATTCTGGGTAGGAAAAAAACCCCAGTACCTAGCAATTTGTCAATCATACAGGTGTTGAAAGTTGTGTTCACCAACAGAGGTATTAAAAACAAAAAAAAGTGCTTAATGACCATGATCAAATAAAAGAGTCAAAGATAAAAGGTAACTTTTCTTATAAATTGTGAGGTCTAGTAAAAATCTGTAGTACTCTATGAAAATTGAAAAAAAATGTATAAAAACTTTAATCTTTTAAAAATTAAGTTTTATTAGAAGTTTAAAAAACAAAGGACAGGCCTGGCACTGTGGTGCACGCCTGCAATTCCATTGGCTTGGGAGGCTGAGACAGTAGGATCACAAATTCAAAAACAGACTCAGCAACTTAGTAAGGCCCTAAGCAACTTGGCAAGATCCTGCCTCAAAATAAAATATAAAAAGGGTGCAGATGTGGCTCAGTGGTTAAGTACCCCTGGGTTCAATCCCTGGTATGAAAAAAGCAAAAGTAAAGAAAAGACTTAAGAAAAACAAAATAAAATTTGTCATATGCAATGATCCTGGATCATGTGTTATAGCAGGAAAAATTATGACACTAATAAAATACTTTTAATCAGATAAAAATTCTAGGGTTTTTCTATTTAAGGCAGAGGTAAAAAGCTGAAACTTAAGTTTAAAAAAATCAAAAGAAATCATATGATTCTAGTATTTCATAATTTATTCTTAGAGTAATTTGAATATACTGAATGTTTTCAAACACTTTATTCCAGGATATTCTGGTTTTATTTCACTCCCTCTAAGTTTACAACATCTGTCTGAGTTATTGAGAGGTTTGATTAATATTGAAGAAAGTGTAGGAGGATTTTTATCTAAGGGATCACCACTCTCCACAGCTCAGAAGTGTTGTCTGTTAAATTCCCTCTTGAAATCTAAATTCCCCTTGAATCACAAAGAAAATAATTTTGTGAAAGCAATCAAATCACATGCAGAACACATTCCACCCCCACCCACTCCACACATCTGTGCAGGTACTTTTCTCCCCTGCCAATTTCCCTTTAACATGGACTTAAAATCAAACATGGTAAAAGACAGATGTAAAGCTTTCTGATAATTTTCCTGGGGAAGTACAGAGTATTATTTACTTCAAAATTTCCCATTGCAATCCTTGTATCATGTGGTATACCACTATTAAATAGTCATTATCCTGTTAACATTTATTCATTTAACCAATATTTATTAAGCACTTACTATATCCAAGGCAGTGTGCTGGATACTACTTGATGAATATGACAGTGAACAAAATTGAAACCATTTTCTTATAAAGTTACTATACTATTCAGAGGCAGATATACATTCTCAAAATTTGCAGGACTACACTTTAAATAAGTTATAAAAAGTTACAAGTAGTAAAAGCCAGTTATAGCTCACTTAAACTGTCTAGTCAACCTCTCTAGAACTTTTTAAAAATCCTCAATTCAGAAATTATACTAATGTTAATATTCATTAGTGGCATTATGCTTACATGTCTTCAGAATCAGAAGGACCTTCTTTAATATGCTCATCTTCAATTTCCTCTATCTCAAGATTGTCTTGATGAACATCTCCTATAGTGGGAACATCCATTAGGGTTCTGAACAGCTTTGAGAGATCTGGCAGTGAACATGTCCTCAACATCTAAAAGAAGTTGACAGATTACTTATTTGAAGTAAAAGAATTAAAAATGAGAGACAACATCAGAGTTAATAATTTTATATATAAATCATATATTTTTTCACAGAGGAAATAAGTTATGTTTGAGTTTTAATACACAGAAATTCACTTAAATCACCTTTAAAAGGCAGGGAAAGGTATTTAGTTCTGTAAGTGAACTGCAAGTGGAAATCTATCAGGATTCAGGCAGTTCTAGAAACTTCCCATTCTCTCTTTATCACTCATGGCTTATACTATTCCCTCTTTCACAGTATTTCTAGGAGTTCTTACCTTCCTAGGGGGTCAACTCTCCTCATACTGTCTTGCTGAAATTCTGCAGCAAATTCTCTTAAGGGTGGATAAGCACAATTACACATAATAGTATCACTTAATCATAAGAGTTGCTGGCTAGTTAACATTGGTTAAATCTGGAGTCTCAAATCAGTGTCAAAAGAAGCCTAACACTGCTTGCCTGGACATGGGACTGTGAATGGAGCCTGCCTACTCAAGTGGAAGGCTGGAGAACAAGCGCTTTGATGTCAGTGCTGAGAGTCACTTGTAACAGCAGAGAGGAGGAACTCAGCCAACTGTGTTGAGAAAAACACAGTGCACAGTTTGAGGTGCTGAAAATTTAAATTTGTGATGGAAAAGATCAGGGATAACAGGAATAGCCTCTGTTCACCAACCTTTCAACAATGAGAATGTGATGAACAGACAGGGATATGAAACAAATAACCACATACATAAGTCTCTGGACTGGGTCAACACTAAAGGAATTTGTGAAATTTGAAATATGACTACTAAGGTCCTGATAAGAACTCTACACCAGATGGAAGACTTTGAAGAAAACACAGTGTTTAGCATATTAATGAAAATTTATATACTTGGCCAATTTTATTAGTACAATCTGTTTTTGAGAATGATGAAGGACAGATTTTCATTATTTGAACATAATTTACATATTATAGCACTCAAGGGAAAAATGGTTTTGAACTACAAATTGGCAAAGATGGTAAAGATGATATACTGTTTTTAAAGCACTTAATAATGGTACTGAAAGTTTTTTTTTTTTTTTTTTTTTTGGCTGATTTCCCACTGCCAGCAAATTTACACTTGACTTTTTTTTTTTTTTTTTTTTTTTTTTACTTTATGATTTGAACCATGTATATTATAAACTAGCAGTATGCAAGATAGCACCCAGTAACAATTTCCTTGGCTAATTGCTAATCAACAAAAATAGGCAGCACATATGCTTTATCTACCTAAATTTGAGGGGTTTACATGAAAGGATGTGATACTTTTTAAGTTGAGAAAAATTTGAGCTAGCCCTGGTAAAATAATTTCCTCTAACTAATTAAAATAACTTTCATAACCTGTCATAAAATAATATAGTTAGAACAGTTTCAAGTGGTCATGTAATTTGACAACCTACCTCTTGAACAGGCTTATATTAACCCACTAATCCAAGAGACATCAGTAGGAAAAATTCTTTATTTCTACATCGCTCCTTGATATGCTTTGTTTTAAATATGATCTTCATTTTTAGTTACAAAAATTTTATGTAAGGACTCCTTCCTTCCTTCCTCCCTTCCTTCCTTCCTTACTTCCTTCCCTCTCTCCCTCCTCCTTGGCCCCAGGCCTGCAAACTACAATCTACCACTGAGCCACACCCAGCCTCCTTTCAGCTTTATAATTTGGGTTCTCCTATTTTTTCACATTGTTTAAACAATATTCCACAGTTTTAACATCCACAGAAAGAAGTCCTCCCCAAAATGTTAGCTCATTCATAACATGCTGCTTGAGATCTTCGTTTATAGTTTTTCCCCCTAGATTCTTTGTACCACAATAATTTACAGAGTTAGCATTTGGAACCACTGTAAAATCAAACAGGAAAATAATGGTTTAGGAAACCTTCAAATTATTTTTTTAAATGTATATTTTCTTTAGTTTTGGTTGGTTAGTTTTATTTTTCTCAAAAATAGAGAACCACACAAGATAGCAAATGAATTAAGTACTAGCTTTATTCACAGATTTTCATATCAAATTCTACTTAGAAGAATTCTGTTAACTAACTTTTTCATCTATAGAGGTTTTCATGTAACATTATGAATTAATACTGTTTTAGTTATATTATGAAATGACATATTATGAATCAAATAATGGGCACATTTATTTAACTCTGTTCAGTGCAATTAAACTGTAACACTGCTCTTTCAAAATAACTTCCACACATTACTTCAACCCATAAACCCATAAATTTCAACCTATAAATACATTTAAAACAATTAAAAAGTATTAACCTTTACCAAAGGCAAAAGTCACAGATATTATATAAGAATGGATACTTTAGCAAATCAAAAGAATTGATGTTTGCGGTGGGGCTGTAGTTCAGTGGCAGAGCACTTGCCTAGCATTGAGCACTACTTACGAATGTATATTAATCTCCCCCCCCATTTTTCCCCCTCCATTTTTCTGCATTTGCTATAACAAGAATTCTCAAGTTTTCATTGAGATGTTTTCCACTTCAGTTCCCAGAAGGTAAAAGTTATCAGCAAAACACAACTGTCCATTTCTATTAGTTATCCCCTAAAGTGAGAACGAACTGGCTCAAGACAAATGGAAGAGAAGGCAATGATTAAATAAATAAATAAATAAATAAATAAATAAAAGCACACGCCCTTCCTGCTCATTCTTAGATCTGCCTGCCTTGAAGGATATGTTTCTTGCTTCCCTTCTGCTGCTTTATGGTAAGCACATACAGGTCAGGCCTGCCTGCCTTCTGGGGGCAAGATGGGTTCAACCTTCCGTTTCCCCCATTAAGCTCTTGCTTAATGGGTTTAAAAAATCATTAGGGGTTAAGGAAGACTCTAAGGTTGTTTCCAGGACTAGTTAATCACTGGAGAAAAATACTGAGGAGCACAATTTTGGACAAAAATCTAATCCAAATTTTCTGGTTAGCTTGATCAGAAATAAAACCTATACTGTGATCTTCATCTGACTTTTTATGTGGGTCTTCTTTCCTGGCAGCAAATTTGAAATGCAGCTAATAGGTCATTATCTATCTCAAACTCCCTCAGTTTTCATGGGATTACAAATAGAATCCTGAAACTGTTACTATTTTTAAAAAACTGATGGGAAGAAATATGTTCATAATTTCCTTTATAAAATCATAACAAATTCAAAGTTCTGATTTATATCTTTACATGCGTAAGCTGACCTTGGCTACATTATGAAAGAATGCCCCCAGCCAGGAGCAACCTCAGAGGAAGAACTCTCAAACCTAAGCTCATGGAGAAGGAGAAAGGGTGCTGTTCATGCAAATAAACGCCGTTTATCAGCCTTGCCTCAGTTTTTTCAAAAGTATTTACCAGTACTAATATACAATATTTTATCATCTACATTCCCCAATTAGAATATAAGCTTCACAAGCCCAGGATTTTTGTTTCTTTTATTCACTACTATAACCCCAGCATTCAGAATGGTACTTGGCATAGTAGATCTTTAATAAATATCTGTTGGCTAAATAAATCTGCTTAGAATAGTCTGTCACAGAGTTAGAAACGGAGGGTAGGGGGACTCCACAAATTTATTCTTTATCTACTTGTAAGGACAACCTAACATCCTTAAACAGTTTATACTTTTTTATTTTAAAAAATACTTACTTTTGGTGCCAGGGATTGAACCCAGGAGCACTTAACCACTGAGCCACATCCCCAGCCCTTTTTAAAAAAATATTTTATTGTATTTAGAGACAGCATCTCACTAAATTGCTTAGGGCCTCGCTAAATTGCTGAAGCTGGCTTTGAATTCTCAAGCCTCCTGTTTCAGCCTACTGAGTCTCTGGGATTACAGGCATGTGCCACTGCACCTGGTTTGTATTTCTAAATAAATAACTGTTCTTTAGAGGAGAATAAAACTCACTGGCTTTAAACTGTAATTACCTCTTTACTAATTTTTGTTTCTTCTGAAGGTATGATGGAGTTTCCCCAAACTGATTTTAAATTTAAAAGACTCCCCATAGCAGAACTGGGGAGATAGCTTAGTGGTAGAGCATTTGCCTAGCACGTGCAAGGTCCTGGGTTCAATCCCTGATACAAGAAAAAGAAAGGGAGGTGGGCTTTTAATCAAAACTCACCACTAAAGAATTTCCCTTAATGGGACAGAGAAAAAGAAAGTTGTTTGATAGAGAATAAACTTTTAGAAATGCTTTGGCATTAACTTTTATGGTTGGACTCCTTTGCTTGTATCTTTATTAAAAGAAAAGTTGTATTTGGTAAGGTATAAAGTTATAATGTGTAAAACAAAGGCTCTGATGAATATATTCTATCCACAGATTTTTCAGCAAATATTTATTCAGCATTACCATGTGATAGACACTGAACAAACATTGGTGGTAGAAAACAGATCCAGATATTGCCTTATGATATTTTCAGTGTAGAAAAATATCGTGACTGAGAATTAAGAATCTAGAGAAGCTCTCCCCATGAGATCAAAGGACATCTGCGTCTGCAGAAAGGATTAAAAGTATCATCTAAATATCATGAGTCATAGTTCTCTGCTGGAATGAGACTGAGAGGTGAGAAGAGTGAAGGAGGAGGAGGAGAGTGAGTAGTCAGAGAAATGTCTTTTTTCAATGGTGCTCACTGAACATGAACAAATAGAAGGACCTAAACTTTCCAAGACTGTTCTAGTTTATGGGCGAAAAATTTTGCTAATGTGTTCTGTTCTCCTTAATTAATACCACACACATGTTAGTTTACTCCATTATTAAAAAAAAATCCTCTCTTATCCTTCAAATTGTATTTATTAATTTTTTAAACATTACACACAAATTTTATAGCACTTTCCCAGGCCAGTTTTCACATAAGGCAGCAATGGCAAGAACTATTTCACCACTGACCAATGTTATTTTTATGGCAAAATTTGTGATAAACCAGTTAGGAAAGTACATTTTTTAGTGATTTTTAACCATTTTTGTCTCTGTGTAAAGAGACTGGATTAATCTAACACTGACTTCATGTTATTAATATGTCCCTCAAAATCTATCCCTGACCTATGTATGACATGACCCTTCTTCATCTTTATTTCCTCATGTGTATTGTGGAATAATAGCACTTATCTCATAAGGTAATTGTAAGAATTAAATTATTATATGTAAAGCAAGTTAGAACAGTAGCTAGAATACCACAAATGCTTGATAGTCAGTTACTATTACATTAATAATTAGTGTTGGGCTGGGGCTGTAGTTCAGTGGTAGAGCACTTGCCTAGCACATGTGAGACCAAGGGTTTGATCCTCAGCACCACTTATAAATAAATAAGTAAAGGAATGGTATATAAAAAATTAGTGTTATATATTTATTAGGTACCTTTGTAAAATCCAAGTAGGATATTTCCCAAAAGATAAAATAACGATACAGTGCAAAGTTGTTTTCTGATCTGAAGTCTATGTATTTTGCTTGAATTTTAGTGAGAAGTATGTACCCCTTTTGCTAACAACAGAAAGTTAAGTATAGTCTGTATTACTCAGATAATGTGGTCTTATATTCACAAACTGGTAAAGGACATGATTATAATTTGGTAGTTCTGTTGCTGTCAGACAGTGAAGTAAAAATCACCTTAGCAGCCTCTTTCCACAATTTACAATTGGTTTCTATCCAATAATTCAACATAGAAAATTAACTTGTTTAATATTTATGGATATATTTGAGAAGATGTTCATCATGGCAATTCATCAGAAAGGCATTAACATTCAAAACTGGACATCACTTTGGAGCATTATTGGTATTTTTAATAGCTAAGCAGGATGATACTTACCATGCTTTAAACACTTCAGGCCCTAATTAGGTTAACTGTGCTCTGTGGCAATGTTTCTCAAGTGCAGAGGTGGATCACCAGATCCAGAATCACTGTCAGTGCATGGCAATAATGTCAGTTTCTGACCTCTGCTCCAGATACATTAAGAGACACCCTTGAGTGTATAGTATAGAACAAAACATCTGAGACAAACATGCCAGATAATGCCCATGTTAAAGTTTAGGATTAATGCTCTATGGTTCAAAACAAATTGGTCACTAATCACCGCTGAATGAACCAAAAAAAAAAAAAAAGCTTTCTTGAAGAAGCTGTAGGTCTGATTGGTAAATATTGAATAAAAGTGGCTTGCTACCGATCCAGACTAATGTCTAAGTTAAATTATAGTCATTTTTCTACTATAGTTACCAACCTTATCATTTCCTTATTTGATTCTAAGTTACAGAGACCTTTTATCAACCAGCAATATACATGACTTTGTAGCACCATCCACTGAGTGATTGCTGTTAAAAGCCACACTGCAAAATGTGATTATTTCAAAAACAAGCAGCTTATTCATTTGGTAACACAGACTCTGTCCTTATGTAAGCAAGATAATGAGAAAAAACACAACTTTATATTTTTTAAAAAATTTTGACCTTTTGCTAACTTACTTTCAGGGATTTCCATTTAATGTTATACCCTCATTTTTATCAAGTCACTATTACTACTACCTTAAGAAATATGCTACTGTATTTATAGAACTGGTACTGAAGTTATCATATATTAAATAATTATACAAAATCCCCAAAGAGAAATCTTTTATAGAGGGAAGATCCAAAGTTCTCCTCATGAATGACATATTTTCTCTCCTTTGAGAAATATGGCAGAGTTTGTAACACTTTTTACTTGACTACCACATAAATCTTACACTGACATTAACAACTATGTATAATAGTTGCTAATGCCTTACTGATTTGTAATGTATGTTCATTCTTACAATTTATATATTTGGATATAATCTTTAATTGTTTTTGTCTGGAGTATAAATAATGTAAAAGGAAGGAGCAGTCTTTGTTCCAGGCCATTGTTTATACTTAGACCCTTTGATGGATGGTGGCAATCAAAGCATTATTCTTTTTTTTTTTTTTTGGGTGCTGGGGATTATTCTTATTGCCTGTCTTAGAATGATCAACTAAACCACTAATTACTATCTTTATCAGTGCTCAGACATGTAATTCCGTTTACTATCATTACATTTTGATTTCTGCAAAAGAACCATTTAAAGAACATTAAAAGAATGCCCTAGTATCATGATCCAAGGCACATTTCCATAATCCTAGGATTCTATAGATTTGTTTGAGGGGCCGCTTGTGAGGTGGAGAATGGGGTAAAGGCAAGAGTGCAGGGAGAACCTGAGTAAGAACAGCTCCTCTTTTATCTCTTTAAAACATTGAGTTCCTTTATTTTTGGAGAAAAAGACTTCTGAAGAGCAAGAAAGGATCCCACAAATTTGAAAACTACTGCCTAAGAACAAGAATGACTGGAATTCCACTCCTTTCACACTTTAGTAACAAAGACGGGTTGATCCTCAAATACACCATGCTGTTCCACGATTCATGCCAGTTTCTTTTGCTTTAAATGTTCTCCATGCCCACAACATGCACGCTTCTCCTTCAGAACCCTATCTTTCTTTGTTCTAAGACAGAAATAATAATTACCTCTTTAGTGGTCCCCCTATTACATGATTCATCTCTCCATTACGGGAATTACCAAAAGCATTTTCACTACTTTGTTCTCTTTTATAGCTATGAACACCTTATCATAAGTGCAAACTTAACACCTATCATAAAGTAGCACTTGATAAATATTGATTGAATTAATGCTAATGATTACTTACACCCGTAAACACTTGATAGAAATAAAGTGTAGTAGACAACATTTGTAACAGCATTCTTAAGGTTAAAAAAAAGATTTAATGAAGAACTTTTTTTTTTTTTTTTTTTTTTTTTTTTGGGGGGTGCTGGGGATTGAACCCAGGGCCTTGTGCTTACAAGGCAAGCACTCTACCAACTGAGCTATCTCCCCAGCCCCCAATAACTTGTTATATTTTCTATAAAAGCAAACTGAGGGCAGAAGGGCATACCAATATACATCTTATTTAAGACAAATCTTTTGTGTCCTAAATAACAATTCTCACATTAAAAGTCACAGATAAATAGATTTCTTGATGTAAAACCTTTTAGCCCAAATATGATTTTTCAAAATAATGCCTTTAAGAAACCAACTTTTCATCTATATCAAATAATCAGAGATTAATAAGCATATTCAAAGAAATATTTTTAGTTTTTTTTAAAATTTTTTTTATAGTTGTGTATGGGCAGAATACCTTAATTTTTTTTATTTTTATGTGGTGCTGAGGATTGAACCCAGTGCCTCAAACATGCTAGGCAAGCACTCTGCCACTGAGCTACAGCTCCAGCCCATTTTTAGGTTTTTGTAACCACAATTTTTTAATATATTTATTTTATTCTTTTTAGTTAGACCTGACAGTAGACTATAATTCGACATATTTATACAAACATGGGAGTACATCTTATTCTAATTAGGATCCCAGTCTTGTGGTTGTACATGATGTAGAGATTCACTGGGGTGTATTCATAGATGCACAGAGGAAAGTTATGTCTGAATCATTCCACTGTCTTTTCTATTCCTATCCCCCGAAAATTTATTTTTAAATTGACACATAAAAACATAAAATTATACATATAATGAGGGACCATGTAATGTTTCAAGACAAGTATACACTGTGTAATGTTTAAATCAGGCTAAACATAGCTCTTCAAACATTTATCATTATTTGTAAAGGAGGGTTACTGGGCATAGGGGCACTTTACCACTGAAGTATATCCTAAGCCTTTTTTATTTTTAATTTTGAGACAGGGTCTCACTAAGTTGCTGAGGCTGGCCTCAACTTGTGCTTCTGCTGCCTCAGCCTCCCGGGTTGCTGGTATTACAGTAGTACACCACTATACCTGGCTATGTTCCCCATTTCTTTAAGGTGAAAACATTCAATATCCTTTCTTCTAGCTTTTTTTGCGGGGGTGGGGTGGGGGTAGGAACTGGGCCTTGAACCCAGCCAGGGGCTCTTTACCACTGAGCTGCATACCCAGTCCTTTTTATTTTTTTTATTTTGAGGCAGAGTCTCACTATGTTGCTTATGTTGCTGAGGCTAGCCTCAAACTTGCAATCCTCTTGCCTTAGTCTCCTGAGTGGTAGGGATTACAGGTGTGCACCATCATGCCTGGCTTTATTGTAGTTTTTTGAATTGTATAATACTCTATTATAAATGTACTATTATAAATTATTAAATGTATTCATATAAATTATTATTTATAAGAATATAGTTTAAAGTCACTAAAATAAGTGAAGCTGAAAAGTTAATAAATACTATATCTGAGTTTCTTGCATCTACTAAAATAGCATG
Organism: Sciurus carolinensis; assembly: GCF_902686445.1. Lineage (NCBI taxonomy): Eukaryota > Metazoa > Chordata > Mammalia > Rodentia > Sciuridae > Sciurus > Sciurus carolinensis. Next base: position 24,088,050 of record NC_062216.1, read on the forward strand.
TCCTATAACTAATTTTCCAACCTGACAACCATGATGATGGCATCTAACTTACTGAGCCCTTAAGTAATGCCAAATATGACATAGGTACTTCAGAGAGACCCTGCGTGTAACAGGAGAAAAAGTAGACCCAATTCTTCTCACATTGGCTTAGAACCTGACTTTCTTAACAAGACTCCTAAAGTGTAAGCAGTAAAATCAATAATCAATAAATGGGATGAATTCAAACTAAAAAGCTTCTTCTCAGCAAAGGAAACAATCCATACTGTGAAGAGAGAGAGCCTACAGAATGGGAAAAAACCTTTATCACGTGCACCTCAGACAGGACACTTATCTCCAGGATATAAAAAGAACTAAAAAAACTTAACACTGGATGACACATAATGGGGGGTGGGAGGGGTTAGTGTTAGGGTTAGAGTGAGGGTTAGGGAGGGGGGCAAGAATGGAGGAAGGAAGGACTGTATAGAGGGAAAAGAGGGGTGGGAGGGGTGGGAGGGAAGGGAAAAAATAACAGAATGAATCAAACAACATTACCCTATGTAAATTTATGATTACACAAATGGTATGCCTTTACACCATGTACAAACAGAGAGACAACATGTATCCCATTTGTTTACAATAAAAAAAAAGAAAAAAAAAAACTTAACACTGAAAAACCAAATAACCCAATCAATAAATGGGCTAAGGAACTGAACAGACACTTCACAAAGAAAGATAAGCGATCAACAGACATATGAAAAAATGTTCAACATCTTTAGCAATTAGAGAAAGGCAAATCAAAACTACTCATTTCATCTCACTCCAGTCAGAATGGTAATTATCAACAATATAAGCAATAATAAGCATTGGTAAGGATGTGGGGAAAAGATACACTTATTCATTGTTGGTGGAAATGCGAACTGGTACAACCACTCTGGAAAGCAGTAAAGAGATTCCTCAGAAAACTTGGAGTGAAATCACCATTTGACCCAGTTAACCCACTCCTTGGCATATACACTAAGGACTTAGAAGTCAGCATACTACAGTGACACTGCCACATCAATGTTTATGCCAGCTCAATTCACAATAGCTAAACTGGGGAACCAACCTAAATGCCTTTCAACATATGAATGGATAAATAAAATGTGGTATATACACAATGGAATATTACTCAGCTTTAAAGAAGAATGAAATTATCGCATTTGCAGGTAAATGGATGGAGCTGGAGAATACTGTGCTAACTGAAAGAAGACAAACCCCAAAAGATCAAATGTTTTCTCTGATAAGTGGATGCTGATCCATAATGGGGGGGTAAGTGGTAGGAACGTTGGATTGTGCAGAGGGGAGTGAAAGAGGGAAGGGGTTTGGGTAGGACAGTGGAATGAGATGGACATTACTACTCTATATACATGTATGACCAGCGTTGACTCTGCACCATGTACAGACAGAGGAATGAGGAGTTGTGCTCCATTTGTGCACAGTGTATCAAAATGCATTCTACTGTCATGTATAACTAACTAGAACAAATTTTAAAAAGAGAGAACAAAAATAAGTTCATTCCAGACCAAGAAAACAGAAGCACAGGAAAGGGTTTGGTGTATCAGACGAAAGAAAGGAAGAGAGAGAGAGAGGTTCTGAGTTGAGGCACAGATAGCCATATCAAACCTGTAGACCATGGTAAAGATTCTGAATATAATTATAAGAACAGTGGAAAACCTTTGAAGTCTTAACATGACAGTGAATTAATGATTCGTAATGTTAAAATTAATTCTGGTTTGTATCTGGATAATGGATTTCAGACAGGCATGAACTGAGGGAAACTAGTTAAGAGATAACTGGTTGAAAGGTTAGTGGGTTGATGGAATAGATAAGAGATCTGTAAGAAAGAGCAGGAGAAATGAAGTTATTAGCATTTAAATGACATTTAAGGTCAGGGATTTTCTGGGGAACAGAAACTACTTAAGAGATTTCCTGCTCTACACATAATGAAATAAGGACTAGACCCAACCTTCCACCAAAAGAGAAAACTGGACAAAATATAAGAAACATAGTTCAGAGACTGAACAACAGACAGCCAAGAATGATCCCTTACAGAAGGGCAAGAAATGAGGTAAACTTACCACTAAACTGGCTGCCTGTCTGGAGGAAAATATCTGAATTCTGTGTGTAGCCTTACTAGATTAATGAAACAAAGATCAAAAAGGAGAGAGGAAGAAAAGGAAGAAGAGGAGGAGGAGGAGGAGGAGGAGAAGCCGTATGTTGTGGCACATGGCTATAATGCCAGCTGCTTGGGAAGATGTAAGTTCAAGGACAGCCAATGTGGTGAGACTGTCTCAAAAGAGAATGAATGAAAGAAAAAAGAAAAGGCTGGAGCACTTCCCTAGCAAGTGTAAGGCCCTGAGAAACTCAGGAAAAACAAACAAAAAACCATGCAGAAAATTCATTACAAAGTAATTGGTAGTTTTTCTGAGATGCTGAAGAAGAGCAGGTCATGTATGTGTAGAGTTGCCTGAAACTCTTACAGAGTTAGGCAAAAATAACTAGGGCGCTCTAGAATGAAAGATGTTCAGAACTCATGCAGCTAGAGAAAATGATTCAAGTCTGACCAGGAGTAGGGAGTTTCCTCAGTGATCACCTGGGGTATACAGTGGTGGTCACAGAGGGTCATAGGGTAATAGCTCTAGAGGAAAGATGAATCTATATCTGTCCCAGCAAAGCTGAAAAACAAAGTTTGAAAGTATAAAATTAATCCATAAGTAACTTGATGTCTAAAAAAGCCCAACATACTTTAAAGGAAGTTTAAAATTCAGCAATATAATATTCACAAGGTTGAGCTCAAATAAAGAATTACAGAACATGTCACAATGCAGGAAAATATGACCCATAGCCAGTAGAAAAATCATCTATTGACCCATAGTCAGTAGAAATGGATACAGAGATAAGAGAAAAAGCAGAACTGGATGCTGGACTTGTTAACTGAGTATTTAAGGGAATATAAAAATACAATGAGAGAAATAGAACAGAAAAATAGTTTTTAGAAATAAAACAAATACTGAAATTTTTTATTGAATCAGATTAATAGTATATTACTGCATAAAAAATGATAAGTAAACTTAAACACATATTAATAGAATCGGAGGAGATCCAAGATGGTGGACTAGAGGGTGACTCCATCTCCCATAGCTCCAGAACTCAGGATTCAAGAAGGGGAGGTACTGAGATACTCGAACCAACATAGAGCCGCGAGGTGAGCCTCTCCCACTGGGTGAAGCTCGGCTGGGTGGCAGGCCCAGACAGGGGCAGCTTCTCCGAGCAGGGCAGAGCAGCGAGACTCTTCCCCAAGAGGCCCTGCTCTCTCCGGGGGCAGGTTCGATCCACAGCCAGCTTCTAGGAGCGGGCCTGCCCAGTGACAGCTTTTCTGCACACAGCCAACCCCAAGCCCTGGACCCAGCGGGGGGCCCCTGGCCCGCAGGCAGTTTCTGGGGCCAGGACAGGGCAGCGAGAGACTTCCCCAGGCACCCCTGCTATCTCCGGCAGCAGGCGGGGACCACAGTCAGCTTCTTGGAACAGGCCCACCCAGTGAGAGCTTTTCCCCACAGAGTCAACCCCAAGTCCTGACCCGGCGGCGGCCCGGCCTGCAGGCGGCTTCTGGGACCAAGGCAGGTCAGGGAGAGGTTTTCCCAGAGCAGTCTGACTCCCTCAGGCACGGACAGGCCCTGTCTATAGCCAGCTTCTAGGAGCAGGACCACCTCGTGAGAGAATTTCCACGCAGAACCAGCCTCAAGCCCTGGACCCAGTAGCGGGGTAGGGGCAGCTTTCTTCGGTAGCACTGCATTATCAAGTTCCTCCAAGACTTCAGGCTACTGAAGGCTGGGAGGTGATATACTGGAAACCTACCAGGACACTATAAGCCAATAGAGGAAATCTGCAATATCTCAGAGTCCCACTGACATCTGACCAATATGAGAAAACAAGGGAAGAAAATGTCCCAAACAAACCTAGATACTGTATCAATAAAACCCAATGACAGCACAGCAGAAGAAATGTCAGAAAGGGAGTTCAGAATGTACATAATTAAAACAATCAGGGAAGCAAACGAGGAGATGAAAGAGCAAATGCAGGCACTGAAGGAGGAGATGAAAGAGCAAATGCAGGCATTAAATGATCGCACCAATCAACAGTTAAAAGAGCAAATACGGGAAGCAAGAGATCATTTCAATAAAGAGTTAGATACTGAAAAAAAAAAAAAAACAACCAGAAATGCTTGAAATGAAGGAAACAATAAACCAATTTAAAAACTCCATAGAAAGCATAACCAATAGGATAGAACACCTGGAAGACAGAACCTCAGACATTGAAGACAAAATATTTAATCTTGAAAACAAAATTGACCAAACAGAGAAGATGGTAAGAAATCATGAACAGAATCTACAAGAACTGTGGGATATCATGATAAGGCCGAATTTAAGAATTATTGGGATTGAGGAAGGCTTAGAGAAACAAACCAAAGGAATGAACAATATATTCAATGAAATAATATCAGAAAATTTCCCAGATCTGAAGAATGAAATGAAAAACCAAGTACAAGAGGCTTATAGGACTCCAAATATACAAAATTACAATAGACCCACACCAAGGCACATTATTATGAAAATACCTAACATATAAAATAAAGACAGAATTTTAAAGGCTGAGAGAGAAAAGAATCAAATTACATTCAGGGAGAAACCAATAAGAATATCACCAGATTTTTCAATCCAGACCCTAAAAGTTAGAAGGGCCTGGAGCAACATTTACCAAGCCCTGAAAGAAAACGGATGCCAACCAAGAATCTTATACCCAACAAAACTTACTTTCAGATTTGACGATGAAATAAAATCTTTCCATGATAAACAAAAGCTTAAAGAATTTACAAAAAGAAAGCCAGCATTACAGAACATTCTCAGCAAAATATTCCATGAGGAAGAGATGTAAAACAACGATGCAAATCAGCAATGGGAGGAATTAGCCTAAAGGAACTGTCAAATAAAGGAGGAACCAAATCATGTCAAAAAACAAAAATGAGCCAAATGACTGGGAATACAAATCATATCACAATAATAACCCTGAATGTTAATGGCCTGAACTCATCAATCAAAAGACATAGACTGGCAGATTGGATTAAAAAGAAAAAAATCCAACAATATGCTGCCTGCAAGAGACTCATCTCGTAGAAAGAGATACCCACAAACTAAATGTGAAAGGATGGGAAAAAACATACTATGCACATGGACACAGCAAAAAAGCTGGAGTATCCATCCTCATCTCAGATAATGTGGACCTCAAGCCAAAACTAGTCAGAAGAGATAAAGAAGGACATTACATACTGCTTAAGGGAATCATAAATCAGCAAGATATAACAATCATAAATATCTATGCCCCGAACATTGACTCATCCATGTACGTGAAACAAATCCTTCTCAATACCAGAAATCAAATAGACCACAACACAATAATACTAGGTGATTTTAACACACCTCTCTCACCACTGGATAGATCTTCCAAACACAAATTGAATAAAGAAACCGTAGATCTCAATAACACAATCAACAATTTAGACTTAACGGACATATACAGAATATACCATCCAACAAAGAACGAATACACTTTCTTTTCAGCAGCACATGGATCCTTCTCTAAAATAGACCATATTTTATGCCACAAAGCTACTGTTAGCAAATACAAGAAGATAGAGATAGTACCTTGTATTCTAGCACATCATAATGGATTGAAATTAGAAATAAATGACAGAATAAAAAACAGAAACTTCTCCAATTCCTGGAGATTGAATAATACGTTATTATATGATGAATGGATAACAGAAGACATCAGGAGGGAAATAAAAAAATTCTTAGAAGTAAATGAGAACAAAGACACATCATATCAAAATCTCTGGAACACTATGCAAGCAGTACTTAGAGGAAGATTTATTTCATGGAGCGCATTCAACAAAAGAAGTAAAAATCAACAAATAAACGACATAACACTACAGCTCAAAGCCCGTGAAAAAGAAGAGTAGACCAAAAGTAGTAGAAGACAGGAAATAGTTAAAATCAGAGCTGAAATCAACAAAATTGAAACAAAAGAAACAATCGGAAAAATTAACAAAATAAAGAGTTGGTTCTTTGAAAAAATAAACAAAATTGATAAACCTTAGCCACACTAACAAAGAGAAAGAGAGAGAAAACTCAAATTACTAAAATTTGGAATGAACAAGGAAATATCACTACAGACATGAGTGAAATACAAAACATAATTAGAAGGTATTTTGAAAATCTATACTCCAACAAAACAGAAAACCTCGAAGAGAGCAACAAGTTTTAGAGACATATGAATTACCTAAACTGAACTGGGAGGACATATACAACTTAAATAAATCAATTTCAAGTAGTGAAATAGAAGAGGTCATCAAAAGCCTACCAACAAAGAAAGTCTGGGACCAGATGGATTCTCAGTTGAGTTCTACAAAACCTTTAAAGAAGAGCACCTTCCAATACTCCTCAAAGTATTCCATGAAACAGAAGAGGAGGGAACCCTCCCAAACTCATTCTATGAAGCCAATATCACCCTGATACCTAAACCAGATAGAGACACATCGAGGAAAGAAAATTTCAGACCAATATTCTTAATGAACATCGACGTAAAAATTCTCAACAAAATTTTAGCAAATCGCGTCCAAAAATATATTAAAAAGATAGTGCACCACGATCAAGTGGGTTTTATCCCAGGGATGCAAGGTTGGTTCAACATCCGGAAATCAATAAATGTCATTCACCATATCAACAGACTTAAAGTTAAGAATCACATGATTATTTTGATAGATGCAGAAAAAGCATTTGATAAAATACAGCATCCCTTCATGCTCAAAACACTAGAAAAAATAGGGATAGTGGGAACATTCCTCAACATTATAAAGGCCATCTATGCTAAGCCCATGGCCAATATCCTTCTAAATGGTGAAAAACTGAAAGCATTCCCCCTAAAAACCGGAACAAGGCAGGGATGCCCTCTTTCACCACTTCTATTCAACATTGTCCTCGAAACTCTAGCCAGAACAATTGACAGTAAATTAAAGGGATACGAATAGGAAAAGAAGAACTCAAACTATCCCTATTTGTTGATAACATGCATATATTTAGAGGAACCTGGAAATTCCACCAGAAAACTTTTAAAACTCATAAGTGAATTCAGTAAAGTAGCAGGTTACAAGATCAATGCTCATAAATCCAATGCATTTTTATACATAAGTGATGAATCTTCAGAAAGAGAAGTTAGGAAAACTACCCCATTCACAATAGCTTCGAAGAAAATAAAATACTTGGGAATCAATCTCACAAAAGAGGTGAAAGACCTCTACAATAAGACTTACAGAACAGTAAAGAAAGAAATTAAAGAAAATCTTAGAAGATGGAAAGATCTCCCATGTTCTTGGATAGGCAGAATTAATATTGTCAAAATGGCCATACGACCAAAAGTGCTATACAAGATTCAATGCAATTCCAATTAAAATCCAAATGACATACCTTACAGAAATAGAGCAAGCAATTATGAAATTCATCTGGAAGAATAAGAAACCCAGAATAGCTAAAGCAATCCTTAGCAGAAAGAGCGAAGCAGGGGGTATCGCAATACCAGATCTTCAACACTACCACAAAGCAATAATAATAAAAACGGCATGGTATTGGTACCAAAATAGACAGGTAGATCAATGGTACAGAATAGAGGACACGGACACAAACCCAAATAAATACAATTTTCTCATATTAGACAAAGGGGCCAAAAATATGCAATGGAAAAAAGATAGCCTCTTCAACAAATGGTGCTGGGAAAACTGGAAATCCATATGCAACAGAATGAAATTAAACCCCTATCTCTCACCCTGCACAAAACTCAACTAAAAATGGATCAAGGACCTCAGAATCAGACCAGAGACCCTGCATCTTATAGAAGAAAAAATAGGTCCAAATCTTCAACATGTCGGCCTAGGAACAGACTTCCTTAACATGACTCTCATAGCTCAAGAAATAAAAGCAAGAATCAACAACTGGGATAGATTCAAACTAAAAAGCTTTCATTCAGCAAAGGAAACTCTCAGTAATGTGAAGAGAGAGCCTACAGAGTGGGAGAAAATCTTTGCCACTCATACTTCAGATACAGCACTGATTTCCAGAATATATAAAGAACTCAAAAAACTCTACACGAAGAATACAAATAATCCAATCAACAAATGGGCTAAGGAAATGAACAAACACTTCACAGAAAAAGATCTACAATCAATCAACGGATATATGAAAAAATGTTCAACATCTCTAGTAATAAGAGAAATGCAAATCAAAACTACCCTAAGATTCCATCTCACCCCAATTAGAATGGCGATTATCAAGAACACAAGCAACAATAGGTGTTGGCGAGGATGTGGGGAAAAAGGTCCACTCATACATTGCTGGTGGGGTTGCAAATTAGTGCAGCCACTCTGGAAAGCAGTATGGAGATTCCTCAGAAAGCTTGGAATGGACCCACCATTTGACCCAGCTATCCCACTCCTCGGCCTATCCCCAAAGGACTTAAAATCAGCATACTACAGAGATACAGCCATATCAATGTTCCCAGCTGCTCAATTCACAATAGCCAGATTGTGGAACCAACCTAGATGTCCTTCAATTGATGAATGGATAAAGAAACTGTGGTATATATATATATACAATGGAATATTACTCAGTCATAAAGAATGATAAAATTATGGCATTTGCAGGCAAATGGATGAAACTGGAGAATATCATGCTAAGTGAGATAAGCCAATCTCAAAAAACCGAAGGACAAATGATCTTGCTGATAAACAGATGATGACACATAATGGGGGGTGGGAGGGGTTAGTGTTAGGGATAGGGTTAGGGTTAGGTTTAGGGTTAGGTTTAGGGAGGTGGCAAGAATGGAAGAAGAAAGGACTGTATAGAGGGAAAAGAGGGGTGGGAGAGGTGGGGGGGAAGGGAAAAAATAACAGAATCAATCAAACAACATTATCCTATGTAAATTTATGATTACATAATGTACAAAACATGTATCCCATTTGTTTACAATAAAAAAAAAAAGAATTGACCTACAATGAAACACAAAGAGAAAAAAGACTAACAACAAAATGACCACAATCTCAAAAAAACTATGGAATAAGACCAAGCAGTCTAACATCTATGCAATACTCCCAGGAAAGCAAAGCTGGGTGTGGTGGCACATGGATGTGGCTCAGGGGTGGAGTGACCTTCAGTTCAATCTCCAGTACTGCCGAAAAAGAAAAGAAGGACTAGCCCCAAATTTTTCCATTTGATAAAAACTATGACCCATAAGGCTGAGGTCATCAATGGGCCCACCGGACCCCAAGCAGGATAAAAATTCACCCCACCAATAAAACACCTTACCAAAGTGTTTCAGAGTCAAATTGTTGTAAACTAATAAGAAAAAAATTTAAAAAGAATTCAGAGGAAAAAAGAAACGTTACATATAAGGGAAGATAAAAAGAATCACAAACTGGGCATGGTAGCCCATGCCTGTTATCCCAGCAGCTTGAGAGTCTGAGGCAGGAGGACTGAGTTCAGAGCCAGTCTCAGCAACTTAGGGAGGCTCTAAGCAACTCAGGGAGACCGTCTCCAAATAAATTATAAACAAGGGCTGGGGATGTGGTTCAGTAGTTAAGTAGCCCTGGGTTTAAACCCAGTACCAAAAAAAAAAATCACAAATTTCTTGTCATAAATAATACAACTCAGAAGATAACATAATTCTACATATATGCTTGTTTGTATATGTTTTTAAGAGATTAAAAATCAACATTATGGGGGCTGGGGTTGTAGCTCAGCAGTAGAGCATTTGCCTTGTACCTGTGAGGCACTGGGTTCGATCCTCAGCACCACATAAAAATAAAGATATTATGTGAATCTACAACTAAAAATATATATTTAAAAAAATCAACATTATGGTTTATCAAAGAAAAGTAATCAATAAGAAATATTACCAAGCAGATAACATTTTCCTTTTGAAGACCATACTTGCCTTTGGATTGTTTGCATCAAAAAGACCTGTTGAAAGTCCAATCAGCAAGGAATTCTTATTTTTATTTTTTGGTGGTGAATCAGAGTGAGATCGAAGTGGAATGGATTCTTCTGGTGAAAACTGAATTGACTGAACTTGAGAGAGTAAATTCAGTTGTTCAGAATGAACCACTTTATGGAAACATGGCTCTGGTTGTATAGATTTATCTATATTACAATTAGAGTGCTGAGAATCATCTATTCCAGGTTCTGTGGTACAAAGGAGAGATTATGTGATAAGTCTAAACAGTATTTAAATAAAGCTTTAAATGATTTCGACAAGGCATAGTATTTAAAATGAATTAAATAAAAAAAACTCACATCTAATGGGAAAACAAAATCAAAATATGCATGAGTATGCTAACTTCTAAATAATCTTTATTATTATTATATTGGAAGCTCTAAAATATAGACACAAATCCAAGCAAATATGAAAAACACACTGAACAATGGGTTAGGTATTCATGTTTTTTCAGTGTACCTTTGTTCTTATAGAAGAAAATTACATTTCTCATATTTTAAGTAATACTATTTTAAAAAGAGGAAAATTTATTTAACGTCCTTAGTATATTGGTTGTTTTGGCAAGGAATTCTTTCCATTTTGAACATACAATAAAATAATTTAACAATTTTTATTGCCTATTTTGCTATAAAATTCAGGTTTATTAATGCAGATTCCAGTGCTCTATGCACATTACATTTTAAAAATGACTATGATGACTGATGAGGAATGTTCTGTATGTATATATTGCCCAAATGAAACAAGTTGGTGTTAATCTTTGAGAAAGAAATTGGACTGCTGCAATGATGCTTACCTACATGACCCTCACTAAGGTGGTCCACATTCCTCAGGATTCCATCTTCAGAAACCTCATTTTGCTGAATGGCATCCCTATCTTCCAATCTGCCACAGATGGGTACAACAGTTAAAAAACAGTTTACTGGAAATACAAGTATTCTAATATAAAGAAAATGGGATACAAGTTCATTAACATCCTATGATCTCTTTCAAATATTTTTTAACTTTTATATTTATTTTCTCTTAAAAGCACATCATTTTTTTCACTTTGTTCAAACTTATCAATCTTTATCAATCATTCATACACTCAGAATTCAAATTGATATTACTCCTGGGAAGAAAAATAACTGAATTACAAACGCAATCTTTAGAAGTACAATTACCCAGCAATTATATTTCTACATTTTTATCTTACAAATACACAAAAAATGGCCTTATGTTATTCATTGCAACATCATCTGCAATACTGCTGAATGTCCATCAAGCTGGACACATGATAAGTTATATTATCCATACAATGAAACACAAAAGAAAAGGAAGACTTTTATGTACTAATATGAAAAACTTTCTCACATGTATTATTGAGTAAAAATAAACAAGGTAAAAAATATTGCCTTATATTCATAACTATATTTAAAAAGGAAAGAAGAATGTATATTCATTTTTGTTTATACATACTAAAAATTATCTGAAAGAAGGAAAGATTGTAAATGGGTTGGATGAAAATGGAAGCAGGCAAGACATTTTACTATATTTCTTCAAATACTTTAAGCGCTTGTTGATTTCTGAACCATGTGAATATCCATTAAGAAATTAAATTATTTTATGGGGTATTATAATATTAGGATATTAAATTATAATATTAGGTCATTACAGTAATTTTTAAAAAGTATTATAAAAGGGATCTAGATCTTGAAATGTAAGAAAAAAGGTAAAACATACTTAGTTTCCTTTGCTCCTTTTTCTTCACTAATCCACACATCAGTAACAATACAAGGCAAGCTCCTATCTTTGTTTTCCTTACTTGGTTCTTGTAAAACTTCTATTTCCAAATCAGGTTCTGCAAAGGAAAAAGAACAAGAAATGGGTCAAAGTACAATGTGTTGAAAGAAAATGAATAAACATTTTATAAATTATTACGATTTTTAGACTAATAATCAATTATAATAGAAAAATCAAATATTTTATCTATCGGTCTTTATTTTTGTTATTGTGTTAATTCTCCACTTATTTCTGAAAGACACACCAATCTTTCTGTATTTTAACTGTAATAAAAATACTCCAAAGAATATTTTACATTGTATTTTTCGCTGTTACATAAAATTTTCTCTTTATTAAAATTTTAGTACTATGTAAATTGGTGTAAAGAAGGTATAAAAACTAATTGGAAGAAAATGGATATCTGTGATTGTAAGTATGTAAAAATAGACCAAGATATTACAGAAGAAATTTTAATCTTCAAAATATTTCAAACAAAATAGAAAAGAAAAAAAGTAGAACAATTACTTGGACTTCCTAAAGACACTGAGAATATAACTGGAATATCTTCCTACAAATAATTAATAACTAGGGTGCTGCTTCTGTTGTTCTGACAGTGACTCATTTTTTAATCAAGTCAATATTTTCTGAAAGTAAAAAGTGATCAAAGTTTCTTTCTTTATTTGCCTTATTTTTTCTTTTCTAATTAAAATTACATACTATCTCTTTCCCCCTGCCCTGGAGTCCAGACACACTTTCCTTCTTTATTTTTAAAACTTCAAATTCTTTGTCCTGTTTTGAAAGACAATTGATATTGTATAAATCTTCATAGTATTTATCTTAATTTAAGTGAATTTTTTGGTCATTCTTACAAGGTAAGAATTTGAAAGTAAAATTCTTATTTTACTTTTTAATGTATAACTTTGTTTACTAGTAACTTAAGTTATAACAGTATCAACTCATTCTATAAACTTGATTCTCTTTCTTTTTTAAAGTAAAGGTACAATATACTATCTTAGTTTAGACTGTTAAACAGAGTATTACAGACTCAGAGACTTAAACAAGAAAAGAGATCAATGGATAAAGAAATTGTGGTATATATACACAATGGAAGGGACTGGGGAGATAGCTCAGTTGGTAGAGTGCTTGCCTTGTAAGCACAAGGCCCTGGGTTCGATCCCCAGCACCCCCCCCCAAAAAAATACACACAATGGAATATTATTCAGCCATAAAGAAGAATAAAATTATGGCATTTGCGGTAAATGGATGGAACTGGAGAATATCATACTAAGTAAAATAAGCCAATCTCAAAAAACCAAAGGCTCAATGTTTTCCCTGATGAGTGGATGATGATACATAATGGAGTTGGGAGGTAAGAGAAAAATGGAGGAACTCCAGATAACGTAGAGAGAAATGAGAGTGGGGAGGGGGTGGGGTATGAAAGATGGTGGAATGAGACAGACATCATTACCCTGTGTACATGTATGATTACATGAAAGGTATGAATCTACATTGTGTACAACCATAGAAATAAAAAGTTGCACCCCATTTGTGTACAGTGAAGTGAATCAAAATGAAGTCTGTAAAAAAAGAGAGAGAGAGAGAGAGAGAGAAATTTAATTCTCCTATTCCCAGAGTTTAGAGAATCCAATGTCAGGTGCCAACATGGTCAGTGCTGGAGTTTTTTCTTGGTGTGCAGACAGCCTTTTCCTCTATGTGTCCTCACATGGATACAGGTACTCAGGCCTCCTCTTATGACACTTAGGCCATCTTGATACTCCACCCTCATGACCTAATTACCTCCCAAAGGCTGCACCTCTAAATACCATCACATTGGGGATTAGATTTCAACATGACTTTTTGAGGAACACACTTATTCTGTAATAGGTATTAGTAACTATTATTCTAATGAATAAAAGTATTTAAATTCTTGTGGTGAATTAAAGATGGCCATAGGATGCAAGGTCTTTAACATTCTTCCTATCTAGAGGGAGCTGTTTCTCCTCCGCTTTAATTTCAGTTGGCTCTATGATTGCCTTGACTAATTGAATACAGTGGAAGTGACACTGCCAATTTCAGGCTAAACCTTTAAGAGAAATGGCAGCTTCTGCGTGGTATCTGGAAGCCTGAGCCATCAGGAAAGAAATTCAACTACTTTGGAAAAAACACATGGCAATCCTCTGAGATTAAAATGCAGGAAAGGAACCCAGCTGAGTCCCACCAAGAAGACAGGCACAAGAGTTAGATAAGCCCAGCTGACAGCTTTAACATCAGTGAATGATATTAGCCACATGGAACAGAAGAACCTTCCCAATTCCTGGCTCATAAATGTATGAGATAAAATAAAATAGCCATTTCAAGCTACTAAGTTTTAGGAGTAATCTGGGTTGAAGAAATTGATAGATAACTGAAACAATTTCATATCTGAAAGTAGGGGGCTGATATAAAAGCCTAAAAAACGTACACTGGCTTTGGGGCCAAGTGGCAGGCATAAGTTGGAAGGGATTCACAGACTGCTGATAGGAGACTGGCCAGTGGAAAAATGCTATTGGAGCCTGGAGAAAAAGGGATTCTTGCTACACAGAAACAGGAAATTTGGTACCTGCAATAATAAGGAAGATAGAAAATGTACTTTGTGGATTTAGTGACCTAGTTACGGAGTTAGTTATCAAGGCTGAACACTGAAGGTACACCAGCTACCTCCTTCTAGCAACCTCATCGGAGTACAAGATAACATGGCTTAACTGAAGGAAAAACTCTTTAAATTATGAACAGAATTTAGAAGAGAAACAGAGGGCCCAGGACGATTCCTTCCAGGTAGCAAAAGCATCTCAAAGGAAGACATATCAAGATGAAGAGTTAATACAGGACAGTAAAATGTGGCCTCAGGGCAAAGAAGAAGTCAAGGGTATGACCATAAGCTCTTCTGTTTAGGCAAAGGAATATTAAAAGACATATCTTACAGACCCTTTTTGCTAGGCAAAAGGATTTCTAAGGACTAAAGAGTACTGTCTCAGAGCAATTCCATAGACAACTCAAGATAGAGAAGGTCCTGACTCAAAAAACAAGTGGCTTTTTTTTTTTTTTTAATGTAGTGAATATCAGTAACATTCACAAAGACTCACAAAATTATCTAGAAATTCTACTTGTGTATGTACACCAGCTCAGACTGAAAAGGAGAGTCATTCAGAAAACGGTCCTTAAGGACAGTGTTTGGTGCCACAGAAGCAGGCTGACAATGCTCTTGGCTGGATGGCAGAATTTCCATCAGCCAATGGCAGCTATGTGCTTCCCATCTTCCCTGATTTTGAAAAGAAGTCTTTAGGCCTGTCTCACCATTGTATGTTGACCATGTAGAAGGTAGTCAACTTTTTAACTCATATGTCTCCAACTGAGTGTATCTGAAGAATTGTACCCAAGAAAACTCAACATACCAGCCTGACTCTGGTAACATCATCCTAGGCTCTGAGCTACTGTCATAATGAGATGAGGCTTTGAGAGAGCTGAGTATATTTTGCATATGGGAAGAATATAAAAATTTGGAGGCAGAGGGCAGGCTATGGCAGATTAAACATGGCTGCAAATTCTTTAACGCTCTTCCCTCTGAGAAGTGAGTCCTATTTCCCCTTGCTTTGAATGTAGACTGGCCTGTGCTGGTTATGACTAAGGGAGCATGACAAGTTGATGCTGTTACAATTCTCCAACTAGCTTTTCAGAGCACTAGCAGCTTTCACCTCGGCGTCCGTGAGATGGCTGTACATTCTTTAACACACTTCCCTTGGGAAGCGGGTCGCGCTTCTCTCTGAATCTAGCTCTGGGCCCTTGTAAAGAAGTCAGATTACCCTGCTAGAAAGGAGTTCACAGAATGGCCCTGAGACTCCATGGAGAGGGAGAGAGGTCCATCAGCCTTCTAGCTGCACTTTACAAAACAGCAGTAAAGCCATCTTGGATCTTTCAGATGGCCTCACTGCCAGCTGAATACCAAACCAAGTGATCACTGAGATAAAGACAAATGAATTAGAAAAATCACATCAGCCAAGCTTTGATTTAATCCCTGGCACATAAGATGATAAGCCATGGCCAGGTAATAAAAGTACAAAACTAGTGAACCTAATTTGAGATGAATTATCCAAACATATAAACAAATTTAGAAACTTAAGTATGAGTAAATCAAATTTAGTTTATTTTGAGTCATTAAAACATACCTTCTATATTTCCCTCTGGTTTCACTGAAGTCTGTGGAGTTGCCTCATTAAACTTTGGACTTTTTGTATCAATGGAAGAGTCAACAGAAGCTGATGGGTTTATTTCATGTGCAACACACTGTATTGTTTCCTCTCCAATGATTAAGGGTGTGTTCTTTGCTCCTTCAGAAGAAATCTCTGTAGAAACAAAAAATGAAAAATCATGCTCCTGAAATGACTTAAATTTTATTTGTTATGACTTTAAGAGCTAAGTTAAAAAAAAACAAAACACATTCTTCCAACAGGTACTAACTAGATAAGCTCTGCTACAGATTGGAAATTAATCAATGATTAAGATATATGACAAATTTAATTTCATTTGTATATGATTTCTAGGGTGGTTAACAAGATTGAATTTTTTTTTCTTTTTGGGTAAAGTTAATACATGTGTAGCAGAACAGCATTTTGTTTTTGTTCATATGTAGAACTACTCGTTACTTCTAATTGCTCTGGAGCTCCTCATACTGTTACTGGTGGGAGGAGAACGGATTTACCACATAATAACTTATTTCAGTTATCTACCCTCAGGGCATTTTGTTCATTTATTGAACATTTTCCTTTCTGGCTCACCATCTTCCCCATACTAATTCTGTCATAACTAATTAATAATTTCTACATTCACATCAACAATCCTTCCAATATCTAGACATAGTTTGTTGAATTTCACTGTACTTCAGTTTTCCCTCTAACTTGGGCACACCAATGGTTACATCAAAGAGATTTTATCATAAATTAAAGTTCTTCATAATTTCTAGTTTTAAGTACTAAACTCTCCAATCTCAAATATTCCATTTTTCTAGTTATCTTCTTCAACTACTCCAACTCTGAAAACATTTTTACCCTGCAACTGCCTACCATGTGCTGATCCAAACATACTGTCCTCCTCCATCTCCCCCATTAAAATCCAATGAAAGGTCATCATTATAATTATTCTTTTGCATATATCCTCAACTCACTGTAGTTACTTTATTGTACTCAAGTGGCAAAAACCCATTCCTGCATATATGCAATTGTGTGCCTACCATATCTGCATACACCTGCCTGGCTGAAATGCTAGGAGAAAATAGAAAACAGAAATCCATGCTCACTGGTCTCAGCTTCAGCTTATTTCTTTATGTGGTTTGGATACGGTTTCAGTATATCCCCTAAAGGTTCAAGTATTGAAAACCTGGTTTAGAGTTAAGTGTTAAAGAGGTTAAATGTTAAGTGGTGGTAGGACCTATAAGCCTAAGGGGAGGTCACTGAGGGTGCTGTCTCTGGAAGGAGTTGATTATAGTATGCCTGAAATCCAGGTCAAGATAGTGCCCCACCACTGAGCTACAACCCCAGTCCCATGTTGCTTGTATTCTTGATTGTTGGCATTCTAACTGGAGTGAGATGGAATCTCAGTGTTGTTTAAATATGCATTTCTATAATTGCTAGAGAAGTTGAACACTTTTTTCATATACTTATTGACTGTCTTTATTTCTTCTTCTGTGAGATGTCTGTTCAGTTCCCTTGTTCATTTACTGATTGGGTTACTTGTTTTTCTGGTATTACTTTTTTTTATGTGATACACTTTTATTTTCTTAAATGAGAATATTAAACACGCCTGACTTCATATTTAAAATAAATCTAGAAATTAAGGAGAGAGTGAATAGAAGCCAATTGTTATGTTTCAGTTGTTAGAACCAACAATCTTATCTTTTTTAAATTAGTTTTTTAATTTAGCTTTTAATTTTTTACAGACTGCATTTTGATTCATTGTACACAAATGGGGTACATCATTTTGTTTCTATGGTTGTACATGATGTAGATTCATACCATTTGTGCAATAATACATGTACATAGGGTAATGATGTCTGTCTCATCCCACCATTTTTCATACCACCCTCCCTCTCATTTCCTTCTACATATTCTAAAGTTCCCCACTCTTCTCTCATTCCCCACTCCCCGCCCCCATTATATATCATTCTCCACTTATCAGGGAAAACATTTGGCCTTTTGGTTTTTTGGACTTGGCTTATTTCACTTAGCATGATATTCTCCAATTTCATCCATGGTGTTAGGTTTTTTGAGTCCTCTAAATATTCTGGAGATTAAAGCTCCATCTAAGGTTTAGGTGGCAAGTATTTTCTGCCATTCTGGAGACTCTCTTGTCATGTTGATTGTTACCTTTGCTGTGAAGAAGCTTTTTAGTTTGATAACATCCCACTTACTGATTCTTGATTTTTACTTCTTATACTTTAGGAGTCTTGTTGAGAAGTCAGTTCCTAAGCTGACATGATGGAAAGTTGGGCCTATATTTTCTTCTAGTAGGCACAGCATCTGATCTAATGCTTAGGTCCTACAACTACTTTGAGTTGAGTTTTGTGCAGAGTGAGAAAGAGAGGTCTAATTTCATTTTGCTACATATGGATTTCCAGTTTCCCCAGTACCATCTGTTGAAGAGGCTATCTTTTCTCCAAAATGTTTATGGCACCTATGTCTAGTAAGAGATAACTGTATTTATATGGGTATGATTCTGTGTCTTCTATTCTGTTTCACTGGTCTTCATATCTGTTTTGGTGCCAATTCAATGCCATTTTTGTTACTATAGTTTGGCAGTATAATTTAAGGTCCTGTGATGCTTCCTGCTTCATTTTTCTTGCTGAGGATTGCTGAGGCCTCTTATTTTTTCAAATAAATTTCATGACTGTTTTTCTTTATTTCTATGAAAAATATCACTGGTATTTTAATAGGAATTGTAATAAATCTTCACAGGGTTTTTGGTAGTACAGGCATTTTGACAATATTAATTCTGCTTATCCAAGAACATAGGAGATCTTTCCATCTTCTAAGGTCTTCTTCACTGTCTTTCTTTAGTATTCTGTAGTTTTCATTGCAGAGATCTTTCACCTCTTTGTTAGACTGATTCTCATTTTTTTTTTTTTGAGGCTATTTTGAATGGGATAGTTTTCCTACTTTCTCTTTCAGTTGATACATCAATGATGTATAGGAACACAGTTGATTTATGAGTGTTAATTTTACATCCTACTACTTTGCTGAATGTACTTATGGATTCCAGAAGCTTTCTGGATTTTTTCTGTCTTCTAAATAATAGAATCATGTCATCAGCAAATAGGGATAATTTGAATTGTTCTTTTCTGATTTATAGCCCTTTGATTTCTTTCTACTATCTAATTGCTCTGGCTAAGGTTTCGAGGACTATGCTGAATAGAAGTGATGAAAGAGGGTATCCCAGTCTTGCTCCAGTTTTTAAAGGGAAGGCTTTCAATTTTTTTTCATTTAGAAAGATGTTGGCCTTGGGCTTAATATATATATATAGCTTTTACAATGTTGAGGTTTGCTTCTACATCCCTAGTTTTTCTAGTGTTTGGAACATGAATAAATGCTGTATTTTTTTTCTTTCTTTTTTTTTTTAATCGTAAAAAAATGGGATACAACTTGTTTCTCTGGTTGTACATGAAGTAGAGGCATACCATTTGTGTAATCATACATTTACATAGGGTAATGATGTTTGATTCATTCTGTTATTTTTCCTTCCCCCCACCCCTTCCACCCCTCTTTTTTGTCTATGAAGTCCCTCCTTCCTCCATTCTTGCCTCCCTCCCACCACCCATTATGTATCATCATCTGCTTATCAGCAAGATCATTTGTCCTTTGGTTTTGGGGATTGGCTTATCTCACTTAGCATGATATTCTCCACTTTCATCCATTTGCCTGCAAATGCCATAATTTTATCATTCTTTATGGCTGAGTAATATTCCATTGTATATATATGCCACAGTTTCTTTATCCATTCATCAACAGAAGGGCATATAGGCTGGTTCCACAAGCTGGCTATTGTGAATTGAGCAGCTATGAACATTGATGTGACTGTATCTCTGTAGTATGCTGATTTTAAGTCCTTTGGGGATAGGCTGAGGAGTGGGATAGCTGGGTCAAATGGTGGGTCCATTCCAAGCTTTCTGAGGAATCACCACACTGCTTTCCAGAGTGGCTGCACTAATTTGCAACCCCACCAGCAATGTATGAGTGTACTTTTTTCCTCAGATCCACACCAACACCTATTGTTGCTTGTATTCTTGATAATCACCATTCTAATTTGGGTGAGATGGAATCTTAGGGTAGTTTTGATTTGCATTTCTCTTATTACTAGAGATGTTGAACATTTTTTCATATATCTGTTGATTGATTGTAGATCTTCTGTGAAGTGTTTGTTCATTTCCTTAGCCCATTTGTTGATTGGGTTACTTGTATTCTTGGTGTAGAGTTTTTTGAGTTCTTTATAGATTCTGGAAATTAGTGCTCTATCTGAAGTATGAGTGGCAAAGATATTTTCCCACTCTGTAGGCTCTCTATTCACATTGCTGATAGTTTCCTTTGCTGAAAGAAAGCTTATTAGTTTGAATCTGTCCCAGTTATTGATTCTTCCTTTTATTTCTTGTGCTTTGGGAGTCATGTTAAGGAAGTCTGATCCTAAGCCGACATGATGAAGATTTGGACCTACTTTTTCTTCTATAGGTGCAGGGTCTCTCTGGTCTGATTTCTATGTCTTTGATCCATTTTGAATTGATTTTTGTGCAGGGTGAGAGACAGGGGTTTAGTTTCATTCTGACGCATATGGATTTCCAGTTTTACCAGCACCATTTGTTGAACAGACTGTCTTTTCTCCACTGCATGTTTTTGGCACCTTTGTCTAGTATGAGATACCTGTATTTATTTGGGTTTGTCTTTGTGCCCTCTATTCTGTACCACTGATCTACTTGTCTATTTTGGTGCCAATACCATGCTGTTTTTGTTACTACTGCTTTGTAGTATAGTTGAAGTTCTGGTATTGCGGTACCTCCTGCTTCACTCTTCCTGCTAAGGACTGCTTAAGCTACTCTGGGTCTCTTATACTTCCATATGAATTTCATGATTGCTATTTCTGTAAGGTACATTATTGGAATTTTAATTGGAATTGCATTGAATCTGTATAGCACTTTTTGTAGTATGGTCATTTTGACAATATTAATTCTGCCTATCCAAGAACATGGGAGATCTTTCCATATTCTAAGGTTTTCTTTAATTTCTTTAGTGTTCTGTAGTTCTCATTGTAGAGGTCTTTTACCACTTTTGTTAGATTGATGCCCAAGTATTTTATTTTTTTTCGAGGCTACTGTGAATGGGGTAGTTTTCCTAAATTCTCTAAGGATTCATCACTTATGAATAAAAATGCATTGGATTTATGAGCATTGATCTTATATCCTGCTACTTTACTGAATTCACTTATGAGTTCTAGAAGTCATCTGGTGGAATTTCCGGGTTCCTCTAAATATATAATCATGTCATCAGCAAATAGGGATAGTTTGAGTTCTTCTTTTCCTGTTTGTAACCCTTTAATTTCTCTGGTCTGTCTAACTGCTGTGGCTAGAGTTTCAAGGACAATGTTGAATAGAAGTGGTGAAAGAGGGCATCCCTGCCTTGTTCCAGTTTTTAGGGGGAATGCTTTCAGTTTTCGCCATTTAGAATGACATTGGCCATGGGCTTAGCATAGACAGCCTTAACAATGTTAAGGAATGTTCCTACAATCCCTATTTTTTCTATCGTTTTGAGCATGAAGGGGTGTTGTATTTTATCAAATGCTTTTTCTGCATCTATCGAAATAATCATGTGATTCTTGACTTTAAGTCTGTTGATATGGTGAACTACATATACTGATTTTCAATAACACAATCAATAATTTAGACTTAATGGACATATACAGAATATTCCATCCAACAAAGAGTGAATACACTTTTTTCTCAGCAGCACATGGATCCTTCTCTAAAATAGACCATATATTATGCCACAAAGCTACTGTTAGCAAATACAAGAAGATAGAGATCCATTACAGATCATAATGGATTGAAATTAGAAATAAATGACAGAATAAAAAACAACAGAAACTACTCCAACACCTGGAGATTAGATAATATGCTACTGAATGATGAATGGATAACAGAAGACATCAGGGGGAAAACAAAAAAATTCTTAGAGGTATACAAGAACAAAGATACATATCAAAATCTCTGGGACACTATGAAAGCAGTACTTAGAGGAAAATTTATTTCATGGAGCGCATTCAATAAAAGAAGAAAAAAACAACAACAACAAATAAACGACCTAACACTACAGCTCAAAGCCCTAGAAAAAGAATAGATCAACACTAAAAGTAGTAGAAGACAGGAAATAGTTAAAATCAGAGCTGAAATCAATGAAATTCAAACAAAAGAAACAATCGAAAAAATTGACAAAATAAAAAGTTGGTTCTTTGAAAAAATAAACAAATTTGATAAACCCTTAGTCACACTAACAAAGAGAAAGAGAGAGAAAACTCAAATTACTAAAATTCAGGATGAACAAGGAAATATCATGACAGATACAATTGAAATATAAAACATAATTAGGAGTTATTTTGAAAACCTATACTCCAACAAAATAGAAAATCCTGAAGACATCAACAGGTTTCTAGAGACATATGATTCACGCAAACTGAATCAGGAGGACACACACTATTTAAATAGATCAATTTCAAGTAGTGAAATAGAAGAAGTCATCAAAAACCTACCAACAATGCAATGGAGAAAAGATAGTCTCTTCAACAAATGGTGCTGGGAAAACCGGAAATCCATAGGCAACAGAATGAAATTAAACCCTTTTCTCTCACCCTACACAAAAGTCAACTCAAAATGGATCAAGGACCTTGGAATCAGACCAGAGACCCTGCATCTTACAGAAGAAAAAGTAGGTCCAAACCTTCAACTTGTTGGCTTAGGATCACACTTCCTTAACAGGACTCCCATAGCACAAGAAATAAAAGCGAGAATCAACAACTGGGATTGATTCAAACTAAAAAGCTTTCTCTCAGCAAAGGAAACTATCAGTAATGTGAGGAGAGAGTCTACAGAGTGGGAAAATATCTTTGCCACTCATACTTCAGATAGAGCGCTAATTTCCAGAATATATAAAGAACTCAAAAAACTCTACACCAAGAATACAAATAATCCAATCAACAAATGGGCTAAGGATATGAACAGACACTTCACAGAAGAAGATCTACAAGCAATCAACAGATATATGCAAAAATGTTCAACATCTCTAGTAATAAGAGAAATGCAAATCAAAACTACCCTAAGATTCCAACTCACCCCAATTAGAATGGCAATTATCAAGAACACAAGCAACAATAGGTGTTGGCGAGGATGTGGGGAAAAAGGTACACTCATACATTGCTGGTGGGGTTACAAATTAGTGCAGCCACTCTGGAAAGCAGTATAGAGATTCCTCAGAAAGCTTGGAATGGACCCACCATTTGACCCAGCTATCCCACTCCTCAGCCTATTCCCAAAGGACTTAAAATCAGCATACTACAGAGACACAGCCACATCAATGTTCATAGCTGCTCAATTCACCATAGCCAGATTGTGGAACCAGCCTAGATGCCCTTCTGTTGATGAATGGACAAAGAAACTGTGGCATATATATATATATACAATGAAATATTACTCCACCATGAAGAATGATAAAATTATGTCATTTGCAGGCAAATGGATGAAACTGGAGAATATCATGCTAAGTGAGATAAGCCAATCTCAAAAAACTAAAGGACGAATGATCTCGCTGATAAGCGGAGGAGGACATAATGGGGGGGTGGGAGGGGTTAGCATTACGGTTAGGGTTAGGTTTAGGGTTAAGGATAAGGAGGGTGGAAGAATGGAGGAAGGACTGTATAGAGGGAAGAGACGGGTGGGAGGGGTGGGAGGAGTGGGTGGGAAGGGAAAAAAAAATAACAGAATGAATCAAACAACAATGCCCTATGTAAATTTATGATTACACAAATGGTATGCCTTGACCCCATATACAAATAGAGAAACAACATGTATCCCATTTGTTTACAATAATAAAAAAAAAGAAAAAACAAACAAACGAACAAAAAACCTACCAACAAAGGAAAATCCAGGACCAGATGGATTCTCAGCTGAGTTGTACAAAACTTTTAAAGAAGAGCTCATTCCAATACTCCTCAAAGTATTCCATGAAATAGAAGAGGAGGGAACCCTTCCAAACTCATTCTACGAAGCCAATATCACCCTGATACCTAAACCAGACAGATACATCGAGGAAAGAAAATTTCAGAGCAATATCCTTAATGAACATTGATGCAAAAATTCTTAACAAAATTTTAGCAAATCGCATACAAAAATATATTAAAAAGATAGTGTACCATGATCAAATGGGTTTGAATGCCATATTTTGTTAAACAATTTTTCTTTATATATTGAGATAATCATGTGATTTTTGTTTTTAAGTCTACTGATGTGATGAATTTCATTTATTGATTTCCATATGTTGAATCAACTTTGCTTCCCTGGGATGAACCCCACTTGATCATGGTGCACTATCTTTTAAATAGGTTTTTGTATGTGATTTGCAAGTATTTTTCTCAGGAATTTTTGTATCTACATTCATCAGGGATGGTGTGAAGTTTTCTTGATGTGTCTTTGGTTTTGGTATCAGGGTGATAATAGCTTCGTAAAAAGAGCTTGGAATGATTCCCTCCTTTTCCATTTCATGGAATAATTTGAGGAGGATTGATGTTAGTTCTCTGAAGGTCTGATAGAACTTGGCTGAGAATCTGGTCTTGGGCTTTTCTTTGTTGATAAGCTTCTGATGGGTCTTTACTGTCATTGTTTGAAATTGATCTCTTAAAATTTTGCATATCCTCCTGATTCAATTTAGGTATGTCATCTGTCTCTAGAAATTTGTTGAAATTGGCAAGATTTTCTATTTTATTAAGAGTATAAATTTTCAAAAATTTCTGATTAGTGTCTGTATTTTAGGAGTGTCTGTCATGGGATTTGCTTTTTTATCATGAATTTTAGTAATCTGAGATTTTACCTCTATTTCTCTGTTAGCTTGGCTAAGGATTTATCAATTATATTTATTTTTTCAAACACCAACTTTCTGTTTTGTCAATTTTCTAATTATTTGTTTCAAATTTACTGAATTCAGTTCTGATTTTAATTATTTCCTGTCTTATACTACTTTTGGTGTTGATTTGTTGTTCTTTTTGTAGAGCTTTTTTGTAGAGCTTTGATATGTAATTTTAGGTTATTTATTTGGTGATTTTGTTCTTTTTTTTTTTTTATTTTCTGTTCTTTTAATGAATGAGCTCAATGCAATGAACTTCGCTCTTAGAATTGCCTTCACAGATTCCCAAAGATTTTGATGCTTTTGCTATTCTAATTTACCTCTAAGAATTTTTTTAAATTTCATCCCTGATATCTTCTGGTATCCATTGGTCATTTGAATAGCATATTATTTGGTCTCTTGGTGTAGAGGAGCTTCTATTTTTTATTTTTTGTTGATATCTAATTTTGTTCCATTATGTTTATATAAAACACAAGGTATTATTCTCTATTTTTCAAAATTTCCTTAGAGTTGCTTTGTGACCCAAGATATGATCTATTTTAGAGAAGAATTTGTGTGCTGCTGAGAAAAAAGTGTATTCAGTAATGAATGGATGAAATATTCTATATATGTCAAACAGTTTAAATTATTGTGTTTCTTAGCTCTATAGCGTCTTTGATTAGTTTCTGTTTGGAGGATCTATCCAGTGATGAGAGAGGAGCATTAAAGTCACCACATATTATTGTGTTGTGGTCTATTTGATTCTTAAATTGAGAAGGATCTGTTTGATATATGTAGATTCTCCATTGTTTGGGGCATAGATATTTACAACTGTCACGTCTTGTTCATGTACATTCCTGTAAGCAGTATGAAATGGCCTCCTTTGTCTCTTCTGATTAACTTCGGCTTGAAATTCACTCTATGTAATATGAGGATAGAAAACTTTGCTTGTTTATGAGATCAATATCAGTAACTTATTTTTTCCCATCCTTTTACTTTCAGTCTGTGGTTGTCTTTGCTTATGAGGTGATTGTCTTAGAGACAGCTTATTTTGGGGTCTTTTAATTAAGTAATTAATTATTTTTAATTCAATCTGCTAGTCTATGGTTTTTGATTGATGAGTTTAGATCATTTATGTTCAATGATAGTATTGAAAAGTGGTTTTTATTCTCTGTCATTTTGATTTATTTCTGGTTTTATTTAAATTAGTTTATCCTTTGATTGAGTATTCTTCTAGTGTAGTTTCTCCCTTTGTTGGTTTTCTCTTATTTTTAATTTCTTCTTCATGAAATATTTTTCTGAGAATGTTCTGTAGTGCAGGGTTTCTATTTTTGAAATCTTTTAACTTTTGTTTATCATGGAAAGTTTTGATTTCAATTTTAAGCTTACTTTTTTAGGATATAGTAGTATTTATGACTCACTTCCATTTTCTTTCAGAGTTTGGTATATATTATTTCAAGACCTCCTAGCTTTCAGTCTGGCTTGAGAAATCAGCTGAGATCCAGATTGGTTTCCGTCCAAATGTACCCTGCTGTTTTTCTCTATCCTTCTTCTGTGTTTTAGGTATTTTCATAATAAAGTGCCTTGATGTGGATCTGCTGAAATCTTCTGTATTTGGGTCCTATACGTCTCCTGTGTTTGATTTTCCTTTGCATTCTTAAGGTTTAGCAAATTTTCTGGTATTATTTTATTAAAAGGATTGTGCATTACTTTGGTCTGTATCTCTGAGACTTCATCTATCCTGATAAATCTTAAATTTGGTCTTTTCAGGTTATCCCATATTTCTTGGAAGTTCTGTTCATGGTCTCCTAACATCCTTTCCCTATGGTCAACTTTATTTTCAAGATTATATATTTTGTCTTCTTTGCCTCAAACTCTGTCTTCCAAGTGGTCTAATATGTTACTGAATCTTTCCACTGAATATTTATTTAGGTTTACTGATTCCTTCAAATTTTCTGCTTCATGTTTTTTCAGAATATCTATCTCTTTATTAAAGTGATCTTTCACTTCTTTTATTTTCCGATTTCACTCTTACATTGTCCTTTATCTCACAGAGCAGTTTAACCATGTACATTCTAAACTCCTCTGACATTTATTCCACTGTGGTGTCTACTGTTAATGAAGTATCTTGGTTTGTTTGGGGCAATGTGGTCCCTTGCTTTTTCGTGTTGTTTGTATGTATATTCATCTAACAGTATGGATCTGAGGCAGTGGAGTTTCTACCCTGTGGACTTACAGCATCCCTGAAGGTTTCTAATACCTCACCATAGGGGGAGACAAGTAATAACAATAACCAATGCAAACAATATAGAGCATCAAACCAAACAATCACAATAAACAGAAATAATATGGTCAGTTATTTCCTACAATAAAAACAGTTTGCAAAAGGGTTTATAATTTCAAATGGTGGACAGGGAAAGAACAGAAGTGATGTAGGATGTAATGATTATGAGAGAAGAGGAGAGAAGATAGAAAAGTCAAAGAGTGAAAGAGTGAAAGAGAAAACAAGGAGATGGGCTGTTAGCAGAAGAAAAGAGAAAGAGAATCAAGGGAAATAGACAAGTGAGATATACATATATATATATATATGTATATATATATATAATTTAACAATTAAAAAATAAAAACAAAAAGTATACAAAAAGAAAACTGAAATATACTAATCAAACATCTTAGTCTTCAAAATATCGATCCATGAAAAATAACTGTCTTCAAAAATGCTAAAAAATGAGAAAAAAAATGAATACATATAAATGTCCATGAACTATTAAGGTCACAATCAAATAGAGAAAAGAAAAAAGAAAAAAAGAATTCTTGATGAAAAGTTAAAGAATTGTTTCTATTGGAGTTCAAAAGATTCTCAGCTTCCCTTCTCAGCAGTGTTAGGTGGGTCCTAAGGAGTGTGATGCTTGCTTCACCCTCAGGGTGGGTTTGTTAGAGTGAGAGAGATACTCCAGGAGGCAGAACTCCTGGAGGTAGAGATTAGGCTAAGGTATGCTCCAGGTTCCCCTGGATGCCTACTGGTCTGGAGATCTTAAATTGGGCCTTAAATCCAGGGCCCAACAATTACTGGTTCATGCTGGAATACTGCACCCCAGGAATCTCTCCTGGATTCCACTCTCTGGTGGAGAAGTCAATTCTTAGTGCACTATGTCACCTGTGGACCCCATGTTTCCTAGTTTTGGGTTCAGTCTCCAAACTCAAACTCTCCTGCCTTTTTTCTTTTAAATTCCTGGCCAGACATATCTTTCCCAGCAAATCCTGCAAGCAGCTGAACTGGTTTGCAGAATACGAAGTCAACATATCGGAATTAATTATATCTCTATTTTTATAAGTCAGTCACATTTATAAAATGAAATATTAGAAAAAGTAAATAAAACAATAGCACCAAAAATATGAAACATCTGAAATTATTTAACAATGTATATAAAAGACCTTATAGGAAAGCTATAACCAATTATGAGAAGTAAAATTCTAAATGGAAGGATACACATATTCATGACTTGGTAGAATCAATATTATAAAGATATCAATTCTCCCTAAATTATAGATAAAATACAATCCCAAAAAGTCATCAAAAATTCTTGATAAGATTTGAGGCTAGATATCCAAGATAGTGGACTGGAGGGAGGCTGCGTTTAACCCATTTGTCTACTGTGATCACCTGCAGTCTGCCAACATATCGACACCTTTTTTGAGTGCAGATTGCTCACTGTCAGGCGCCTATCATCCGCCATTTGGCCGCCTCTTGCCTGTCCATTGCCTGCCTTTCACCTACCCATCACCCACCACCCTATGTTCACCGCCCGATCAGCCAACAGCTGCCAGCAGACTGACCGAAGACTGCCAGTGGAGCACCAGCTGCCTGCACTTGCCTGGAAGTTCTCTGCCACAGTACCTGGAGGTTTGGTTACATGTGGCTGCCCCCATTTTGAGACAACAACCAGGCCCCATAGGACCCCTGGCTGGACTGACTGAGTGCCATCTACAGGATTCCTCAGCCTGACCGATCACTCCCTGCCTCCGGGGCCCTCACATTGACTGACTGCTCCTTGCCGCCAGGACGCCCAGATCAACTAACTGCATCCTATCACCGGGACCCCAGACTGACTGATTGCACCCAGCCACCAGGATCCTGCAACCACACCAAATACACCCAACCTCCAGGACCCCTGCCTGACAAACTGCACCCCGCCTCTAGGACCTCCAGCCGACCACGTCCACACTCCAAGCTGCAGCTCCCCATTTGCGAACACATTTGGAAACCAGAGCAGCCATCTTGGATAATCCTGGAAGCCGCAGCTCTGATTGTTAGGTGGGGCAAATCCCATCCTGAGACGCCTGCTGGAGACTTGAAGCTCATGGTCAGGTACCTCTCATGCATCAGGCTACTGAAGACTGGGAGGTTTGAATACTATATGACAGTTATAGTGTACATTTTCTTTCTCCTCCTTATTGAACAATTTTAAGTTTTTATTTCTTTACTTTTCTTGCTCTCTTTTCCTTTTGTTTACCTGTTCCCTCAGCGTCTCTTTCTCCCTTTTTTGCATGCTAACATCCAATTTCTTTTGATTGCACTCTCACCCTTTCTATTATCTAGAACTTCTGTATATTCTTTTCTTATCCCATTAACAGCTACATCCTACATCCCTCTGCATCCTCTTTGTCCTCCATTAGAAACTCACCTTATTGCAAATCTGTTTGTTCTACTGAAGATAACAGTTGAACTCATTCTGTTTATTATGACAATTTTGTTATTGTCCTCATAGGGGTTATTTGGTCTAGGATTGCATAGTGTCTGAATTGGGCACTGCTAATATTGATCTCCCCTTAAAGAAAGAGTTTTGGAAACCTATAGGGCCACTATAAGCCTATAGGGGGAAATCTGCAATACCCCAGATCTGCACTGCTAGAGGGGAAGATACATGAACAACATGAAAAAACAAGGGAAGAAAATGATCCAAACAAATCTAGATTCTATATTAATGGAATCCACTAACAGTATTGTAGAAGAAACGTCAGAAAAGGACTTCAGATTATACATGATTAAGATGATTCGCGAAGCAAAGGATGAGTTAAGAGAGCAAATGCAGGCAATGAATGATAATACCAATAAGCAGTTGAAAGAGCACCTTCAGGAAGCAAAAGATCACTTCAACAAAGAGAGAGAGATTCTCAAAACAAAAAACAAAAAACAAACGGAAATCCTTGAAATGAAGGAAACAATAAACCAAATAAAAAAAAACTCAATGGAAATCATCACCAAAAGACTAGACCACTTGGAAGACAGAACCTTAGACAATGAAGATAAAATATTTAATCTTGAAAATAAAGTTGCCCAAACAGAGAAGATGCTAAGAAATCATGAACAGAATCTTCAAGAACTATGAGACATCATGAAAAGACCAAATTTAAGAATTATTGGGATTGAGGAAGGCACAGAGATACAAACCAAAGGAATGAACAATCTATTCAATGAAATAATATCAGAAAATTTCCCAAACCTGAAGAATGAAATGGAAAATCAAATACAAGAGGCTTACAGAACACCAAATGCACAGAATCACAACAGATCCACACCAAGGCACATTATAATGAAAATGCCTAACATTCAAAATAAAGATAAGATTTTGAAGGCTGTGAGAGAAAAGCATCAGATTACATATAGGCGGAAACCAATATGGATAGCAGTCGACTTCTCAACCCAGACTCTAAAAGCTAGAAGAGCCTGGAACAACATATTTCAAGCTCTGAAAGAACATGGTTGCCAACCAAGAATCCTATAGCCAGCAAAACTAACCTTCAGATTTGAAGATGAAATAAAATCCTTCCATGATAAACAAAAGTTAAAAGAATTTACAAATAGAAAGCCTGCGCTATAGAATGTTCTCAACAAAATATTCCATGAGTAGGAAATGAAAAACAACAATGTAGGTCAGCAAAGGGAGGAACTACCTTAAAGAAAAACCACTCAAAGGAGAAACTGAGCCAAGTTAAAAAACAAAAGTAAGCCCAAACGACTGGGAATACAAATCATATCTCAATAATAACCCTGAACGTTAATGGCCTGAACTCATCAATCAAAAGACACAGACTGGCAGAATGGATTAAAAAGAAAGACCCAACAATATGCTGCCTGCAAAAGACTCATCTCATAGAAAAAGACATCCACAGACTAAAGGTGAAAGGATGGGAAAAACCTACCATGCACATGGACTCAGTAAAAAAGCGGGGGTTTCCATCCTTATATCAGATAAAGTGGACTTCAAGCCAAAGTTAGTCAGAAGGGATAAAGAAGGACATTTCATACTGCTTAAGGGAACCATAAATCAGGAAGGCATAATGATAGTAAATATTTATGCCCCAAAAATGGTGCTTCCCTATACATTAAACAAATCCTTCTCAATTTCAGGAATCAAATAGACCACAACACAGTAATTCTGGGTGACTTTAATGCACCACTGTCACCACTAGATAGATCTTCCAAACAAAAACCAACCAAAGAAACCACAGAACTCAATAACACAATCAAGAACCTAGACTTATTAGACATATATAGAATATTCCAACCATCAACGAGCAGATTCAATTTCTTCTCAACAGCACATGGAACCTTCTCGAAAATAGACCATATGTTATGCCACAAAGCAGCCCTTAGGAAATGCAAAAAAATAGAGATACTGCCTTGTGTTCTATCAGATCCTAATGGACTGAGGGTAGAAATCAATGACAAAATAAAAAACAGAAATTACTCCAACACCTGGAGACTAAATAATATGCTATTGAATGAAACATGGATAACAGAAAACATCAGGGAGGAGATAAAAAAATTCTTAGAGGTGAATGAGAATGACGATACAACATATCAAAATCTCTGGGACACTATGAAAGCGGTACTAAGAGGAAAATTCATTGCATGGAGCGCATTCCAGAAA
Source organism: Sciurus carolinensis (assembly GCF_902686445.1). NCBI lineage: Eukaryota > Metazoa > Chordata > Mammalia > Rodentia > Sciuridae > Sciurus > Sciurus carolinensis. Next base: position 24,120,016 of record NC_062216.1, read on the forward strand.
AGAATGAAAAGTCAACAACTAAATGACCTAACATTACAGCTCAAAGCCCTAGAAAAAGAATAGATCAACACTAAAAGTAGTAGAAGACAGGAAATAATTAAAATCAGAGCTGAAATCAATAAAATTGAAACAAAAGAAACAGTAGAAAAAATTGACAAAACAAAAAGTTGGTTCTTTGAAAAAGTAAACAAAATAGACAAACCTTTAGCCACACTAACAAAGGAGAGAAATCTCAAATTATTAAAATTTGTGATGAAAACGGAAATATCACGACCGACATCACATAATGAGAAGCTACTTTGAAAATCTGTATTCCAACAAAACAGAAACTACCGAAGACATTGACAAATTTCTAGAGACATATGCTCCTACCAAACTGAACCAGGAGGACATACACAATTTAAATAGATCAAAACAAGCGATGAAATAGAAGAAGCCATTAAAAACCTACCATCCAAGAAAAGTCCAGGACCAGATGGATTCTCAGCCGAGTTCTACAAGACCTTCAAATAAGAAAATTTTACACCAATATCCTTGATGAATATAGATGCATATATCCTTAACAAAATATTGGCAAACCAAATTCAAAAACATATTAAGAAAACTGTGCACCACGATTTCAAGTGGGGTTCATCCCTGGAATGCAAGGATGGTTTAATATCCGCAAAAAAATAAACATAATCCATCATGTCAACAGACTTAAGGATAAGAAATCATATGGTTATTTCAATTGACACAGAAAAAGGGTTTGACAAAATACAACACCCCTTCATGCTCAACACACTAGAAAAAATTGGGATAGTAGGAACATAACTGAACATTGTAAAGGCTATTTATGGTAAGCCCATGGCCAACATCATTCTTAATGGAGAAAAACTGAAACCATTCCCTTTAAAAACCAGAACAAGACAGGGATGTCCTCTTTCACCACTTCTATTCAACACTGTCCTCGAAACTCTAGCCAGAGCAATTAGACAGACTAAAGAAATTAAAGAGATACGAATAGGAAAAGAGGAACTTAAGTTGTCACTATTTGCTGATGACATGATTCTATATTTAGAGGATCCAAAAAACTCCTCCAGAAAACTTCTAGACCTCATCAATGAATTCAGCAAAATAGCAGGCTATAAAATCAACACGCATAAATCTAAAACATTTTTATACGCAAGCGATGAAACAGCAGAAAGGGAAATGAGGAAAACAACTCCATTTGCAGTAGCCTCAAAAAAAAAAAAAAAATACTTGGGCATCAATCTAACCAAAGAGATAAAAGATCTCTACAATGAAAACTAGAAAACATTGAAGAAAGAAATTGAGGAAGACCTTAGAAGATGGAAAGATCTCCCATGTTCTTGGATAGGAAGAATTAATATTGTCGAAATGGCCATACGACCAAAAGTGCTATACAGATTCAATGCAATTCCAATTAAAATCCAAATGACGTACCTTACAGAAATAGAGCAAGCAATCATGAAATTCATCTGGAAGAATAAGAAACCCAGAATAGCTAAAACAATCCTTAGCAGGAAGAACGAGACAGGGGGTATTGCAATTCCAGAACTTCAACTATACTACAAAGCAATAGTAACAAAAATGGCATGGTATTGGCACCAAAGTAGACAGGCAGATCAGTGGTACAGAATAGAGGACATGGACACAAACCCCAATAATCACAATTTTCTCATACTAGACAAAGGGGTCAAAAATATGCAATGGAGAAAAGATAGCCTCTTCAACAAATGGTGCTGGGAAAACTGGAAATCCATATGCGACAGAATGAAACTAAACCCCTATCTCTTACCCTGCACAAAAATCAACTCACAATGGAATAAGGACCTTGAAATCAGACCAGACACCCTGCATCTTATAGAAGAAAAAGTAGGTCCAAATTTTCAACTTGTTGGCTTAGGATCACACTTCCTTAACAGGACTCCCATAGCACAAGAAATAAAAGCAAGAATCAATAAGTGGGACAGACTCAAACTAAATAGCTTTCTCTCAGCAAAGGAAACTATCAGCAATGCAAAGAGAGAGCTTACAAAGTGGGAGAAAATCTTTGCCACTCATACTTCAGATAGAGCACTAATTTCCAGAATCTATAAAGAACTCAAAAAACTCTACACCAAGAATACAAGTAACCCAATCAACAAATGGCTAAGGATATGAACAGACACTTCACAGAGGAAGATCTACAAGCAATCAACAAACATATGAAAAAATGTTCACCATCTTTAGTAATAAGAGAAATGCAAATCAAAACTACCCTAAGATTCCACCTCACCCCAATCAGAATGGCGATTATCAACAATACAAGCAACAATAGGTGTTAGAGAGGATGTGGGGAAAAAGTACTCATACATTGCTGGTGGGGTTGCAAATTAGTGCAGTCACTCTGGAAAGCAGTGTGGAGATTCCTTAGAAAACTTGGAATGGACCCACCATTTGACCCAGCTATCCCACTCCTCGGCCTATCCCCAAAGGACTTAAAATCAGCATACTACAGAGATACAGCCACATCAATGTTCATAGCTGCTCAATTCACAATAGCTACACTGTGGAACCAACCTAGATGCCCTTCTGTTGATGAATGGATAAAGAAAATGTGGTGTGTGTGTATATATATACACACACATACACAATGGAATATTACTCAGCTATAAAGAATAATAAAATTATGGCATTTGCAGGCAAATGGATGAAATTGGAGAATATCATGCTAAGTAAGATAAGCCAATCTCAAAAAAACAAAGGACGAATGATCTCTCTGATAAGCGAATGATGACACATAATTGGGGTTGGAAGAGGGGGAAGAATGGAGGAAGGAGGGACTGTACAGAGGGAAAAGAGGGGTGGGTGGGGTGAGGGGGGAGGAAAAAAAGAACAAATCAAACAACATTACCCTATGTAAATGTATGATTATGCAAATGGTATGCTGTTACTCCATGTACAAACAGAAACACGATGTATCCCATTTGTTTACAATAAAAATAAATTTTAACAAAATTCTTGGTATATCTGAGAATAACATTCTAAAATGCATATGGAATAAAATATGTGGTAGGAATTGGCCAGATTTTTCTTGAAGAACAAGGTGGGAAGACTTGATTTACTGATATAAAGACTTAAAAACTGCAATAATTAGGATAGTTTCATACTGATGCATATATAGACAGAGATCAATGGAACAATATAAAGAATCCAGAAACACACACAAAGATACTTCATTTACAATAAAAATAGCACTATAGCAGTAGGTAAAGAAAGTTCTTTAATAAATTATGTAGGATAAACTAGATATTAAATTGCAAACAATAAAATAAAATGTCTCCTTTAGACTATATAGAAAAATCCTCAGGTAAACTGGCAGGTCTAAAGCTAAAAGGAAAATAATGTCCAAACTTGGAATCAACCAAGATGTCTTTCTGTAGGTGAATGGATAAGTAAATTGTAGCACATCTATTCAATGTCATAAAGAAATGAACTATAAGACACAAAAAGATGGAAGGAACTTCAGTGAATATTTTTGAGATAATTCGTTCTGAAAAGGCTACATATTTCATGATTCCAACTAGATGACATTCGGAAGAGACAAAACTATGGAGAGCTAGTAAAATGACTGATGGATGCCAGGGGCAGAGGTCAGATATAAACAGCTAGAACAATGAGGAGTTTTAGAGCAGTAAACAGTTTTGTATGATTCTATAATGGAGGATACATGGCATTGTTCATTAGCCAAAACCTATTGAAACTAAAACACAAAAAGCAAATCCTACAGTAAACTATGCATTCTGACAATAAATATGCCAATATTGGCTCATCAAATGTAATACGTGTACCATTCTGGTGTATTATTGATGGTGGGAGCGCTGAGCAGTGAGGGAAGAAGGGGTATTCTTCAGGAACTCTCTGTACTTTCTATCCAATTTTGCTACAAACCTAAAACTGTTCATAAAAAAGCATATTAAAATTTTAAAAGGCAGCTGATATAAAAATATTGGACTTTTGAAAACTACTGGAATTTAAGAAAACAGTTGAACTTTTTCTAGGAAGAACATTTGAATATTTTGAGTAAAAAGACTAAGTCATTTATCTGGGAAGACAAAATACTGTCTATAGACTTTCTGACTGAAATTCTTTATGCCAGAATATAATGGAGCCACACATTAATGATAATCAAGAAAAAAAAAGTCAAGGATTTTATATTTAGCTAAACTCATCTTCAAGAACAAAGTCTTAAGACAAACTTAGGAACAGAACATCAAGATCTCTGGGTATAGTGTTCATAGGAGTCCTTTGATAGTCAATTATAAAGAGCGCTGCAGACAATCAAAATGACTAAAGACACTGACATAAATTAGAAGACTACGCAATATCACAGTCTTTTAATCCATGAAATAATCTTTGATAATAGCGTTTCATTCTACACAAGAAGAAACTGAATGTCTGTGTTACAAGAACCTACCCATGATTGCTTATCAAGTGACAGAGCCAGAATCAGAACCACAGTCAATACTTTTTCCACACAAAGCTGAGAAAGTTGCTGCTCTCACAAATGCATTAACCACACCTTTGTGTCTTTGCATATACGGGAACTAAATATCACTCTCTTTAAAAAAGTTCTCTCTTTTTTTTTTTTTTAATTCTTTGACCTCGCTCAAAATAACTTGCATTCTCTGGGGTTTTTCCTAACCCAAAAGGACCAATATATCATTTTAGTCAAACTGTATTAAAGTAAAGCTCCTCCTTAGTGGTACACATAACACCTCTAAAACAGATTCTGACATGTGAATTAATGACATCAAGAATTGTCACTTTCATATTAGGTATAGGGGAGTGAAGGGGGGAAGGGTGTGGGGGTAGGAATGACAATAGAGTGAAACAGACATTATTACCTCATGTACATATATGACTGCATGACTGATGTGATCCTACAATATGTATAATCAGAAAAATGAGAGATTACCCTCTATTTATGTATGATCTTTAAAAATGCATAAATGCATTCTACTGTCATTTATAACTAATTAGAACAAATTAAAAAAAAAATGAATTGTCACTTTTTTGTCTTAAAATCCCAGTCCAGAGCATATTCTTTTGAGTAAATGTAGTTGGGGAAAAAATAAAAAAGAGGGCAGCTAACAAGTCTGACTTTTCAAGATAAAGTTAATTACTTAAACATCTGTGAACTATCTCTGAACATTGTGCATCCTTTTTATTCTTGCCCTTTTCATGCAATGTTATAATTTATTTGTTTTCATTTTTGTCTACCCTCTTGAGCTCAAGGATGACCTTTTTTGTCTTTGTAAATTTACCATATCACACATAATAGTGTGGACAGCTAATAAGTGTTCAATAAACAGTTAGTGAGCTTAATTTTAAAAAGTCAAATAGTAAGTTATTTCTCAGTTCCAATTCTCTGTAGATAGATTATGATGAATACAGAGAATGAAAATCCTATTTTATGCTGCTTAAGTTTTATTGTGTATCAAATTAAATATACTTAAGTAATAAAAATTTATATATGAGGAATCAGAATCTGATTTTTTAAAGAAGTATTTCTAAAGCGCATGAACATATACAGGACTTTTAGACTATAAAATGATCTGACATTTTTATCATTATTTTAAAAAATATTTTAGAGCCTGGAGACATTTCTATGCTTGAAGAAAGCCTGAGGCATTATGAAAATAGTATTATTATAATAAAATATATAAATAGTATATATTATTAAGTTATTAGAATTTTTATTTTTAATAGGGTTAGCATACAGCTGCACATTTTCCTGATGAGTGTGAACAAATTAATTCAAATTAATTATAGACCTATACACTTTAAACTTTTGCCCTATATTCAAAAAATTATACTTCTTTATTCAAATTGTTTTTCCTTTAATATAAAAAATAAAATGAGTAACGGTTAAGAGATACAGCCTTAATAAGGAAATAGTAACCTACTTTTGCCCCTTCAGTAACATGTGCACAGGCTCATTTCACTAATTCTCAGCATCTGGCTAATTCCATTATAGAACATGTCAATAGCCTCATCTCCTTCAGTTTCAGTAATGAGTTTCACTCTAAGCTTTAGGGAGAGACAAAGATCAACAGAGAAAAAGAGCACAAAATGTCATACACACACAAACACACATACACCCTCTCCCCACAACACACACACACACACACACACACACACACATGTGCACACACATCTGGACATGCTTCTCCAAAGATGAAAACTACATTCAATTTCCTTATCATGTGGACAAGCTGTTTAATTTGAAACACCTGTTTTATATATGGAGACTCACTCTTATGTGTAGTTGTAATACCAAATCCCTCATGGATCATGAATGTTTTCCTTCTGCCTCATGACAACTCTCCCTCCCCACTCCCAGAATAACATCTGTCATAACTACTACTGATATCTTTTCATCAACTTAATTCCTGAATCTAAATCAAAATATAAAACATTCATCTTAAAAAGCTCCCACATTTTTCTTCATGGAAAAAGTTGTTCTGATATTTCCAGCTTCCCCATGTGATGCGCTGACAGATCTGGTTCCATGAGAATGTTATAGGCCAGACTATAAGGGAAATGACTAAACAGACTCCATTTTGCTCTGAGACTCCATGTTAAGTAGGAAATAAGCTTCTCCCAAGGGAACACCCCACCTCTGTACCCATCCTCAGTTACTTAGCATGACATGTTTAGCAATAAAAATGACAATTCTCATGTAATGAAAAATTGCTCTCTTTTGATCTCTATTGCTCTTAACCAATGTACCATGTAAACAGTGACTGTGTGGATGTTAGTAACCATTCTTTAGTTTGTACCTAGGTAAGGGTCATTTTGACCCACTTCTCCCTTTGTTGATGATCTCATGATGTTAGTTTGTAATTTCAAATCATAGCAACAGACACTTATGATTGATGTGATTTTTGGTATAAGAACCCTACAACCCTATGGTTGGGGCTGTTCTCCCAATAGCCATTTTTTGGGGCATTGTGTAAGACAGTCAGCTGGCCGACTTAATAAAGAATCTCAAATTTGGACTTCTTAATGGTGATCGGTCTGTTCTCAAGTTGCACCCCATAACACCCATGTAAACTTTCTATTCCTTTTTTTTGTTGAGAGACATATCTCGCTATGTTGCTCAGGCTCGTCTCAAATACACAATCCTCCTGAGTAGCTGGATCAACAGGCATGTACCACTGTGTGCCCAGCTTCCTATTTCTTTTATCTTTAGATCATGTTCAGGCTATAGAAGTCAAAACTCATGAGACTATCATGTAGAACACTGACTCTCCAGAAAATTAAATAAAAATTCTTCATTTTAATGGAATATAATTATATCCAAAAAGTGGTTATAATAATATTCCAATATTTAAGTAATTCACTTTAAATGGCAACATTTTGAAACATAACTTTTCATATTTTTTCTAGTATAGAAAAACAACTACTTTCTGCTTACCACTTTTAATAGTTGTATTTTCCAATAATTCTGTTTGGAGTTGTAGTTCTGCTTCTCCAAGTATCTTCAGAACCGAATCTGTAGGGCTTTTCCCCCAGACTTTTCTTGGAGATCCGCTAGGATCTAATTTAATAACTTCTCCCACTGTATGCTCTATTTAAAAAAAGATACAAAGAAGTAATTTTCAATGATAAAAATAATAAATCTGCACTGGTAGATTTTGGGATCTTTTATCTAAGTGATTGCTTAAAGAGAAAAAAATTAAATCAAAAAGACATCAGGTAGGCAATGAACATTTTTTGACAATAACAATTTTGGGTAAATTAATTTAACAAAATTTAGTGATGCAAAATATAGAAAATCTATTGAAGTTTGAGTCACTGGAACATTTAGTAGTAAAATATGAAGTATATAGTTATCTAGAAGTTACACACAGGATATAAAATATTGTGGGGCATAAGTTATACAGGCTGTATAATTGTAACCTGTATAGGTTGATACTGTTTTTTGTACCAGTTCCATGAAAATAAGTACGTGCAAAATAGCAGGTAATATTCAGTTTTGTACAATCAACATGACTTCAATTAGGAAATAATTTTTAAAAGGTTGTTTAAACAGAGAATCAGAACCATACCTTTAAAGTCATCTGATATCTGACAAAGGTGGCAAAGCAATGCAATGGGGAGGAAAGAATCTTTAAGAAGCAACGTAATTGAATGTTCATAAGAAAAAAGAAAAGAAAACCATAAAGTTCAACCCTGTAAATGCAGGGAGAGAAAACCCAAAGGAATCAATAGTCTCTCTGAGCTGAGGAGGCCACAACTGAGAGCCTAGGGAGGCCAAAATGGCTAGTGTTTGTGAGATAAGAGTACTGAAAAGTAGAAAGTTACACATAAAGAGAATTTGGGAAAATTGTAAAAAGTCATTTCAAGTTTTCAGCTGAGCAGTGATAAGCACATCAGTATATCACACGTAAGGAAATTACTGTTATCTAGAGAAAAGACTACCTAATAATAGTAGAGGGAATAATAATTGGGAGTTTACAGAGCCAGAAATAGTTCCTATTTCTAAGCTTAGAACTACTTACAATTCACAAGGCATCAGGCAAATTATTCAGAAAGGTTGCTGACTTAGCTAAGGGGCAAGATTAGTAATAAACACTGCTCTGTTCCACTTAACAGAGCTTAAAAGCAAGACCTAAAAGGGTCAAGTTATTCATGAGTAACTAAATTTTGTCCCAAAACAAAGGTCAAGAATATTTATAGGAATACAAAAATACATAGTACCACAAATTAAAATTTACAATATTTGGCCCCCGAAAATCATTCTAGCAAAATACAACCTATGATAAAATGGAAAAATAAAAGTTGGTCAATTGAAACCAACTATTTAGTAGACAAGAACATTTGTAATTGTCATTATAACTGAATTCCATATATTTAACAACCTAGAGAAAAGACTGGCTATGGTAATCAGAGATAAGGAAGATATTAACAAGATCAATAGTGAAGAAGGGAAGAACCACCCCCCAAAACAAACAAGAACAAGAACAACAAAAACCCAAACCTGGAAAAAACTAATGCCCAAGAATTTTCTAAATGTGATGAAAACTATAAACTCATAAATCAAGAAGCACAACAAAACTCAAGCAAAAGAAATATGATGAAAATGACATCAAGGGCATCATGATCAATTTCACTACAAACAAGGTTATAGGGAAAAATCTGAAAAGCAGGGGGAAAAAAAAGACACAACTCAGAGCAATAAAACTAAGAATAAGAATTACAGACTTCCCATCACAAGTAAAACAGACAGTGGGAAATACCATTAAAGTACTAAAAACAATAACAACAATAACAACGAATTAGAATTTTGCAAAAAAGGAAGGCAAAATGTAAAGTTTTTACAAACACATAATAAAAGCTGAAACAATTCATCACTAGCGGGGCTGCATGGTAAGAGCTCTTAAAGGGAGTCCTACAGGCAGAAGAAAAATGACTGACAGAAATTTGCTCTACACAAAAGAATAAATAACACTGGAAAAGGAGAGAACATGATAGAGACAAACTTTTATTATTTAAATCACTTTAAAGGATAGATGACTATGAGATATGGGATTTATACTACAAGTAAAAACAACAACAGAAACAAAACCCCAAAACAAAAGCCCAAAGACTGGGAGGGAATAAATACTGTTATAATTACTACTATAATGTTCTTACATTATATTTGAAGTATAATAAATAACTTAAAAATAGATCATGATATTAAAGATACAACTAACTCTAAAGTAAACACTAACATAGGACAATGAATTAGAAGTAATGTCAGAGATAAAACAGAATTATAAAAGATATTCAACTAATCAACAAATGCACAAAGAAGATAGAAAGGGAACAGGGAAGAAAAATAGATGGTACGAACAGAAAACAAATAGCAAAATGGTATACTTGAAGTTATATTGCTTGTAAGTGGTATAAAAATACCAGCAAAATGTTCTAAGACGATATTTAAAAAGCAAACCCAACAATATTCTGCATATAAGAAACCCACATTAAATATAAAGACACAAACAGATTAAGAGGGAAAAGTAAGGATAAAGGTATATCCTGCTGCCAGGCATTGGGGTGCATGCCTATAATCCCAGCTACTCTGGAGGCTGAGGAGGAGGATTGCTAAATTGCAGGCCAGGTTGGGAAACTTAGAGACCCTGTATCAAAATTTTAAAAATAAAAGAAAGGGCTGAGGATGTAGCTCAGGGATAGAGTACCCCTAGATTCACTTCCCAATACTAAAGAAAAAAAAAATGGACAACTAATGTTAAACAAAAGCAGAAGTGATTATATAAATATCAAAGAAAACAGATTTTAAAAACTATTAACAATAGAAACACAGATGATTCTCAAATATCATTATGCTTGCTGAGTGAAAGAAATTGGACACAAAGGAACACAAACTTTTAGGTTCTGTTTATGATATTCTAGAACAAAAATATTTAATCTAAGGTAGAAAAAAATTACAGAAAAAAAGTTGCCTCTGAGAGGCTAGGGGCAAAAACCAACTGGGACGAGACATTAAATATTTTGGTGTGATGGTCACGTTCTCTATCTTGATAGGGATTTAGATTTTGAATCTGTAAGCATTTGTTGAAACAGCAAGTGTACATTTATGATGTATATATTTCACTGTTCACAAATTTAACATAAAAAGAGAAAAACTTCTGAACAAATATTGAACTCCAATAAATAATTATATGATTGGAATTAGCGAAAAGTGTACTAATGTTGGCAATTTAAACTGTATCAAAAAATATGACAAGACTCATTGATGGATAAAAGGATAGATACTGATAATGTAAATGTCAAATGTTAATAACAGAATTTAAATGGAAGGTATATGATATTCATTGTGAAATTATTTTAATTTTGTTATATGTTTGACATTTTTCACAATAAAATGCTGGCAAAAGTAAATTATGTATGGCAATATAAATGAAATGTTACACAGTTGTAAAAAAAACAAGGGGCGGGGCGATCCAAGATGGCGGCCTAGAGGGAGACTGCACTTCCAGTCGCTCCACAACCCAGGAGTTAAGAAGGGGAGGCATTGAGAGACTCGGACTGAAGTGGAGCCACGGGTGAGTCTGCCCACTGGGTAAAGCTCGGCCTGGGTGGCAGGCCCAGATAGAGGTGGCTTATCGGAGCCGGGCAGGGCAGCTAGAGTCATCCACAGGCAGTCCTGCGCACTCCGGCGGTGGGCCCCGCCCACACAGCCAGCTTCTCCAGGTTCTCGGAACGGAACTGGCCCGCTAGTGAGAGCCTGTCTGAACAGAGCAGGCTCCGAGTCCCAGAGCTGCTGCAGTGCAGTGTACTCCTGCAAAGAACCAGCGGAGAGTCTCGATCTGCAATCAGCCTCAGGGATAAGGGCAGGGCAGCCGGAGACCTCTTCAGGCGGCTCTGCCCACTCCGGCTGCGGGCTCTCTTCACGGGGCGATCCAAGATGGCGGCCTAGAGGGAGACTGCACTTCCAGTCGCTCCACAACCCAGGAGTTAAGAAGGGGAGGCATTGAGAGACTCGGACTGAAGTGGAGCCACGGGTGAGTCTGCCCACTGGGTAAAGCTCAGCCCGGGTGGCAGGCCCAGATAGAGGTGGCTTAGCAGAGCCGGGCAGGGCAGCTTGAGTCTTCCCAAGGTAGTCTTCCACACTCCGGCAGTGGGCTCTTCCCACACGGCCAGCTGCACGGTGCAGGCCCACAGTGAGAGCATTTCCGCACAGAGCCAGTTCCAAAACGTGGAACCAGTAGGGGGCTAGGGGCAGTATTCTTCGAATGAGCTGCTTTATCAGATTCCTCCAAGACATCAGGCTACTGAAGGCTGGGAGGTGATACACTGGAAATCTACTGGGACACTATAAGCCAATAGTGGAAAACTGCAATATCTCAGGGTCCCACTGACAACTGACCATTATGAGAAAACAAGGGAAGAAAATGTCCCAAACAAACCTAGATACTACATCAATAAAACCCAATGACAGCACAGCAGAAGAAATGTCAGAAAGGGAGTTCAGAATGTACGTAATTAAAACGATCAGGGAAGCTAATGAGGAGATGAAAGAGCAAATGCAGGCATTGAAGGAGGAGATGAAAGAGCAAATGCAGGCATTAAATGATCGCACCAATCAACAGTTAAAAGACCAAATACGGGAAGCAAGAGATCATTTCAATAAAGAGTTAGAGATACTGAAAAAAAACCAAACTGAAATCCTTGAAATGAAGGAAACAATAAACCAAGTTAAAAACTCCATAGAAAGCATAACCAATAGGATAGAACACCTGGAAGACAGAACCTCAGACATTGAAGACAAAATATTTAACCTTGAAAACAAAGTTGAACAAACAGAGAAGATGGTAAGAAATCATGAACAGAATCTCCAAGAACTATGGGATATCATGAAAAGGCCAAATTTGAGAATTATTGGAATTGAGGAAGGCTTAGAGAAACAAACCAAAGGAATGAACAATCTATTCAATGAAATAATAACAGAAAATTTCCCAAATCTGAAGAACGAAATGGAAAACCAAGTACAAGAGGCTTATAGAACTCCAAACATACAAAATTACAACAGACCCACACCAAGGCACATTATTATGAAAATACCTAACATACAAAATGAAGACAGAATTTAAAAGATCGCGAGAGAAAAGAATCAAATTACATTCAGAGGGAAACCAATAAGAATATCAGCAGATTTTTCAATTCAGACCCTAAAAGCTAGAAGGGCCTGGAACAACATATACCAAGCCCTGAAAGAAAATGGATGCCAACCAAGAATCTTATACCCAGCAAAACTTACCTTCAAATTTGACGATGAAATAAGATCCTTCCATGATAAACAAAAGCTAAAGGAATTTACAAAAAGAAAGCCAGCATTACAGAACATTCTCAGCAAAATATTCCATGAGGAAGAGATGAAAAACAACGATGCAAATCAGCAACAGGAGGCGCTAGCCTAAAGGAATAGCCAAATAAAGGAGAAACCAAATCATGTCAAAAACAAATATGAGTCAATTGACTGGGAATACAAATCATATCACAATAATAACCCTGAATGTTAATGGCCTGAATTCATCAATCAAAAGACACAGACTGGCAGATTGGATTAAAAAGAAAAATCCAACAATATGCTGCCTGCAAGAGACTCATCTCATAGAAAGAGACACCCATAGACTAAAGGTGAAAGGATGGGGACAAACATACCATGCACACGGACACAGCAAAAAAGCTGGAGTATCCATCCTCATCTCAGATAATGTGGACTTCAAACCAAAACTAGTCATAAGGGATAAAGAAGGACATTACATGCTGCTTAAGGGAAGCATAAATCAGCAAGACATAACAATCATAAATATCTATGCCCCGAACATTGGCTCATCCACGTACGTCAAACAAATCCTTCTCAATTCCAGAAATCAAATAGACCACAACACAATAATACTAGGCGATTTTAACACACCTCTCTCACCACTGGATAGATCGTCCAAACAAAAATTGAATAAAGAAACTATAGATCTCAACAACACAATCAGCAATTTAGACTTAACGGACATATATAGAATATACCATCCAACAAAGAATGAATACACTTTCTTCTCAGCAGCACATGGATCCTTCTCTAAAATAGACCATATTTTATGCCACAAAGCTACTGTTAGTAAATACAAGAAGATAGAGATACTACCTTGTACTCTATCAGATCATAATGGATTGAAACTAGAAATAAATGACAGAATAAAAAACAGAAACTTCTCCAATACCTGGAGACTAAATAATACACTATTATATGATGAATGGATAACAGAAGACATCAGGAGGGAAATAAAAAAATTCTTAGAAGTAAACGAGAACAAAGACACATCATATCAAAATCTCTGGGACACTATGAAAGCAGTACTTAGAGGAAGATTTATTTCATGGGGTGCATTCAAAAAAGAAGTAGAAATCAACAAATAAACGAGTTAACACTACAGCTCAAAGCACTAGAAAAAGAAGAGCAGACCAATACCAAAAGTAGTAGAAGACAGGAAATAGTTAAAATCAGAGCCGAAATCAACGAAATCGAAACAAAAGAAACAATCGGAAAAATTAATAAAATAAATAGTTGGTTCTTTGAAAAAATAAATAAAATTGATAAACCCTTAGCCACACTAACAAAGAGAAAGAGGGAGAAAACTCAAATTACTAACATTCGGAATGAACAAGGAAACATCACAACAGACACGAGTGAAATACAAAACATAATTAGAAGCTATTTCGAAAATCTATACTCCAACAAAACAGAAAACCTTGAAGACATCAACAAATTTCTAGAGACATATGAACTACCTAAACTGAACGAGGAGGACATACACAACTTAAATAAACCAATTTCAAGCAATGAAATAGAAGAGGTCATCAAAAGCCTACCAACAAAGAAAAGTCCAGGACCAGATGGGTTCTCAGCCGAGTTCTACAAAACCTTTAAAGAAGAGCTCATTCCAATACTCCTCAAACTATTCCATGAAATAGAAGAGGAGGGAACCCTACCAAACTCGTTCTATGAAGCCAATATCACCCTGATACCTAAACCAGACAGAGACACATCAAGGAAAGAAAATTTCAGACCAATATCCTTAATGAACATCGATGCAAAAATTCTCAACAAAATTTTAGCAAATCGCATACAAATATATATTAAAAAGATAGTGCACCACGATCAAGTGGGTTTTATCCCAGGGATGCAAGGTCGGTTCAACATTCGGAAATCAATAAATGTCATTCACCATATCAACAGACTTAAAGTTAAGAATCACATGATTATTTCAATAGATGCAGAAAAAGCATTTGATAAAATACAGCATCCCTTCTTCATGCTCAAAACACTAGAAAAAATTGGGGTAATGGGAACATTCCTAAACATTATAAAGGCCATCTACGCTAAGCCCATGGCTAATATCATTCTAAATGGTGAAAAACTGAAAGCGTTCCCCCTAAAAACTGGAACAAGGCAGGGATGCCCTCTTTCACCGCTTCTATTCAACATCGTCCTTGAGACTCTAGCCAGAGCAATCAGACAAACCAAAGAAATTAAAGGGATACGAATAGGAAAAGAAGAACTCAAACTATCCCTGTTCGCTGATGACATGATTATATATTTAGAGGAACCTGGAAATTCCACCAGAAAACTTTTAGAACTCATAAGTGAATTCAGTAAAGTAGCAGGTTACAAGATCAATGCTCATAAATCCAATGCATTTTTATACATAAGTGATGAATCTTCAGAAAGAGAAATTAGGAAAACTACCCCATTCACAATAGCATCGAAAAAAATAAAATACTTGGGAATCAATCTCACAAAAGAGGTGAAAGACCTCTACAATGAGAACTACAGAACACTAAAGAAAGAAATTCAAGAAAACCTTAGAAGATGGAAAGATCTCCCATGTTCCTGGATAGGCAGAATTAATATCGTCAAAATGGCTATACTACCTAAAGTTCTATACAGATTCAATGCAATTCCAATTAAAATCCCAATGATGTACCTCGCAGAAATAGAGCAAGCAATTATGAAATTCATCTGGAAGAATAAAAAACCTAGAATAGCTAAAGCAATCCTCAGTAGCAAGAGCGAAGCAGGGGGTATTGCAATACCAGATCTTCAACTCTACTACAAAGCAATAGTAACAAAAACGGCATGGTATTGGTACCAAAATAGACAGGTAGATCAATGGTACAGAATAGAGGACATGGACACAAACCCAAATAAATACAATTTTCTCATACTAGACAAAGGTTCCAACAATATGCAATGGAGAAAAGATAGCCTCTTCAACAAATGGTGCTGGGAAAACTGGAAAACTATATGCAATAGAATGAAACTAAACCCCTATCTCTCACCCTACACAAAACTCAACTCAAAATGGATCAAGGACCTCGGAATCAGACCAGAGACCCTGCATCTTATAGAAGAAAAAGTAGGTCCAAATCTTCAACTTGTTGGCTCAGGATCAGATTTCCTTAACAGGACTCCCATAGCACAAGAAATAAAAGCAAGAATAAACAACTGGGATAGATTCAAACTAAAAAGCTTTCTCTCAGCAAAGGAAACTATCAGAAATGTGAAGAGAGAGCCTACAGAGTGGGAGAATATCTTTGCCAACCATACCTCAGATAGAGCGCTAATTTCCAGAATCTATAAAGAACTCAAAAACTCTACACGAAGAATACAAATAATCCAATCAACAAATGGGCTAAGGAAATGAACAGACACTTCACAGAAGAAGATGTACAAGTAATCACCAGATATATGAAAAAATGTTCAACATCCCTAGTAATAAGGGAAATGCAAATCAAAACTACCCTAAGATTTCATCTCACCCCAATTAGAATGGCGATTATCAAGAATACAAGCAACAATAGGTGTTGGCGAGGATGTGGTGAAAAAGGAACACTCATACATTGCTGGTGGGGTTGCAAATTAGTGCAACCACTCTGGAAAGCAGTGTGGAGATTCCTCAGAAAGCTTGGAATGGAAACACCATTTGACCCAGCTATCCCACTCCTTGGCCTATCCCCAAAGGACTTAAAATCAGCATACTACAGAGATACAGCCACATCAATGTTCATAGCTGCTCAATTCACAATAGCCAGATTGTGGAACCAACCTAGATGCCCTTCAGTTGATGAATGGATAAAGAAACTGTGGCATATTTATACAATGGAATATTACTCCGCAATGAAGAATGATAAAATTATGGCATTTGTAGGCAAATGGTCGAAATTGGAGAATATCATGCTAAGTGAGATAAGCCAATCTCAAAAAACTAAAGGACGAATGATCTCGCTGATAAGCGGATGAGGACATATAATGGGGGGTGGGACGGGCTAGCATTAGGTTTAGGGTTAGGTTTAGAGTTAGGCTAAGGAGAGCAGTAAGAATGAAGGAAAGAAGGACTGTGTAGAGGGAAAAGAGGGGTGGGGGGGGTGGGAGGGGTGGGAGGGGTGGGGGGGAGGGGAAAAATATAATAAACATCATTACCCTATGTAAACGTAAAAAAAAAAAAATAAAAAAAAAAATAAAAAAACAAGGGAATTTTTAAAAATTCTTTTTAGTTTTATACATCCCTAGGATATACCCTGACATTATCACAAAGGTATGGAAATTAACCCACTCAAATTCAATCCTCAGCACTTCCCCCTTCCCTGCCTGATTCCCTCCCTCCACTCTATTGATCTTTCTTCAATCCATTTGCAGTTTCTTCTTCTAAAAATCAGTGTCCTATGGATATCCTCAATTCTGGGATACACCAAACCACATCCATGCATGCGCATACGAATGTTTGGTTGGATTCACTCACTGTTTTTCCCTTTTTCTGTACCTTCATCCTCCTCCTCGATCCCCCTTTGTCTATTCTAGTAATCTTTGCTCTATTTTGATGAAATGCCTTCTCCTTTTTTTTCCTTTCTATTTATTACCCCCCCCCCCCCATTTTAGATTAGCTTCTGCATATCAGAGAAAACATTCAAAATTTGACTTTTGCAAATTGGTTTACTTCATTTAACATGATAGTCTCCAGTTTCAACCATTTACTGCCAAATGCCATGATGTCACTGTTCTTTATGGCTGAGTAATACTCTATTGTATATATACCACATTTTCTTTATCTATTCATCTGCTGAAGGGCACCAAGGTTGGTTCCATAGCTTGGTCATTGTGAATTGTGCTGCTATAAACACTAAACAGGGGTGCAACATTACAGTGAGCTCATTTAAAACCATTTGGCTATATACCTAGGAGTGGAATAGCTAGATCACATGGTGGTTCCAGTCTTAGTTTTATGAGTAACTGCCACACTGCTTTCCAGAGTGGTTGCACAAATATGCACTCCTGCCAACAATGTTTGAGTGTACCTTTTTCCCCACCTCCTTGCCAATATTTATTATTATCTGTATTCTTAATAATTACAATTCTTACTGGAGTGAGATGAAATCTCAGTGTAGTTTTGATTTACACTAATTTCTAGAGATATTGAACATTTTTACATATATTTGAGAAGTGTCTCTTCTTTTGCCCATTTATTGATTGGGCTGGGGGTTTGGGTGTGTGTGGGTGTATCTTAAGTTTTTCGAGTTCTTTGTATATTCTGAATATTAAGGGCCTGAGGAGCAGGTAGCAAAGATATTCACCCATTCTACAGGCTCTTTCTTCACTCTTGTTTCTTTTGCTGTGCAGAAGATTTTTAATTTGATGCTATCCACTTAGTAGTTTTTAATTTTATTTCTTGTGTTTTGCTATGCAGAAGATTTTTAATTTGATGCTATCCACTTACTGGTTTTTAATTTTATTTCTTATGCTTTAGGAGTCTTGTTAAGGAAGTTGGTTCTTGCTGGAGAATTTGGCCTACTTTTTTTTTTTCTTTTTCCCCTAGCAATTGCAGGGATTGTGGTCTAATTTCTAGGTCTTTGATTCACTCTGAATTGACTTTGGACAGGGTGACAGATATAGGGATTAAATATCTTTTTATTTTTTTACATATGGATTTCCAGTTTTCCAGGACTGTTTGTTAAAGAGGCTATCTTTTCTCTAACATATGTTTTTGGCACCTTTGTCTAGTATCAGATGACTGTTATTTATATGGGTTTGTCTCTGTGTCTTCTATTGGTCTTCATGATTGTTTTGGTTCTAGTACCATGCTGGTTTTGTTACTATAGTTCTAGAGTGTAATTTGAGTTCTGGTATTGAGATGCCTCCTGCTTCACTTTTCTTGTTACGTATTGCTTTAGCCATTCTGAGTCTCTTATTTCAAATGAATTTCAGCTTTTTTCTAGTTCTGTGAAGAATATCATTGAAAAAACTGATGGGGACAATGTTGAATCATTATAGTGCTTTTGGTAGTAAGGTCATTTTAACAATATTAATTCTGCCTATCCAAAAACATGGGAGGTCTTTCCATCTTCTAAAGTCTTCTTCAATTTCTTTCTTTAGTGTTCTATAGTTTTCATTGCAGATAGAGGTCTTTCACCTCTTTTGTTAGATTTTATTTTTTCATTTTTGGTACTAGGAATTGAACCCAGGGGTGTTTAACCACTGAGGCACTTCCCCAGCACTTTTTCATATTTAGAGAAAGGATCTTGCTAAGTTGTGTTAGGGCCTCACTAAACCTCAATAAATTGCTGAGGCTGACTTTGAACTTGGAGTCCTCCTGCCTCAGCCTCCCAAGCTGCTGAGAGTATACTTGACACCATGCCTAAATATCTTCTGTTAGATTGACTCTGAAGTATTTTATTTCTTTTTTGAGGTTATTGTGAATGGGTCAGTTTTCCTCATTTTTTTTTCAGCAAATTTGTCATTGGAGTATAGGAACATGATTGATTTATTAGAGTTGATCTTACATCCTATTTTGTTGACCTCACTTATGAGTTCTAGAAACTTCTGTAAGAGTTTTTTTGGGTCTTCTAAATATAGGATCATGTCATCAGCAAACATATAATTTGAGATACCAGAGATCTTAATATGTTTCATTACTATTCTTATTTACTTCTAAGAATTTTAAAATTTCTCCCCTTATTTCTTCTGCTATCCATTCCTCACTCAAAAGTATTATTTAATCTCCAGGTGTTAGAGCTGTTTGTGTTTTCTATTTTATCACTGATTTCTAATATCTTTCCCTTATGGTATGAAAGAATGATATCAACTTTTTTTTGGTATTTGCTCAGATATGTTTTGTGACATATTTTAAAAAATGTTCCATGTGCTGCTGAGAACAAAGTGAATCCATTTGTTGATGGATGAAATATTTTATAGATGTGTGTTAGTTTCATATTATTAGTAGCATTTTTTTAGTTCTGCAGAATCTTTACTTAGTTTATGTCTGGATGAGCAATTCACTGGTGAGAGAGATGTGTTAAAGTTACCCAGTATTATTGAACTGTGGTCTATTTGATTCTTAATATTGAAAAGGGTTTGTTTTATGTATGTAGATGAACCACTGGGGCTTAAATATTTACAATCATTATATCTTGTATGATTCTCTTAAGCAGTTCAAAGTGACCTTGTGTCTTCTGATTAATTTTGGCTTGAAGTCCACTTTATTTGATATAGCTGCCCCTGCTTGTTTATGAATACCATTTTAATGGTATGTTTTTTCTAATTCTTTCACCTTCAGTCTGTGGGTGTCTTTGCCTATGAGGTGAATCTCTTGCAGGCGGCCTATTGTTGGGTCTTGTTTTTAAATCCAATCTGCCAACATATGTCTTTTGATTGAATACTTTAGATCATTTACATTCAATGTTATAGAGATGATTTTTATTTCCTGCCATTTTGTTTATAATGTTTGAATTGGACTTGATTCTTCTTTGACTACTACTCTGGTGAAATTCCTCTCTATGCTGGCTTTCATTTTATTTTATTTTTTCTTCATTGAATATTGCACTGAGTATGTTTTATAGTATAGGCTTTCTGTTATAAATTCTTTTAGGTTCTATTTATCATGGAGAGTTTTATTTCCTCTTCAATTCTGGAGTTTAATTTTGCTGGGCCTAATATTCTTGGTTGGCATCCATTTTCTTTCAGATCTTGGTATATAGTATTCCAAGCCCTCCTGGCTTTTAGTGTCTAGATTGAGAAATCAGTTGAAATCTGGATTGATTTACCTCTAAATGTGACCAACTGCTTTTTTTGTGCAGCTTTTAAAATTCTATCCTTATCCTATATGTTATACGTTTTCATTATAATGCATCTAGGAGTGATTTTTGTATATTTGGAGTCCTATATGACTTTGTATTTGAATTTCTGTCTCACACTTAAGGTCTGAAAATTTTTCTGGTATTATTTCATTGAAAATATTTTATATCCCTTTAGCTTGTATTTCAGAGCCTTCATCCACCCCCATTCTACAATGTGGCCTCTTGGTATTATCCCAGATTTGTTGAATATTCTAGTCATGGCCTCTTAACATCTTTTATTTTATTTTATTATTTTTATTTTTTTTTGCGGTGCTGGGGATTGAACCCAGGGCCTTGTGCTTGCAAGGCAAGCACTCTACCAACTGAGCTATATCCCCAGCCCTACATCTTTTATTTATGGTCAACTTTCTTTTCAAGATTATATAGCTTGTCTTCAAGGCCTGACAATAAGTCTTCAAAGTGGTATAATCTACTGGTGATGGTTTCCTTTGAATTTTTAGTTTGGTTTTTTGAGTCATTCATTTTCAGGATTTCCATTTGGCTCTTTTTCAGAATTTCTATTTCTTTATTAAAGTGATCTTTCACTTCCTGTATTTCCTAATTTCACTCCTTACATCTCTTTTTAGTTCATACAACATTTTAACTATGAGCTTTCTGAAGTTTTCTCTGATATTTCCTTCACTGTGGTATCAATGGAGTCAGTTGTTGAAGTATTACTGGCTATTTGGGATGGTTAGTTCCCTTGCTTTTACATATTATTTATATGTCTACCAATCTATTGGGACAGTTATCACTTCTTCTTTTAAGTAACGGACTACTTTGTGAGATTCATTAAAAGTTCTGTGTTGGGCAAATATCTAAAAATTGATCTTTAAGTCAATGTGTGACTTCTGCTGATCCCAATATCTCAGCACATTTTGACAGATGCTACTGAACCCTATTTACTGTAATAACTTCAGCCAAGCCTCATACCATTCACCTTTATGAGAAAGAAAAACTTGCTAATATTAGAACAAAGGAATTTTTAATGTTGTGATATGAAAATAACTATAAGACATACTTGGTAGTAAAAATAAAGTCCAGAAATGTGAAAATAATATAAATTTTATATCTAATAATGTTAAAGGGAGAAAACTATGTAACTTTGCTCACATATATACAAATATCTATATACACATACATATATGAATGAGTTCTGAAAAGATAAACAAAAAACTTATATTAGCAGTCATCTGATAAATAGGTCTTAACAGTTGTGTAAGATAAGCCTGTGTCAACACTCAAGATTCTTGGAAACTACTGTTTATTTCTAAGGAAGAAATAAATTGATTTCCTAATACTTGTGTTTTTGGTTTATTCATGATTGTTTTTCTTACTTTATTAAGAAAATAAGGCAGAGATTTTCTTCATTTGCCTCTATCCATCCTTTCACACCAGCAATGAACTATTGCCTCTGAGGTACTGTAAATTATCTCCAGTCCCAACACCCCAGAGATTTCACCTAGGCAGTTGTCTTCGTCCTCTTATTTAATGATTGACCACTTTTAATGCATAAACTATGCTGTAAGATGGGGAGCTCAAAACATGCAGCACACATCAAGTTTAGTCAAAGTTTATATTCTAAAAGGAAACGTGGAATATAAGAAAATCATAGTATGGGATCACTTTTTTTTTTGTGGTGCTGGGGATTGAGGGATCACTTCTTTATAGAGAATAATATTCTATGATTTTAAAAATAATAGAAAATGTCTACTATTAACAGAGGGTAGAGAAGTGAAGAAAGTTTCCAGAAGGGTGTGTATGTATGGACAATGACCCAGTACATCAAAAGCAATCCACACATAAGATAAGGCCTTTAAACTTATCAATTTGAAGATCTTTGGTGATGGTTGAGAAAAGAACTGTTTTGGAGGAGTGGTAAAGGAAAAAAGCCTGGTTAAAGTTGGTTAAGGCAGAATGGAATTAGAATTGTAAATCAGTACCCCTTTGAAGAGTTCTGTTACAAAGAGGACTTTAAAAAATGGAGTGATAATTGAAAAATAAGAACATAAAGAAAAGCACCACAAAAAGATATAAGAAGCTTTTTGTAAAGGACTCAGGAAAGAAGGAAAGGGAAGAGTACTGTGCAAAAGAAAGTTTGGCATGTCTTAAGAGGTGAAAATTGTGCTGGAGATGTAGATCCATGGCAGATGACTTGCCTAGCAAGTTCAAGGCCCTGGGTTCCAACCCCAGCAAAACAAAAACAACAACAACAAAAAAAAAAAAAAAAAAAAGAAAGAAAGAAAGAAAGAAAGAAAGAAAGAAAAAAGAAGAAAAGGAAAAAAAGACTTTAGCATTGAGTAGTTGCTCATGGTGAGAGAGAAGAAAGTGGACAGAATAGGCAAGGTACAAATCAAGGGAGAGGAGAGTCTTGTAGATCAGAGAAACAACTTTGAGCTTTTATTCTAATTGTAATGGCAATCAAAATTAGGATTTTTTTGTTTCATTTCTGTAGTGCTGAGGTCATAAAACCCTGGATCTCACACATGCCAGGCAAGTGTTCTACCACTGAGCCCATTCATTAGGTGTTTAAATGAGATATACTTTGCCCTTCTAATTAGCTTAAAATAATTTCAAGTCTTTTTTATAAGGTTGCAATGACCCTATATCCATATCAAGTAACTCCATTCTGCCTCTGTTCTCCTTCATAGTTTAGCTTTCTTAAAAGGTTCTAAACTCTCTTTTTCTACTTTCTTAGATTTTATTGCTACCTCTAACAAGGGAATGACATCACTTTTACCAAGCTCACAAAGCCTCTAGTATGCATTTTTTAGCCCTCAATTTGTTTTCTTTCTTCCTGAAGTGCTTCCTTCTTGTATGAATAAAACCACAGTCTCCTAATTTTCCTGTTTCTCATTTTTCTTTTCAAAGTTCTTCCTCTGAAAAACTCAGAAGAGTTTCACATGAAGCCCTCAGAAGTCTGCCTCACATTATCCCTTAAATATGTCCTCCTCTCTATATTACCTTCAGTAACTTGGTCAAGGTTATCAGTAACTTTTGTATAAATTAGTGCAATAGCCTCTAATAACTGGTCTAACAAAATCAGCACAGGCTTACTACAGTCATACTATTCTCTAGATAATCAAAATAACTAGAAAAATTATGTGAAGAAATAGTTTTAAGACACTTGACAATGGATAATGAATCCTTGAAAGAAAAGAAACAATAAGGTAATTCCTGTGATTGCTCCAGCTTGCTCTCTTGAGATAGATTTCAGGCTGCAGATAAGAAAAGGGGAACCTAGGCAGAGTCCAGTAGACTCACTGAGTTTGGAGGATAGAGCTAGGGCTCTTGGGAGACCCAGGCAACTATAAATAAAATTTCGGAGAACTGCAGAGGGTAGCTCTTAATTATCAGCAGAGCAGGGATCAGAGAAAAGTTTAAGAAATCTGCATACAGTAGGAAAAGAACCACCCCAAAAGACACAGGGAACACAAGACATGAATTAGCAACTACTCTCACTAGCCACATTGGAAAACCCTATAATTAGTTCACAATTAATTCCTGGTGCAATGGATAGAGTACTCAGAGGGATCTTATCTCTGTAGTGGGAAACAATTACCATTAGGAGATACAGGGCTCTAATCTCACTTCACACATATTAAAATAAGACATGAATAGGTCAAATGAAGTCCAAACAACTAAGTTCTAGAGCAAAACTCTACAATAATTATAGAAGTTCGAAAATGTCTAGTGCCCTATAAAGTAAAATTCACAATACCTGGCTTCCAATAAAAATGCCAAAAAGAGCAGAAGACTGAGACCCACAATGAGGAGAAAAAGGAATCAATAAAATGGGCTTAGAACTGAAGCAGACAAGGACAGGCAAGGACATTAATAAAGATTTTATAACTTTATTCCTAATGATCCAAAAAGTTAGGTAGAGATATAGCAGATATAGGAACAACCAAACATCTAGGGATGCTGAAAACCATAATATCTGATATGAAAAAATACACTGGAGAAAATAACAGTAGATTAAGTACAGCAGAAAAAAAGAAAGACTCATCTGTTGAAGACAGACCAACAGAAATTACCCAGAATGAAACATACACATAAGAGAGAATCTAAAAAATTGAAAAAAACATCAATGAGCTCTGAGGTAACAAATGAAAACTAGAGTCTTCAAGTGAGAGAAAGTGAGGAAGCTTAACAAAAATATTTAAAGAAATAATGGCTGAAAACTTCCAAATTTGACAAAAATTATAAATTCACAAAGCCAAGAAGCTTAATAATTCTAAAAGAAAGGAAACATGAAGAAAACTACATGATGACACTTCACAATTATAATGCTCAAAACCAGTGATAAGGAGAAGTATTAAGAGTAATAAGAGAAAAAATGATATTATATGCAGAGAAACAAAGATAAGGACAAGACTTCTAGTCAGAAACAATGAAAGTGAGAAGACAGACAACATCTTTAGAGTACTGAGACACAAAGCTGCCAATCTAGAACTCAACACCCATGGAAAATATCTTTTAAAAATTAAGGTGACCTCTGCCCAGAAGATCGCCACCCCAACACAACCCTCACCCCCCAAAAACAAACAAAAAACAAAACAGAAAACAAACAAACAAAAAAACAACTCCACCAAAAGACTGCTAGTGCTAGTAAAGCAGCAGGTTACAAAATTAACATACAAAAAATCAACAGCTTTCCTATTTACCAACAATGAGTATGCTGAGAAAAAAATTAGAAATTCAATTCTATTCACAACAAAAACTCAAAAACAAAACAAAACAAAAACCTAGGAATAAATCTAACTAAGGAGGCAAAAGACCTCTATAAGCTTTACAATGAAAACTACAGAATACTGAAGAGAGAAAATGAAAAAGATCTCCCATGTTCACAGACAGGCAGAATTAATATTGTTAAAATGATCACACTACCAAAACCAATATACAGATTCAATGCAATCCCTATCAAAATACCAATGACATTTCTCACAGAACTAGGAAAAAAAAATAGTTCTAAAATTAATTTGGAAGAATAAATGACTACGAGCAGCCAAAGCAATTCTAAATCAAAAAAGCAATGGTAGAGGTATCAGAATACATGACTTCATATTATGCTACAGAATTATAGTAACAAAAACTGCATGGTACTGACATAAAAACAGACATAGACCAAAGGTACAGAACAGAAGACCCAAAGAGAAACCCATACAACTACAGTTATGTGATCCTTGACAAAGGTGCCAAAATCATACACAAAAGACAATCTTTTAAGCAAATGGTACTAGGACATTTGGTTATCCACATGTGAATGAAACTAGACCCTATCTCTCATCCCACACAAAATTCAAATCAAAATGAATCAAAGATCTAGGAATTAGAACAGAAACTATACTACTCCTAGAAGAAAACATAGGTTATGCAGTCCAGCATATAGTCATAGGTAACAACTTTCTCAACAGGATACCTAAAGTTCAGGAAATAATGCCAAGAGTTAATAAGTGGGATTGCATCAAGTTAAAAAAGCTTCTGCACAGAAAACAATTAGGAATGTGAAGACAGAATTTACAGAATGGGAAAAAAATCTTTGCTAGCTACTCATCAGATATACTAGATGATATTAAGAACTCAAAAAACTTAACACCGAATACCCAAATAACCCAATTAATAAGTGGGTAAATGAATTAAACAGACACTCCTCAAAAGAATTACAAATGGTCAACAAATATATGAAAAAATGTTCAACATCATAAGCAATTAGGGAAATGCAAATCAAAACTACACTAAGATTTTATCTCACACCAAGTAGAATGGTAGTCATAAGAATACAAACAAGTCCCTTCAAAATGTCAGATTAGAGAAGGTCACTTTCCTGGTCGCTCTATGATGGAAAGCCAAGAATTCAGACACATAGTTTCTCAGCAAGGTGAGAGAGGGGAACTTTTTTGGGAGTTAACTCTGGACATTCAAATCAGATTGGGGACTCAGGATGTTGGACATAACTAAATAAAGAAATCTCCAGTGCAGCTGGAGCTGCCAGTGGCCCTGGTGGGTGCCATCTCCCCTGCACTAAACAGTGGAGTAATACATCAATTACAAGACCCCCTAATTTTAGAGGTCTGAGGTGTGCAGGGATACACAGAGACACTGTATGACTAACCTATCTTGCATGACAATATTGTGGGAAAGGATAGAAAAAAAGAAACCACCTCTCTCCCAGTTATCAAGGGAGTCAAAGGAAGGAAACGTTTTGTAGCTACAGGATCAGGGAACAGCAGGCAGGGCATCTGAATAATGATGAATGTGCCTAACCCCAAAAAACAAGTTTGGGAAACCCACAACATACAACATAGTGTGTGTCTAAAAGACCCCAAGAAAATCAAAAGTGGAATGGCATTTTATATAGGGGAAAACACAACTGGCTTTCCTTCTTCCCCCTCCAGAATGGCTGCTTGAAAGTTCAGCTGGGAAAGTTGCCTCAGACCCAGAATTTGAAAGGGTGTGGGAGGAACTGAGTCAGTTTGGAGATTGAACTCAAATCCGTGTGTGTCTGAAGGGAATGAGAATTGGCCCCTCCACCACAGGAGTGAAACTCAGGGGGTTCTCCTGGGTGACAGTCTCTTAGCTTGGTCCAGCAACTATCCTACCAAGGAGGTGCTCTGATTTAAAATTTTCAAATCAATCCAAGGAAGAGCTTGGTCTCCAAGCTTGGTCTTTCAAGGCTAAGACCAAAGCCTGCCCTCAGGCGTCCTGCAAAATGGGGATAAGGGATCTCCCATCACTCCAGCAACTTCATCTGACACATCTGAGAAGAATATTTGGAACTCCAGTGGAAACTTTTTCATCAAGATCCTCGGCTTTATTTTAAGGTTTTTGATTTTTTTTTTCCCCCACTCACTGTTTAATTGTGACCTGAATGGTTCATGGACATGTATACATATTCATACCCGTTGTTTTTTTTTTTTTTTTTTTTTTTTTTGAACCCAGGGCCTTTTACCGACTGAGCTATCTCCCCAGCCCCCCATTTTTTTTCTTGTTTGTTTGTTTATCATTCCTACCATTTTTAAGGCACTTATTTCTCATTTATCAATATTTTTAGGACAAAGATGTTTGATTATACCAGTTTTGAACTTATACTCATTTACTGTTATTGTTATTTTCAGTATTAATTTTTAAAATTTTTATTCTATACTCTTCTTATCTCTCACTTATCTGTGTCCCTAGATTCTCTTTCTCCCTTTTCCTCTGCTAAAGGCCAACCTTTATGGCCAATCTTTAATCTTTATTGAACTGTCACTTATCCTCTATTTTCTACCTCTATTTTCTCTCCTCTTCCCACAAAAACATCATATCCTACTCTACTTCTTTTCTATTTATAACATAAAATCATAAATCCATAGGTAAACTTACTGTTTTTTTGTTTTTTGGGTTTTTTTATTTTTTTGGTACCTGAGGTTGAACTCAGAGGCCTTAACCAGAGCCACATTTCCAGCCCTTTTTTATATTTTATTTAGGGACAGGGTCTTGCTGAGTTGCTTAGGGGCTTGCTAATTTGCTGAAATTGGCTTAGAACTCACATCTTTCTGCCTCAGCCTCCCAGCAGAGGTGTGCATCACCGCACTGGGCTAAAGTTACTGTTGTGACTGTGGGCAATGATTGATCATATCTTCTCTGTTTATTTTGACAATTAACATAGTAGATGCCAAAACAAGAACTATTCGGTTTTATGCTGAAAATTGTATGCATTGGTTGTTGTTACTGTCTCTACCTAAACTGTGAGGTACTGGAAACCTTGAGAATCCTTATAAGACCATATTGTAGCATCTCTACTGCTTCAAAAAAATACTGTTAAATGGGCAGACACACAACTTGCATCTCAAACAAACCAATATAATTCACACCACAGTGGAAGAAATGAAAGAGAAGTTTAGAATGTTCATAGTTGAAATGATCTGAGAGGTAAAAGATGATGTAAAGGAGAAAATACAGGAAGCAAAAGATAACTTCAATAAAAAGAGATTCTGGAAAAAAAAATAAGCAGAAATTTTCAGAAAGAAGAAATCAAAAAACCACATTAAAAATTTACTGGAAGGGGCTGAGGCTGTAGCTCAGTGGCAGAGCATTTGCTAAGCATATGTGAAGTACTGGGTTTGATCCTCAGTACCACATAAAAAATAAACAAAATAAAGGCATTCTGGTCATATTACAACTACAAGAAAAGTTAAAAAAAAATTTATTGCAAGGCATCGCCAGCAGACTAGATGAATCGCAAGCCAGAGTTTCAGAGTATATATGAAGAAAAAATATATACTCTAGAAAATAAAGTTGACCATGGAGAAAAATATGTTAACAGACCATGAACAGAAATTGCAAGAAATATGGGATAACATGAACAGACAAAATTTAAGATTTACTGGGATAGGTGAAGGCCTGAAGATACAACTCAAAGGAATGAATAAACTTTTCAATGAAATAATACCTGAAAATTTCCAAAACCTTAAGAATGAAATGGAAATTCAAATATAGGGGGCATACAGGACCCCAAATACGCAAAATTAAAATACCAATACACATTACTATGAAAATGTGGAACATACAGAATAAGAACAGAATTTTAAAGGCTCCCAGAGAAATAGAATGGGTTACTTTTAGAAGGAAACAAATCTGATCTCAACTGATTTCTAACCCAGACCCTTAAAGCTAGGAAGTCATGGAATAACATATACCAAGTTCTGTAAGAAAATTGATGTCAACCAAGAATATCATATACTGCAAAATGAAGCTTCAGATTTGATGATGAAATAAAAAACTTCCATGATAAACAAAAGTTAAAAGAATTCACAAATAAAAAGCCTGTACTACAAAACATTCTCAGTATTTCATGAAGAAGAAATGAAAAATAAAAGAAAAAACCAGCAAAAGAAGGAACTACACTAAATGAACAGTTAATCGAAGGAGAAACTAATTCAAATTAAAAGCCAGAAATAAACTTGACAGGGAATAAAACCATTTTTGAATAATAACATTGAATATGAATGATCTGAACTCATCAATCAAAAGACAAACTGGCAGAATTGATTAAAAAACAAGAGTCAACATTATGCTGTCTCCAAGAGACTCACCTCCTAGGAAGACAGCCACAGACTGACGTAAAAGGATGGATAAAAACCTTACCATTCACATGGTACTTCTAAACAAGCAGAGGTTTCTAGTCTCACATCAGATACAGTGAACTTCAAGTCAAAATTAATCACAAGAGTCAAAGAAGGACATTTCATACTGCTGAAAGGAACTATTTTTTTACACCGTAACAATCATAAATATTTATGCACCAAACAATGGAGAATCTATGTACATCAAACACACTCTCCTTAATTTCAAGAATAGACCATGACACAATAATACTGGGTGACTTTAATGTTCCTCTGTCATCACTGGATAGATGCTCCAAACAAAAACTAAATTAAGAAGCTATATAATTAAAAAATATAATTAATAATTTAGACTTAACAGACACATGTAGAATATTTCATTCATCAATGATGACTGAATATACTTTCATCTTGGCAGCACACAAATTCTTCCATAAAACAGATCATATCATTCCATAAAACAAATCATTCCGTAAAACAGTTCCACAAAGCAACTCTTTGGAAATATAAAAAAAATTGAGATACTAACTTGCATTTTAAATGATCATAATGGAATGAAATTAGAAATCAAAGATAAAATAAAAAATAGAAGTTACTCTAACACTTGGAGACTAAATAAAATGCTATTGAGTGACCAGTGGATACCAGAAGAAATAAAAAATACTTAGAGGTAAATGAGAATAATGACACAACTTATCAAAAATCTCTGGGACACTATAAAGGCAGTTCTAAGGGGAAAGCTCACTGCATCGAGCTTGTTCATTAAAAGAATAGAAAGACACCAATTTACCTAACTTTACAATTCAAATCCCTAGAAAAACAAGAACAAATCAATACCAAAAGCAATAGAAGACAGGAAATAAAATCAGAGCTTAAATTGATGAACTTGAAACAAACAAACAAACAAAAACAATTTAAAAAATTGACCAAAGAGTTAATTCATTGAAAAAACAAATAAAACTGACAAACCCTTTAGCCAGGCCAACAAAATGAAAGAGAGAAATCTCAAATTATTAAAATTTGTGATGAAAAAGGAAACAATACCACAGATATCAATGAAATACAGATTATAATCAGAAACTACTTTGAAAACCTATACTCCAATGAAATAGAAAACTGTGAAGACATAAGACAAATTTCTAGAGACATATATCCTACCTGAATGGAATCAGGAGGATATAGAAAATTTAAACAGATCAATCTCAAACAATGAAACTGAAGATGTCATCAAAAGCCTACCAATAAAGAAAAGCCCAGGATCTAATGGAGTCTTAGCTGATCTACATGAACGTCCAAGAAATAAAACCAACCCTCCTTAAATTATTCCATGAAATAGAAAAGGAGGAAACCCCTCCAAACTCATTCTATGAGGCTAGTATCACCCTGATACCAAAACCAAACAAAAACACATCAAAGAAAGAAAATTTCAACCAATATCCCTGATGAACTTGGATGCAAAAATTCTTAAGAAAATACCAGCAAACTGCATACGAAAACATTAAAAAGTTAGGGCACCATGATCAAGTAGGGTTCATTCCAGGGATTCATGGCTGGTTCAACATATGGAAATCAATGAATGTAATCCATCATATCAACAGACAAGAATCACGTGATTATCTCAATAGATGCAGGAAAAGCATCTGACAAAATTCAACATCCATTCATGCTCAAAACACTAGAAAAACTATGGATAGTAAGA
Organism: Sciurus carolinensis; assembly: GCF_902686445.1. Lineage (NCBI taxonomy): Eukaryota > Metazoa > Chordata > Mammalia > Rodentia > Sciuridae > Sciurus > Sciurus carolinensis. The sequence continues at coordinate 24,151,549 of NC_062216.1, forward strand.
ATATACCTCAACATTGTAAAAACTATATATGTTAAACCCAAGGCCAACATCATTCTAAATGGAAAAAAATTGAAAGCATTCCCTCTAAAATGGGAACAAGACAGGGGATGCCCTCTTTCACTACTTCTATTCAACATACTCCTTGAAACCCTACCAGAGCAACTAAACAAAGAAAGAAAGTAAAGGGATACAAATTGGAAAAGAAGAACTCAAACTATACCTATTTGCTGGTGACATGATTCTATATTTAGAAGACACACAAAAAAAAATCCACCAGAAAGCTTCTAGAACTCATAAGTGAATTCAGCAAAGTAGGAGGATATAAAATTAACACCCATAAATCAATTGTGTTCCTATACACCAGTGATGAATCAGCTGAAAGAGAAATCAGGAAAACCATCCCATTCAAAATAGCCTTGAAAAAAAATTGGGGAATCAATCTAACAAAAGAGGTGAAAGATCTCTACAAAGAAAAGTACAGAACACTAAAGAAAGAAATTGAAGAAGACCTCAGAAGATGGAAAGATCTTCCATGTTTCTAGATAGGCTAAATTAAAATTGTCAAAATGGCCATAGTACCAAAAGTGCTATCCAGATTTAATGCAATTCCTATTTAAATTCTAATTTTTTCTTCATAGAAATAGAAAAAAATGGTCATGAAATTGTTCTGGAAAAATAAGAGGCCCAGACTAGCCAAAGCAATCCTTAGCAAGAAAAGAGAAGTCAGAGGTATCACAATAGCAGATCTTAAATTATAGTACAGAGCTACAGTAACAAAAATGGCATGGTATTAGCACCAAAATAAGACATGAAGACCAAGGGAACAGAATTGAAGACACAGAGTCATACCTGCATAAATACAGTTATCTCATACTAGACAAAGGTACCATAAACATATTTTGGAGAAAAGGTAGCCTCTTCAACAAATGATGCTGGGGAAAGTAGAAATTCTTACGTAGTAGCATGAAATTGAACCTTTGTCTCTTACTATGCACAAAACTCAATTCAAAGTAGATTAAGAACCTAGGCATTAGACCAAAGACTACTAGAAGAAAAAGTAGGCCCAACTCTCCACCATATCAGTTTAGAACTGACTTCTTCGATAAGACACCTAAAGTACAATAAGTAAAATCTAGAATCAATAAATGGTATGGTATCAAACTAAAAAGCTTTTTCACAGCTAAGGAAACATTCAAGAATGTGAACAGAGTTCCTACGGAATGGGAGAAAATCTTGCCACCAGTGCCTCTGATAGAGCATTAATCTCCAGGATATACAAAGAACTCAAAAAACACCAAAAACAAACAAACAACCCAATCAATAAATGGGCAAAGGAACTGAACATGCACTATACAGAAAAAGAAATAAGAAAGGTCAAAAATATACACAAAAAAGTTCAACATCTCTCTCTAGCGATTAGAAAAATAAAAATCAAAACTACACTGAATTCTATCTCACCCCAGTTAGAATGGCAATTATCAAGAATCTAAGTAACAATGAATGTTGGTGAGGATGTGGGGGAAAAGGTTCACTTATACACTGCTTGTGGAACTGCATATTGGGCAACCACTCTGGAAAGTAGTATGGAAATTCCTCAAAAAACCTACAATGGAACCACCATTTGACTCAGTTATCCCACTTCTTGGTTTACACCCAAAAAATTTAAAATCAGCATACTATGGTAACACAATCACTTCAACTTATAGCAGCTTAATTCACAGTAGTCAAGGTGCCAATTTAGGTGCTCTACAATAGATGAATGGATTAGGCAAATGTGGTATATATATATATATATATATATATTCACAATGAAATATTACTCAGCCATAAAGAAGAATGAGATTATGGCATTTGCCAGTAAATGGATGAAACTGGAGAATATCAAATAAGTCAAATAAGCTAATCAAATAAGCTAATCCCAAAAAAACAAAGGTAGAATATTGTCTCTGATATGTGGATGCTGACCCACAACAAGGGAAGGGAAGATCAGTTCATTGGATTAGTCAAAGGAGAATCAAGGGAATGGAGGGAGGATGAGAATAGAACAGACAATAGAATGAATCAGACATATATTTTTTATCCTTATATATGAATACACAACCAATGTAACTCCACATCATGTACAACCACAATAATGGGATCCTAATTGGAACAAGTTGTACTTATTCCATGTATGTATATATTCCATGTATGTAGAGTAAAAATACACTCTACTGGGTCTGGGGCTATAGCTCAGTGGCACAGTGCTTGCCTAACATGTGTGAGGCACTGGGTTCAATCCTTAGCACCACATAAAAATAAATAAAATAAAGGCATTCTGTACAACTACAAAAAAAAAAAAGCACTTTAAAAAAATACACTATACTCTCATGCATATCTATAAAGAACAAATAAAAAAAGTCCACAAAAAATACAAACAATAACAATGCTGGAGAAGATATGTATAAAAAGAAACATTTTTATGCTGTCAGTAGGATTGTAAATGAGTACAACCACTACGGAAATCAGTATGAAGGTTCTTCAAAAGACTAGGCCTGGAACCACCACATGACCAAGCTATATCACTCCTCAGTATTCATCCTAAAAACTTAAAATTATCATACTATAGTGATACATGTATGTACACCCAATGTTTACAGCAGCACAATTCACAATGACCAAACTATGGATAAAGAAAAAGTGGTATACACACACAAAAGAGTTTTATTCAGCCATAAAGAAAAATGAAATAATGTCATTTGTAGGAAAATGGATGGTACTAGAGACCATTATGTTAAGTGAAATAAGTCAAACTCAAAAGGTCAAGGGTTATTTTTTTCTCTCAAATGTGAAAACTAGGGAGGAAAAAGGAAAAGAAAGATGGGGGGCAGGCTGGGATCTCCTGGAAATCAAAGGGTGATCAGTATAGGACAGGTAGGTAGGAGGAAGGGAGGAAGTGCTATGGAAATATGCTGGTCAAATTATATTTTTATATTTTTATATTTTTATATTTGCTGTACAAATATGTAACAGCAAGTCCCATGGTTATGCAAGTCCCAGTATAATGTGCCAATAAGAATGTGGAAAAAAATTAAGGTGAAATACTCTCTCAGTATACAAGAGTTTTGAAAATCTCTTTGTTTTACAAGTTTTGTTTTAAAAAAGTCATTCATACAGAAGAAAATAATATGGAAATACAAACTGAAACAAAAATATTAGGAGCACCAGAAATGGTAAGTGAATAGGGAAACACAGAAAGATTTTTGAAAATTTAAATCTCTTTAAAAGACACAGTTCTGATTCCTGGTAAGATGGAAAAGGCACACATCAACCTGTATCTCACATTAAATATAGCTAAAAATCAGGACAAAATGCATAAAGCGGTTGAGAACTCTGAAAAGGAAATCCAGCTGTGGTGGGGAAGACAAAGATTCAAAGCACCCTAAACCAGTGGTGAAGTACCCAGTGTTTCCCAGTCAAGATTCAACGCACCAGAACCCCAGAAGTGGTCACCAGATGGCAGACAAGAGGCTCTCTTGTTCTAGACTAAGCAAAGGGAAAGGGATATATATCCTAAAGCTCTGACAGAATGCGAAAATCCTCAACATATTTTGAAATTTCTTTATTCCTTCATCTCTTATCCAAAATCCTATACAATTCCACGGTAGTGGGAGGAGCAGTTGATAATGGGAACCCACCCAGGACAGTCAAAAATGAGGAAGAAGAAACTTCTTTTTAGTCTTCTTTTTAGTTCAGTGGAGGTGTGGTATAGAGAGGACAGGGCCAAACCCCATTGCTATTTTCTCTAACTTCTGGTCACTTGGTTCCAAGAATACGAACAGAGCTAAGTAATTAAAATCCCAGCTTTTGGGCCAGATGAGGAATGAAAAGAATTCCAGGAAACTAGAAAATACAGGAGATAGTGAAGACAACAAAATTCAAGAAAGTGACCCCATAAAGCTATTTTTTATTACTTTGACTCACACTTCATATGCATATGCATGAATCTGATCCCTTTTGGCATATCAAAAGATTTTGGGAACTGAACTAATAGATTACACTCTAGGTCCCAGACTAGTCAAGTATGGGTGCACATGTCAAAGTCAAGAAGTTTTAACAGACACCATAACGCATGCAAAACCTAACATATTTACGATATGGTGATTTAGAGAAGGCATTTGCTGACTCCTGTTTTAAAGTCTCCCCTCTGCAGGGGAAGTTTGAGTGAACAAGAGAAACTGGAGTCCCCAAAGAAGAGAAAGGGAAGAGGTGTAGGAAAAATATTTGAGGAAATAATGGCTGAAAACTTATAAATTTGACAAAAATTATGGAGTCAACATGTAGGATCCTTCGTTATCTGGCTCTGGTTACCCTTCCAAATCTTGTTTCCCATGCTTTGTCATAAATTTTGAACATGAGACATCCATGTTGAATTCCATTTACTTCTCTGAGCTTCTCCTGTCTTACCCTGAGTCCTAACCATTCTCTGTCCAAAACCCTCTGAATGGTTTTGGTTTAGCTAATTACTTCTTTCCTCAACATTTAACATTTTCTGGAAGTCACTTGTACCCCAAGACTGACATATGTCCTTATAAGTATTCTTACAGTAGACTAGAATTATTCCTGGTGTATTATTCATACTATTTATCAGCTGTAATTACCTCTCTTTCTATCCTTATCACTAGACATCAGCCTCCTTAAGAACAGGGACAGTCTTAACCATTATTGTATCCCAATGGCTTAAGAGCATGTAGCATATGTAAGTACTCAGTAAAGAACTATTAGATAAAGAAGCTAAACAAATGTTATTGAATCTTTGAGATTATCTCCATTGTGAGAAAGACTTGCAAAAATAGTCCATTAAAATTTTTTTTTCTTAAAATTAGGATTGTCCATGCCCTTTTAGAATATAAGAACCACAAGTGCACTTACGTTTCTATTTTGTTCATTGCTGTATCTCTGGTACCCAGGACAATTTAACAAAAGAGTAGGTACTCAGGAATTATTCCTGGATAAATGAATCATTAAGTCAGACCTTTTCCATGTCCCTGATAAGTGCCCAAGGGACCTTTCTGAGATTTTTACCAAAGTTCACTATTCTAGCACTATTAATTATTCCCAGTAACAAATTAATCTATCATGGTAAAAAGGGATAAAGAAATATCATTAGTTCCCTCTCACAACTATATACTTTTGAATAAAGACCTAATTATTTTTTTTAAATCCTTATCATTCTTAAGGCTGGATCATTTTTTAAATTCTTCACACTGCTTTTAAAGAGGGAGATACTTCTCTTAGAAGAGAACAAAATAGAATTCTTCCAGCCTCTCTCAATCCCTCTAAGTGCTGGTTCCTTCAGACAGCCAATCTACAAAAAATTCTATTTATGTGTATGCTAAACAAAATAGGTCATTAATATGTTTATACATACTTTCAGTTGCAGAGAAGGATGTATCTAGTGTTAACTCATCCAGGGGAATCACAAGTTGACCTCCCACCTCCCACTTCTTGCGATCAGATGAAACTGGTTTTTCTTTTTCGTACTCTTTGGTATCTTCATGAACGATGATCTCACAAGTATCAGACTGATGCTCCTTTCCTTTTTCATCTTCTTGAGCTTTAAGATTTTCATTTAACCTGCGCAGTATTTCTCGTTTACTCTGAAACAATTATAATATTTTTAAGTGAATATTATTAAGTAGAATTTTTAAAATTTATTTTATCCTTTTTAAGCCTTTTTTTTTTAGTTGTAGATGAACACAATACCTTTATTTTTATTTATTTATTTTTATGTGGCGCTGAGGGTGGAGCCCAGTGCCTAACATGTAGGCACTCTACCACCGCCACTACCCCAACCCCTTAAGTCAAATTTTAATGCGTATATTATTAAGTAAAATGACTGACAGAGAAACACTGAAAACAGCACTTACTGAAATAGCACTGTTGTTCTTTTGCATTTCTTCTGAAGTTTCCAGGGTATCAGTTAAACTTATGTCCTTTAAAACACAGTTACAGAATAAGAAATAATGTTATCCTAAAAGTCTGCCTTATGAAATATTGTTTTTGTTTATTTTTGGTTTTTCATCAAATTGCTCCTTGTTAACTTTTTTCCCTGTAAAATGTTAACACAGACTTCTTCATTATCAGAAAAAAATAAACATTTAAATATTATCAACTGATAGGCTTAATGTAGACTAGAAAGGCCAATTCTCAATTATTTGTAATATTTTCAGATTACTGCTCACATATTTATATTTCTTCCTCTTTGACATGTCATTTTTGGTCATTAAATTCAATGTTAGGAATAAACAGAAAATTAATTCATATTTTAAAAATTAAAAGTAGAAAAAAATTTGATGGACAATATAATTCACACACACACACACACACACACACACACACACTTTTGTTAAATAATAATACCAAATACAACTGAGAATTGGCTTTCTTCCCTAAGAGGGTAATAAGAATGAGTTTTTAGTCATTTATACTATTAATAATATAAATAGTCTTATGATTAATAAAGAAAGCAATCTAGATCACCTAGAATTTTAAAATATATGAAAAGGAGAACTAGTAGTGATAAAAATTATGAAAGCAAAGATATCTGATAGACTCAGATGGAAGACTCAGAATCACTAAGAATGATTTTCAAAGTCTTAAGCAATGCTAATTTATTATTATAAGAATAACCATCTAGTTACATGTATTACCTCACATTTATAATATTTGAAAAAAATATAAAACAATGAAGTGGTCAGTTTTAAATTAATATGTAAATGAGACAAGGAACATTTTACCCAGTAAAGTAGTCAGGAATTAGCAGTCGCTACAATCAGAGAGAGCTGAACAGCTACTTGAGATGTGAAACTGGGTACCAGGAAGGAAACCACACAGTGATATCTAAAGTTGAAGTGAACAATGTAGCACATGCAAAGTTGTTATCAGAAAGAAAAAGAGATAAAACCTACTTGAAGAACAATAGTTTCTTATATGAAGGTCTGAAGAGTGGTCAAGAAACAGATTTTTCTACTCAGTCTTATTTTCAATATAAGCACAAAGGCTGTAAAAAATTAGTGTACCAATCAAAAACCTTGGAAGTCTGCAACAACTTATGAAACTCAAAAAACTAAAAGGCACAGACACTGATTATTAGGAAAGGAGCAAATGAGGTTAATGTGTTATATGATTCAGTAAATTTTTTCCATCAGTTGAAATCTAGACAGAAACTCTAAATTTTGAGCCTGTTTTCTCTTAAGCCCAGAACAGAGCCTTCTTATGTTAAATCAATACCTGATACATACTTCTAAGTTCAAATTTTTACTTGTCCCATTTCTTTGTTTCACTATCTGTATAGCATGTGGAGATTCAGAAGTAGAAGGTGAAATAAATGATGAATTAAGTGTAATTACAATGAATTCTCTATCATATGCTAAATAACATTTTAAATAAATGTAAGCGTGTTAGACTCAATTCCTAGAGTTAGTTACTTTAAAGTACTAAAGATACATACATATATATGTTTAAATGTGAACATTTGTTAATCATGAGGGTTGGAATATAAAAATATTTGTTGTGCTGTTTTTGTACATTCCTATGTATGTTTTATTTATTCAATATTCTTTTAAAGTACAAAAGAGAGAATTATCCTTGGTATCTGTGAGGGATGGGTTCTAGGACCTTCCCATCCATACAGATACCAAAATCCACAGATGTCAAGCACCTTATACAAAATGGTGTAGTATTTGCACATAACCTACACACACCCTCCATATACTTTAAATCATCTCTAGATTACTTATAATACCTAATAGAGTATGAATGCTAAATAGTTACTATTCTATGCTGTTTAGGGAATTTGACAAGAATAAGTTTGAACATTTTCAATACAAATGCAATCATAGGCCTAACCACACAGTACATGTCAGCAAAACTTAACACTGATTTTTTTTAAAAGGTATTTTTGATTGGTGTTTGGATGACTCTATGGATGTAGAACCCTTGGAAACAGAGGGTTGACTGTATTGTTATTTACCATGTAGTCCTAGGTACAAAAATCTATGAGCAGAAAGATTCCAATATTCATAGTAAACCAAAAAAATCCTAAGTAGTTTTTTCCCTAGGAAAAAAAAGGGGGGAACATTGGGAAATTACTGTAATTTTTTTTAGATTTAATTATCTTTTAAATAATCTTTGGACTCGGAGAAGCCTTAAATTTTAGGAAACTTACCATACCCACTTCTTTCAAAGCTGAAGACACAGAAATAACAGATTTCATCTGATGCTTTGATGGAGAGCCACCTGCTTCATGCTGTCCCAAAGGTGGAGAAACATCGGAACTCTTTATTCCTTTAGCCACCAACTATGAAAAAGAATGTAATCAAATACACTGGAGGTTTTATATTTACACAAAAATTTAAAAACCTACTAGATCAATGTTTATTGACTCTATATATACAAGTACTTTCTCATTCCTAAATTGTTCATTAAGCAAGGCACTATGATAGGTACTAGGGACAAAACAGTGAGAAGAAAGACCTCTAGCCTCATATCATGCATCATAACTTGATTCTACTGTACTATCAGTTTGCACAAAATGTTCTTAAAAAGCAGGCTGCTAAAATACTCACTTTTAGTCCTTTAATTTTAATCCATCACAACATTTAGTGGGAAGAAAACTACTTTATTTACTGAATGTATACTTCAAAAAGAAATGCTTCTGTAACTTTTGCAAGTTTTGGTAGGAGCTCCTTAAAGATTAAACATGAATCACCCAACATAAGACCCCTAATTATAAAAATGTCAACATAAATAAGAATGGAAGGAGTAATAGGTGCAGATATTAAGATCTACTTCATTGAAAATGCTATATACACTTATCTGTGTTTGTTTTTATCTTACCATTTAAACTCTAAACAATATGAAGTTAAGATTCTGAACCTTTAATAATTAAGAGGAAATGACATTTGCAGGTATGCTAACAGTAACATGGCAGGAAGTATGTTCTGGATTTCTCTTCTTCCTCAAATCAGTAAACAAGATTTCCTGAAAACTATACATTTCAAACACAATACTGATTATCTCCTAAGACTAAAGTAGAATATCATTCTATTATTTAGGCTTCCTGATTTTCTCTTTATACCAATATCTTTTTTGTTTAAAAAAAGAAATAGAAATGTTACTTTAATCTCACAGTTCAACATTATTGAAAAGGTATACTGATTTTTAAGACACAAGTATAAAATATTTTGTGCTTGCGAGACAAGCACTCTACCAAGTGAGCTATATCCCCAGCCCCCAAAATTTTAGAATATCTATTGCTCACACAATCAAGTAGTCTCACCTTGAAAAATTATATTGAAATATTTTGAAACTTTCTTATGACTGTTTTACAAGTGGATATAGATTCAAAGGTTTCAAAAATTCTGAAGGAAAAAAAAAAAACTCCAAAGTGTTCTCAACAATAGCAGTGCTTTTAGAACATATTAAAGGTTATTCCTAAAATTAAAAATCATTTCTTAAAAAAAACTGGGCATATCTTACAATAAAATCATTAATTAAGAAGACTCAATATATTTGTTAGGGTTTGGATAAGAGGTGTCCCTCATAGGCTCCTATGTTAATACAGAAATGATAGGATTGTGAGAGCTGTAACCTGATTAATCCACACTAGTTTGAATGAACTTACTGGGTGGTAACTTTATAGGCAGGTGAAGTGTAGCTGGAGGAGATGGGTCACTGGGGCCATGACTTTGGAAGGGTTCATCTTCCCTGCAGCTGACCTCTTCCCCCACTTCTCCCCCTCTTTGCTTCCTAGTTGCCATGCATGGAGAAGTTTCTCTGCATCACACCTTGCCTCCATGACCCCCTCATCAGGGCCCAGAGCAATGTACTTGGCCAACCATGAACTAACCCTCTAGAAATGTAAGCCAAAATAAACCTTCCTTTCTCCAAGTTTTTCTTCTCTGGTATTTTGGTCACAGCATTGCGAAGTTGACTAATACAACACTGTTGTTCTGAACATTAGCATCATTTTTAGAACCTCAACTGCATTATATCAATTCTCTTAAAGAAATTATTTCTGCTATTTCAATACATGAATTTGATGTGGATTTTTATGAGAAAAATTCACAATACTTCATAAAATCAACTTACCAACATATTAAAAGATGTATTAAGTACCTATTAGTGACAAAGACAGTTCTAGAAAATGAATATCCAAAATGAGTAAGATGCAGTGTTTTCTCTCACAGGATTTTAAATTAGAAGAGAAAAGGGAATATATAAATTAATCAGACAAATAAAAGTAAGATGTGTGTCAAATGATCTGAAGTAAAACAAAAGAAAACAAAGAAAGAACTAAATGTGTTAAAGCCAGGAGCAGGGTTAATGAGAGCAGCCTTCATCGAGTCACCAATGTGTGAATAGCCATTCATTTCAAGAAGGCCCTCAAACAGTAAAAGTAGGATACTTCTATAGTCAAATCCCAAAATTCTCATTTACTAGTAATGGAACTTTTTCATTATTTCTTATCTTCTCTGAACCTCAAATTCTTTTTTTATCTTTAAAATGAGAATGCTGTACTCATTGTCTCCTTGTTGTGGGGATTAAATAAAACAATTTGTGTAAAGCACACAGCTGTGGATCTAATAAATGGTAGAAATCTTTACTTATTTGGTTTATATTAAATTAGGTTATTTGACTTAAAAACCAAAAGTTTGGTTTTAGTCTCGGATGAAATGAATTAACTTGAAGAAAGTAAATTTCTTACCTTTAAAGACAAAATATTTAATCTTGAAAATAAAGTTAACCACATAGAGAAGATGGTAAGAAATCATGAACAGAACCTCCAAGAATTATGGGGTAAAATGAAAAGACCAAATTTAAGAATTGGGATTGAAGAAGGCACAGAGATATAAATAAAAAATGAACAATCTATTCAATGAAATAATATCAGAAAATTTCCCAAACCTGAAGAATGACGTGGAAAATAAAATACAAGAGGCTTACAGAACACCAAATAAACAAAATTACAACAGATCCATACCAAGGCACATTATAATGAAAATGCCCAGCATACAAAATAAAGATAGAATCTTAAATGCCACAAGAGAAAGTATCGGATTACATATAGGGGGAAACCAATACAGATATCAGCAGATTTCTCAACCCAGACCCTAAAAGCTAGAAGGTCCTGGAACAATATATACCAAGCTCTGAAAGAAAATGGATGCCAACCAAGAATCCTATATCCAACAAAACTAACTTCAGATTTGATGACAAAATAAAATTCTTCCATGATAAACATAAGTTAAAAGAATTTACAAATAGAAAGCCTGCCCTACAGAACATTCTGAGCAAAATATTTTGAGGAGGAAATGAAAAATAATGAAAGTCAGCATAGGGAGGACTACACTAAAGGAAAAGCCAATCAAAGGAGAAACAAAGTCAAGTTAAAAATAAAAAAATAAGACAAAATGACCTTGAATACATATCTCAATAATAACCCTGAATGTTAATGACCTATGCACATGCATGACTGGTGTGACTCTACATTGTGTACAACTAGAGAAATGAAAAGTTGTACTCCATTTTTGTATAATGAATCAAAATGCATTCTGTTGTCATGTATAACTAAATAACACCAAAAAAAAAGAGAAAAAATCACCCATACATCTACTGCTCCAACTAATTATATTTCATTTACACATATTCCTTAAAATTGTTTAGGCTAGGGATGTGGCTCAGTGGTAGAATGTTTGTTTAGCATGACGAAGACCCCAGATTTGATCAACAAAACTGCAAAAACTTTCTTTTTATCATCTATACACACAATTCTTATACAATTTAATCAAGGCATTAGCACAACTCTGAAATTGTAGGCTTATGGCCTGAGAAGAATTTTTAAAATCTCTAGGGAATACTTAGCAGAATTTATCCTAATTTAAAGAATAGTATAAATCACATAAGGGGCTTAAAAATCCTTTATCTAGACCTTATATTCTTAAGTAAGCTATAAGTTATACTGAGTAGAGGTATTTCTGCATTAATCTGAATCTTAAGAGAAATTCAACATGGCAGAGACAAAAATCTGTCTATTATTGAGACTGCTATGAGTTAAACGGGGTATAAAACCAAAGATAATCAGATTTGGTACAAGTGTGATCTGAAGAAAGGCCCCTATTATATTTTCTTCACACTATCATTGCACCTATAAAAACACATCTTTTCTTTTAATCAATAAAAATATTTTTAAAGGAAGAAAATTTTCACATATTACCATTAAACATTTACATTGTTATAAAAGTTACTTGGCTTCCAAATATAATGTAATGACTAGAAGTCTATGATCCAAGGTATCTGATCCAATGTGTAAGACCAATTTATTGGTACTTTATAATAATGATTGATTTCCAGCAGCTTTCAACAAATACTTATCCTCTATTCATCAGATTTATCTGGGTCAACTCAACTAAACAGATGAGAAGAACCTGAATTAATGAAGGGGCAAAGAAATTCAGACATGAAATCTAAACCAGTCAGCGGCAACAAACAGGTCATTCTACTAACTATTGTAATCACTTAATAATAAAACTTGGTCAGCTTTTGAAAATTTAAAGGTAATTCACCAAGACATGGTGACCTCATTATAAGCCAACATCACCCACATCACTAACTTATTAGAACTCGGGCTTTCTGTGTTAATATCATGAATATTTCATTTATAACCACAACCTTAAGGATGTTGAGTGTTAACTAAATCTTGAGACAGAAGACAATAATGTACTGTTAATTGTCAAAGAAGAAAATATTAGACCTTCATTTAGAAGGTTGATCAAACATGAAAAAAAGTAAACATTACATTAACTAAACTAGTAAAACAGTTTCACATAAGATAAAAACATAACTGAAAAAAGAACTATGTTTTTTTTTATAGTTTTTTACAAAACTGATCACACAGCTAAATCTATATATATTTTCCCTTCTAAGAACAGTGTTTCAAAACTCATTTTTAAATATCAAAACTTGTAAAAGGAATAAAATATTGATCTGAAAGTTTCATCAATCAGGTTTTATTGGGGATTGAACCAGGGACACTTAACCACCATCCAAGCCCTTTTTATTTTGCGAAAGGGTCTCACTAAGTTGCTGAGATTGTTCTTAAACGCATGATCCTCCTGCTTCAGCCTCCTGGGATATATATCAGGTTTTAAAAAATGCTTTAGATTGCTTTTTCATTTTTTACCAATCTTCCAACAGGTTCATAAATTTAAGACATTTCCACACTAGATTCATATCTACACAAAAGGTTTCTAATTATCACTATAAACTGTTTCTATTTCATGTGTCACTTTTACAATGTGCTGAAAAATTAATCACCAGTGCCACCAAATGATAAATGTAAAATTTCACCAAAAAGTGGGGTCAGGTTTATAACACATGATACTATCAGTTTATTTACCCTTGAAGCATGTAACAATAAACACTATTTCATCTTTATATGCTGACTTATTTAAGTATTTAATAATGTATGTTAGAAAAAAAATTAAAATGGCCTGATTTCATATTTTGAATTTAGAATAATTTCACACATAGTCTTATGCAGCCTAAAACTGTCAGTCAAATTTTATCAAATTGATATTTTATGTCTCAAAACCTTCTCTGGAAAGAACCAATTCAGGTTGAACATTCCAAATCTGAAAATTCAAAATCCAGAATACAAAACGTTTAGAGTGCTGACATGATACCACAAGTAAAAAAATTCCACACCTGACCTCATGGAATGGATTACAGTCGAATATATTACATTATTAAGAAATATTGTATTAAATTACCATCAGGTAAAAGATGTATGTGAAATGTAAATGAATTTGTGTTTAGACTTGGGTTCTATCCTAAGATATCTCATCATATATATACAAATATTCTAAAATCCCCTATAATTTGAAATCTGAAATACTTCTTGTCCCAAGTATTTTGGATAAAGGATACTCAACCTATAGTATAAAAGTATTTGTAAGTGAACAAGTGGTTATTCTGAATTAGCATTTCTATAACACTTTATAAGAATATCCAAGAACAATTTATATTAGACATAAGTGAAAAAGTATGTCCACCATAAGGGAAGCCTTTAGAGGTCATGAGAACTAGAAATGAAATACACAAGAAAGAGGTAAATGCAATTATAAAAGAATTTATCATATTCAAAACAGTCTCTGAACTAACCAAAATAGTATTTCCTTAATTCTACTTTTCACTGAGTTTTAATTTCAAAATACATTTCTCCTTGTTTGTTTAACAGGGATTGAACTCAGAGGCCTTGCACATGCTAGCCTAGTGCTCTACCACTGTATTGCTACCTTTCAAAAAACTGAATCTATCTTCCTTACGTGTACTACTTACAATATGAGCATACACACTAGCTAAGAAAGGCAACACTAAGCCAGGTGCAGTGGTGCACACCTGTACTTGAATCCCTTGGTGTTAAATAAACATATACTGTAGATATCTCTGGTACTACATTATCACCCAATAACAGTTGATATAAGGAGCATGGTTGCTAGTTGAACTCATGATGTTTCTCTTTAAGTGAATCAGAATGATGAAAAAACTAAGGATAACAGTATTCTGAGGTAGCCAGGAAAGAGGAGGTTGTTCATCCTGAAAAAATTCTTACAGATAAAAATGAGAAGTCTAAGGAATGGTACAGATATAAATAGAAATGAAATAAGCAAAAAAGTTAAATAAAGAGAGAACTCACCATATTCAAAGTATAGTTTCTAACCTAATGAAGGAACAGACTTCTACAGATATGTTGCCTGAATTGATGCTAAGAAATATGCAGATTTGGCCCCATGCTATGATAACTTAGATGAAAAACAAGGTAAAAGAGATCCATTTACAGATGCAGAACTACAATCTAGGGAAGTTGATGGAAGTGGTGAGCACCAATGAGAACAAGAAGGTAAAGAAATGAGGAAGCCAACCCAAAATATTATGTACATGGCTAAATGAACACATATATGCTTACCCTTACACAGTACTTAGAATATTGTTGAATGAGCAGGAAAATGAAAGACAAGCTATAAAAAGGAACCCTGTTTAGTGAACTGCTCTTTAGAGAACCATTATACAAGATACACTTGAAACTATACCTAAATGTGTTTGTGGGCAATGTTTCTGCCTACCAAGAGCAGACTTTATGAAAGAAACATAATGACAAAGTTCATGCAGTATAATGTTCTGAGTCATTCCAATGAGTGGATCCTACAGGACTGGAGAAAAGGAAACAACTCCCTTTGACAAATGTGCCAAACCAATATGCCACATGCCAATCACAGAAAGAACTAAGATGCAGCCATTCATTTTACTTTCAGGGCATACAGGTAACACAGTAAGCCAAGTAAAGTATATAGGTCTGCTGCCTAATCAGTGCCTGTGCATGCACAATGTTGGGAGTAGATACGGAATGGCTGATTCAGTCTCTAAGACTATAGGATCACGTAATCAAAGACATGCGGACTATTACCCAATACTTTGATATCCCATGGTCATTTTGCATAGGAGTTCACATTTTAAAAATAAGACTGAACTGCACTGAGCATAAGCTCATCATATTTAAATGGATAAAGTGATACCCCAACCTCCTTCACGTAGGCTATTTAGAATGTGAGAGTGGATTATTAAAGACTAAACTAAAATCTACAAAGGGAAGTTGGGCACCATGGTGTACATCAATACCAGCTATCTGGAAGTTTGAGCCAGGAGGATTCCAAGTTTGAGGCCATCCTGGGAAACTTAGCAAGACCTTGACTCAAAAATTTAAAAATTAATAAGAAAAAGGACTGGGGTGTGGCTCACTGGTTATGCACTCCCAGTATCACAAAAACAACAAACAAACAGACAAAAAACAAAGAAGGGGCACTAGCCCTCAAAGTTTGCAACCATGGTATTGTATCCGAACACAAAGATAGTAGCACGCTTTAAGATTGTGGTATTGTAGATCCACACAAGGATGATAGCAGCAGGCTTACCATGAGTAAAGCTAACTAACACACACACACACACACACACACACACACACACACACACACACAGAGTTTTATACTGATAAAACCTGGTAACAGTCCTTGTCCACTGTGCAAATTAGCATGGGCTGGGATGTTTCTGTTTCTTGTGCTTAACATATAATTCCAAGAGAATTAAAGCAGACTGTTTCCAACTGCTGTATATGTATGTCACCAGAGCTGGAACCATAATTATCTTCCATATCAGGTCAAGTTTAAAAGGGATTTGGATAACAGGAGTAGTCGCTGCTCTGACTATGAAGGGATTATTTCTACCTCTGATACCCTGGTTGCTGTAATTTTTTCTTTGAAAAAAAGTGATAAATCATCACATTTATTGTTTCATACTAATGCCCTATTCATGTTATGTCTGAAAAAAGGAAAGGAAAAATGAGAAGCACTGGACTAAAAACATGGTTCTAACAGCACAAGAATCTAAAGTCATGTAAAATTATGGTAAACGAGCAAGGAAATAATCACTAGTCACGATTGAGGAAGATGAGACACTTGTTGCATTATTTAATTATTCAGCTTTGTTCATGCCAAGTCTAAAGCTGAGGAAATAAAAAGGGAATAAATTGAAAGGGAGTTCTCCACTGTTGGACTATTAAAACCAGAGAGAAAATATAACTAGCAGAGGATGGAGAAACCAGGATGGTTATCACCTAAAATTACTTTGAATAGAAATAAAAGAACTGATTGAAAAATTTTTAGCCTTATTTCTCACTTCTGGAGTTCTGATTCTTTCACATATGTCACTTTTTATAAGTAATAGATTCTTTTTCTTTGGAAATTTCATAAGAGAAGATATATCAATGAGTAGATTAAGGTGAAACATATTCATTTAACAGGTATAAAAAATTACTTGATAAGATTACAAAACACACTTTGATAAAAACTGTCACAATATGACATGAACTTCCTTATTATCTTAGTTCAAATAATGCTATTATGAACAATTTCCATTAAAGACAGGAATAAAATATTATCCCCATTACTATATAATATTATCCTAGAAATTCTGGCCAATTCAGTAAGAAGAAAAATGGTAATAAAAGATACACTTTATAGAAAGCAGGGAACATTCCATAAGACTTTGACATTGAGCAGACCAGGTTCAAGTCCTTCATCTACCCTTACTCGAAATGTAATTTCATATTATCATTTTATGTTTTATATATCTGTTCTGTAAAGTAAAGATTAAACAAAGTAATATGGTGATTATAATGAACCTAGCATACTACAAATAACAAACTGGAGGAACTGTTATTCTCACATCTATCATGATCATCTGCTAATGACATAACTGCATGCTAAAGAATCAGAAAATTAATTCAAAACTGGTAGAAGAGGAAAACTCACAGTATAAAAGATAAGCAAAAACCTAAAATTTCTCTAAAACTTAGCACTATTCTCCTGGAAAGAAAAAAAAACTTTAAAAACAGACATGGAATTATAAACTATTTACAAATAAACTTTGTAAGAAATAGAACAGATATACATAAAATGACCAAAATTGTGTTGACATAAAAGAAACAATGAGTAAATGTATAAATTTAATGTGTTTCTGGATAAACTATTATAAACATATCAGTACTTATTAATGTATGCTAAAAGTAATACCAATAAAAATTTCAAAAGTATTTTTAAAAAATGAATAAAACTTATCTTTAAAAATATGAGAAATTAAAGCATATTCTGAGAAGACCCAGAGACAAACCCATACATCTATAGTTATCTGATCCTTGACAAAGGTACCAAAAACATACACTAGAGAAAACACAGCGTTTTAAACAAATGATACTGGTACAACTGGTTATCCAAATGTAGAAGAATGAAACTGGACCCTATCTCTCACCCCACACAAAATTCAAATCAAAATGAATCAAAGATCTAGGAATTAGAACAGAAACTATATTACTCCTAGAAGAAAACAGAGTCAACCCTCTAGCATATAGTCACAGGCAACAACTTTCTCAATAGGACACTAAAGCTCGGGAAATAATGCCAAGAGTTAATAAATGGATTGCATCAAGTTAAAAAAGTTTCTGCACAGAAAAGAAAACAATTAGGAAAAGACAGAATTGACAGAATGTGAGAAAATATTGGCTAGCCACTCATCTGATAGTGGATTAATACTAAATGATATAAAGAATTCAAAAAACTTAACACCAAACACTCAAATAATCCAATTAATAAGTGGGCAAATGAATTAAACAAATCCTTCTTAAAATAAGAAATACACATGGCTAACAAATATATGAAAAATGCTCAACATTATTAGCAATTAGGGAAATGCAAATCAAAACAATGCCAAGATTTCATCTCACACCAGTCAGAATAGTCATCAAAAATACAAACAATAACAAAGCTGGAGAAAATATGGATAAAAAGGAACATTTTTATGCTGTCAGTGGGACTGTAAATGAGTACAACCACTATGGAAATCAGTATGACAGTTCCTCAAAAGACTAGACATAGAACCACCATATGACCCAGTCATATCACTCCTATTTATCCTAAAAATTTAAAATCATCATACTATAGTGATATGTGATGTATATTCATGTTTACAGCAGCACAATTCACAACAGCCAAATTATGGATAAAGAAAAAGTGGTATAAACACAAGAGAGTTTTATTCAGCCATAAAGAAAAATGAAATCATGTCATTTGTAGGAAAATGGATGGTACTAGAGACCATTATGTTAAGTGAAATAAGCCAAATTCAAAAGGTCAAGGGTTATTTTTTTCTCTCAAATGTGAAAGCTAGAGAGGAAAGAGGAAAAGAAAGATGGTGGGAGGGCTGGGCTCTCTTGAAAATCAAAGGGAGATCAGCAAAATAGAGGAAAGGGACCAGGGGGAAGGGGGAAGGGCTAGGGAGTGATTCTGACCAAATTATATTGTTATATTGCATGCATGTATGAATAAGTAACAACAAATCTCAACATGTACAACTATAATGCACCAATAAAAATGTGGAAAGAAAAAAAAAACCAAAAAACACACAAAAAACTCTATTCTGAATCTTTAATACAATAAGGTACTGACTGAACATGCAAATAGAGCAATAAAGTAAAGAGAAAGCCCGGAGAAAAATACAGCTTGGTGCACATATACTATGAGTTCATTTTCTAGCATATATGAGAATCTAATAGATCAGAAGGTAGCATTCTAAATAACTGGCAGAAAGAAGGTGTCATTATTACATGATGATGGGACTTCATTGGCTACTTGGAAATATGTAAAAAAAAAAAAAAATTAAATAAACTGTCACCTCAAATCAAAACCTAAAACAACTTCCCAAAAGATTTTCCATAAATATGAGAGAAAAATAAAAGATGAGAATGATAATTTAAAAAATAGAAAAACAAAGAATTACAAAATTATAATACTGATTTCCAACACAGTAGGAAACCAAAGAACATTAATATAAACAGGATTAAGAATATGAGTTAAATCTTACATGCTCTTCCCACACTTTCTTTTCTCTCTCATATGCTTCCTTTCTCTTTCGCTCTAGTTGTTCTTTCAGTACAGCAGCACGCGCATTTGCTTGGGCCTGAAAATAAGAACAAAATTAGTTATCAGAAAGAGGACATTTGGTTTCCTTCCCACCAAGGTCTATAAAGATACTGACTTATTAGCCACAAAGAAAAGTATGTATAATTCAAAAATAAAAGTATAAGCCCACTCTATATCCCCAACACTTTGAATCACACTTGACATAGAGCAAGCCTGTCAAATAGCAGGTACTCATTAAATATTTACTGAATTAAAATAAATGCAAGGATATTTGAATGGAAATCAGAATGTAAAAACATAGTTATTATATAAGACTTCATTTATCTTCAGAGAATTGGATAACTGCATATTTCATTTTTAAGGTCACTGTTTTTTCTTTTTAGGATTACTTGTGCCATAGGTTTACATATTTAGGTCGTGATTGTGATCAACTGTTCTTTATAAATATGAAATGCATAGAACACCACTACTTTTCAAAAACCAACAAGTGAAAGATGAAGTGGAAAAAAAATTAAAGCAAGAGAATAAAGCAGTCTAATTATGCAAAACTTAATATAACTTTCTATTTCAATTTTCAATATTTTCTATGAAGCTCCGTATTATTTCTAGTCTATACCTTAAGTGATTCATTTTTTTTGCGCCTCAAATCTGCTTCCTCACTTCCTTCTTGTCCTTTGGAACTATCCGTTTCTTTCTACAAAATAAGTAGATAAGCATACCACTTAGGACAGAATCACCAAGTTCAGTGAAAAGCTCCCTGACAGATAATGTGAATACTAAATTTAAAAATGGGAAATCATTCAATGCTGTTAATTTGCTCCCAAAGCTGCAATTGAATTCTTACAGCTATCAACCCCGTGAAGAATTGAACAAAAAGTTAAAAAGAGAATGACATAAACTGTACTTTAATCCAAGGATACTAGTTATACTGTTTTCTCAGAATTCTTCTGCAAAATGTTCTTACCAACTTAAAATCATATAAATAAGACTTAAACGTTATTCCCTGAACACTTCATCAGTTTTGTCTTTGTTATTGCCACAGCATTTTTTTTTTTTTTTTTTTTGGTACTGAGGACTGTACCCAGGGGTGCTTAACCACTGAGCCACATCCCCAGGCCTTTTATAATATTGCTGAGTTGCTAAGTGCCTCTTTAAGATTCTGAGGCTGGCTTTGAACTTGTGATCCTCCTGCCTCAGCCCCCTGAGCTGCTGGGATTACGGGCATGCACCACCACACCTGACTGGCAAAGCATTTTTAATCTTCATCTATTAGAATATCATTCAGTTCCTTTTTATTTATTTCCTTTATGGCAGTGCTAGGATTTGAACCCAGGGCCTCAAGCAAGCTAGGCAAGTGTGCTGCCACTGGGCTAGGTTCCCATCCCTCGATTACTCTTTAAAAATTCTCAAACTACCTTTTCACCACGAAGTCTGGCTTTAATCTGCTGGCGCTCATTGAAATTCTGTAATCTTATTTGCCTCAGTCTTGCCAGATAAACCTACAAAGAAGAAAAACACACAACATATTCATGTAACAGAAAAAGTATCAACCTTTATACTGCTAAAAAACGTATAATTCAAGGAAAAGTGTTAATCTGAATATAAGAAATAAAAGTTCTGAAAGCTGGTTAACGGAAATGTAATATTAGCTTTCAAGTTATCAATTTAGAGCAATTTATTTCTGAAAAGAAAGAAATATAATTATAAATTTTAAATTTTTAATCGAAAGAAAAGAAATTGAACTTAGAAGACTGAGTAACAGTTATGAGGCAAAATTATGACAAAGCATGTCAGTCAAATTATAGTAACAGGTCCCTATAAACTTACAAAATCTTTAAACAATTATTAAGAATTTAAACCATGCAAGAAAAGGAGGCAATAAACTCAAAAAATGGCTGTGTGATGGAGTTGGCGAACATGCGGGAAGCATACCTCTTCCTCTTTGTTTCTTGGCTTCCCTCCTCTTGAAGAGCTGGACCTGCCTCCATACATAGCTGCCAGGTTTTGCAGGATTCCCTGTTTATCATTTAATGTACTAAGTTTAAAGAATGACTACGGCTATGTCATCATCTTATCTATGAATAGCCATGTGCCACTTTATTTCTTTTGGGCAAATACTGACCATTTCTAATAACAAATTGTGGCATTTTCCTGTATCAATTTAGCAAATACATTTAGTGAGAAGTGAAGAAAGCAATTAAGTCTCAAATATAATAATTCAAAACAGAGACCAGCTGTTTTACTAGTCATTTAAGTAAAAGGGGTTTTGTAACTGCTTTAGAGGTTAGACAAACCCCAAATCAATTTTTTCTTTGCCTCTAAAAAGGCCCAATTCATTTCTTCATGTCTGTGAATCAATCTCTCTCACACATGCACAAATATTTGAGCTTACTGCTCTTGAATTCAACAAATGTGTTTGCATATTAAGAAATAAAATTTCTGAAATCTGGTTAATAATGAAATCTAGTTAAGTCAAACTCTTTGTTCTCAGGCATGTCTTGTTACTATTACAGAAATGATCATACCTAGACACAAGCTGACTCACTTTTGGACATAATTTACCACTAATGTGGAATTATCTTTGTAGAAATTATTAGTATCCTTCAGTAAAACCATCAGATTGTCAAATTGTTTACTCTCTTTTTCTTTAGCATGGAAGCATGCTTCAAGATTCTCCACCCAAATTCTTTTCATTAGCTTGTCGAAAATGTACTTTTTAATGTTTACCATCTCCCTTTTCTTGATGGCCATTCTATTTTAACACGCCTAGAATCTGGTTTCTTATCCATGATTCTGAAAAAATTTAAGATCACCAATGACCTCAGAAGTGATTCAAATGGAGCCTGTTGAGAATTTTTGCACTCATTTCCACTGAAAAACTGTTTGACTCCACTTAACTTATGTATAATACTTTTCTCCTATAACAATATGTTCACTATAGAAAATTTATAAAATAAGGAAAATGTTAATCACTTATAATTCTAATACTGAGAACATGTAATTTAAGATATTATCTTCTAAATTTCCTTTTATTCACATCTATGAATGTAAACATGTTTATTTTTATAAAAACTATGATTTTACTACTACTATTCTATTTTTCTCAATGTTATATTCTGTGTTTTCCCATATTCAATTAATACTTCTTTTATAAATATCACTCTTAAATGACTCAACACTATTCATAATATTCTACTAAATAAACATTCTGTAATTCAAACTTTTTAAAGAAAAAGTCTTTTTTCTTTCAGTATTTATAACAACACTCTCTCCTAGGTTGTTCTGATCTTTGCTACTTTTCACAGGTGTGTTTTTCTTTCTTGGTTCCTTGCTAAATGTCACTGTATTCTTGAGTTTCATTCTGTGGCCCTTCTCTTCTCATCCCCAGACTTTGACATATGTTGCTGATTCCCAAATCTAAATTAATCTCCCACCTAGCCACTCTAGAGGCTCAGGCAGGTAGAGGTCCCTGGGGAACACAGAAGACCCTGTCTCAAAACACCACCACCAAAACAAACCCTGATAGTGTTTTTTCTTTTGAATTATAAACTTGGAGTTTATTAAATTGTCATCTGGACATTTCACTTTTATGTAGCAAAGCTACCTCAAACAATTTACAAAACTGACTTTTTAAACCATTTTTAAAAAATACATTATTGTATTACTAGCTTATGATAAACCACCTAAATCAGCAAGCCGGGAGTTATTTTTGCCTCTCTCATATCAACCATGTACAAATGACTGCCAGATTTCTAATCCTATCTCCTAATCATTTTAATTTATGCCTTTAATTTCTACCTTAGCTATGGCTTTCTTCTTTTGACTCCTGAATTATAAAAAATTTTCCTAACTTAATTTTACTTCTAGTCTCCCATCTCCCAACTATTTTTTACAAGGTACCTGGAGTTACCTTTCTAAAATTATTTTTCACCCCAAATCTCTAATAAATCTTTCAATGGTTCCCATTATTTTCAGATTTTAATCCATTCTGTTCAATGGCAGATTCATCCCTGCCTCCACTCAACCATAAATCCCACATTCTAGTCAAAAAGAATACATACATACATACATATACATACATACATACATATAATCTCACTGGTCGTCTTAAAATTATTAACTCTACTCATCTTACAAAACTTAAATCAAATATGCCCTGGAAAGTTTTGCCAGAACTTTCTGTAGTGAGTTCAGTTGCCTCTTCTGACTTACCATGCCTATGTTCATGCAGGCCTCTCACGGCAGTGCTCAATAGAGTATACTCTGGTGAAGTTAATGACAGTTAAGAACATGGCCTACAGACTATGAAGTCTATTAATTCATGTTTTTGCCAACGCCAACCTTCAGCAAAATAACTTAAACTTGCTAGGTCTGGGCACCTACTTCAAGGACAAGACAGAGCAAAAAAAAACGTATGAGCATGCCCTTGCCTTTCTCCTCCTGAGAAAATGCTTTTACTCATCCAGTTTCTTCTCCTCTTCAAGAAGGTCTTGGAATCAGCTTATTAGTTACTTGAACTTTGGAGATATAGGTGTTTTTGGCTATGGATGTTCAACTCCTTCAGCAATAATACTGGAAAGGTTGTCATTCACTCACTGAACTGCTTTTCTTTCTTTGTCAAGAGCAAATCAGGCATATTTGTGTGGATACACACTAAGTTGTTCCACTGATCTACATGCCTATGGCTTCATTACTATTACATTATACTGATTACTATAGCTAAAAGTCAGCCTTAACAGAATTATTCCTCTTTTTTCTTCATAATTGTTTTTGGCCATTTTAAGGCTAAATTAAATTAATTTCATAATAATTTTATTTGGGGAGCACTGGAGATTGAACTCAGTGGCACTTTACCACTGAGTGCATTCAGCTTTTTTGTCTATCTTAGGGATTTTTCCATGAGTGCTTCAAAAAATGAGTATTCTACTATTGCTGGGAGGAATATTCTGTAAGTTAGAGCTTGGTGGTTATTGGTAGGATTTAGCTATCATCCTTGCTAATTTTCTGTCTAGTTCTATCGACTTTTGACAGTAGGGTGTGAAAGTCTCCAACTGTAATTAGGAATTTGTTTATTTCTCCTTTCAGCTCTATTCGTTTCTGCTTTATATATTTTGAAGCCTAGGTGTTTGGAGTATACATTTAGGATTGCAGTAACTTTTTAGTGCACTGACTTTTTTATTATGTAATGTCTCTTCATGTTTTCTTCGTACCTTTATGTTGTTCTGTTACTAGCAAATTCTTTTAGTTTTCTTCATTTGAGCATAGTTTTACTTCCCCTTTATTCTTAAGGGACATTTAAAATGAGATACAGAATCTGGGATGGACAGTAGTTTCCTTCAGCACTTGAAATATGTTGTGTCACTTCCTTCTGATCTTCTTGGCTTCAAATGAAAATTTTGCTGTCAATTTGGTGTCCTTTCACTCTGGCTACTTTTATATTTTTTCACAGTACTAGGGATTGATCCCAGGGCTTTGTGTAAGCTAGACAAGTGAATCACTGAGCTACATCCCTGCTACCCTTTCTGGCATTTTAAAAGATTAGTTCTCTTCATCTTTTACTTTCAGTTTCAGTTTCTTTTACTTTGAGTTTATCTTATTGTGGGGTTTGCCTAGCTCCTTAAATATGTAGGTGTCTTTCATCTAGGTTTCCATCTTTCACCAAAAACAAAGTTTTCAGCCATTATTTTTTCAAATATATTTTCCAGTCAAATACTACTTTCTCTTGGTTTTTCAGTTCCAATGAAACAAATACTAAATCTTTTGTATTGTTCTATAACTTCTTGAGACTATGATTTTTTTTCAGTTATTTTTCCCTTTGTTGTCCAGATGAAATAAATTTAATCAATCAGTCTTCAAGTTCACTGATTCTGTCTTCTGTCATTTCCACTACACTAGTGTCTTGTGAATTTAAAATTTTGTTTATTCTACTTTTCAGTTCTATAATTCCCAGTTGGTTCTTCTTTAAATTTCTACTTCTTTGCTGATTTTCCCCTTTTTTTTTCAAGAGGATCATAATCATTAATTATTACAGCAGTTTTATTACAGTAGCTTTAAGACCTTTGCCAGATAATTCAAACATCTGATTCAAGTCAGATCAATGCTTTTTCTCACTCAAATTGTTTTTCCTTATTTTTGGTGTAACTAATGCTTTTTCATTGCATCTTTAATATTTTGGTTATTCTATTAGAAGACTCATTTAAATCTTTTAGTAGAAAGTAGCCTGTCCTAGATTTAGCATTTAGGTTCTGGACTACTTTCTCTGGGCTTGAGTTCCAGAGGTAGCCAGATCCTTCTCTTGCTCAATCCCAGGCCATATGCTGTTGCTGGGAGAATTCCTGAAGATGGTGACAAATGCCATTGGGTCTGTTCTCCTAATGTAACTAGATGGAACATATGGAGACACACGGTTTTATACCCAATGCTACTGTGGGTAGATAGAATCATTTGTTAGCATTCTACTTGTTGAGATGAAATATTCCAGGGCTTTGTCACTGATTATGGATTAAGCTGGTCTTCAAGTATAATGTCTATGCCCCCATTGTGAAGTGGAGTTGGGGCCACCTGAGACTTTACTGCTGCCCTCAGCTTGAACTACTCACCAGAGCTCTGGTGTGTGGAAGGTGGGATCACCATTTCTGTTGGAATTCTACTTTCCTAAAACCTTGGTGATGAGTGATGAGTGAAAGCTAGCTTTTGTTTCTTGGTGGTTTTTATTGTTTGTTTGTTTTGTTTTTGTTTCTGGTCTGTCTGGAGATCTGGGATATACTCTAAGATATAGGATGGTACCAGTATTGAATATAAGAAAGATGAAAAGAAATCCAGAGAACCTTACTGTCATTCCTCAAGTCCTGAAGTTCCTAGCTAAGTTCACCTTTTTGCCAGCATTTAGAATTACATTATCATTGTATGCTGAATAATTGTTGTTATTTAACTGTATTTAGAGGGGATGTGAGCCCCCTCTAATGATGGAAAAGTGAGCCTATGCCATCTGCTGGAACTGGGAAGAAACTAATTTTTTTTTTTTAAATATTTTTTAGATGCTGATAAACCTTTATTTTATTCATTTATTTATATGTGGTGCTGAGAATCCAACCCTGTGCCTCACACATGCTAGGCAAGCGCTCTACCACTGAGCCACAACCTCAGTCCAGAAACTGCTTTATGATAGTTAAGGTTTTAACATTGCAAAATACTCTATGATATGAACAGTACATCAAAGTTCAACAGAATAACACAGGATTGTTGTAAAGACTAAAAGAGATTTTAATGAGTTGAATTGTATCCCTCCACAAATTTATATGTTGAAATCTAACACCTGGTATCTCACTGATCTTATTTGGAGATAAAAACTTTACCAATTTAAAACTGAGGTCAACAGGATGGGCATTTATGTAACGTGACTGGTATGCTAAAGGGAAAATTTGGAGACAGATTCACGCATGGGGAGAACACCATGGGAAGATGAAGGCAAAGGTCAGAATAATGATTCTAGACACTAAGGAAAGCCAAAGACAGTCAGCAGCTACCAGAAGGTAGGAAAAAGGGATGGAGCAGATTCTTTCTCACAGCTTTCAAAAGTAAACAATCCTATCACACATCGATCTTAGTCTTCTTGTCTCCAGACTGTGAGATAGTAAATTTCTATTGTTTAAGCCACTTAGTTTGTGGTATTTGATTACAGTATCCCTAGAAGACTAATACAGAGATAATGCATATAAACTCCTTAACATAATAACTAACATTTTAAGTTTTTAATAAAGTCATTAGTATAAGTAAACTGTCATTAGTATAAAGAAATATAGCATGATTTAAGATAAGGTCATATGTAAGTAACATTTTTCAAGGGAAATAATATTGCTTCATGATTTTTTGATTAAATTCAGAGGTTCTTCTGCTAAGTAATGCCACAAAAACAAAAAACAAAACAAACAGATATCCAAGGCAATCTCTTACAACAGTAGAAGACATCCATAAGAATATCAGTAGAACTACAGTCAACTTCAATGAATATCATCAAGAGAATTAATAATTGTGGTATAGTCGATCACACAATGGAATATTATACAGCTATACTTGATTACATGAATGAATCTTAGAAAAATGTTGAATAAAAAAATAAAGTCTTAAATTTATATATCATATTTATAATGTCCCAAAATAAGCAAAACAGAACAATATATTGCTTAGGCACATATACATGTGTGAAAAAAGTGTTTTAAGAAATCCAAAGGAATGGTAAATCCAAAATCCAGGATAATGATGCAGCAAAGGCAAAGGAACAAGTTAGGATGCAGTTGGCAAACCACAGCCCATGGGCCAAAATCCAGTTCACCATTTCTTTTTCTATTGCCTATAAGCTAAGAATGGTGGGAAAAAAATAAAAGAAGGATATTTTAGACACAAGAAAATTATATGAAATTTTAATTTCAGTGTTCATAGATAAAGCATTATCAGAACATATGCATGTTCATTCACTATTATATTGTCTTTGTTAATTCTGTTTTGTGCTGCAATACAAAGTTCAGTAGCTATAACAGAGAACTTATGATCCAGCAAAACCAAGAATATTTACTATCTAGCACTTTCCATAAAAACATCCGCCAATCCTTAAGGTAGAGAAGAATACATAAACTGAACTTAGTGCTCTACTCTAGAGTATACTATTTTGCTTCCTAATTTACACATATATTACATATATTCTTTTCTATGTAACCAGTGTTATTTTACAAGAATTAAAAATACTTTTAAAGATCTGGAAAAATAAACAACAATGTTGAAGAATTAATTTACTATATAAGATACCCTATAACAAGGACCTGCAACCTATAGTCCATAGGTAAAATCTAGCCTGCTGCCTAATTTCCAAAATAAAGCTTTTCTAGAACATAGCCACACCAATTTGTTAGTTTTTCACTATTGTGGTAAGTTTGAGTAATTGTGTAAGACACCAAACGAACTATAAAGCCTAATATATTTACTATCTAATATTTTAAAGAAAAGATCTGCCTATCCTGCCTCTACAGTATCATCATATCTACAAGTTTTATCTAAATTAAAGCAAATACTAATATGGAATTTAAAAAGGAATAAATAACAGTAAAATAGTTAAAAGCATAATCTTGAAAGTCAGACACACTGACTACTTCTGGGCATATTATGTGACATTGGGTAAAGTACTAATGATTCTGGGTCATCAACCTATAATGCTGGAATAAAAATCTCCACCATGGGACTGCAAATTGGTACAACCACTATGGAAAGCAGTATGGAAATTCCTAAGAAAACTTGAAATGGAAGCACTGACCAAGTCATCCCACTCCTAGGTTTATATCCAAAGGAATTAAAATACCAAACTACAGTGACACGGCCACATCAATGTTTATGGCAGCTCAATTCACAAAAGCTAACCCATGGAACCAACCTACAGAGTCCTTCAACAGATAAATGGATAAAGAAACTGTGGTATTTGTACACAATAGAATATTATTCAGCCTTAAAGAAGAACAAAATTATGGAATTTGCTGGTAAATGGATGGAAGTGGAGAATATTACACTAAGCAAAACAAGTTAATCCCAAAGAACCAAAAGTCAAATGTTTTCTCTGATATGCAGATGCTAGCTCACAATAAGGGGATGGGAAGAACAGAGGTATTTTGGACTAGACAGAGGAGTGAAGGGAGGGGAGGGGGCATGGGGAATGATAATAGAAAGAACTGGACATTATTACCCTATGTGCATGTATGACTATATGACCTGTGTAACTCTACCTCATGTACAACGAGACAAATGAGAAATTATATTCCATTCATGTATGATGTGTCAAAATGATTTCTACTGCCATGTATAACTAATTAGAACAAATTGAAAAATATATTTAAAAAAATCTCTGCCACAGAGAATTGTTATTAGGATTAGACTCTCAGTAATATTAACTTTTATAAATAATTTCATAGCAAAATAAATAAAACCACAAAAATCCCACCACCAGCACCACTACCACTAAGAAACAGCTGGCCTGAAGTATTCTTTGCTAGAATTTTACTAATCTGCATTTCAGCTGCCCTTGCAGGAAAAAGTTTGAATTCAGATAAAAGCATATAAAATTATTTTTAAAAACCATGATTTCTTTAAAATTTAATTTAAAAATTACTGATTTTCCAAATGCTTGTTCATAGGTCAGGAACTTTATTTTGCTATAGAAATTAGGTTCTAATTCACTGTGGTTTCCCAAAGAGATAAATAAAATGTACTGATCAAATGATTTATGGCAGCATTTTATTGCAGAGGGCTAATCCTTAAGACTCAAAAAGTTTAGTCTTGGGTTGGAGTGGTAGCACGTGTGCAGCACTTAGTTCGCTCTTTAGCACCACATAAAAATAAATAAATAAAGGTACTGTGTCCATCTATAACTAAAAAATATATATTAAAAAACTAGTCTTACCTGTTTAGGTTTATTCATAATATGATATTAAAAGTACCAGAAAATATTAGATTTAATACCTGAATCTGTTATTATCAAAGACTGTGTTTTTTCATCAGTAACAGAAAATTTATAAGTAACTATAAAAATAAACCAATGTAATTTCACATATATTTCCAAGTTATTAAAACAAATTATGGATATTTATATTTATTAATGGAAAAATATTTAATATATGTTGCCTTAAATCTATGATGTTAATATTTCTTCCTGAGGAGTTGGTCATTATCATAAATATCCAGTTTTGAACTGTGCTATAGATACAGCTATTCCATGAAGAGCTCAGCAGTTATAATGTTGAATTGAGAAGCAACAGTTGCCATGGCCCAAAAACATGCACGAATGAGTAGAAACATACCTTAGTGACCACTATAAAATCAGTCCCTTCACATCCCTCCATTCGTCAACATCAGCTTCTATTAATACTCTTCACATCAAGGTCTCTGTTGGTTAATATCTCCCTGGGTGTTGAATGTTTTAAATATGTGATAATATAATGCACATCTAATTCAAATTCACTGATAGGGCTGGGATATAGTATTTTGGTACTTGCCTAGCATGCACTAGGTCCTTGGAATGATCTCCAGTGGTGGAAAAACAAAAATCAAAAACAAATTCACTGGTTAACAAAATTGAAAATCTTTCCAAAAAATGAAGAATTTCATGAAATGATGATAGTGTTATTGGAAACCATATAAATTCATCTACAAAAGTGACAGATAGATAAATTAATAACCAAGTTAAAGAAAATTGCAAAGAATTTTGATGTTAGTGCCTTAGAATTGTGGGAGTATCAAGATAGTAAGAAATGATCTTTGGAAAATTGGCTCGCTTTTATAATATAGTTGTAGAAATAAAACACGAAATAAAAAATGTGCCAGATTTCATTGTCATAATACAAACATTTTTTTACATTTTACCATCTCTGAAATGGGGGTGGGATCATTACAGTCAAAGGTATCTGAAAGTCATTGTTGACCAGACAGCATTTAACAAGTAAATGTTATTACCTGAGTAATGCATCAGTTTTACAATACTGTATCAGTTTTGTGTGTGTGTATGTGTGTATGAACAAGACAACTGCAGTCCTTTAAACTTTCAATTGATAAATCACTTATGGGTTATTTTAAGAAGAAACACAGCCCTGGTAGTTACTGAAACATTTCATTAATACCTTCAGTTAAAAGCAAGAAAGTGCTAGGATTAAAACTTTCAGGTTAGTGTTGACTCCTTGAGAGAAAAATAGGAGCAATCTGTTAGAAAATATTATCATCTCAGTGTACTTGGAAGCACAGAGGAAAATATTTTGTGAGAATACATGAACATCATGTGACCCTGATTTTAAAAAGACTGAAAAATCAAATTACGAATGTGAAGCATATTTAGGAATGAATACATTTATCAATTGACTTAATTCATAGTTTCCTTTTTACAGATGCACAATAATGGTATAATAAAAAATCTAAAATAGGTATTTCATCAAGTATAAAATAAAAAGGTTGAGTGATAAAAAGCACTGTATCAGTTCAATTAGCATTTTTGTTCTCTTTTAGTCATTAGTAAAATAAAATGTGCCCTACATCTGTGTCCTCTTCAAAAAAAAAAATTTTTTTTAATGGTGCTGGAGATTGAACCCAGAGTCACACATGCTAGGTAAGTGCTCACTGAGCTACATGCCCAGACCTCATCTTTATATCTGATAAAACATAGACAGAACTTATTTAATGGTATCAGAAAAATTAAAATATTCTGCAGATTACTAATTTTCAGAATTAAAACAAACATAACCCAAACTCTGATAAAGATAAAATAATTAAATTGCATTTTCAAGGTAAAATCCCAATTAAATACCCCCACTCTTTCCACAAAATGCAGAACCATGTTTTAGCTGAATTTATTATAACTGATCTCTTTCTAGTATCAATAATTGAGGAGGATCTTACAGACATTACATGGGGTTGAAGAACACTATATCACTATGAAGGACTGTTCCTACAGACATCTGATTTGTTTTCAAAGTAGATTCTGAAACTCTCCATATTCTTCTCCTCCTCAACTAAGAGTCAATACACTCTTAGAAAGGTTATGTCTTACTCTTATATCAAGATCTAATGCCTGTACAACACAGATGGGCAAGACACACTTGTTTTATAAGACCAACTCTTTTCTTATGGTGAGAATATAACATTTATATTATGAAGGTGCTATGAAGACAAATGAAACAAAAGACTTTTTGTAAATTACAGAACACACTATATATATTAACAATTATTTCTACAGGAAACTGTCATCTCTTCTATTGCCTTAGAAATTCAGTAGTACTGAAAATATATTTACTTTGTTGACTCTTTGTCCCACATCTTCTGCAGTAATCCCAAAGCCAGCAAAGCAACACAAAATTACCACAAACTCTCTCCAAGAAGAGCAATGGAATTTCAGGTAAGAACAAGAACTACAAATAGGTATTACTCAAGTTTGAGGGATGAAAAAGGTAAAAGAGAGGAAAATCAAGAGAGGTAAGAGAACCAAAGGATAAAACGTTTTGCTAACCTGAAGCGTTTTTAATTTATCCTTTAATAGCTTTAAACAGAAAATGTGTTTGATTTTATTTAGAAGGATCATTTTTGCAGCTTCAGTAACAGATGCATTAAAAGGATCTAAGAAAATGGAATTTGATCAGGGATTATATATAAGTTGAATTGAATACTGACAGAAGGTAATAATAAAAGGTGGGCTGGGCTGAATTTTCTACTAGAACTCAAACTAGCTACACCTCAAAATCAAGCCATCTTTGATGGTGATGCACAGTGAAATAGGTAATTCAAGAAGGACAGCAAATTTTTAAAAAATGCAATGAATTTAGTTTTGAAAATGTTAATAAAGATGTATGAGAAAATTCTGGTTCTAGGTAATATAGAATAAGCACATGACACCTTTCTTTCCCACTGAGTACAACTCTAAAACCTGGACAGAACTACTGCAGACTCTGGAAAGTAAATAATGGTTACAGTAGAGAACAGCAGAACTAAAAGTACTACCCAACATGCAGTGAGTATCCCACTTTCTAAAATTGATGCTATCTCCCATGATATGAACTGAACTTGGCTGATAACTTGAAACTGAGTACTCTGGAGATGGCAGATACAAGAGAAACTCTAGTTCTAGCTCAAGGAGTAGGGAAGGGAATGCCTAAAACTGAAGGACAAGGGAGGAAATCTCCATTTTTCTTTCTTCTCCTTTCCTTTTTCCCCTTTCTCTTGTGTTCCAGCACCCAGGAAATCTCACTGTTGTGAGGGCTACTGAGATACCAACTGCAACAAATGCTTGCAGGAACCAAAATTCTGAGGAAAGGCACCTTTGTCTTTTATAACATTGATGTTCCAAAAGGGCAGGGCCAAAACTCATGGCTTCTCTCTCTTTCTGTCCTCCTGCTGCTGGCTTCCAGAGATGATGAAATTGTAGACTGGGAGGCTGAAAGCTAGGAGAATGGAAGTGGAGTACCAGGCAATGGGAAATCACCAAGGAGAGGAAAGACAGGAAGGAGTTCAGGAAAATAACCCTATATCCTGTTCCTAAGGTACTAGGCTCACCTACAATGTGTGTGTGAAGGGATGTAATCCTACTGGGCATACCGCAGACTTTGAGCACTGAGCTAACAGATTTCCACCTAGATCTCAATGTGATCACACTGGGTGGCACACGCAGGACAGATCTGAAGAGTAGTACTAGGTTTTGAGAGAAGCAGTAAAACTGGAACCACAGTGCACAGAAGGAAAACAGAAACGTGTAGCCTAAGCATGACTGTTTGACTGTCTGCTAAAGTGAATACAATCAACAATATCCATAAACTTCAAACAAAGTCCAGTGTTCTAATAATATAATATTCTAAATGTTCAGGATATAATTGACAATTGATCAGCATATGAAGAAACACAAAATCTTAACATACATGGGAACACGATAGAGACTGATTAGATGACCCAGATTATACAATTATCTGACAAAAACTTCAAAGACACTATTATAAGAATGCTTGAACAAAACAATCATGAACATTCTTGAAAAAAGATTCAATAAGGTATCATAAGCAAAGAAATAGAGATGAAAATATAATAAATGAAAAAATAAAACATAAAATAAAATAAAACATTCCCTGTACGGACCTAAAGAGCAGAATAAGGATAAAGGAGAAATCATGGCTCTTTCTCTCTCTCTGCTCCCTAATTGCCACATCCTGAGCTGCTTTCCTCCACCATGCCCCTCTGCCATGATGTTCTGGCCCATTTTGAGCCAGAACTAATGTGAGCTAAAATAAACTTTTCCTCCTCTACATTGCTTTTGTTAGATTTTTTGGTCACAGTGATGAAAAAGCTGACTAAAAAGAAATTGCAGAATTGAGATGCAGAATCATTGTGACTAACCTGAACATGTGGTTCACAAGCTTTTGGAGCCTTTTGACGTTTATGAGAAGAATTTTGAAAAAGTTTAGATATGCAAACTGGAAAAGCTTCAGAATATTGTAAGAAGAGATTAATGGACAATTCTAGTGGGAGCTCAAAAGAACTAGAATGCTGATAGGATTGTGGACAATAAAGATTGGACTCATGAAGTACCAGAGGAGGACAATGTTAGAACCTGGGAGACTTTCTCTGAGGCCGAATTTAAAGGTGAGGGACTAATTAATCCGATGGAGGAAATTTCAAGGCAGCACAGTATTCAGGGGGTAAAATGGATATTACTGGTGGCTTTTAGACAAGTTTACTGTGATAATAAGGAACAGAAAGCAAAGTAGAAAGATTTGAAAAACTTCGGAGTACGGCCAGAAAACTGCAAGTAAAACTGTGTGGTTGTTAAAGAGATTATAGTAACTAAAGAAATGCTAAGCACTTTACCCAGAAATAGAAAAGAGGGCTTGAAGGCATCTCATGAATTGGCAAGACCACATGCATCTCAGACTCAAGGGTGTAAAAGAAAAACTCCCTTTGAGAAGAGGTCATGGGAGACCCTGCTTGCACAGCAGGGCCTAGAAGTTTTTTCACCATGCTCAGCTTCCCAGGCACACAGAGGTGCTGCAGTCACAGTCCCAGAGACTTAGCTACTTTGTGAGATGGTGGCAGACTTTGATGTCAACCACGTGGTTCTGCAGGAATATAGGATGCTGAGTTAGGGGGTTCAAGGAGGCTTTGAACTCACACCAGTAACTCCCCAAGGCACTCTCAGGCTTTTGGCTTCAGACTCAGGACTGTACTATCAACTTTTCTTGTTCTGAGGCTTCTGGCTTCCTGGATAGACCAACTACCAGTTTCTCCAGCTCTCACATGGCCACTGGGAACTTTTTAACCTCTGTGATTATGGAAGCCAATCTCATAAATTCCCTCTTACATAAATATATCATCTATTGGATCTATTTTTCTAGAGAACCCTGACTAATATGATAGTGTGTACATTCTTGTGCAACATTAGATCATAAACTATTCTAGAGATAAACTAGAGTACGTTTTATATTAAACTTTTATTAAATTTTATATCCCTAATACTCCCAAAGTGCTTATCAAATTGTTTTGCTAAATTAGTAAATCAGCAAAACAGGTAATATGATACATATACCCAATCACATTAAAAAGCATAGATTCTTCCCTTTGAGTCACATCTTTCTAAGTCAAAAGTTTACATATAGATTTAGTCATCCAGGGAATGAAGAAATTCAATCCAGCTGAACAGAATGAATTCGAACATATAATCATTATAAAAATGCACTGCTAAAATGAGAACACAATAATAAAATGAAATAAAGCAAGTGCCTGTAGCATTGGAGGAGTGTGTAGATACAGTTCATTGAGAGGAAGGGGGAAAGAAAAAGGTATGGGGGGGGCGGGAGGGAGGGAAAGAGAGAGAGAGAGAGAGAAATTACTAGCTAACCAAGAATACACCTGGAGGCACCCTTCACTTTGTACTGAGAGACAGAGAGAGAGAGAGAGAGAGAGAGAGAGAGAGAGAGAGAGAAATTACTAGCTAACCAGGAGTACACCTGGAGGCACCCTTCATTTTGTATTGCAGCATCTCACCCAGGCAAGGGAAAAATATTTCCTTCTTTTATTTTTTATTATGCAGTCCTGGGGACTGAACCTAGCAATTCTTGCATGCTACGCAAGTGTTCACCACAAAGTTACAACCCCCAGCCTGAAATACACTAATTTTTGACTGCAAGATGACACAGTGAACAGTTCAACTTCCCTTCCTGCAAATTTCTAGAATAAAATAGCTGTGGGTACTTTTTGTTTTTGCTTTTGCTATTTGTGATGCTAGGTTGTTGTGGTTTTTTTTGTAAAGTAAGTACATATAAGTAAGTCTTACGTACATATAAAGCAAAACTCCTGGTAGTACCAAGATGAAAAGGAATCCAAAGACAAGAAAAATGCACAAAATCAGTTTAAAGTGTGAAACTTACAAAAGCAAAAGCATGTCAGGAAGACTGCTACAATAGAAGATGTGAGCAGCATG
This sequence comes from Sciurus carolinensis, assembly GCF_902686445.1. NCBI lineage: Eukaryota > Metazoa > Chordata > Mammalia > Rodentia > Sciuridae > Sciurus > Sciurus carolinensis. The sequence goes on from NC_062216.1 coordinate 24,188,101, forward strand.
AAGCATACTCCATGACATGTTAGAAGCCAAGAGTACAAGAAGGTCAAACAGCAGACAACAATATATAGTAAGAGGGTTACCTCTAGGACACTACCCTTCTCCACAAGCCAGGAAGCAGTGTCAGTTAACTTGAGAGAGGAGCAGTAAGAGAGAGCTTGAAGTGAAAGGACAGGCTGAAGGTCTGGGTGATTGGTGAAACCTAGGAAGAACGAGAGTCTTTTGAGCTCAGAAAATGATCTAAGAAGGTATTTGTAATGATAGAATATCCATATGCCCCACCCATTCTCTACTCTCACTGAAGATTACAGAGGACAGGTCACAGCAGCAGCATACTGGAGCAAATTGACATTTCCAAACATGAACACACTATCAAGAACAATAAACATCTGAGGAGTGCCAACACTATTAAATAACTAACAAAAACCAAAGAAGTCAAGCTAATGCAGCCAACACTCACTAAGAACAAGACTACAACAACTATAATATTAAGGAAATGAGAACATAAACAAGAATTTTTAGGAGAAAATTAAAATTTATAGGTATGAAAACACACATTTTTGAAGTAAAAAGAAACTCATTAGATGGGTTGAATATCCAAGTAAACGAAACTAAAGAATATATCAGTGAACTGGGATATCAGGTCTAGGAATCCTTCCAGAACAGTAAAAGATTGAAAGGTAAAAAGGATAAACAAAAGTACAGGAAAAAAAAAGACATTACAGACAGAGGTTAAAATCTATCAACCAATAGGAGTTTCAATGAAGAAAAAAAGAACAGGCAATATTTGAGGAAATGATAAATGAGAACCATCCCCAGAATTGAAGATAAGTACTCACACTAAAGTATCAAGTGAGAACTAGTGTGAACTCAATGAAGAAAAAGTTGAGCAATATTCAAGTGAAAGGTTCAGAATATCAAGGATAGAAAAATAGTCCTAAGAGTTATCGGAAAGGAAAAAAATTCTTAAAAACAAATTATGATCTAGAACATCATGTCTCATTAGCAACAATAAAAGTGAGATGATAAAGCAGACTCTTCAAAGTGCTGTGGGAAAAAAACAAAAACCTTCAAATTTGGGCTCCTTTATTCAACCAAACTGTCTTTCAAGACTTGCTTGCAGTCATAATGGAAAAACAGGGACCAGATCCCACCTACCTTAGAAAAATAAAAGCCTGCACAGAATATATGAAACAACAATTTTTAAACACTGGACAATAGGCAGTACAGGGCAGTGATCTTTGAGAGAGGGGAAAGGGGTAGGGGTAAATCCAACATCAGTTTAACTTCATGCCTGGCAAGAGTTTCCAGGCTGCAGCACAGGGAGAGATGTACTCAAATAGAGCTTGGCAGTCTCTCTGAATTGAGGAAATAGTTTTCTAAGCTTGGAAGGTTAAGGACCACCAGAATTTGCAGGTCAGAGTAGCAAAGTAAAGAGAACAGCACAGAGAATGCTGAAAACAGGAGGAGAGGGTCTCCTGGTGAACGACAAATGAGCATATTGTTAACAGTACCTGAGGCTCAATCAGATTTGTCAATGTTTCATGTTCCCAACATCCACAGTGCAAAGAATTCCAAAACCCTTAAGAGACTGGACACTCAAAAGAGTACTGCAATAACAGTAGGGTCAAATTAGCCTCAGACTAAAAACGATTCTGTACTGCCTAGCAAGAGATTAAAAGCAAGCCTTAAAAGATTCAAATTATTTCCAAGTAACTTAACTATGTCCCAGAATCAAGCTCCCAAGTATTTAAAGAGTACAAAAATCAAGAAAAAAAGTACCCAATGCAAGGCATTCTATCACTAATTACTAGGCATGTTAGGAAGTAGAAAAATATTCTAATGAGGGGAAAAAACAATGAACCAATAGAAAAACAAAGAATTAGTAAAATGTTAAAACAGCTATTGTAATTATACTACATATGTTCAAGAACACACAGAAAAACATAAACATAATAAAGAAAGACATGGAAAGTACAACCCAAATCAAATTGAAGAGATTAAAGTTACAGTATCTGGGCTGGAGTTGTATCTTAGTGGCAGAGCACTTGCCTAGCATGTTCAAGGTCCTGAGTTCAAAACTCAGCACTGTGAAAACAAAACAAAACAAAACAAAACAATTCCTCGCAAAATGCAGTATCTAAGATGAAAAATACACAATGCCTGGATGAGATTAACTGCATGATACACAGAGCAGAAGAAAAGATTAATGTACTAAAAGACAGTAATAGAGAAAATTAAAAATGCACACAGAGGAAAAAAAAGAGGACCAGTGAGCAATTGGGAGAACAACTAGTAGTCTAATGTGTAATGAAGTTCTAGAGGAAGAGGGAAAGAGGAAAACTGAAAAAAAATGAAGAAATTTTTATTTGATGAAAAAATTTTCTTCTTTTTTCTTTTTCTTTCCTTCCTTTCTCTCTCTTTCCCTCACTCCCTTCCTCTTTTTTCTTTTTATTTTTTTTTTGGGGGGGGTGTTGTACTAGGGATTGAACCTAGGGTGCTCTACCACTGAGTTATATCTCCAGCCCTTATTATATTTTTTTAAATTCTGAGATAAGAGTCTAAAAGTTTGGCCCAGTCTGGCCTTCCTTCTCACTGGGATTATAGGTATGTGCCAACATGCCCAGTTCTTTGAAGAAAAATTTAAATCCAAAGATCTGAGAAGCTCAATGAACCCCAATACAAAATAAACAAAAATAAAACTACACAAGGTACATCATAATCAAATTGCTTCCAATGCTAAATAGAAAAAAAAAGGTCAAAATAGTCAAATAAAAGGACATATTACAAACAGAGGAAAGAAAATGACTGCAGACTTTTTGTTAGAAACAGGGTGTGCCAGAAGATAAATTGGGGTACACATCTAATGTACTTAAAAACTACATCCAGAAAAAAACATTTATCAAAAATAAAGGCAAAATACTTTTTTAGACACAAATCATGAAAAAAACCAAGGGCAGAATAGCAGCAGATAAGAAATTATTGATGAAAGAAATGATTAAACCTTGATAAGTCTCATAACTATTTTAAAATATTTTAAATAAAAATTTGTAATCAAAATTCCAGATGTTATTAACCAGGAGGTAGAAAGGAAAAAGGCAGGGGGTTCTCTTCTACTATCTAGATGAAGGATACAAATACAGATTAATTCCAGACATTAGGAAAACAAACTGAAGTATGTGTATTAAAAATAGAAAGGGTAACCATTAACAATTTAACAATCTTCTTAGGACATGATTTAAAAGAAAAAAATTTAAACTGAATAAACATACTAATAAGTTTACAAAGTTACCAAATATAAACTTACAACTGGTATGTAATAAGTATAATCAAAATATATTATCAAATAATGGGCCCATTTCTTACATGAGTGTAATGCTTCATGGGGTGCTGAGTTGATAGAAATAATAATTGGAAAAAAAAGAAACATTCAATGATTTTTTTAATGAACAAAAGGTCAAAAGGCACTCCTGCACTTTTACAAGTCAAAACTAAAAACAGGTGCAACTACTGAAATGATTATCCCAAAACTTAATATTTTCTTGGACACATGATTTAATTTAATTAACTAGCATAAGTGAAGGCTTCAAGATGGTTTTATTTCTAATTTGCTTCTGGGCAAATAATAGTTAACATATATTTACCCAAATATTTATTTCCCATTGTTCTTCTAACAATTCTTTGCTACTAAAAAGTATTTAAAACTCCATATTGGGGAGGAAAATCCAGCAATTAAAAGAACTTACTTCTCTAATATGAATATGTGGGTTATTATACCCACTTCCACTCTTCTTAAAGAATAGAAAACAGAATAACAGCAGAATACCACTCTTCATTTAAAAAACATAGCATTAAGACAGATTAAAATAAGATATATCAGAACTTTATACTCTGCAAATTACTTTCAAATATCTTTCCTATTATTATTGCTAGATTATAATCTTTATTTATACTTACATTATTCCAGAACTTTACTTTGAATATTAATAAGTTCAAAATTTCAAAAAAATTATCATACCATATGTCCTTCAGCTCGGGCTTTATTCTGCATAGCTTCCCGTTTTCGCTGTAGAAATTCTTCCACTTGCTTAGCTCTTTCTATATCTAGCTGCCCTTTTTGCCTAATTTGGACAAATCACAAAGTCAGCAATCGTGAACAATAAATATTTTGAATCACTAAAATTTTTAATTATTTTAAATACCTTTTTATTTCATTGTAGAATATGAAAAGGTTAATACAAAATAAAAATTCTCTCTGTAATGAAGAAATCACTATTGTATATATATTGATAGCTCCTACCTCAACACAGTTCCTACTATTTTGAACAGAAATAAAAGCTATAATACCATTCCACATCTTGACAAGATTTCTTTCTTTTTTCTTTCTTCAGGTATTGGGACTTGAAACTAGGACCTTGTTGCACGCTAGGCAAGCACTCTACCACTGAGCTACGTTCCCAGTCTGACAAGGTTTCTTTTACATTTATCTATTCTACTTACACACATCAATTATTTTAGACTATATTATAGAAGACTCTTCAAGTTTCCAAGTTTATTTCAGAATTCTGTCAAACATAATTAGAATTTTCTTTAATCAGTATTGAAGTCAAATTAAAGTTCTATAATAGTAATTTCAAAAAAATGAAAGGTTTATTTAAATGTGAGTTTTCAAAAATATAGCAAAAGCTATATCTGAATTCTATGAATATTATTAAGTATTAAAAAGCAAAATGAAGGGCTGAGGAGATAGCTCACTTGGGAAAGTGCTCACCTTGCAAGCACAAGGCCCTGGGTTCAATCCCCAGCACACAAAAAAATAAAAAAAGCAAAATGAATTAAGGAAAAAATTAACAGCATATTTATTTGTTTCAGTCTTCTCTAGTTTTATTTCTACATGTCTTCCTTAGACAATTATAAGAACACAAACATGCTAAACTTACAGACTACAAATAAAAATATTAATGAAAAACATTTATTGAATACCTACTACATGATACCAGTTATCATGCGAAGTATGTGAGACACATAAATGAATAAAACCCAGCCCAGTAATCTGAGAACTCATAGCACAGCATCAACTGTGATTAATTTTGGAGATGAGGAAGAAAGGTGAGTAATACTGGCTGTGCTTCCACTCGGATTCTGAAGGACAGCACATAAACTTCCTACAGTCTCTTTTGGGGACCATAACTAAGTTATGATCTGAGAGATATGAAATCATGCCTTTTTTATATTTCCATAATATTTAAACACTTCTGATTTTCATGCCTCAAGTAATAATTTCTTTAACATTGTTTTTGGCAATAACTTCTAAATGAAACATAAAAAATATTTTAAATATGATATTAAGCTGTAAAAACTTAAAATTCTACTAACATAGCTATGAATGGTAAGTGGTCTAAGGTTCATTTACTTCATGTGGTACTTAGAGTTCTTGTGAAATTTCCATCATAGGATTTTCTAGGATTAGATAATCTCTATAGCTGGTTTTAAGATCCTATTACTATGACTCTCAGATGTGTCTCTATAGTTACTCTAGTTCCACATCAATAAAATCAGAAATGCATTTCATCGAAGCCATCACAACTTAAGTTGAGAAATTTGTTCATGCCTCTGAAATGTACAGGTGCTGTCCTCTAGCAGTTGTATTATACACTGTATACTCTGAGATTAACAAGGCACATCTGGGCTGAATGCAACATATCTCTGTATATATCCAGGCAAGACCTTATTCTGCTTTGCCACAGTATCACTTATATAAGCCTGAGTCTAAAGAGTGCAGATAAACTATTAGGTGTCATGTGCAGACATGTCATCTAAAATGGTATGATTACTAGTAAGTCTCTTTTTGGTGGTCCTGGAAGCTTAGACCAACATCTGCAATTAGATAAAATAGCTGATATCTCTGCTATGTATCCTAACTGCAATGACTTCCTTTCTTAACCTTTAAAGAAGTAAAACATTTGATTTCCCATCCTAAGATATTGTCTGTTTATGGCTTTTGTCAGTCTGAAACTCCAACTGGCACTTGTTAATATAGCAGTCGCACAAAATTACTTTACCAAGAACCAGGATACACATGTACTGGCTTTGACTTATAGATTTTCATACTATTTATATATACATAGTACTAACCTGCTTTATATATTTATACGATTTTTAAGTGTTATTTCATTGAACAGTCATTTCCTAAGCTAGTTCAAATAAGTGGGTTTATATTACTGGTTGCTTTCAAATACAAATGTAAAATGTATAATGATTCTTTTGACACTATTTCTTTTTAACTTTCATTTATTCGACAAATTTATTAAGTATCAACTATGTGCCATGCTATATATTAGTCTTTGAAGATATGAAGACTAACAAAGCAGAGTTCTAGGAAACATGGTTGGTTCAACAAATGAAAACCAACCAGGGTTTAACCAATTCTGTGACTATTTATGTTTAAAAACTTATAAAGTAAATGTCTTTTTCATTATTGATTACCGCTCCATAAACACCAAAAAGAACTTACAGCTCAGCTCATATTCTTATATACTCTCATATTCTCACTATTCTTTAAAGTAGTAAAACTGTGCTAAACTGTGGGCATAAATTATGCATGTGCTAGACTCATGAAGATAAAAAGAGTCAATTTACTTAGTAATAGTCATTTTCTTCATTAAAAACTATTAAGAATTCATATGCAAATGCTCTTTTACAAAAATTAGAGTATATCCTTTCAGTTCCAAAATTATAGCTTTTAATATCAGCAAAACATTGACCAGAATTAATAAAAGAATGATAATATAAACATTATATAAAATGAATATATAGTAAGAAATTAGGAATTTGGAAAGTAAAATACAAGGACATCAAAATGGGCTAAAAATGTCATAAACAGGAAAAGGGATATAAAACAATGAGGTAACTGAACTATGGTATTCTATGGAGAAATAATTATTCTAAGACAAAAAAACTTTTTTCCCCTGAAAAGAGAAAGATTTTTTTTTCTTTTTCTTACTGCAAGTTTAAGAAATATCAAGATCTGGGTGGAAACTTTATACCTCATATTCATGGTGCAAATTTTTACTGATAAGGGAAATGCAGAATTTTTGAAAGATGATTATAAGTCAACATTTTTTTTTGTTTGTTTTTTGCAGTGCTGGGGATTGAACTCAGGGCCTCACATATCCTAGGCAAGCACTTTACCACTGAGCCACATCCCCAGTCTGTAAGTGAGCATTTTAAGAGGTGAAAAATAACATAAAAATAGGCAGCAGTCTAGGTAACAGATAATCAGAGGGGGAAAATGAATAAATATGGTTAATATAGAAAAACTGGGTGGTATAGGGTTAACAGTGAAGACAAAATGATGCGGAGGGTTTATTCATTGAGCTTCCTCTTCTGTGTAAGGGACATAATGTCTCAGATAGAATGTAATAGTCAGCAATTCCAAGACAAGATGCAATTTCAATTCTAAGACATTAAGACTTGGAAAAGTAAAAATGCTATAAAAACAAATGTTAAGAGGCACTTAAAAATTTATTATAAAGTAGTCTTATGTGGTTTGAGGTCCCAATGTTAAAAAGCTAACAGAAGAGATCTTTAAGTCATGGATAAAAACAAAGCCACACTAGCCAGAGTTACTGAAAAAAAGGAAGAAGAAAATAAATAACAACACAAAGAAGTAATAAGTAAATGTAAGGGATCCAAAATTGTGAGGGAAGATAATTCTAAGAATCCTAAATGACTGTAGATTTCAGTTTGCCGATTCAGCTTGAATCAAGGAAAAGAAATGACCAGGAATGACAATGGCATAAAAATTACAACAGGAACCAATTGAGATAGTATGGAAAAATGGCCACAAAAAGTAGAAGAGATGTTGGATGTTGTGGCATGCACCTGTCATCACAGCTATTTGGAAGGCTAAGGAAGGAGGATTGCTTCTATCCAGGAGTTAAAGCCTGCCTGGGGAAACTAGCAAGATTGGGTTTTTAAAAAAAAAGCCAAAGACCAAAGAGTCATAATACTCAGATTGGAGGAAACCTTGGGTATTAACTAGTCCAACTTTACATTGAATAAAGTATTCCCATATTCCCATCTAAATATCCTGAACTCACTGTCATTTAAACCTCTGGTTAATGTTTCCAGTTTGAACATTAAATTCCATAAAGGTCCTGAACAGTCTTCATAAAGATTGAAACCTATTTCTCATCTTCTTTAGTCATATTTATTCTACCTTGAAGAAATATAAAGAAGTCTAATTCCTCTTCTATGTGATAAGTCACCGAATTTTTCCACTTGTGGTACTAAACAGATGACAAAAAGGACAATTGTTTTCGTACGAGAGCTGAAACAAGGAGGCTGAGTACACCTTGTTAGGTAAACCTTAACTGGGAACATGAGAACCAGGTCACTCAAGTTTACAGAAGTTCTGCACATGCCCAAATGACTATGGAAGTTCTGTGAGCACTGATTTTAGGGTTAGAAAAAAATTCTAGCTAGTAAGCAAATTCACAAACATGAAATCCATGAATAATCAGTATTGGCCATATATATAAATTACATAAAACAGGTCCTGCCTTGGGTGCCTGATTAAAGAGCTGCTGTTTTTACCTATTATCATCATTCCCATCATCACTATTCACTATTCTTAACAGGTGTCTGGTTTGTCATTATCCTACTGTGTAACATATACAGACTGCAAAGAAAACTTCATTTTCTGTTCTACTTTGCATTTAAATTTCATACTTTCAAAAAACTTTAGTTCCTAAAAAGTTTTTCGTACTGGTTGGATGGCAACAAAGTGGGCGCTATCATACATAAATGGTTAGATTGAGCATAAACAGACACATATAGCAACATTTCTTTCTAGAATCTTCATTAAGAACATAATTGAACCAATTCTCTAATCCAATGACTATACTTCTAAGATTCTATTACAGAGAAGTAATGAAAATTGAAGAATAAAATACGGCAGAAAAATATTCAAAAAAGTGAAATATCTTCAACTTGTTATACTAGGGGATTTGTTAGCTAATTCACAGTACCTTCAGAAACTGGGATCTTACACAGACATTAATACCTTAAAAACAATTTTTAACAAGAGAAATAAGTATGGTAACCTGAATGCTAAATTTAAAAAGATACAAAATAACATATAATTTGATTTCCACTATGGGGGAGAAACATATAAAAAAGAATGCAAATAAACAGACCAAAGTCTTCCAGTGGTTGTCTCTGAGAGGTCAGGAATGATATTCTTGCTTATTTCCTAATATCTTCCCTACACATTCCAATTATTTTAGAACTATCTTGTATCACTTTGGCAAACAGAAAAACAAGATTAAAAAGTCACTTATGTCTTTCCTTTGGATTTTCTTTTTCCTTGGACAAAAGGGAGAGAAAAAAGAGGTACAGGTTGAGTAGTCCTTATCTGAAATGTCTGGTAAGAGAAATGTTTCAGATATTGGAACTTTTCAAATTTGGAATATCTGTTTATACATGAGATGTTTGGAATAAGATCCAAGTCTAAACACAAATGCATTTGTTTTGGATATTCTTTATACACATAGTCTGAAGATAACTGCATACAATTTTTTTAGTGTGTCTGTGACTTGTCACATGATGTCAGGTTTGGAGTTTTACATTTGTAACATTATGTTGGCACTTAAAAAAGTCAGGTGCGGTGGTGCACACCTGTAATCCCAACAGCTTGGGGAGCTGAGACAGGAGGATCATGAGTTCAAAGCCAGCCTCAGCAACTCAGTGAGACCCTGTCTCTAAATAAAATACGAAGTAGGGCTGGGGATGTGGTTCAGTGGTTGAGGACCCCTGAGTTCAATCCCCAGTAACCTACCCACCCACCCCCACTCCCCACAAAAGTTTCAGATTTGGGGACATTTCAGATTTTGGATTTTCAGATTAAGCATGCTCAACCTAAATGAACATTTGGTTAAGAATTCTAAGAGTAATGACAAAGTAGTCAGATGATGACATTTTAAAAAGAGAGACACATGAACATTCTTGAACTTGGCAAAGAAAACAATATTAAAAGGGAATCTGAGGATGAGAGAATGAAAAATAAGATAAAATGCCTCTGAATAAAACAAAATACTAAGGAACAAGACAATAGCTTAAGTTTAGAGTAGTGAAAATTACTGATCCATGACGGTCAAAAAGAATTATACTATGTATGTAAATATGAGACAATAAATATGAGTAAGTATGAGATAAAAAAATCATATACATATTTAGTTAAATCATTTTCTTACCAATTATTACAAGGTATGAGTGATAAGGATATTTTATAACAAGAAAATAATGAACTAGTTTGAAGGATTTTCTACTTTTTCATTTACAAGTTTTCAGGAAGAAGCAAATATTTTTGATATGTTTCAGCTTGCTAATGTATGATATTATTTTTTCCAAAGTTAACCTATTGGAATATATACTCCACAATGATACAAGAACACAAATTTTGACTTCTTAATATTAAAAGGTAAAACCAACAAAGTGAAAAAAAAAAAAAAAAAAAAAACTGTTACACTCACCCTAATGAAACAGAATGGTCTGCTGGAAGAGATAAAGGTTTGGCTGAAATCTGATCATTATTAATATATTAATTTAAAAACCATCTTAGGATGATAATAGTGGTAATGGTGAGAATGATGAAGGACACCAGACAAATTCCTTTGGGTAATGCTATCTGAAAAAGGGTCAAGGGAGAGGACGCAAAACTCAGAGCTTCAAAGACTCTTCCAACAGCTTTGTTTCTATTATACGAAAGCACACTAAAAACATGAGAGCCTCAGGGAGGACCAACTAACTCAGACTTAGAACATCAGGTACAGGAACCAGTCTTGGAACTTTGACTAGTGCTAGTTCATAACTAAATTTTCAACAACTCTCAATAATATAAACTATATAATTTGTATAAATTCAAATTTATTCAATTCAAAAGTATAATTTGTATTTTAAGATTATATCATTGTACTTTTTTACACTGAAATGGTCATTCTTATCAAAGGTTGTAAATTAAGGATAACTTTTTACAGTTTCAGTTTACATGACAAAATTAGAAGTTGGATATCCTCCATTAAGTCCCCAATTTAATTTTTAATTTACAGACAGAATAAATAACCCAAACTAAACCAAGGCCAGAATAATGAGTAGACAGACATTAGCCAGGCAAAAACAGCAGAGGCAAAGGGATTCTAAGTAAGAGGAAAAGCACGTACAAAGAAATTTTTAAAAAGTCCATTTCTATTACCTTCCCACTCCCAGAAATGTAGAAAAAGGTATTAGTAAGACAATGACCTGGAAGTACATAAGCCTATAAGAGAATCCGTATGTTATTGTGGGGCTACAATTTGCAAAGATTAATTTTAGGGAGAACAAGCCTCTGAAACTTTTATTTGGATGATAAATTCATGCCAGATCTCCAGGTTTCTAGTATGGCATGGAAGATTAGAAGTAGTCACTCTGTCCTACCAACAAATAAAAAGCTCAAGAAATTGAAAAATCAATTACTCTTCTTAGCTCCATCAGAGAAGTTAGAGTAAAAGGGCAAACTGCTGCCTCAAAACTGAAGAGATAGGCAGATTCAGAGAACCATGACTTATTAGAGTAGAAACCTCCATGGGAAACCATGTCAGAACAGAAAAACATAACTATAAATGCTCAAGGTTCCATATTGAAAAGTCTGAGAGACAAAAAAATCCAAGGAAGCCAGCAGTGGTGGGCACATGCCTGTAATCCCAGCAGCCTGAGAGGCTGAGGTTCAGGATCACAAGTTCAAGACCAGCCTCAGAAATTTACAGAGACTGCCCCCCACCCCAAAAAGGGGGGGGGGGGCGCCTTGGGATGTGGCTCAGTGGTTAGCACCCCAGGTCAATCTCTGGTAACAAAAACAAAAACAAAAGCAAACCAGCAAAAAAAAAAAAAAAACAAAACTCCAGGGGGCTCCAATATAGGAGGACTTTCACACTTTTATGACTTACTTCTAGAAACTCCACCACTTCCTCAAAGTAAATGTCAGAAAAAACACCCTTTTATTTACAGCAGAAGGAAGGGAAAAGCAACAATTCTTAAACATGGCAGAGCAGTGTTCTTTGTAACACTGTCTGCCCTCAGAAGATATTTATCAGATTAACTTATACAGGGGAGGGGAAATGGTCAACTCTACTCATCTCTGCCCTTCCAAAGGGGGAAAAAAAACATTCAACCCCATCCTGTCCTACTTCAGGGCATAAAAACCTGAAAAATCATTGGTAAAGTCCAGGGCCTAGGGGCACAATTCACCATTAAGACTGAGACCTAATGACAAAAATATATAGAATGCAACCCCTGCACCTAGGTCGGTGCCATCACTGGTTGGTCGTAGTCGCGGATCGAGCAGATGGGTGAGTCAGGCCGCTTGTATCGCGGAGGTAGCAGGCGGGCATCCAACCCGCCCAACCACCAGGCCAAAGACAGATGCCACCACTGAACAACCCCGACCGACCACCACGCTGTTTATCGCCATCACGGAGTTAGTCAGAGGCTTCTTTATAGGCTGGTGCAGGCATTTTGAATTACTCCTGAGGGCGTGGCCATCATCACTGGAAGAGCAACTCCCTTCCTGAGACACCTACAGGAGGCTAGAGGACCTTTGACAAGACCCAGGAGCCAAGAAAAGGAGGTATTGAGAGACTCGGGACCAATCAGAGCCACCAGGGAATATACCCCACCTGAAGACCACCACCCCTAGAAGGCCAGCTTCCTAGTGAAGCACCGCATTATCAAGTTCCTTCAAGACTTCAGGCTACTGAAGGCTAAGAGGTGAGTTATTGGAAATCTACAGAGACAATATTAGTCAATAGAGGATATCTGCAATATCCCAGAGTTTCACTACTAGAGGGGTAGATACCTAAACGATATGAGAAAACAAGGGAAGAAAATGTCCCAAACAAACCTAGAGGGTATAGCAATAATATCCAATGACAGCATGGCAGAAGAAATGTCATAAAGTGAGATCAAAATGTACATAATCAAAATGATCAGAGAAGCAAACGAGGAGATGAAAGAGCAAAGGCAGGCATTGAATGATCACACCAATCAACAGTTAAAAGAGCAAATACAGGAAGCAAAAGATCATTTCAAAAAAGAGTTAGAAAAAACAAACAGAAATCCTTGAAATGAAGGAAACAATAAACCAAATTAAAAACTCCGTAGAAAGCAAAACCAATGGGATAGAATACCTGGAAGACAGAACCTCAGATATGGAAGACAAAATATTTAATCTTGAAAACAAAGTTGACCAAACAGAGAAGATGATAAGAAATCATGAACAGAATCTACAAGAACTATGGGATATCATGAAAAGGCCAAATTTAAGAATTATCGGGATTGAGGAAGGCTTAGAGAAACAAACCAAAGGACTAAACAATCTATTCAATGAAATAATATCAGAAAATTTCCCAAATCTGAAGAATGAAATGGAAAATCAAGTACAAGAGGCTTATAGGACTCCAAATACACAAAATTACAATAGACCCACACCAAGGCACATTATAATGAAAATACCTAACATACAAAAAAAAGATAGAATTTAAAAGGCAGCGAGAGAAAAGAATCAAATTACATTCAGGGGGAAACCAATACGGATATCAGCAGATTTTTCAATCCAGACCCTAAAAACTAGAAGGGCCTGGAACAACATATTTCAAGCTCTGAAAGAAAACGGATGCCAACCAAGAATCTTATACACAGCAAAACTTACCTTCAGATTTGACGATGAAATAAAATCCTTCCATGATAAAGAAAAGTTAAAAGAATTTACAAAAAGAAAGCCGGCATTACAGAACATTCTCAGCAAAATATTCCATGAGGAAGAGATAAAAACAATGATATAAATCAGCAAAGGGAGGAACTACCCTAAAGGAACAACCAAATAAAGGAGAAATCAAGTCATGTCAAAAAAAAAAAAAAAAAAAAAAGAGCCAAATGACCGGGAATACAAATCATATCTCAATAATAACCCTGGGGGCTGGGGAGATAGCTCAGTTGGTAGAGTGCTTGCCTTGCATGCACAAGGCCCTGGGTTCGATCCCCAGCACCAAAAAAAAAAAAAAAAAAAAAAAAAAAAAAAAAAAAAATAATAATAATAATAATAACCCTGAATGTTAAAGGCCTGAACTCATCCATCAAAAGACACAGACTGGCAGATTGGATTAAAAAAGAAAGATCCAACAATTTGCTGCCTGCAAGAGACTCATCTCATAGAAAGAGATTCCCACAGACTAAAGGTGAAAGGATGGGGAAAAACATACCATACACATGGACACAGCAAAAAAGCTGGAGTATCCATCCTCATATCAGATAATGGGGACTTCAAGCCAAAACTAGTCAGAAGGGATAAAGAAGGATATTTTATACTGCTTAAGGGAAGCATAAATCAGCAAGATATAATAATCATAAATATCTATGCCCCAAACAGTGGCTCATCCATATATGTCAAACAAATCCTTTTCGATGCCAGAAATCAAATAGACCACAACACAATAATACTAGGTGATTTTAACATGCCTCTCTCACCACAGGACATATCCTCCAAACAAAAATTGAACAAAGAAACCATAGATCTCAATAATACAATCGATAATTTAGACTTGAGGGACATTTATAGAATATGCCATCCAACAAAGAGCAAATACACTTTCTTCTCAGCAACATGTGGATCCTTCTCTAAAATAGACCATATATTATGCCACAAAGCTACTGTTAGCAAATACAAGAAGATAGAGACACTACCTTGTATTCTATCAGATCATAATGAATTGAAATTAGAAATAAATGACAGAGTAAAAAACAGAAACTACTCCAACACCTGGAGATTAAATAATACGCTACTGTATGTTGAATGGATAACAGAAGACATCAGGAAGGAAATTAAAAAATTCTTAGAGGTAAATGAGAATAAAGAAACAACATATCAAAATCTCTGGGACATTATGAAAGTAGTTCTTAGAGGACGATTTATTTCATGGAGCACATTCAATAAAAGAAGTAAAACTCAACAAATAAACAACCTAACACTACGTCTCAAAGCTGTAGAAAAAGAAGAAAAGAGCAACACCAAAAGTAGTAGAAGGCAGGAAATAGTTAAAATCAGAGCTAAAATTAATGAAATTGAAACAAAAGAAATAGTCAAAAAAATTGACAAAATAAATAGTTGGTTCTTTGAAAAAATAAACAAAATTGATAAACCTTTAGCTACACTAACAAAGAGAAAGAGGGAGAAAACCCAAGTTACTAAAATTCGGAATGAACAAGGAAATATCACAACAGACATGACTGAAATACAAAACATAATTAGAAGCTATTTTGAAAATCTATACTCCAACAAAATAGAAAATCTCAAATACATCAACAGGTTCCTAGAGACATATTAATTACCTAAACTGAACGAAGAAGACATACACAATTTAAATAAATCAATTTCAAATAATGAAATAGAAGTAGTCATCAAAAGCCTACCAACAAGAAAAGTCTGGGACCAGATGGGTTCTCAGCCGAGTTCTACAAAACCTTTAAAGAACTCATTCCAATACTCCTCAAAGTATTCCGTGAAATAGAAGAGGAGGGAACCCTCCCAAACTCATTCTATGAAGCCAATATCACACTGCTACGTGAACCAGACAGAGACACATTGAGGAAAGAAAATTTCAGACCAATATCCTTAATGAACATCGACGCAAAAATTCTCAACAAAATCTTAGCAAATCGCATATAAAAATATATTAAAAAGATAGCATACCATGATCAAGTGGGTTTTATCCCAGGGATACAAGGTTGGTTCAACATTAGGAAATCAATAAATGTAATTCACCATATCAATAGACTTAAAGTCAAGAATCACATGATTATTGCGAAAGATGCAGAAAAAGCATTTGATAAAATACAGCACCCCTTCATGCTCAAAACATTAGAAAAATAGGGATAGCGGGAACATTCCTTACATTGTAAAGGCCATCTAGGCTAAGCTCATGGCTAATATCATTCTAAATGGTGAAAAACTGAAAGCATTCCACTTAAAAACTGGAACAAGGCAAGGGATGCCCTCTTTCACCACTTCTATTCAACATTGTCCTCAAAACTGTAGCCAGAGCAATTAGACAGACCAAGGAAATTAAAGGGATACGAATAGGAAAAGAAGAACTCAAACTATCCCTATTTGCTGATGACATAATTATATATTTAGAGGAACCAGAAAATTCCACCAGAAAACTTTTAGAACTCATAAGTGAATTCAGTAAAGTAGCAGGATATAAGATCAATGCTCATAAATCTAATGCATTTTTATACATAAGTTATGAATCTTCAGAAAGAGAAGTTAGGAAAACTACCCCATTCACAATAGCTTCAAAAAAAAAAATACTTGGGAATCAATCTAACAAAAGATGTGAAAGACCTCTACAATGAGAACTACAGAACACTAAAGAAAGAAATTAAAGAAAACCTTAGAAGAAGGAAGATCTTCCATGTTCTTGGATAGGCAGAACTAATATTGTCAAAATGGTCATACTACCAAAAGCGCTATATAGATTCAATGCAATTCCAATTAAAATCCCAATGACATGCCTTACAGAAATAGAGAAAGCAATTATGAAATTCATCTGGAAGAATAAGAAACCCAGAATAGCTAAAACAATCCTTACCAGCAATACCAGGGGGTATAGCAATACCAGACCTTCAACTATACCACATAGCAATAGTAACAAAAACGGCATGGTATTGGTACCAAAATAGACAGGTAGATCAATGGTACAGAATAGAGGACATGGACACAAACCCAAATAAATACAATTTTCTAGACAAAAGGGCCAAAAATATGCAATGGAAAAAAGATAGCCTCTTCAACAAATGGGGCTGGGAAAACTGGAAATCCATATGCAACAGAATGAAACTAAACCCCTATCTCTCACCCTGCACAAAAATCAACTCACAATCAATCAAGGACCTTGGAATCAGACCAGAGACCCTGCATCTTATAGAAGAAAAAGTAGGCCCAAATCTTCACCGTTTTGGCTCAGGATCAGACTTCCTTAACAGGACTCTCATTGCACAAGAAATAAAAGCAAGAATCAACAACTGGGATAGATTCAAACTAAAAAGCTCTCATTCAGCAAAGGAAACTATCAGCAATGCAAAGAGAGAGCCTACAGGGTGGGAGAATATCTTTGCCACTCATACTTCAGATAGAGCACTAATTTCCAGAATCTATAAAGAACTCAAAAAACTCTACACCAAGAATACAAATAACCCAATCAACAAATGGGCTAAGAATATGAACAGACACTTCACAGAAGCTCTACAAGCAATCAACAGATATATGAAAAAAATGTTCAACATCTCTTGTAATAAGAGAAATGCAAATCAAAACTACACTAAGATTCCATCTCACTCCAATTAGAATGGCGATTATCAACAATACAAGCAACAACAGGTGTTGGAGAGGATGTGGGGAAAAAGATATACTCATACATTGCTGGTGGGGCTGCAAATTAGTGCAGCCACTCTGGAAAGCAGTGTGGAGATTCCTTAGAAAATTTGGAATGGAATCACCATTTGACCCAGCTATCCCACTCCTCGGCCTATACCCAAAGGACTTAAAATCAGCATACTACAGAGATACAGCCACATCAATGTTCACAGCTGCTCAATTCACAATGCCAGATTGTGGAACCAACCTAGATGTCCTTCAATTGATGAATGGATAAAGAAACTGTGGTATGTATATACAATGGAATATTACTCAGCTATAAAGAATAATAAAATTATGGCATTTGCAGACAAATGGATGAAATTGGAGGATATCATGCTAGTGAGATAAGCCAATCTGAAAAAAACCAAAGGATGAATGATCTCACTGATAAGCAGATGATGACACATATAGCGGGTAGGAAGGGGGCAAGAATGGAGGAAGGAGGGAGTCTATAGAGGGATAAGAGCAGTGAAAGGGGTTGGGGGAAGAAAAAAAAATAACAGAATGAATCAAAAACTATTACCCTAGGTAAATGTATGATTACACAAATGGTATGACTTTACTTCATGTACAGAGAAACAAGACATATCCCATTTGTTTACATAAAATATGAATTTAAAAAAATATATAGAATGCTTCTCTGCCCTCCACTTTGCCACTGTATCTCACTAAAAGCCTTCATCCACCTTTCAGCAAAAGATTACAAGGCAAACTAAAAGACAAGTAACACAGTGTGAAGAGACTGATCAGACATGAGAGGAATGTTAGAATTTTATCAGATCAGAAATATAAAAAAACTATTAATATATGAAGATCTTTAGTGAAAAAGTAGGCAGCATACAAGAATACATTGATAACATAAGCAGAGAGATGAAATTTAAAGATAGAATGAAATATAATGCCAAAGATCAAAAATACTGTCCAAAGAAATGAAGAATGGACACAGAAAGGAAACTCTCTGACCTTGAAGATACAGCAGGAGAAACTTCCAAAACTGAAAGGCAAAGACAAAAAGAAAAGAATATCCAAGAATTCTTGGATATCACATAAGTAATGGAAATACCAGAAGGCAAGGAAAGACAGAAGGGAACAGAAACATTATTTACAGTAATAATAACCAAGAATTTTCACAAATTAATCTCAAACAAAACAAAAGATCCAGGAAACTAAAAAAATACCAAGCAGATAAATGACAACATTCAAACTTCAGGAAATCAAAGATAAAGTCCTCAAAGAAGACAGAGGAAGAATATACTTTACTTACAAACGAGCAAACATAAAAAAGAGGAGAGTGAAACATTTAACAATTGTGAGAGAAAAACCCACTAACCTTAAATTTTGTACCTGTGATATTACCTTTTTCAAGTGAAAAGAAACATAGCTCTTTTCAAACAAATATTGAAAAATCTGTTGTAATTACACCTGCCTTGCAAGAAAGGTTAAATTCTTTGGAAAGAAGTCAAATGATGTCAGAAACAAAGATCTATACAAAGAAAGGAAAGGCACTAAAGAAGGACCATGTGAAAAAACATTTATATTTCTTATTCCTTCATTGACTTAACAGATACCAGTTTGTTCAACATAATAATAGCAATAGGTATTCAATTATATATGTTTATGTGTATGTATACACACACACACACACACTCACTCTCTCTCTTTCTCTCTCTCTCATGCTTATGAATAAATGAAATAAATGACAGCAATGATATAAGGAGCAGGAGGGAAGAATTAGGAATTTTGAGATTATAAGGCACTTCTATCCATGATGTAATACAGTGTTACATAAAAGTGAACAGAGATTAGTTTTAAATGTATATTGCAAACTTTGGGGCAGTCACTAAAAAAATTAAAAAATTTAAAAAGTAGTTTAAGATTGATATACTAAGAAAGGAGAAAGAAATGCTCAAAACAACAAAAAGCACAAAATGTGTGAAAGACAAAAAAAAAAAGGAAAAAAGAACAAGGGTATAAATAGGAAAGAGTAACAAGTATGATAGAGATTAACCTCACTATATCAATTATTGCTTTAAACATCAATACCAGAGATTGTCAGAGTAAATCAAAAAACAAAGCCCAATTATATGCTGTCTTTAAGAAATCCACCTTGAATATAAAGACACATACAGATCAGTAAAGGAATGGAGAACATATACACCATGCTAACACTGGTCATAAGAAAGCAGGAGAACCTACCTACATTAATTTCATATACAACAGGCTATGGAACAAGAAAGTAATCAGGTATAAAGAAGGTGTTATGATTTGGATATGAGGTGTCCCCCAAACGCTCCTGTGTTAATTCAGGAGGCAAAAAAATTATATTAGGAAAATCATAACCTAATTAGTGAACTAATGTGTTTGAATTAATAATTTGGATTACTGCGTGGTAACTGCAGGCAGATCCCTGGGGTATGGGTGGAGGAAGTAGGTCTCTGGGGGAATGTCTTGAGGGATTATATACTTTGTCCCTGGCTCTCCTGCTTTTTCTTTGCTTCCTGGCTACAATGAGCTGAGAAGTTTTGCTCCACCATGCCCTTCTGCCATGATGCTCTGCCTCACCTCAGATCCAAAGCAATGGAAATGCTGACCAACGAATGAGTCTCTGAAACCAAGAGCCCAAAACAAACTTTCCTCTACTTTGTTCTCATCAGGTATTTTGGTCACAGTGTTGAACTGATAAACACAGAGGGATATTTCATGAACAGTTGATTTTCTAAGAAGATATAACAACTCAATGTATATACACTTAACAACAGAGCATCAATGTGTGTGAGGCAAAAACTGATAAAACTGCAAGGAGAAAAAGATGAATTCACTATTAGAGACATTAACATCCCTCTATTGAACAGACAGATCTAGTAAGCAGAAAAATTAATAGACATAACTGAACTCCATATACATTGATAGAGTACAACAACAGAATATACATTCTTCTCAAGGTCATATGAACATGCTCAAGAGACCCTATTCTGAGCCTTAAAACAAAGCTTAACAAACTTAAAAGAACAGATTTAACACATCTGCACTTAAGACTTATTGGAATTACTTGAAATCAGTATCAGGAATAGAAAAATCCAAAATATGTGGAGATTAAACAATAAACTTCTGAATAACAGGGAGGTCAAAGAGGAAATCCCAAGAGAAATTTAAAAAAAAATTTTTTTATTTGTATTTTATTTGCTTTTTAAATTTTCATGAGGTGCTGAGGATCAAAGCCAGTGTCTCACACTAGGCAAATACTTCTACCACTGAGCTACAACCCCAGTCCCAAGAAATTTTAAAATAATTTGAATTAAGTGAAAATGAAAACACTAGAACTAATTAAAAATGTGGATGTAACAAAAGCAGTACTTATTGGGAAATTTTTAGTATTGAGTACATATATTAGAAAAGAGGAAAAATCTAAAATCAATTTTCTTACCTTCCACTTTAGGAAATTAGAAAGAACAAATTAAATCCAAAGTAAGTAGAAGAAAAGAAATAATAAAAATTAGAGTAAATCAATGAAATTGAAAACAGGAAATTAACAGGAAAAAATCAATAAAACCAAAAGTTGGTAATTTTAAAAATCAATCAAATGTCTTTAGCAGAGCTAAGAATAAAAAAGGGCATAAATCATTAATATCTAATTGAAAAAGGGACATAATTAGTTTCATACACATTAAAAAAGTAATAAATGAATTATGCTCAAAAATTTGATTAATCTAGGTCAAACGGACCAGTTCCATGAAGAACCAATTTGCAAAAAACAATCTACCCAATAAGAAATAGACAACCTGAATAGGCCCATATCCATTAAGGAAATTGATTCAATAATTAATAACTTTCTAAAACATACCAGTCCAGATTGTACAATGCTGAATTCTATTAAATTTTTTTGAAAAATTATACCAATTCTTCATAACTTTTCCAGGAAACCGAAGTAGATGAAATACTTCCTAACATTCCATGGGGTATTATTACTTTACTAACAAAACCGAAGACATAAGAAGAAAATTACATACCAATCTCTCTTGTGAATATAGGTATGAAAATCCTCCACAAAATATTAATAAAACAGATACAACAATGTATAAAAACTATACACCAAGACCAAGTGAAATTTATACGAGATGTGCAAGGATAGTTCAATACATAAAATCCATCACATAGACATGCTAAAGAAGAAAAGCCATATAAATGTTATCAATAGATGCAAAAAATTTTTTATAAAATCCCACATGCACTCAACAAAAGAAAACACTCAAAAGACTAGTCATAGAGGATGAATTTCTATAACTTTATAAAGAACCTGTCTAAAAAATTAAAATCTAACATACTTAATGGTGAGAAACATGAAGCTTTCCTGTTAATATCAGGAATAAGACAAAGATGATCATTGTTAAAAAAAAAAAAAAAAGAGAGAGTTAAGATGTATGATTAGAAAGTGGGAAGGAAGAACTAAAACTGATTTTGTTATTATTTTAAAAAGATAAAATAAAACTGGTTTGTGCACAGATGACATATCTATGTAGAAAATCCAAAATTGACAAAAAAATGCCCTCCTGAAATTAATAAGTAACTGTAGCAAGGTTTCAGGGTACCACATTAATATGCAAGTCAACTTTTTTATATAAATCAGCAATGAACAAGTGGAATTTGAAATTAAAAACACATTACCATTTACACCAGCACCCTCCAAAATTAAATATGTACTGTAAGTCTGAAAAATACATAAGGAAAATGAGGAAAACTACGACAGTCTAATGAAAGATATCAAAGAAGAATTAAATAAACAGAGAACAGGTACAATACAAAAACAGAAAGACTCAATATTGTCAAAATGTCAATTCCTCCCCAACTGATCTACAGATTCAACACAACCTAAATCAAAATTGCAGCAAATTATTTTGTAGATACTTATAAACTGATCTAAAATTTATATGTAAAGAAAAACCCAGAATCATCAATTCAATATTGAAAGAGGAAAAAAAAGTTGGAGGATTAAAACTGACTTTAAGACTTACTACAAAGCAACTTGTTATGATTTGGATATGAGGTGTCCCCAGGAGCTCCTGCAGGAATATTCAGAGGTAAAATGACTAGATTATGAAAGCTGTAACAGAATCAGTTCATCCTAGTTTGAATGGAATAACTGGGTGGTAACTGAAGGCAGGTGGGGCATAGGTGGAGGAGGTAGGCCACTAGGGACATGCCCTAGAAGGATTCATCTTCTCTGCAGGCCCCTTCCTACTCCTTACCCCACTCCCAGAACAATGGAGTCAGCTGACCATGGACTGAAACTCTGAAACCAAGAGCCAAAATAAACTTTTTTCACTCAAGTTGTTCTTGTTGGTTATTTTGGTCACAGCAATGAAAAGCAGACTAACACACTACAATAATCAAAACAGTTTGGTTTTGGGAAAAGAATAACAAATGCATCATGGGACAGAGTAGAGAACTCAGAAATAACCCTATGTAAATAGAGTCAACTGATCTTTGACAAGGGAGCACAGTCAATTCAAGGGAGCATCAAAAGCCTCTTCAAGAACTGCTATGGATCAACTGAACATCCACATGCAAAAAAAAAAAAATGAATCTAAAAACACAAACCTTACATCCTTCATAAAAATTAACACAAAATGAATTATAGTCTTAAAGACAAAAGTATAAGATTCCTAGAAGATAACGCAGGAGAAAACCTAGATGAACTTGGCTATGGTGATAACTTCTTAGATACAAGGCCAAAAGGCACCACCCATGAAAAAAATGGTAAGAGGGACTTCATTAAAATTACAAATTCTGCTCTGTGAAAGATAATACCAAAGAATAAGAACACAAGCCACATACTGGAAGAAAATATCGGCAAGAGACATTATCTGGAGTGGGATATATCTCAGTGGTAGAGTGCTTGCCTAGCATGCCCAAGGCCCTAAGTTCAATGCCTAGCACTGCAAAAGGAGGAGAAGAAGGAGGAGAAGGAGGAGGAGGAGGAGAAGGAGGAGGAGGAGGAGAAGGAGGAGGAGGAGGAGGAGGAGGAGGAGAAGGAGGAGGAGGAGGAGGAGAAGGAGGAGGAGGAGGAGGAGGAGGAGGAGGAGGAGATAACGATGATAATGATGATCTGATCTGATAAAGAATTATTATCCAAAATACACAAAGAACACTTAAAACTCAACAAAAAGAAAATGAACAACCCAATTTAAAAAACAGGCAAAAAACCTTAACAGAAAACTCGCTAAAAAAGATACACAGATGGCAAGAAGTATGTGAAAAGATGTTCAACATCATATGTCATCAGGGAATTATAATTAAAACACCAGAGATACTATAATACACCAATTAAAATGACCAAAATCTAAAACAGTGACAACACCAAATGCTAGAGACAATGTGGAGCAAAAAAAAAAAAAAAAACTTTCATTCACTGCTACTGGGAAAGCAAATAGAACAACCACTTTGGAAGAAACTTTGGTTGTTTCTCATAAAACTAAATGTACTCTTTGTGTGTGTGTGTGTGTGTGTGTGTGTGTGTGTGTGTGGTACTGGGGATTAAACCCCAGGCCTTGTGCATTTGAGGCAAGCACTCTACCAACTGAGCTATATCCCTATCCCTAAATGTACTCTTAACATACGATACAGCAATCTGATCCTTGATGTATTTATCCAAATGATTTGAGAAATTATGTCCACACAAAAACTTGCATGCAGATATTTGTAGCAGACTTATTCACAATTGCAACCTTTTGTATGCAATGAAGATATTCTTTAGTAAGTTAATGGATAAACTGTGAATCCATACAATGAAATATCATTTAGTTATAGTAAGAAATGAGCTATTAAGGCCAGGTGCAGTAGTGCATGCTTGTAATCCCAGCGGCTCAGGAGGCTGAAGCAGGAAGAGCATGAGTTCAAAGCCAGCCTAAGCAAAAGTGAGATGCTAAGCAACTCAGTGAGACTCTGTTTCTAAATAAAATACAAAATAGGGCTGGGGATCTGGCTCAGTGGTTGAGTGCCCCTGAGTTCAATCCCTAGTGACCTACCCCCCAAAAAAGAAATGAGCTATTAAGTCATAAAAAGATACCTTAAGTGAATATTACTAAATGAGAGAAACCAACCTGAAAAGGCTGCATATATGATTCCAACCAGATAACATTCTAGAAAAAGTAAAACTACAGGGACAGCAAAATAATTACAAGATTACCAGAGATTAGAAGGAAGGGAGAGAGGTAAAAGTAGGTAGAGCACAGAGGACTTTGAGAGTAGTGACATTTAAAAATATAATATCACAATTTTGAACACATGCTATTATACTTTTGTCAAAACCCACAGTGCAACAAGAGTGAGCCCTAAAATAAAAGATGAACTTTGGGTGGTAATGGGAGAGTGTGGGCTTACTGATGGTAACAAATGTTTTCACTCTGGCTAGGATGGCAACAGGGAGGTTGCACATGTGCAGAGAAGGGGTGTATAGGAACTCCATATTTTCCACTCAATTTTGCTGCAAACCTAAAATTGCTCTAAAAATAAAGTTTATTAATTAAGAATCTATGTATACTACAAAGATCAACAATACAAGAAGATAAAAACCTCACAGAAAATTTGCTTCACCATTCAGCAAAAATAAGCACATATGTGAGTTTGTAGCCTTCCTTTCTAAAAATGCAAAGGAATCTATAATTAGTTTCACAATTCAGGTTTTTGTATATAATATGCAACGTACTCATAATGTTATTTTACACTTACTCAATTATTTATTATACTCAATTACATTTAGTTTTAAAATTTGCTCAAGTACACTTTAATCATCTTTTATAATGGGAGGACCATAATAACACCATAAGACTGCAAGATGATGTAACTAAAATTTCACAAAACATTACCTGTTCTTCCATAACTCATCACTATATTTTATAAGTGAAATGGAACTACCTAAGAAAACACACATGCATACTTAAGAAAAAAGAACTGTGTGAATTACAGCTATGTTAGTTACCATTATTTAATTAACTCAATAGAAGGATAGGAAAATCTGGAGAAAAGAATCACAAATCAGAGATGGATGAAGAGGAACATGCTAAGATAAGACGACAAAGAGAAAAGTCTACTTCTCAGGGATGTGCAAAAGACAAAAAAAAATGCTTTGAGTTTTGCATGAAGTGTGATTACATTTAAATTTATATTCTGATTTACTCAAAGCAAAGTGGATGAAATTATTACAACCATATGTTGGCTGAAAGTTATCACATGTTCCTTTAAATAGTATGTTCATATAAATAAGCCACAAAAATCAGGCTGAACTGAAGAGCTACGTGTTTGTCATAATATAATCACAGATCAATTTCATATCTGAGAAAATTACTGCACCCAGGAAGCAAAAAATATTCCATGTAAACAATGGAGAATGTAATCAACAAGTGAAGGTACTAAGTTGTGACAAAAGACAAAATCACACACAAGGATGAATTCATGGATCATCACAGTCCAACCTGTTTGCATTGGCTTGTTTAGACACGGCCTTCAATCTTTTCAAAGTTTTTCTAATAGCATCAGCATCAGGGAAATGGTGATGACCTGCAGCCCCATTAGGAAATCCTGGACGAACTCCAGGTGGAATTCTTCTGTAGATAAATATGCACAGTGACTTTCATTGCTTTCTCTGAAGTAAAGCATAAGCAATTTCTGCAGAACATAGTTGTACCTTTCTGGAAGTCCTCGACTACGTATTTCTCCTTTCCATTTCACTTCATTTTCTTCTGCTCTTTGTTGCTGCATTTGATCAAAAATGGCATGGTAATGTTCATACTGCCCTCGAGAAGAACAAGATGATGGAGCCACAGCCCCTCCACTGCCAAAAAAGGGAGCCTAGGGATTAAACAAAGAGCTCTCACAGTTTATCTTATAAAGCCCAAAGACCTATACTATCCTCAAAATAAAAACTAGATTTCAATGCTTAACTTTAAAAAAAGCAATTACCTAAAATTTGAGCAAATTAATTAACATGGTCAAAAGCATATAATAATCAACAATAGAGAAACAGTATTTTTGTTAATTAAAAATGAAGCATAAATTAATGTGACAAAAAACTTTAAAATGTTACTACATTCTTTTAAATATGGAAAAATCTGGTCTTACTTGGCAAGTTTTGAAACAAGCTTAGATTATATGCTTCATGTGATTCTGTTCTATGATGTTTAAATAAGTAAGACCTTTGTAAGTAAAGCAGAGCATGCTTACCAAACACTTAAAATTACATTTAACAAAAACATTTAAATATGGCTTTTAATATACTTCAAACCTATTCGGCAAGTAAATGTGAAGGTATAAACATTACTGAAACATATTATATGCATAGATTAAAGAGCCAAAACATCATATCTATCCATAAATGTCTTCAAAAAAGTTGGGAAAGAACACAAAACTGGAGAAACCATTTTAATCTTCTGGTAAATGAATGATAATAGGGACATTGCAAAGTAATAAATACTAAGCAAATTCACAAAATGAAAAAAAAAATCAAAAGCAAAATCACTATTTAAAAAAGTCTTAGAGATATTATTTAACTTGGCCTTGTGATAGCAATATAACAGAAAGAGATCTGATATGAATCTAGGTATTAGAGCAAAAATAAGCAATAGATGTATATATCTGGATGTCAGAAATAGGGAGAAGAAGAAAGCTCAGGGAAAACTAAGCTTGACTGCAAAAGGTTGGTTGGTATAAGCTAAGGGCTATTGGCCCTGGGTATAAGTATTCACATAAAAACTACAGAAATAATTTTTGAACTTTCTAGCAGTAGTAGTATACTCTAAAACATCCTCTAAAAAGTTCAGTATTATGCATTATAAGCAGAAATAAGAAAGAGATCAAAGCAAAGAAACTAACTGAAGTGGTGTTGCACTGATACCAAGTCAAGAAGACAATCGGTAAAAAAGAGAATCAATGAAAAAGTAAACACTGAATGGACCTGTGGATTCTCTGTTGAAATAACAAAGGATAAAGGTAAAGATATAAAGACCCAGTCACAGAGACATAAAAATTCACCCACAGTCAGAAAACAGAGATGTTAGAAATGGGTAAGAGTTAAAAGTAAATAAACAGTACAATGCTATAGAAGTTACGGTGGAAGAATTTAATTGAAAAGAAGAAATCAATGATCTTAAGTGCTGAGGGTCAAAAGCATTGCAAATAAGATAGTTATGGTGAAGTTGAGTGGTAACCTTTAAAAAACCACTTTGTGTATGTGAGTGTGTGTGTGTGTGTGTGTGTGTGTGTGTGTGTGTGAGAGAGAGAGAGAGAGAGAGAGAGAGAGAGAGAGAGAGAGAGAGAGAAATGGTGAGAACAGAAGCCGGAACACAGACAGTTAAGGAGGAAAAGTTTCCCTGGTAATAACATTTAATGTAAGAAGTCTGGTAAGAAAAGATACAAAGAAAAATATTAGAATCAAATAAAAGAAACTTCCATGTAACCCAATAAGAAGAAATTTGTTTCAACATCTTGGTACAGTAAGCACACAATTTTATGAGAAACCATGAATTTTTTAAAATCATCTTAAGATTTGTATAGATAATTAAAGATGTTCAAAACAAGAAATGGAAGTTGCTAGAAAAAGATAAATAATTAGGCAGGAAACTCCATCAAGGAGGTCGGTCCACAAATATATCCTCAAAACATACATTTTAAGTCAAAAATCAGAAGAATGATTCTGTAAAAAGATGGCCATATTTCCTGTGAAACTGACTACTCTTGCAGTCCTCTACTAATATCCTGGCTTTTGAGTGCTCCATTTTTCTCATTAGCAAAGCAAAAGCAGGCAAACATCTCTCAAAAGGCTTATACAGGCAGATTGCTCACTGTAAGGCGCCTATCATCCACCATTTGCCTGCCTCTGGCCGGTCCACCGCCTGCCTTACACCTATCCATCACCCAACACACGAAGTTCACCTCCCTATCAACCAATAACAGTCAGCAAACTGATCTCCAACTGCCAGTGGAGCACCAGCTGCCTGATGTTGCCTGGAAGTTCACTGTGACAGTACTTGCAGGTTTGATTACACGTGGCTGCTGCCATTTTGAGACAATAGCCAGGCCCCGGAGGACCCCTGGCGGGACTGACTGAGCCCCATCTCCAGGATCCCTCAGCCCGACCGATCACTCCCTGCCTCTGGGACCCTCACATCCACTGACTGCTCCCTGCCGCCAGGACTCCCAGACCAACTGACTGCGCCCTGTCACCGGGACCCCATACCGACTGATTGCACCCGGCCTCCAGGATCCCACAATCACACCAAACACACCAGACCTCCAGGACTCCTGCTTGACCAACCACATCCCACCTCCAGGACCTCCAGCTAACCACGTCCACAACCTGAGCTGCAGCTCCCCATTTGCCAACACATTTCGAAGCCAGAGCGGCCATCTTGGATAATCCTGGAAGCCTTAGCTCTGATCTTTAGGTGGGGCAAATCCCATCCTGAGACGCCCGCAGGAGGCTTGAAGCTCACTGTCAGGTACCTCTCATGCATCAGGCTACTGAAGACTGGGAGGTTTCATTACTATATGACTGTTATACTGTAGATTTTCTTTTTTCTCCTTATAGAAAAAATTAAGTTTTTATTTCTTTACTTTTCCTTTTGTTACCTGTTCCCTCAGAGTCTCTTTCTCCCTTTTTTGCATGCTAACATCCAATTTCTTTTGATTACACTCTCACCCTTTCTATTTTCTAGAACTTCTGTATAATCTTTTCTTATCCCATTAACAGCCACATTCTACATCCCTCTGCATCCTCTTTGTCTTCCACTAGAAACTGCAGACCTTATTGCAAACCTGTTTGTTTTCTTGAAGATAATATTTTAAACTCATTCTGTTTATTATGACAATTTTGTTATTGTCCTCATAGGGGTTATTTGGTCTAGGATTGCATAGTGTCTGAATTGGGCACTGCTAATATTGATCTCCCCTTAAAGAAAGAGTTTTGGAAACCTATAGGGTCACTATAAGCCTATAGGGGGAAATCTGCAATACCCCAGATCTGCACTGCTGGAGGGGAAGATACATGAACAACATGAAAAAACAAGGGAAGAAAATGATCCAAACAAAACTAGATTCCATATTAATAGAATCAATGACAGTATGTTAGAAGAAATGTCAGAAAAGGACTTCAGATTATACGTGATTAAGATGATTCGCAAAGCAAAGGATAAGAGAGCAAATGCAGGCAATAAATGATAATACCAGTAAGCTGAAAGAGCACCTGCAGGAAGCAAAAGATCATTTCAACAAAGAGATAGAGATTCTCAAAAAAAACCAAATGGAAATCCTTGAAATGAAGGAAACAATAAACCAAATAAAAACTCAATGGAAAGCATCACCAAAAGACTAGACCACTTGGAAGACAGAACCTCAGACAATGAAGACAAAATATTTAATCTTGAAAATAAAGTTGCACAAACAGAGAAGATGGTAAGAAATCATGAACAAAATCTCCAAGAACTATGGGACATCATAAAAAGACCAAATTTAAGAATTACTGGGTTGAGGAAGGCACAGAGATACAAACCAAAGGTATGAACAACCTATTCAATGAAATAATATCAGAAAATTTCCCAAGCCTAAAGAATGAAATGGAAAATCAAATACAAGAGGCTTACAGAATGCCAAATGCACAAAATCACAACAGATCCACACCAAGTCACATTATACTGAAAATGCCTAACATTCAAAATAAAGATAGGATTTTGAAGGCTGCGAGAGAAAAGCATCAGATTACATATAGGGGGAAACCAACATAAATAGCAGCCGACTTCTCAAACCAGACTCTAAAAGCTAGAAGGGCCTGGAACAACATATTTCAAGCTCTGAAAGAACATGGTTGCCAACCAAGAATCCTGTACCCAGCAAAACTAACCTTCAGATTTGAAGATGAAATAAAATCCTTCCATGATAAAACAAAAGTTAAGAGAATTTACAAATAGAAAGCCTGCGCTACAGAATGTTCTCAACAAAATATTCCATGAGTAGGAAATGAAAAACAACAATGGAGGTCAGCAAAGGGAGGAACTACCTTAGAGAAAACCACTCAAAGGTGAAACCAAGTCAACATAAAAAACCAAAAATAAGCCAAACGACTGGGAATACAAATCATATCTCAATAATAACCCTGAACATTAATGGCCTAAACTCATCAATCAAAAGACATAGACTGGCAGAACGGATTAAAAAGAAAGACCCAACAATATGCTGCCTGCAAGAGACTCAAGGTGAAAGGATGGGAAAAAACCTACCACACACATGGACTTAGTAAAAAAGTGGGGGTTTCCATCCTTGTATCAGATAAAGTGGACTTCAAGTCAAAGTTAGTCAGAAGGGATAAAGAAGGACATTTCATACTGCTTAAGGGAACCATAAATCAGGTAGACATAATAATAGTAAATATTTATGCCCCAAACAATGGTGCTTCCCTGTACATCAAACAAATCCTTCTCAATTTCAGGAATCACACAGACCACAGCACAATAATTCTGGGTGACTTTAATGCACCGCTGTCACCACTAGATAGATCTTCCAAACAAAAACCAACCAAAGAAACCACAGAACTCAATAACACAATCTAACCTAGACTTGACATATATAGAATATTCCATCCATCAACGAGCGGATTCACTTTCTTCTCAGCAGCACATGGAACCTTCTCGAAAACAGACCATATGTTATGCCACAAAGCAGCCCTTAGGAAATGCAAAAAAAATAGAGATACTGCCTTGTGTTCTATCAGATCCTAATGGACTGAGGGTAGAAATCAATGACAAAATAAAAAACAGAAATTACTCCAACACCTGGAGACTAAATAATATGCTATTGAATGAAACATGGATAACAGAAAACATCAGGGAGGAGATAAAAAAAAATTCTTAGAGGTCAATGAGAATGATGATACAACAGAACAAAATCTCTGGGACACTATGAAAGTGGTACTAAGAGGAAAATTCATTGCATTCCAGAAACGAATGAAAAGTCAACAACTAAATGACCTAACATTACAGCTCAAAGCCCTAGAAAAAGAAGTACAGAATAACAGCAAAAGTAGTAGAAGACAGGAAATCAATAAAATCAGAGCTGAAATCAATGAAATTGAAACAAAAGAAACAGTAGAAAAAATGGACAAAACAAAAAGTTGGTTTCTTGAGAAAGTAAACAAAATAGATAAACCCTTAGCCGCACTAACAAAGAGAAGGAGAAAGAAAACTCAAATTACTAAAATTCGTGATGAAAAAGGAAATATCACAACAGACACCACTGAGATACATAACATAATTAGAAGCTACTTTGAAAATCTGTATTCCAACAAAATAGAATCTACCGAAGACATTGACAAATTTCTAGAGACATATGCTCCTCCCAAACTGAACCAGGAGGACATACAAAATTTAAACAGATCAATATCAAGGAATGAAATAGAAGAAGCCATTAAAAATCTACCATCCAAGAAAAGTCCAGGACCAGACAGATTCTCAGCAGAGTTCTACAAGACCTTCAAAGAAGATCTCATTCCAATATTTCTCAAAGAATTCCAGGAAATAGAAAAAGAGGGTACCCTACAAAACTCATTCTATGAAGCTAATATCACCCTCATACCCAAACCAGGAAAAGACACATCAAGGAAAGAAAATTTTAGATCAATATACTTTTTTTTTTAATTCTAAACAAATGGGATACATTTTGATTCTCTGTACATGGAGTAAAGGCATACCATTCGTGTAATCATAAATTTACACAGGGCAATGTTGTTTGATTCATTCTGCCATTTTCCCTCTTCACCCCACCCCACCCACCCTTCTTTTCCCTCTATACAGTACTTCCTTCTTCCATCCTTGCCCCTCTTGCTAACCCTATCCCTAAACCTAACCTTAACCCTAACACTAACCCCTCCAACACAACATTATATGTCATCATCTGCTTATCAGTGAGATCATTCGTCCATTGGTTTTTTAAGATTGGCTTATCTCACTTAGCATGATATCCTCCAATTTCATCCATTTGCCTGCAAATGCCATAATTTTATTATTCTTTATGGCGGAGTAATATTCCATTGTATATATATGTCACAGTTTCTTTATCCATTCATCAGTTGAAGGACATCTAGGTTGGTTCCACAATCTGGCTATTGTGAATTGAGCAGCAATGAACACTGATGCAGTTGTATCTCTGTAGTATGCTGATTTTAAGTCCTTTGAGTATAGGCCAAGGAGTGGGATAGCTGGGTCAAATGGTGGTTCCATTCCAAGTTTTCTGAGGAATCTCCACACTGCTTTCCAGAGTGGTTGCACTAATTTGTAACGCCACCAGCAATGAATGAGTGTACATTTTTCCCCACATCCTCGCCAACACCTATTGTTGCTTGTGTTCTTGATAATCGCCATTCTAATTGGGGTGAGATGGAATCTTAGTGTAGTTTTGATTTGCGTTTCTCTTATTACTAAAGATGGTGAACATTTCTCATATATCTGTTGATTGCTTGTAGATCTTCTTCTGTGAAGTGTCTGTTCATATCCTTAGCCCATTTGTTGATTGGATTATTTGCATTCTTGGTGTAGAGTTTTTTGAGTTCTTTATAGATTCTGGAAATTAGTGCTGTATCTGAAGTATGAGTTGCAAAGATTTTCTCCCACTCTGTAGGCTCTCTCTTCACATTGCTGATAGTGTCCTTTGCTGAATGAAAGCTTTTTAGTTTGAATCTACCCAGTTGTTGATTCTTGCTTTTATTTCTTGTGCTATGGAAGTCCTATTAAGGAAGTCTGATCCTAAGCCAACAAGTTGAAGATTTGGACCTACTCTTTCTTTTATAAGATGCAGGGTCTCTGGTCTGATTCCGAGGTCCTTGATCCATTTTGAGTTGAGTTTTGTGCAGGATGAGAGATAGGGGTTTAGTTTCTGTTGCATATGGATTTCCAGTTTTCCCAGCACCATTTGTTGAAGAGGCTATCTTTTCTCCATTGCATATTTTGGCCCCTTTGTCTAGTATGAGAAAATTGTATTTATTTGGGTTTATGTCCGTGTCCTCTATTCTGTACCACTGATCTACCTGTCTATTTTGGTACCAATACCATGCCGTTTTTGTTACTATTGCTTTATAGTAGAGTTGAAGATCTGGTATTGCGATACCCCCTGCTTCGCTCTTTCTGCTAAGGATTGCTTTAGCTATTCTGGGTTTCTTAATTTTCCAGATGAATTTCATAATTGCTTTCTCTATTTCTGTAAGGTACGTCATTGGAATTTTAATTGGAATTGCATTGAATCTATACAGCACTTTTGGTAGTATGGCCATTTTGACAATATTAATTCTGCCTATCCAATAACATGGGAGATCATTCCATCTTCTAAGGTTTTCTTTAATTTCTTTCTTAGTGTTCTGTAGTTCTCATTGTAGAGGTCTTTCACCTCTTTTGTTAGATTGATTCCCAAGTATTTTATTTTTTCAAAGCTATTGTGAATGGGGTAGTTTTCCTAACTTCTCTTTCTGAAGATTCATCACTTATGTATAAAAATGCATTGGATTTATGAACATTGATCTTATATCCTGCTACTTTACTGAATTCACTTATGAGTTCTAAAAGTTCTCTGATGTGGAATTTTCTGGTTCCTCTAAATATATAATCATGTCATCAGCAAATAGGGATAGTTTGAAATCTTCTTTTCCTATTCGTATCCCTTTAATTTCCTTGGTCTGTCTATTTGCTCTGGCTAGAGTTTCAAGGACAATGTTGAATAGAAGTGGGGAAAGAGGACATCCCTGCCTTGTTCCAGTTTTTAGGGGAATGCTTTCAGTTTTTCACCATTTAGAATGATATTGGCCATGGGCTTAGCGTAGATGGCCTTTTTAATGTTAAGGAATGTTCCCACTATCCCTATTTTTCCCAGTGTTTTGAGCATGAAAGGATGTTGTATTTTATCAAATGCTTTTTCTGTATCTATCGAAATTATCATGTGATTCTGGACTTTAAGTCTGTTGATATGGTGAATGACATCTATTGATTTCCTGATGTTGAACCAACCTTGCATCCCAGGGATAAAACCCACTTATCGTGGTGCACTATCTTTTTAATATATTTTTGGATGCGATTTGCTAAGATTTTGTTGAAAATTTTTGTGTCGATGTTCATTAAGGATATTGGTCTGAAATTTTCTTTCCTCAATGTGTCTCTGTCTGGTTCCGGTATCAGGGTGATTTTGGCTTCATAGATTGAGTTTGGGAGGGTTCCCTCCTCTTCTATTTCATGGAATACTTTGACGAGTATTGGAAGGAGCTCTTCTTTAAAGGTTTTGTAGAACTCAGCTAAGAACCCATCTGGTCCCAGAGTTTTCTTTGTTGGTAGGCTTTTGATGACCTCTTCTACTTCACTACTTGAAATTGATTTATTTACGTTGTGTATGTCCTCCTCGTTCAGTTTAGATAATTCATATGTCTCTAGAAACTTGTTGATGTCTTCGAGGTTTTTCGTGTCTGTTGTGGTATTTCCTTGTTCATTCTAAATTTTAGTAATATGAGTTTTCTCCCTCTTTCTCTTTGTTAGTGTGGCTAAGGGTTTATCAATTTTGTTTATTTTTTCAAAGAACCAAGCATTTATTTTCTTAATTTTTCCGATTGTTTCTTTTGTTTCAATTTCATTGATTTCAGCTCTGATTTTAACTACTTCCTGTCTTCTACTACTTTTGGTGTTGGTCTGCTCTTCTTTTTCTAGGGCTCTGAACTGTAGTGTTAAGTCGTTTATTTGTTGATTTCTACTTCTTTTGTTGAATGCGACCCATGAAATAAATCTTCCTCTAAGTACTGCTTTCATAGAGTCCCAGAGATTTGATATGATGTGTCTTAGTTCTCGTTTACTTCTAAGAATTTTTTTATTTCCCTCCTGATGTCTCCTGTTATCCATTCATCATATAATAGTGTATTATTTAATCTCCAGGAATTGGAGAAGTTTCTGTTTTTTATTCTGTCATTTATTTCTAATTTCAATCCATTATGATCTGATAGAATACAAGGTAGTATCTCTATCTTCTTGTATTTGCTAACAGTAGCTTTGTGGCATAAAATATGGTCTATTTTAGAGAAGGATCCATGTCCTGCTGAAAAGGTGTATTCGTTCTTTGTTGGATGGTATATTCTATATATGTCCGTTAAGTCTAAGTTGTTGATTGTGTTATTGAGATCTATGGTTTCTTTACTCAATTTTTGTTTGGAAGATCTATCCAGTGGTGAGAGAGGTGTGTTAAAATTGCCTAGTATTATTGTGTTGTGGTCTATTTGATTTCTGGAATTGAGAAAGATTTGTTTGACGTACGTGGATGAGCCAATGCTCAGGGCATAGATATTTATGATTGTTATGTCTTGTTGATTTATGCTTCCCTTAATCAGTATGTAATGTCCTTCTTTATCTCTTCTGATTAGTTTTGGCTTGAAGTCCACATTATCTGAAATGAGGATGGATACTCCAACTTTTTTGCTCTGTCCATGTGCATGATATGTTTTTTCCCATCCTTTCACCTTTAGTCTATGGGTATCTCTTTCTATGAGATGAGTCTCTTGCAGGCAGCATATTGTTGGATTTTTCTTTTTAATCCAATCTGCCAGTCTATGTCTTTTGATGGATGAGTTCAGGCCATTAACATTCAGGGTTATTATTGTGATATGATTTGTATTCCCAGTCATTTGACTCAGTTTTGTTTTTTGACATGATTTGGTTTTTCCTTTATTTGGCTATTCCTTTAGGCTAGTTCCTCCCGTTGCTGACTTGCATCATTGTTTTTCATCTTTTCCTCATGGAATATTTTGCTGAGAATGTTCTGTAATGCCAGCTTTCTTTTTGTAAATTCTTTTAGCTTTTGTTTATCATGGAAGGATTTTATTTTGTCGTCAAATCTGAAAGTAAGTTTTGCTAGGTATAAGATTCTTGGTTGGCATCCATTTTCTTTCAGGGCTTGGTAAATGTTGTTCCAGGCCATTCTAGCATTTAGGGTCTGGATTGAAAAATCTGCTGATATAATTATTGGTTTCCCCCTGAATGTAATTTGATTCTTTTATCTTGGAGCCTTTTAAATTCTGTCTTTATTTTGTATGTTAGGTATTTTCATAATAATGTTCCTTGGTGTGGGTCCGTTGTAATTTTGTGTATTTGGAGCCCTATAAGCCTCTCTTGTATCTGGTTTTTCCATTTCATTCTTCAGATTTGGAAAATTTTCTGATATTATTTCATTGAATATATTGTTCATTCCTTTGGTTTGTTTCTCTAAGCTTTCCTCAATCCCAATAATTCTTAAATTTGGCCTTATCATGATATCCCATAATTCTTGTTGATTCTGTTCATGATTTCTTACCATCTTCTCTGTTTGGTCAGTTTTGTTTTCAAGATTAAATATTTTGTCTTCAATGTCTGAGGTTCTGTCTTCCCGGTGTTCTATCCTATTGGTTTTGCTTTCTATGGAGTTTTTAATTTGGTTTATTGTTTCCTTCATTTCAAGGATTTCTGTTTGTTTGTTTGTTTGTTTTTTCAGTATCTCTAACTCTTTATTGAAATGATCTCTTGCTTCCCGTATCTACTCTTTTAACTGTTGATTGGTGCGATCATTTAATGCCTGCATTTGCTCTTTCATCTCCTCCTTCAATGCCTGCATTTGCTCTTTCATCTCCTCGTTTGCTTCCCTGATTGTTTTAATTATGTACATTCTGAACTCCCTTTCTGACATTTCTTCTGCTGTGCTGTCATTGGGTTTTATTGATACAGTATCTAGATTTGTCTGGGACATTTTCTTCCCTTGTTTTCTCATATTGGTCAGGTATCAGTGGGACTCTGAGATATTGCAGATTTCCTCTATTGGCTTATAGTGTCCTAGTAGATTTCCAGTATATCACCTCCCAGTCTTCAGTAGCCTGAAGTCTTGGAGGAACTTGATAATGCAGTGCTTCTGAAGAAAGCTGCCCCTAGCCTGCTACTGGTTCCAGGGCTGGGGCTGGATCTGTGCGGAAAGGCTCTCACTGGGCGGCCTGCTCCGAGAAGCTGGCTGAGGAAGGAGCCTGCCACTGGAGGGAGCAGGGCTGCTTGGGGAAGTCTCTGGCTGCCCTGCCCTGGTCCCAGAAGCTGCCTGTGGGCCGGGGCCTGCCGCTGGGTCTGGGGCTTGGAGTTGGCTCTGTGCGGAAAGGCTCTCATTGGGTGGCCTGCTCCGAGAAGCTGGCTGTGGAAGGAGCCTTCCATCGGAGGAGCAGGGCTGCTTGGGGAAGACTCTAGCTGCCCTGCCCTGCTCCGAGAAGCTGCCCCTGTCCAGACCTGCCACCCGGGCCGAGCTTCGCCCGGTGGGAGAGACTCACCTCGCGGCTCTATGTTAGTCTGAGTCTCTCATTGCCTCCCCTTCTTGAATCCTGGGTTCTGGAGCGACGGGAGATGCAGTCACCTTCTAGTCCGCCATCTTGGATCTCTAGACCAATATCCTTGATGAATATAGATGCAAAGATCCTTAACAAAATACTGGCAAACTGTATCCAAAAGCATATTAAGAAAACTGTACACCACAATCAAGTGGGATTCATCCCTGGAATGCAAGGATGGTTTAACATCCGTAAATCAATAAACGTAATCCATCACGTCAATAGACTTAAGGATAAGAAACATATGGTTATTTCAACTGATGCAGAAAAAACGTTCGGCAAAATACAACACCCCTTCATGCTCAAAATACTAGAAAAAATAGGATAGTAGGAACATACCTGAACATTGTAAAGGCTATTTATGCTAAGCCCATGGCCAACATCATTTTTAATGGAGAAAAACTGAAAGCATTCCCTTTAAAAACGGGAACAAAACAGGGATGTCCCCTTTCACCAATTCTATTCAACACTGTCCTCAATACTCTAGTTAGAGCAATTAGGCAGACTAAAGATATTAAAGGGATACGAATAGGAAAAGAAGAACTTAAGCTGTCACTATTTGCTGATGACATGATTCTATATTTAGAGGATCCAAAAACCTCCTCCAGAAAACTTCTAGACCTCATCAATGAATTCAGCAAAATAGCAGGCTATAAAATCAACATGCATAAATCTAAAGCATTTTTATATGCAAGCAATGAAACAGCTGAAAGGGAAATGAGGAAAACAACTCCATTTGCAATAGCTTCAAAAAAAATAAAATACTTGGGACTCAATCTAACAAAAGAGGTAAAAGATCTCTACAATGAAAACTACAAAACATTGAAGAAACAAATTGAGGAAGACCTGAGAAGATGGAAAGATCTCCCATGTTCTTGGATAGGAAGAATTAATATTGTCAAAATGGCCATACTACCAAAAGTGCTATACAGATTCAATGCAATTCCAATTAAAATACCAATGATGTACCTTACAGAAATAGAGCGAGCAATCATGAAATTCCTCTGGAAGAATAAGAAACCCAGAATAGCTAAAACAATCCTTAGCAGGAAGAACTGAAGCAGGGGGTATCCAATTACCAGAACTTCAACTATACTACAAAGCAATAGTAACAAAAATGGCATGGTATTGGTACCAAAATAGAGAGGTAGATCAGTGGTACAGAATAGAGGACATGGACACAAACCCAAATAAATACAATTTTCTCATACTAGACAAAAGGGCCAAAAATATGCAATGGAGAAAAGATAGCCTCTTCAACAAATGGTGCTGGGAAAACTGGAAATTCATATGCAACAGAATGAAACTAAACCCCTATCTCTTACCCTGCACAAAAATCAACTCACAATGGATCAAGGACCTTGAAATCAGACCGGAGACCTTGCATCTTATAGAAGAAAAAGTAGGTCCAAATCTTCAACTTGTTGGCTTAGGATCAGACTTCCTTAATAGGACACCCATAGCACAAGAAATAAAAGGAAGAATCAACAACTGGGATAGATTCAAACTAAATAGCTTTCTCTCAGCAAAGGAAACTATCAGCAATGTGAAGAGAGAGCCTACAGAGTGGGAGAATATCTTTGCCACTCATACTTCAGATAGAGCACTAATTTCCAGAATCTATAAAGAACTCAAAAAACTCTACACCAAGAATACAAATAACCAATCAACAAATGGGCTAAGGAAATGAACAGACACTTCACAGAAGAAGATCTACAAGCAATCAACAAACATATGGAAAAATGTTCACCATCTTTAGTAATAAGAGAAATGCAAATCAAAACTACCCTAAGATTCCATCTCACCCCAATTAGAATCGCGATTATCAAGAATACAAGCAACAATAGGTGTTGGAGAGGATGTGGGGAAAAAGGTACACTCATACATTGCTGGTGGGGCTGCAAATTAGTACAGCCATTCTGGAAAGAAGTGTGGAAAGCAGTGTGGAAATTCCTTAGAAAACTTGGAATGGAACCACCATTTGACCCAGCTATCCCACTCCTTGGCCTATACCCAAAGGACTTAAAATCAGCATACTACAGAGATACAGCCATGTCAATGTTCATAGCTGCTCAATTCACAATAGCCAGACTGTGTTACCAACCTACATGTCCTTCAATTGATGAATGGATTAAGAAGCTGTGGTATATATATATATATACAATGGAATATT
This sequence comes from Sciurus carolinensis, assembly GCF_902686445.1. Taxonomy (NCBI): domain Eukaryota; kingdom Metazoa; phylum Chordata; class Mammalia; order Rodentia; family Sciuridae; genus Sciurus; species Sciurus carolinensis. The sequence goes on from NC_062216.1 coordinate 24,228,172, forward strand.
ACTCAGCTATAAAGAATAATAAAATTATGGCATTTGCAGGCAAATGAATGAAATTGGAGGATATCATGCTAAGTGAGATAAGCCAATTTCAAAAATCCAAAAGGCGAATGATCCCACTGATAAGCGGATGATGACACATAATGGGGGGTGGGAAGGGGACAAGAATGGAGAAAGGAAGGACTGTATAGAGGGAATAGAGGGTGGAAGGGGTGGGGGGAAGGAAAAAATAACGGAATGAATCAAACATCATTACCCTATGTAAATGTATGATTACGCAAATGGTATGCTGTTACTCCATGTAAAAACAGAAACAACATGTATCCCATTTCTTTACAATAAAAAGAAATTAAAATTTTAAAAAAAGACTATACGCAAAACAAAACTGAAAATATCATACTAGAATATTAAAGCAATGTGATCTTTTAAAAATAAACTTTATTAAGGCATGACTTATACATAATAAAATTCACCAATTTTAAGTGCAGATTGAAGAATTTTGATAATGGATACAGGCATGTAACTACTGCCAGTGACAATTATCCCAGAAAATTTCTTCATATACTTTGTAGTCAATGATCTCTTACTGCCAGAAACCAATGACCCATTTGGTGACACTATTTTGAATTTGCCTTTTCTATAATTTCATAAAAACATAATCATATAATATATATTCTTTTGTCTGGTTTCCTTAACACGGTATATTTTTGAGATGGATTCACGTTTTTACATGTATAAACACACTATTCTTTTTTAATGCTGTGAATAGTATGATAATATATCTTAAACCTCTTAGATAGTATGATTACCAGATATTTAAAAATATACATGTGGAACATATCACAATTTTCTAAAAACAGATTCATAAGAAAAATAATACAAACATGTAATGTAAAGAAATACTAGATTTTTAAAATATCAAATAAAGTCAGTTAAATATTTATACTGTGAATATCAATGCTTATTTAGAAGTGTGTAATAACTGGCTGGTCATGGTGGCACCTGCCTGTCATCTCAGCTACTTAGGAAGTTGAGGCAGGAGGATTCCAAATTCCAACTTAATAAGACCCTGTCTTAAAATGAAAAATAAAAAGGGCTGGAGATGTAGCTTAAAGACAAAATTCCCTTGGATTCAATGCCCAGTACTCCCCACTTCCAAAAAGCATATAATAATCATATTGATCTTGAAATACTTCTCTTAATATTTACTTTTGATTTCATCTTTCTTTGGGCAATTTCCTTAATTTGATTCATAATATATTGAGCCTCCAGTTTCTTAGCAATAATGCAGAAATCAAACAGCTTAACAAGAAAAATATTTCAAATTAAGGAATGAGTACAGAAGCATAGAATTTGTTTAATTCATGGAAAATAAACTGCTTTATTAATTCTCAAGGACAGCATTACAGAAGTGTATAAAGTGAAGCAAAAATCTATTATGCACAAAATGGCTATCAAAAAACTGTTTTACTACCCCATTCACAAAAGCCTCAACTTGGGAATCAATCTAACAAAAGAGGTGAAAGACCTCTACAATGAAAACTACAGAACACTAAAGAAAGAAATTAAAGAAAACTTTAGAAGACAGAAAGATCTCCCATGTTCTTAGATAGGCAGAATTAATATTGTCAAAATGGCCATACTACCAAAAGCATTATACAGATTCAATGCAATTCCATTAAAATCCCAACATTTTTCCTCATAGAAACAGAGCAAGCAATCATGAAATTCATTTGGAAAAATAAGAGACCCAGAGTAACTAAAGCAATACTTATCAAGAAGAGTAAAGCAGGAGGCATTGCAATACCAGTACTTTAACTATACTACGGAGCTATATTAACAAAAATGGCAGGGTATTGGCACCAAAGTAGACAGGTAGACCAATGGTACAGAGTAGAAGACACCAAGACAAACCCACATAAGTACAGGTATCTCATACTAGACAAAGGTGCCAAAAACATTCAATGGAGAAAAGATAGCCTCTTCAACAAATGGTGCTGGGAAAACTGGAAATCCATATGCAGCAAAATGAAATTAAACCCTTCTCTCTCACATTGCACAAAACTCAACTCAAATGGATCAAGGACCTAGGAATCAGACCAGGGACCCTGCACCAAAGAGAAGAAAAAGTGGGCCCAAATCTTCATGTCAGCTTAGGACAAGACTTCCTTAACAAGATTCCCAAAGTGCAAGAAATAAAATCAACAATCAATAAATGGGATGGACTCAAACTAAAAAGCTTTGCTCAGCAAAGGAAACAATTAATAAATTGAAGAGAGAGCCTACAGAGTGTGAAAAAAACTTTACCACATGCAGTTCAGATAGAGCACTAATCTCCAGGATTTATAAAGAACTCAAAAAACTTAACACCAAAAATACATATAACTCAATCAGTAAATGGGCTAAAGAACTGAGCAGACACTTCACAGAAGAAATATAATCCATCAACAAATATATGAAAAAATGTTCAACATCTCTAGTAATTAGAGAAATGCAAATCAAAACTACCCAAAGGTTTCATCTCACTCCAATTAGAATGGCAATTATCAAGAATATAAGCAACAATAAGCATTGGGGAGGATGTGGGGAAAAGGTATGCTCATACATTGCTGGTGGGATTGCAAATTGGTACCTCTCTAGAAAGGAGTAAGGAGATTCCTTAGAAAACTTGGAATGGAACCACCATTTGACCCAGCTAACTCACTCCTTGGTTTATACCCCAAGGACTTAAAATCAGCATACTACAGTGATGCAGCCACATCAATGTTTACAGCAGCTCAATTCACAATAGCTAAATTGTGAACCAACCCAGATGTCCTTCAATAGATGAATGGATAAAGAAATTGTGGTATACATACACAACAGAATATTACTCAGTCTTAAAGGAGAATAAAATTATTGCATTTGCAGGTAAATAGATGGAGTTGGAGAATATCATGTTAAGCAAAATAAGTCAAGCCCCCAAAACAAAGGCCAAATGTTTTCTCTCATTTGTGGTTGCTGATACATAATGTGGGGGATGGTAAGGGAAGAATGGAGGAACTTTGGAACTTTGGATTAGGCAGAGGGGAATGAGGGGAAGGGGGAGGCAAGGAGATGGGAAAGATGGTGGAAAGAGACAGACATCATTACCCTATGAACATGCATGACTGCATGAAAGGTGTGACTTTACATTGTGTATAACCAGACAAATGAAAAGTTGTCCTCCATGTGTATACAATGGATCAAAATGCATTCAGCTGTCATGTATAACTAAATAGAACAAATAAAAAAAGACTGATAAAACTGAACTTTCAGGATTAAATATTGTTTTAGACATTACAGGAAAAAAACCCACTTAATTACAAAGGAGATATGTGAGGAGGAGAAAAATCCTAAATACCTCAGCACTTACCATGGACTTGAACAAAGTCCTACACTTTGGTTAAGTTTTCACTTCCTAATCAGGTAAGACAAAGGGTGAGCTGATTTTAGAATGGACCAAATTCTGTGTGAGTCATTCGGTATCATTCAAAAAATAGTAAGTTCTGTTTAATTAGACAACACTGAATTACTAAAACCATGGTATAAGTCTACATTAATATAGAATTGGAAAGGATGACTATCACTGAACTATTGATATGTTATATGAAAAACTGCACCTCGAGAGACTGAAAAACATGTAAATTCAGCACTGTATGTATGGATACAACAAAGAAAGCAAACTTTTTTATTTAAATCATAAGTTTTGGGGGAAAGAAAGAATAGTATCAAGACAACTTGATAAATAGCTACTGTGTACCTATATACTGTATACCTGGGCATGGTTCTGGTGAATTTAAAGACATGTTAATTCAATTACAGAAAGTAAAATAATAGAGAAATAACAGTGTATTCACTTTCTATTGCGGTGTAACAACAAATTATTACAAACTTAGCAGCTTAAACAATATTCATTTAGTATTTTCCCTGCCTCAGGAGTATAGGTACACTTAGCTCAGGATCTCACCAGGCAGAAATCAAAATGTTAGCCAGGGTTGCAATTTCCATCTGAGGCTCAGATCTTTTCCAAGTTCACTGGTTCTTGGCAGAATTCATTTCTCTGTGGCCCTATAACTAAGGATACCATTTTCTTCCCAGTTATCAGAGACCACTATCAGCATCTAGAGACTACCTATACTTTCTTGCCATATCAGTATTTGCTCTCTTCCAAGCTAACAGAAGTATCTCTCCAGACTTCTTTTTTCTTTCCAGTCTGCTGTGAGGGAGTCTTACACATTAATAGAACAATGGGACCAAGTATCCCATAACCAATTCCCCTGTTACAAAACTGAATCAAAGGAGCTGCAACAGATTCCATTCATAATTCAAAGGGAGGGAATACAAGGTGTGTACACCATGGGTTTGAAGTCTTGGAAACCATCTTAGAATCTGGACTATCATAAACAGATAAATAGACTGGGTGGGATGGTCTGTGAGCAAAAGAGGAAGTATGAGCGAGGCTCAAACTGACAGAATAAAGATAGGAAAAGGAAATTACTGTCTGGGCCCTTGCTAGCCAAACTCTGGGGGTTTCAAGTGGGGGAGAGTTAAAGAAGAAACTGAAGGTCAGAAACGTTAAGTAACTTGCCCAGTGTTATATATTGGGTCTATATTTACCCAAAAGAAATGTTTGAATAAATAAATCTAGTTTTCAGTTGACTTAATAATGAACAGGAGCAAGAATGAGTTCAAGGAAGAAAGGAAGGGTGCCATCTACTAAAGAGAAACACAAGATGGGCATGGTGGTGCACACCTTTAATCCCAGCAACTAGGGAGCTGAGGCAGGAGGGTCACAAGTTCAAGGCCAGTCTCAGCAACTTAGCCCTGTCTCAAAAAGAGAGAGAGACAGACAGAAAGAGAAACACAAGGGTAAAACCAGAGATTCAGTAGGCTACATACAAAGAAGCTCCACATAAACTGCATTAAGTGTTATGGAAAGGAATAGATGGAGACAAATTTGGAGACTGGCAGGGGCTAAATTTAATAAGGATCTTCTGAGAAGTTAATTTCTAAGGCTAGATGAAAAACAGTGACAAACTTTCATTTTCATTTGATTTGTATTTGTGATTCCTCCGACAGGAATGGATTATCAGTCTTCAAATGAAACTTTTTAAAGCCATTTTCAGTATCACATATGAGTTAATATCAGTTACATATCAAATAAATACAAGAAAGCTAAGAAGTAATAAATGTTGGAGGCTTCAAGATATAAATTAACTTTGCACACACACACACACACACAAAGAGCAACCAGTAACAGGCATTTTAAAGAGGAAGATGAAACTGGAGAAAATAACAATAGTAGTATATAACTATATTGGTATTAAATACCTACCTTTACTTCACCGCTTCCACCAGCACTTAGCACATTTTTCCATCCTTGTTCCCTGGCCCTATTTATTCTCTCCAACTTTTGGGGAAAAGAAACAAACAAACAAAACACCATTTCAAGTATTTAATATAAATACCTGAAATATATTTAGCAATAAAATGGAAATCAGTATATTTTTTTCTCTTATTTTTTATTACTACATTATAATTATACATGATGGTAAGATTTGTTGTTACATACATGTACATGCTCAGTGCACTTCCTTAAAAAAACATGTGGAGGAGAGGAAGAAATGTACCATAGAAAAATGAATTACCCCCTTACCCTTTCCTTTTCTTGTCTTTTCATTTGTTCAGCCTTCATTAAACTAATCTGTAACAATTTAAAGACATACTTCTTAGAATTCAAAATTATTCTCATCTACAAGTTGGCAAAGGAAGAAAAATAAGAAAAAAAAAACTACCTGATCCTTTTGCTTTTTCTCTTTTTCAATACATTCCAACCTTCTCTTTCTTGCTGCTTCCTTAAATTAAAGAAAAAATAATAAGTTTTACTGATAATAATTCCTACTTTCTTCAGGAAAGTTAGTTTGCCAATGGCAGGGGTAAGCCCAAGGAGATTAAAATAAAATGCTTATTTTGTTTGAAAGAATAAGGAGGAAAGGTTTGGAGGTTTTATATTGTAAGATTTTGTTTCTTTTTTTAATAATTACTTTTGCAAAGCTTTAAAATAAGCAGACAGATATCTTTATACCTCAAACATTTTCCTCCTTTCTTCTCCAGGATTCACTTTCTTCACTGGAGTTTGATGTGCCTGGACAAAAAGTAAAAACTACAAATTAGATAAAGACTTTGAGACACTCATTTGAAAATTCCAAACTTAAGAAAATTTAAAATAAGAAACAGGTAATATTAATACTGACATAACTTTCTCAAAAATTATGTTTACAAAAAAGAAACACGACTGTTTGTATTTGAAATCCTTTCTGCTAAACAGAGAAATGGTAGATTTAAAGATACTGTAGAAAAGAGTTCTTCCCCATTTATCAATTACTTTTGTCCTCACATATGGATATTAATTGTAAATTTTCTAACATTATGATAAAACATTATTTTAAAAGTTCAATAATCACAAAAAGGCCAATAATAAAGTTTTCTTTGAAAATTTCACAATAGTGTATGTTCACTAATAAAATTCAAATAAGAATCAAAATTCAAAGTCTACTTCACTTCCCATTCCAATATTTTCATGAGTACCATTTCATTTTTTATGTATTTAAATATATATAGCTATGCACATATACAGAATTTTAGCTTTTTATGATTTTCACATAAATGTAATAAAATGTATTATTATATTGAAAAATTTGTTAAACAACAATGTGCAGTTCTACATCATGGTAAGCAAACTAACAATGGCAATATTCCACATGGGGCTCTAAGTTATTTAACCATTCCTCTAAGCAATAGCCATTGGGCTGGTTCTGAAATTTTCCTTCCTTATATGCCAAAAGGAACTTCTTTGTACATACATCTTCTTGTTGTATCTTTTAGAGGACAATGTTTTCAGAAACGGAAATAGTGAAAAAGCATAATTTCAATGTTGAAAACAACTGGCCTCCCAAGATGTTGTACCAATTTATACTTCCATACATTCCACATTCTCATACATATTGAATTTTCAGACTGTCTTGAAATTCTGCTTCTTGAAAAGGCTAAGAATATTTTCTAGTCTATTAATGTTCATTTCTTCTTTTATGTATGAATTATTGACCTAATTTGGGGGCTGTACAATTATAGGAAGCTATATTATGGAAAGTAAGACTGTCTATTATAGATGTTTTAAAATATTTTTCTCACTTCTTTATTTTAAAGTCTGTCTATTCTTTTACTGCACAAAAGTTAATAATTTAAATATAGTTAAATCCACCTATCTTTCTCTTTATGGCATATGTCTATTCTATCTTCATAGGAAGACATAGTAAATTTTAATCCTTTTTATATTTAGATCTTTATTTGAAATACATTTTGATCACGGAATGAGTAGGAATCTTTTTTTTTTTTCTTCAGAAAGTCCAATAATTGCAACCATTTACCGAGAAATCTCTTTCCCCACTGATTTGAAAGGCCTAATTTATCATACAATAACCCCACCACCACCACACACACACACACACACACACACATCACAAACACAGATCAGTTTATGGAATTTTCTATTCTGTTCACTTATCCATCTCCTCTTTCCCCTTCTTCTTTTTAACTGTGACATAAAGTCACCCATAGCAGATAAAAGACAGAGATTTAGTTCGTATCAAAGGAAATATCCATGTAATCACCATCCAAGGCAGGAAACAGAATACTGCCAAAACTCAGAAGTCCTCTAAGTGCCCTTCCAGACCACTTACCTTTCCTACTGAGGTAGCTGCCACTGTGACTTCTGTTATTACCATTCTCTTGGTTTCCCATATTATTTTAAGACTGACTAAAAAATGTAGTATAGTTTTTTTGTTTTACAAAAATGGAATCATATAATACATATTCTTTCAGTTCTTGCTTCTTTTTATCAACATTGTTTTCAAGATTTGCCCCGTTGTTTGTATCAACATTTGTTTTCTTTATTGACATATGGTATAATGATATAGATTCTTTTCTTTCACAATTATCTTGTACCTTTCTTATAAGGTCTAGTCTGAAGTATGGTACAGGGGTTACTATTTCTTTTCATTTTCTAGTGAATTATTCATTTTTGAATGTTGATCTTCTATCTACCCACTTCATTGAATTCATTGAATTTTCTGCTGTTTCATTAAAAATTTCTAAATGGTAATCATATTATCTACAAATAATGTTTATGCTCTCTCTTCTAATATTTATGTTTCTAATTTTTCCTTTTAATTTCATTGACTAAGACCTTTGGCAAAACATTTAATGATGACAATGATAATAAAACACCTGTGTCTTATTCCTGAATTTAATGTTTCCAATTTCTCATCATTATATATAATGCCTTTTATAGATTGCTTGTTTGTGTGTGTGTGTGTGTGTGTGTGTGTGTGTGTGTTTAACACTGTATTAGCTTGAGTTTTGTCTTCTTTTAAATCAAAGAAGTTTTCAAAATAAAGATATAAGGTTTTTTCCTCTAGTAACGCAGTAAAATTCTAATAATCAAGTTTCCTATTGTTGATTCATCCTTATATTTCTAAAATAAGTCCTATCTTATAATCATTACTCATTTGATAACTTGCTTGATTTTAGTTGTCATTTTAATTCTTTATAAGATTTCTTCATGTGTGCTCATAAGCATAATAGACTTATGATTTTCTTTTGTTTTTATTCTGTTAACTACCCAATTTTGTAATAAAGGTTAAGTCGTTAATGTATAATCCATTTTCCCAACAATTCAAAATATGATTCATATAATTCTATATACCAAGTAAGATAAACTTTTTTTACAGAAAAAGTTATCTATCATATTCCAGTCTTACATTTCTTAGTTATAGAAGAAATGGTATTTTAGAAGAATACCATACAAAAATTTTTATCTGTGTTGGGTTTCAGAACAAAGGAAAGCAGATGCTATTTTAAAAAATTACTTTGGCTAAAAGATTCTTCATGGTCATTTACATTATTATTCAGACAATACAACATTTGATTAAATCATGCAGTAACAACTCTATTTCAATAGGAGCCATATTTTAGCAAAAGTTAACGTTATGAAAAAATACTTTTTGGGGCTGGGGAGATAGCTCAGTTGGTAGAATGCTTGCCTTGCAGCACAAAGCCCTGGGTTTGATCCCCAGTACCGCAAAAAAAAAGAAAAAAAGAAAAAAAAAAAAGAAAAGAAAAGAAAAAGAAAAAGAAAAAATACTTTTAAATACTATTCATTGTATTCATTCTAAATTTTGTAGAATGACCAATGCAGGTAGTCACTAAAATTCTGAAAAGCAAATTCAGACTATTACAAAATAAAAATGACACCCATACATTACAAAATTGGTAAGGTTAATTTTGAAACTGTTAAATTATATTGCTTACAATATATAAAAAATAACTCCAGCCAGGTGTGGTGACCCACACCTGTAATCCTAGCAGCTTGGGAGACTAAGGCAGAAGGAGCACATATTCAAAGCCAGTCATAGCAACTTAGTGGGGACCCTTCTCAAAACAAAAACTAAAGGGATAGGGATATGTCTCAGTGATAAAGCAATCATGAGTTCAATTCCTGGTACCAAAAAACAAACAAACAAATCAACCTGCAAAGGCACAAAAGTTTACTTGTAGTGAAAAAAATTCAAAAAGATATTTAAATTTTCTGCTTAAAAGTGCAGCATGATAAATAATATAAACTGTGTAGAGCACATCCTCCACATCTGTGGGTTCCATATCTGCACATTTAACCAACCACAGATCCAAATTTTTTTTAAAAAATGTATTCATACTGAACATGTCCAAACGTTTTTTTCTTGTTATTATTCCCTAAACAATACAGTGTAACAACTGTTTACATTAGCACTTGCATCGTATTAGGTATTATAAGTAATTTAAAAATGATTTAAAATACATGGAACAAGGGCTGGAGATGTAGCTCAGGGGTAGAGCACTTGCCTAGCATATGTGAGGCACTCGGTTCAATCCTCAGCACCCCATAAAAATAAATAAAATAAAGGTATTGTATCCATCTACAACTAAAAAAATTAAAAAATAAAATACACGGAAGGATGTACAGATGTTATATGCAAACACTATGTCATTTTATATGAAGGACTTGAATCATCTGTGGATTTGAGTATTTGTAGGGGGTCTTGAAACCAATTCTCAGAAGATATACCAAGGGCTGACTATATTTTTCATTTTATGAAATGAAACCATTTTGCTTCAATGAATATATTATTTAATGAGTCCAGTATTATTTAAAAGAAAATGATAAAATATATAACACCATCCAGTTGGTTGATAAACTTATAAGAAAAGAATAATGATTCTAATATGCTTTGGCATTTTTACTAAATGCCCATCATAAACCAATCTCTTTTACTGATACGATATTTTACCTCAAAGCCATACTGTAATAAATGATATTAAATGTCAAACCTGATTTCACTCTCAAGACTGCCTGACAAAATAATCCAAGCAGTGGATTGCCAGAACCATCACACCACACCACCTCACTGTATTACTAGTTCCTAACTCCTAACTTCCAATTTTGGTTAGTATTTCAATTCAACTTCCACTTAAACTAACCACTTAACCCCAGAAAAAAGACACTAGACTTGATTAAATGAATACTGAAAGATTTAAAGAATAGTGGCTTTCAAACTTTTTCTACAAGCAACCCACAGTAAGAAATATGTTCCCATCTGAACTTAGAGAAGGTATGTATGCACGCATACACACAGAGTCCAAAGTTTCATAAAAAGTCATGCAGTTTATTCACTAAAATGGTTCTGCCACAATTAGTGGATAGCAACCCCGTTTTAAAATAGATATGAGAGATCTCTGGGAACACTATTCTTGAAACACAAGAAATAAAAATTGTAGATATGGTTCTTCATGATATTACAAACATAGTTAACATTTTCAGGCATGTTCTATATATATAGAATTTAAATTTGCAGATACAGCGGGTAGAGTTATAGACCAGTAGTAGAATGCTGTCCTACCATGTGTGAGACCCTGTGTTCAAACCCCAGCATCAAAAGTAGCAGGGAAATGAACTAGTGACAGTGTTACTCAGGAGTTTTATTAAAAAGAAAAACTTTATATAAATATAGAGCCACTACATTACCTGAGCACTAAAGTTGATTTTCATTGTTAGAAAATGCTACTAGGTTCCAATAATCACCTATGGTTTTTCAACATACATGGTTTTATGATCTGATTTTCCTCCTTTGTTACTATGAATACTCACAAAAAGTTTTTGGTTGTCTTTTAAAAATAATATATAACTGATTATCTTGATTTTGATGAATTTCAGATTTAGGTAAACACAATAATTATATAACATCACTGGCCACAAATGTGGCATTGCACACTGTACAAATTACCTTAAAACACTGAAACGTCAGCAAATCTTTTGAAATGTTATTTTTTATACAGGTTTATTTCTATAAACTTCAAAAAACTCTTATATAAACACTTTATGTAAAAAGAAAAAATATATAAATTGTTATAGTTTGGATGTGAGGTGTCCCCCAAGAAGCTCACATGTGAGACAAGGTAAGAAGGTTCAGAGGAGAAATGATCGGGTTTTTAGAGTCTTAATCTAATCAGTAAACTAATCCCTGATGGGATTAACTGAGTGGTAACTGAAGGTAGGCAGGGTGTGGCTGGAGGAGGTGGTAATTGGGGCAAGGCTTTGGGATATATATATATACATATATTTACATATTTACAGCTGGCAAGTGGAGTCTCTCTCTGCTTCCTGAGCACTGTGATGTAAGTTGCTTCCCTCCACCACCCTCTCCCACCGTGATGTTCAGCGTCACCTTGAGCCCCAAGGAATGAAGCCAGCCATCTATGAACTAAGACCTCTGAAACCACAAGCCCTGGAATAAACCTTTCCTCCTTAACAGTTGTGCTGGTTGGGACATTTAGTCACATCAGCGAAATAGCTGATTAAAACAGAAATGTTCCATACAAAGGAGTATTATTTGGCAAAAAACAATAGAACATGCTACAACATGGATCAATCTGAGTAAAAGATGCCAGCACAAAAGACCACCTATTGTATTATTTAATTTATATGGAATATCCAGAATAAGCAAATATATATATAGGGACAGAAAATAGATTAGTTATTGCCTAGGGTTGTGGCAGGGGTCAGGTGAGAAGTTAACTGCTAATGGGAAAAGGATTTCTTTGAGGGGAGATAGGTATGTGCTAAAATTGGGGAAATGGCTACCCAAATCTTGGAATATGCTACAAATCATTTAACTGCAAACTGTTATTGGGCAAATTATATAGTATATGAATTATATCTCAATAAATCCCCTTTTTTAAAAAAATACATATCTGCTGGGCACACTGGTGCACATGTGTAATCCAGCAACTCGAGAGGCTGACGCAGGAGGATTGAAAGTTCAAAGGATTAAAGGTTGCCTGGGTGATTTAGCAAGATCCTGTTATAAAATTTAAAAATAGATAGATAGATAGATAAAAATAAAATGGGCTGGGGATGTAGCTCAGTGGTAAAGTGCCCCTGGGTTTAATCCCATGTAACTGGGTATGCACATGTGCATGAACACACACACACACACAAAATCAACAAACAAAAACAAAGTAAAAAGTACATAATTTCTGAGAGTTGCTGAGTCTTAATCTTTGGACACAGAGCTCTATATTATATATTTCGACAAGTTCTAAAGGTTAACTCATGTAGCCAATCTAACACCAAATAATTAAAAATGTCATAATTAAAATTATGAATTTGAGTAATATAGAAGTTTGATATAAAAGACTAGCTTTTATACTAGTGTGGGACTAGAAGGAAAGGCTTCCCTAAGACACCTATACACCCTTGGGTAAGTTATATAAAGGCAGACAAGTTCATCTTTTTTGTACATACAAAGCATTCAAATATTTGTGAAATAAATATACCACACTGTTTCTCTGAGATCATGTAGGTATTTTCAGAACACTATTTCTACAATGAAGAGAAAAATATAATAACATAAAATATCTACACTTAAAAATCAGAACCAAATTACTGAAATGTGTTCATGGAGCTCCCTCTGGTGGTTTAAATAACCACTCTTGTTTTAGCTGTTTTTTTAACAATCTGATTACAGGAACTAAAGCAAATAAAGTCTTCTGATACTCAAATATTTTGATGACATGCTGAGTAATAGTATACTTAAGTTTATATCTGTTGATTAAGTGGTCATGGTTTTACTTATAAATTTCTCATTTTCAACCTTAAAATTTAAAAATTCCAGCAAGTCATTGTAAATCTGAATGTAAAAGATACTTTAATTGCTGGGGGAAAAAGAAGTCTTCTAAACAAATACAAATCCTGTAAAAATCAAGGAAAAAAAATCCTGAAGAATCATATTTAAAATATTTTAGAAATTGGTAACTGATCCCTCCCCGTTTAATTGTTTTCATTGTTAAGATGCTTGAAATCTTTTTTGCACATTTAACTGTCATGTTTTCCTTATTTTTTCTGTTTATTTTCCTTAAATTTTTTTCTATTTTTTCATTGTGGTAAAATATATAACAAAACTTCCCATTCTAATCATTTTAAGCATAAATTCTGTGGCATTAAGTACATTCACATTATGGCGCAAAGAAATTTATTTTGTGTTCTTAACATAAATTATAAAATATTCCAAGAACAGATATTATTAGTTGTTCAATGATCAGGGCTAAGAAAATAATACTTATCTGCCTAAAAAAGTATGAGAGCAATGACTTTTCCTGAAGCCCAAAACATTTATAACTGTCATCTGAATCACTTGTCTATCATTCAGAATATTTGACAGATAGCATCAATTATGCAGAACATTAGGAACAGGAATCTCAAAGTTCCAAAGCATGCTGTTCTTGAATAATGAATAAATATTAATTGAAAATTAGGGAAACATTAAGAAAACTAACATTATTTGATTATATAAGACATATGAAAAAACAATTATATATTTGACTCCAATACTGCTCAAAAGATGAGGGGCCTTCTGTTATATCATTAGTTCAGCTCACCAAGATTCTGATCTCTCAGTTCTCTCAGACTAATATATGTCCATTGAGAGATAAGACAGCTCTACACATCAATCCAAGTGTGTATTACTCATTGATGTAATGACATAAAGGTAAATATACCTGCATTCCCCCTCACCAATGGTAGTTTTATTCTCTGGGAGGGGAGATTATACATGCATACATTCCAAATGTTAAGATGGATTACATTTGTAAACATCATTTGCAATAAATAAACATCTCAAAAATTAACCATGAAATAAATTTACTGTGAAATTATATTTCACTGAACTCTATTTAGAACAACATATTCCAAGGAAATTAGGATCCAGGACCTCATTTTTTTGAAAGGACATTTGTAAGAATGCAACCAACCTAAGTGATTTCATGTCAACAATACATAATACAACCACAGAAAACCACAAACCTTTACAGAAAGCACATATAATATTAGGTAAAAACACTGGAACACAAGGTTATCTATAAACTTGGAGCTGTATTAAAAATACAAGCAAGATATATTTGAAGAAAAATTAAAAGACCCTACAACAAAATTAAGTTAAAATAAGTGTACTGCTTGGATACCAGGAGTATGTTTCTTTTCTCTTTAATTACATAAGCTACCAAAGTGTATTAAAACTATAGTACATTACAGAAAAATTATACATCATGGTTATACTATTTAAATTATTTCAAAGAACCAAGTAACTTTAATAGAAATCAATTTTTATTTCAAGAAATGGACATGCATGGAAGAATTGGGTTTAAAAGTCTATAGCTTTCCTCTTGTTACCTCACATTAAAGTAGTTACCTTGAAGCATTAAAACAAAATCTTGAAGATATTGACCTTTTACCTGTGCCTAAAAGCAAGGTTTTTATTTGGTCTTTTACTTTATTTAGTGCTGTTTAAATGTAAAATATATTATTTTGTTAACTGGAATTCATTTTTTCTATAATTTATTCAATTCTTAACATAGAAACTTACTGGCCACTTTGTGCAGAGATGTGTAAAACATGTCCTAATTTCAGAGAACAGACATTCTAATAAAAATAATATTTAAAAGACACATATAAAGTGCTGAAGGATTTCAGATATGGAAGAAATTATTTTCTTGCTTTTTGGTAGGTGAGGAAAAAGTGAAAATTGGGAAATAAAGAAGAAAGGGCAATGAGGAAGAAAGTATTTGGGATGTTACCTACCTGCCTCAGATCAGGAAAATTGAACATTAATGAATGCCACCATTGTCAATGTGGCAGAATCCCAAGCCATGGTGTCAATATTCTATTTTCTAATTTATACTCATCACATAACTTGCTCCTTTTGCCTTTTTTCAAGGGTTTGTCTTCCTATTTGGACTATAATATTTGAGGATAGAAGAAGTTATGTTCTCCATATTACTTACCAATGGACTTATAAAATAGTACAGTATCATTGTGACCTATGCCTACAAAGAAGTGGCAAATAAAAGAGCACTTAAAAATGAAGGGTTAAAGAATGAACAAAAAGAAAGTGCACCAAGGGTATAGTTAGTAACTAGTAAGAAGTTCAACTGAGCTAAGACTAAGAATTTAGGAGCTCATAGGACATTGGTACAATGAATATAGAATTCAACCCTGAGATCTTCAATACCCAACATGAATATGACATTCATGTGGTAAATAAAGCAGTAATTTGCCACTTAATGTTTTCTGCATGAACATACTGTACACTTTTTTTAATTCTGATAAGTCTAATTCAAAGAATTCTCAGATTTGCATATTATGTTACAACAGGAAGTTAAAGGAATTATATTAACTTTTGGTATACATGTTTTCAGAACTACTGTTTATCTTAACAACTATTTGCCTTTTTAACTAAGAAAATATTTATTAAAACTACTTTTTCCCCTACAACTGACCTACAGAAAACATACAACTCCAGTATGCTCAAGAAAGTTGACCACTATCATTTTCTCTCCAGGTTTTATTTCTATAGTTATCAATTTGCTAAAAACAATACCAATATTTTTTAAACTGAGTTTCACCTAAAATACTTGTTTTTCTTTCTCAAGAACTAATGTTTAGGAGTAACTTTCTATCTCAGTTATCACTCATTTATTCTTTCATAAATTCAGTAAATATTTACTGAGTGCTTATTACTTGTCATGAATACTGGTCAGATATAATCTGTCAGTGAACAACAAAAACCTTCACCCATTGGGGCTTATACCCTGTAATGGAGGACAGGGTTTTTACCTAAATAAATGATATCTATGTTAAATAGTGACATGTTGTAGAGAAAAAATAAAATAGATCACAAGTGTGGTTGAAGGAATGGCTGTTATTTTGACACAGTGTGATCAAGGAAGGCTCTATTCAGAAAGCTGATAGTAGAAAAAAGTAGTAGTTAGATAAGAATATATTTTTTATTTTAATTTAAAATTTTATTTGTTCTAATTAGTTGTACATGACAGTACAATGCATTTATACATTTAATAGATCATAAATAGAGTATAAGCTCTCATTTTTCTGATTATACATATTACAGGATCACATGGTCATGTAGTTACACATGTACTTGAGGTGATAATGTCTGTTTCATTCTATCATTCCTTCCTCCATACTCCTTCCCCTCTCTTCACTCACCTCTACCTAATATAAAGTAACTCTATTCCCTATCAACCTCCCCCCGCCTTATTGTGAATTAGCTTGTGCATATAAGAGAAAACATTCAGCCTTTGGTTTTTTGGGGTTTGGCTTATCTCACTTAGCATGATATTCTCTAAGTCTATCCATTTACCAGCAAATGCCAGAATTTCATTCTTCTCTAAAGCTGAGTAATATTCCATCATATATATATATATTATATATATATATATATATATAACACCACATTTTAGATATGAATATGTTTTGAAGGCAGGGTTGATAGCATGTGATACTGAAAGTATAATGATTCTAAAAGTTTTGATAAGAACAAATTGGAAGGATGGAGTTGCTATTTACTGAATTAAGGAAGATCAATTTGGGGACAGATGGACTCAGGTCATTTGTACATATGTTAATTCCTAGGGCTGTTAGAACTCTAACTAGAAATATTAAGATGATTTGGGGTCTGGAGTTCAGGAAAGAAATTCAAGCTGAAAAAAATTTGAGTCAGCTTCTAGATGTTGTCAACTAGAATGAGCCAGGATAATAAGAAGGAAGATATTCAAAGAATGAGTCCTTACTTTTGCATTTGGATTGTCAAGGAAGTGAGGAGGAACTTACAAAGGAGTCTGAGTAGAAGCAGTCAATGAGACAGGGAGAAAATCAAAATAATGTAATAGTTTAGACTTAAGAAATGATTAAAGGAGAAAATAAGTAAATCAAAAATCAAGAAAGAAGAAAAGTATATCAGATTTAGTAATATGAATGTCACTAATATCTTTGCAAGAGCTGGTTCATAGCAGCTGTGACAAAGAAAGCCTTCACTAAACTGGTTCAAGAACAAATGAGAGAAGAACTGGAGACAGTCTAGACAGTACTTTGGGAAAATTTGCAGTTAAAGGGATTACAGATATAGGGAAGTAGCTAAAAGGAGATACCAGAACTTTTCTGTTTTTAAGACAAGATACAATGCATTTATTTGTTTGCTAACAGGAATGATTCAGTAGAGGGGAAAATATAAAGATGCAGGAGGGATAAAAAAATTCTTTAGTAAGTAAAAAAGAATAATAGTATACCAATGATACAGTTGAATCTAGATGGGAACAGAAAGGTCATATGAGGCAATAGGAAGCAAGGGAGATTATTTAGGTACAACTGACCTGGCAGAAGTGATAGAATGTGGGAAAGTTTTCTTCCAATTTCTATTTTATTAGTGGAGCAGGAATACGCTTGGTCCTTATGAAGAGCAAGAAGAAAATTAAGAAATGCCAGGCTTAGTGGCGTGAAACTATAATCCCAGCAGCTCAGGAGGCAGAGACAAGAGGATCACAAGTTAAAGCTAGCCTCAGAAACTTAGCAAGACCCTAAGTAACTAAGTAAGACTCTGTCTCAAAATAAAAAATGGGCTGAGGATGTGGCTTAAAACACACTTGGTTCAATCTCTGATACCAAAAAAAAAAAAAAAAAAAAAGGAGAAGAGGAGGAGAGGAGGAGGAAGAGGGAGGGAGGGATGAAAGAAATAACCATTTTGAAAACAGGCAATTAAATAGACTGAGGAACTATTACAGGGTGGCAGGAACCTGTTAATTTGACTTTGTTATTGTTTTAAAAGGTATTCTAGTTAAATAGTCACATGTTTTCATAGCTACATTCCACTGCCTAGGTTCAGGCACAAAGAAAATGAGGAATTGGATTTCACCAAGTCTCTGTCAGGTTATTTGAAATAATGGAAGAAAGGAATAAAGAAAGTTGAGGTTTTAGAAATGATTATAATGCAAGAATATGGGATTTAAGGGAAATAAGAAAAATAAGGAGAAAGAAGATGAAAATAATAGTAGGATTCATGTATCCAAATGGGACAAAGAAGTTTTGGAGGCAGACTCCCAGAGAAGAGAGCTAGAAACATAGGATAGTAGTCAAGAAGTGAAGTGGGGGCTGGGGAGATAGCTCAGCTGATGAGTGCTTGCCTTGCAAGCACAAGGCCCTGAGTTCGATCCCCAGTACCGCAAAAAAAAAAAAAAAAAAAAGAAGTGAGGTAGTTATAAATGAGACTGAGGAAAAGCTGCTCTTACTGACAATGACAAGTTCAATGGCATGACTATAGGTGAAAGTTCTAAGACAGGAGATAAGATAACTAAATAAGAATGAATGAGAAAATAAAGCCAAGTACTATGGTATCATTTTTTGGGATAATGAAATCACCTAGAAATATGACAATATTTGGAAGAGCAGCAGTCAGTCAGGGTAAAACTCAAAAAATGAGTATATTGCAGATGACCCTATATACAGGGGTAACAGGTGATTAATGTATGGTAGCAAAAGCAACAAAACTAGGGATGGGATTAAGCTAGGTAGCAGGGAATGTCTGACAGAAAGAAAAAAGCTTTCATCCTATCTTGAGACCCAGTGGTACTAAGGCATCAGAGAGAAAACAGTCACTATGTAGAGAACTACAGAGCAGAGTATTCAAGAGCAAAACAAGTGAAGATAGTCTTTAGAAGTTTAGTATATGAGAGATTTTGCTGATAAATTATAAGAGGGCTTTGGGAAGAATTTAGAAAACTATGCAGGAGGTTTAGAGGTGAGCAGGATCTGATCAGAGTCTTATGGGACTTGAGAGACTAGGAAATGAGAGAAAGCCTGGAAATGAAAGTTTCTTGTGGTAATTAAAGTAAAGAGAGATAGGGGAATGATGGCACTGGTCACATTGACGGAGTAAATGTAATGCCAAATAAATAAATAAATATAAATAAAAGATAAAGCTGATGGACCAGTTAGAGTGTCCTTTTTCATTGCCTGCTTGTGCTACTGCAGCTGGACCTCATAAATACTTCTTTGCTTGTTGACACAGTAGGAAGCTTTGTCAGCGGATGATGTGGGAGGGACACTGCAGAAGGAAGAACTTTTCCTCCTGATGAATGTGTTTCTTTACTTTGTGTTACTGCAGCATGTGGACATAATGAGTGGCACTCAATTCTGTAGGCAGCTTCCAGGAGAGTTCTGCCCATGCCCTAACAGCTTCCATGTGTTTCAGCACTAATTCCAAGGAGAGCTTCCTACAGAGTTCCACTGGGGCCCTAGCCGGCATTCCAGCCTGCTTCCCAGAAAGTTCAGAAGCACCCCACGTGTTCCACTAGGCTTCTTGGTGAGTTCAACAGCTCCACAGGTGGTGTCCAAGCACATTTTCAACACACTACGCAGTTTCTCAGGGAGTTTCATCAGCTTAATGGTGAACAGTTTTTTGTTTGCCAGTCCCAGACTGTGGCACCTCAGTGAATCCCAGCATCTAGTAAGCTACAGTCATACCTGACCCAGTAAGGCCATAAAGATGGGGTTGGGAATGTTCAAAATACATTTCTTCTTTGGGTATTCTGAGCCTCAGCATTTGGAATAGTATCTGCTATCCCCATAATATATTCTTTAGTTGTCTTTACCTCATTAAAAAGCTACTTCCCTAAAAGTAGTTAATAATTAATTTTATTTTCCCTGTTCAAATTATTGTGTAGTTTTGTCTCCTGACTCTGTGCTGACTTACATGACTTATTTCAAGACTGATTTACAGTAATCATTTGGAATTATTTTGTGATAGATTTTAACCAAAGTGATGGATTTATGATTATGAAGTTTATTGTAGAAAGTATATACATATAAACCTAAGCAGGTATGCATGTTCATATATATACGCACATGTGTATGCATGTATATGTAGTCCAAAACAGGTCCCATATATCACAGCAATTGCAATACTGACATGTAAAAACTGTTAAAATTTCCTACAATTAACATTGTGTTCTTGGGTATGTAACTTAAATGTTTTTATCTGAAATATGATAGAGTAGACTGTATGACTGCATTCTTTCCAGCTATATGATTTATTTGAGTTTGATTTACAAAATTTCCCCAAATATTTATTAAATATATCACAGGTATTTACGGTTTTCATGTACAAATCAAATGGTTCTACTTAAGTCATTCAAGTGATCACATTTAAAATATGCTTTTTTATTTTTATGCACCAACTAGTTACTTAATATATACTAAAAGTTTCTGCATGACTTCTAGAAGACTCCTTAGTTTTAGAAGACTAGTAAAGCAGAGAATAGTAATGTTCCTTGGAAACTCAATAAAAACAATCCTATGAATATCAAGACAACTCAACTGAGCTACTATAAAATAAGATCAAATGTGTTACTAATCAAGAGTTTGTAACATGATCATACCTGTTTATGTTTTGAAGTGGTTTCTTTTCAAGTAATTTTTATCTCCATGTTTCTTATATATTAAAGGTACTCCATATTTAGCAGCAGGTTTTGTGATTTTCTGAGCAGGCATAACAGAAACCAAGTTTTGG
Source organism: Sciurus carolinensis (assembly GCF_902686445.1). Classification (NCBI taxonomy): domain Eukaryota; kingdom Metazoa; phylum Chordata; class Mammalia; order Rodentia; family Sciuridae; genus Sciurus; species Sciurus carolinensis. The sequence goes on from NC_062216.1 coordinate 24,249,198, forward strand.
CCTGAAGCTGGTCTTTTAGCTACATAAAAAGACAAAGAATTTTTTCATTTTTTTATATTAAATTTTTATTCAAAAGTCTTCAAGATGGTACTTTTTCATTTTCATAATCCATTATAGCATTTGAAACTTTCTATAAAATACCTCCTTTATTCCTGAGCATACATCAATAGCTCAACTAAAGCCATTTTGGAAAGAAGCAAAGAGCCAAGCTCCCCTAAGATGTTGAAATTTCTCATATTAAAAAAGAACCATCCTCTGGGAGGCGAGGCATGAGGATCGTTGAGTTCAAAGACAGCCTCAGCAAAAGAGAGTACTATCAACTCAGTGAGACCCTGTCTCTAAATAAAATACAAAATATGGGTACGGATGTGGCTTAGTAGTCTACTGCCCCTGACCTGAGTTCAATCCCCAGTACCAACAACAACAAAGAACCATTCTAAAATTGACTGTGGGGGTTGTATGTATCTGAGTACACTAAAAAAAAAAAAAAAAAAAAAAAAACCCACTGAATTGTAATTCTAAATGGGTAAATTGTAAAAAGGTGAATTACACATCAATGAAACTGCTCAAAACAATTTTTTAAAAATTGTTTTAAAAATTACTTTCAAGCCAAGAAGAGTGATGCATTCCTGTAATTCCACTACTCAGCTACTGAGGCAAGAGAATTGAAATTCAAAACTAATCTGGGCAACTTTGTGAGACCCTGTCTCAAATTAAGAAAAAAAAAAAAAAAGATAAAAAGGGGTAGGGATGTAGCTCAGCGGTAGAGTGCCCTGTGTTCAATTCTTAGTACTTCAAAAAAAAAAAAGAATAAAAGAAAAATTATATTAAAAAATCAAACCATAAACTCCAAGAGTAATTGGTAAACATTAATTCTATCACTATGAGCAATTTCCCCCCCTTCATATATGGTCTGAATAGTGTTAACACCTATAGACTTACTGAAGAAGAAAGATTTAAAACATTAATTTGCTTAAGGCACCACAAAATGGGTATCTTTATACATTGTTGGTAGAATAATAAATTAGCCAAACTTTCTGAAGGGCAATCCATATCACAACCACTATTTATAAACTGACTTTAAAGAAATAATCAGAGAAACATAAAAATATTTATGCAGGAGGATAAACTTTATAGCATTATATATTTAATCCCTATTGAAGCCAAGATGAGGTTCAGTCTAAGAACAATAAGTTAAAGAAAAATAAACTAAGGAAATTCTACAATTTATTCACACCTCAAGGATATTAAATGAAGTCAAATAGTATGCGCTACATCACCCTTACCCAAACCCTCTTTCCTCTTCTATTTTCCACATCTGCCAAGGTACCTCTGTGCTCAAACTCCCCCACAGCCTGAGTAGGAGCTTTTTTTCTCCCTCTTCCAACCCACTCTCTAGCTCAGGATTTTATCATGTGCTAAATTAATTTAAATCAATCTTTTCCAGAAAGTATTCTTCCTTTTCAGGAGGTGAAAGGAGAAAAAAATTTAACGGATATTTATAATGAAATACTACCATTAAACTCAGTTCTTCGAAGAAAAAGTTAATGGCATTAGAAAATGTTCATCATAATAATATGAACTAAAATAAATAAAACTTTCCTTATAACATAATCCCAATTCAAAGTCATTATGAATGTCATCACAGAAAAATATGTCAAATATGACAGTATGTATTAAAATTGGGGTATTTTTTCTCTTTAAAATTTTTAATAATGAATACATATCCATATAATTTAGTACACTTTTAAAAAACAAAAAATGCTAGCAATTTGGTTGGTATATTAGAGACTCACGTAATTTATATTGATGATGTGTTACACAGTGTGATGGGGTAAGATTTTCTAAATACATATTTACACATATCCTGACCCAGAAACTAGTGAGAAATTCAACCACATGATCAAATTAGAGGTTCAACCATATGATCAAATTAAACACAGATATGCAAAGTCACAATATTGTAACTGGGTTACTTGTACTAAAACAACCACAGAAATGTGTATGCCAGAAAAGGGACTTGCAGGCACAAATGCATAAAAGAAGATTCCTAAGAGACAGATATGAATAATTCCCATTCATGTTCCAGAGATGAGGGAGAAATACTCATCTGATTTTTTAACTCTTCTCAGGTTTAGTGTTAAGGTTGCCTTTAGCAAGAAACAATGTAGGGAGCTGGAGCCCATAAAATATTTACAAGCCCATTAGCAATACTACCTTATTTTAGTCCCATACTACTGAAAATTTCCTTTTCAACTGTTCTTAAAACAAATGACTTTCTCTTTCAAATTTCTACATAGATTTATCCACATGGAAAGAATATCTTGACTGACGCTGGATGTTTCTGGCTTTTGTGACAAGGTGGTTTTTGATTAAGATTTGACTTATGAAGCTTGACTGAGAGGAGAGATAGTGCTGATTCTGTTATTCTTAGTCTCTGAAATTCTGTGTAGAGTGAGTTGATTTCATAGGAACCTACAGTCTACACAATGAGAGGATAAGTCCAAGGGTCATTAAAAGGAGATAAAAGGAGTTGGGGATATCGGTCAGGGGCAGGACACTTGCCTAGCATGCATGAGGCCATGTGTCCCCAGTATCACATTAAAATAAAACAAAACAACAACATAATAGAACAGCTGGCCTTCCTGAGAACAAACTATCATACCATTTCTAGTCTATATGAACTCAGGTTATCATACGGTATTTACTTGTATTAATCTACCCAAACTCAAAATTATATTCCTCACATGTTACATAACTTTCGATGATTTCAGAAATCTATTCTGAATTGATTATATGTAGGAAGAAACAGTTTCCTTCTCACACAGATGTGTATATATGTGAGTCTATGTGTGTATGTTTATCTATATCCATGCATTTATATAGGTATGTATAGTTAATAATCACATCTTCAATCCTATAAATATTTTAATGCCAGTAGTCACATTTAAAAGCAAACCTATGCTTAATAAAGTACTTGACTTCATATAATTAAAGAAAATTTTGGAGTATGAAGTATTTAAAGAAAAATAATTTATATTGAGATTTATAACTAAACTGCATAGTCTATAAAATTCTCTAACAATGTTCTTAGCTAATCATTTAATAAAGATATAAATTTCAGGCCAGGTTTCATTTAAATAAGACAGATAAGAAACAATTTTTTAATTAATTTATCAAAAAGTATTGTACATTACCATATATTATAAGCAATTTTAAGGCATATTTACTCTAGATTAAATTTAGTCTACAATCATCCCAATTTAGTCTTTCTTTTCATCTATATAGCTACATATAGTTCTAATATAATTAGGTTTGATTGTCACAAACAGATGAAAAGCCCATTTACCTGTTACATGCTGTGCTCCAAACTTTGAAAATGTTTTTAGACAAAATTCTTCTGCAATAAGCTTAGATTAAGAAAGGGGGAAAAAAGTTAAAAAGATATTAAATTTCTAAAATAAAAAGACCTACCCATTAATCACTATACAGTTTCCTTTTTCAATCATAATATGCTGCCAAATAAACTGTTCAAATTAAAACCAAATAATCCATTCAGCAAATTCTCAAGCTCTTTTCCTATCTTAACAATTTATTTTTATTACTTCTCCAGATAAGGTTTCTTCTCAAACTAATATATTGTACAACTTAGATTCCCATTTACTACTTGCCTGCTTCATATGTAAATACTTAAACTACCTAACTGGAATAATCTCTATATTCTATATAATCCATATCCATCATTTACTTCAAAATTTCGAGAATCATGTCTTACCTAAAGAAACTCACTCAGAATTATCTCAGCATATCGAAAGATATGCTGCATATCAAAACTGTAAACATGTTATTGGATCTATATTCTTACATAATTTAATAAGTGCCTCTTTTGGTGTTACTTAAAACATTTTATTACTTGTTCCTCAGCATTTGCAAACATTGCAAGAATTGGGGGCTGGGGAGATAGCTCAGTCAGTAGAGTGCTTGCCTTGTAAGCACAAGGCCCTGGGTTCGATCCCCAGCACCCAAAAAAAAAAAGAAGAAGCTAAAATCATTTACATTTCTGGAAGTAAGGTTCTCTCCCTATTCCATTTTTCTAAAGTGTAAAACTATGAAACCAACAAAGATTTAACTTCATAAGGCTGCTTTTGTTGGTTGACTGGGTGGAGACAAGAAAGACAAATGAATTTTCTCTTTTTCCAAGAGAAGTAAAGCCTAGTAGAAAGAATATTCCTATAGTAACAATGGACCAGACACCATAATCAGCAGAAAACCATGACCTGAGGTGGTTTTCTTTCCCATTAAAGATCACCTATAGGTCTCAAACCAATAGTATCAGTAACAACTGGATTAGCTAGTTATGCAAATTCTAAAACTTTACCTTAGAATTATGTAATCAGAGACTGTGGTGGATGAATCTGGAAAAACCCTCCAGGGGATTATAATGTGTGCTAAACTTTGAGAACCAGTACTTTAAGGATAAATGTAAGTGAAAGTCTGGTTCACAGGTAATTCAGAGCAAGTATGTGAATGTTTTCTCTTCTGAACATATGCATTTGTTTTCCTTTTTGGAAGAAAATGGGTGTTTTATGACCTCCACATTGCCCCAAAATTGAATAATTTTTTTCCACAGTTGAACATGAGTCTTTTCTCTTGTTTAAAAGTTCATGGGAATTGAGAGATGAAATGCAGAGAATCGAAGATGATCCTGGATTCCCTATGCTATGCTGTCCAACATAACAGCCACTATTCATGTGTATATCTTAAAGTTAAAATTTAAAACTCAGTCCCTCAATCACACCAGTCACGTTTCAGTGCTCAACAACCTCATGTGGTTAGTGGCTATGATGTTTGAAAATACAGATATGGAAGTTTCACCTTCACAGAGTGTCCTATTGGACAGCACCTATAGTCTTAATAAATTAGAGCTTATATTCATTATTCATCAAGTCACATCCAGGAAGAAGTGCCAGGGGTAGAAGACTGAGAATAAGGACCTAACGACCTTGGCTTATAGCACTGAGAAAATTTAGGTGTTAAAAATTAAAACTGGGGGCTGGGGTTGTGGCTTGGAGGTAGAGCACTTGCCTAGCATGTGTGAGGCACGGGGTTCGATTCTCAGCACCACATATAAATAAATGAATAAAATAAAGGTCTATCAACATCTAAAAAATATTTTTTAAAGATTGAAACTGTAAAGACCATTATAAAAATACTGAAAACAATAGTGCAAATGTTATAGTAAAATCATAAGTTGTAGGGCTGGGGATATAACTCAGTTGGTAGAGTGCTTGCCTCCATGCACATGGCCCAGCACCACAACAACAACAACAAAAAATCATAAGTTGTGTCAAAGTTACAGCCTTAAAAAAAGTACATGCTGGCAACAGTGGCACAAGTCTGTAATTCCAGCTATTGAAGAGCCTGAGGCAGGAGGATCACAAGTTCAAGACCACCCTCAGCAACTTAGCAAGACCCTGTCTCAAAATAAAAAAATAAAAAGGGCTGGGATGCAACTCAGTGGTAGAACATCTCTGGTTAATCACTAGTACCATAAAAGAAGAAAAAAAAGTCACAAACTTCTTCTCCTGAATACTGAACAAGTAAAATATAATAGAAAATAAACCTGAAGAACCAAAGATATAAGTTATCCTGAAAAATGCAATCTAAGAGATTATTAAAAAGCAACAAGGAGGGTCATCAAAATTCCATTTGTTAATTATCACAATCTGCCCTTTCCTCCTATAAGTTTTGCATATTTCAGGCTTTAACATTTTCCCTTTCATTGCTAGCTAGTTGAATTCCAGTGTTTTGGCCCTGGACTGAGTGTCCTAATTGCTTGAACAGGGAACAGAAACTTTTAGCAAGATTAAATGAAGTCATTGTTTCTTCTCTTGTAGCTGCCCCCAAAACAATATACTACCTCATAAAGCTGTCCTTATAAATGTTATTTATAACAAAGAACTCTTATAAGACACCCACATGTCAGAGGTTTTTGCTATGTTCTATGCAAGTAAACTTTAACCTCCAAATTTTAATTGGCTTTCTTGCTTACTAATGCATTCTTTTAGTATTAATAGTGAAATTCAAATCTGTTTTCTAAGGAATATTTGTTCACAGGAATGTTCTGTTAAGCCAGAAGGAAGTCAATTAATACAACTATAATTTTGCTACATATTTACAAAAGCACTTAATGGTGATTATTTAAACTAAAAAAGGTTAAACTAAACAAGAAATAAAATAATTCCAATTTCAAGTGATCACATTTTTGTGAGTAATTTATGCTAGCTAATTTGATGTAGATTGATTTATAAAACTGGTCACATTAAAATTCAGTTCAACTCAACAAATATTTATATATTTGAATACTAGAGGAAAAATCTTGAGTCAATAATCTAGTATGCATACATAAAAATGCCTACAAATCATTTCCAATCATTTTTTTGTCAAGTAAAATATAATTTTAACCATATGAATCATGCTGGTAATATATTATATAGCATAATAGATTGATACGTTGATGGTATCTAATACATATTGAATATTTTGATCACGTACATGCTAGACATTGAGCACTTTATGTGTACTCTTTAATTCTCATAATGATCTTACAATATAGAAATATTTATAATCCCACTGCTTATACGTAAGAAAAACAAAGCAAAGAAAGGTTTAATAATTTTACAGATAGGAATAGAGAAATCATGCACAACTGGAAAGCAAACAGAAAGAAATGTAGTTATGTAAGATGGAAAAGAAAGTGAAGCCGATGTAGTTTGAAAAAGCACCCCACTCCCCAAGGTTCTGATATGCTTTCCACAAAAACAGAGGGCAGATTCTTACTAAATACCATAACTCTACTATATAATTTTAATTACTAAAAAAAAACATACCTGAGGTGAGAGAAACTTTTCAATGCGCTTGGCTATAAAACCTTTCTCCAATATGGAGTTGACTGATGGTCTATCCCTAGGATTTCTTTTAAATAACTGAGAGAGCAAACTGCGGAGATCATAGGAATAATGCAAAGACACAGGTGGAAAAGATCCAGATATTATCTTCAGTACCAGGTTTTTCATATTGCCAGCTTCAAACTAAAAATCCACAAAATAAATCAACATATATAAAACATACAGAAACTGAAACTGGGTATATATCAGTAAGGAGAAATAGTTTTTTTCCTATTAACAGAATAGAAATGCAACTCTCTTCCAAATAACTTAATCACCAAATGTTCGCATATCTATAAATTTATTCCAAACAGGATACTAGTTTTCAAAAAACAAAACGTGATAATTTACTATGTGAGTAATTTTTACTTATTTAAAATGCTAAGAAATGAGATAGTTATTAATGAAAGACTTTATAAACCATGACAATAATCAAGATGGTAAAAAAAAATTATGCCTCTGGGGTAGGAAAATTTGGGTCAAAGAAACACAAAGGGGGATCTTTTAAACCTTCACTTAAAATCTTCCTTCCTGTGATTCTGTTGTCATATCCAGAACAGAAATTAACTAAAACTAAACGTATTTGGGCAAAATATAACAAATAAACCTATTAGGCAGCGTCTGTTTTTATTATTTTTGTTTGTGATGCTCCCCAAGTTATAGAATCAGCAATATGGCAAACATTCCAACATAGAATACAAGCTATGTTTAATAGTAATATATATTTTAGGATTAAACACAGTATAAACTGAAGTATAAGGAAAACAGAAGTAAGGCAGTATAAGGTCTAAAGATTCCATTTTGAAAAAAATGCAAAATTACACTTTTGATACCTC